>NC_134728.1:10007500-11435000 GCF_049634645.1 Pelodiscus sinensis | reverse complement strand
ATTATATTACTATTGGCTGAACTTGCCTTATAAAATGCAGAGTTGTTTCTTTTTGGTCATTGTATGTTGCCTGATGCTAGCTCCGTTTTTATAGCATGTATTTATATATTTTTTGAAATATGGATGTTCAGAAAAGTAGTTATAAAATAGAATATTTTACTGTACATTCAAAATGAAGTCATATGCTCAGGAATAGTTTGATTTTTAATATCTTCCTTGTCAACTCTAGACCAACCATGTGCACCTTCGCTAGAATGATGGAAGAAAATCATTTTAATATATTGTGTGCTTTTCGGTCTTCAATAAGCCAAGTTGCAATTATTTTAAAACTGTAGTTGCACGACACGACTGCACGTAATCAGCTAAGGCAAAGTTCAACTGTCTGTGGACACAGATCAAATAAATTGGCTTTATTAGAGGGCGTGGGGACTGCCAGTAAGCTGCAGTACAGTCCTTGTGGCTGCTAGTCCATCTCTTTTCAGAGCCAGCATGAATCTCCACCTTTTGGTCCAATGGGTCTTGAGTCCAATGGGCAAATTTTATCCTTTGAGCCCAATCTTGGAAACTTTCATTCATGTGAGTACTCCTTTACTCACATCAATAATGCCGTGGAGGTCAGTGAAAGTGCTCAAGAGTATGGATTATACACATGAGTGACGGTGTGCAGAAGACTTATCATTAAAAGCCAAATTCCAGTAAAACCAAGAATCTGTTATGCGATGTATTGAGTATTGCCTGAAGCAAGATTCTCCCCTGAAAAGTGACTATATCAACTGCCCTTATTTGATCATTTGAATGCACAGTTACCACAAGTTAAATATCTAGATATATCCACATTTTGTATAGCCAGCTGGTGACTACATTTTTAAAAGAAAATTCGTCATTAAAGAGTCATTAAGTTTCAGCATTGAAATCACTGTGGCAGTCTACATCATAAGAACTGTTTTGATTTGCTTTCGATCGAGCCATGGAAGTTTATAGGAGGAGGACTAGAAAGCTTTGTTTTTAAATGAAAGTTTGTATTTCATAGTATCTTAATCTGTTGTTGAGGGCCAAATAAATTCATCAATCAGTTAAGACTGGTGATGCCACTGGTGTACAAGTCATGAGTTCCAGTTATGGAACACCAGTCTGACCTGATAAACGCACAAGTTTGGACTTCTGTTACTCCTAACAAAGCCTCCTTTCCCCACTTGCGGAACTAAACTGTTGTGTTTTCCTAACAATCTTAACAGAGTTCATAAGATCCTTACCTAAGATCCCTGGTTCAGAGCCTCCAAAATGAGTAAGCCAACAAAATCTGTGGTCCTGCCATAAAAGAGCACTGAGACAACAGCCTATATAGCTTCTAACACTCTTCACCCTGTTACACTTCCTTTTCCTGTATAAATAACTCATTCCCAGGATGGGGGGGGAGTACTTGATTACAAGCAAACAAGTTTGTTTGTAGGCTCCAGCTTGCTTCTTAAAAGCATAATGCCTCCTCCACACTCCAGTAGACTCTGAAATGTGGACTTTATTCTCCAGACAAATTCTCTTGAATTTGATACAGAATCTATCTATTTGTCTTCCAGCTCTACCTCCATTTTAGCTGGTGCACATGCTGGGCCTACAGATGAATGCAGTTATTTATGCACAGGATTAAAGTACATGCTTCTCTCATTTTGTACATATTTTCTGGACTTTTCATTCATGGATACACAGTCTGTAAGATGACATGTGCAAAAGGAACAGTTTTTATTCAACTGAATTTACTGTATTTGATTTAAAGTTATTCCTGTTTTTGTTGTTACATTATGCCTATGTTAATTTCAAGAATATCTTTTGCTGATAATCATAAAATTCAAGGATTTTTTTAACATCTAATGTATTGTGCTTTGTTTGGACTATTTTGCTATTGTGATTTATTGCAAGTTTAGGTTATCTAAGGTTCTACCTGTTTATGGTCTACTGAAATGAATACTTTGACATTGTAAATATAGGCAGGGTGGAGGGAGGACATTGATTCTGCTTCCAGGTAAATTGGTGTAAACCTAAAACAACTTCATTATCTTCATTGGAGTTACTCTTGAGTTCAAACCACCAAATATTTGAGTTTGGGCATCAAATATTTTTAAGCACAAACATTCTCTTCACTGCATTCCTAATAATACCTTAAATGATTAACATTTAAAAATGTACATTCAGGTACTGGAACACACACTAGTCCCTGCTTTTTATTGCACTAGTAAATTAAAAGTCTAACCTCTTTGTACAAATATGATAGCCCAGCTGAGCCACTGTTATTCCTCTCCCATCACTTGGGTGTGCTAACCAGCAATGGATGTCTGGCATTTGAAGTACACTTGAGTCTAATGGGCATTGCAGGTTAGAGGGCACACAGCTGACTAGGAGAGGGCAGAGGCAGTGCTCACTACAAAGCCTGGGGATTCTCTTTAAAACTGACAGGGAAAATTGATGGTCATAGGTGTAGGGAGAAGATGAAACTGCTAACTGGTACAATGGAACTATTTGGTAAATACGTACAAAATATAACCACCATTTGTTGCCACAATTGCCACAAAATGTTGGGAACCACGGCTCTAGAGCACAGCTAACAATGATAAATTGTAATTGTGTATCCTGTATCCAGCATCATCTTTTAGTCCCCTAATTATTGTCCGCCACATAGGAATTACACGACATGGCCTTGATCCAGGGCCCACTGAAGTCAATAGAAAAAATCCCATTGGGTTGAATTGGCTTTGGATCAAGCCTTATATCATAAAGACTACTCTCATAGAGTCATAGACTTTAAGGTCAGAAGGGACCATTATGATCATCCAGTCTGACCCCCTGCACAATGCAAGCCACAGAATCTCACCCACCCCCTCCTAGAATCATACTCTCAAAAATATAGCCTCAGTCCTAGAAGGTGTTGAATACTTGCTACAAGGTGCTGAGTGCCTTCTATTCTTGTTGACTTCAGAGGGACCTGAAGGCACGTAACACCTCACCAGACTGCCTTAAGGGCAGAATAGTCACACCAGATCATGTCAACAGCCTGTGAAAAGGCCAGAACATTTCATGAGGATCTATACAGAATGAAAATCCTCTATGTGTGGATCGCCTCCTTCTCGAGAATGTCAAATGTCTTATCACCATTCTTCCACCCCCGCTTTCTAGGCTCCTGTACAGTTTGTTTGTTTTGTGTTGTGAGAATCTGTGTGAATGTCCCTCTTCCTCCATTATGTTCAATTTGGGGATACATACAGGAGCCTTGAGATAATCCCATCCTCCTCAGCAGAATGATCTCATTAATGCTTTCTTCCCTTTGACTCGACCTCATGGGAATTCTTTTTTCTAAGTTAGAGGAATGAGTTGGTTCATAAATAGAGGGTTGAGCATCATGGGCTAGATCCAGCTTGCAGAAGGAGGAATTGACTTCATGCACTGCTGTTCCTTCTGTCCTGGTTGGGGCAGAATTCACCTGGAGGCTTTTCCCTCTGCTCCCATTGGCTGGAATCACAGGCAATGGGAGCAGTGAGGGCCATGGAGCCATTACCCTTATGCCCAGACCCTGCACCACCATCCCTGACATGCTCCCCCTCCCACTGAGACCCTACACTCCTATCCCACTCTTCCCCCCCTTCCAGAACCCTCATCAGCCTTCTGCAAGTAACTTCCCAACCAGACTCCCACCCTCAACTCACTCCTACATCCTACCCTCCCAGCCAGATCCTGTACCCCCACCTCCTCCTGCACCCATTTTGTCATCATGTGTTGGTGGTCTGCAGAAAAGTCTGCCTTGAATAGGATGGGCTGTGGGCCAGAAAATTTGAGAGCCACTGCTCTAGTACCAACTACAGAACATTTTCAGATTTTGGGTTTTTTTCTGAGAGAGGTTTGTAATATTCAGTGTATTGTGCCTTTGAGTTAAAATATGTCATGAAAAAATGCCTTAGATGTAGTTTAATGTCCTGTTTTTTCAAAGGTGCTGAACATTTGCAGCTTCCATAGACATCAGAGGGATGTTTGGGTACTTGGGCCCTCTGAAAATCAAGCCATGAATGTGATGTATCTGAGACAATAGTAATATATTTACTCTGTCAGCTTTGTAGCCTAGCTTCCTCCATTTATTCAATGTTTGTTTTTGTTTTGCTTTTCTTAGTAATATCAATAGGCAAATGATTTTACTAATTCAATATATACTAATAATTTATATAAAGGTGTGATACAGCATCTTTGTCATTCTCTTCGAGTGATTGCTCATGTGCATTCCAATATAGGTGTGCGCGCGCAGCGTGCATGCATTGTCGGAAGTTTTTCCCTTAGCAGTACCCTTAGGGCCAGCAGAGAGACCACTGGAGTGGCACCCGTATAATGGTGCATATATACTCCTGCTGGCCTCCCTACCCACTGAGTTCCCTCTTACCACCATTATGATCATTGGAACAACCCTCCGCTCCTACTTGAGTTGTTTTTCTTGCTCTTCATTGTTATCAGCTTCTAGTTAAGTACCTGCAATTTAAAGACTTTCTTTGTGTGAATGTTTCCCACCCTGCTGCCTGGGGCAGGGCATGCCCGGCCTACAAGGGTTCAAGCCCTGTAGGAAGTGTACTAAGCCTATGCCCTGCAGTGACCCGCACTCCAAGTGTTTAAAGTGCCTGGGCAAATTTCATATCACAGAAGCAAGTAAGATCTGCAAAGCCTTTAAGCCCCAGACTAAGCGGAAGCGCGAATCGCGGCTTAAGGCTATCCTTATGGAGGCGGCGCTCTGGCCGGCACCAGCATCAACACCGGCATCGGACTCAGCACCGGGCACCAGTAGTGCACCAGCCTCAGTGTGGGACAGCTCTGGGCACCGGGCTTCCACAGTGCTGCGTAGAACCAGACGCTGCTCTCAGTCACCAGCCCCGCTCAGGAAGAAGCGACCTGACAGGGGCCGGTCTCCCTCCAGGCACGTGCCCTCCATGCGCTCTCCAGCGGGGCATGTGGTGCCGACCAGCCCTTGGCCTGGACCTTCTAGGCTGGCCGACTATCCTCCTTTCTGCAGGGATGTTAGCCCCCTGGAGGACTTCCTGAACCCTTCAACCCCGGAGGCTCTGGAAGCTGCCAGAGTCCTTATTGACTTGTCGCCCTCCCCTCTGCCGGCCCCAGCGCCCTCCTGATGGCACGGGGATGTCCAACGGCACCCGAACCATGAAGCTGGGCATCCACGGCACTGACCGCGGCCAGCCAAGTGCCACTAACACCGGCACCAGGCCCGGTGCCAACAGTGGCAAACCCAGCACCAGATGCGGTGCGGTTACCCCGCATGGTCCCTACCCCAGGACCCGGCACCGAGGCTCCTACTCACATGGGGGCCCTCACCTCAACCATGCCGCTGCCTCCACCTTCACCTTGGCACTATGGTAAACTGGAGGCCATGTCCCGGAATACCACGGAGCAGTCAACTTCGGCTCCGCTATGGTCCACTGCAGAGTAATCCGAGGCGGAGGCGGTGTGGTCATTCAGGGGCTCCCAATCCTGCTTATGGCACCGCTCCCGGTCCTGGCACCGGCCCCAGCACCGATCCACCTCACAGCGCTTCCAACAACAGCGGGCCCAGCTGATGCCTACTCCAGTCCTGCACCAGACATGGCCTCCTCAACCGCCTGGGCAATGGCCTTTCTGGATGCCCTGGGCTTACCACCAGAGCCACGGAACTGACCCCCCCCCCAGACTGGCCTCAGTTGACTTGGGGCTGCGAGTTCCACCGTCGGCAACCCCTTTAACCCAGTCACCCACCTTGACTTGTTCGCTGCCTCCAGGATAGTCGTCCCCAGGCCTGGAGGGAAACGCAGCTCCAGCAAACCATCCTCCTCCTTCCTCCCACTCGGTAGCCACCTCAGGTAGTGCAGGCCCAACAGATGTCCAGGAGGGTGTCCTGGCGAAGGGGTCGTCATTTTCATTGCCAGATGAGGCATTGGCTGACTCTGCGCTGCTTATGCCCTTGATGGACACTAGGACTCATCAAGACCTGCTCCGCCGTCTGGCCCAAGGTCCTGGAGGACTTGGATTCAACCGTGGACATTCTGCACACAGACATTCCCTCTAGGGTAGCGTTGCCAATTAATAAAACGGTTGCCAAAATTTTGGCAACAGTGTGGCAAACACCGGTGTCCATCCCGCCAACAGATAAGTGCACAGAACACCGGTATTTCGTCCCTCAGGAGGGGAACGAACATCTCATCCCACCCTCTCCCAGGGTCCCTTGTAGTTCAGGCACTCAACGAAAGGGAGAGGCAGGGACAGCCTGTGGCCACCCTGAGAAGCAGGGAGGCCAAAAAGTCCGACCTGCTGGGTAGGAATGTCTACGCCTCCGGGGGCATCCAGTACCGGATTGCGAACCAACAGGTCCTCCTATCCAGATACGCCTTTAATACCTGGGCGTCAATGGACAAATTTACTGATATGCTCCCCAGAGACTCTCGAGCAGAGTACAGGGCCTTCCAGGAAGAGAGAAGAGCCATTTCTCGAGCGGCACTCCAGGCAGCACTTGATGTGGCGGATGCGTTGGCCCAGGCGATGGCCAGCAAGGTGGTCCTATGCCGCACCTCGTGACTCCAAGGGTCAGGGGTGCCGCCGGAGGTCCAGAACACCCTGCAGGACCTCCCCTTTGAGGGCACCTCGTTCTTTCTGAAGCAAACGGATCAGCGACTGCACGAACTAAAGGACACAAGGGCCACCCTAAAGTCCCTGGGCCTACTTACACCTGCCATCCAGAGGCGCTCCTATACCAACAGGAGCGTCCCAAGAATACCCCCGCAGAACCCCCACCTTGATTTCTCCCACTGCAGGGGTAGGGGCAATAATGGCAGAAATAACAGACAGTGCTCCCGTCCACCCCCAGACACGAATCAAGGGCCTCATAACAAGCCTCATGGGCCCCGACAGGAGTTTTGATAAGACCTTCAAGGGCCCCTTACCAGTCTCCCAGTTATCTTTCTGAAACCATTTATCTCACTTCCTCCAGGACTGGCAGCTGATTACATCAGACCGCTGGGTATTGCAGATAGTGGATATGGGATATGTAATCCCCTTCCATTCCACCCCACCCTTTCAGCCCTCTACCCTGTCCCTTTTCAGGGACCCCTCTCACAAGCCTCTGCTATGGGGGGAAGTGACCCATCTCCTCTGACTAGGGGCAGTGGAACTTGTCCCACATGAGTTCTGGAACAAGGGGTTTTACTCCTATTACTTCCTGGTCCTGAAAGCCAAAGGGGGCCTCCGCCCAATCCTGGACCTCAGGGCCCTAAACCTCTTCATCGTCAATACAAGGTTCAAAATGGTCACTCTGGTGTCCATCATTCCCTCCCTAGCTCTCGGAGATTGGTATGCTGCCCTCTATTTAAAAGATGCTTATTTCCACATTTCGATCACCCGCTTCCACCAAAAGTTCCTTCGTTTCACTGTGGGCCAGGACTATTATCAATTTATGGCCCTTCCCTTTGGTATCTCTACGGCCCCCAGAGTTTTCACCAAATGCATGGCGGTGGTGGCTGCCACACTCAGAAAGCAAGGCGTCCAAGTGTTCCCGTACCTAGACGATTGGCTCCTAAGAGAGAGGTCAGAATCCCAGGTGAAAGATCACATCACCATAGTTTGTGAACTGTTTCAGGAACTCGGCCTCCTTCTGAACCTGGACAAGTCCACCCTGACCTCCACTCAGTCAATAGACTTCGTGGGCACCATGCTGGACTCTCGCTCCCAGAGAGCCTTTCTGCTCAGCTTCAGGTTCCTCATGCTGCAATCGGCGGTACTGTCCCTTCAGAGCTTCCCGATGACTACCACCCAGGCCTGCATGCGCCTGCTGGGCCTAATGGCCACCTGCACGTACATAGTGCAGCATGCTAGGCTGTGTATGCACCCGTTACAAATGTGGTTGGCACAGGTTCACAGACCGACTATCCACTCATGGGACAGGATGATCACCGTCCCCTCCCCGTCCTCTCGCGCTGGAATGGTAGACCAATCAAGAGGAGATCTGCACAGGGGTCCTGTTCTCCCGACTGGTCCCGTCCATCTGACTGTTCACAGATGCATCAGACACGGGCTGGAGAGTACACCTGGGAGAGCTGCACACCCAAGGTACATGGTCTCCCCGCAAAACCTCCCTGCATATCAATGTCAGGGAACCCAGAGCAGTCCATTTGGCTTGTGCGGTTTTCCTTCCCCATTTAAGGGGCAGGTCTGTGCTCATTCTATTGGACAACACGACTGCAGTGGTATACATAAACAAGCAGGGCGGAGCCCGCTCACCCCAGCTCTGCTCGGAAGCCACCCGCTTGTGGGAACTCTGCATCGGAGCAGATATCCACCCGGTGCTCTCATATCTCATGGGCTCTCAGAACGTCCTAGTGGACAAGCTGAGCGGGTAGTTTGCAACTCATGAGTGATCCCTGCATTGGGATGTAGCCCAGTCCATTTTCCACATGTGGGGGTTTCCCGTCCTGGACCTGTTTGCACAGGGCAGAATGTGAAGAGCCCTCGCTACTGCTTCATCATGGGCCAGGGTTGGGTCTCCCTAGGGGATGCGCTCCTTCTCCACTGGCCTCAGGGCCTGCTATACGCCTTCCCACCATTTCTCCTAGCGCACAAGGTCCTGCTGAAAGTTCAGGAGTTCAGGGCGTCGCTGATCCTTATCGCCCCAGTGTGACCCAGACATCATTGGTTCTCGACCCTTCTCGACCTCTCATGCGAGAAGCCCATACCCCTCCTGCTGTTCCCAGACCTGATATTGCAGGACTCGGGCAGGCTTCACCACCCAGACCTGCAATCCCTCTATCTGATGGCATGGAAGCTCCGTGGCTAACAGCAGCAGAGCTCCAGTTCTCCCAGCGGGTTCAGGTGGTTTTACTGGGCAGCAGGAAACCCTCTACGAGAGCCACATACCTGGCTAAGTGAAAACTGTTTTGTTGTTGGGCTTCCCAGAAAGGGATACTCCCAAGATGGGCAACAGTTCCCTTGATCACCTGCTGGAACTTAGATTCTAGCAACTCTCTTCCTCCTCAGTTAAAGTTCATCTGGCGGCCATCTCGGTCTTTCACCCAGGGGAGGGGGGAAAAACGCTATTCGCCAACCCACTGGTTAATAGGTTCTTGAAAGGCATGGACAGACTCTACCTGCCTGTCCGGCAACCCGTTCCTCAGTGGGATTTTAACCTGGTTCTGTCCAAACTTAGGGGGGCCCTGTCTGAGCCACTAGCCATGTGCTCACTCCTTCACCTATCTTATAAGGTATCCCTCCTAGTGGCAATTACATCCTTAGATGGATGTCTGAGCTCAAGGCGCTGACATCTGATCCCTCTTATATCGTGTTTTTCAAAGACAAAGTTAGTCTCCGAACCCACCCGGCCTTCTTGCCGAAGGTGGTCTCCTCATTTCATACCTCTCAGGACAGAAAACCTTCTGCGGGTTTTCTACCCAAAGCCCCATGCATTTGGGAAAGAACAGGCGTTACACACACTGGACGTACGTAGGGCATTATCCTTTTATTTGGAAAGGACTAAACCAGTCTGAAAATCACCACAACTTTTTGTAGCCGTTGCGGAGCACGAGAGGCCAGCCCGTATCCACGTAGTGAATCGCCTTGTGTATAGCCATCTGCATCAGAGAGTGCTATTCCCAGCTCTGTCCCTTAGAGCACATTCCCCGTGAGCAGTGGCAGCGTCTACCGCCTCCGTGGCACAGGTCCCCGTCCTGGACATCTGCAGGGAGGCCACATGGTCCTCAGTCCACACGTTTGCGAACCATTATGCACTTTCACCATCAGGCCAGAGATGATGCTGCCTTAGGTAGGGCAGTCCTTAACTCCTGTGTAGTCTCCTCATCCGGCCCTCCACCTAGTTAGGTTCTGCTTTGGAGTCACCTATATTGGAATGCACATTACTTGAAGAAAGAACGGTTACTTACCTCATAACTGTTATTCTTCGATATGTGTTGCTCATGTCCATTCCAAATCTCTGCCCACTGCCCTCTACTGGGAGCATACCAGTAAGAAGAACCTGAGTGGGTAGGGGAACCAGCAGGGGTATATATGCACTGTTATACCGGCGCCACTCCAGGGGGCTCTCTGCTGGCCCTAAGGATACTGCTGAGAGAAAAACTTCTGACAACACGTGCACGCTGTGCATGCACACCTATATTGGAATGGACATGAGCAACACGTCTAGAAGAATCACAGTTACGAGGTAAGTAACAGTTCTTTGTGTTTTTTTTCCATCATCCACAAGGTAGTGAGTACAAGTTAATCTTTTATTGATCTTCCATCTGCAGATACTCCAAAATCAGTGGGAAGAATTTAATTACAATATTTTGAAAATATGTTGATTGAACTTGGAAAAATAAACTACCCACTGCAATGGACTTGACACTCTGATACGCTCACTGATGTTTAGATCCTGATCCTGCAATCAAGTTGGATAAATGGGTAAGTGTTCGCAGGGCATTAGAAAGCTGTTTTTTTGGTGCCACTGGTAGGTGTTAACACTTATTTGACTTAATTTCAAACCCATTCAAGCATTGTGGGTTCAAAACTTCTGCTCAGACTATCATTCTTTGTGTAAAAGAGAAAAATTACAATGAAAAAATAATTCACTGAGCCTGATTATTCACTTACGTCAGTTTACACTGAAGAGTTATTATTGAACATATGCAAGCGAATTGAAAGTAGAATCAGGCCCAGCAAGTGTATCGATTTTCGGTATGTGCTTTGTATAGTCCATTTACAGCAGCCTAGGTTGCTTCGAGGAGAGGTATTCATATACAGCTCAAGCTTCATCAAGGTAGGAAAAATGTTTTGTCTCTTAAAACAGTCATTTTTGAAGTGTAGGGAAACCCTGAGGGTTAAACCTAAAACATTTTTTCACATCCTTAAAGCAGCTTGAGCTGTTTGGGAAAAGTCCACACGTTTTACCCAATTCTTGTTCCTTGTACTGTTAGAAGTAGAATGACGAGTCATTTGTTCTTGGTCTCAAGCTCAGAAGCATACTAGGCTTGAGCCCATGCTGAGGGAAGCTCTGGGGGGAGAGGTGATTTTTAGTATCATTTGCCCAAGAGTGTAAAACCCCATTGTGTGTGTGCGAGGTAATAAATGCTTGCTACAACGTAACATCCCCTTTTCTGACCCGCACACTACACAAACTGTCAGCCTAATCACAATCTGAATTGAGGATGAGATCACATAGCAGGAATGGCACAATGCAATTTTTGCCCCATTAGCAGACATTTTAAATAGGATGCAAAAAACTCATGACTGTAAATCTTAGCAAAGTGTCTGCTGATTGCAACCCAACATCGCCAACTAGTGTCCAAATGGACAAACATCCAAAATGAGAGAGACCAAAGAAACAGGAAGATTTAAATGTCGAGGAATTAATTTCTTAATAAAGAACAATAGGCCAACATTTGTGTTCATTTACCTTTTGTATTGTCCTACAGAAGTCACATAAGCCAGGGCATACAAAAGGAGTTAGGTGTTTTGACACTGAGCATCACAGCACCTAATGTTTAGGTGCCTAGAAAATTATTATGAATCACAACACCTGAGTCACAGAGATAGAAATGTAGCCGTGTTAGTCTGGTGTAGCTGAAACAAAGTACAGGACTATGTAGCACTTTAAAGACTAACAAGATGGTTTATTAGATGATGAGCTTTCGTGGGTCAGACCCACTTCCTCAGATCAAATAGTGGAAGAAAATAGTCACAACCATATATACCAAAGGATACAGTTAAAAAAAAAATGAACACATATGAAAAGGACAAATCACATTTCAGAACAGAAGCGGGATGCAAGGGGCGGGGGGAAGGAAGGTAATTGTCTGTGAGTTAATGATATTAGAGGTGGGGAAAGGTAGATGTCTGTGAGTTAATGGTATTAGAAGTGATAATTGGGGAAGCTATCTTTGTAATGGGTAAGGTAGTTGGGGTCTTTGTTCAATCCCCCCGGAGAGTGTCGAATTTTAGCATGCATGCCAGTTCAGAGGATTCCCTTTCAAGTGCAGATTTGAAAGTCTTCTGGTGTAGGATGCATGTGATTAGGTCATTGAGACAGTGTCCTTTCTGGTTGAAATGGCAAGAAACTGTTTTTTCTTTGTGATCCTGTCTGTCTGTTTTGTGGGCATTGATTCTTTGGCGACGTGTCTGAGACATTTGTCCAATGTACATAGCAGACGGACACTTTCGGCACATGATAGCATAAATTATATTTTTGGATGCGCAGGAATATATATTCTTGATCTTATAACTCACTTGGTTAAGCCCAATAATGGTGTCAGCAGAGTGAATATGTGGACAAAGCTGGCAACGGGGTTTGTTGCAAGGGAAAGTACCAGGGTTTGTATTTGTGTGGTATGTCCTGTGGTTATTGGTAAGAATCGTCTTGAGGTTAGGTGGTTGTCTATAGGAGACTATGGGTCTATCTCCCAGAGCTTCTTGGAGTTTAGTGTCCTGTTCCAGTATAGGCTGTAGTTTATTGATAATGTGTTGAACAGGTTTAAGTTGGGAGCTGTAGGTGATGACAAGTGGTGTTCTATTGTTGGTTTTCTTGGGTGTGTCTTGTAGTAGATGGTTTCTAGGTATTCGTTTGGCTCTTTCAATTTGCTTTTTTATTTTTCCGGGTGGGTAGTTGAGGTTTATAAATGCTTGGTAGAGATCCTGAAGTTTCTGGTCTCTGTCAGTGGGATTAGAGCAGATGCGGTTGTATCGAAGGGCTTGGCTATAGATGATGGATCGTATGGTGTGTGTTGGATGGGAGCTGGAAGCATGTAGGTAACTGTATGAGTCAGTGGGTTTTCTGTAGAGGGTGGTGTCTAATTTTCCATTCTTGATTTGTACTGTGGTGTCCAGGAAATGGATCTCTCGTGTGGAATGGTCCAGGCTGAGGTTAATGGTGGGGTGTAGGTTGTTGAAATCTCTGTGGAATGTCTCCAGTGTTTCTTGGCCATGCGTCCAAATCATAAAGATGTCATCGATGTAGCGTAAGTAGAGAAGGGGTAAAAGGGGACGGGAGTTGTTCTAGGTCAGCCATAAAGATATTAGCATACTGTGGCACCATGTGTGTACCCATGGCTGTGCCGCTTATCTGGAGGTATAAGTTGTTCTCAAACTGGAAATAATTGTGGGTGAGAACAAAGTTACATAGGTCTGCTATCAGGTTGGCAGTGGTGTCCTCTGGGATAGTGTTTCTAATTGCTTGTAATCCGTCTTCATGTGGGATGTTGGTGTATAGTGCTTCTACATCCATGGTGGCAAGGATGGTGTTATTGGGGAGGTTATCGATGTTTTGTAGTTTCCTTAGGAAGTCAGTAGTGTCTCGGAGATAGCTGGGGGTGTTGGTTGCGTAGGGTTTGAGGAGAGAGTCTACATAGCTGGATAGACCAGTAGTGAGTGTGCCAATGCCAGAGATGATGGGGCGTCCGGGGTGTCCAGGTTTATGGATCTTGGGAAGCAGATAGAAAAATCCTGGTCGGGGGTCAGACGGTGTTTCTTTGTGGATTTGTTCCCGAGTAGCTGTAGGGAGGCTTTTAAGGAGACAGAGTAATTTCTTTTGGTATTCCGAGGTGGGATCAGAGGAGAGAGGTTTGTAAAATGTGGTGTTGGAGAGTTGTCTGGTTGCCTCTTGGTTATAGTCGGCCTTATTCATAATGTCCACAACACCTTTGTCAGCTGGTTTGATGTCTAGGTTGTTTTTTAGACTCTGGACGGCATGTTGTTCAGTGTGGCTGAGATTGTGTGTCGCTTGTTGTTGTTTGTGAATAATGTCAGTCTGTGCGTTGTTGCGGAAGCTTTGTATATAGAAATCCAGATTGTAATTCCGACCGTCAGGGGGAGTCCATATAGAATTATTCTTCCTTTTGTGTTGATAGGGGGGATCTGGTAGGTCAGATTGGTGTTCATTGGTGGTTTGGAAATATTCTCGGAGGTGGAGGCGGCGAAAAAAAGCTTCAAGGTCACCACAAAATTGTATCCAGTTTGTGGGGGACGTGGGGCAGAAAGAGAGACCCCTGGACAAGACAGACTCTTCTGCTGGATTGAGTTTGTAGCTGGAGAGGTTAACAATATTATCCGGTGGGTTGAGGTTGTTGCTGTTGTAGCCTGTGGTGTGTAGCAATTTGGAAAATTTATTGTCTTTTCTTTGTTGTAGGGAATAGAAGTGTGTATAATAGATTTCTTGTCTGGTGGAACAGAAGTCTTGCAAGGTGTTAGTTGGTGTGGATGTTTGTCTTGAGATGAGACTCTCTAAGTTAGAACTGTCATTCTTGATGTTTTTCTGTTTCTTGTATAAAATACTTATCAAGTGATTCCTTAATTTCTTGGATAGTGTGAGGCAGAGTCTTTCACTGTAGTCAGTATAGTATGTTGATCTTAATGGATTGTTCACTTTCAGTCCTTTGGGTATGATGTCCATCTTCTTGCACTTGTATAGAAAGATGATGTCTGTCTGTATCTGAGTCAGTCACCTGAATCAGTCACGTAGACATGTAGGCTGTGTCTAGACTGGCAAGTTTTTCTGCAAAAGCAGCTGCTTTTGCGGAAATGCTTGCCAGCTGTCTACATTGGCCGCTTGAATTTCCGCAAGAACACTGACTTCCTACTGTCTGAAATCAGTACTTCTTTCAGAAATACTATGCTGCTTCCATTCGGGCAAAAGTCCTTTTGTGCAAAGCTTTTGTGCAAAAGGGCCAGTGTAGACAGCTCAGATTTGTTTTGCCATTTTTGCGATCGGGGCCTTTTGCGCAAAAGCGCGTTTAGATTGGCACGGATGCTTTTCCGCAAAGAGTGCTTTTGTGGAAAAGCATCCATGCCAATCTAGACGCTCTTTTCCGCAAATGCTTTTAATGGAAAACTTTTCCTTTAAAAGCATTTGCGGTAAATCATGCTAGTCTAGACGTAGCCACACAGTACAATGAATGTGCAGAGATAGATGCTTTATATAGTGATTGACAAAAGCCACTATACTAGGCAGGGAGCTGTCTAAGGTAGCCAATGGGATAGATCAAGTTCAAGTCCCCCACCACTTCTGGGGAGAAAGGATTTGAATTGGGCTTTATCCTCTATCGTGTCAGCAACCAAAACATTAGGTGACAGAATGTCCTGATGGGGAGGGGCACCCTGAATATCTCTAATTGAAGCTGTTACATTGTGGATAAATACTTGGCATCATCTGGGCTAGAGAGTGAGTGAGAGCACAGCATGAGACTAACTCTGCAACCTAGCAGCTATAATGCTCACACAAAATTTGGGGGGGAGGAGGGATGACCCAGGATCAATGTTCCCTGTAATAATTTCCATCGGAGGATTTTTCTGTCCATGTGTAGAATAATGTTTTTAGGTGCTCCGAGGCACATACATGTGTAAAATCAAAAAACTAACTGTAAGAGCTCTGCTAAGCAGCAGGGCAGCATCTGAATCTCTCCTGAGCAGCTGCACAAGCACTCAGCTTACAGGGAATATTGCCCAGGGTCTAATACCCTGCTTCACAATGATTTCAGTATTTATGTACTGGAACAGCTTCAAGAGGAGAAAGTGAGACAGCCCCAAATCAGACTTATACCAGTGGGTAGAACGCTCACCTGAGAAGTAGCAGATCCCTGTTCAAACAGAGGAAGACTTGACCTAGGCAGGTTTCCCATATCCCACGTGAGTACCTTTCCACTAGACTAAAAGTTATGAGGGAGAATCTGCTGGTTCTGCCATATGGTGTGACTTTCCTTGAGGGGCCTGATCCAGCAGGCATGCTCAGAGGACACCTACTGGATTGAGTCCCACACACGGCTTTGGCAGCTGAACACCTATCTTCCCCCAGTTTGTGAATTACTCTAGGACTTGGCTGGGAGATAAGCATCCAGGTACTAGCATCAGGCAGCAGCACACATGTCCAAAGGCTGGAACATTGGCACCTACAGAAATGTAGGTGCCTAAATGGCTACATAATTCAGCAGGAGTTTTGTGAACTAAAATAGTCTCGAAACTGAGACATAGCCACTGTGGCAAGGGCAATTCCCCAAGCCACCACTGAGTAGGTCTCTTCCTTCTAGCCCCAGGGGTTGGGGTTTTGCAGCAGGTCTCAATGGTAGGGAGCCTGGCCATGTGCCCTCAGGCTCCCTCCCTAGCTGCATTTACCTAGTGCTGATCCAGATTGTTCTCTCCAATTTCTTCCTCTCTGTCTCTCCACCACCTTCCTTTCGTCCTCTCACACACTCCCCCAGCTTCCAACTGCTGAGGCTTTTAAAGGCCCTCAGCCAGCAGAGAAGTCAGCTGGCCCCAATGTGCTTGAGCCAGCTCCCTCCCTGCTGCATCTAATTGGGCTGCAGTTCTCTGCTTCTTCTTACAGGGGTTTTTACCCTTTTGGACTGACTTTTCCCCTCTCTGCAGAAGCTCCCTGGCCTGACCCTGTCACACTCCCTTCCTCCTTTTGGGCATCCAGGCCACAGTACCACAAGGCAGCCACATCAAAGTCACTGGGGTAGCATGGGTGTGAAATCGACAGGAAATCTTCCTATAACATCAACCTCATGATTCAGTATTTGGGATGTAAATAACTGAATTATAAAAGCAAACAAATACCAGATTTGCACGAGGTTGAGAAAAATTAGGCCTAACACAGATGTGCTTCTTGATGACAAGATGAGGTTGACAATCCTACAGAAAAAGAATTCATAACACTTGTGCAAGTTCTGATCTCACACCATATGAATTCATTGCCCTCAGTGGTTTGATACTGAGGTAGCCAATGGAAAAAAAATCTACTTCATGATCGAAAGAGTTTCTTGTACAATAATCATGTGGGGCCAACTTCTGTAAGCAGGTGTGTGTGTGTGGGGAAAGCCCAAGTCTGTGAGAGATCTGAACACAACACCAGGCTATGTGATAATCTCCCCTGCTCTTTCAGGATGGGAGTTTCAAGACGTCAAAGAGTTACGCATTCAACTCCTATTTTTGCCTTTGAAAAATCCTCCCCCTTCAGCTTCATACTGAAGCCAGCACTGCTTCTGTCTCCTCCACCTGTGCCTGTAGCTGGACAGACCACCTGACCATGGATGCCTCTACCCAGATCCTGGTGTGGTTTTGCAGGACTATGACTTGCAGTTCCCTCTTACAGAAATTCAGGCAGGAGAGACCATCCAATGTGAAAGGTGCCTGCTGGTGAAATCTCTCAGGAAGCAGGCGGAGAACTACAGGAGGAGGTAGCTAGGATGAGGAGCATCTGAGCCCATGAGGAATTCCTAGAGAGTATTCCTGTGGAGAAAACGAAGGCCGAGGAAGCTATCCAGCTACAAAAGACTGCTGGCACACCACTGGTGGAGGAGGAGATGGCTCTGTCTTGAGGGGGACCCTGGCAGCTGGTCTCTTCTGGCAGCAGGTAGTGCTCCATCTCTGCTTCCAATTCTTCTACAGTGGTTCTGGAGAACAGTTATGCTGTTCTGGATATTGGAGATAAGGAATCACCTGCTAAGGCAAAAGAGGAGAAGCCTTGTGCCCCCAAGACTGGGAGGTCTGCAGACACCACTGTGAGGAGGAAGTGTAAGTTAGTAGTGGGTGGAGACTCTCTTCTGAGGGGGATGGAGGCACCCATCTGTTGCCCTGACATGTCATCTTGGGAAGTATACTTCCTGCCAGAGGCTAGTATCTGAGACATTATAGAGAGATTGTCAAGGATTATCCGGCCCTCACATGGGCACTAATTATACTGCAAGGTGTGACCTTGAGGAGATCAAGAGTGACTACAGGGCTCTGGGCATGTGGATGAAGGAGTTAGGAGCACAGGTGATATTCTCTTCAGTCCTTCATGTCACAGGTAAGGGCCCAGGCTGGGACAGGTGCATCCTGGAGGTGACTGCCTTGCTGCGAAGATGGTGTTGCCAGAAGGGCTTCGGCTTCATTGACCACGGATGCTGTTCCAAGAAGAAGGACTGCTAAGCAGGGATGGGGTTCACCTTTTCAGGAAGGGGAAGAGAGTATTTGGATACAGACTGGTAACCTAGTGAGGTTTGACGGGGGCAGGTGACTGAAGGCCACAAGTAAGTGAAAATCATGGAGACCTGAAAGATGTGTCAGAAATGGGACAGGGCATGGGCTATAATAGCAGAGATAAAGGAGGAACAAGGCAGAACTGGGGGGCAAAATCAAATAAGTATCTTAGGGTACGTCTAGACTACATGCCTCTGTCGCCAGAGGCATGTAGATTAGGCTACCCGACACAGTAAAATGAAGCGGTGATTTAAATAATCGCCGCTTCATTTAAATTTACATGGCTGCCGTGCTGAGCTGACAAACAGCTGATCAACTGTTTGTCGGCTCAGCACGATAGTCTGGACGCGCGGGTGTCAACATCAAAGGTATTTGTCGATCACCCAGGTATGCCTCCTGGGATGAGGTTTACCTGGGTGGTCGACAAATACCTTTGATGTCGCCACCCTCGCGTCCAGACTTTCACGCTGAGCCAACAAACAGCTAATCAGCTGTTTGTCGGCTCAGTGCAGCAGCCATGTAAATTTAAATGAAGCGGCGATTATTTAAATCGCCGCTTCATTTTACCATGTCTGGTAGCCTAATCTACATGCCTCTGGCGACAGAGGCATGTAGTCTAGATGTACCCTTAGGGTATGTCTACACTACAGCGTTATTTCTAAATATCTTATTTTGAAATAGTTAATTCAAAATAAGTTATTTCGAAATAACACGTCTACACACAAAATGCATTTCGAAATACAGTCCACTGAGTGGATGCCGAATTGCATTTAAGACCGGCCGGAACCAGGTGCGGCAGGGCATCAGGTCAGGAGTGTCTTTGTGTGGCTGCTGCCTGAGGCTATCTTAGGCTTGTGCTTAAAGGGATACCACTCCCCTCCCCCCAGGCAGCCGGTTCTCAGGTTTTCCTGCTTGCTTGCCTACCTCGATGAGCGATAGCACAGCATTTTGTCTCTGTGTGCTCTGCTTGCCCTCACTCGGGACACCACAGCACTCTGCAACTGGGTACTCTGGTGCTTTTCTTGGACATGTTGCTGCAAGCCTGGCTGCACTTTCTGCAGTCTGCCATCCGGGAAGTCCATCGGGGGGCTGTCAGGATCCAAGGGGCCCTGCGGGAGAGCTTCCACCCTGAGGAGCACTAAGAGCCTCCCTGGTTTGCCCCACTGGGGGCTTGTGCCTCATTCCTCCCTCACATCCTTCCACTTACCCCTCCCAAGCCCCTCTTCCTGATATAAAATAAAATACACATTTTTTCATAAACACGAACTGTCTTTATTTAACAAAACTGGGGGGGGGAGAGAGGAAATGAACTCTGGTGAGACTGGGGAAAGGAAGTGGGAGAAGAGAGGAGAGAGGGTGGGAGAAGAGAGGGGAAGCTCAGGGGTCAGGGTCTCGCCAGACCAACTGTCTCCCAGCACCGTGGATGTGGGGGCCTTGGCATCCCCGGGGGGATGGAGGGTGAGGAGGGAAAAGCAGGAGCGGGGAGAAGGAGAGGGATGAGGAGCGGTAGCTGGGGAGGCAGCAGGCGCTGGAGCATCAAGAGGCAGCACGCTCTGCACCAGGGTCTGCAGGTGTTGGCAGATGGCATGGCCCTGGGCAAGCTGCTCCTGCTGGAGCTCCAGGTCTTCTTGCACCCAGTTCTGGAGGGTGCGGTTCAGGGCTCGCAGTGCCCCCTGGTGCTGTTGCTGGTACCCCTCCACTGCACAGGTGGTCCTGCTGAGCCCTCGGGTGCAGGAGCATGTCCTGGGTGGGTGGTGCGCCCTGCACGCACAGCTGGTGCGGCTGCGGAGAAACAAGAGAAGTGGTCACTTCTCCCTGGGGATACAGTGGGGGAAGCCCATCCCCCCTCTGCAAGGTGAGGATGACCATTCCCTGCACCATCAGAGCCGATGTGCTTGCACACAGGCCATGTTTGGAATGTCCTGCTATCCCTGGGAGTGGGAGCTGCCCTAAGACCTCACTTGACCCTGTGCTGTGTATAGTGTGGGTGAGGTGGGGGGGAGATGTCCCCTGCCTCTGTGTAGAATGGCCTTTTGGAGAGAGGGCATCCTGCTGTGTCCCACCCCGGGGTCAGGAGCAAGTCATGTATCTTCACACACGCGTGTGGCTAACAGGCCAAGGCCTCTGTGTGGCAGCCAGCTGGGGCCACGTGCCCAGGGGTGGCATGGCACATGCTCGCACGTGCACAGGTTGCTGCGTGATCCATGGTAAGCAAGGCCCATGCGCGCGGTCCCTGGTCTCCCTCTCCACCTCCCCAATCAGGGGACAGTGATGGCACTCACATGTTGTTGCCTCCCCGGATGACACTGGTGATGGGTCTGCTGGGATGGCTCAGGGGTCCTGGCTGTGTGGCATGCTCCCTCTGGGCTCCTGCAGCTCCTGGCGCTCCTCCTTCATGCTCCAGGATTGATGACCCCCAGACTGTCCCGCCCCCCCAGGATGTGGTCCTGAGCGTCAAAATAGGGGCAGGTGTCTGCCCCTGTTTGGGAGCTGCCCCCTGTGGTCCTGGCATAGGCCTGCTGAAGCTCCTTAATTTTAATGCGCATCTGCTCCTGGGTGCGCATGTGGCCTTTGGTGGCCAGGCTGTCAGGCATCTGCCTGTAGACGGCCGCGTTCCTGCATCTAGTCTGGAGATCGTGGACATTGGAGGCCTCCCTCAAACCTCAATGTGGACCACAATCTCCGCACTAGACCAGGAAGACACCTGCCTTCTCTGGCCCCTGGCAGGCTCCTGGGAGCTGGGGGACTGGGCCCGGGGAGCAGTGGAGGGCTGGCTGGCACTGGCTGCCTGGTGCATGGTGGGGCCACTGGGTCAGGGGCAGTGACTGCTGGCTGGGTGCTGGTAGGCATGGAGCTGGCACAGGCACTGTGGCCAGAGTCTACCCCTTTTAGGGCTCCAGAGCTGGAGTAGAGGAGAGGAAGTTTTCCTGGTTGTGCCCAGAGTGGCCACCAGGACACCCTGGGAAGGGCTGGAGACCCCCTATTGCAAAATAAGCATCTACACAGCGCTTATTTCGAATTAGCTATTTCGAATTTGGCGTTTTTCCTCATAGAATGAGGTTTACCAAATTTGAAATAAGCGCGCCGCTATTTCGAATTAATTTCGAAATAGCGGTTTGGCTGTGTAGACACTAGGAAAGTTATTTTGAAATAATGGCTGTTATTTCAAAATAACTTTGCGGTGTGGACATACCCTTAGATGCCTGTATACAAATGCAAGAAGTATGGAGAATAAGCAGGAAGAACTTAACGCGCTAATAAATAAACACAACTATGACATAATTGGTATCGCAGATACCACACACTGCTGGAATATTGGTATTGAAGAATACAGCTTGATCAGGATGGATAGGCAGAGAAAATAGGGAGGAAGTGTTGCCTTATATATTAAAAAATATAAACTTGAACTGAGGTTGAGATAGGAGACAGACTTGTTGAGAGTTTCTGTGTTAAATTTAAAAGGGGTAAAAAACAAGGGCAATGTCATGCTAGGGGTCTACTACAAACCACCTACCCAGGCAGAAGAGGTGGATGAACCTTTTTTTTAAATAACTCACAAAATCATCGTAAGAGCAGGATTTGGTGGTGATGGGGGACTTCAACTATCCAGACGTATGTTGGGAAACTAACACAGCAGAGCAGATTCTTTTTCGTAATTTGAGGTTTACCAATGTTGAAAAAACACCTGCGTTCTTTCGATTTAATTTAGAAAGAACATGATTGCAGTGTGGACGCAGGTGAAGTTTTTTCGAAAAAACAATGTAGTCTAGACATACCCTTAGAAAAGTTAGATGTCTTCAAGCCACCAGGGCCTGATGTAATGCATCCTAGAATACTCAAGGAGCTGATAGAGGAGGTATCTGAGCCTTTAGTTATCATCTTTGAAAAATCATGGAAGACAGGAGAGATTCCAGAAGACTGGAAAAGGGCAAATATAGTGCCCATCTATAAAAAGGGAAATAAGAACAACCCAGGAAACTACAGACCAGTCAATTTAACGTCTGTGCCAGGAAAGATAATGGAGAAAGTAATTAAGGAATTAATCTACAAACCCCTGGAAGATAATATAGTGATAGGAAATAGCCAGCATGGATTTGTAAAGAACAAATCATATGAAACCAATCTGATAGCTTTCTTTGATAAGATAACAAGTTTTGTGGATAAGGGAGAAGCAGCGGACATGGTATACCTAGATTTTAGTAAAGCATTTGATACAGTCTCATAAGACCTTATCAATAAAGTAGGGAAATACAACCTAGACGGGACTACTATAAGTGGGTGCACAACTGGCTGGATAACCATTCTCAGACAGTAGTTATTAATGGTTCACAATCATGCTGGAAGGGCATAACAAATGGGGTTCCACACGGGTCTGTTTTGGTATCTGTTCTGTTCAATACCTTCAACGATTTAGATATTGGCATAGAAAGTACGCTTATTAAGTTTGCAGATGATACCAAGCTGGGAGGGGTTGCAAGTGCTTTGGAGGACAGGGTCATAATTCAAAATGATCTGGACAAACTGGAGAAGTCATCTGAGGTAAATAGGATGAAGTTTAATAAGGATGAATGCAAAGTGCTCCACTTAGGAAGGAACAGTCAAGTTCACACATTCAGAATGGGAAGCTATTGTCTAGGAAGGAGTACTGCAGAAACAGATCTAGGGGGAGTCATAGTGGACCACAAGCTAAATATTAGTCAACAGTGAGAGACTTGCAAAAAAACCAAACATGATTCTGAGATGCATTAACAGGAGTGTTATGAACAAGACATGAGAAGTAATTCTTTCACTCTACTCTGCACTGATTAGGCCTCAGTTGGAGTATTGTGTCCAGTTCTGGGCACCACAATTCAAGAAAGATGTGGAGAAATTGGAGAAGGTCCAGAGAAGAGCTACAAAAATGATTAGAGATCTAGAAATTACCTGTGAGGGAAGATTGAACGAATTGGGCTTGTTCAGTTTAGAAAAGAGAAGACTGGGAGGGGACATGATAGCAGTTTTCAAGCATCTAAAAGGGTGTCACAAGGAAATCTTAATTTGGGCCACATGCTGCATTCCCTGATTCCTGCTGAAATTTTTATTCTTTGGCTAGAATGAAGGCCAATCCTACTGATTCTTACTCTCATAAAGCTGAAGGGACTGTTTTATGTGAGTCCATTAAGGATTTGTAGAATCAGTCTCGAGATTTGCAAAAGAAATGGCTTATGTGAAGTCCAGTTAATTAATAATAAGTTGCAGAGCGATGCATACACGGATAAGAGAGGTTCACTCACGGCCATCCGTGTAACTGGACATAAAAAATGCCACATTGAAATTTTTGCTGAATTGGCAAGCAACACCTACTATATTTCAAACTTTTGTATGCTATGAAGGCCATTTGACATTTCTATTTAATAGCAAAGCAAAATAATTTCAATTAACCTGTCCTATAATTTTTTTGTCAAATGAAGGAAACAAACTTCATCATGAGATATCAGGTGAGAACGCAATGCTAAATAAATGTAAGTTGAATGCATTATCTTTCGCTCCAGGGATACAAGTGTATTCCTAAATTTACTCATTTTTCTTATTAATGTTGCAGTTTTTCATTTCCCACGTACTGCTGAGTTGCTTAAATGGGTTTTATTATAATAAAGTATTCTGCATGAGTGCTATAATCTAATTACTAAGCTCTCTCCCTCTTTTCCTCCCCATGATACAAAAAAGTACTGTTGATTTTGTCACGAAAGAAAGAAAAGCAAACATTACCCAGAACTGTGCTCTTGCAAGCCAGGACAAGTATTTGTGAGCTGAAATAATGCTTGTCTTAATGGCATTTTAATATTTTTAGAAGACCTGAATATCCAGCTACGTGTTTAAGGGCAGTTGGCCCCTTCAGAAGGGAACATTTGCTGTCTGAAGGGCAGGATTGTAATAGCTTTTAATTGATGTAACTCTTTCACATTTTGTTTTCTGGACAGGTGTACCCCACCCATTCTTTTGGTCCCAACACTGATCTCATGTTCCAGCTAAACTCCAGACACCAATTAATCTAACTAATGGCCACCCCAGGGCTTTTAGATACAATGATTCTTGGTAGCTGATGCTCTATGTATCTTTCTCCCCAGACTGACACTTGATGCATATCCCCATCCCAGCGGTGGCCTCCTTTCACTTTAACAAGCCAAAGAAAGTCAAAATGCTAGATAATCCTTGTTATTTACTAATAAGTAGCTATTGACTTCTGTTGAAGTAATTATTAGTATTTATTCATACAAGAGAATAAATAAAAATGTCAAATATAGCAAGAGGAAGCTGAAAACAATATTTACCTCAAGGAAAATGAATTGTGTTCTGTTGCTTAAACAAGAAGTCTTTCAAGGTACTGTTAAATATGTAGGTTTGTTAGAAATAACAGAAAAAAGGTTTGAAAAGTCACGCTATTGTTGAGATTTGGAAAAGCTTGCCCACACATTCCCTTTTACCAGTGTTAAAAATGTAATTGATTTTCCATGGAAATTAGCAATCTTAAAGAGGACATGAAAATCTAGAAATTTTATGATTTATTTGTGGGGTAGCCAAAAAATCTTTTTTACAGGGCATGTTACAGTCAGGGTGTTATTTATTAACCATCTATGTGACCTACTTTATCTTACAGGTTAGTATTATTTATATCAAGGAAGTAAATCATAGAAAAATAATGACTCTCTTTTCTAGGAAGAGGAACTTTTTATGGGTTTGTACTGTGCTTAGCACAATGGAGCTCTAGTTCTGTTTATGATCACCATGGTCATAAAACAAATAATAGTTGTTTTCAATAAATCACATAAGATGTTTTCTTACCTTACTCAGCCATCACATTTTGAGTTTCTCTGGCAAAAATCATAATGAGCTGGAATAAATGGCAGGGCGCATCACTATGTTTGTTAAAAATTCAAATAGTATTGTTTGAACCCCCCCCTCAGGCCTCCTCACTTACCAGGGGTCTGTTCTCTCCCACCTCAGGCTTCCCCCAACCTACGAGGGACCTATTCTTTCCCCCTCAGCCTCCAGGAGCCTGTTCCCAATCCTTCTCCCCCAAGCCGGCACAACCACCAAGGGCCTTTTTATCCCTCCCTCCAGGGCTGCAGCCAAGGGGCAGGGGGCAGGGGGACTACTTACTTGGTGTGCCGTGTGCTGGCAGGTAGGATGTCAGAGCCCCAGTTCTACTGGCCATTCTCTTGGTGATATGGCTACTCCCCGCCCGCCGTGAATGGACACTGTATATTTCCCTTGTGGGCTTGCCCCCAGTGGCCACTCTCATATCATGTCCCTCCAAACAGCAGCCCCATCCCTTTGTGTGTTATGGAAAACTGTCCTTTTCCTGGGGTTCCTGGTTGTCCTGGCATAACCAAACTCTGCCCTTGCTTTAAGTTAATAGAAGAGGAAGCTGCATACCAAATATTTAGGAGGAATTCTTGAACAAATTTTATATCTATCTATCTATCTATCTATCTATCTATCTATCTATCTATCTATCTATCTATCTATCTGTCTGTCTGTCTGTCTGTCTGTCTGTCTGTCTGTCTGTCTGTCTGTCTGTTCAGATTTCCTCCTGTATTTTATGTAATTGTGACAGAGTGCAGACAGTGAGTAGGAAGTAGGGCTCTGATCACTCTGATGATAATTTGTGCCCCAGGCAAAGCTGATTGGGGGTAATAATCTGATCAGACTGGTGGGCTAGGTGGGGGAAAATCTTCATTGGCTCCATCAGCACCAGACGGATTAAAAAAGGCACAGGAAGGAAATGCAGTGGGAGAGGTCAGCAAATATAGTAAACAGATGGGAGCATGGGGGCTTGTGGTGATACTTGTGAAGGAGAACAGAAATACAGTTTCATGTAGAGCACATCTAGGGGAGTCCATGCAGTTTCTGTATGGAAGAGGTCATGAGGAGTGTAGAGCCCCCATTACAGTGATGTTACAAAAATGTTTTATTTCCTGTTTCACTATGTTGACAGTTGAGTTAAAGTATTTCAAAAGTCTAAGCATCAAGGACTTCTTCATTTTTTTTGTTGGTGAATTACTGAGTTTCATTGAAGTCCAACATAAGTCTTGTGTTGCTTACACACATATGCTGAATAAATTCATGAAGTCATCATGTGAGCAGATGAAGTAGCCTTTTATAGGGGCAGCTAAAAATTGGGTTAGGCATAGTCCAAGAGAAACCATTTACTTAAAATACTTAAATAAACTTTTGACTATTTTTTACAAGGGTGGGTAATAAAATGACAGTAATTCACCAGGGTTAGCAGGCCTCCACAACTATATATAACTGTGCCTCTTCAGATACAGGTGATCCCAGTTTCGAAGCAAAAAAACGCTCCTCTCTGTTTAGGCAGCTAACAAACAGCTTTATTAATTAATAAAGCACAGCATGAGCCAAACGTGGTCCCAGCAGAGCCGGGCCCAGTAAGGCTGGCTAATACAATCAATCCTAGTATCTTTATACCCTTAGCCAAACAGTCTGACGTCAGGGCATCCAATTACAGAAATCCTCAATTAAACTTGGAAAAATAAAGCTTTATCAGCAAGATGGCGGACAGGTACGAGGGAGTGCATCTCCTGTCCCAACCAGCCCAATTAACACATACCAATAGCCCATCCTGTAGGCCTCTTCTCACAGGGTGACAGAAAGTTCACTCTGGTCTACGTGCTTGAGAGAAAAGCTGAAATGGTTTCTGATATACAAGATGGCTTCTAGCTAAATATGAAATGGTTTCTACAGCTTCTATGCCAGCTCCAACTGGCTACAGAGCGTCATTCCTGGCCAATGCATGGTGTGGACCAGGACACCACTTCCCACAGCTCCCAGGGGCCAGTGATCACTGGTGCATGAACAGGCGCAGGTAAATATAGCAGTGTGAACCTTGGTGAACTTGTTCTGGCCTATGGGCCGGTATTATCTTACCCTGTTTTACAACATGTTTGTGCAATTATTTAGAAATCAAATTCCCTAAGAACTCTGTGGAGGAAGCTACCTATTTCTTTATTCATTGACATATGTAAAATATGCAATAAAGTACATAAACATGACACCAGCCATTACTAGACATTGTGATTTGTTTTTTTAAATCCATTTCCATTTAACCATACCTCTATCACTGTTCAATGAATGAGAAGAAATCTGCCCAGGAAGGAATGTCTGCTCACTTCCTGAAATAGTGGTAATGACTGTGGAACTGTGGTGTACTAGTTATTCTGAAGAACTATCTGCCCCTTATGAGTTATTGTGTGATCTTCTTGAGATCAGTCCAATTGCTGTGTAACTGCTGAAAGCTTGAGTTTGTGTCTTCTAGATTAGCAGGATGTGAAATCCTTCCTCCATGCACAAATCTCCTATCGTTCGGGGAGAAAAGGACGCTCAAACACCTTGACAACATCATTCCCCACTCTCCTTTCATCTCAGTGGAACCCAGAGTCTGCAACGAAGGGGAACAGGTGGTGAGTGGACAAAGAGAAGTTGGCAGCAGTAGAGGGCCCTCTGCAGCCCCATAGATAGTCCCTGGAAAACATAATACAGCCTTTTCCCACAGTCTTCTCCATGTCTTGGGGTAAGTCATAGCCAGGGGAGTCCTTGTTAATACAGCTCTAACAAAGCTACACTGCCAGGGAGTTTTTTAATTAACAAACTATATTTTTGCCCAAGGAAATATGGATTGGAGGAGCTGCCAACTACTGGCATTGGAAGGCTAACAACACTACCTTTGTGCTGAAATGCAGAAATTTTTGAAATCTTCTCTCAGATGGCTTCTGTACCAATTTTTCTTCCTTTGATAATAGTCCTTTGAACTTACACTGTGCCTTCCACTTATGGACTGAAAGTAGGGCAGAAAGGTTTTTTTTATGGTTGTTAAGTAACTATCTCAACAATTACTAATTTAATAATCTATCGAAACAGAAAATGGTCAAACCAAATAACTGTCTTTGTGATAAATCAAGACTGAGATTCCCACTACTTTAGTCATAAATGCTTCTTGCCATACTTTAGGGGGACACTATAAGAAAAACAAGCAAAATAATCACAATTATTAACTAGTTTCAGAATGGTAGCCATGTGTGACGTAGTGGGGGTACTTGCTGGGCTGTGGTGACCTCTGCTGTCTGGAGCAAAACCCACCAGGGAAAACCTCAGTATGCAAAGGTGACGCCAAACCTGTTGAACCAGACACCCCCCCATGGAGAGGGACAAAGGAAGGGGGAAGGCTGCCCTGGTTGGGGGGCAGGGCTGGAAGAGTGTGAGTTAGTTGCTGTCTGGGAGCATGGAGGAGACAGCCTAGGGAAAGGGGCTGGAGTTTAGGGGCCCAGTCTCCCCCGCATCTCAAGGGGGCCTGAGGCATCCTAGCCCAGCTCTGTGACCAGATTACATCTGTGCTGTGCTGTGCTGTATCCTGGAGAGGCAGTAAACTTCCTTTATTCCACCAGCTGGTGCAGTCTATTTGTGCCATTTCGGGGTGCAGGAGACAGGGGACCCCCAATGCGCTGTCATACCATGTTAGTCTGTTTGAACAAAAACAACAAGGGGTCCTCTAGCCATCTTAAAGACTAACCAATTTATTTGGGAATAAACTTTTGTGGGCTGGAATCCACTTTGTCAATTGTATTTGATGAAGTGGGTTCCAGCCCATTAAATCTTATGACCAAAAATTTTTGTTATTTATTAACTAGGAGAAACAAGGTGGGTAATGAAATATTTTTTATTGGACCAGCCTGGGTTGGTGGAAGAGACAAGCTTCTGAGCAACTGAGAACTTTTCTTCAGGTCACAGAACTCTGTGTAGCTCCAAACCTTGTTTCTTCCACCAACCGGTTGGGCCAATACAAGCCATTACTTCACCTGCCTTGTCTCTCTAATACCCTAGCACCACTACAGCTACAACAGTACTGCAAAAAAATGATTAACTATGACAGTTTTATTATTAAGGAAAGAAAAAAATACTAAGAATGGTTACTTCAGCATGCTTCTTGTGAGTTTTTAATAATATACATATCACACCACTGAGAGTGGGCACACCTCTGCTGAGGTTGCTTTTCTATAGCTAAAACAAAAGTGTATTTCCAAAATTAGTAGAGTCCTGTATTAGTGGATTGCAGATACAACAGCATTCATAGATGGGTAAAGGGATTTTGTTTAAGGGCAAGTGAGTCCTTTTTGGTTTATAGTGGATATCCTAAACAGTTTATGAATGAGGAAAGGTGAGTGATTTTAATTAAGTCCTATGGAACTAAAGAAAGTATTTAAATTCAGTTACTTGAAGCCATTCCATGAACTGTCTTGAGAAAGGCAGATTAATTAATATTAAGAATCATAATATTAAAATTAAATCCACTTTACTCTCTGTTTCTCTTATGTCTCCTTGTTAGCGATACAACCTAAATCTTGTTGGTGTTAAAGAGAAGCTATTGCTGTCTTAAATTACCATACCATTTCAATAGCCTATTAAAATCATTACAACAAGAAAAACCTAACCCTAGCTCCTGGACAAGTCCTTTGGCAAACTTTTTCAGCCCTCATGTTTGATGACATCATTATGCTACAGAAGTACAGGCAGTCCCCGGGTTACGTACAAGATAGGGACTGTAGGTTTGTTCTTATGTTGAATTTGTATGCAAGTCGGAACAGGTACATATTGTAGGGGAAACTCTAGCCAAACATTTCTCCAGAGCTCAGTTTTATTCTCCCACACCTCACTTCCCTCAGTCCTTTATTCTCAAGATGAGGTGTCTGCTGAGAAAAGCCGCTTCGCGTCTCCCTGGTCTGCTGGGGGGAAGCAGCTAGTGCGGGGTTGCCTCACCCCGTTTGTAAGTAGGGATCCGATGTAAGTCGGATCCATGTAACCCGGGGACTGCCTGTAGTGCTATATTGAAGGCTGCTTCTTTTTGAGGCAATAAAGGGGCTACTTTGCTTTATTGCTGCTGTTTGCTTAATTGAAGGAGGCTGAAGTGGGTGTGTAGCGACATTCCTGATATTGAAGTGGAGATGAAAGAAGTGTGCTACTTTTTTAATTCAAAGAGATTTATATTCTTCTTTCATAATTCCATTGGACAATCAAGATAACTTTTTTAAGTCTTGGCTGGATTTAAATATTAGTTGCTTTCACCCTTTCATTGGATGAAGATGTTCATAGATAGTCCAGGTACAATCATGAATATTCACTTTGTTAATGTAAATGCAACAAGAATTGTAACTGTGTTGTGGAGGGAAATCTCAGAACATCTTTTAAGTTTAGAGATTTAATTCTTATATTCATTACATTTTCTGAAATACTCTTTGGTTTAATTAGGCTTTCACTAGAGTTGAAGTTTTGTTCATATAAGTCCTGACCCCTTATGTCATCTACAAAAATAATTTATTAGCTTTCACAATAGTCTCTTCAAACGTGCATAATTTTCAAAGAGAGTCTTTTACACCTATATGCAGACAATGCCTTAGACACTATGGGTACATCTAGACTACAAGCCTCTTTCGACAGAGGCTTTTTAGAAAGTATCTTTTGAAAAAGCTTCTTTCAAAAAAGAGCGTTTAGACTGCACTAAGCAGATTGAAAAATCGATCCGCTTTTTCGAGAGAGAGCGTCCAGACTGCCTGTACGCTCTGTCGAAAAAAGGGCACCTGGAAGCATTTCTGCCAGGACATGAGGGTAGCCTTTATTTCCGGGTCCTGCAGCATGCTCTTTGCAGAGACGCGTGCTTTAAGGGATCCTCCTGAACAGCCATTCCTCTGCTCCTGCAGCTGGCTTGCCTACCTCCTAGAGGGACAGCAAAGCTTCTGCAGTGCTTGCTTGGAGTGCCCTGCTTTGTGGGACACCATAGCATTTGGTTTCCTGGTTGGTTTTTGTGCTTTCAATCATTTTTTTGCCATGGAGCTGGAGCTGCCCCTGGGCAGGCGATGGCCCCACACTGTGATGCTGGAAGTTCTGCTGCATCTTCATGAGACCATCATCATGTTCATGGCACAGCTGGATTCAGAGCCCAGCTTTGAGCCCTTCACTCAAACTGCAGCCCCACTGTCCTTACCACCTAACTTATTCCTGGAGAGGGGAGTTTGAAGGCTGGACACCAGTTCAGACTGGTGGGACCATCTTGTTAGGGAGCAGGGGGACGACAAGGCTTGGCTCTGAAACTGCCATATGCGGAAGTGCATGTTCCAGGAGCTGTGTGCCTGGCTCACCCCTGCCCTACAATGTCAGGACACCCACTTGCGACCTGCCATCCCCCTGGAGAAGTGTGTCGCTATTGCTCTATGGAAGCTGGCCACCCCCGACAGCTACCGCTCGGAACACCAGTTTGGTGTGGGGAGGTCTACTGTTGGGGCCGTCTTGATGGAGGTAAGTCACTCTCTAGGGACAGTCCATAGTGGGGGAGGTGGATAAGGGGGACAGTCAGGACCGGGCAGAGGGAATGGGGTGGGAATGGTAGAAGCCCTCCTGGCCTCTCACTGCTGTGGTGGGGGGGGGGGTGGGGAAGGAGGGTTGCCTGAGGGGGTGCTCTTGGGATCGGGGAGGGGTGAGGGAGCACCTCTCATCAGCTCAGGCAACTCCTCTAATTTCCTCTTATATGTGTTTCTATTTGTCCCTTTCTGCAGGTGGTGACGGCCATCAATTCGGAGCTGCGTCAAGGACTGTCCGCCTTGGAGACCTGGATACCATTGTGGCTGGATTTGCAGGGCTAGGATTTCTGAACTGCGGTGGAGCACTCAATGGGACTCACATCCTGATCCGCGCACTTCCCCATTGTGCAGCGCAGTATATTAACAGAAACGGCTACTTTTCCATGGTGCTGCAGGCCCTGGTTGGTCACCGGGGACAATTCACAGATGTTTGTGTCAGGTGGTCAGGCCAGGCACACAATGCCTGCATCTTCCAGAACTCATACCTGTACCGCAGGCTGGGACATTCTTTCCAGAGCAAAACTTTGCAGTCGGGAATGTGCAGATGCCTATGTCCATCGTGGCCGATGTGGAGTACCCCCTTATGCCCTGGCTCACGAAGCTGTTCACTGGGCACCTGGATTCGAGCAGGGAACTGTTTAACGCCCACCTGAATCAGACTCGCTTCCAGGTAAAGTGCGCCTTTGGCCATCTGAAGGGCAGGTTTAGATGCCTGCTCACTCGGCTGGACATGGGTGAACGCAACATCCCCAAAGTGATTGCTGCCTGTTGTGTGCTGCACAACCTGGGGGAGAGGAAAGGGGAGGCCTTCCTCCCTGTGTGGGGGACATGGGCTGATGTGGAGGGGAGGCTGTTTGAGCAGCCCTGGACAGCTGCCATCCTCCAAGCCCACCAATTGGGATTGTGTATTTGGGAAGCCCTGACGGAGAGATTCTCCCAAGGAGCCCGATGAGTTTCCCAAGGGCCTTCCAAATGTGGGTGTGCCCCATGCCCCCAGTGCCTTCCCCCCAAAACCTATCTCTGCCCCCCGTTGTACACATTCACACAGAGAACAGAGATAGGTGTGCTTGACAAAATGCTTACAGTTTATTGCACTGTTGTATGTTACAAAACCTATATCACTGTTTTGTAAAGAAAAATAAACTTTTTGTTAACAATGTAAAATGCTTCCCTTAGGGTATGTCTATACTGCTACCCTAGTTCGAACTAGGGTGGCTAATGTAGGCATTCGAACTTGCAAATGAAGCCCGGAATTTAAATATCCTGGGCTTTATTTGCATGTTCCCTGGTGCCACCATTTTTAAATGCCCCCTAGTTCAAAGTACCTACCCGCAGCTACATGCAGCACAGACTAGGTAGTTTGAATTAAAACTCCTAATTCAAACTACCGTTACTCCTCTTGCAATGATTCTAGCTTCTACTAGACTAGCAAAAAGACTCCTCACTTACTTACACCCACCAGCCCAACTCAGTTCACTCAACTATGGCAGAGGGGAGGCTTGTTCCTCTGAGACCTCTTACAATGAGGGTGTCTCTCCTGCAAACACTGGTGTCATATTTTACAGTTTCCACATTTATGGCTGGCATGATTTGTGACCCCCACAACATCCCCAAATTAGTTACAATACACCACATTCCATTCCAACACTGATCGTCCATCAGGCCTGGCTGAATTGGATTTACATAGCCACACCTTGTATTCCCTCCCCCTCCTGGCATGAGCTGTATTTACATATCAAGTCAACAGTTAACAGTTAATTATCTTGCAGAGCTAAACAATTGGAGTGAGCACACTCACCCACAGGGCAGCTGTCTCCTTTTAGCTGTCTGATAGCAAGCAGTAGTTTAGCCCCTGCTTATAAATGCTCCACTGCTTCCAGTCCATCCCTACAGAGTGATGCCCCAGAAATACTGGTGTCCTAGGCAACTGCCTACTCTGCCTATGGCTAAGGACTTCCCTGCTCTTCCAACCAGAACTCCAAGAGGGCTTTGATCTCAGGCGCAGACTAGGAGGGTGCCTGGCATTTGGTGCCCTTGGCTTGGTGCGGGGATGTGTCCCTGGAAGGGTCAGGAGGGCTTTGGGGAACTTGTCCCTGGGACATGGCTCTGAGTGTGCCTTCCAGCAAGAGCCGAGAAGTCAGGATCCTGGTTGGAGCTGGCTTGCTGCCACAATGCTACTCCTGGGCGCCTGTGCCTTTAAAAGATGCTACAGGCAGGAACAATGGCGGTGAAAGGTCTGGCAGGGGTGTCCACCAGGGCTTCTTCCTGGAAGCATTTAAAAAAAAAAAGAAAAAAACCTTTTCCACATCCACACATACCTTTTTTTGACAGATCTCTGTTGAAAATAGCATTATTTCTCATAAAATGAGGTTTACTGCCATCAACAAAACTGCCGAGTTTTTTCGATTTACTGTCGACAGAACGCGGCAGCAGTCTAGACACAGGTAAATATTTTTTGAAAAAAGGCTACTTTTTTCGAAAAATCCCTGTAGTCTAGACACACCCTATGGGCAACCTCTCTTTCCTGCAAGGCACTGAGTGCCCTTGAAACTAGCCGGTAGCAGCCTGGGCACTGCACTCCACTTTTCTGTAGATATTGTGTTGTTCTCCAGCTTCTCAGATTTTGTACTTCTGAAAAGAAATCTCCAGTTGTCATGGTTGTGAAGAAAACCGCAGAAATGTGACCTTAACTGAAAATGTGGAGACCAGCTAGTTGAGTTTGTAGGAGCCTGGAACCACGGGGTGGGGCAAACTGCCCCATTCTTCCAGGGAAGTTGTTACTCAGAGGCCTAGTGATGATTTCAGTGTCAACATTGTTAATTATTTTATTGCAGCAGTAAGAAAGATGATATCAGAGACATGCACAAGGCTGGAACAATTTGTGTAGCGGGGTGCTGAGAACCATTGAACCAAACTCTAAGTCCTGTATCTGATGGGAACCACTTCAAACCAGATGAAGTAGCACCTCTAATTCCCTCACCCAGGGGGTCTCATTTTACTACAACAGGTGGGTAGTGCTGAAGAGATACCACTATTTATCCATCCCCTCCCGCCCAGCCCAGGAAGTCAGCATGTGGTTCTCCTAAAGCATAACCCAGGTGGAGCCCAGCAGAGCGGACAGCGCATGGTCCTATATTGAACGGTACCACCTCCCTTGAGCCGAGCCTCGGGTTGCCACGGGCATGGCCACAGTTTGCTTTGGGGGCAGAGCTCTCCCCCCCCTCCTCAGTCTGAGCCCCCCCCCCCAAGCCACACGCTTTGGTGAGAAGTGAGGGGACAGGCTCACGCCGCGGGGCGCCCTACAACGCAGCCCTGCAGCCTCCAGGGAAAGGGGGTGAGGGAGGAGGGTGCCCCCAAATCGCGCGCCCGCCACCCACACGCTCCTACACCGTCTGCGCGGACCGGACTCGCAAGGTGCCCCCCACCCCTAGGGGGGCGGGTCTGCCTGCAGCTCCAGTAGCGACTTGCAAGGCGGCGGACAGCTCCCCCCAGCCGGCCTGGGGAGCCTCTGCATCGCCCGCCCGGGCCCTGCAGTGGAAGGGAGGGGGCGGCACGTGGCCGCCCCGGCTGCTCCCCCAGCCGGCTTTATAAGCTGGGAGGCAGCGCCGCCGCGGATCACATCAGCGGGAGTTCCCGGGACCGCCTGCCCCGCTGGCCATGGGGTGCCTCGCTGCGCTGCTGCTCCTGGCGGTAGGTGTGGGGGTCGCCGCGCTTGCGAGGGGGACAGGGCGCCTCGTGGAGGTTGGGCAGGGGGAGGTCGGGAACCGCGCACTGGAGGAGGCTGGAGCTTTGCACAGGCAAGGGATGCGGGAGCGGGGGAGATGATGAGCCGGTGTTAGGGGAAAACCCTTTGGAAATACCCATCTTTGCTCTTGAAACTGTTCTCCGGTCAACCCACCGGCTTCGCTGAGGCACCGATCTCAAAGAGGGGGGCTTGGCAACATTTGAGTTTTTACAACCATTTCATATTTTTAAGCGTTTGGGTTTTTAATCAGTTTCAGTTTTCTTTGTTGTGAGAAGTTAGGGAGCGACCAGACACTAGTTATTTAATGACAACAGTTAAGAGTCAAAAAGTTATGGTTTTATAACCATTACAACGCAGGTGGTCAACAGAATATATCAACACATGCCAAGTAAAAACTATATCTTTCAATTCAATCCTAGAATGTTCTCCAACCGAATTTTTCTTACTTTGCCTATCTGTAAATATCAACCATCATGGAAGGAAATGTGTCAGTTTGTGTATGTTCTGTGACATCAACATTTGCCAAAAAAATCTAATCCTTCCAAGCCCACAAATAGGTTCTTGCATGCAAAATGTAACCAAACAAGATGGGGATACTCCCACAAGGTAAAACTATGGAAATGACACTTAAAAAGACCGGATACCATTCTCAGTCCCCAGTTCTAGAAAGACTTACACACCTGCTTTTCTTAGCTTTTTTAAGCATAATACTAGTCCCATTAAGTGCAGTGGAACTAGTGACACACATGAAGTTAAACATGTGTGAAAGGTTCTGCAGAACCTTATTTAAACACAAGAGCATACCAGAGAACCCACAGAATTGCAAAGTCAATTGATTATTTAATAAAAACATGTATATTTCACACCTGTTCATTTATGAACTACTAGAATTAATACAAAACCAGTATAAAGTGAAAAGACCTTGTTTACATAGATGTGCTCTTTTATGGCTACAGGCAGTCCCCGGGTTACGTACAAGATAGGGACTGTAGGTTTGTTCTTAAGTTGAATCTGTATGTAAGTCGGAACTGGCGTCCAGATTCAGCCGCTGCTGAAACTGACCGCCAGTTCTGACTTACATACAGATTCAACTTAAGAACCCCAAGCTTCCCCAAGTCAGCTGCTGCTGAAACTGATCAGTGCTGATTCCAGGAAGCCTGGGGCAGAGCAACTCTTCCTCCGGCTTCCTGTAGTCAGCGCTGGTCAGTTTCAGCAGTGGCTGACTTGGGGACGCCTGGGGCAGAGCAGCTGGGGTGCTGCTGGGTTGCTCCAGTAGCACCGCTCCTCGGCGCTACTGGACCAACCCAGCAGCACCCCAGCTGCTCTGCCCCAGGCGTCCTGATTCAGCCACTGCTGAAACTGACCAGCAGCGGCTGAATCAGGACCTGGGGCAGAGCAGCTGGGGTGCTGCCGGGTTGGTCCAGTAGTGCCCAGAGCGGGCGCTGCAGGACCAATCCGCAGCGCCCCAGCTGCTCTGCTCCAGGGTCCAAAACAAAAGCCTGGTCTGCTGGGGGGGGGCACACTAGCCGTGCCCCCCCCAGCAGACCAGGGACACGGGGAGCAGAGCCGCAGCGGCAGCGGGGTGCCGCGCCTCTGAGGCTTTGCTCTGGCAAAGTCTCAGAGGTGCGGGACCCCCCCGCGGCTGCGGCTTGAGTCCCGGTGCCTGTGGTCTGCTGGGGACGGTCCCCAGCAGACCACAGGCACCGGGACTCAAGCGGCAGCAGCGGCGGTTCCCCGCGCTTCTGAGGCTCTGCTCTGGCAAAGCCTCAGAAGCGCGGGAACCCGCCCGGTGCCTCTGGTCTGCTGGAGACGGTCTCCAGCAGACCAGGGGCACCGGAGCAGCTTACGAACGGGGCTTTCTCGCCCCGGAGCTCACAGGTAGCAATCTGCTACCTCGACCTCCGGGGCGAGAAAGCCCCGTTCGTAAGTGCGGATCCGACGTAAGTCCGATCCGCGTAAGTCGGGGACTGCCTGTATAAAGTTTCCTCTTCTCTTAACTACAATTTCCTCTTCTCCTAACTTAAAAGCAAGGTCAGGGTTTGGTTGTTCCAGGACAACTGGAAGTCCTGGCAGAAGGACAGTTTTCCATAAAATGCAAAGGGATGGGCTGCTGTTTGGAGGGATATCAGTTTCCATTGGGGGCAGAGAGACTGCAGGGAAGAGCTATGCTGCAGTGCAGAGTGTTCACTGGCAGCAACTATACCACCAGGAAAGTGACCAGCAGGATTGGGGCTCTCCTATCTTGCCTGCTAGCACACAAAGTAGCTCCCCTGACCCCAAACCTTTCCCCCCTTTAGCACAGTGCCAGAGGTGGAGAAAAAAGGCCCCTGGCAGTGGGGGGACAGCTGGGGGAGAAAAAAGCCCCCCTCTCCTGAGCCCCTCCTTACCCTCCAGACCTCACTCTTATACCCGCCTGTCCCAGGCTCCTCCATCCGCTCTATATCCTGAAAGCCCTTCCCTCAGTCCTGCACTCCCTCCCCCACACCACCACCCTTCTGCTTTGAAGGATCCGGGCAATGCAGGGTAAGTCTGCTATGCTCGTACTCCTAAAAAAACACGCACAATTACCATGATTATATGTGCATATTTCATAGACTAAGGCCAGAAGGCACTACTGTGATGATCACATAGCCTGTAGAATTTACCCCAGAAACTGGATTAGAGCATGTCTTTAAGAAAGAAAATTGCATTTTAAAGATTTTAAGAGTTTGGATTCACTATTTCTCCTGGTAAGCCATTCGTTCCAACCCTTAATTAGCTTCACTGTTAGAAATTGCCATATTTCAAGATTAAATTTGTCTGATATCAATTTCCAGACATTGGTTCTTGTTACCTCTTTATCGGCAAGGCTGAAAAAGTCCTTAGCCCCCTGGGGTTATGTATATTACGGAGAAGATTGACCCTCCAAAGGTCGATCTTCTAGCATTTGAATTAGCGGGTCTAGTGAAGACCCGCTAATTCTAATTGAGAGTGTGTCCCCGTTGGCACCGGTAGACTTGTTCATCATGAGGAGTAAGGGAAGTTGACGAGAGCATTTGCTCCTGTCAACCTCCTGTTGTGTAGATGGCCCGAAAACACAATTTAAGATACATTGACTCCTTAAGTCAACTTTCTCCTTCAGTGTATACCAAATCCCTGAGATCTCTTGTGCCTGTGTCAATGCCTCTGTCACTTTTCAACCTTCTCTTCAGTAAGCTGAATAAATTAAGCTCCTTAAACCTCATAGTGTAACACACCTTTGTTTTTGAGCCCCTAGTCATTTTTCTAGCCTTCTTTGTTGCTCTCTCCAGTATTTCCATATCTTTCTTGAAATAGGAACATCACAACTGGACATAATATTTTTATTTGCCAGAAGTAGATTTAAAAAAAATAATTTAAATGGATAATATCAGTGTTTATTTTCAGACTCTTTTGTTTTTATCTGTAAATTTGCAGAGCTGCAGGAATTTATGAAAGTGTTAGACATGGTGTGAAGGTCACAGAGTTATTTACCTGTAGATGTTGAGATTCAGAAAGTTAAAGCTTTAGGGATGGTAATATTAACACAATCTGTGTCAGTATCACATATCAAAATATACAATATAAATAACCTTAAAGGAAATTCTAAGATCACAAACACCATTTTTTGTACGTTGCCTAATAGTAGTTTTCAGTCATTGATTGATCAAAATATCTTGGTACGTTTGGGTATGTCTACACTACAGAGTTAGTTCGAACTAACTTAGTTCGAATTAGTTAATTCGAACTAATCTAATTCGAACTAACGCGTCTAGAACTAAAAACTAGTTCGAATTAGTGTTTTGCTAATTCGAACTAGCATGTCCACATTAAGTGGACCCTGAACAGGGCTTAAGGATGGCCGGAAGCAGTGCCGGCAGGGCATCAGAGGAGGACTTAGAGCGTGGAGATGCTGTCTCAGGCTAGCCGAGGGCTGTGCTTAAAGGGACCCGACCCCCACCCTGGACAGACAGTTCTCAGGGGTGCCCCGCTTGAAAACCAGTCCTGGCTTGGAGTGCCCGGAGTGCCCACACTGGGCACATCACACCACTCGGCCATCATCCCGGCTGCACTTGCCGCAGGCTGCCATCTGGGGAGAGGGGGCAATTGGGGGGCTGCAGGAGAGCTTCCACCCCCAGAAGCCCGCAGAGCCAGCCCAGTCCTCCCCATCGGGGGCTCGTGCCCCATTCCTCCCTCACCTCCTTCCACTTACTCTTCCCTAGCCCCTCTTCTTGATGTACAAAATAAAGATAACGTGTCTTCCAAAATGGAATCTGTCTTTATTGAACAAAACTGGGGGAGACTGGGAAAAGAGAGGCTAGGAGAGGGGAGGGCAACTAAAATGATCAGGGGTTGGGAACAGGTCCCATATGAAGAGAGGCTAAAGAGACTGGGACTTTTCAGCTTAGAAAAGAGGAGATGGAGGGTGGACAGGATAGAGGTCTCTAAAAGCAGGAGTTGGGTGGAGAGGGTGCATACAGAAAAGTTCTTCATTAGTTCCCATAAAGAAGGACTAGAGGACACCAAAGGAAAGGAATGGGTAGCAGGCTTCAAACTAGTAACAGAAAGTTGTTCTTCACAAAGCAAAGAGTCAACCTGTGGAACTCCTTGCTGCAGGAGGCTGTGAAGGCTAGAACTAGAACAGAGTTGAAAGGGAAGTGAGATCAAGTCATGGAGGTTGGGTCCATGGAGTGGTATTAGCCAGGGGGTAGGAGTGGTGTCCCTATGCAAGGTTTGTGGAAGGCTGGAGAGGGATGGCACAAGACAAATGGCTTGGTTACTGTCTTCGGTCCATCCCCTCCAGGGTTCTTAGGGTTGGCCGCTGTTGGCAGACAGGCAACTGGGCTAGATGGACCTTTGGTCTGACCCAGGACGGCCATTCTAAGCTCAGGGCTCAGGGTCGGGGTCTCAGTGGACCCCCTTGATTTTCATGCACACCTGCTCCTGGGTGGCCAGGCTGGCAGCTCTCCTGCCCTAGCTGGCCACTTTCCTGTGCCTAGTGCGGAGATCGTGGACGAGGTCCACGATGTCTGCACTAGCCCAGGCGGGTGCCCGCCTCTTGCGGTCCCGGGCAAGCTACCGGGAGCTGCCAGCCTGGTCCCAGGAAGAGGAGGAGGGCTGGGGGGCATCGGGTGGGTGGCTCAATCCGTGCCAGGTGCAGGGTCTGCTGGCTCGGTGCTGGCAGGCTTGCACCTGGCACGGGCACCGTAGCCAGCCCGTGCCCCTTTAAGGGGTCCGGGGCCAGGAGGGGGGCAGAAGAGTTTCCCTGGTGGTGCCCAGAGTGGCCACCAGGGAAACCTGGGGAGGGCTAGCCTCCCACTAGTTCGAATTAAGGGTCTACACAGCCCTTAATTCGAACTAGTAAGTTCGAACTAGGCTTAATCCTCATGGAATGAGGATTACCTAGTTCGAACTAAGCGCTCCGTTAGTTCGAATTAAATTCGAACTAACGGAGCGCTAGTGTAGCGCCTATGAAAGTTAGTTCGAACTAACGTCTGTTAGTTCGAACTAACTTTGTAGTGTAGACATACCCTTTGTGTGTATGGTGAAATTGACATTTCCTGATATCTATTATAAAAATCTAATTCTCCCAAGCCTAACAGAAAGGCAAGATCACTCCCCTTCTTCTACTTGGCAGTTCTCTTTTTATAATTCAAGGGTCACATTAGCACATTTAGCCACTTCATTGTACTGAGAGCTCATATTGAGGCAATTATCTACAATGACTCCTAAGTCCTTTTCGGAGTCTCTGCTTTTCAAAACAGTGTCCTGTCCTATACATATAGCTCATGTCCCTTGCACTGGTTGCATTAAAACCCATATTGTTTGATTTTAATTGTTTATTCAGGCAAGTCAGATTATTCTGTAACAGTGACTTGTCCTCATTATTTACTTCCCTACCAAACTTTGTATCGACCTTTATCCCGGAAAAGATTTTATATGATTTACACTGAATATTTTTAAACAACAAGGCTACGTGTAGACTGACATGATTTTCCGCAAATGTTTTTAATGGAAAAGTTTTTCTGTTAAAAGCATTTGAGGAAAAGAGCATCTAGATTGGCACGGACGTTTTCCACAAAAGCACTTTTTGCAGAAAAGCGTCCGTGCCAATCTAGATGCGGTTTTGTGCAAAAAAGCCCCGATCACCGTTTTCGCCATTGGGGCTTTTTTGCGCAAAACAGTTTTTAGCTGTCTACACTGCCCGTCTTGTGCAAAAACATTTCCGGAAAAGAGCTTTTGCCCAAACGGGAACGTCAAAGCATTTGCGCAAGAAGCACTGATTTTGGACAGTAGAACACCAGTGCTTTTGCGCAAAATCAAGTGGCCAGTGGAGACAGCTGGCAAGTTTTTTCCGCGAAAGTGACTGCTTTTGCGGAAAAACTTGCCAGTCTAGATGCAGCCCAAAAGTGTTAGAGCAAGAACAGATCCCTTACATAGCAGCAAACTGATACCTTCCAACAGTTATATTTTCAGGTCTTTCAGTGAATTAATTTTTAAGTCCACCTAATGTGCATCCTGTGAATTCAATATCTTGCAATTGTTAGATATGTTGTACTAAATATATTAAAATAGAGTTGGGTTTATCAATCATCTTATCAAAAAAGAAAACAAGTTGGTTTGACAGCACCCATTTTCTGTAGCATTAAATATATATTTAGCGTCTAATTCTTTGATAGTCCCTATATCCGTGGTCCCCAACAATGCGCCCGCCAGGTGCTCGGGGCTGGCCTGGCCCCGGGCACATGGCGCACGGGCGCTTGCGGGGGGAGTGCGCTTGGCGGGTGGAGCGCCGGGCGTGTGGCACTCGGCGGGAAGGGGCGGAGGGGAGCGCCGGCCCCGGGCACGCGGCGGGGGGGGAGCACCGGCCCCGGGCACGCAGCGGGGGGGGGGAGCGCTGGCCCCGGGCACGCGGCGGGGGGGAGCGCCGGCCCCGGGCGCGCGACACTCGGCGGGGGTGGGGGAGGAGCGCTGGCACCGGGCGCGCGGCACTCGGCGGGAGGGCCGGTCCCGGGCGCGCAGCCCTTGGAGGGGGCCCTGCCCCCGGGCACGCAGCTATGGGGGTGTCCGGCCCACGGGTGTGCGGCTGGGGGGGGGCCGCCCCTGGGCATGTGGCTAGGGGGGGGCCGCCCCCGGGCACGCAAGTGTCCCCGCCCCCTGGCGCCCGGCGGGCAAACGGCCACGCCCCCTGGCGCCCGACAACCTCAAAAGGTTGGGGACCACTGCCCTATATTAACCAATTCATTATTTTGCCACGCTATGTTGTCAGGCTAGTCGGTCTACAGTTCTCTGGGTTATCCTTTCTACCCTTCCTAAATATTGGAATTATGTTTGCAGTTGTCCAATGTGCTAGAATTTCCCCAGCTTTCGAAGTTTTGTTAAAAATTATTAGGAGTGCTTTAGAGAGCTCTACATTACATTTAAAACTTTTGGCTGATGACACATCAACATAAGAACGGCCATAGTGGGTCCGACCAAAGGTCCAACTAGCCCAGTATCCTGTCTGCTGACAGTGGGCAATACCAGATTCCCCAGATGGAGCAATCACAACAGATAATCCTCAAGTGATCTGCCCCCTGTCACCCAGCTCCAAAGAAACAGAGGCTAGGGACACCATTCCTCCCCATCCTGGCTAATAGCCATTGATGGACCTAACCTCTGTGAATCTATCTAGCTCTTTTTTGAACCCTGTTAAAGTTCTAGCCTTGTTAGCCGACGGTTAGGGCAATGTGTGTGTGTGTGTGTGTTTTTGAGAAAAGGTTTAACGTTCGTGTTTTTACTGCTAGGACCGGGGTTCCATCGCAGAGGGTAGCCAGCAGGCCAACAGACGCCCCGTTATATAGGAAGAGCTTATTACACTTTAGATTTTAGCTGCTAGAACACAAAGTTTTTTCACAGCGGTCAGCCTGGGGAAGGCTGAAAAGTGCCCCAACGGATCTGTCACCTGGGAGTGACACAGATTTAAACGCCCAAGCTTTTTTTATGTTTGTTCCTTTATGACCGGCTGAAGTTTTTTTAAATTGTGCTTGGTTTTATTACAGCAACTGAAGGAGTCAGGTTAAAGCTTAAACAGTTACAGGTTTATTAAAAGACTTATAAAAGCATATGGTTACAATGGCTATTGCTCTATTTTTTAAATGCTAGCAAATATATATATATATAGGTTTTAAAAATGATTACAGGAAAAAGGTAAAGATAGAAAATAGAAATAATGGTACCAAGTGACAGCTTAATCTTTAAAGAGCTCTAACACTATGTATATATATACTTAAACAAAGGACCACATCCGGGTACAATTTTTACCCCCTTCTGTGCCTCTCGACTCCAGCGTGTCAGGCCAGGGCCGGTCTCAATTCCTAGGAAAGATGAATACGAGGTGGGCGTTCCCTTGAAACCTTGGGAGATTAAACACCTAACCCGACCAGCAGATAGATGGTAGATTGACACTTAAAGCAAGTGTGCTGCTGGACTTATCTTTATACCCCTGGGGGCCCGTATTTTTTTTTTTATTTTAAGAGGCCAAATTTTACTGGTTCGTTTTGTGGTGCCAGTTTTTACAAGCAGGTTACAAGTTAATTTACACTTGTAAGAGAGGAAGATAGCTAAATTAGGACTGCCGGATGTTCTTGTTGGGCAGGAGATTCCTTTCCCCGCGGACAGCTGTGTGTTCGTATCAATATGGGTTAAGTCAAGGGCACGATATACAGCCTTTTAGTTTGACCACCCTTTTATCTCTGCTTACTGTTGGTTATGGTTACTGAGCCAGCATATCTAAACCTTTTGCTCCAAGGTTTTTAAAGAATATGCTGTTTTCCTGCTCTTATGTGCCCTGCATGGTTTTAAGCAGACAAAGATGAATCTAAAATGGGGGTTTACGTCTGGCTACAGGCCTTCACCAAGTCCTCTGGCAAGGAGTTCCACATGTTGACTGTGCGCTGAGTGAAGAAAAACTTCCTTTTGTTTGTTTTAAACCTGCTGCCTATTAATTTCATTTGGTGACCCCTAGTGCTTATATTGTGGAAATAAAAAAATAAATAACTTTTCCTTGTTCACTTTTTCCATACCAGTCATGATTTTATAAATCTCTATCATATCTCCCCTTAGTCTCCTCCTCTTTAAGCTGAAAAGTCCAAGTCTTTTAATCTCTCTTCATATGGGACCCGTTCCAAACTCCTAATAATTTTTGTTGCCCTTTTCGGTAACCGGGTTTGGTTCTTTAAAGGATTTGAAACCACAGACAGAGGAATACCTCTTTTTAGGGTCAAACAAAGATTTTTTTATTTTTTCTATTTACTTTATAATTAATTTTCCATTTAAATCAATTCACTATTTTTTATTCTTTTAAGACAATATAATATACAAAGAAAAAGTAGAAAAACAGTACAGTTAAAAAACAAACAAGAAATAACTTCTCCTACAGATATACCTTCCTAATTTACCTTTAAACAATTTATGGAGTTAACAAATATATAATACTCACGTTAAGAAAGATAGAAGCATTGCTTAGATTCAGGAGATATTCTTTTCTTTATGTTTTTCCTTTCTTTGGATTTTTCGTTGCAACTTACGACCGGTGTTGTTCCCCTTTCAGAGCTTATTTGTTCCCCTTTCGGAGCTTATGTGCGGCAGCGAGATTCAGCGACGGGGAGGGAGCCCTGGTTGATCAGACCTAGCTTTTTGGATTCGCAACCCGTCCACTCTTGGTCTGTTTCAGCCAACCTTATATACTCTGTTTCGGTATTTTGGTAGTCCTCCACTCGCCTGACAATTGCTGACGTTAGATTTTTGTTGTCTCATTCTGCCCTTACAAAAACTTTCGTCTGCTCCATTTGGGGTAATCAGCACTTTGTTGCCACTGCTGTCTGAGTTACTTACTTCCCTAAAAACAGGGTTATTGTTGGTCATCCAATCAAATTTTGTTTTTATTTTTATCTCCTGTATCTCACAATGCTGCCTTTCCTTTACACTTACAATTAAACTGGTGCTCATTTGACATATTCTGGGTAGGCCTCAATACCTTCCTTTCACAGCCCTTTTCTGAATCTTTTCCAATGCCAATGTATCTTTTTTGAGACGAGGCAACCACATTTGTACGCAGTATGCAAGATGTGGGCATACCATGGTTTTACGTAGAGGCAATAAGATATTTTTCGTTTTATTCTCTATTCCATTTTTAATGATTCCTAACATTCTATTTGCTTTTTTGACTGCCGCCGCACACTAAGTGGATTTTTTCAGAGAACTATCCACACTGACTGCAAGATCTCTCTCTTGAGTAGTTGGAGCCAAATTAGTCCCCATCATATTGAAATGTATATCTAATTAATTATTTGGATGTCAAGTGTAGGTGTAGCTGTGTAGGTCACAGGATATGAGAGACAAGATGTGTGAGGTAATATCTTTTAATGGACTGATTTCTTTTGTTGAGTTGGTCCAATAAAAATATTCTGTCACCCAATTTGTGTATCTAATGTGTGTGTCAAATTATTTATTATGACAATTGCATGTTAATCATGCGGCACTGTTATACTGTCTTGTCAATTTTGATGCTAGTTATGGGCCTGTTCCTGCTGCTCTTTCAACCAGTGGTGAAATTCCTATTCATTTCAGTGCCTAACATACACATTTGTTCAATCACTCTCTGGTAAATGCGGGCCCATAATACATAGCAACATTTACTGTTTTCTTCTGGGTTCAATAATTATGCTTCTGTGTAAGGCTGGTGAAACTTACTTAAATGACTGCAAGAGAGGGGAAGGGGGGGAATTCCTGAAGAATGAGAGCATTTGGAAAACTATCTTAGACTTGTCCCTGATAACACAGAACAACAGGTTTACCTTATGTCGAATTTGTCATGCCCCAGTTAATATCAATAACATTGCATTGCTCTATCACTCTACTGATGGGATAAATAATCTCTTGGTTAAATAACTGTGCATTATCCCAAAGAAAAACAAGAAATGGTTATTTCCACTCTAGAGCCCAGAAGTGACAAATACAGTTTCTAGCTTTTCAAGTACTTTCCTTCAACAAACAGAAATTCTACCTAATTGTCTTGATAGGAGTTTAATTTCCTCAACCCAAGTTCTCCCTGTGAGCTAGAGCATTAGTTAAAAACAGTCTTACAAGTATGAGATAATCCATTCTCACTCATGCAAATTCCTGTTATTTTAAATTTTGCATTTAATAATACATTACCAATTTTGCATATATGCTGTCTCTTCAGATACATGCATCAGCACTGCAAAGAAGGGAGAGACCTCAGCGGGTGTTAGTTTTGTTTATAATAGCTCTTAATGTGTCTGTCTCTGCATTAAGTCTTCAAATATATAAAAGGATTAGAGCTGCCAATTAACTGCATTTAACTCATGCGATTAACTAAAAAAAATAACTACCACAATTTTTTTAAAAAATGTGGTTAATTACACTGTTCAACAACAGAATGCCAATTCAAATTTATTAAATATTTTTTATTTATTTTTACATTCTCAAATCTATTGATTTCTGTTACAATACAGAATACAAGGCATAGAGTGCTCACTTTGTATTATTTTCTGTTACAAATATTTGCACTATAAAATGAGAAAATAAATAGTATTTTTCAGTTAATCTAACACAAGTATTGTAGTGCAATCTCTTAATCATGAAACTGTAATTTACAAATGTAGAATTATGTCCAAAAAATCTTGCATTCAAAATAAAACAATGTAAAACTTTAGAGTCTACAGTCCACTTAGTCCTCCTTGTTCAGACAATTGCTCAAACAGGTTTGGGTACATGCCACTTATGCTAAACATTTGTATGCCTCTTCAGGCTTTGGTCATCATTCCAGAGGACATGCTTCCATGCTGATGATACGCTTTAAAAAAATAATACATTAATTAAATTTGTGACTTATTTCCTTTGTGGAGAGCTGTATGTCTCCTGTTCTGTTTTACCTGTATTCTGTCATATGTTACATGACATAGCAGTCTTGGATGATGACCAAGATACATTCTTTGTATTTAAAAAAACAACAACAAAACCCATTTTCACAGCAGAGTTAACAAATGAAAAGAAGGTACCAATGTGGGATTTCTAAAAATAGCTACAGCACTCAACCCAAGGCTTAAGAATCTGAAGTGCTTTCTAAAATCTGAGAGGGATGAGGTGTGGAGCATGCTGTTCGAAGTCTTAAAAGAGCAACACCCCAGCATGGAAACTACAGAGCCCAAACACCAAAAAAGAAAATCACTCCGATGATGAAAATGAACATGAGTCAGTCTGCTCGGCTTTAGATCATTATCAATTAGAACGTGTTATCAGCATGGACACATGCCTCTGGAATGGTAGTTGAAGCCCCATCCTATGGGCTGTATTTTTCAACCAGTTAATAAACAGCACTTGCAAGTAATAATGCATGTCACAATATAGCCTTGGCAGACACCTAAAATTAATACATGCAGCTCTAGAATGTATACATACAGAATCAATCCTATTCTCCCTAGGGGAAGACCAGATAACTTGATAACATGCCATAAAAGGGATAATAATATTGTTCTTTAAACCCAGATACAGCTGACACGCAGTTCACGCTTTTGTTTGTTATTTAAGGAAATGGGTAAAGTCCTTGGAATGACCTGATTAATATCAGTCACAATAAAGTTGTTTTTTGTACTGACTGTGCCCTTTACAATAAATGACATTGATTTGATCTTCCATGGAAAAGCTTGTTTTGTGTTTGCAGCTAAGTAGTTCTGCATAATATCCTTTCATAATTTTACATAATATAGAGACAGAAAACGCTCAAAAGGCTGGACTTTCTTTTCTGGTCATAAAGTGCGCTAGTGATCTTAAAGACTAGTTGACTATCCGATAAGCAACTGCTTATCAGATAATCAGTCGACTAGTCGATTTCCTGCTCTCTCCCCTTGCTGCCTCTATCAGATAGAGGCAGCAAAGGAGGGGAAAGGGGGTACTTGAAAGCAGGAGTGCAGCACAGCTGAGCCCAGGATCAGCTGTGCAGCACAGTGTGTGTGGAGTCTGGGGTCAGCTGGGTAGTCCCCAGCTGCCTTGGAGTTTCAAAGGGGTCGCGCCGCATAGCTGATCCCAGGACCAGCTGTGCGGTGCTCCATGTGTAGAGCCTGGGGTCATCTGGGGATTCCCCAGCTGATCCTGGGTTCCACAGAAATGCGTCACTGGAGCCTAGGATCAGCTGGGAAGTCCCCAGCTGACCCCGGCTCCAGTGTGGCATTTCAAAGCGGCAACTCACCATGGAGCCCAGGGTCAGCAGGGGACTCTGAGTGCATTTCAAAGCTAGCACCCGCATGCAGCCCGGCATCAATGGGACTTCCTGCTGGCACTGGGCTGCATGCAGAGTTCCGCATTCCTCCTTTGAAATGTACAAGAGCCCCAATAGTTAACATCCTTAAACTGCACTCACAACATTTGATCCACAATTACACTGCAGTTGCAAATCAAGTAGTTTAGCAGATTTGACTCCCTCTGCAAATAGTTTTGCAGACAGAAAGTTAAAAATTTCAGTTTTGTAGGTATAGATTACATCTGGTAAATGGAGCCTAAGTCTCAGCTTTGAAAATGTAAGCCCACTTGTAAGTTCAAAAAGCTCAAAATAGAAAATCTTTTTATCCTGCTACAGCTGTGAAACATGTTTTGTAGAACTTCTTTCCTTTAATTTGAAAAGGAGCCCAATGGAGTTAGATAACAAATTCCATGGATGTTGGGCTCTTGATTCCATTGAAAATCTCGACTGGCCTGTTTTTTCTCCCAATGCTACTGACATTAATAGAAAGAGAGCAAAAAGTCATAAAAGTCAACGAGCTTACTCTTAAAGCTGAAAATAATTGACCACTTACTTGCAAAAGAGTATCCTGTTGTGTGGTAATTATCCTTCTATGTTAAGTACCAATAATATGGTGGGTCTGTATACCAGGACATTAGTATAGCCTAGTATTTATGATACTAGAAACTTTGAGTAAGTTCTGGAGCGATAAAGACACCTATTCCATTGTAAATCCATCTCGGTTTTAAATTTTACAATTTGGGAAGTGCCTGAGCAGAACTCTTCTGAGAGTCAGGTATCTTTTGGTTCCTTTTTTTTGGGGGGGGAGGGAGGAAGGGTTCTGAAAAGACAATGTACTTTCTGTTGGGTAAGTACAATATTAAATAAGTCACTCTGAGATCTTATAGTAAGTCACCCCCCCAATTAATGTTATTTTGTTTTATAAGATTACTGTTGCCAGCAACTCCTCTCATGAACAGAACAGTGTCAGTCTAAAAAAGACAACCCATCAGACAAGCGGCAAGGTTTGTTAATCTACTAATTTCCTTAATAAAAAATAAATTTAAAATTGGAGTGATACGTATTTTTTTAGAATTTTCATTGGCTAGTCTTGGCTTGCAAGAAATCACCATAATGTGAAAATACAGACAAAAATTAGTTACTTTATTTAAAGATCAGGGCACACACTTCAATGAATCGTTTATGCGTGAGAAGTCAAAGGGAAGAGTGGCCTATTTGCAAAAGAATTTCCATCATGTACCTTCACCCTTTGTATCTAAGGTTATGTCTAGACTACAGGCTTCTTTCGGAAGAGGCTTTTTTCGGAAGAAATCTTCTGAAAAAACGTCTTCCGAAAGACAGCATCCACGCTGCAAAAGTACATCGAAAAAGCGATCTGTTTTTTTGAAAGAGAGCATCCAGACTGAATGGATGGTCTCTCACATATAAGCAGTGATTGCTGTGGACGGCACGACCACCACGGCACCTGTGTTTTTTCCTCTTTCCTCTTCTTCCGAAAGAACTCCCTCTTCCCCGTCCACACACGCCTTTCGCAAAAAGGTTTCTTTCTCATAGAATGAATATTGCCAGTGCCAGAAAAACCCCTCTGTTCTTTCGATTTTCTTGTGGAAGAATGCAATTGCAGTGTGGATGTTCCTCAAGTTTTGTCGGCAAAACAGATGTTTTGCCGACAAAACTCTGTAGTGTAGACATACCCTTAGAGTCAGATTTATTCTTATGTCTGCACCTGCTACTATATGTGTTTGTGGTAAAAGTCTCCCTATTGGAAGAAGTATTAGACAATAGATAGGTATAACATTTGATCAGTCATTTTCTTCCCTTTTGTCTATTGAACCCCACTTAGGACTGGGAATCAGGAAATTCCAAGTTCTAATCCCAATTATGTTGAACTTTCATGATATTAGGGTTATACTTAGACCTCTTACATTATAAAGAAGTTTAATCATAGAAGCAAAATCTGAAGTTCACAATTTATTGGGAGAGTTACCTCCCACTTTTGTGACCTGAATATGTTGTTATACCAACAGGGGCTGGATCTTTATCAGTCAGACAGTCTTCGTCCTCTAAGGCGCACAAAAAGGAGATGGGTTATAACCACCATTGAACTTGAAGAGGAGGACAAAGGACCATTCCCCAAACTTGCTGGAGAGGTAAAACAAAAGCTTTTAGCAAGGACATTCCTCCTTTCCCATATAGAATACTTTATTAAATGTGGAGACATCACAGAGTGGAGCCACCAATATAATGGGGTAGAGAGGCTGCCACTCTTCCACTGTGGAACAAGATGGATCCTCATTTGAGTGACTGGTACCTTCCTGACATACCACATCAGACAGAAATATAAGAATTGCCATAGCAGGTTGGACTAGTGGTCCATCTAGGCCAGTATTCCTTCCCTGACAGCGATCAGCCCCAGTAGCTCCAGAGGAAGGGAAGAAACCCTGTAGTGGGCAACTCAGGAAAAAACATCCATAGGAATTGTTTCTTCCTATGAACTAGTGTTCAGTACATTAGAGTTTATATGGAGGAGAAAGTCCAATAGAAAACAAAAGTTTTTTTTCTTTGTACCTTATTTAATTAACCTTTTTGTCTTTTTTTAAAAAAATATTTCTAATTGATGCCAGTACTTTGTTTCTCACTCCATAGCTACTTAGTCTGCTTAACCTCTTAAAGAGATTTCGTCAAAGGCTTTTTGAAAATTGCTGATTTTGAGCAGACACTAGATTTTTGGTAACATCTCACACCCTTTGTTCTTAAGTTCCTTCAGAACTCTTAGGTCCAGATTATCTGCACTTGGGAAGTTGTTGCTCTTTATTTTAGCAGTTTGTCCATGCGCTTAATACATTAGGATCTAATCCAACTGGCTTTCAATTAATTTCAATAGAATGTGGCTCAAACTCTTAATTATAGTGGCTCTATCACTATTATGAAGCTCTCACGCTTCAGGTAAAAATGGCTTTATATAAAAAATTGGTTCACAATTTGAATTAACTGCAGATTGAACCTCTCTAGTCTGGAACTCTCTGATCTGGCAACATCTGTGGTCCGACATGATTTTAGTTAGCTAGATGCCCATTTATCATAAGTGTGGCCATATTTTCTGTGGTCCCATAAAGTTTGTTTAAGCCATTAGTCCTGGCTCTCTGTGTTCTGTGCTGTTATTTAGCTCTAATTTACCCCTAAATGTCTTTGAAGAGCCCAGTAAACAGTGAAAGTATTGGTAATGCTGCTAAACAATACTGATCTCTCATGGTCCGGCAAACTCTGGTTCAAGTGCCAGACTAGAGAGGTTCAACCTATAGTTGCTAAAAACATCCTATGGCATTTAATCTCTGTGTATGTGTCTACCCAGCAAAGTTATTTCGGAATAACGGCCGTTATTCTGAAATAACTATGTGAGCGTTTACACAGCAATTCCGTTATTTTGAAATAATTTCGAAAGAACAGATGGTTTATTCTGACTTCTGTAAATTTCATTCTATGAAGAATAATGCCTATTCTGAAATAGCTATTTCGAAATAAGGCGTGTGTAGACGCTCCACTTCTGCTATTTCAAAATAGCCCCTCACCAGGACAATTCTAAGTTTATTTTTCCTGGGGCTCTAAATCAAGATAGCACGTCTACACTAGAGAAGCCTGCCTCAGACTGATTTAGAGGCTTCTCTGCAGTGTAGACATGCTATTTTGAAATAAACTGTTTCAGAATAACTATTCTGGAATAGCTTATTCCAAAATAACTGTGCAGCATAGACATAGCCCAAGAGTGTAGAGTAACATAACCATGACTACAGCAATGTACCAAATCAATATGTTCTGATTTTTTGACAATGTCTCTTTAAAAGCTTCGAATCCTGGTGTCGAAACTTAATCCTATGATAATTAGCTTTTCTCTAATGTTCCATTTCTTTTGTAGCTGTTCAACAATATGGCATTTAATATATCCTTAATATATTCAATCAGTGGAGCTGGTGTGGATGAGGCTCCAGAGTTTGGGTTGTTTTCTATAAAAGATGATGCCGATGGACATGTGTACGTACATCGTACCATTGACAGAGAGAAAACCCCTTCTTTTAAGGTAATTAGAGTTTAGAGGTACATTTAAACATATGGGAACATTAAGTTACACTCTTATCATTAAATGTTTCATGTGAAGATGAAAATGTAATAGTAAATTCAAGTTTGTATTTGCTTTTTCCTTTCTTGCTTTACTCTTATAAGTCAAGAAATGCCAATGGTCTCCATAAAATTGCTTAGATTAGACACTGATCAATGTCATTGTCAAGCATAGCACAAAGGCTAGATGTCCTGCAAACCCAAATTTTACACTTTGCATAGTTAAAGTGACAGTGCTATGAAGCAGCACAAGTCCTTCTTAGGAAGTGTGGCTGAACCATACCCTGAAGTCAAAGGTTCATGTTGTACACCTCTTGATAAATTGCAACTTTGGCAGCAAAGCATGAGTTTTAAAACAAAAAATTATTAGGCTATAATGCAGTGCTACTGTGTGATTACTGTTTCTGGGAGCAAATTTTTGCTGATATATAAAGGGGGTATTGATATTGGTCATCAGAAAACTCTTTTTCCTCTGATAGGCAAATGTCAGAGTTCAGTAGTTAGGTTCCAAAACCAAAGGGTGGCCTCTGTACCCAGGGTGGCTAGGCATTGTGAACCACCCTCCAGATGTAGAGTTGGGCCCTCTTCCACCACATGCATTAGTGGCTGGAATGCTGCCCCACAAGCACAGTGTGGAGAGGAAACCAGGCCAAGCTGGGGCCAGAAAAAAGCCTGCTGAACCTGGTTCACAATCTGCATCAAGTGGCCAAGAAGGCAGGTGCAACAATGGTCTCCTGAAATTACATGTTATGTTAGATTCTCCCACTGATGCTTTCTCTCTGTAAGAATGTAGTGTTAAGTTCCCTGGCAGTGCTGATTGTTTGTGCATGGTGAAAGACCAGTAATACTCTTGTCCTGGAGTGGGTGAGCTGCCTACAATAGCAAAGTACATTGAGAGAGAAGCTATAGCTTCAGGCCCCCAGCAAGTCTACTGTTTTCTCTTGATGCCCTGCATCAGTAACAAAAGGTAAAAGCTAAAGTAGATGAAATATAAAATCAGAGCTCAAGTTATTGTTAACTTGGCTTTCCAATTCTTTTATTATAGCCTTATATCACAGTAACCAGCACAGTCTAGCCTTTAAAAGGGAGCATTAGAAATTATTGATATTATTATTAGGGCAAATAAATTATTAATTTTTAATTTCTCTGTAGAAATCTGCAGTAGACTGTTTCCTTAAATTTATTCCATGATTAGTAAAAAAAAAAAAAGTGTTCTCTGTGGATTAATTGCAAATACTGCATACTCATAATTCTTTGCAGAATTCTGCCCTTTTGCATTGACCAAATGAATCTGAGTGTATAGTTTTTGGTCCCTGCCTGGATGAATATGCAAATACTTCCAGAAAGGAAAACTTCAGTACATGAATTTAAAACCTGAATATCTATAAATGGGATTTTGAAGTTCACTCTATGCCAGCCTTTCTGATTGTAAAGCTCATTTATTCCAGGGAAGGGAGTATAACTAAAGCAAATATTTTTGGTCTAGTGATATTTGCATAGTGTCTCCTTTTATTGTGAGTGTCCATTGTATAGTCAGGGACAACATGGAATCTCATTAAACTAAAGTTATGGGCAATATTTTCACAAACACGGAAGTGATTTAGAAGACTGTCCCTTTTAAAAGCAGTTGTTAAGTCACAGTCTCATTGAAATTCATTGGAACATAGGTGCTTTTAAAAAATACTACCTTTGTCCCTGCTTATGTATGTTCAAGCTGATATTTGCACACATCTAGAAGTTGTCCATCTGTGGTGTTTGCATGCACATGATTATGTACAAATGCAACAGTTGCATGCCCAGAAGTATGATCCATACAGCTAAAGCCCAGGGCTGAAAACGTGACCCATAAAATAATGTTGTACCCAATTTTGTCTTTGATTGTTTTAAACTGCTGGATTATTTTGTGCAGCTGAATTTCCATTTTATTTATGTACAATGAAGGGTTAACTAGCAATGCCCCTAGCCACAATACTGATGTGCACCTTACTCCCCCTTGCGCAGCCAGCTGCTGAGGGGCTTCTGACAGATGGTACTGCCAGCTATCTCATCAGCAGGTGCCACTTTCCCCCTCAGCCTTACTCTAGCTGCTGAGAGCCAGATCTACCAGTAGGGGGCAGAGGCAGAGCTATAAGCTTAGTTATCCAGTACGTTCAGTTAATTGGCAACCCCCATTTAGTGCCAGATAACAACGCTTTCACTATATTTATTTTTACAAAAAAGTCTAGAACTTTTACCATATACTAACTTTGCCAAGTGAAGCAACTCATTGTTAATGATGCAAACGAAAAAAAAGGTTGCTAAGTATGTTTGTAACTGAAATTAGCTTTGTCATCAAGAAATTTCCTGTGCAGTTCTGATGACTAACTTTGTTTCTGTATTGATATCCATTTCTCAGATATGTTTTGATGTTGTGCATAGAGCGACTGGGGAGATAGTGGACAGATCTTTAATTTTCATCATTAAGATTAAAGACATTAATGATAACTCACCCAAGTTTCCCAAGGACGAATTTAACATTACAATAAAAGAAAGCCACAATCAGAGTAAGTGCCTCTAAAGAAGCAATTTTTACTGGCTTGTGGGTTTTTTCTCCCCTGTAGTTTTAAACATAGGTTTAGAGAGTGAAGGATCAATTTTCCAGTCCTGTTGGAATCCTAAGTAATATACAGACAAGTCCCAATTCTATAAGCACCTAATAATAGGTGCTTACAGATTATCCTAAGTAGCCCCAGTGTCCATGAAACGTACTTTTGTTTTTAGGTCTGGGCCCTATAGCAATTCCTTTGCTACTATCATTTCTGACTGCGGTGTTGCAATTGGATTTAAGTCTTAGCTAAAGGAAGAATTGGTCTGAAACCAATTTCTTATAAAGAATACAGCAAAAGGGAAGGCAGTCTGGAGAGTCATTATTATTGCACAGTTTAAATGATGTTGCAAAGCTTGAGGCTTAAAGTGAATTATTTTCCTAGATCAAAAAAGTGTCTTCCTGTTTATGTGAGAAGATAGAATGCCAAAGTTTTTGTCTACATCACATTTAAATACACTGTGGCAGCATGTTATACATAAACACCAAATATCTTTAACAAAAGCTCCTGAGTCCTTTGGTCTGGTACTTTTTTTTATCAGTCAAGACTTCTACAAAATTGTAGCAAAATAAAGGGGTTGGAAGTAGACAGGGCCAGCTCCAAACTGGAAATAAAAAAAACCAGCTTAATATTCTACTCCTGATTATGTAAATGGCAACACTGCTATTGATTTTAGTGGGAACTGTTTACCAGAGGTGCTGAGAATGTCACAGAATTGGACCCTTTCATCACAGATAGGCACATAGAAGCTTCCATAATGGGTCAGACCAGGGTCCTTTTTACCAAGTATCCTGTCACTGACAGCAGCCTGTACCAGAGCTTTAGGGGAAACTAAGAGAGCAGGATAATTATGGAGTGATCCATCCTGTCTTTCATTCTTGGCAGTGGATATTCAGAAATTTAAGGTCACCCTGAGCCTGGGCTTGCATCCTTGACCATCTTGCCAAATAGCGATTGACGGACTTATCCCCCTTGAACTCACATTGTTCTTTTTGAACCATGTTGTACTGTTGGCTAATGCAATATCCAATTGCAATGAATTCCACTGATTAGTTGTGCATTATGTGAAGAGGCATTTCCTTTTGTTTGTATTAAATCTGCTGCCTATAACTTCATCACATGATCTCTGTTTTTTGTGTTGTCTGAAAGGATAAACAACACTTCTCTGTTCACTCCTTCCGCACCATTTCTGATTTTGTAGATCTCTTTCAGCATGCCTTAGTCATGCCTTTCCAAAGCTAAACAGTCCTAATATTTGTAGTCTTTCCTCGAACGGAAGCCATATTTGAACTGTTTCCAGTTCCACTAATGAATCAGATGATCAGCAATAAATTGGGTGTGCTTGGAAAGAACAGTGATGTGAACACACAGTGTGAGGCTGGCTGGCAGCACTGCTGGGTTAGAAACCAGTGAATTACTTAGTAGAGAAATACAGAAATGCAATCAATTATCTTTGTAGATTAAGTCTTTCCTACAAATTTGTGTCCATAAATGAGCTAATTATAGCAACAGGAGAGGAGGCCGGAGCTGCTAAGCAATAGCCACGTAAGTGGCAAACCTCAGTGCAAATGTGGAGGAAAATATGTGTAGGCACAGAGAGGAGTCTAGTGGCCATGCAGAAAGGCGGGGGGTTGTGGGTAATTAGGGTGGAGGGGGGTAATAAAGAGGGATAAAGGTCATTAGGCCCAAGTACATCCATATCAGCTGTGAGCTTTTGTAATAAATACTTCAGTTCTTCATCCTAGATGAGCCAGTTTTCCAAGTGACAGCCCTCGACAAAGATGAAGAAAACACGGCTAATTCTCGGGTGACCTATTCCCTTCTTACACAGACACCCAATCTCAAAGAGCCCAGATTCAACATTGATCCTACCAGTGGTCTGATAATGGTTTCAGGATGCTTGGAATATAAGGTGAAGTACAAAATATGTTGTGATCTATACTTGCCATGTGTCCATTGATGTTCATATAGGAATCTGTGGGACAGGTGGAGGCTCACAAGTATAGTTTAAAGGATGAACAGTCTAGCAATGACCAGACCCTTTTCCCTAACCTACATTTTAGAAGTTAATTAACTTGTTTTTCAGACTGCCAGATCTTTTAAACTTCTGATCAAAGCCAGAGACCATGGGACCCCACAAATGTCATCCACTGCAACAGTTAACATTGCCATTGAGGATACAAACAACCACCTGCCTGCATTTACCAAGGAAAATGTAAGGAGAAAGTGCAGCTACTTTACTGAACCATCCTAAGCCAAAGATATTTCAATCCTGCCAGGTGCTGAGTCCAAATTAAGAGCATTTGGCACCTTGCAAAATCAAACTCACGTGTGTATGGATGTGAATTATTAACACATTAGCATTAAGTGATGGATACTCAGCTGAACATGCGCTCATAGTGTGACACTGTGGCCAAAAAACGAATGCCATCCTGGGAGGCTTGAATGGGAATAGTTAGAGTAGAGAGATTATTTTACCTCTGTTTGGCAGTGTGTAACTGCAGGTGGAATACCGTGTCTAGTTCTAGTGCCCACAAATCAAGAAGGATATTGCTAGATTGGAGAGGGTTCAGGGAAGAGCTATGGGAATGATTAAAATCTTGGAAAACCTGCCATTAGTGATAGACTCAAGGAACTCAAGCTATTTAGCTTATCAAAGAGATGGTTAAGGGGTGACCCGATTACATTCTAGAAGTACCTGTCTGCGGAACACTTATATAATAATGGGCTCTTCAGTAGAGCAAAGAAAGGGATAACAAGGCTGGAAGTTAAAGCTAGACATGTGCTAAGTAGAAATAGAGTGCAAATGTTTATCGGTGAGAGTAACTAAACTGTTGGAACAATTCATTCCATTACTGACAATTTTTAAATCAAGACAGGATGTTTTTCTAAAATATCAGTTCAAGGGATTATTTTGGGCTTGTTTGATAGGAAGGTAGGGATAGGGTCCAGAGAAACCTAGACAAATTGGAGGGTTGGGCCAAAAGAAATCTCATGAGGTTCAACAGGGGCAAATGCAGAGTCCTATACTTGGGACAAAAGAATCCCAAACACTGTTACAGGCTGGGGACCTACTGGCAAAGCAGCAGTTTGGCAGTAAAGGACCTAAGGATTACAGTGGATGAGAAGCTGGATATGTGTCAATAGTGTGCCCTTGTAGCCAAGAAGGCTAATGGCATATTAGTGTGCATTAGGAGGAGCATTTTCAGCAGACCTAGAGAAGTGATTATTCCCCTTTATTTGGCACTGGTGAGGCCATATCTGGAGTATTACATCCATTTCTGGGGGCCCCCACTACAGAAAGGATGTGAATGCATTGGAGAGGGTCCAGTGGAGGGCAACCAAAATGATTAGGGGGTTGGAGCACATGACCTATGAGAAAAAGCTGAGGGACTTGGGTTTATTTAGTCTGCAGAAGAGAAGAGTGAGGGAGGATTTGATAACAGCTTTTAACTACCTGAAGGGAGGTTTCAAAGAGGATGGAGAGAGGGTGTTCTCAGTAGTGCCAGATAGCAAGATGAGGAGCAATAGTATCAGGTTGCAGTGGGGTAGGTGTAGGTTGGATATTAGGAAAAACTTTTTCACTAGCAGGATGGTGAAGCACTGGAGTGGGTTACCTAGGGAGGTGGTAGAATCTCCACCCCTAGAGGTTTTTAAGTCCTGGCTTGACAAAACCCTAGCTGGTGTGATTTAGTTAGGGTTGGTTCTGCTTTTGGGCAGGTGGTTGGACTTGATGACTTCCTGAGGTGTCTTCTAGCCATAGGATTCTATGACCCTAGGGGCCACATGTTCCAGAAATTCACCATATTGTCCGAGTTCACTTATGAGAGCTTCACTCAGCTATCTCAGCTCTTGAGGAAAGAATAGAAAGGATGTATGTGAGTGCCTCAGGAGAAATTAAGATAGTACAAAATACAGTTGACCTCAGAGCTGGCTTTTTTAGCTGCTCATCTTTGGATCAAAAGATTTCTTTTTTTTTCCTGTTCATCTTATCACCTACTTCAGAAGCCTAATTCTGCAGTTATTCCACACAAAGAGTTTCCATTATTCTCAGGGAGGATTCTATGTAGCTGGCTGCAGAAAAAAGATTACAAATAATTTCACATTTACCTTGCAGGATACCTTAATCATTTGCCCAAATTATTACTAGATTTTGATATAAATTGTCCCAGGATTAGTCTCCAAAAGCCTGGACATTTATCAGAAGAGGAAAAAGATATTTTCCTCAAGTATTAAACAAATTGTAATGTAGGAGACAATGTTTCTGGCTTTGGAATTGTTGAATGTTAGTAGAAATCTCTTAAATGCAGACCGGAAGACATTTGACAGTGAATTCCCATGTATTGATATTGGTTCCCCTAAAAGTTTTAGTGCCATTTCTGTAAGCTGGTGCTATGAAAACAGCAATTGCACATTGCAGAAAAGTTAACTCACTGCCGTGACACTCTCTTTTGACTGGATTGCAGACTCAGATCCACAACAATGCTGTATGTATTGTTATACTTGAGTCCTTACCTTTTCATTAAATGCTTTTGCTGCTGTATCTGAGGCTGGGAGAGATGGAAATCCTACCCCATCCAAAAACTAAGGAGGTCCAGAACTCGCTTCCTGACCTTTAAGGGACCAGAATTTCTGCTTGAGGAAGGAGCCATGACTTTAGTCTGAGCTGAAAGTAATTACAGCCACCCAATTTCTAAACAGCATGCTATTTCCATTTCCTCTCTGCTGCCGCCTTCTTTGTCTGGTTTTGGGGAAAGAGCTCTGAAGAGCGTATGAGTCGGCTGAGGATTTTAGGGGTATAGTCCATTTGTGTAAGAAAAAGTAAAACCAGTTTTGTAACTTGCCTATTCTAATGAATGAAGATGGGGTGCTTAACTGTTTAAAACCCACACATATGCTGTCAAGGTGCACACCAGCAGAAAAGGGCCTTACATTGGAGCATTGGCCACAAAGTGCACAAAACAACGTTTGACTAAGACATAGCCATGGAAGATCTCCGCCCATGGAATTCACTCATTCATTTGCTAGAGTTGGAAAGCTACAGGATACAGAGCAAAATGCACCTGTTCCAGTAGGCTACTGGGTGAAGTTTGGACTTTATGGGTATAAACATGCTAGTTAAATTCTATGGCTCTCTGTAGCTATTGTGATTTCTTCTCTCCATATGTGTATCAGTGTTTGTATTTCTTTGTAGTTTCAAATGGTATGAAAAGCACTGTGAGATACATGGGTGTGGAAAAGCTTCCCCAGGCTCTGGCAATGGATGGTGCTTTACCTAAGTTCTAGGATAGAAGTGCTAGAATCCATCACCCTTAGTTACATTGCGTAGGACATTGTTTCTTGCGTAGTTTCATTAATGTCAATGAGTCAGTTTGCAGAGTAAAGTGCTACTTTGTATGAGTACATAGCATAAGAATTAAGGGTCAACAAATTAAATTAACAAACAGAAGGTTTCAAACAAACAAAAGGAAGTATTTCTTCACTCAGCGCACAGTCAACCTGTGGAACTTCTTTCCAGAGGCTGTTGTGAAGACAGGACTTTAACAGGAGTTCAAAGAAGAATTAGATACATTCATGGAGGATAGGTCCATAAGTACTTATGAGCCAGAATGAGTGTCCCTAGCCTTTGTTTGTCAGAGGCTGGAAATGGGTTATAGGAGAGGGATCACTTGATGATTTCCTGTTCTGTTCACTCCCTCTGGGGCATATGGCATTGTCCACTGTTGGAAGACAGGATACTAGATTAGATAGACCTTTGGTCTGACCCAGTATGGCCATTCTTATGTTCTTATGAGTAAGGGAGGCATCATTGAGCCCTAAACAAAAATTAAAAGTTACCAGCAGACGATACAGCAGATGAATCTAATAGACATAACTATTGTGGTGATATTTTCACTGGACAGAATTATATCCCCATCCAGATTTTCAGAGATTATTCAACCTCAGGCCACATCCACAGAGCCTCTGCAATCCTGAGGACGGGGGTCCTGGAGGAAGCTGTAGGAGAGGCCCTCGTGTGTCTACACTGGAGCTACCCTGCCAAAGGGGAGGACCCTAAAGCTAGGCCAGAGGAAGTGGGCCATGTGAAGTGGATCTTCAGGGTTTGGAAGGGTGATGGGAACCTGGATTGATGGACACTGATGAGGCCATCTTTTTTTTTTTCAGTATCAGCTGCAAATTTCAGAAGGCAAAGTAGGGCCAGGTGTGTTAAGGCTCCCGGTGGAAGATGAAGATTCTCCAAACACACCTGCTTGGAGAGCAAAGTACAAAATCGAGGAAGGCAATGAAAAGAAACAGTTCATCATTGAGACCGACCCTGAGACAAATGAGGGCATTTTAAGCATTGTTAAGGTAGTGTTTCTGAAGCTGTAGATTTGATACAGTATGGCATTTCATAGCATGGACAGATTGATTGCAATGTTAGTAGTTGGCATGGCTGTAATTTGGGGTCAGTTACAGCTCTGAGTTACAAAGAGATGATCTTTCCATAGGAAAAGTCATAATTGCTAATGGAAACTTTTTTTTTGGCATTTGTAGCCTCTGGACTTTGAAGAAGTCTCAGAGAAGAGACTTGTTATTTCTGTTGAAAATGAAGAGCCTTTCTCTTTATGCCATAATGGGAAGCCGACGAATTCTCTGTTAGCCCCCATCACTGCATCAGTGGGTATGGAAGTCCTAGATATAAATGATGCTCCGGAATTTCTCCTTCCACTGCTTTTTCTTGCAAATGAAGAAGGCGTGAAACCTGGAACGAAGCTTGGAGAATATATGGCTGTAGATCCAGATGCGGTGCCAAATAAGATAAAGTGAGTGGAGATACTGTAAACTCTGAGCTGGGGAAATTGTTAAGAAACACAAAGGAAAGAGCTTTTAACTTTAATAAAAAACCCTCTTAGCACAACTATTCTAAACTATTCTAGTATTGGAGTACTAGAGTGGCTGGATGCAGCAACCCTCCAGACATAGATAGGAAATATTTAGTTCTGCTTCTGAAATAGTAAAAGCAATTATGCCAATCATACAGTACTTGCTTGGTCTTTTGACCCTTAACAGTGTTTTTGTACTGTGGGCAAGTCATATTAGTTAGCACTAATATGGGGAAGTTTGCATTGCCACTAGCTACATTGTAAATGTTTTGGCAGATGAAGAGAATTCAGTCCCTAGTGAAGCTGTCTTATCACTTCTCATCAATGAGAAACAGTAAACAAACAAACAAGTGAATTCCCAGAGTGGAAATATCTGGGGCTTAAAACGGAACCAGGAGATGTAATAGAACTGGAATTGGAGTGCCTGAGATATTTAAATCATTGTTTAACCATGGATTTTTATGTCTTGTTTTATTAAGATACAAAATAGTTTATGATCCGGCAGGTTGGATGAATATTGATGAGAACACTGGTATTCTTACTGCCAGGAAAGAACTTGATCGGGAGTCCCCCTATGTGAACAACAGTATTTATCCTGTTATTGTTCATGCTATAGATAATGGTAAGTTTCTGGTCAGAGATAGCAAATGAGACTGCATCTGAGTATGTGCTTTGAGTGTTAAGCCAGGTCTACACTAGACCCGGCAGCTTGGCTTAACGTACGCAACTCCAGTGACATAGAATACGTAGCTGTAGTTGGCTTTCCTTAAACCGATCTTGGTGGTGTCCCCATATGGGAGACCAAAGGGAGCAAACACTCCCATCGGCTTCCCTTACTCCTGGAAAGAGCAGGAGTACTGGACGCTGGCAGAGGTGCCCTCTGAGTTCAATTTAGCGAGTCTTTCCCAACACTGTCTTGCCCTAAAATGATCTCCACCCTGTCCCCTAATCAATGCCTCAAATGAGTGCGTGGGAAAACAGGCAGGCCAGTCTTGCAGTCACCTAAAGTCCACCAATTCTGATCTCCAGAGGACGCAGGGTGTGTGTGTGTGTGTGACATGCCTCCTCCGTGAAAGAGGCCTACTTCCAGCCTTACTTAGCAGACAAGGGCGCTGTCTGATCTCAGATGATCGCAGCTGTGCTTGTAGCTTGCAGAGGGAGAGGTGGGGCATTACAGGTCCCAACCAGCATCTCTGACTTCACCCACACACTAATTAGCAGTGGTACAGACAATGGAGGGCAGGGTAAGGCCATGCTACAATCCCTCATAGACAGATGGGAACATAAGGACCGAGACTGACTTGTCCAAGGTGTCACAGGAGCATTATGGCAGAGCAGGGACTTGAACCCTGGTGTAGCACTGTGTCGTCCACCTTTCTTCTGTAGGTTCTGTGTGCTCATACCTGAGATAGAAGCCTGGGGGGCTGAGAGAGAGAGGATTATGTTCTCGTCCCAATTCACCTTGCTGTGCACCCTGTGGAAATACACCTAAATCCTTGGTATCTCAGCTAAGCCATCGGCATCATGGGATGATAGTATCTGTCTAGCTGACAATAGTATCAAGAGTTACATAACATAAGAATGGCCGTACTGGGTCAGACCAAAGGTCCATCTAGCCCAGTATCCTGTCTACCGACCGTGGCCAGCACCAGGTGCCCCAGAGAGGGTGGACCGAAGACAATGATCAAGCAATTTGTCTCCTGCCATCCCTCTCCAGCCTCTGACAAACAGAGGTCAAGGACACCATTTTATCCCCTGGCTAATAGCCTTTTATGGATCTAACCTCCATGAATTTATCCAGCTTCTCTTTAAACTCTATTATAGTCCTAGCCTTCACAGCCTCCTCCAGCAAGGAGTTCCACAGATTGACAACACGCTGTGTGAAGAAGAACTTCCTTTTATTAGTTTTAAACCTGCTACCCATTAATTTCATTTAGTGTCCTCTAGTTCTTCTATTATGGGAACTAATAAATAACTTTTCTTTATTAGCCCTCTCCACACCACTCATGATTTTATAGACCTCTATCATATCCCCCCTCAGTCTCCTCTTTTCTAAACTGAAAAGTCCCAGTCTCTTTAGCCTCTTCTCATATGGGACCCGTTCCAAACCCCTAATCATTTTAGTTGCCCTTTTCTGAACCCTTTCCAAGGCCAAAATATCTTTTTTGAGGTGAGGAGACCACATCTGTACACAGTATTCAAGATGTGGGCGTACCATAGTTTTATACAGGGGCAGTAAGATATTCTGGGTCTTATTTTCTATCCCTTTCCTAATCATTCCTAGCATCCTATTTGCCTTTTTGACTGCCGCTGCACTCTGTGTGGAAGTTTTCAGAGAACTGTCCACGATAACTCCAAGATCTCTTTCCTGATTTGTCGTAGCCAAATTAGCCCCCATCATACTGTATGTATAGTTAGGGTTATTTTTCCCAATGTGCATTACTTTACACTTATCCACATTAAATTTCATTTGCCATTTTGTTGCCCAATCACTCACTTTGGTGAGATCTTCTTGGAGTCCCTCACAGTCTGCTTCTGTCTTGACTATCCTAAACAGTTTGGTATCATCTGCAAACTTTACTACCTCACTGCTTACCCCTTTCTCCAGATCATTTATGAATAAGTTGAAAAGGATTGGTCCCATGACTGACCCTTGGGGTACACCACTAGTTACCCCTCTCCAATCTGAAAATTTACCATTTATTCCTACCCTTTGTTTCCTGTCTTTTAACCAGTTCTCAATCCAAGAAAGGACCTTCCCTCTTATCCCGTGGCCATGTAATTTACACAAGAGCCTTTGGTGAGGGACCTTGTCAAAGGCTTTCTGAAAATCCAAGTATACTATATCTACTGGATCCTCCTTGTCCGCATGTTTGTTAACCCCTTCAAAGAACTCTAATAGATTAGTAAAACAAGATTTCCCTTTACAGAAGCCATGTTGACTTTTGTCCAACAAATTATGTTCTTCTACATGCTTCACAATTTTATTCTACATGCTTCACATGTTAATTATTACCGGCTAATTGTTTATTCCCTGTAAAGCACTTAAATATTCTCAGGTAAAAAACACACTATGAAATGATTTGACTATCAATCTGATTGGAGACTCAGTCTGGATAATCCTAATGTCCATACATCTTGCTAATGTATTTAATTATTTAGGATCTAATAAGAAACACACTGGGCATGACAGTCATGTCAGACTGTTTCCTCTTGTGAATATCTTGGCCAGGCTCTGTTGTTTCCACCTAGGTGTTCCGCCACAGACCGGCACTGGCACCATTCAGCTTTACTTGTCTGACATCAATGACCATGTGCCAACATTAGTTAAACCTTCCTTGGAAGTTTGTGACAAAGAGAAATGGAATCCCCTCATCATAAAGGCGGAAGATAATGACTCCCATCCGTATGCTGGTCCTTTTACATTTAAACTCGCTGATGACTCAAAAAGTATAAAGCAAAACTGGAGATTAGGAAAGAGTTTTGGTAAGTTCTCCCTCCCACACACCCTGTGAAACTCCTGCTCACTTTGGCATCCCATCACTGTTTGACACAAGCACAGTCATGTTTACCGTCTGTTATATAATTATCACTTCAATGGCTTAAGTTCTGCATTCTCACTTTGGAATAGATTCAAAATAAATCCACGCTCATGACAATGGCGTAGCGTTATACTGGAGTAAACGTGAGTCAGACTCTACTTAGATGTCTTTTAATACAATTGTCCATGATTACAGACTCAGTAGGATTTTGTATCATTCTGCTTTGAGGCCTCTAAAGTAATCTGACATGGGGCAAGAAACTGTTTTCTTTTCTGATCATTGGCACAATTACTGTGGAACTGAAGGCACTATCCATATTGTAAAGTGATAGATCTCTTATTGTATTGGAAACATGTATCAGCTATAACAGGGCTGGCCTGAGGGAAAATGGCTCTGTGGGGGAACTTGTGTTTTGGCACCCCTTGAGTTTAAGTATGCAGTAGTGAAAATTTCAGAAATAAAGCTGTAATCTTTAAGTTTTTATAATTGACTGAAAAAAATTGATATAACAATTGATTCAGTTTGTTAAACTATAAGTCATAAAACATCATAGCTAAGTGTCAAACTAAACCAAAACTAATGAATAACAACAGATACTAAATGTTCATCAAAATGCTAAGATTCAGAAGGCAGCACTGCGAGCCTTTGCTGCTGCAAACTGTGACATTGCTTGTGATGGGGTGAGATTGTGAGCCAGAGTATTCTCCATAGCTGGGGGGTGGAATTGGAGTCTCAGGAGATTAAGGGACAAGGCATGTCCTGGGGGCTCATGAAAAAAGCTGCTAAGTCCTTTGCTCCCCTTGTCTCTGCCCCTTGCAAAGGGAATTGTCATGATCAATTTTTCTTGGCCAATCACTTCCTTTAAGAGCTATGTGGGGAATGGATTATTTTAGATTAAATATTTACCGTAAAATATGAGGCTCAGAAGGAAGGCTGCTGGTTTTGAATGGCATCAGATTGTGAAATGAAACGGTGGGTAAAAATATCTGAATGGGTCACTGCCTTCAGTGGGGCAATTCCTCCACAGTTGGAACTGCTCTGCAGGAGCCCTAGCAGCTCCCTTGCTGCAGTTGCACTTCCCCTTTTGTGCCTGGTGCTTGGCTTGCAGCTCAAGGTGAGCTCCATGCTGTCACATGGGAGCCGCATCTTGCCTGAGTAGCCCTCTGGCCACTTTTGACTCACCAAGGTTGCCATTTCAGATTGTGGGGGCGATGAGGAGGCAATTCTAACTGATGCCAGAGGATACTTAAGCACCTGAAATCTTTTTTTTTTTGCAACTAACTTAGAAATTAGCTATTGATGGCACAGCGTGCGCGCACACACACTCATCCCGAAATATTTCCATCAGTAATAATTCAATTATTTACTGCGAAGGAAAGCAAAAAAAAATGCTGCTCGAGAGCTTGTTAGAGTCAAAATTCAGTGATATAAACTTCTGAACTGGGCTTGTTACAAAAGGATGAGTAAATGAATAGTTAAATCAACAGATCATGTCTGTCTGGTTTTAGGATATTTATTTGGTATCTCTTGACCTGTAATAACACTTAGTGGTTTTTTGCTGTAGTCATGGACAGATTGATTGCAATGTTAGTAGTTGGAACTGCTGTAATTTGGGATCAGTTACTGCTCTGAGTTACAAAGAGATGACTCACAAGGGGAGTGAGGTAATATCTTTTATTGGACCAAATATTGTTGGTGAAAGAGAAAAACCTTTTGGAACTCCACAGAGATCTTTTCCAGGTCTGTGGAGTGAAAAAGGGCCGATCTCTTCTATCAACCAAAGTTGGTCCAAAGCCAAAAAAGATTTTTCCTCACCCACCTTGTCTGTCTGTTCTTCTGTAAATATGATTCAGCCAGCCAGGCAGATACCACCTGCTGTGACCCCCATTTCCCACTCTGTTGGGGGAGCACCCGGGGAGCTGATCTCAGTAACACTCATTTTTCTCATGTCCCCCCCCCCCGACTTACCTCATATTGGGGCTCAGCAGTATTCCCCCTCAGACCAAGTGAGTTCAGCTTCTGAGCCAGAGGAACAGGGAGAACAAGGCCTTGAACTGCTGATGGGGGAGCACAATATAAAGGTTCCCCTCCAACAACTCAAGTGTCATATACCCTCCCTCCCAGCTGGTAGCTCAGCTCTTCCCCTTGTCCTCAGTTTCCTTTGGGAAAGCAGCTGTTCCTTCCTTCCGTACCTAGCCTCTCCCTGCAGAGCTGAAGCAGCAGCAGCAGCAGCAGCAGCAGCAGATCACCCCTCCTCCTCAGTATTGCAAGCTATTTGGTGCACATGCAATTGTTTACCTCTCCTGTCTTGGCCCCAGGCTGCCTCCAGCAAGCAGGAGAGGAAGGGGGAGAGAGCTGGGCAGGCAGAGGTTGGCAGAAAACTAGGGATGGGTTAATGTAACCCAGTGCAGTGCATGTCTCCTTCCCCCCCATGTGTCACTTCTCTGCAGGGGAGGGATGGGATAGAAACAGGGGTTAGCCTGGTGCTGTGATTTTCGCAGAGCTAAATGTGTGCACAGTACACCAGTCCTGCCAGCAGAGCCAGGGGAAAGCCCTTTCCTGGACAAGTGGGGGCGTTTAGGGTGGGGAGAAGAAGAAAAGGGAGAGGTGGACATAGACCTGCACTACACTAACACATACCCACATAGCAGGGCTGCTCTAAACCCGTCAGCCAGAACAGAGAAGGAAGTTGCACACACACACAGTCCTTCAATCTCCACCACAATCCTCTTCCAGCACAGCCTGCTCCAGCCATTCCCCACATGGCTTCTGCAGAACGCCCTCTGTCTCAAGGAGAATGGGGAACCTCCCCCGCACCCTTTCCTGCTGCTGCTCCCACCAGACCAGAGGAGTTACTCGAGACAAGTGAGTGAGTGTCTCTGCCCTTCCAGACCCTGGCTGAGCTGCTGTGTTTCCTCCCTGCTTAGGTAGCTGGCCCCAGAGCAGGTCAGGTGAGACTTCATATGCTTCCCCATCAGCACATCGCCCTAAGCGGCAGTCCTCATCGCCCGTATCAAGGGCTGGCTATAGGCAGGCACTACACCACTGGCCCAAGTTATCTGGGTAGCAGCATGTGCAAATGAAACCCCAAATTGTGAACCCCATCGCGCTGACATTCTGTCCCTTTGTGCTTCCAATCAATTTTCCCACTCTGTGTGTAGACTTCAGAAAGGCTCACAATGTGAAAAAGCCACTTCCCCCATGACCCTGTGCTTTCAGGCAGCTTGTGGCTTTATCCATGAGGCTCAAGAATTCTTACCTTTCTTCTTTTAGGTGACTCAGTTGAACTTTTAATGTTGAGAAGCCTCCCACGTGGCAAGTACGAGGTGCCTCTCCTAATTCTGGACAGGCAGGGATTGTCAAGAAAGCAGAATTTGTTTGTGAGGCTCTGCCGTTGCCATGATGGAAACGTATGTGAAGAACCGAATTTCACGTCATTGAATCTTGGAGGTGGCGCCATTGCTGTGATGTTGGCAGCTTTCTTGTTACTTCTTGGTAAGATACCTGCTAAAATTTACCCCTCGCCCATCACTTGACTATAAGATCTCATGGGAGCTGCTGCCTATTAATATGTGTCCTATTGTACTTGCCTTTAACAAGTTGCAGTAAAATGGCCATTTGAGTCTCCTAGTATGTCTGAGTGCAGCAGAGGTGGAACTAAATAACTGCCCTTTTGTGTCACCACCATTCAGTGGTCTTAAGCAGATGATGTATAGCCTTAGTACATTGTGGAGCCACCTTTGTCTTGCAGTGGGAACCACAACTGTGCTCATGCAACGACCAGTGCAATTTTCATCTCCATCAACCAAGGGAACAGTCTGTTTGGTTGTTTGGCAAAATGCCATCATGTGCCGTTCAATGGCAGATGTCATCCAGTGTTGACAAACGAAGAGTAATGAGCACTGGAAGGGAATCATTTAAGCAACAGGTACACATGGATGCCCCCCTGTAAATTAGCTGTAGTGACTCAGAGAAAAGTCTGAGTTTTATTGGTGGACAGCTCAATTGAAACCTGTGCTCAGCGTATAGTCGCGATCAAGAAAGCTAACAGATGATTGGGCTGTCTGAAGAGCGGGTTAGAAAGTCACACTGTCCATGCTCATTTGGCATCATACCTTGAGCTAGGATGCTCTCTTGTGGAATTGTGTGTTTGTCTCAGAAGTACAATGAAAATAGAAAGGGTCCAGAGATGAGCAGTAGAAATGAACGGTCCCAGAAATTCTTCCAACTAAAGAGAGTGAAAAGCTCAGGGTGGCATATTTTAGAGAGGAGAAGAGATGAAGGCGGCATGTGAAATGTGGATTCTTTCTCAGATTAGAAAGAGGGAGCATCTAATGAAGTTGAAAGGCAGGACACTTGAAATAGATAAAAGGGAATTCTCTCTTTTATAGCATATTGTTAACCTGTGGAATTCACTGCCACAGACATCTTAGAGGCCAAGAGATCTGTAGGAAAATAGAATGTTAGATAAAATATAGACATCTGAACAGACAATGATAAAATTCATCTTTGTTGGATGAAGTTAAAATGTTTAAGGATAAAACTGTTTGGGAATAGATATGCAGAGTTGTGGTAGCCCTGTTGTAATAGAGCCCAAGATATTAGAGACACATGGTGGAGGGGTAATATCTCTTTTTCGACCAACTTCTGTTAGTGAGGGAGCTGAACTGTTGTGCTTATACCACAGAGCTTGAGGTCTGGGAAGCCTATTGAGTGTCACAGCTAAATGCAAGGTGGAATATATTGCTTAGCTTAAGAAGTTAACACTGATTTCAAGGGATCATTCAAGGGGCAGTGGCTTGTTAACACCCCTCCAATACTGAGGTAGGGATGGGAAGGGAAGGAAGAGGTAAGAAGCTGGGGGGAGGAAGGTTTTGATTGTTTTAATAAACCATAAATCCGGTGTCTCTGTTCAATCCATGAACTTTAAAGTCTAGAAAAGTTATGTTTGTGTTTTTATGGTGCTGTGTAGGTTTCCTATGAGGATGGGGACTGATAGGTTCTATATATAGCACGATCACTTTGTGACAAGTGTTCACCCACAGGTTACAGAGTGTTTGTCTTATTTTCCTGTGCAAATTCATTTGGGTATGTCTACACTTGCAGCCTATTTCGGAATAGGGCTGCAAAAGTAGGCATTTGGAATTGCAAATCAAGCCCGGGATTTAAATACCCCGTGCTTAATTTGCATCTTCCCAGCCGGGTGCCATTTTTTGAAATTTACAAGCCCGGAATAACGGCCCACGTCTTCACGCAGCAGTGAAACAGGCATTCGAAATAAAGCCCTATTTCGAACTACCCATTAAACCTCATTGCAGAAAGAATAACAGGAAGTTCGAAATAGGGCTTTATTTCAAACGCCCGTTTCATTGCCGCGTGTAGACGCGGGCCGTTATTCCGGGCTTGTTAAGTGTGGGGCTTTAGTGTCCCAGTACATGAGAGGCATGGGGGAAGGGGACAGAGACAGGTTGCATGGGCGACAGGTGGAACTCTAGTGGGCTACAGGCTATGGGTTGCCCACTAGTGGTCATGCGGTCCACTGAGATAAAGGAAGGCTAATCACCTGGCCTGCTCATTAGTCCTGGTTGCTCATCACTGATGGAGTAGGCTAGACAGAAATTTCCCATAGGGCCAGGTTAACCTCACTGTTGCCTCTTGTGGGGTTTCTTGCACCTTCCTTTGAAACCAGTTTCTGGAGCTGGCTATTGTCCGTGACAGGAAATTGAGCTAGCTGGACCCCATGTCTAACCCAGCCTGATGTTTGAAAGTTACAGAATAAAAGGTGACACAGGGAGGAAGGAATGATCTGAATTCTGGATCTCTACATTCACGGAGCTCAGAGAGGTGCCGAAGGGGTTGTTTTAAAAGGCTATGAAGTGGCAGTTCTGGTCATTCTTTTCACTTTTCAGTGTCTGTCTGTCTTCTGCTGCGGTGTTCATGCGGGTCTCAAACCAGGAAAAAACAGTCCTATCTCCCTTCTGAAGAAGGCAACCAGACTTTAATCAAGTACAATGAAGAGAGTGGAAACGTTTTGTCTCAGGTGAGCAATAGCGAACGTATCCACCTACCTATTGTGAGCATCTTGCCAGCTTGATACCTGTCTGTCTAGATTATCAACCATCTGGTCTTTTCACATATTTGGGGTTGAGCAGAATACTCCTCCTTTTCTCAGCTAAATGTGGCAGAAGAATGACCTATTGTATGGTATTGGGTTATTCAGGTTATGGGGACTAACTCTGCCAATTTCTGGGTAATCTTCTTCCTGGACACCTCATCCTGTCGGAGTGTATTAACAAGGTGAGCATGGTGCTTTGCTGAGGAAAGAGCTGAGTGGCTTCTCTGTCTCTGCTTGCCATGTGATACCAGCCTGTTTGTGAGAACTGGGAAATCACAGCCAACATGACGAAGGGTCGGGGTTGCAAAATACTGGTTGGTATCCAACAATGATTAATAGTTCTTTGTTCTGTACATTTAGTGAATGCATGTCTTCATCTCTGCCCTCCATAGGTTACAGCAGATGATTTGGATTATGCTACCCAGATCTCTGTGTATCCAGAAGTTAAAAAAGAAAAACAAATGTCTGAGGTAACCATCTGTTTGTTTATATAATCTTGTAAATGGAGGAGTCCCTTTTTAATGCCCAGCTGTCTGGAACGGCTTGTAACTGAGACCCCCTATCTCAGGACTGAATGTTGGAAAACTGGGCTGACAACCCAGGATGGTGGTTTGTTCTATATTTAGATTTCACCAAACTGGTAACCAAGGTGAGCTCATGGGTCACTATATCCATCTTACCATGGAGTCACAGAGCATTCCCTTAGACTCTCCAGCCTATCTTATCATCTGGACAGACTAGAGTTTGCAATGAAAGCTCACAAATAAAAAATCAGACCCCATCAGGTTGCTCCGAGTCCCAAGCAATCAGTTACTTGCCCCAGAGCCATTGGTATGCCAGATCTCACACCAAACATAACACTGGAAGCCTATTCTATAGTAAACTAACTACACTGCCAATTTCCCAAAAGTCTTCTCAGGATTCCCAGATTATCTCTGGCGATCTCTGCTTTGCATGTGGTACACTTCTCTCAGAATCAAAACAGCCCTGTGATAAAGAATCTTTCCTTGTATCCATCTTTTATAGCTTCATCTGACAAAAAATAGACAATGTCTCTACCCATGTGGACTTTTCTTTTGACAGTGAGTGAGGAATGAATTTTGAGTCCTTGACCGCCAGTCATCACATTTGATGGCCACTTGCTTTGAAATTAGCACTTTTCTAGTAAAGTCCATCATTAGGGGTATGTCTAGACTACAGGGTTTTGTCAACAAAAGTGGACTTTTGTCGACAAAACTATTCCTGTGTCTACACTACCGCCGAGTTCTGTTGACATAACGTCAACAGAACTCGGCAGTTTTGTCGACGGCAGTAAACCTCATTCTACAAGGAATAACACCTTTTGTTGACAGAGTTCTGTCAACAGAAGGCGTTATTGCATCTACACTGTTCTTTGCGTCTACACTCTCATGTCGACAAAGCAAGCCACTTTGTCGACAGGACTGGATGTAGTCTAGACGCTCTTTGTCGACAGAAGCTTTGTTGACAGTATCTGTCGACAAAGCCTCTGTCGACAAAAGCCTGTAGTCTAGACGTACCCTAGGATTCCAGAAGGTTTCTTTGATGGGTTATTTAGTTACTGGGGTGTTTGCAGTGTAAATGTTTGCTATTACATTATAACAGGACACAGACAAGTAAAAAAAATGGCTAAGTAAAAAAATCCCATTTCCATGATGCTTAAACACCAGATACAGTTTTATACATTTCACAATTGCTTTGGTCAATTGACCTGGGGCTTTGGTATGACCTGGCACCTGGTCTGCTAATGTTACTGAAGTGTCTAACATGCAGCCTATGACATCAACCACAGCGAAAAGAATAACTTAATACAGCCCTATTTGGAAATAAAAACCTTATAACTGAAATGAGATTGTGCTGCCATTCAAAACACTGTGTTTAGTCACTTATTTCCAGAGGCTGAAATTTCTCAGGATTAGTCTCCATCCAGAACAAAATTCCCTTACCCCTTCACCCTCCAAGATTATTAACTCTTGTGTTTGTCATTGCAGGATGTAAATGGAATGGTATCATCTCCTTTCCTTACATCCAGTCAAGGCTATAACCAAGTTCTGTGGGTAAGTAAACTCTACAAACTGTCATATTTACTATGTGTGTTTGGGATAGGACGGGGTGGGAAAGGGAGGGCAGATTAACCAGAGTGGGTTTGATTAAACCCTAATAACTTTCCTGGAATCATGCAACAGTTCCCTGTTTTTATTTTGTAAAGGATGTTGGTAGAGAGGTCCAGTCCATATCAGTAAGGGACGACCATAATTCCCAGGTAAGTAGAATGCTCACTAATAAGCTCCACAAACTATCTGGGTCTGGGTTACAGGTTAGAGAAATGCAAAGCATAATCCCTTAATTTTCATAGCATAACCCTGAGTCTGTAAACCTCATTTCATACACAAGGGTCTCTGAGACTAAGGAATAAATATTGGCAGAGTCAGGTCTTGCATTCGGTGTCTTTAAAAGGAATCCAGTGAATTATTATGATTCACCATGTTCACGATGGTCGTCCCTAGGGGCCAAGCAACACGGGGCCCCCATTGTGCTAGGTGCTGTACAAACTTGGAAAGCAGAAGGTCCCTGCCCAGGGAGCTTGCAGTCTAAATAGACAAGACACCTAGAGGAGAAATGGCTGTAACAGAGTGAGTGCTGAGGAATTTATTCAGACCAGAATGACACTTGTAAAATCTTGGTGGAGGGGCTTCGGTCTGACTGGGGTCCAATGCTGTGTGTCTCTTTCAGAAGGCCCAGTATTACAGACACATGAAGACCCTGCAAAGAAGACCCCTCGCTGTGTTTGTAGAAACAGTGGGTGAAATGTTGAATCAGGTAAGGAATGGCAGGTTTGGAACTCCCTGGTATTGTCAGTGGCTCCCTGCTGGGCTTCCATGGGAACTTTCCAGTTTGGCTGCTGCCCATAGGAGACACTGCCTGACTATCATTGTTGCCAGCTCTGAATGGTGTGGCTTCATCTTCGGTCTGAAGGGGCTAGGGCAGCCCACAAATTGGAATGTCCGTGGAAGCCACCAACTGTTTGAGCCCTGTATCATTCTTGAGTTCTGTAGAATGGGAAAAGGGGCTAGGATGGGTGGAAAGGGCATTTAATGTGCAGCAAATTTCGAACCCCTCATAAGAGCAAGGTACAGAAGCTGGGGGAGCCTGAGGAGAGGCCACTTACAGCAATCTCTGGGCCTTTGCTGAAGCGGTCGTGTCTCCAGCACTTGGGGTACGTCTAAACTACATGGCTCCGTTGACGGAGCCATGTAGATTTGTTTGTTCGGCAAAGGGAAATGAAGCCGCAATTTAAATAATCGCAGCTTCATTTAAATTTAAATGGCTGCCCCTCTCTGCCGATCAGCTGTTTGTCAGCAGCTCAGGGCAGTCTGGACGCTCCCCTGCCGACATGAAAGCCCTTTATCGACCTCCCCGGTAAACCTCATCCAACGAGGCATAACGGGGAGGTCGATAAAGGGCTTTCAGGTCGGCGCGAGAGCGTCCAGACTAGCGCGCTGAGGCGACAAACAGCTGATCAGCTGTTTGTCAGCTCAGCGTGGCAGCCATTTAAATTTAAATGAAGCCGCGATTATTTAAATCGCGGCTTCATTTCCCTTTGCCGATCAGCCTAATCTACGTGGCTCCATCGATGGAGCCATGTAGTTTAGACACACCCTTGGTGTATCACCCACAAGTTACTGGGACACTTGCGTGTGTGTCACACCCACACCTTTTCCTTTCTAGACAGGCGCTGGGCTCTGTGGTGCTTCCCATTGCAGGTGCATAGGTGAAGTCCAGTGTGTTACTCTTTCTGTTCTGTGCTGGCTGGGAACTTGTACTTTTTCATGGCTTCTTCTGACAGCTTCCCTGTGCTATTCTACTGCAGTACAGCTCCCAATTCCAGCGCCCTCTTTGGCATAGCTGATGGGCTGGGCTGCCTCCTGTGCATTAAGGAGGTTGTGTGCTGGGTGGGAATGAATAGCAGTGCTTACAGAAATCATCCTGGGATGTCTTGCTAACCTGCTACTTATTACAAATCCCACTGACTCCTAAACAGATGTTATAATTGGAGTCTCCATACAGATTTTGTTTTCTCATTTGTTCTCTATCCCTTCCTCAGGGGCTCTATCGCCTCCGTGACCAGGAGGAGAACATAACCACTTACCAGCCTCACATATACGCGGAGGAGGGAAAGCTAGAGAGAAGCAGCTCTGTTGGATCCCTGCTGACAGCTGACCATGAACTGCCTGAGGATTTCTTGGAAAATCTGGGACCAAAGTTTGCTGCTTTGGATGAAATCTGCTGGAAATCATTTCAGTCCAAGCCACTGTCATAGGAACAATGGAACTGTGGGGACATTCCCACCGGCTTGGAAGGGACTCGATCCAAGCACACACATCTGCTGACTTTTGGTGGCTGTCTCCTACAGGAAATGTCCCCCAATTTGTGTGTATGGCTGAATGATATACTGTCAACAGCCAGGCAGTGGTTTGGATCGGTGTTTAAACTTCTTTCTGGGTCTTCCCCTTTGGGTTCTCTGCTTGGATTCACAGGCCCTTAGATGTCGGCACAGGGCTCTTTCTTTTATAACAATTACTCCCAGCTGTCTCTGAGCTAAAGAGACTGAAGTGCAGACCCAGTCTGGTCAGGTCCCAGGCATCAGGAAAAGCATCTCTGGCCTCCTGCCGTCAGCTGTTTTTCCCCGTGCTGATTAAAAGCTCAGCACTTTCCTTTATAGTTTCCCTTTGGCCAATTTTCTTTCCCCACTCGCTCTGAAACTTACCCAACAAAGATTGTCATTTCCATTAGCCAGCTGTAGTGGCCCCCTTTCTGCCTGCCCCCATGTGATGCAGAAAGACACTGTTATTGTTGTTGGTACTGAATATCGTGGCTTCCTCTTCTGTGTGAAAGGATGAGCACAGCCCATGAATTGGAATGTCAGAAGAAACAGGTCACCAGTTGTTTGAGCCCTGCATCTTTCCTGAGTTTTATAAGTATCTGTTCTCATCCTTCACACATCTAGAGGTTGGAATCATCTGGAAGTAGGAAGCTGTTTTAAAATCCAACAGATAGTGCTTAAAGCCCATGTAGGATTGTAGAAGAGGATGAAGAGCCACCATCCCGATGATATTCACAGTAGAGCTGCTGGGAGTTTAGATCGCGGAGCAAGCACAGATTGTGGTAAATGCTAAGGTTTTTTTTTAATTAATTAGCCATTGAAGGCTGTTTCCTGCTACTCCTGAATCTGTGTGGCTGTTCTTCTGTATGCAGCTTGTTTTCCACCCGTGGATGCTGGCTCACACCCATTTTATGTGGGCAAAGCCTGTGTTTGTACATTCAAAATAGGTATGTGCTCACTTCAGTGAGTGCAGACATGTTGCAAAAGCAAGCGTCTAGAATCCGGAGGTGGGCCCAAAGTTTCTCCTTGTTTGGCTAGGAAAGAGCAGAAGTTTTGCGGTGGGCTCAGGATGTGGTGTGGGTTGCTTTGGCAGAGCAAAGGAAATAGATGAAAAGTGCCCATAAGGTTTCCATCTAGAGCAACTTCCTGGCTGCATTGTTCCAGGGACATTCTAAGTTCTTTGCTGGGGCAGACACATGCTGCTGAAATGGGCATCTTGGTGCATGCAACGGATGGTCTGAAGGTGGGGGAGAAAGGTCTGGCAACTCACAGGGGATATATCAGCAGCCAGTGTGGGAGGAAGGAGATCCTCCTTCAGCTCCAGTCGGAGCAGCAGGAATGGAGCACTAATCTGCGATGCTTGGTGCAACATAGCTGGTGTCTGCATAACTGCAGGTATGTGCCTTGTTACAATCTGATGACAGGAGCGCAGAACTTAGTCTTATGACCAGAAGGGCACAGCGTCTTATCCTGTCTGGCAAGCATCTGCCTGGGTGGGGAATGTGTGAGTTGGTGACTTTGAGCCTGGAAGTGGATTGTTGGTCATGACCTTTAATTGACATGCGTGAGTTTGTTTAATGGCTTAGCGGGGGTGTTCTCTTTTGTACATATGCTTTGAGGAATCTGAAGGAGGCTTTTTACCTATCTAAAATAAACATACACTCCTGCTCCTGTGTGACCCCCTGGCCTCCTCTCTTGGGTGTCTTTGCGTGTGGAGCTGTCTTCTGCTTGATACCCACCCAGGCCCATTGTTACCTTTTGGGGCAAAGCTCAACTCTCTGTGTTCCTGTTCATACTGTCCTGCTGTCTACTGTAGGTCTGGCTCTATCCTCCACACTTACTAGAGAGGTTGAGGAGGGCCATGTAATAGGGATTCAACCTCTCATTTTCATTGTGTAAGGGGCTGGTCTCTTCTGTTTACAGATCTGTTTCTCCTGTATCCACCATGTTTTAGCACCAGGTGACAGTTGCGTGGGCATGAAATGAAGTGCCATATGCCAGCACATCACCACATGGCTTTGCAAAGATTGAATTTCTGCCAAACCTGGGCATATCCCTAAACAAACCAGCCACAGAATACAATGGCTGGCTTCTTTGCTACAGGGCTTTACACCCCTATTTCTGTGGTTTTGCTTTAACCTTTTCTGTCCTCTTATCTAAATTTAGGAGTGGAAGAGGTCATGGCTCAACAGTGCTAAGCGTCTTGTTCAGATCTTGAGTCAGCACAGTACTAAGTGTTAACAAATAAACCAGGAATGATTAAAGCTTTATGTGGTAGCAGTATGTTACCCCTGTGCATCCTCTTATTGCTGTTCCTGCACTTGTGGCATACACCTCTTTGATTTCTGGAAAATCCATCTTTATAGTGAGAAACAAAAGGAGCTCAAACTAGTTATCTTATTAGAGGGAGCGTAAGCAATGAATTGATCATGGTCAAGAATTATCAGACACTAAAAGGAGCTTTTTAATCTAGTGAGCAATGGCAGAAGAAGAGCTAGATGCTGGAAGTCAAAGTTAGGAAGATTCATACGGAAATAAGACACAGTTTTGAACAGGGTAGATAATTAGTCATTGGACCCAAGTTGCCAGGGAAGTGATGAATTCTCCATTAGTTGGAGTTCTTAATTCATGAGTTAATGTCTTTCCAACGTGCTGTGTGTACACTCTATTTCAACCACAGGCAATTAATAAGATGCAGGAAACACTGGTGAAGTTTGTGGCCTGTGCTATCTGGGAGGTCAGTTTAGAGTAGTGGTTCCCAAATTTTTATACCCTGTGAACCCCTTTCATGCAAATGTCAAATCTCACAATCCATCTCCTAAAAATGACTATTTCCAGGGATTTTCTCCCTTACTTCAACTTAAATTATAAAAGCAGCAATCTTGGAAATATAAAATTTGTTTTTGATAAACTTATTGCACATTATTTGTTATTACATTAGGATTTATCATTACACAAATAATGTTATTTACATTATGAAAATGGCAACATTCTTCCAAGATTTCACCTTTGCAGCTCATATCACTTTGATTAAGCCTATTATAGGACACGGTTTCTACGTGTTTCATCATGTTGAGACGTGACACAACATGAAGGTCTTTAAGAAGCCAACTCAAATAAAGAGTTCATCATCTTACAATCATTTGGGTCTTGAGCAGACCAGGCAAACACTGCATGACTACCACAAAGCTTAACCTTGTTCTTCATAATAATTTTAAAAACAACACTAGTGGCCTATTTTAGTTTAAAAACAGCAAAGATATCTGTCTCCCTTTCCATTTCTCATAAGGAGTCCTGAAATTTAAATCTGCTCGTGATGGATGCACTTGCTTTGAGCTGCATCTTGAAAGTCTGGAACCACTGGAGAAAGATGATGTCTCAAGTCTGGTTCGGCATTGACTCTGCTTCTGTATTTGGTTTTCAAATGTGCATATGAGGAAAATACTCTCTCATATAAATACGATGTTGAAAACAGTAACAAAACTGTAGAACATTTTCTGCCAATAGGGGATATTAGTTTCTTAAGCTCAGCCAAAAGTTGATCAATGACAGACTTCTAACCCTCCTTTCCAGTTTATAATTTCAGGTGTTCTCAACCAATTTCACTGTTTTCCTTAGTATTCAATATCGATGTTCAGAGAGTGGTATTATCTAAGAGGTTGTGAGATAGCTGGAGAGTGTTTTCTGACCTTGTGAAAAGTCCATTTAGGTGTGCAATTATATTGATTTTAGTGCACTGGTCCAACATAGTTTGTTATTCCAGGAAGTCATGAAAAGTACACAACTACCCCGTTAGATGGTTTTCCAAACATCTTTCCCAGAACTACAACTTCCTTATCATGGATTCAACTTGGATGTGCACATTGAAAACTCTTATGTTGAGGCCCTGACAAAATCAACATAGGTCATTGTCCCATGAGAAAAATATGTGCTAAGTAAAGTAGGAGCCAGTCGTAATTTTCCATACATGAAGCTAGTGGAAAAGATGGGGGCTGAAAAAAAACAAAATTCTGTTCTAACCTCAAACAAGTACACAAGGATATTACCCCAGGAGAGCCATCTAACTTCAGTAGGGGTCAACAGATAAGTGTGTACACTCCCCATTTTCTCACAAAGTCTGGGAAATATTCTGGAATTTGATGGCTGTGATTTTATGAAACTCACGTCCTTCAGCTCCTGGGTTTTACCTCAAGGACTTGTCTATGGACACGGCAATGAATCCAAGAGACATTTGATGCAACCTTTTTTGTTTGAGCTACAAATCTGGAATACTTCCTTATCATTGATGTGGCCCTGTCAGTGCAAATGCCTAGGCAATGAGACCTATTTATTTCTCTTTTCTTGGAAATATACATTAGTCAGATTGAAGCAGTCTTCCCCAGTTGTGCATTTTTTAAATGACTGGCAAAACAAGAAGTCTTTTTCAGCCATTCACATAACGTACAAACACTAGAGAAATTGATTAGCAATATTTGTTGATTCATCCAGTAGTATTGGATAAAATGGACTATTTTTCATTCTGTGTACAATTGTGGGCTCTACGTTACTTGACATGTCATTAATTCTTTGCAACAACATATTATTGGATAGAGGCTCTATGTAAGAATGTTTAAATATCAGTTAATTTACTAGTCGAATAGTTGATTAGAGTCCCCCGCTAACCCCGGGTTCTGGGGAAATGCCACACGGAACCCACAGTCAGTTGGGGAGTCCCCTGCTGACCCCGGGATCCATGTTACACTGCCAATTTGAAATGCCACACAGAGCCTGGGGTCAGCGGAGGACTCCCCATCTGATCCTGGGCTCCGTGCAGGATTTCAGAGGAACCCGGGATCAGCTGACCACAGGTTCTGCGCAGCATTTCCTCAGAACCCAGAGTCAGCTGGGGACTCCCCAGCTGATCTCAGGTTCTGTGGAAATGCCACATGGAGCCTGGGATCAGTTGCTGACTCAGAGCTCCATGTGGCGCAGCCCCTTTGAACGCCATCCCAGTGTTTCAAAGTGGCAGCACCACACAGCTGTGCAGCGCTGCCTTTTTGAAGTACCCCCTTTTCCCCCCCTTTGCTGCCTCTATCTGAAAGAGGCAGTGGGGGGTGGGGAATCAACTAGTCTACTTTACATCCTTAGAACTGTGTCAATCCTTTTTGCAGGCTTGTCTCTGAACATGCAATGAACTACATCTTTTATACATGGACCAATCAAGCTTTCTTCTATGGTATGGAGTTTTGATGCTTTTGCTATGCAGTAGCTCACTCAGTACGACATTTCAAGTGCATTTTCATTATCAGTACTTGCTTTGTATATAAAACTGGTAATGTCACTTTTCCACTTGGCAAATATTCACTTGAAAAAATCAACAAGCATGTTGAGTTGTGCAGAGTGCATTCTTTCTCAAGTAGGGAAGGTTTGAAGCTGCTGTTTACTAGAACAGCCCCACAAATTATGCACTGTGGTTTTGGACATTCTTGATCACCATTGCACATACGCCCATATTTTATATAATTGGCAACATATTTTCTTTTCTTCACAAGTGACCTTCCAAGACCATCATGATTATTACATTTAGATTTTCCACACTTTGGACTTGACAAAACACTAACTTATGTGGAACATTCATTTTCTTATGTCTTTACCCTCTCCGTTTTCAGCCACTGTTGTCCATGATCAGGTGGACAACAGTTCAAATAAAAATAACACACCAAGAAAATTAACAAACAAATTAGTAAATGAGAAGATTCACTCTCATCCCACAGGAACAAAAGAGCATGTCACAGAGAATGGCTTAGTATTGACTAAGGGACATTACTGCCTGCTACAGTGGTTACAATGACCTTGGTTCCTGTTTGGCATGCAAACACTTTCTTCCATCAGTAGAGATTCGTTTCTGAGAACCCCCCGCAACATTTTGTGAACCTGCAAGGGTTCATGAGCCCAAGTCTGGGAACCACTGGTTTAGAAGATCACAAAGGTCCTTTCTGGCCTTGAAATATTTGACTGTCTATGAGGCAGTATACTCCTACTACTACTACAATTACAAATAATTTTACAGAAGCCTTTGCAGCATCTTCAAAAAATAATTTGAAAAATGTGAAGCATCCCTGCCACGTGGTATCAAATTTACCATATTAATGTGTAGAACCCTGCAAATCTATATATCTACTTTATATTAATGGACCATGTTTGTAGATCATGGATAGATGCAGATCCAAATTTTATATCTAGATTGCTGCAAAGATGTGGATATCTGCTTTATATCCATGGATGGCTGCAGATACATATTTTGTGTCCACACAGACTCTAGTAATGTGCTTTTACTGTACTGTGCTGTCACAGGTGTGCCGCCACTGTGTGGCGGTCCATGCCGTTACACATTTGCAAATGTCCTGTTGTTAGTATTAGGTGCCTCACTAAAGCTGCAGCTTGCTTCATGCTAAGGACCATGGACAGCAACAGTGGGCATGAAAGCTCACTTTCTCCAAAACACCTGTTTCCAGAAAGAGAAATGGCATGGTAATTGTGATGGAGAAGTAACACAATAGGCTTCCTCGTGCATCACTGACAAAACTCTTGATATCAATGGTGATGGTAAAGCTAGAAAGGATCCTGGAAATTGCCTCAGGGTACACTGAAAGTATTTGCGCAGTGTACACACACACACACACACACACACACACACACACACACACACACACACACACGCATGCACACTGTAGCAGGACAATGGACTTATGATATTGATGTTTATTAATGAGGAGACGGAGGATGTCTGAAGAAGCTACTCTACAACCACTAGCAAATCATCATGTGTAGCAGGAGATGGGACCAGCCATAATCTAATTTCTCTGTTGTGTTCTTTCTTCATGAGAAAAGCAAAATGCTCCCCCAGAAGTAGAATGGTAGGTCTCTATTATTGAGGGCTGTATAACAGAGACCCACTATTCCAGGCATTCACTATTGTATCTCCTATGCCAACTTACCTATGCCATAAAATAATACCATCCACTCCAACCCATCCAAGGAGCACAAAGCCCTTTGAGGATGCTAAATTAATGCAACCTTCCAACATGACTGTGAACTATGGAAGTAACATCCTTCTTACAGAGAATGGAAACTAAGGCCAAAAAACACTGACACCCAGTATTTCTGATCCTGCATTCTCATTTCAAAGTTTACTCAACCTATCGATCCCTGTGCTCAGCTGCCATTAAACCAATGAGTCAAAGCTGGAAACCTTCACTCCAGTTTGTCTAAAGCACTTTTGCTGAAGGGTGAGGAGCTGTTTTTCTACATGCCTAGGCTATTTCTATTTGCTAACAATAAATCATTACTCTGATAAATTGCCTTTAACTGATCATTGCAGCTGGGAGCTTAGATAAAGCCCCCCTTTTTTTAGCAAGCCCACAGCAAAGTAGCAACACCTACGAGGACTGTTGTATTACAAACTGAAGCAAAATGCAGGACAATGTAGCACTTTAAAGACTAACAAGATGGTTTATTAGATGATGAGCTTTCGTGGGCCAGACCCACTTCCTCAGATCAAATAGTGGAAGAAAGTAGTCACAACCATATATACCAAAGGATACAATTAAAAAAAATGAACAAATATGAAAAGGACAAATCACATTGCAGAACAGAAGGGGGATGCGGGGGGGTGAGAAGGGGGAGGAAGGAAGGTAAGTGTCTGTGAATTGCTGATATTAAAGGTAGGGAGAGTGGGATGTTTGTGAGTTAATGGTATTACAGGTGATAATTGGGGAAACTGTCTTGGTAATGGGTGAGAAAGTTCAAAGTCTTGTTAAGTCCTTGTTGGCAAGTGTCGAATTTTAACATGAATGACAGTTCAGAGGATTCCCTTTCAAGTGCAGATGTAAAAGGTCTTTGTAGCAGAATGCAGGTGGCTAAGTCATTTAGAGAGTGTCCTTTCTGGTTAAAGTGGCAAGAAACTGTTTTCTCTTTGTGATCTTGTCTGATATCTGTTTTGTGGGCATTAATCCTTTGGCGAAGTGTCTGAGATGTTTGTCCAATGTACATAGCAGACGGACACTTTCGGCACATGATAGCATAGATTATATTTCTGGATGCGCAGGAATATGTGTTCTTGATCTTATAACTCACTTGGTTAGGTCCAATAATGGTATCAGCAGAATGAATATGTGGACAAAGCTGGCAACGGGGTTTGTTGCAAGGGAAGGTACCAGGGTTGGTATTAGTGTGGTATGTCCTGTGGTGGTTGGTAAGAATCATCTTGAGGTTAGGTGGTTGTCTATAGGAGACTATGGGTCTGTCTCCCAGAGCCTCTTTGAGTATGGTATCCTGTTCCAATATAGGCTGTAGTTTATTGATAATGTGTTGGACAGGTTTAAGTTGGGGGTTGTAGGTGATGACAAGTGGTGTTCTATTGTTGGTTTTCTTGGGTCTGTCTTGAAGTAGATGGTTTCTAGGTATTCGTCTGGCTCTTTCAAATTTGCAAATTGAAAGAGCCAGACGAATACCTAGAAACCATCTACTTCAAGACAGACCCAAGAAAACCAACAATAGAACACCACTTGTCATCACCTACAACCCCCAACTTAAACCTGTCCAACACATTATCAATAAACTACAGCCTATATTGGAACAGGATACCATACTCAAAGAGGCTCTGGGAGACAGACCCATAGTCTCCTATAGACAACCACCTAACCTCAAGATGATTCTTACCAACCACCACAGGACATACCACACTAATACCAACCCTGGTACCTTCCCTTGCAACAAACCCCGTTGCCAGCTTTGTCCACATATTCATTCTGCTGATACCATTATTGGACCTAACCAAGTGAGTTATAAGATCAAGAACACATATTCCTGCGCATCCAGAAATATAATCTATGCTATCATGTGCCGAAAGTGTCCGTCTGCTATGTACATTGGACAAACATCTCAGACACTTCGCCAAAGGATTAATGCCCACAAAACAGATATCAGACAAGATCACAAAGAGAAAATAGTTTCTTGCCACTTTAACCAGAAAGGACACTCTCTAAATGACTTAGCCACCTGCATTCTGCTACAAAGACCTTTTACATCTGCACTTGAAAGGGAATCCTCTGAACTGTCATTCATGTTAAAATTCGACACTTGCCAACAAGGACTTAACAAGACTTTGAACTTTCTCACCCATTACCAAGACAGTTTCCCCAATTATCACCTGTAATACCATTAACTCACAAACATCCCACTCTCCCTACCTTTAATATCAGCAATTCACAGACACTTACCTTCCTTCCTCCCCCTTCCCACCCCCCCGCATCCCCCTTCTGTTCTGCAATGTGATTTGTCCTTTTCATATTTGTTCATTTTTTTTAATTGTATCCTTTGGTATATATGGTTGTGACTACTTTCTTCCACTATTTGATCTGAGGAAGTGGGTCTGGCCCACGAAAGCTCATCATCTAATAAACCATCTTGTTAGTCTTTAAAGTGCTACATTGTCCTGCATTTTGCTTCAACTATCCCAGACTAACACGGCTACATTTCTATCACTGTATTACAAACTGTCCCCATGGGAGTGAGATGTGAATTGGGTTGCCCTTCTCCATTTAGGGTCCTGAAAAGTAAAACAAAATTTAAAAAACCGCAAACACCCTCTCCACACGCACAATAAAAGCTTGTCACTCTTCACAGGTACTTTTGTCATATATCACACCCATACTGACTTGATGGACATGCATGGGGGAGGGAGGTGTGTCAAATCCAGAGTCTACAACACCAAAAGCAGAAGGCAAAGCCCTTGAGCTGAAAGAAGGGGCCTACCATTACAGGCATTCACCATTGTATCTACTATGCCAACCTTTGCGTACTCTATAAAATAATAGCACCCACTCCAACCCATCCAAAGCTTAAAGCCCTTCATACACACTAAATTAACCTTCCAACAGGACTGTGAACTATGGAAGTAACGTCCTTATTACAGAGAATGGAAACTAAGGCAAAAAACAGATACTTTCTCGGTCACGGTCACCGAAAATCCCTTGCTCAAAGCCAGAAAACTTGGCTGCCCTGGCCCTCAGTCCTGGATTTTAAACACAAGCCCTTGCTTTCCCATTTCAGTGCCTAGAGTAGGTGCCTCTGATGCTGCCTTCTAGGTTCACGCTTTTTATCTGTACTTATATGGGCTGCAGCACTATGCAACCATTACTGAACTTACCGTGCAACACGCCCATGAGCTAGAGCAATGCTGATATCCCCATGCTACAGGCAGGTTGCTAAGGCACAAGAGTGAATGGTTTGCCCCCAGACATGGGTGGAGTCTGTGGCAGAATGGAGAATAGAGAATTGAGCTCAGAGCTCTCAGCTGGTACCTGCACCACAAGGCCGTCCTTCCTCTCACACCCATCAGTCGTGCAGTTACGTGTGCAAAATGCCTGGTTACAGTTCTCATTCATGTTCACCTTTTCACACCTAAATGCATGCGGCTGGCCACACTGTTTCCTGCCTTGCGCACATAATTGTAGTAATTATACATCCAATTTAATTGCATAATTGGTTACTTAGTTATTGGAACATCTGTCTGTGTGTTTCAAAGCCTCTTGCTAGTGGCTTCAAAGTGTGCATCCAAGGCCCTTAAATCCTATTATAAATATTTCCTAATATTTCAGGGAAAGCAAATGAGCACCAGCACCCCGGATCTGGAAGCACAGACTGGTGAAGTGTCTTGACCAGATTCACAAGTGAGACACTGGCAAAGCTAAGGAGAGAACCCAAGCAGTGGGATTCCCAGTTCACTGCTCTAACCCCTAGACAACACTCCCTCCCTTGTCAATCAGTGTGTGGATTTTGACTGAACTGGCATTTGCTCTCAAAAGGGAGTTTAAATTATTCCATTAATCTCCTACTAGTCTAAAAACTCAAAACATCTGCTCAAGGCATGAGTAGCTTTTTAGCATCGTTTGGCAGCAGGGGAGCCCAAGCTGATGAGGTCTGTCCTCTCTACTAGATTACTACAATCAAAAAGGATTATTTGGATGCTTTAAAGCGACATGATGATTAATAGCTAGTGAGAAAGAAGCATAAATCAGGAATATCTCACCCAGATTACACATTTGCATCCATCATACTTTTACAGGCATAACTGCAGGAAGCCAGTCAATAAATGGCTCTTAATCATGGGAGACCAAGTAAGACTCTAGAGACATGCAGGCTTGTGGGTGGCTGGAAGCAGCAAGTTTTCTTGTGTCACTTGCCCATGTCCTACTGGAAAGATGTCCCCCTTCAGTCCCTGTGACACTTGGCTAGTACCATCAGTTGCTGTTATAATACCTATTACAATAATACAGGATCATTGTTCAGCCTTCCAAACTCTGGGTGTAATCTGTTTTTTGGGGGGTTTTTTTTAGTGTCAAGCTTCCAATCAAGACCACCCATAGGTCTAAATTTCAAGCGCTGGTCTTCTCATTCCCCATTAAGAGTTAGGGCTCCAAAGGAAAGCTGCTCTCCTTTAACTGTGTCTGAAATATTTTTTGGACAAGCTACTGTAGAAGCTGTAGAAACCATTTTCATATTTAGCTAGAAGCCATCTTGTATATCAGAAACCATTTCAGCTTTTCTCTCAAGCACGTAGACCAGAGTGAACTTTCTGTCATCCCATGAGAAGAGGCCTACAGGATGGGCTATTGGTATGTGTTAATTGGGCTGGTTGGGACAGGAGATGTACTCCCTCGTACCTGTCCGCCATCTTGTTGATAAGGCTTTGTTTTTCCAAATTTACTTGAAGAGTCCTGTAATTGGATGCCCTGATGTCAGACTGTTTGGCTAAGGGTATAATGATACCAGGATTGATTGTATTAAGCAGCTTTACTGGGCCCGACTTTGCTGGGACCACGTTTGGCTCACTATGCTTTACTAATAATCAATAAAGCAATCAGTTGTTAGCCGCCTAAACAGAGAGGAGCGTGTTTTTGCTTCGACACTATTTACACACAAAAACCTCCCTTTTGTAAAAAGCCCAAAGACATTTTTTTTGCACATTTAAACCAAAACAATTTGGCTGGACTCTTTTTTCATATTTCTTTGAATGTGTTGCAACAAGTGGGCTAGTGTGTATGTGCTGTGTGGCCTTGTTCAATAGAACCAGAACTGCTCCATTATGTGTTAGCCACATAAAATTCGCACACACTGGGTGCATATTTTGCCTGTTTAACTCCCAGTCTGGTGCCCAGAGCAATGGATTAATCCCCAACAGGTTCCTAGCAGAAGATTTAGACTGTGAGAAACACTAACAAGAACAGGTTTCAGGGATAGCTGTGCTTGTTAGCCTGTTTCAGCAAAAACAAGGAGTCTGGTGAGACCATAAAGACTAACAATTTTATTATGGCTTAAGCTTTCATGAGTTGCAATTCACTTGATCAGATGCATGCATCTAATGCCATAATGAAGCTTATGACATAATACAATTGTTAGTTTATAAGATGCCACCGTAATCCTTACCGTTTTTACTCACAAGAACAGTTGCTTCAGAGAGCGAAGCAGATGATAATGTACTAGAGGGTTGTGGTGGCATATGCACTCCCCATCACCAGGGTGATTATATTCTGGAGTGCGGATGCCACGTCCTCGGCCACGAGGCAACTGACCGTCTCTACAGTCCATGAAACTTTCCTTGTCTCATGGTAACCCCAAGTCTATAAGTGGCCTTGCTTGCAGGGCAGTGTGGCCCAATGGCTAGAGTCAGTATACACCTCCTTGATCCAGGACAGTGTGGCCTACTAGCCAGGGTCAGTAAATAGCCCTCAGTTCAGGGCAGCATAGCTTACTAGCCAGAGTCAGTAAATAGCCCTCAGTTCAGGGCAGCTGGGCCTATTAGCCAGAGACAGTATGGTTGGGGCTAATGCCCTGGTATGGTAACCTGGACCCATGCTGCTCTACTGGGTCCCAACCCAGAGCCCTGTGAGTAGCAGACTGGTCTGCCACTCCCTCAGCAGAGAATCCAGCTGAAACATGCTGAGTATATCTGGGTAGAAGAGGCTGCACCTGCACCCTTCCTGGGTTACTTCCTACTGCTTTGGTTGGACCAACGTCCCACATGGTAGCTGGGTCTTCCATTTCTCTGGCAACAACTTCTCCCTGGAACTCTGCGGGGGTTGCGTTGCGGCCTTCTCCTGGTCTTCGGTTCCCACCGTCGGGGTTACTGGCTGCAGCAACTCAGGAGCTCCAGCTGGAAGTCCTTCTTCTTCACTGGACAGCCCAGACTGAACTGCTCTGCTGTCTTTTATACTGCCCCATCATTTGGAACTTGCCTGGGAGAGGGGGCAGGACTTCCTCCACCCACGGGGTCTTAGCCCCACCTGCTTCAGTGTGGGGTATGCTCTCCCCGTCACAAGGGTTCAGAAGGGAATACCTGCAATATGGCAGCAATGAGAACTAGTCCCCAGAACTTGTGTGTTCCGGAAACTCCAATCCATATACAGGAATGTGGAGCTGTGTTATGCAACTGACCCCAGAAATAAGTAGCTGCCAGGACTGCAAAGGGACCCTAGCAGAGCAGAGTTGAGCTCAGCTGTCTCAGGCAGGCATCCTAACCATGAGGCCATTGCCCAATGGGAAGCAGTGTGACAGGTACAAACACATGGAGAGCAAGTGGCATGTGCTGCTCAGTGAGAGGAAATGGTAGAGATGAGGCCTGATGCTGTAGAATCATAGAACACTAGAACGGGAAGGCATTGATTGCTTAGCCTGCAATTGTATTCTGATTGTGATGCTGGCAAATAAGGGTGTGCACCCCATATACAAGTCACTGATGAAACATCACTTTGTGGTGTATTTTTTGCCTGATCTTTTTCTTCCCCTTTACTTTATGCATTTCAACAATGATTAGTGTCTGACCAAAGTTGGAAATGCCTGGGTGAGGCTGTACAAGCTGACAGTCTCAGTCCAATCTCTAGTGCTCCCAGTTCAAAATGACCCTCCAATGTGCTCTGGATGGTCATGGACCAGCTCGGAGAGAAAGCACAGCTGGGAACTCATCCATATGTAAACAGACCATTTGTAAATGACCTGCTTGGTCGCTTTGCCTGGGTCTTATTACCAGCTGCAGAGATATTTCATCCCTCCCTGTAGTAGGGATCTCTCCTCCTGCAGAAGAGGGCAGTGGAGCTGAATTAAGTCATGAGGATGCAGTTTGGATGGGATGGGAGAGGACTTCTTGCCCCCAAACTGCTGTGGAACTTCTCACTTCTCTAGACTGAACCTGCTCATTGAAACTTAACCTGCTGACCTTGATCTCAGTAATACAGGGGGTTCTTTCTCCTTGTACCAAAGCAGGCTGCTCCAAAATGCCTGTTGTCATTGTTTAAACCACCGGCCCCTCCCTGCACTGCACTCAGGGGCTGGGGCATTTCTCAGGCAACTGGAAGCACTTGACAAAAATACCCCAGTGACGTATCACCCACTTTGTTAGAGTTTATGGCTTAACTCTTGGTGGTCTCTGCAGGACTCTGTGCTACCCTCTCATGTTCACATGGCACCGTTCATCATGAAGCTCTGTTTATGTGTTTGACATAACATATCAGGATCAGCTCAGCCTTACAGAAATGCAGCCACTGCTGGCTTGCAACATACTGTTATGAGCTGAAACTGGGGTATGAGTTGAGCTAAATTGCAAGTTAGATTGGTAGGTGAGAACTCACCCTTCAATTAACAACATGAGCCCTACCTAAGACAAAAGATGATAGCAGGTCTTTTTTGGCAACCTATTCCTTTGGAGTGTGTGTGAGGGTGTGTGTGTAAGAGAGAGAGAGAGGGAGGGAGGGAGGGAGGGGCTGAGAGAGAGACAGACAGCCTGAAGGAGCAGCTGAAAGCCTGGTAGCTGACACTGGAAGAAACATGGAAAGAGGTTTTTGGGTCAGAGATGGAGGCTGCTTTTGGTGCCATAAAAAGTAGCTGTTTCCTGCCTGCCATTTGAGTCCCTCTGTGCTCAGGACTTGGTAACTTCTTTGTATATAAAATACCAGACTCCATCAATTTCTGCTTTTAACTGGAACCATCTACTGGACTCTGAATTTTTTGCTAGCCACTCAGATTAAAATATGGTAATAATATCTACACTTCATTTCAGTGACACTACATGTATATTTAGATGGGGGGGGGGGGGAGATTTTGACAGGAGGATAGGCAGGATATATTGGCTTGTTGAAGGATTTGGCTAGGACACTAATAACCACAAGTAGTCAGGGGTTCAGTTTCATGGATCATCTGAGGCAGCATCCCCAGCTGGGCAGAGTCTCTCAACTCTGTGACACATCAAAAATTCCCAGCAGCATCTAAAGAACGATTCTGGTCTGTATTGTCTCTTATGCCAACCACATCCTGCCGCATCTGAGGCTTCGGCTACACTGCCATTTTTTTCGGAAGATATGCAAATCGTGCTTCTATTTGCATATCTTCTTCCGATTCTTTTTGTGGAAGAGGTTTTTCTGATATTTGGCCCTGTGCAGATGGGGCCAAATGTCTGGAAAAAAACCCTCTTTCAAAAGACTCTGAACCTGGATTTATGAGGAATAAGGGGTCTTTCGAAAGAGGGTTTTTTTCTGACATTGGTCCCCGTCTACACGGGGCCAAATATTGGAACAACCTCTTCCAGAAAAAGAATCAGAAGAAGATATGCAAATGCAAACATGATTTGCATATCTTCTTCCGAAAAAAAATGGCAATGTAGCTGTAGCCTAAGTGTTTTTCAGTAGTGCAACCTGACATCTATTACACGTTTGTTCTTTTTCTCCTTCTCTCCAGGAGTAGACTGTCCAGTGATATGGGATAATGGGATATGGGATGATCTGGTGCCAACCAGATATTTTGAAAATATTATAAAACTGGCACCTGTAGGAGAAAGAAAGAGCCTGAAGCATGGGCCTGGTGCTTGAACCAAAGTAAGTAAGAGTTATACTGTGAGTAATAGACAGATGTTTTTCTGCAAGTCAGTGTCTCTCAGCACTAGAACTGCTAACATGGAGGGAAGCACATGAAGTATGTAAATACATGCCACCAGGACAGTACAGGGACATCCTGCTAAGTCCATGATAAAATAGAAAACAATAGAAAATAATAGAAAACACCAAGAAACAAATAGAAAACAAAAAGAGTGAAAGCATAGCAATGGGCAGTGACTGCTTTGGAGGAAAGTACAAAGGGAGGTACCAAACGTGTCATTAATGACGTAAGCTGTGTATCACAGATTGTTCATTTCTGTCTATAAATATTGGAGTACCTCGACTTAATTCTTTGGCTGGCCTAGTGGGTGATAATAAAATCAATACTATCGATTGAGCCACGTTCATTGTCCTGGGTACAACTACAAAGGGGCTCGGAGGCCATCTGGCTACCGACAACTATTAATGTACTTCGACTTGACAATAAACCTGACTCAGGTGCCTTCGTATCTTATCTAAGTCTGTGGTCTTTCGGGGTGAGAAGTCTATTATGCTAGCTACCTGCACAGAGCTGGCATGATATACTGAGGGAGCATATGAAAACCTACGCAGCCAAGCGTTTATCATCACTGATGGAGCAGGAGACCTGTCAGGATGCCACACCAATGAATCCTGAATTTACCGTATCACTGTCCTGTACTACTACAGCACCATTTCTTTATGGACAATCAGGGGAAATACAGCAAAAATGTTGGAATCAGAAATTCATAACCACAGGGGTAAAATACATTGGTTGTTCATAAATGTTGAACATGATAACAGATTATTAATAATTTACTAAGATTTCCTTTGTTCAACATTCTCAAAAGTAAGGAAAGAAAATTATTTTGGGGACGTGATTAGAAAAATCTTGAACAGCACTGAGAAATATGAAATATTATGGATTCTGACTGAGGCTTTTGCAATATAAAGCAATCAAGTAACTAACCAGAAGATGGCATCAGGAAACCAGATATGGAAGCTAGTAGAGCAAGCAGTGGCAGAATATTCCCTGTTGCTCAATTCAAAACAAACCTCTTAAGGAATTCTTTTGGGCAAGAGAGGTTGCCTGGCAGGGAATGAGGGGTTGTTTCTTCTCTCACCTGCATCATTTGAGAAAAGGGCTCATTCATAGATTTTCAGGCCAGAAGGGATCATTGTGATCATCTAGTTTGACCTCCTGGATATTACAAGTCGAAATTACTTCCCTAAAATAATTTCTATTTGAACTATAGCAAGTCTTTTAGGAAAAAACATCCAACACTGATATAAAACTTTCCAGTGATAGAATCCGTCACAACCTCTTGGTCAATTGTTCCAGTGATTAACGAACCTCACTGAGAAAAACATATAACAAATGGGTGATGTGGAGAAGAAGGAAGGTGAGAAGCCCATTGTGTTTTTTTGAATATTTAGGTTACAGTTTGTCCGTTACACAAAAATGTTGTTGATGATCCAGCCTGTTCACATATTTCTTTTAAGTGGTAAGTTATAAGGACCGATAAAAATGTCTCTATTTTCCTTTGAGGCAGATGTGCTCTGATTGGTGGATTAAATTATCGTTGGGTACATCTAGACTGCACTCTAAAATCAAAATAATGTTATTTAAAAATGTGCTATTTCAAAATTTGGCGCATCTACACAGTATCAAATTTCAAAATGAAGCACTGTTTTGAGACATCCCTTATTCCTCATGGAATGAGGTTTACAGGAATGCCGAAATAGCATGTCTGTTATTTCAAAAATTATTTTGAAATAGCGGACACGTTCCCTGGATGCAGGGTAGCTATTTCGGGATACCTCTGGTATCCCGAAATAGCCTTGCATCTAGACATACCCTTTGGTACTTCAAGAAATTTATGTTTCAAAAGGGCAGTGCTTATGGGAGAACAAGCAAATTGCTATTTGTGGGTAGAAAACTTTGCTTGCAATTGCACTGGAGTATGCAAATGTCCACATGTGGCGTTCATATGCAGTTTAAATTCCAGAGACTGGTACTCTATAAATACCACAGAGCAACAGGAAAGATAAATGATGCTCAGTAAAATACCATAACTGCTGGTACAAAGGTGCAACCTATAAATATTCAAGTAGAGGATGACTTTTTCCCTTCACCGTGTGTGTTTAAATTTGCAGTTGACAGCAGTAAGTAGCCGCATGATGGAGCAACACTGTAGTGTGTGCTCTAAATTAGTCTGGACTTTGCCAAATCAGAATCTTATGCATGCACAAACTAAGGTTCCACACATGAGCGAACAAATGGGGAAATGGAATTAAACAAACATCCCTCCAGGATCAGGGTTCAAATCCCAGTTAGGTGGTGAGTGAAAATGAACTTGGTGGTTTCCTCTGCGCCTCAGTTTTCCCACTCGTTTGCAATTTGCCACACTTTAGCATCATTGGCAGACTGCTTCTGAAAGGCTAAGAGCTGGATTAGCCGGTTTGCTGTGGGTCAGGATTGAGATGCCGGGCCTGCGCTGCAGGGGGAGTTTTGCACACGCCTGGCTTAGCATCCCTCACATTTCTAAGCACTGGATTCAGTCCAAGGCGGTAAGAAAGGGAACAAAGCTAGGGATTGGAAAGGATCTACATGCTAAACTGTAGGAGCAGGGAGGAATTAAACAAATATCTGATTCTCCAAACTCAGCATGAATTAAATATTGGGGAGAAATCCTGCTGTCTTCTCTGCAGCGGGGAAAGGCACTGGATGCAGCAAGACTGGTGCTCGGGAAGGAGGATTCAAGGAGCCAGCTCAGGGGTCCACCCCTGCTTCACAGCACAGCACAGCACAGGTCTCCATGGGAACTCCGTCCACAGGGATTGGAAGAGAAACTGAAGAGCCCAGTGGAGTGTGTTTGTATGGGTGGGAGGTGGGGAGCAGTCCTCAGGCTACTTTGCCGCTGCTCTATGGTCTGAGGGAAGAGGCCTGATACTCATGGAACCCCCACCTGGATTTTGTCAACTAAGGTGGCCACCTTTCAGGTTCAAAGCCCCAGGAGCTCTGAAATGATCCCAAGCCCCCTACACCCAGACAGCTAGCAGTGTGGACTGAGCCCCCTCAGATTCCCTGGGACAGCTACCTCCTAAAAGGGACAACCCTGGTAAAACCTGGACAGGGGGCAACTCAACTGCAGTTATAACTGTCATGGCTGCCAGAGCCCTCTGACATCATCTCCCAGCAAGCTTGGCATCAGTGCTGGGGACCAAATGGACTAGAAATTTCTGCTGAGGCCAACAGGGAGGCTGCTGCATGGGGTGCTCTGGACAAGCAGTTTGCTGTGACCCGCAATGAGCCAGGTTGGCTCAGCCCCTGGGGGCAAGGGAACAACCTGGCTCAGAGACAAGGGCTATGTCTAGACGGGCAAGTTTTTCCGCACAAGCAGCTGCTTTTGTGAAAAAACTTGCCAGCTGTCTACACTGGCCGCTTGAATTTCCGCAAGAACATTGACTTCCTACTGTCTGAAATCAGTGCTTCTTGCGGAAATGCTATGCTGCTCCCATTCGGGCAAAAGTCCTTTTGCACAAATGCTTTTGCACAAAAGGGCCAGTGTAGACAGCTCAGATTTGTTTTGCGCAAAAAAGCCCCGGCCGCGAAAATGGCGATCGGGGCTTTCTTGCGCAAAACCGCGTCTAGATTGGCACGGACGCTTTTCTGCAAAAAGTGCTTTTGCGGAAAAGCGTCCGTGCCAATCTAGACGCTCTTTTCTGCAAATGCTTTTAACGGAAAACGTTTCCGTTAAAAGCATTTGTGGAAAATCATGCCAGTCTAGACACAGCCAAGGAGACTGTATAGCTCTGAGCTGTGAGGAGCTGAGCAGCTCAAGGCATCTCTGGTTGACTCCCCCGGCCCTTTGTGCAAAGGGGGAGTCTTTGCATTGCTGTGGGGTCCAGTTACATGGGTCAGGCAGCTGCAGCTCCAGCCCAGCAGAGACCCATGTCAAATTGGCAGGGAACTGACCCTGTGCCAGCTATTGAGAGCCAGAGCAGGAAGCCAGGAGAGGACACTGCCCCACCCAGGGGTGGAGACCCAGTAAATGGACCTTTTGTGTTCAGGCAGCTCACAGCACTGTGGCTCTTGTCTCCACTGTTCCGTCTGCCTGGGTAGGTGCCAGGGAGAGCTGGCAGGAGTTGGAAAGGTTGGAGGTAGGAAATGTATTCACACGCAGTGCCTGTTAATCTTAACCCCTGTCTCCCCCAGAGGCAATATTCCTGCACTCGGCAAAGGCCCCTTTGTTCCTCTCTGATTCAGGGTGTGTCCTTCCTTTTCTGGGGTTTTCTGTGTTCTGAGATTTACATTCCTTGTCTGCTAGTGGCATTGTTCGTATCGCAGCACCCCTTGTGTCCCAGACTCAAGATGGAGGAGCTGGGAGTCAGAAACACGAAGGACCCAGGCTCCAGCCCATCTGAGGAGAAAGGAGAAGCTGCTGCGCGTAGCAGACACCGGCGAGAAGCAGGCATGTTGATGTTGGGGGGGAAGGGCGACGGGGGTAACTGCTCCCTGGCAATTCAAAAGAGCCTTGGGCTCCTGGAGGCCCCTGTTGCTATGGCAGCAGCAGCCAGAGCCTTGACCCTTTAAATCACCACTGGAGCCCTGGGCAGTGTGGTTTAGGCCACACTGAAGGACTGGCGGGGGAAGGCTAGCTCAGCCCTGCCCCTTCGGCCCAAGGCTCTGCCCCCTCTGGGAACACAGAGCTGGGCCCCTCCACCTTGCCCAAGGACCTGACAGCTCTGGGGAGAAGACTTGAGCCAGGTCTTGGGGAAGGGGCTACAAACACTGAGTCCTGATCTACACTGGAGAGGAAGGTTGACCTAAGATACACAACTTCAGCTATGGTAATTGTGGAGCTGGAATCAACATATCTTAAATCCCCATCAACACAGCAAGAGGCTGATGGGAACAAACGCTCCAGTAGGTTTCCCTGACTCCTCGCAAGGAGCAAGAATACCGGTGCGTCTTCACTGGACCTGCTAAATTGAACCCTTGAAGATCGACTGCAGCAGCGTCAATCTTCCCTATAGAGCAGACATGACCAGACAAACCTCACTTCTGCACAGCCCTAGTGAATGGGATGTGCTGGGGAGAGGAATTGGGTGGCATTCATACATCTGTCTAGGTCACTTATGGCCCTTGTAGCCACAGTCTCAGTGTTCATCACACTTATTAATGGATTTCAGTCTCACATCACCCCAGTGAGGGAGGGCAGTGCAATTTTCCCTCATTTTTGTAAAGCCCGGTGACTTTGCCCAACGTCACAGAAAATGCCTGGCAGAGTGAAGAACAGAATCCAGTCCAAAAGCCCAACTCCAGGACAGGTCCCTTTGGGATAGATCAAAAGGTCCCTGTCAGACCAAGATTAGTGGGATGGCTCTTTAACCTATTTTTCTTTAAGGTCTGTATTGCAAAGAATGAAAATGATAGAATGGAGCTTGATCCTGCTGAACACTAACTGCAAATTAGAAATATCAAACACCCGCATTGGCAGTCGGATTCATCGACCACTGCTGCACCGCTGCTGACTTGACTACTATTACTGCAAGTGTGAATATGACGCATTGGGACATCACTCCCCTGGATACAATAAGGGCCAGGACAATTTTGTTTACTTTTTAAAGAAAAAGTTTAATTAACTGCATTGCTTTGGCACTGTATAAAGGAACCCAGACAAAATACCTGTGTTGTTTGCAAGATCATTTACCCTGTAGCACAATTCCAGGGTGGGGATTCTTGGTGCAAATAGAATAAGAGAGAGTTTCAAAGGCATATATGTGGTCAGGTGCCAAACTCCCAGGTCAAGTCAATGAATTATAAATGTACTTAGTGAGTTCTCAGTGTCAGGGACAATCTGTTTGTACAGCGCCAAGCACAAAAAGGTCGTGGTCCGTAACTACGGTTCCTAAATTCTATCACTATATATATATATATATAAAAAAAATGGGAGTTCTTTGAAAATCTCCCCCAATGTGCAGACAGTAAGAGGAAGCATACTGTATCCTGTATTGTGTACTGCCTGCCCTGGACAGTTTCTCTTTATTACATGAGATGAGAATTTAAAAAAAAAAAAACTTTTTTGCTACATTTAGCTCAAGAAAGTCCTACTGCGATCACAGCTCTCATAAAAACAACTCTTTCCAGTTCAGCCTGTCATCTCGCCAAGAATGCTGTTCAGATTAATACAAACAGTCTATTTAATTGACTTGCATTTAGAAGAGACATGGGAGGGAACGAAAAGTGATTTATGGATGCTGTACCAACAAACGTTCCAACGAAGCCAGGACACATTTTTACATAACAAAGGAATGGCGAGTGCAGCAGGGGGCATCAACACGGACATGGCACCCGGGACAAAAACAACATGGAGACATGGCTTTTAGTGTACAAACTCGAGGGCATTCAAGCTACTGCAAAGTTGTTGACGCAGGCAGTTGCTGATGGAAATCTAAGAGAACCTGTCATCTCCATGTTATGATATTGACAGTATAAAGGGTATTTCCATTTCAAAATGCGTTTTAAAGTGACTCTCTATTCCTGAAATCCATTAGCTCTAGAGAGAATTCCCTGCTTCTGGCCCTGACACTGCTTTCCCTTATGCTAGGATAAATCTGGAGTGACTCCACTGAAGCCAATGGATTTGGCTGGTAGAGATGAGAGGATGAGCAGGACCTTCAGAGCAACTTTGAAGAAGTGAACATGCCCGTGTTCTGAGGGCGGCCAGCGTTACACAGATGGAATCAAATCGTCTCTGTACATGCATGGTGATGGGGGACAAGAGGAGCTCTTGGATCTGGGCTGAATGAGGCAGGGTCTCTTGGCAATTTCTTACCTACAGGGCCCTTGCAGTCTTGCTACCAAAATGCAACTCTTCAAAGCTGTATATTCTAAGGGACTAAGCAAGGAATTCTGGAGTTACTTAGACTGGAAAGTCCAAGCCCGTAATGAATCATATAGAGCTTAATTGTACCATGTGTTAGGGATGGGGGGAGCCCAAACACACTGTCTGGGAAGCAGACTGTCTCCTGGAGCTTTGCAGTACATAGAGTCAGGAGAGCACATCCCTGGCCCCTCTGTGCGGGGCTGGCCGGGGTACTAGAAGGAAGAGCCATGGATCTACTTCCTCTTCCTCACCCCATTTGGTGCTCTGGGCATAATTAGGGATAATTTCTGCCTGGCCCTCACAAGGGCCACAGAAATGGGAAGTCTCTTTGTCCCCTCCCCTGCACCTGAATGCTCCTGGAAGAGCTCTGCCAAAAACTTGCCTTAAGAGAGCAAGGCATAAATGACCTCCTCTGAACTTACTGGTATAAGACACGGCCTGCTGACAAAGCAGGATTGCAGAATCATGCACTGTACCATCAAGTGAACGTGTATGTTCAGCTCCTATTGCACAAATGCCTAAAGCCTTTGCATTATTGCAGAAATGTCTAAAATATTTGTAAAAAAAAAAATCAGGCTGAACATCTAGTGAACACACAGGATTTGATATTGCTCCCCTTACTGGTCACAAGGAGTCTCACCCATCACAAGGACACTACCCTGAGTGTCAGGTACTACTGGCGGGGGGGGGGGGGGGGGGCAGTAGAAAATGGGGCAGAATTAGGTCTGTAATAAAGAAATCAGCAGTTCTGTTGTTAAACTGAGACTTTAGAGACTCATATTCATTTTTCTGCTGTGCCATCAAACTTCCTGTGTGATCCTGGGCAAGTCACTTAGTCTCACTGGACCTCAGATCCCCAGCTGAGAAATGAGGGCAGCAGCACTGTCCTATCTCACGGGATTTGGTGAGGTTAAGAGGTTAAATGGTGCAAGATGCTCTGATAATACGGTAACAGAAGCCTGGTAAGTACTGCCAATAGAAATATAAAGTAGCTCTGAACCAACACTGTGTTAATGTACCACATAAATATTGTTCTTAGGTGTTGCAACAGTCAGGTTTGTGAGCCAAGTGAGAGACGAGCCCAGGAAGATATTGTTCAGCATGCTGAATAAATATTAAGCAAGATACATGTTCCAAACACCCAAAAGTACATCTTCTACTTTCTTCATGCAGAAAAAGCTAGTTTCTCTGGGGGAAGAGGAGGGGGACTGACTCTCTGCCACCAAGTAACAGGAAAGCGCACAGCAAAAGCATGACTAGGGCCAAATTCTCCTCATCTTCTCCATAGCTGTATCTAGACTGGCAAGTTTTTCCACAAAATCATATGATTTTGTGGAAAAACTTGCCAGCTGTCTACATTGGCCGCTTGAATTTCCGGAAAAGCACTGACGATCTCATGTAAGATCGTCAGTGATTTTCCGGAAATACTATGCTGCTCCCATTTGGGCAAAAGTCTTTTTCCGAAAGACTTTTGCACAAAAGGGCCTGTGTAAACAGCACAGTAGTGTTTTCCGCAAAAAAGCCCCGATCACGAAAATGGTGATCGGGGCTTTTTTGCGGAAAACTGCGTCTAGATTGGCCACGGACACTTTTCCGCAAAAAGTGCTTTTGCAGAAAAGCATCCTGCCAATCTAGATGTGCTTTTCCGAAAATGCTTTTAATGGAAAACTTTTCCGTTAAAAGCATTTTCGGAAAATCATGCCAGTGTAGACGTAGCCCATGTGAATAGTCCCATCGACCCTAATGGAATGCATGGGTGGGTGCTTAGTGCCTCTGAAAATTCCAGGACATTTATTTGGGCAGCCAAGTGGATTTAGGAGGCTGACTTTAGGCACCCATATAGGAAAATCTAGGGCCAGGCCTTGCTTAGTGTCATACTGTGGGAGTGTGGCAAAGATGGGAACAGAACCCCAGTCTTTGGACTCAACGTAATCGGATAGCTGTGCCTCGGAATACCTCTCCCCCCCATAGATCAGTGGCGAGCACTCAGACATTTGTAGAACTGTTTTTCTGTTTGATCTCATGGGATCAAAAGTTCATCCTGATCCAAACCCCACGGAAATGAATGGGAGTCTTTCCACTGATCTCCATGGAGTAAAGCCCGTCAGGATTATTCCACAGTAGAATTTAAGAGGCTCCAAAGGAGTTTGCATGTTTTGTACTGGCACCTAAATGTGTGTGGTTAAAATTACAATTATTTCCAGGAGATAAGGATTTGGAATTTCACATTATGCCAGGCAGCTCTTACTTCTACATGGGTTCTAGCACCTTTGGCGGGCACTACTCAGAACTAGCAGCCTCTCTGCCCACACCTTCCCCGGTCAAGTTTATTTTAACCTAGGGGAGAATATTGCTGTTTGGGATATTCAGTGCATTCCACGTACTTTCTGGTTTACTAATCTCCCAGCTGCAAAGAGGACAGAAAATGAGCTTGATCCTATTCGTAACAGGAGAGAATGCAAAGCCACGGCTGTCAGAATCAAACCGGGCTGCTGAAGGTGGAAAGATACAAAGGAACACGAAGGGAAAGAAAGACACAATAGTCTGGCTGGTTACTTGACATCTGAATTACAGCAATTACCCACCTACTCCTTTATCACTTTACAGCTCCATCCTGCCCTCCTTACACAGACTCAACTCCAAAATTAAATCAGTGGGAGTTTTGCCAGAATAAAGAAATGGAAGATTAACCCCCTCAGGTGTCAAGGGCTCATGTGTGCTACCAGAAGGCAAATGCAGGACAGGAACACCATTCGCTTGGCTGGAATCGCCACGGACCCCACAAGAACGAGAGGGAAGAAATATTTTCATTGCAATTTATTTATTTATTTCTCAGTGCATGGCTCCCTAAGGCTAGTCTGAAGCACCAACTGGTTCCAGTCCTAACCCTAGCCCAAATTCACAATCTGGCCATAAGCATTTCTTTAAAAAAGAAAAAAAGTATTGAATTTACCAGAAAAAAGTGGCCAATCTACAAGCCTTTGAATCATTCTGTGATCTGACCTAGAATTATATCCTAGCTATAGAATTCCATAGGATTGTCGAAACTGATAGCAGGAATCTCATTCTCTCCTAAATTCTCCAGGTGCTTAGAGTAGTTTCTATGGAACCACACTGGGTTTTATTGGAAAAAGCTACGCAAATTGCAGAGCGCAATTTGCGTAGCTTTTTCCAATTGTTTTTCCAGAAGAGTCTTTTCCAATATTTGGCCCAATCTGGTATCCTGGAAAAACCCTGCAGTGTAGACATAGCCCTAGTAATAGCTGCTCCAGGAGGTACCCATAGCCCTGGATAAGTGGGGCTAACTCATGCACCCACCTGTGCTGCCATAGCAGCACTGCTATTGTTACTGATCTAGCTAATGCAAAGCTAGCTTGGGGGTGTCCACATGTTCTTCAGTAATGTGTCCCAGTAGTGCTGTAGGCATAGAACTCACGCCTGCTTTCTGGGATTGTGGCGTTGAAAGTAACTTGAGTCACGGTAGGCAAATAGAGTCTTGGAGAAAGTGGGGCTATATTAGCCCTGGTTTACACTAGGGAGTTATTTGAAAATAACCCCCCTTATTTTGAAATAGTAAGTGGAGCAGCCACACTACCCAGCCTATTATTTCAAAATAAGGGGCTGGTTATTTCAAAATCTGTACTCCTGCTTTCCTCGGGGAATAGCACTTATTTCAAAATAGTTATTTTGAAGTAGCATTAGTGTGGATGCTCCACTGCTGCTATTTCAAAATACTACACCCAGAGGCTGTGTCTAGACTGCACCCCTTTTGTGGAAAAGGGATGCAGATTAGACACACGCAATTGCAAATGAAACGGGGATTTAAATCTCCCCTGCTTCATTTGCATGAACATGGCTGTCGCTTTTTTCCGGCTCGGGGCTTTGCCGGCAAAAAGCTCCAGTCTAGACGGGGATCTTTCGGAAAATAAAGCCTTTTCCGAAAGATCCCTTCTTCTTGATTTTAAGAGGAATAAGGGATCTTTCGGAAAAGGCTTTATTTTCCGAAAGATCCCCGTCTAGACTAGCACATTTTGCCGGCAAAGCCCCGAGCTGGAAAAAGCGGCAGCCATGTTCATGCGGATGAAGCGGGGGAGATTTAAATCCCCGTTTCAATTGCAATTGCGTGTGTCTAATCTGCATCCCTTTTCCGCAAAAGGGGTGCAGTCTAGACACAGCCAGAGTGATTCAAAGTAATTACTCCTCAGTGCTTCCTACCTAAGTCAAGGTAGTGCATCCACATTAATGGAGCCTGCCTTGGACTAATTTTGAGGTTTCCCAATTATAGGGACATTCTATTTTGTTATTTCAGGAGTTATTTCATATTTGGTTAATTTGAAATAATTTTCTAGTGTGGACAGGCCCTTAGATTCTGGTTCTGAACCCTGCCTGTCCCCTTCTGTGGCTAACCCAGATTTGAACTAACATTCAAAATGGTAACTTCTTTATAAAATAGAGCGACAATGAGGGGTTAGCTGTGGGCATGTGTGTGCAGGATTCTTTGAGCCATATGGCTCATAGTGGCAAGTATCAGCCCAGATCCACGGGCTGATTAGGGTCAGAAGGAACCATCATTATCATCATCTCGTTTGACATCTTGCATGTTACAGACCACAGAACCGGCACAGCCACAGGTGTACAGCAACCTCCCTCTGATCAGACCAGGCTCTGATCTTGCTCACACCAATTTAAATCTAAAATAATTCCACTGAAGAAAATGGAATTACTACAGATTCATTTGGTGGAATTACCTTGGATTGACACTAGTATAAGCAAAATTAGAATCTGCTCCATGGTGAGACCTTGAACACAATCAAGGCACATGAGTCCTACAAATGATAAATGTGCTTGCTATAGAAAGCAACAAATATTAACACACAGGATTGCATCTTTCTGTCCTGAGGCTCTGCAGAGACAAACTTCCCATGAGAGGGAGTTTTGCTTGTGTAAGTGTAACCCACACACCTTCTGTCCCATCTAGTGACACTGAAACGACTTACAGAGAGACTAATGAGTCTGCTCTGTGGCCTTAGCTGACAGGCATCTGGCTTTTAGCTCATGTGGTAGAGGCTAATGTACTAAGGTCCGAGGTTCAATTCTGCCCGCAGACAGCCAGGGTCTGTTGGCTTTAAATAAGGACCAAGGAAAGGAATCAGGATTTGATCCATAAGCAAATCTAGAGTACATACTTGAACTGGATTTGTGTTCCAGATTGGGACTTCTGAGTAACCCCTATTGTGCAGAGCATTGAGGAAACACAACATAAAAGGCAACTTCTGCAATAACTCTTATACTCCTTCTTAGGCTATGTCTAGACTGCAGGCTTCTTTCGAAAAAGCCTCTTTCGAAAGCATCTTTCGAAAGAGCCTCTTTCGAAAGATCGCATCTAGACTGCAGGCGGATCTTTCGAAAGAGCAATCCGCTTTTTCGAAAGAGAGCACCCAACGAGTCTGGATGCTCTCTTTTGAAGAAGCCCTATTTACATTGAAGAACGCCTTCTTTCGAAAGAGGAACTTTTGAGTCCATTTTGAGACACTTGAATGAGAGGAAAGTGATCAGGAATAGTCAGCATGGATTCACAAAGGGCAAGTCGTGCTTGACCAATCTGATTAGCTTCTATGATGAGGTAACTGGCTCAGTGGACATGGGAAAGTCAGTGGATGTTATATACCTTGACTTTAGCAAGGCTTTTGATACGGTCTCCCACAATATTCTTGCCAGCAAGTTAAGGGAATGTGGATTGGATAAATGGACGGTAAGATGGATAGAAAGATGGCTAGAAGGCCGGGCCCAGCGGGTAGTGATCAACGGTTCGATGTCAGGATGGAGGTCGGTTTCTAGTGGAGTGCCCCAAGGTTCGGTTCTAGGACCGGTTTTGTTCAATATCTTTATTAATGACCTGGATGAGGGGATAGATTGCACCCTCAGCAAGTTTGCAGATGACACTAAGCTAGGGGGAGAGGTAGATACGCTTAAGGGCAGAGATAGGGTCCAGAGTGACTTGGACAAATTGGAGGATTGGGCCACTAGAAATCTCATGAGATTCAACAAAGACAAGTGTAGAGTCCTGCACTTGGGACGGAAGAATCCCAAGCATAGTTACAGGCTGGGGACCAACCAGTTAAGTAGTAGTTCTGCAGAAAAGGACCTGGGGGTTACAGTGGATGAGAAGCTAGATATGAGTCAACAGTGTGCCCTTGTAGCCAAGAAAGCTAATGGCATATTAGGATGCATTAAGAGGAGCATTGCCAGCAGATCCAGAGATGTCATTATTCCCCTTTATTCGGCTTTGGTGAGGCCACATCTGGAGTACTGTGTCCAGTTCTGGGCCCCCCACTACAAAAAGGATGCGGACGCATTGGAGAGGGTCCAGCGGAGGGCAACCAAAATGATTAGGGGTCTGGAGCATATGACCTACGAGGAGAGGCTGAGGGACTTGGGTCTGTTTAGTCTGCAGAAGCGAAGAGTGAGGGGGGACTTGATAGCAGCCTTCAACTTCCTGAAGGGGGGTTCCAAAGAGGATGGAGAGAGGCTGTTCTCAGTAGTGACAGATGGCAGAACAAGGAGCAATGGTCTCAAGTTGTGGTGGGAGAGGTCCAGATTGGATATTAGGAAAAACTATTTTACTAGGAGGGTAGTGAAGCATTGGAATGGGTTACCTAGGGAAGTAGTGGAGTCTCCATCCCTAGAGGTGTTTAAGTCTCGGCTTGACAAAGCCCTGGCCGGGTTGATTTAGATGGGATTGGTCCTGCCTAGAGCGGAGGGCTGGACTTGACGACCTTCTGAGGTATCTTCCAGTTCTGATTCTATGATAAGGGGATGGTTGGATGAAATAACATGATCTTGGTAACTAATTGACCATTCATTTCCAGTTGGAAATAGGTCAATGGAGGGATGATAGGAGTTGCTATAGGGAACTTTCTGGGTGTCTGGCTGGTGAGTCTTGCCCACATGCTCAGGGTTTAGCTGATCGCCATATTTGGGGTCAGGAAGGAATTTTCCTCCAGGGTAGATTGGCAGAGGCCCTGGAGGTTTTTCGCCTTCCTCTGTAGCATTGGGCACAGATCACAGCTGAAGGACTCTCTGCATGTTGGGGCCTTCAAAGTATTGGAAGGCTTCAATATCTGAGACATAGGTGAGAGGATTATTCTAAGAGGGGTGGGCGAGATTCTGTGGCCTGCACGGTGCAGGGGGTCAGACTAGATGATCATAATGGTCCCTTCTGACCTTAAAGTCTATGAGTCTATGAGTCTATGAGTTTACCGCCATCGAAAGAAAAGCCGCGTTCTTTCGAAATAATTTCAAAAGAACGCGGCTTGAGTCTGGACGCAGGGGAAGTTTTTTCGGGAAAAGGCTACTTTTCCCGAAAAAACCCCTGAGTCTGGACACAGCCTTAGTGAGGACTGGTACGATAGCACATCTATCCTGATGCAACATGGCACCAAATAACAGCAAGTTACCATGGCACCTTCCCCTCTATGGCTATGTGTACACTCGCGGCTTCTTGTGCAAGAAATATGCGAATGAGGCTAAGCGTGGAATGTCGCCGAGCCTCATTTGCATACCTAATGAGCTGCCATTTTTGCAGAAGAGGCTCTTGTGCCTGAAGCAGATGTCTACACTGCCCCTTCTTGAGCAAGAAAAACTCTCTTGCGCAATGCCATTATTCTTGAAAATAATCAGCGTAACGGCATTGCACAAGAGGGTTTTTCTTGTGCAAGAAGGGGCCGTGTAGACAGCTGCTTCAGGTGCAAGATCCTCTTCAGCAAAAGTGGCAGCTCTTTAGTTATGGAAATGAGGCTCGGCGATATTCCAGGCTTAGCCTCATTTGCATGTTTCTTGTGCAAGAAGCCGTGAGTGTAGACATAGCCTATAAGTGGAGTTTAGTGCGTTCTCACACCAGAACTCCAACTAAGCATATCCACAAACTCCCATGCAGGATGTTTGCCATAAAGCCAACTTCTTTGCATACACAGCTATGAGGAGTTGTGACAAGTTGCCATCAGCAGTGGAAGAAGCAGAACAGAGTGACAAAATGGATTCCTTTTTAAAGAGATGTGGCCTGATGGATCTCAAACTTTTCAAAAGAGCCACAATTCAGGTATCTGGACTAGAGGCTTGCAAAGGTACTGAGTGCTTTGTGCAGCTGCCCCCAGTGTCATGTTTCCAAGGTGGGAAAAGATTTTGTGTTCATGGCAAAATTTCCCCCACAGATTTTTTTAAAACTTTGCTGGGAGCTGAATGTAGCTTAGCACTCAAGAAAACCAGACCCTACAAGATGCTTGCATATGGATTTGAGAGCTTATTTTTTACCAACATTTTGGCCTGCATGCTACAAACCAAGCGGAAAAAAGTTACATAAAAAATTAACACAAGAGCCAAAGGCAGTAGAAAGGAATGACAAAGCCAGATGTGAAAAGAGCTCTGTGTCGCTCAGTAGCTTCTCTCTTTCACCAGCGGAAGTCAGTCCAATAACAGATATTACCTCCCTCACCTTGTCTCTCTATATCCTGGAACCAACATGACTACAAAAGCACTGTGAAAAATAATTAGGCACATACTTTGTAGTCTTAGAACCTTTTCAGAAGCATGTTAGAGCTCATTAGATAAAATCTAGAGAAGAAATACAATACTGGGAGAAAAAAGTCTTCTGTTTGATTTGAAAATGAGGGTTGAGCCTGACACCTGGATTTTTTGACTTGACCAGGGATCAGCAACCTTTCAGAAGTGGCGTGCTAAGATTTAATTTATTCATTTCTATTTATGATCTACGCACCATGGATACTCTCTAAAGTCAATAATAGTCCTACTTACATTTTAGCAGCTTCATTTATCTCTCTTGGTGGCCTCAAGTGTGCGCCGCTTCCTCCTTCACCTCTCCTGTCCCCACATCCCTGTGCCCTCAGTGCACACACCAGCACGGCAGCAGCACTGGGAGCAGTGCTGGGGTGAAGAGGCTGGAGGGGAGAGGGCCAAGCTTGGCTGCACCCGGCTTTGGCCAGACCCACCTCCTCCGGAGTCCAGGAGGAGAGGGCTGAGCCTGGCCACATGTGGCTTCTAGAGCAGGAGGTGTCCACGTACCACTCAAAATCATCTTGCATGCCGCTTATGGCATGCCTGCTGTATGTTGCTGACCCCTGGAGCACAGAATTTGATGAGAGGCTGAATCAACAAAAACTCTACAACGCAAACATAGACATTAATTCTCAGCCTGTTTACAGCTCAATCACTTAGAATAACATAATCTTCCTTCTAATACAAAACATAATGAGAGGGATTGGAAAGCCAAAGATCGCTTTGACTACCCAATGAATAACATCAGCACTAGTGTAAAATACGAAACACTTATCCTTCCTCCATTACTCATATCGATACTTCCTGTTGGAATTACTCAAGTAAGGCTCTGCTCAGTGTAGGAGTGGCAGGACTAGGTCTTAAATAAATAGGAAGTCATAAGTCAGGGTAGTTTCATGCTTTCATAATGTTTTTCCCAATCTCTGTTTCTAAATATACATCCAGGGTCTGATGGAAACACTACTGCTATAGTCTAACTAGACAAATAGCCCGTCATAAGACGGGATTTTCAGGTCTCTCCTCCATGTCGATCTTCTCTCCTGAGCCTCCGGTCTCTTGCTCCGTCTCTCTCTCTCTGTCTCTTCTCTTCCTATTGCCTCCCCCCCCCAGCTCTCCTCAGCCTCCTGCCTCTCTCTCTGTCTCTCTCTTTCTCTTCTCCTCCCCCTCCTGCCTCTCACTCGGGGGACTGCGCAGCCCAAATGGCCGTTTGGGCTCCGCACTCCACGTGCTGCATGGGGAGCACGGAGCCCAAACAGTCGCTTGAGCCACTTGCTCTCACGCGGCAGCCTGGCTGAGCGTTGCAGAAGTCAGCCGAGCGCCACGGTGGGAGGCGAAGGGGGCGGGGTGGTGACATTCATGGACAGGGGGGAGGGCCTGGAGCCACTGTCAAGCCGCACGTCACCGCCTCCTGCCGTGGTGCTCGGCTGACTTCTACGCCGCTCAGCTGGGCCGCCGCAGGGGAGCAAGCGGAGCAAGCGGCCGCTTGGGCCCCACACTCCCTATGCAGCACGGTCCGCCCAGACGGAACAGTCAGCATTTCAGGCAACAGCGCCCCCCAGAGGGAATAGCCAGCATTTCGGCATTACAGACTCTCAGACACTGGGCTACTATATATATGGTGGGTATCAGGAGGTATTTCCAAACACCCCCCAAACTTCCAATATTGTCAACAGGAGCAACCCACACGAGGATATAGTTTCTGCTGGTGTAAACTGATGCAGCTCCATTGACAATGACAGAGAATTTGACCCTTCAAGCGTAGAATGTGGCAGCTGTAAAAAAAAGAACAAGCCTTTCCCTCTTTTGAAGTCCATATCAAAGTCTGAAAGGCCTATTGTCAAGAAACTGGCTAGAACTCACAAAGATGCCTAAGAGAATAAAGTACCCCAAAGACATTAAACTTCACTGGTAGCTGGGTTCTCAAATGCAGTACATCCCTCTTGAAAAGCCTTGCCTTAAACAGAGACTGTAGCCTACCCACGGGAACATCAATTGGACAGTCTCCCATGAAAGTATGTATCAATCCAAAATCCTTATGCTTACAGGGTATTGATTGCACAGTCAAGTAAACGGATCCTATGATGTTAGCGCCTTACTTGCCAACTCTTTTGACCCTGGACTGTACCCATTCACTAACTTCTTTGTTAGGCCTCTCAGGGCCCGGATCAAAGCTCACTGAAGTAAATGGGAATCTTGATATTGACTTCATTGGTTCAGACCAATGAAGGAACATAATCCTGCAGGGAATCTGTGTTCTACTGTTTGGCTTTGCTAACGACTCCTTGTGTAGTTTCCAAGTGTTCTTTACCACCTTGGAAAACTCACTGACCTTCCTTTCTTAAATATTCTCTTTAGATCAAACTTCAGCACTTCTACACTGTGATTAGGTTTCACATCATTTCTACCCTTAACCCCTCCATTACCAGAGTGCGGTAGGCTTATCCCCCTTCCCCTGGACAGCAGAATGAATTGCATGTACAACCGCTTCCGCTCCCTATAACACACTCCAGAGCCATCTCTTGGGGAAGAGTTTGTCAAGGGAGTCTCTCAGTCCTGTCACTTGATACAGCAGTGCCCTTTCCAAGGACTCAGGACACTAGCCCTGCCTGTGTATGTTAGAGTGTCTTAAATGCCATATTTCATCCAGTCACCTTCACTGAGTGATGTCAAAGTGACTTTCCTCTTACATTATCTATTCACCTCCCATTTAACTGTCCACTTCAGAGCTTTCCCCCACATCTGTGCTCTGACTCCTACTTGTGATTGGGGCCCTTAACTCCTCTCTCTCCTGCCTCTGTTCATTGGCATTGTTACCATCTGGCCATTTCTGATTTCTCCATGAGCAACATGCTTTCTCCACTCCTATCCTTTTGTTTCTTGTACTATTCAGGCCCCATAGCCACAGAGCCTGCGGCAAAGAGCAGGGCCGTGGTATGCAGCTCCAAAGAGAATACTGAAAGGCATGTGGCACACAACCCTTAGGCTCTTCTGAGCCCTTGGACAGTAATTACACCCAGCCCTGATGTGACCATGCAGAAGAGGCGATGTTAGACTCATCGCTCCCTCCTGTACCCCTGCATGGGCATGTTCTGGCCACTCAGTTCAGCTCTCTATCTTTTTCTCTGCAGTTCACAAGGACTGTGGCAATTTACACTTCAATGGTGAGCACAAAGACTTTAGCTGGAAGGAAACAGACTTCCATACTGTATTATTGCCACGCAGTCTCGGGCTGAGGGATATTAAGGCGGAGAGGATGAAATTAAAACAGCTTTATAATTCCAAGACCGCAAGAGCACAGTAGGTGGCACTCAATCTCTTGAGGATATAGGAAATGTCAGGGCTTTTTTTTTTTAATTAGAAGAAGGCAGCCTTGTCTTTTTCTCTTGCAAAATTAACAGCTCAGAATAGGTAAATCACCAGCTGCGGATCAGTTTCATTAATGTCCTGTCAACGTGAGCAGTCACCTCTATTGATCAATATCCATATGTGCATCCCTGAGATATCTGCCTTCCCACGAGTTGTGAAGGGGGCAATGTGAAAAGAGGAATCAGATTGTCTGGCTGAGGGTCTGTGCAGGGATCCATTACAACTGCACAAATCCTGGCTCATCAATCAATTGTTACAAGCTTATTAAGTGAACATATTGTCAATGCTGTATCACTGCTCAGACCTTAGAGTTATCCACTACCGTTGTGTTCTCTTTATCAAAGGTTACTTCAGTAACTTAGTGCAGTGCTGGAGTACAGAAGGAGGAAAGCCCTCTTTTCGATATCCAATGCTTGCCATTACATCATCAGCATGTAACAACACATCTTCTGTGGCAATTTACACTGCTAGCATATATCCGATCCCAATATGAGATGCTGAATTCTCTCCCAGCCAAAGTCAAAGGAAATCTGATGGCATCTCAGATATCACAGTGCGATATCTATCTGAACTTTCAGAATTGTTAAGAAAGTTTGCCGGCCCAGGAACAAATTCTAGTCACTTACACTTTGCATGACCTTAGAGGAAAGCCTAAAGAGATTTCACCGACAGGATAAATGTTTATCTCCTTTAATATTTCCATATCCCTGTGGTCAAGTGGGATGTGAATTATTTTGTTACAAAGCTGTGGCAGAGGTAGGCTTTTAAAGTTATTTACAGTAATAGTGGAAAAGAAAAGTACTATTTTGCTAGTCAGCAGACAGTGTTTCTGACCAAATGGGAGTAAAACTGGCAGGAGTAAGCCCATTTAAGAACGCTGTGGCTGAAAGTAAAGGGAGGTTTTCCCCCCAGAATGCTTAGATGTAAAGGGTGGGATTTTAACAAGTACTCAGCTTGTTGGGCGCTGCACTCATTGATATCAATGGGCCCTGAATGAGACCAGTGATAAATCCCACCTTAGCGGCAGGACATGATTGCCTAAGTGCTAACTGTGCCAAAAGTGAACAAGCAAAATTTTGTGGGTTGCCACTCCCGAGAGATGTGGCTTGAGCCTCTTCTCTGGTGCTTGCTGCTTGGAGTAGTGTCTACAAGACATGTTGCTTCTGCAGGTATCACGACGGACTTGCTCCCATACATCAATATCCTCCACAGGGCATATGCACAGCATATAAAGACTTTCTTTTCAGTTTAGAAAAGAGGAGACTGAGGGGGGATATGATAGAGGTATATAAAATCATGAATGGTGTGGAGAGGGCAGATAAAGAAGTTATTTATTAGTTCCCTAAATAGAAGAACTAGAGGACACCAAATGAAGTTAATGAGTAGCAGGTTTAAAACTAATAAAATAAAGTTCTTCTTCACACAGCGTGTAGTCAACCTGTGGAACTCCTTGCCAGAGGAGGCTGTGAAGACTAGGACTATAACAGAGTTTAAAGAGAAGCTAGATAATTTCATGGAGGTTAGGTCCATAAAAGGCTATTAGCCAGGGGATAAAATGGTGTCCTTGGCTTCTGTTTGTCAGAGGCTGGAGAGGGATGGCAGGAGACAAATCGCTTGATCATTGTCTTCGGTCCACCCTCTCTGGGGCACCTGGTGCTGGCCACTGTCGGCAGACAGGATACTGGGCTAGATGGACCTTTGGTCTGACCCAGTATGGCTGTTCTTATGTCTTATGTTCTCTTGGCACAGCATGGCCCATTGTCCAAGCATATTGGCATTAGTACCAATGAGAACAATCCCCTCGGTGGATCCATGAAGACCACGGCTAATGCATCCGCTTTATGCCTGACTCCACTCACACCAGGCAGAAATTACCGTTGAACAGTGATGTACTTGGAGTACACTCACTTCCCATACTGTGAGTCCTTGGCGAGTGGATGGACAGGTGTCCCAGTAATTTGCCATGCAGGGATCTGAAACTGAGAGTTGCTTGGGAGCCACTATCTAAAATAGCTTTAAAAGTGAGTCCTCCAACGCAGGTCCTACCAGACATGTAGGCAGGTACTTTTCTGGAGTAGTCACAGTGCTTCAGTTGGGACCCTCAGGTGTTTCATAAGAACTGTCACTCTGAGTCAGACCAAAGAGTGGGATGAGGAAAGAAATCCTCTTGGAGGATACGCAGGTTCTGCTATGTTATGCACTGCCAGTTATACTGCTTGATGTTATTGGTGTTGGCAGCCATTGTAAAATGAATTTGGTGAGATTAAGTGCAGAGGGATTGTCTGTAATTTTTAATAATCCTCCTCTTTTACCTTCTTAAAAAGAGGAACTTGATTGTTGTGGATGTATTAATGGAACCTGCCTGTCAAAATAATGAAATTGAGAGTGCTTTTACTAGGTATGTACATGATAGTAAAGTTAGCATTATATATCTCCCCTGTGCCCAATGTGTTTTATCAAAGCAATAAGAGCAGAAGCATCAGTTGTAATACACCCTATAATGTTGTTCAAAAATCCGCATATACACCAGCACTAAAATACTGACCAGCAAACCCCTCCCCCCATTATAAATACTCCTAGAAGACGTTATCAATGTTGCTACCAGTTTTTCAATATCCGTTGATTTAAATGCTGCCCTTGGAATAAATATTCCCCTGAGGGACAATAAGCTTTCTATTTAACTGATCCAGAAGGTAGATTCTAACATGAGGGATATAGTTTGACATTTACTCTCTCTGGGCCTTGACTTTAAAAATTCATTGCTATTGCATTCAGAATTATCACAATGGTGCATTCAAATTGTACGTCTTCCAGGTGTAAATGACCAGTCGGAGACACAGTTGGCCACTTTTGTCTATCAACACCCACGTTGTGCATGCAATTGAAGGATTTTCTGAAGCACACAAGGGTCATGTTTAAAAAAATGCCATCCATTTTTTTGTCTGTTTCAGATGTTATCTGTTTCATTGGTTATCCTATACTTTGAAGTCCATGGAGTGTCTCAGGGTATGTCTACACTACATGGCTCCGTCGATGGGGTCATGTAGATTGCCTTTGTAGAGATAGGAAAATGAAGCGGCGATTTAAATAATTGCTGCTTCATTTAAATTAAAATGGCTTCCGCACTGTGCTGATCAGCTGTTTGTCTGCACACAGCTGTAGTCTGGACACTCTGCAGTCAACATCAAAGGCATTTGTCGACCTCCCTGGTATGCGGAAAAGCAGATAATTTTGCAGAAAAACTTGCCAGCTGTCTATACTGGCCGTTTGAATTTCCGGAAAAGCACTGACGATCTCATGTAAGATCGTCAGTGATTTTCCGGAAAAACTATGCTGCTCCCGTTTGGGCAAGTCTTTTTCCAAAAGACTTTTGCCCAAAAGGGCCAGTGTAGACAGCATAGTACTGTTTTCTGGAAAAAAGCCCCGATCGCGAAAATGGCGATCGGGGCTTTTTTGCGGAAAACCACGTCTAGATTGGCCACGGACGCTTTTCCGCAAAAAGGCTTCCTAATAGCCTAATCCGAACTACCTAGTCTGTGCCGCGTGTAGCCGCGGGGCACGGAGTCCGCACTAGCGGACATTTAAAAATGGCGGCGCCCGGCAAATCCCGGGCTTCATTTGCAACTCCGGTTGCCTACATTACCACCCTAGTTCGAACTAGGGTGGTAGTGTAGACATACCCTCACATAGTTATTTCAGAGTAACAGCCATTATTCTGAAATAACTGTGCTGTGTAGACACACACTTAATGACCTGCCACCCATGGGACCATACCTGGAACCCAGGGGCTAACCTCATGGGTCACTTTGGCATTTTCTTCACTCTCTAACAATTTGCTTTTGTGCATGTGTGTGAAATGTCTGAAATCCTTGGGGCTGGGAGGCTGTCCTACCTGTGCCCTCCTGCAGTTACCAGAGACCATTAGTGTCTCTTCTTTGTCAACCCGGCCTTACTGTGAGCAACTCCAAGAGCTGCTGACCACATTTTCTTTCCCTCTCCATCTTCAGGGCACCTACATTTTACACAGCATGGATCAAAGCTTCACAGAGTTTGTCTCACAACACACCTGCTCTTCTGTTCATCTGTGTATGGACCATCTTCTCACCCACCCCACATTCCAGTCACATTTCTCCAGCAAGCACAACAGTGGATTATGAGCAGCTAAGATGGCTCCTCCTGTACCTGAGTCTACCAGCAACGGGGCTCTTCTCTGCAAGGAAGAGTCCAAACACCTAGAAATAAGGAGCAGCTAGCTCCTGTTAGCCTCACTTGGGGAACCCATCTGATTTTTAAAATAGTTGAAAATATCTGGCTGTATACATTTCTTAACACCCCTTTCTCTCAGTTACTGCAATGGGAACAGGACGGCTATATGTGGTACAGAAAGAAAGGAATTTCTGGTGGGGGACAACAGGTGCATCGGGACCCATCTCCCTTAAGTAGTCTCAAATTGGAGTCACCTTCAAAAATGGGCACATGTTTCTCCTCACTATCCCAGTCCTCCCACACCCAAATGACCCAGCTGTGTTCCACTTTAGACTGTGTGCCTCTCAGGGCAGACACTTCTTTATATTTGCCAATAAAGTGCCATAGCATCTATGGCAGGAGATAAACATGGGACCAGACTTTGACATCAAGGGGCTACTCTAACCAGTTGAGGGTCTGCCACATCCTCTGTAACAATGAACTGGGTGGTCAATAGCATGTGGAATAGAATAATAGAACACTAGCACTGGAAGGGACCTAGAGAGGTCATTGAGTCCAGTCCCCTGCCCTCATGGCTGAACCCAGTACCATCTAGACCAGGGCTACTCAACACGGCTCGTAGGTGGGTGCTAAAACAAAAAATAGTCAATATAATGATCTTCTTTTGATATGTGTTTTAGTAGTTAAATTCCTGGACTGTCATTGCTTATTAAAAGTGGTGACATATGGGTAGAAATTGGATAAATATTGCATTTTATTATTAGCAGCAGAACTGACTTAAATGGGGTCTGTGTGTTGTGCAGTCTTGCCTTAATTTTTATATTCATGCCCGTCAGTGTGAAAGAAGCTATTTGCATATACATTTGCATGTATATGCAACCACACTTACGCTGTGGCCCTTGGCATATGCTGTGAGTATCATTGTGGACCCCAGGGCTTCCAAAGTTCAGTAGACCTGGTCTAGACCATCCCAGATAAATGTCTATCTAACTTGCTATTAAATATCTTCAGAGATTCCACAACCTCCCTAAGCAATTTATTCCAGTGTTTAACAAACCTGAGAGTTAGGAAGTTTTTCCTAATGTCCAACATAAACTCTTCTTGCTGCAGCTTAAGCCCATTGCTTCTTTTCCTATCCTCAGAGGTCAAGAGAACAATTTTTTTCCCTCCTCCTTGTGACAGCCCTTTAGATACCCGAAAACTGTTATCACGTCCCCTCTCAGTTTTCTCTTTTCCAAACTAAACAAGCCCAGTTCTTTCAGTCTTCATTCATAGGCTATATTATCTAGACATTTAATCATTCTTGTTGCTCTTCTCTGGACCTTCTCCAATTATTCCACATCTTTCTTGAAATGTGGTGCTCAGAACTGGACACAATACTCCAATTGAGGCCTAATCAGTGCAGAGCAGAGTGGAAGAATAACTTCTTGTGTCTTGCTCACAGCACTTCTGTTAATGCATCCTAGAATCATGTTTGAGGTTTTTTTTGCAATAGTGTCACACTGTTGACTCATATTTAGACCAAAACAAAGAAGTAATTAAGCATCTCTGCCATTTCCAAATTTCCTGTTATTGTTTTTCCATCCTCACTGAGCAATGGGCCTACCCTGTCCATGGTCTTCCTCGTGCTTCTAATTTATTTATAGAAAATCTTCTTGTTTCCCTGTATGTCTCTAGCTAGTTTGAGCTCATTTTGTGCCTTTGTCCTTCTAATTTTGCCCCTGTATACTTATATTGTTTGCTTATATTCATCCTTTGTAATTTTTCCTAGTTTCCACTTTTTGTATGACTCCTTTTTGATTGTTAGATTATGCAAGATCTCCTTGTTAAGCCAAAGCGGTCTTTTGAATACAGCCGCTCCCCGAGTTGCGAACAGTCGAGTTACGACCATTCGCACTTACGACCAAAGCTCCCATGGAGCGGTCGTAAAGGCGGTCCCCGAGTTATGAACATGACCCGCGCTTACAAACAGCGCGGTCACGTGTAACTCAATGGGGTCTGAGTTACGAACGGATTGAGTGACAGCCAAGTGTTTGGTTCGTAACTCGTTCGTAATTTGGAGAGAGGCTGTACACAAGGGCTAGCCAGTTTCACAAGTAAGCAGTTATCCCCTTCAGCCACATATAAAGTCCTTGTGAGCTGAGTAGTGTGTTAGTGTTGTGCACCCTGCTCTCTGAATGGCCTGAAGACTTAAAGTGCCCTTTAAATGACTGGTGGTTAGACAACAAAATAGGGCATGTGGTCTGGCTGTTTTCATTTCAAAGGCCTAGCCAGAGCTGACAAGCATGAAGGGCAGAAATTCTGCAAAATGCATTGTGGCAGAGGATGAGATGGCAAGAAAGGGAACAGAACCAAACAAAAACACAACAGGCTTTTTGGTTAGGGAAGAGATCAAAGGTAAAAGCAGTGCTGTTAGCCTTTCAAAATCTTTTCAGGAGTGGTGTTTCATGTGAACGCCTGCTGTGGTGCCGTCTGCTGTTCTTTGTGTATGTCTAATCTGTGCCAAGGAGACTTTGGGAAAAGTTCAGTGGAAATGTGTGAGTTGCTGATATAGCGGGCAACAAAGTAAAAAGTTTATTTTATTATGGAGACGAAGCTTTTCTAATCTGGGACCATGTCTTCCTGTGTGTACGTGCAGGACCTAATGTTACAATTCCTGATCACTCCTAGAGTCTCTGTTTGCTGCTGCATTATGAATGACTGATAACTGTTAAAATCCCTCTCCAATTCAGATCAAACCATTTTCAAAATGGTCTTCAGTGTGTTCTTTGGGTCACTGATGGGATTCCAGATGGGACACATTACAGATACTCACTGAATTCACGAGCTTTGCAGGGGGTATGAGCATCGACTCATTTTAACTTTCCGTCTTCCTTCCAGGCAATAGGAACCTATCACATGTCCTACTGCTGAGTAAATTCACATAACAAATATGAGCCATTTGTCCTGGATGGCTTGCAAACAAAGTGGCAAAACTAATTGGGTAATTTTGCTATGAATTATTCACCCTGCTCTATTAAATCCCTTGTTCAAAGCTACCAAAATGACTAATAAGGAATAGCCTTTTAATTGCTTTTTATTTATGTCCGCTTTGTGATTATTCCACAGGATTTTAAAGAGATGTGAGATTTGAGAGCAAAGCATCCTTGGAGCTCCTGGGTGAGGTTTCCTCTCTGAGACAGAAATGCAGCTCATGAATACAAAGGCATTTTTACATTTTATAACAAACACAGCTGAGCAACTAAGTCTCCCGTTCACCTTCTTGACTGTCCAGCCCTAGATGTAAAACCTTTGCAAGGTGACAGTGCTGGGCCATTACTCATTCATGAAAGCCACAGAGGCTGCGGTCCTGACTGGCTGCAAGAGGCCGCCCTGCCTTCTTTAAGGGAAAGATGCAAAGGTTCACTAAGCTGTACTGAAAGTAGCTTAGGGTATGTCTACACTACAGCGCTAATTCGAACTAACTTAGTTCGAATTAGTTAATTCGAACTAAGCTAATTCGAATTAGCGCAGCTAGACTTAAAAACTAGTTCGAATTAGTGTTTTGCTAATTCAAACTAGCGCGTCCACACTGATTGGACGCTGGGGCGCACTTAAGGGCAGCTGAAACCGGTTCCGGCAGGGCATCAGGTCAGTAGTTGCTTTGTGTGGCTGCTGTCTGAGGCTATCTGAGGCTCGTGCTTAAAGGGACCCCCCTGGACAGCCGGTTCTCAGCTTTTCCGCTTGCTTGCCTACCTCGCCAAGGGACAGCAAAGCGTTTTTCTCTGCGCCTATCTGTGTCGGTGCTTCCCTTTGGGGCTGCCACCGCAGTTGGCAACATGGAGCCAGAGCTCGCCCTGGGCTTTCTGGTGCAGTTTTTGGACTTGCTGCTACAAGCCTGCCAGCAATGGCTGGAGGCTGCCTGGCACCACCTGGTGAACGTCAGCCCCCTGCCTCTCCCTCTGGCCTCCCTGGGGGCTGTGGAGGAGCCACAGCAGCACCTGGACACCAGCGTGCCCCACCGCATCTGGCATCTGGACACCAGCAGCGACTGGTGGGACCGCATCGTCCTGGAGCGCTGGGGAGACCAACAGTGGACCCAGAACTTCAGAATGAAGAAGGACACCTTGCTGGAGCTCTGCAAGTGGCTCGCCCCCGCTCTGAGGTGATGGGACACTCGCATGAGGCCTGCCATTCCCCTCCAGAAGCGTGTGGCCATCGCCCTGTGGAAGCTTTCCATACTGGACAGCTACTGATCCGTCGGGAACCAGGTCGGTGTGGGGAAATCCACTGTCACAGCAGTGCTCATGCAGGTACGGCGCTCACCAGCCAGTGGGCCGGGAGGACGAGGGGGGCTTCAAGGAGGGGATGGGCCGCCCCAGAGAAAACAGGGGAGGGGGAGGAGGCGAAAGTGCCCTGCACAGGAGGGTTCGGTCTGTCCCGACTGTATTACATGCCACCCATGGGGGTTGCTTCTGGGAGTGGGGCACAGGGCAGTGCCAGGTAACGAACACTCCCAGCCACCCAGGCACCCAAGTGATTTGCGGTTTGGTGTGTCTCTCTGCAGGTGGTCAAGGACATCAACTAGGTGCTGCTCTGCAGGGTGGTCTGCCTCGCCGACCCGGACGCGGTCATCCAAGGGTTCGGCGCCCTCGGCTTCCCTAACTGCGGGGGGGGGGGGGGGGCCATCAACGGGATGCATATCCCCATCCGTGCTCCGGAACACCAGGCCTCCCAGTACATCAACCGCAAGGGGTACTTCTTCATGCTCCTGCAGGCCATGTCTGACTACTGGGGCCAGTTCACGGACATTAATGTGGGCTAGTCCAGTAAGGCACACGATGCCAGGGTGTTCCAGAACTCCTCCATGTGCCGGAGGATGCACGCCGGGACCTTTTCCCCCAACCACCGCATCAGGTTTGGGGATGCGGACATGTTCGTGTGCCTGGTGGGGGATGCGGCCTACCCTCTACAGCCCTGGCTAATGAAGCCTTACATGGGACACCTTGACCCCTCCCAGCAGGCCTTAAATGCCAGGCTCACCAGGGCCCGCATCATGGTTGAGGGGGCCTTCGGACAACTGAAAGCATGGTTTAGGTGCCTCCTCACCCGCCTCGACCTTGCTGAGCACAATATCCCTCCCGTGGTGGCAGCATGTTGTGTGCTGCACAATTTATGTGAAAGGAAGGGGGAGGCTTTTCTGCCAGCCTGGATGGCTGAGGCTGACTGCATGGCTGGCCAGTACGCGCAGCCCTGCACTGTTGCCATCTGCGAGGCCCAGCTCCGGGAAGCCCTGCGGGAGAGCGTCCATGTGGAGGAGGATTGAACTCTCCCTGCATGCCCCACTGGGGCCTTCTTCCACCCTCCCCCCTTCCCCTTTCCCCTCCATAACTCCCCTTCCTAATGTAAAATAAAAACACGTTTGCCAAAACCTCCCTCTCTTTATTGTACATAACTGGGGTGGGGGGAGGGAGGGATGAGGGTGTGAAAGGGGAGGGGAAAACCTGGGAGGAGGGAGCTGAAAGGGGGAGGAAGGGGAGGAAGGGAAGGGAAAGCTCAGGGTTGGAGGTCCTGCTGGCTCTCCCGTCTCGCAGCACTGCGGGTGCGGGGGCGTCAGAGGGGAGCGGGTGTGGAGGGTAGGGCAGGAGGAACAGGGGGTGTGGAGGAAGCGGGAGGGGGAGCAGAGGTGGGAGGAGGAGTGAGAGCTGAGGCAGCCGCAGGGGCTAGAGCAGGAGGAGGCAGGAACCTGTCCACCAAGGTCTGGAGGTGGCCACAGAGGGCACGGCCATGCTCCTCCAGCGCCTCCAAGCTCTGCTGCCGCAGCCGCAGATCCTCTCGGACCCAGTGGTCCTCGGTGTGGAGCTGGTGCTCCAGGAGCCGCAGGTGCTGCTGCTGATAGTCCTCCAGGTTGTGGGTGTGCCTGCTGGTCTGGGTGTGGGTGGCTGTTGCAGGCAGGGTGGTGCGCCTTGCAGTCCCAGGTGCTGCGGCTGTGGTGAAACAAGAGCAGTGGTCAGTTCTCCCTGGGGACATGGTGGGTGAAACCCAGCCCCCCTCTGCAAGGCGAGGTCGGCATGTGGGGAATGGCCCAGGGCCCCTGCATGACACCCAGCTGCTGCTCCATGATGGGCAAGGCCAAGGTGCACGGTCCCTGGGCTCCCTCTTCCCCCAACCTCCCGTACACATAAAGGGAGCATGAAGGTACTCACATGTGGAGCCCTCCCTGGCCTCGGACGACACAGCCGATGTGCTCTGTGGGATGCCTCAGGGGTCCTGGGTCCTGGGCAGGCTCCCTACAGGCTCCAGGCTCTCAGCATCCTCCTCCTCCTCTTCCTCCGTGTCAGGGATGGGGCCCTCTGCCCCGGGGTCGATCACCACCCGGGGGGCATGGACTGTGTGAGCCCCCAGGATGCGGTCCAGGGCTTTGTAATGAGGGCAGGCCTCCGGGTCGGCCCCTGGCAGGGGGGCGCTGGAGTAGGACTTCTGCAGGTCCTTGATTTTGCAGCGGACCTGCTCCTGGGTCCGTATGTGGCCTCTGGTGGCCAGGCTGGCAGCCATGTGGCTGTAGACGGCTGTGTTCCTGTGGCTGTGTTCTAGTGTGGAGATCGTGGCTGTTGGAAGCCTCCCCCCAAACCTCAATGAGGTCTACGATCTCCGCACTACACCAGGTAGGCGCCCGCCTCTTGCGGCCCCGGGCATGCTTCTGTGAGCTGCCAGCCTGGTCCTAGGAAGAGATGGAGGGCTGGTTGGCAGCTGGTGGCTGGCTCATCTTGTGCCAGGTGCAGGGTCTGCTGGCTGGGTGCTGGCAAGCTTGCAACTGGCACAAACACTGTAGCCAGACCGTGGCCCTTTAAGGGCTCCGGGGCCAGGAGAGGGGCAGAAGAGTTTCCCTGGTTTGGCCCAGAATGGCCCCCAGGGCAACTTGGGAAGGGCTAGCCTCCAGCTAGTTCAAATGAAGTGGCTACACAGCCCTTACTTCGAACTACTTAATTCGAACTAGGCATTACTCCTCGTAGAATGAGGTTTTCCTAGTTCGAATTAAGCGCTCCACTATTTTGAATTAAATTCGAAATAGCGGTTTGCATGTACAGTTGCTATGAAAGTTAATTCGAACTAACATATCCGAAGTGTGCATCTACACTGCACCATAACACAAAATAAGATACGCAATTTGAGCTAAGCAAATTGCGTATCTTATTTCGTCATTTGGCATTGTCTGTACAGCACTAAATTTTGAAATAAGCGCTATTTCGAAATGTCCTTTACTCCTTCTAGAATGAGGTGTACGGGATTTCAGGATAGCGAGCCTGAAATAATGAGCTTGCTGTGAAAACACGGGATAGCTATTTTGGGATACTCCGGCATCCCGAAACAGCATTGCCATGTAGACGTACCCTGAGATACCCAAAGAACTTGTCAGTAGCAAGTTGCAATTAAAAAAACTAGTTAATCAAAGACTGAACTATTTCCTGAGCATATGCTTGCTCAGTGTCCACAGAACTTCCTTTACTACTGTTGGAAGCTTCCTCAAGACCATCTCTCATGGGCAGAATGAACTTTTACAAGTGGCACTGGATTTTTCTATCTGAAGCATGTTTATTTGAGCTCTTCAGGAATGGGAATGTGTATTCTTGCATTGTACAGCACCCTTCGGTCCCACAGCGTCTCTTAAATCATACATCATGTCAGATCTGGAATGACTGACTTTTCACCAAGGCTACCTCCAGACTGCATCCCTCTGTCGGCAGAGGGATGCAAATAAAGCACTTAGAAAGTGCAAATGAGCCTGGGATTTAAATAACCTGGGCTTCATTTGCATACTCACGTTCTGGCGCTGTGCCGATCACGCGCCATTTCAAAAGTGAAAGTGCTGTGTAACCGCAGTTCTGTCAACAGTGGAGAGCTTTTTCAACAGATCCTATACTCCAACCTACTCCTTGGTACTTAGGGGTAGCTGGTCCTCCCGCTTTAGAAAGCAGTATTAGATGGAGGGAAGGCTCTGAAAAGGATCCTCACATGCCAGATATTCCAGCAACTATGGAAATCTTCCCTCTTCCTTAAATAAATAGTTTGAGAGAAGTTCGGAGGAAAGACTCCAGCTATTCATCCAAACACCACTTGATAGAAGGTGCTATCCTATGGGAGATCACACACTTGCTTTCTGACTGTTAAAAAAATGGCTTTGTTGCTGACACAGAGTAAAGAGAAAAAATTGGGGACTTCATTAAGGTAACTATCCAAGGTCAGTGGGTTTGTGATCTCCTAATGCCTGCTGGTTTGATATTAGCTTAATTTCCAATTATGCCATTTCCTTCAAACCTGGCCAATGTATGTAGCTCCTTCTCTTTCTCTTTATACCATTCTCCCACCATCTACGACTGGGAATTATCTTAACAAACCAACCACTTGCAGAACAGTGAGGCTCTAATAACACCCTTGATCCTATATACATGAATCTACTTTAGATCAACCCCCTTTCAGTCCATGTCCCAAGGGTCTTTATGTGTTCCATACACCAAATGCTATAAATAAGATTTGCACCTCCGGCGCCAGTGAAGGCTGTCATTATGTTCCCTTGTGCCGAACCTGTGCTCCCATTCATCTTGCACATTTTTGACTTCTTCCCAGAGTAGAATAAGCAGAACAGCTGCCTCTATAGGAATCAGATTGATGCACATGATTACATGGACTGTTAACTTGGGCTATAAATAAATAAAAAAATATTTACCTGTCAACACTCACAGACACCTTCACAAACCAGTTGCTGATGACTCTTCTGTTCACCTTGAAAAGGACAGGAAATGAAGAGTGCAGTATGATATACTTAATAGATTGCCCAGAATTTACTGTAGAGCTTGTATTATATGACTTTAGCCATGCCCAGTAGATACAAGCTTTTCTTAGAGTCAGGGATGATTTACTCAGAAAACAAAGCTTATATGGCCATATCATGAGGGTGTTTACATCAACTGAATGCTACAGCGCTTCCAGGCATCTCAGATACAAAATGTAGAGCAGTAATTTTAAAGCTGAGGGCACACAGTATTAATGTTGCAATGCAAAACTGGCTGGAAGTCAGTTTTTAGTTGGGGTTTTTTTTGTTGTTGTAAAAAATATGGAAGGGGCAAATTCAGCATTTTTGCTTGAAGATAATGTATGTGGGAGGATGGTCTCCCAGTGCACTTGGGGTGGAATCACACATTTATATCCCATATCACGGTGCAAAAGCAAAATCCTGCACTGAAAAGGGCTTTGCTAAGGACCAAAAAAAAAAAAAAATGCAAATGGATAGAGAAAGTCTCGAAAAGGCTGTTATTTTATTGAATTGCCTTTGTAGGCAAAATAACAGCTAATGGCAATTAGACCCAGCTCAGTGGGCTACACTAGATGAAAACAGGTCTGGCTAATCCCCATGCCCAGAAAAGCCCGCTTCTCTGTGCAAGCTGCTCCACCAATCAACCCCCAGATCTCTTGCTTAATTAATCTTACCAACCCCGAGCATTAAAAAATCACGAGTGAAGTTGTTTAAAAATGTGATGCCTGCTATTGTTCCAACGAACATCTAAGTTGACTACAGCTGAAAGAGGAAGAAAACGTTTCCTGTTTGTTTGCTTTGTACCTTTGCCTGCACTTTTTATCAATCTTGTTTCACTGTTTTCACTGTTTGTGTAGGTCTGTTGCATAGCAACAGGCATAGAATCTCATTTTTAAAAAAGGGATTGTAGTACCATAAAAACTTGGCCTGATAAAGCCAAGAGAAAATATAGTAAATACCCAAACATTTCTTCTAGGAAATTAACTAGAATTTGAATTGATAGATTGCATCCCCTCTCACAAGCCACTACGTTTCCCCCTTTAATGTTGCAAGTGTATTGTACAACTTCTCCAGAAATACTCATCTTTGCCCTGTCAACAGAGAGCACATGAGCTCATGAGAACAGTACAGACTCCTTTACAACTACAGAACACTGATTGGTGGAAACTGTGCATCTTCTCTTGGACTCCATTATGTTTTGGATCAGGCCCTATATTAGTTTTCAAAGTCAGTCTTAACTGATGTGATTTCAGGTGATGACACTTAAAGCTGGAAACTCAATGGGCCTTCATGTGCAAAACAGGATATGAAAGTCTCTTTTTCTGGCAAAACAGACGCAGATGGATCTTAATATAAAAGAAAAGGCATTCACAGAGCACCCATGTTTGCTAGCAAGAGAGCTGTGGTGCATGCTATGCACATGTTATGGAAAAGAAGCAAATTTCAGTCTTGATCCTGTAGATATTCATGAGTAGCCAGACTGAAATCAATAACAGAGCTTGTACACTTAAACAATAAGCATGGGACCTACTGTTGGCAGCATCTGGGAATTAAATTGCTCTAAATGTTGGGTTGCAAATCCAAAGCAAACCCAGCAAGAATGAGCAACCTTTTTTCCCTTTGTTCAGGTGCCCAATCAGGAAATTCAGAGTCTTGTGCTGGCACTGCTCACCCAGCATTACTTTGACAAAACTCCTGTTATAAAATATTCTATCCACTGATGCGTTTTCCCAGCATCTCTCACAGCAGATGCGGAAACACTGGTCAGCAGAAAGTGTATTTCCCTCCTTCCCCACATATAAACCACAACACATTTGATTATTGTTTCTAAACGATTGTAATCTCCTGTGGCCTAGCTGGTCTGAAGATGTAAAGTGCTACTTAATTGCTAAGTATTAATACAGTAGATTGAGGCTTCCAAGCGCCCACAGCACAATATGCTAATTCAGACACCACCCATTAACCAAAGCTAATCATACACATCCCTTAGCTCTTCTTCAGCACCTGGGTGGAGAACTGACAGATCTGTCAGGGTAGCAATTTATTACTATCTCTACTCAGCTTATTAATTCACTATCATAGCAAACTTATTATGACTGACTGAGCAGAATCAAAATATCAGCTAGGGTACCTGTTAGTATTCATAGCAAACCAAGGACCTCCCAAATAACTCTCCATTGGTGTTTGGTGCCTGATTTTTGGGTTAATTGTCAGAATGCAATGGGGTGGAGGCAGAACAAGAATTATCTCGCTAACAGCACCACCTCTATAAGGGGGAGGAGGAAAAATGGTAGCCAAAGGCAGAGGGGAATGAATAAGCATTTACAGAGCTCCCCAGCTGCATTACAAAAGAGGGCAAGTATCATTGTCTCCATGTTAAAGGGAAAGGGAAATCTAAGGTGTAATTCCACGGTAGGTATATGGGTTGCCAAAGGTCACAGGGCAAGTCATTGCTAAAGCATCCAAGCTCAGATCTCGTATAACTCCCCCGGTAACATGCTACCTTCTTGCAGAGGGAAGCAATGAAGACAGAATATTTTTTGCTAATTATCATGGGCACTTTGCCTAAAACGGGTGATCCCATCCCACTAATATTAAAATGATGGACAGAATCGTTGGGTATGTCTCCACTATAAAGTTAATTCGAACTAATGGACATTAGTTCGAATTAACTTTGATAGGCGCTACACTAGCGCTCCGCTAGTTCGAACTTAATTCGAACTAGCGGAGTGCTTAGTTTGAACTAGGTAAACCTCATTCTATGAGGACTAAGCCTAGTTCGAACTTACTAGTTCGAATTAAGGGGTGTGTAGCCCCTTAATTCGAACTAGTGGGAGGCTAGCCGTCCCCAGCTTTCCCTGGTGGCCACTCTGGCCAACACCAGGGAAACTCTATTGCCCCCCTCCTGGCTCCGGAGCCCTTAAAGGGGCACGGGCTGGCTACGGTGCCCGTGCCAGGTGCAAGCCTGCCAGCACCCAGCTAGCAGACCCTGCACCTGGCACGGCTCGAGCCAGCCACCTGATGCCCCCCAGCCCTCCCCCTCTTCCCGGGACCAGGCTGGCGGCTCCCAGGAGCTTGCCCAGGACCGCAAGAGGCGGGCACCCGCCTGGTCTAGTGTGGACATTGTGGACCTCGTCCATGACCTCCGCACTAGGCACAGGAAAGTGGCCGGCTAGGGCAGGAGAGCTGCCAGCCTGGCCACCCAGGAACAGGTGTGCATGAAAATCAAGGTGGTCCATTGAGACCACCGACACTGAGCCCTGAGCTTACAATGGCCGTCCTGGGTCAGACCAAAGGTCCATCTAGCCCAGTAGCCTGTCTGCCGACAGCGGCCAACCCTAGGAACCCTGGAGGGGATGGACCGAAGACAGTGACCAAGCCATTTGTCTCGTGCCATCCCTCTCCAGCCTTCCACAAACTTTGGGCAGGGACACCACTCCTACCCCCTGGCTAATACCACTCCATGGACCCAACCTCCATCACTTGATCTCACTTCCCTTTAAACTCTGTTCTAGTTCTAGCCTTCACAGCCTCCTGCAGCAAGGAGTTCCACAGGCTGACTCTTTGCTTTGTGAAGAACAACTTTCTGTTACTAGTTTGAAGCCTGCTACCCATTCCTTTCCTTTGGTGTCTTCTAGTCCTTCTATTATGGGAACTAATGAAGAACTTTTCTTGATGCACCCTCTCCACCCCACTCATGCTTTTATAGACCTCTATCCTATCCCCCCTCAGTCTCCTCTTTTCTAAGCTGAAAAGTCCCAGTCTCTTTAGCCTGGGGACCTGTTCCAAACCTCTGATCATTGTAGTTGCCCTCTCCCACCCTGTCTCTTCCCCTCTCCCACCTCCTTTTCCCAGTCTCCCTGAGTTTTGTTCAATAAAGAGAGATTCTATTTTTGACCACATGTTTTCTTTATTTAGTACATCAGGAAGGGGGGCTAGGGAGGGGTAAGTGGAAGGAGGTGAGGGAGGAATGGGGTACGAGCCCCCAATGGGGAGGACTGGGCTGGCTCTGAAGGCTTCTGGGGGTGGAAGCTCTCCTGCAGCCCCCCAATTGCCCGCTCTCCCCAGATGGCAGCCTGCGGCAAGTGCAGCGTCTGATGGCCGAGTGCTGTGATGTGCCCAGTGTGGGTACTCCGGGCAATCCAAGCCAGGACTGGTTTGCAAGCGGGGCACCCCTGAGAACTGTCTGTCCGGGGTGGGGGTCGGGTCCCTTTAAGCACAGCCCTCGGCTAGCCTGAGGCAGCAGCTCCACGCTCTAAGTCCTCATCTGATGCCCTGCCGGCACTGCTTCCGGCCATCCTTAAGCCTGGTTCAGGGTCCACTTAATGTGGACATGCTAGTTCGAATTAGCAAAAGGCTAATTCGAACTAGTTTTTTAGTCTGGATCCATTAGTTTGAATTAGCTTAGTTCGAATTAACTAATTCGAACTAAGTTAGTTTGAATTAGCGCTGTAGTGTAAACATACCCATAGAGATTAAGGCCAGATGTGGCCACCAGGTCATCTAGTCAGACCTCCTGGACCTCACAGGCCACCAACACCATCCACACACTAAATCCAACAACCAAAATGAGACCAAAGGATTACAGCCCACAAAAAACTAAACTCTGATGTCCTACAGGCAGAGAATAGGAGAGATGAAGGTGCCCCGGTGCACAGTCTTCACAATAACAAGGAAACAATTAAGTGAGAGCTACACTCAGATAATCCGGAGAATCGATCTGACTCACATGCTGCAGAGGACGGTGAACCTCCCTCCTCTAAATTCACTGTCAATCTGACCTGGGGGAATTTTTTTCCCACCCCCATATGTGGCAATCAGCTAACCACCAGAGGACTGATGTTCTATAACAGCCATCCAAGGGAAGCAACGGGGGAAAAGGAGAGATGGGGAGGAAGTAAAAAGTGAATGTGGGATTTTTTTTCTTACCAGTTTGAAAATTTCTAACATTGTATCAAAAATTAAAATTGGAGAACCAAAGCTTTCTACCTAATAGCTTTCGCTGAGGACACTTGGACCATGTCTAAAGCTGACTCTCCTCATGCGCACAGGCACTTCGCCATATGCTGCCTTCATTGATGTTGATCCTGCAGAAGTAATTTGGAAGCTGCGTCTCACCAATGCTGGATCCAGTCCTGTGCATTCTGTCTTATTCATCACTTTGTGCTCATGCATATCTCTCCAGATCTGAACTGTGAAGGATCAACCCCTCTGCCTATCCAGACCAAGCCTGCAAGGTCTGCCTGCCACCATTACTATGCAAATCAGGCTTTGCTGTATGTCACCATATGGTGGGGCTCTTGAAAACAGAGTTGTTTTATAACATGATCACAGATAATGAATCTCTTTAAGTTAAAATAATGAGAGATGGGAGCTGATGAGCAGGTGTTTTATTTAGCTCTTACCAACCACCTGTAGCCTGGAAAGTTATCAGGAGGAAATCATTAGATGGTTGGGGATTGCTTTCTGAAGTCGTGCTAAATTAGTACATACGAGCTTGGATATTTTCTGAAAAAACATTTTGCAATTGTCTTTCTGCATGAAGTCTGTAACTTGGATGTTCATTTACACAAATCATGGACAAATTAGAGTACTATACTTCTTGAGAGTCTCTCTTAAAGAACTACAGGAACCTTCTAAACAGTACACGTTATAGGACAACTGAAAATGCTGAGCATTTCTGGGACCTGACTTCTATTAAGTGAAATCAATGAACTTTTTTTACATGTGTTACAAACACAAATATGGATACTAAATCTTTGGCATTGGTGTGAAAAGCAATACAAGCTAAAGGAGAAAGTCTGTTAGGGTATGTCTACACTGCCACCTTAGTTCGAACTAGGGTGGCTAATGTAGGCATTCGAAGTTGCAAATGAAGCCCGGGATTTAAATATCCCGGGCTTCATTTGCATCTTGCCGGGCGCCGCCATTTTTAAATCCCCGTTAGTGCGGACTCCGTGCCCACAGCTACACGTGGCACAGAGTAGGTAGTTCGAATTAGGCTCTCTAATTCGAACTACTGGTACACCTCGTTCCATATTTAAATCCCGGGCTTCATTTGCAACTTTGAATGCCTACATTAGCCACCCTAGTTTGAACAAGGGTGGCAGTGTAGACATACCCTTAGCTATCAGCAGTAGCAGGCAGGGCTGACTTATCCATTAGGCACAGCAGGCACAGTGCCTAGGGCCCACGATACTTTTAGGGGCCCAGGAAAATGTTTTAATTTCTTTTAAAATCAGAAGAAAAAAAATGAACTTTTAGGGTCGAAGAAAATGTTTTAATTTTTTTCTCACATCAGAAAAAAATGAAACTTTTAGGGCCCATGAAAATCTATTACATTTTACCTAAAACAGAAAATAAAATAAAATGTTGAAGTATTTAAAGTTATATAAAAAATAATTTTAAATATTTTTTTTATGGAGGAAGGGGCCCACGAAGGCAAAAGTGCCTACGGCCCATGAAAGTCATAATGCGGCCCTGGTGGCAGGCTTTGTATCCTCTATATGAATTAGCTGTCTGAAGGAGACAGAACTCTGTGAAGTATTTCACATACAAATAATGCAGCAGAGAATGAAGATTCTTACGTTGTGGGCATAATAACTTGATATTTGCAAACACCAGTACATGCATTGAAATGGCAGGATTTTCATTGAACAAAACCCGGGCCTTTAATATTTGCTGAGGTTTATCACCTTTCAGGATATTCAGACCCAATCTTCTAAGGATGCTAAAACTGACATGCTTTTAATAACTCATTTGTACAATAACACTCTTATTAAATCCACATGGAAAATCTTATTGGAGACAGTTAAGTCTGTAACTGGAATAGCAAAATGCTCAGGCTAAATCGGTAAATTTACAGCAGGTTGATCTATTGACTCCCTCAGTTAATACACTCTCTGAATGTTCCTTAATGAAGTCATTAAGTCAATAAATATCATATGTACCAAGTGGTAAAACACAGTGATGATCTAATCTATTTCAAGTTGCTTGGTAAATAAACCTGCTAAATGAATTAAATCCCCTCATTTATGCTGATGATATTCATATGATGAAACTTCATACATGCTCACAGAGAAACCTATTAAGAAGATCAATGTATTGTTCCCCCTCCACCAAGGCTAAGAATTACAGAGATTATTGCTGTGAGAACCACCAACATTTTACATTTCTTGCTTTTGCCTAATGGAAACAACACATCATCACATAACATGTTTCAGAGCACTCCTTTGGTACGTCGATCGATAACAGGCTTCTTTAGACTTTTTTCCTTACCAGTGCCCCATCCATTGAGTATGTCCCATGCTTCTGTGATTACTACAGCCCCAGGGCCTTTAAATTCCAGCAGTGTCACAGGAAATTTCCACTCAAGACTCCTAGGGTGTGTCTAGACTACACCTCTCTGTCGACAGAGAGATGTAGATTAGGCACATCAAAATTGCTAATGAAGCAGGGATTTAAATATCCAGTGCTTCATTAGCATAAACATGGCATCCGCTTTTTTTCGAAACAGAGTTTTTTTTTTTTTTTTAAAAACAACAGTCTAGACGCAGATCTGTTGAAAATAAACCCTTTTTTTCAACAGATCCTCTAAACCTCATTTTTTGAGGAATACAGGATCTGTCAACAAAGGGTTTATTTTCGACAGATCCGCGTCTAGACTGCCATTTTTTTTCGAAAAAATTCCGTTTTGAAAAAAGTGGCAGCCATGTTTATACTAATGAAGCACAGGATATTCATTAGCAATTTCGATGTGCTTTATTTGCATCCCTCTGTTGATAGAGGGATGCAGTCAAGATATAGCCCTAAAGACTCACTGGGGTACATTGCATTGCAATGGTAGAGGTAGCTAAAGAAATGTGCTTCCATAATGGACAGGGATAAGCACACTCACTAATGGACTTTGCATCATCTTTACAGGCCTCCAACACCCCTGTAAAGTGGATGGGCAAATAAAAGTCCCACATAGTGAATCTCAGAGACAAGAATACTATTGGTTCAATCAAATCAATGGCAGAGCCAAACTCAGAACTCACAACCTTCTGATTCACCTGCAGCTGGGTCCTCCAGGATATCATGCCTTCCCCAGGTAGAGAAAGCATGCTTCTTTTAAATTGTGCACAGTAGCTCTGGCAGAAAAAAGAATTCCCTGCACCTATTCCCTAAACATCACCTGTTGTGGCACAGAAATAATTTGATTGTGTCTTCATAGATTTTCAATGTCTTTATAGACAGTCTAGGTTTTCAGCAATGAATGAGAAAGCTGAACCCACTTAACCATCGACTGCAGCACTTGGAGCTGGCTTTAGTTCTACCTCTTTACTCAATCAATATCTTAGCTGAGGTGAACGCAAAATAGAATCATCTATACTTTGTTAGAATTGCCAGCGTAGGACATATCTGTGCGCAATGGTCTCTAGCAGCATGTGATTAACTTGAAATAGCTTTAACGTTAACCTGTCACCATGGTACATTGAAACTGTTTGTCATGGCAAAGTGGGATACTGCTGAAGTTTCAGTCATCCTTCAGGATGAAGACTTGCTGGAACAAAGTTTGCACTGCAGTTAAGTCAGTTCATTTAACTGAGCCTCTCACCCCCTTTAGAACCTGTTGCTGCAATATCTTGAGCCAGAGACATAATAACACAAGTAATTATACTGCACCTTAGAGCTTGTCTTCACTTACTGGGCGATCGACACTGTGGAGATCAATTGCCCAGGGTTCAATATCGCAGGTCTAGTAAGAACCCACTAAATCAACTGCGTATGGCACCCCTGTTTACTGTGGTACTCCATAAGGTCGCAAGGAGAAAGGGACACCGATGGAAGAGTTTCTCCCGTCAACCTACCACAGTGGGGTCACCACAGAAATTTGACCTAGGGTACATCAACTCCAGCTATACTATTCATGTAGCTGGGGTTGGGTATCTTAGGTGGACTTTCTCTCCTAGTGTAGGTCTAGCCTCAGGGAACGCTTCGCAAGTCTCAAACCTGGGTTCAAACATGAAGAATACGTATTGTTATGCCTTTACAGAGGAGTTAGCCTTACAGAAGCTAAGCAGGTTGGCCAAGGTAACATACAACATAGTGGCAAAGATAGAAATGGAAACCAGGAGTGATGATGACCAGTCCCCTCCTCTCAACAACTGACCTCACTTAAGCTTGACCAGATAAGAAAGGGGCACTGTGATGGGGCATCTGCCCTGCACTGGCACTTTAAGGGTTAAAACCCAGTCCTGGGAGAGGACTGAGAGAGTGGAGCCCACAGCTGAGGCAGATACAGCCAATTAGGGCCCAGCTGGGGCTGTCTAAATAAGGGCTCCTGGTGGTGAGGAGAAGACACACTCTTGCTCTAGCTGGGGAGCAGCAAGAACCTGGATGCCAGGGAAGCTTGGGGCTTCCTGAGACAAAGCAGCACTGGGAAAAGACAGGCAGAGCCGAGGAGCTCTGGCCTGACCTCACTCACAGGCTGCAGGGCCTGAGACAAGGCCTGAGTGAACTAAGGCTGCAGGGAAACGGCCAGCATAGGCAAAGGCAGCAGGTCAACACTCCTTTGCCAATGCTCAGTGGCCATTTCAGACTGCAATTTGCCCCTGAGGTAAGGGGCTGGATGAAGACTGGCAGTGGGTCACTGAGGCAAGGTGGGTATAGTGGAATTGGGGGTTCCCTGGGAGGGGAGGACCCCAGAATGCAGGGGCACTGACCTACGACAGTCTGAGGAGGAAAGGGCACTGGGGCAGAAAGGGGCATGAGGTATGTCTAGACTACATGCCTCTGTCACCAGAGGCATGTAAATTAGACTATCCGACATAGTCAACGAAGCCAGGATTTAAATATCCCCGGCTTCATTAAAACAAAAATGGCCACCGCACTGTGCCGGCTCAGCTGATCATCGGCACAGTGTGGCAGTCAAGATGCAGATCGGTCGACAGGGAACGCCTTTGTCAACCGCTCTCTTATGTCTCCCTTATGCCTCTGTGACCCAGCCGAAGCTTTTCATATTTGGTTTGTGTTCAAGCTGAATGGTGCGAGGGATTTCCAGCTACTGGAAGTGTACCAGTGTTGTGCATCAGCAGTAATGAGGCCTGTTTGACTTGCATGGCAAGAGTTGTAATTTCTGCTTGTTCTTTTGCACTGCAATTCGGCTCAGCAGCTGACGGATTCTTTTTTTAAGTAAACCTTGGGTTCTCTTCTGAAGAAGATTTGTCAATGGATCCATCTCTGAGACCATTTTTCCAGGACACTAAAAATAAACAGGAATCTTGTTGGCCGAGTCTCCTTTCTAGAGACAGAAGCTGCTCTTACACCATAATAAAACATACCTGTTGTTTACCCAGAGCACACGGCATTGCATAGAGTAGCCCACATACAGTAGAACCAGCAGTGCACTAAAGTGGAAGCACGCTAGCTATCCCTTTCAGCATATGGGCAGGAACATCCTCTCATTGCAAATAAAAGGGACTGTTTGTAGAGGCTGAGGCATGAAACCTTCATCTACCAGGTTGCTGAACCACAGAAGTTGGGGAGCTTGGCTACTTCTCTTGGCTGGAGAATCCACATAGTTACAGATCCACCAACCCAACCATTCTTTTCGTTTGTTCTCACTCCTTCAAAACATCTGCACCTTGGAATAGACAGAGCCCTCATAGAGCATGCAGCAAATTCCATGTGCCCCTTGCTTCCTTCTCCCATTGCAGCAGATCCACACCAGTCCACTAGACTCCGAGCCCTGTAGGCCCAGACATGATGGGGTGGCAAATTTACCCAATAAAGCATAAAGAGGAAGAGCAAATTCTTTTTACTTGACTTTTAAACATTTCCAATATTTATTGGACCTGAGCAGGAAATGGTTTTCATGGTTCAAGTATCTCCAGGAGTTAAAAGACTTTTTGTATTTATTAATTGTTTTTGTTTTAGGGAAGGGGAAGTGTTAATCATCCTGCATCAGGCCAAAAAGTCAAAGTCTCAAAAGTTTGCAAACCAAAAAGTATGTTTTCCTATTTGGGTCAATCAAAACATTTAGTTTCAATGTTGACCCATTTTCTTGACCCTTTTGAGTCTGATGAGCTTAAATGTTGAAACGTAAAATCATTTTGGACCAGAAAATGGAAAATTTCATGTAAAACCAAAATATTTTGACAATTTTGAAACTCAGCATTTGAGTCTGGAAATTTATCAAAATTGACCCAGTTTCAGTGAAGAGCCATTCCTTGGTAGAAAAAAAATCACCAAAAAATGTCCAACTGACTCTACTTTCGTATGCACCTGAGTTACTGGATCACTTGTGAACCAATACTTCTCTGTGGTACATGGATGCACATTCATTGTTGTCTTTAAACCTGTTAGAGAGCCTTTGATGCTGTACAAATTCTCGCTAGGCATTTAATATTACTTGTCTAAACTACCCCTTTTCATCTGTATTAAATGCATATTTAGTGATATCTCTATTTGCTGCCCCTCTGTGAATAGCTCCCATATGCTGGATTTAATAGAAGCATTGCATCATCTTTTATGAGTACATCAACTTATTATTTGCAATTAACCTTCGATTGTCTAATAAAATCCGGAGATTTTTTTTTAGCCAGTTTATGCCCGAGGAAAAGGCTCTGAATGTTTCTCTATGAGAATTCATGTAATAACTAAAGATAATCCTTTTTATTTCAGGCTGAAAAGCCGAATGCACCATTAGAAAAAAACAGGTAAAGGATGAAGTAAAGCCTGAGTGAAGTAAAGCAATTGTCAGAGAGGGGATTCTTCTGTTCTCACTTGGCTTTAATATCACAAAACAGAGAACTCCAGCATGGGCTGGCAATCAAGGGCAGAAATACATGGAGTTAACGGTCCTGATTTGGGCCCTCCCAATGATAAACCTACAATGTGCTTGCTAGATATATGAGGGTATGTCTACACTAACCACCCTACTTCGAACTAGGGTGGCTAATGTAGTCATTCGAACTTGCAAATGAAGCCTGGGATTTAAATATCCTGGGCTTTATTTGCATGTTCCTGGGAGCTGCCATTTTTAAAAGCCCGGTAGTTTGAACTCCTAATTAAGGAGTTTTTTACATGAATTAAAGCTCCTAATTCGAACCACTGTTACTCCTCATTGCAGGAGGAGCAACAGTAGTTTGAATTAGGAGCTTTAATTCGAACTACCTAGCTCGTGCCGCATGTAGCTGGGGGCCAGGAATTAGAACTACCGGGCATTTAAAAATGGCGGCTTCCAGGAACATGCAAATAAAGCCCGGGATATTTTAATCCCAGGCTTCATTTGCAAGTTCGAATGACTACATTAGCCACCCTAGTTTGAACTAGGGGTGGCAGTGTAGAAACACCCTGAGAGAACTGGCAAAGAGAAAGGAGACTGTGTTTACAGGGAAGTATCAGAGGGGTAGCTGTGTTAGTTTGAATCTGCAAAAGCGGTGAGGGGTCCTGTGGCACCTTATAGACTAACTGAAGTGTAGGAGCATAAGCTTCAGTTAGTCTATAAGGTGCCACAGGACTCCTCGCCGCTCTTAGGTGGTTTAAACCTATGGTCTGGAGCTGCCCAGATCATTACTGCAAGAAAGGATGGGCTGGAATCACTAAAACTGGATCGAGATCCAAATGCCCAGTGTTCAGTGTTTTGGCTCAGGCTTATCTCTAGTTACAAACCCTGAAGCTGTGTGGACCCAGGCTCATGGTAAGCTCTATAACAACCCCTAAACCGGTCCAGGTTTGCCAGGAGGGCTGCTGAAAGACACAGACCTTTGAAATTAATCCAGGTCCCTCATTTCCTGGGTATGGATTGTGAGGAGAGTCTTTTTGACCATGTGAAACTTGGCAGTACTGCACAGCCTCTGCAAACTAGAAAAAGCACCGCTGTGTTTATTGAGTGTGGCTTTGGAGGATTTTTAAACTTGGAAATTCAGGGTTGAGATATTAAAAAACAAAACAAACCCAAACACACACTGAACATTTTGTCAAACCTCCATGAACCAAAACCGCAAAGGTCTGCAATGCTTTTGTATGATATTTCCTTTAATTTAGAAGCTGACCACCTATTTATGCCAGAATAGGGCTGCCCTAGGAAATATGTGCGCTTTACTCATGTTAGCTAACATGGAAACCAACATGAGGTAAAATCCTAGTGAGGATCCCAGTGTGTGTAGTTTTAACACGAGTAAGCAGGTTCAGGTAAATCTAGGCTCTCCCTTAGTCTTGTCTTCACCTTCCTAACTCAATATACCTACACTCTCTGGCAGATTTTACCCTTGTGTTGGTTTCTACGTTAGCTATCACGAGTAAAGAACACACCATGTTTCAGCGTGAAGATCCACCAAGCTGCTGTGTATCATAGCCAGAAACATGTGACACCAGCTTCTCTGCTGTGAAGTGATATGAAGTGGATGGCTTTACCCAAACAAGGGAACAATCTGCTGCAAATCATTTCCTCTCCCCTTTTTCTATTTAACAAAAGGAGCAGGAGGTCGGGGGAGGGACACTTTCTTTGTTAGCTTTAAATGAATTTAGTGCTGGTGCAATGCACCATAATCAGCGCTCTCTATTTATCAGAAAGAGAGATTCAGCATAACCATGGCATCCCTACTGCCTCAGCTCTGAGCTGGGTGGAGTCAGGGCTGATGAGAGAATGTGTGTGTGGCGGGGGGAGGGGACAATTGTACCAGGACCCCAAGCTCAGGAGGGGGACCCCAAAATATCTGTAAAAGCGACAAGGAGTCCTTATAGACTAACAGATGTATTGGAGCATAAGCTTTCGTTGGCAAAGACCCACTTCGTCAGATGCATATATCTGTAACATTAATGAAAATAAAATGAAGTGGGTGAGGGTGGGTCCCTAGCAAACATGATGTACGTGGGCCCCAAATTTCGCTGGATGGACCTGGATGAAGCACGTGCTAGGAGGGAGAGAGTAATTCAATCTTCATACCCGGTCAATCCCTGCCTTTGCTACAGATGTTGCTAGTATTGCCAGTTAGCGCCAATACGGATTGAGTGGTGTTTCTAGATGTGGGATATCTATCTGCCCACTGGAAACGGGGGGAAACCACTAGTGTTGTATCTCCATTGATCAGAGAGCTGTTAAGTCATCTCATGGACTGCATGACTGAAGCCAGGTCATTTGAGACAAGAGGGTAGTCCCCTTCCAGCACTACTACTGCCCTAAGGATTTGTTATCATCGGATATTTCTTCTCCTCACAGAAAACTCTCTCACTTTGGTGTGAAAAATTAGGCAAGACTAAGCTACATTTTAAAAAGCATTTTCTTGTCTTCAAAAGGAAAAGAAACAGGAGGAAGACGCTGGAGTACCAGAAAGGTTGATAGACAAAGAGGGACTGCAGCCAAAGCCTGAGTGGTAAAAAAAAAATCCATCCATTCTTCATTTAAAACTAAAAGCAGCTTTCCAGCAGAGGATTTGTCTTCATACAAGGCCCTACTTCTTTTTAGAAGAAGAGAGCAAAACACACTTTAAAGAACCATCCTGAGAGACTTCCAACCACTCTGAATCTGTCACACCAACCTAGATTAGCAAATGTTATGGATGAACCTCTAGTTATAATACAGAGCATGTGTGAAATCTTTCATGACTCAGGGATTTAAAAGCCACAGTTGATACTGTATATGAAACGAGTTCATGCATAAATTATCCAACTCCCCAACCAGGGGCATTTTTATTCTTTACTTTGCGTAGCAACCAATGTAATAGAAGAGAAGGTTACTCACACTGTGCAGTAATGGAGGTTCTTCAAGATGGTTATCTCTGTGGGTGCTCCCACTTAGGTGTCTGGGCCACTGTTGTGGCTCACACATTTATCTAGATCTCCACATGACCACCTGAAAGACAAAGTTTCAAACAGATGCCTGAGCTCTGAATATAAAAGTAACAGGAATATTCACACGTGAAATCACAAATTAGTTCACCACAAATACAAATGGGTAGGTGGGCTTCTAAAAAGTGCAAATAGCAATTAGCGTCCATAAGCACTTTGTTTGCAAATGTAGCTATGATAACTGCATACACAATTTTATGGCCTCCCAGTTTGAACATTTGCCCCAGATGCTTGGAAAAGACATCAAGTCCTTCACCTAATTCATGCCTGTGTACTAAATTTAACTTGTGCATTGAAAGACTGGTTCTTTGCATCAGCGTTATGGTTTCCCAAACAATTATAGAGGAGAAAGAATCTTACCTGGCTTGTACATGATGCAGAAAATCTATACATGCAATAAGCATAAGCACATTTGAAGATACATAGTGTATATCCATATTTATATAGACATTTTATATGGAACTTTATTAACATTTATATTACTGCAGTATCTAGAGGCTCTCATGCTAGGCACCGTACAAACATGTAGTAAATGACAATTTGCTGCCTCAGTGAATTTACAATCGAAAAGCAAGACGTAACAGGCCAGGAAAGGTGTATGGGTGTGCGTGAAATAATACGATGTCCATAATGCAGTCAAAAGCAGGCTGCAACATTTGATAAATAATCTCATTGTTCTAGCAATGATGTTTCATGAAAGCTATTTAAACATTGAAAAACACAGGCCTACCTCTGAAGAGAGGCTAATGCTTTTGGGTACCTCTATTTCTGGGTGTTCAATTTTAGACACCTTAAAGAGACCTGGTTTCCAAAAAGTGATTCTCAACACTTAATTTACAAACCACAACAATGGATTCTTCAGCTTACACATCCACATTCTTTGTTCAAGTATGTAACTTCATAGATTTGTGTTAAAAAGCTATAATTAGTTTTGACAAATTTCAACTTTTTTATAATTTGGCAGATAATTGTGTTTATTTTGTTTATGTTTTAAGCACGTATATCTGTTTCTTTAATGTTTCATAATTGCAGAAAACTATGGGGGTCAGAGAATTAGGGTATGTCTACACAACAAAGTTATTTTGAAATAACAGCCCTTATTTCGAAATAAATTTCCTAGTGTCTACACAGCCAAACCGCTATTTCAAAATAAATTTGAAATAGTGGAGTGCTTATTTCGAATTTGGTAAACCTCATTCTTGGAGGAATAACACAAAATTCGAAATAGCTATTTCAAAATAAGTGCTGTGTAGACACTTATTTCGAAATAGGGGGCCTCCAGCCTTCCCAGGGTTCCTTGGTGGCCACTCCAGCCTCAACCAAGAACACTCCACTCTCTCCCTTCCCTCCCTCCCCTTAAAGGGGTTGACTCTGGTCACAGTGCCTGTGTCCGCTCCAAGCCTGCCAGCCCAGAGCCAGCAGTAACTGCCCCTGACCCAGGGGCCCCAAAACATGAGCTAGCGAGCCACTGGCAGCCAGCCCTCCACCACTCCCCTGGAGCAGTCTTGCCAGCTCCCAGGAGCTTGCCAGGGCCCGGAGAAGGTGGGCGCCTTCCTGGTCCAGGGTGATCATGGAACTTATTCAGGCTTGGGGGGGATGCCCACAATGTCCATGATCTCTGCACTAAATGGAGGAACACGGCCATCTATGGTAGGATAGCTGCCAGCCTGGCCACCGAAGGCCATATGCGAACCCAGGAGCAGGTTTGCATGAAAATCAAGTTGGTCCGGCGAAACCCCCAACTGTGAGCCCTGAGCTTCTCCTCCCCCTTCTTCCCCTTGCTTCCCCCTTCCAGCTCCCTCCTCCCAGGTTTCCCCCTCCCCTCTTTCACTCTCTCTTCTCCCCTCTCCTACCTTCTTTCTCCAGTCTCACCAATTTCATTCCCTCCCCCCTGCAATTTTGTTAAATAAAGAGAGCTTGTGTTCATGAAAATACGTGTATTTTATTTGACACCAGGAAGGGGAGTTAGGAAGGGGTAAGTGGAAGGACGTGAGGGAGGAATGAGGCACAAGCCCCCAGTGGGGCAGACCAGGGAGGCTCTTAGTGCTCCTCAGGGTGGAAGCTCTCCTGCAGGGCCTCCTGGATACTGACAGCCCCCTGATGGACCTCCCAGATGGCAGCCTGCAGAAAGTGCAGCCAGACTTGCAGCAACGCATCCAAGAGACGCACCAGAGTGCCCAGGGGCAGCTCTGGCGCCATGTTGCAGAGTGCTGTGGTGTCCCAAGTGAGGGCAACCAGAGCATACAGAGACAAAATGCTTTGCTGTCCCTCATTGAGGTAGACAAGCAAGCAGGGAAACCTGAGAACTGGCTGTCCAGGGGGGTCCCTTTAAGGACAGACCTCAGATAGCCTCAGGCAGCAGCTCCACATAGTAAGTCCTGACCTGGTGCCCTGCCGGAACTGGTTCCGGCTGGCCTTAAATGCGATTCAGAGTCCACTCAGTGTGGACACACTATTTCGAAATAGCAAAATGCTATTTCAAAATGCATTTTCTGTGTAGATGAGTTATTTCAAAATGAGCTATTTCAAAATAACTATTTCAAAAGAAAAAACAGGACTATGTAGCACTTTAAAGACTAACAAGATGATTTATTAGGTGATGAGCTACATAGTCTTGTTTTTTATTTCAGCTACACCAGACTAACACGGCTACATTTCTATCACTATTTCAAAAGAAGATATTTCAAAATAACACTATAGTGTAGACGTACCCTTATTTAATAACAGCAGACAAAACAATTCAAAAGGTAATTTTATAAACTCTTAAAACACAAATTGTCACCATCACATGTTAAAATATATTAAATAAATATCCCTAAATCGACAAATCAGACCCAGTTTTACTAGTCATTCACTACCGTATTTGTAACAAGCCAAATTTTAAAATATAAATCACGGGATTATGGCTCTAGTAAATTCTCAAACAGTATTTTTCTTACTTTGCCTATGTGTAAATTTCAATTATTGTTGATGGAAATACATCTCTGATGGTTTATGTATGCATGCTTAAATTTGTATTTATTAAAATTTATCAGTAAAAATCTAATCTTGCCAAGCCTAGCTATAATAGATGTCTTAATGAGAAATACACTTTAATAACACTGATTAACAAAAATGTTTAAATGACAAAGCCTTGTAAATGGAAGATGTATTATCAATAAAATTAATAGACAAACCCATCCCTTTGCTTTATTCTACACATGATGATAAAGAGGAACTTGTGTTCAATTCTTTATTTGAAACATCCTGTTATGTGAGCGGGAATAATGCGTCTAGGAGATTTTATACAACAATGAGCTGCATATGTGTTTCAGTAATATTTAAAAGTGATGGATGTAAATGACCCTTCTGTATTTCATCCTCATGCAATATTTATTCAGCAGAAGAGAGATGGAGGGGTGGGAAATGAACTTTACAAAGTAATTACTTTTGATCTTCACAAAAATCTATTTAAAGGCCTTCAAATAAACATCAATTTTGATGAGTGCAGTGTAAATTGCAACAGTTATATGCCACATTCAATGGAATTGGGATGTACATTAAAGCTAACAGATGATCGAGGGACTTATAATAGAAAATGCAATAGTTAGCAAAATGTTTTGTACCGCTTGTAATCTCCCCACTGGATAATTAGCAACAGTTACTTTGTATAATGATTTTATTTTTGAGAAAGTGAAAAGCATCACTTTGAACAATGAAAACAATACATATTCATTTTGCTTCTAAATGCTTCTGTAAAAAGAGTAGTGGAAAAAAATTCTGTAGGAAATAAGGTTCCGATCTATCAAAGCACTTGCACTCATGCTTACTTTTGAACAAACATAGAATCACTGAATACTAGAACTGGAAGGGATCTCAAGAGATCATTAAGTCCGGTCCCCTGCCCTCATAGCAGAACCAAGCACAGTCTGGATCATCTGTGATAGGTGTCTACCCCATGTGCTCTTAAATATCTCTGGTGATGGAGATTCCACAATCACCCTAAGCAATTTATTCCAGTGTTTAACCAACCTGACAGTTAGGAAGTTTTTCCTAATGTCCAACCTAAACCTCCCTTGCTGCAATTTAAGTCCATTGCTTCTTGTCCTATCATCAGAGGCCAAGGAGAACAATTTTTCTCCCTCCTCTTTAGGACACCCTTTTAGATCCTTGAAAACTGCTATCCTGTCCCCTCTCGGTCTTCTCTTTTCTAAACTAAACAAGTCCAATTCCTTCAGTCTTCCGTCATAGGTCATGTGTTCTAGATCTTTAATAATTTTTGTTCCTCTTCTCTGGACCTTCTCCAATTATTCCACATCTTTCTTGAAATGTGGTGCTCAGAACTGGACACAATATTCCAATTGAGGCCTAATTAGTGCTGAGTAGAGTGGAAGAATGACTTCTTGTGTCTTACTCACAACACTTCTCTTAATGCATCCCAGAATCCTGTTTGGGTTTGTTTTTTCTGCAATAGTGTCACACTGTTGACTCATATTTAGCTTGTGGTCCACTATGACCACTAGAACACTTTCTGCCGTACTCCTTCCTAGATAGTCACTTCCCATTCTGCATGTATGAAACAGATTGTTCTTTCCTAAGTGCAGTACTTTGCATTTGTCTTTATTAAATTTCATCTTATTTACCTCAGGCTATTTCTGTAGTTTGGCCAGATGATTTTGTATTATGACCCTATCCTCCAAAGCAGTTACAACTCCTCCCAGCTTGTATCATCTGCAAAACTTAACAAGTGTTCTCTCTATTCTATCATCTAAATTGTTGATGAAGATAATTGAACAGAACTGGTCCCAAAACAGACCCCTGCAGAATCCCACTTGTTAAGCATGACTGTGAACCATTAATGACTACCCTCTGAGAATAGTTATCCAGCTAGTTACGTACCCACCTTATAGCAGCCTCATCTACTTTGTATTTCCCTAGTTTATTGATAAGAAGGTCATGCAAGACCACATCACATGCTTTACTAACATAGAATCATAGAATCATAGAACTGGAAGAGACCTCAGAAGGTCATCAAGTCCAGCCCCCTGCTCTAGGCTGGACCAATTCCAACTAAATCAACCCGGCCAGGGCTTTGTCAAGCCGAGACTTAAACACCTCTAGTGATGGAGACTCCACTACTTCCCTATGTAACCCATTCCAGTGCTTCACTACCCTCCTAGTGAAATAGTTTTTCCTAATATCCAACCTGGACCTCTCCCACCACAACTTGAGACCATTGCTCTTTGTTCTGCCATCTGTCACTACTAAGAACAGCCTCTCTCCATCCTCTTTGGAACCTCCCTTCAGGAAGTTGAAGGCTGCTATCTAATCCCCCCTCATGCTTCGCTTCTGCAGACTAAACAGACCCAAGTCCTTCAGCCTCTCCTCATAAGTCATATGCTCCAGCCCCCTAATCATTTTGGTTGCCCTCCACTGGACCCTCTCCAATGCGTCCACATCCTTTTTGTAGTGGGGGGCCCAGAACTGGACACAATACTCCAGATGCGGCCTCACCAAAGCCGAATAAAGAGGAATGATGACATCTCTGGATCTGCTGGAAATGCTCCTCTTAATGCAACCTAATATGCCATTAGCCTTCTTGGGCACAAGGGCACACTGTTGACTCATATCTAGCTTCTCATCCACTGTAACCCCCAGGTCCTTTTCTGCAGAACTACTACTTAACCGGTTGGTCCCCAGCTTGTAACTATGCTTGGGATTCTTCCGTCCCAAGTGCAGGACTCTACACTTGTCCTTGTTGAACCTCATCAGATTTCTTGTGGCCCAATCCTCCAATTTGTCTAAGTCATTCTGTACCCTATCTCTGCCCTTAAGCGTATCTACCTCTCCCCCCAGCTTAGTGTCATCCGCAAACTTGCTGAGGGTGCAATCCATCCCCTCATCCAGATCATTAATAAAGATATTGAACAAAACCGGTCCTAGAACCGAACCTTGGGGCACTCCGCTAGAAACAGACCACCATCCTGACATCGAGCCATTCATCACTACTCGTTGGGCCCAGCCTTCTAGCCATCTTTCTATCCATCTTACCGTCCATTTATCCAATCCACAATCCCTTAACTTGCTGGCAAGAATATTGTGGGAGACCGTATCAAAAGCCTTGCTAAAGTCAAGGTATATAACATCCACTGACTTCCCCATGTCCACCGAGCCAGTTACCTCATCATAGAAGCTAATCAGATTGGTCAGGCACGACTTGCCCTTTGTGAATCCATGCTGACTATTCCTAATCACTTTCCTCTCATTCAAGTGCCTCAATATGGATTCCTTAAGGATCCCTTCCATGATTTTTCCAGGAACCGAGGTAAGACTGACCGGCCTATAGTTCCCTGGATCATCCTTCTTCCCTTTTTTGAAGATGGGCACTACATTTGCCTTTTTCCAGTCATCCGGGATTTCTTCCGATCTCCACGATTTTTCAAAGATAATAGCCAAAGGCTCCACAATGACATTTGCCAACTCCCTCAGTACCCGCGGATGCACTAAGTCCGGACCCATGGATTTATGTACGTTTAGCTTTTCTAAATAGTTCCTAACCTGTTCTTTACCCACCACGGGCTGTCCATCTTCATCCCATCTTGCATCACTTGGCGCAGAAGTCCAGGAGCCGACCTTGTCTGTGAATACAGAGGCAAAGAAAGCATTGAGTACTTCAGCTTTCCCCACATCATCTGTCACTAGGTTACCTCCTTCATCCTTTAGGGGCCGCACACCCTCTCTGATCACCTTCTTGTTAACATGCCTGTAGAAACCTTTCTTGTTATCCTTCACATCCTTAGCCAGTCGCAATTCCATTTGCGCTTTTGCCTTCCTGATAACCCCCCGGCATTCTCAAGCTATACCTTTAAACTCCTCCCTGGTCATTTGTCCAAGTTTCCACTCTTTGTAAGCTTCCTTTTTGTGCTTAAGTTCACCAAGGATTTCCCCTGTAAGCCAGTCCAGTCTTCTACCATGTTTGCCTCTCTTGCTATGCGTCGGGATGGTTTCTTTCTGTGCCTTCAATAAGGCTTCTTTAAAATACTGCCAGCTGTCCTGGACTCCTTTCCCCTTCATGTTAACATCCCAGGGGATTCTGCCCATCAGATCTCAGAGGGAGTCAAAATCTGCTTTTTTGAAGTCCAAGGTGTGTATTTTACTACTCTCTTTTCTTCCTTTGGTCAGGATCCTGAAATCTACCATCTCATGATCACTGCTTCCCAGGTAGTCACCCACCTCCACTTCCCCTATTAGTTCCTCCCTGTTTGTGAGCAGAAGGTCAAGCTGCGCATGACCCCTGGTTGGATCCTTCAGCACCTGTGTCAAGAAGTTATCCCCAACATTCTCCAAAAACTTCCTGGATTGCCTGTGTACTGCCGTATAGGTTTCCCAGCAGATGTCAGGGTGATTAAAGTCCCCCACGAGAACCAGGGCCTGCGATCTGGAAGCTTCGCTCAGTTGTCCGAAGAAAGCCTCATCTACCTCATCCACCTGATTCGGTGGCCTGTAGCAAACACCAACCACAACATCAATGCTGTTGTTTGCTCCTTTAAACTTAACCCATAGACTCTCAACAGGTTTTTCTCCCTCTTTATACTGGAGTTCAGAGCAATCGTAGTGCTCTCTTACATATAGTGCAACTCCTCCTCCTTTTCTCCCCTGCCTGTTGTTCCTCAACAGTCTATACCCTTCCATGACAGCACTCCAGTCATGCGAGTCATCCCACCAAGTCTCTGTTATCCCAATTAAATCATATTTCTTGGTCTGGGCCAGGGCCTCCAGTTCTTCCTGTTTGTTGCCCAGGCTTCTCGCATCAGTGTACAAACACTTCAGGTAACCAGTTGATCGTCCTATCTTCTCCATTCGAAACATGGGTCCTCCTTTCTTGCCCCTTCCTCTCTGCATTTCTTCCCGGTATCCGACTTTCCCACTCCCCTCAGGGTTTTGGTCACTGTCCCCCGATGAACCTAGTTTAAAGCCCTTCTCACTAGGTTTGCAAGCCTGCCCGCGAAGATGCTCCTTCCTCTCTTCGTTAGGTGAATCCCATCTCTTCCTAACAATCCTTGCACCTGGAACAGAGTCCCATGGTCGAAGAAACCAAAGCCGTCTCTGCGACACCATCTGCGCAACCACGCATTTACGTCCTCAATTTGACGATCCCTGCCCAGTCCTTTCCCTTCAACAGGGAGGATGGAGGAGAATACCACTTGTGCTCCAAATTCTTGGATCCTTCTTCCTAGCGCTACATAATCCACAGTAACATGCTCAAGATCATTCTTGGCTGTATCATTAGTTCCCACGTGGAGAAGCAGGAAGGGGTAGCGATCTGAAGGTTTGATCAGCTTGGTAAGCCTCTCAGTGACATCCTGAATGCGAGCTCCCGGTAAGCAGCACACCTCTCGAGATTCCAGATCCGGACGGCAGGGGGATGGCTCAGTCCCTCTTAGGAGGGAGTCCCCGACCACCACCACCCGTCGTTTCCTTTTGGGTGTGGTGGCCGTGGAACCCCCATTCGTAGGACTACGCATCCCATGCCTTCCAGTAGATGGTGTTCCCTTCTGGTTTCTTCCTTGTGAGGTCCCTTCCAGAGCTTTCAGCAATGCAGAGCCTGTGGAGAGAGCTTGAAAGCGATTGCTTACCTCTATGGCATCGGGGGATTCCCGTGCTGGCCTTTTTCCCCTTCTAGAAGTTACATGCTGCCAGTTCTCTTCTTGGTCACGTACTGCCCTCTCTGGCTCTTCTGCCTGCCGTGCTTGAAGGATTAAATGCTACCTTCTATTGAGGAAGTCTTCATCCTCTCTGATCAAGCGTAGGGTCGACACTTGGGCCTCCAGTCCTCTAATTTTTTCTTCCAAAATGTCGACCAGCTTGCACTTGGTGCAGATGAAATCCGTTCTTTCTTCCGGGAGGAAGACAAACATGGCACACGCTGTGCAGGTAACAACAGCAGACCCATCACCAACCATCGCTACTGTCCTGGAAAAGGGATTTTAAAAGAAAGGCAAGAGAACCTCCCACCCTTCCCTCTCCCCTTCCAAACTCCCTCTCAAAACTCCCTGTTAGCACTCACCTGTTCACAGCTCCTTGGTCGTTTGCCCACTGCCTTATAAAGCCCCTCCCCCTACCAAGGCTCAGCCAATCAGCAGAGGCTTCTAGAATTCAAACTTTAATTAGAAGCCAACAGTTTCCATCTGCCAGTCACAGCCAATCACAGCACAAACGCCATCAAGGGGAGGGGGAGGGCAGAGGGGAGGTGGGGGGAAAAAAAAGCCTCACTCTCAAACACAGGGGAAAATAAATAAATAAATAAATAACAAAAAACAAAAAAGAACACCCACCAACCCTCACTCACAAACACAAGCTCAGCACACAGCAAGAAAGCCCCAAACACAACACCCACTTCCCTCAAGACTCCTGTATCTGCTTCTCCTTCACCTGGAGAACTCCCTCTCAAAACTCCCTGTTAGCACTCACCTGTTCATCACACCCATCTCTTCTCCCCTATCCACAAGACTTGTTATCCTATCAAAGAAAGCTAGTAATCAGATTGGTTTAACATGATTTGTTCTTTACAAATCCATGCTGGTTTTACCTATCCCCATATTATCTCCCAGATGTTTATGGATGAATTCCTTAATTACTTGTTCCGTTATCTTTCCTGGCACAGACATTAAACTGAGTGGTCTATAGTTTCCTGGGTTGTTCTTATTTCCCTTTCTATAGATGGGCACTATATTTGCCCTTTTCCAGTCTCCTGGAATCTCTCCTGTCTTCCATGATTTTTCAAAGATGATAACTAAAGGCTCAGATACCTCCTCTATCAGCTCCTTGAGTATTCTAGATGCATTTCATCAGACCCTGGTGACTTGAGTACATCTAACTTTTCTAAGTGATTTTTAGCTTGCTCTTATTTTATCTTCTAACCCTAACCCATTCCTACTAGTATTCACTATGTTAGACATTCCTTCATCATCAGATTTCTTGGTGAAGACTGAAACAAAGAAATCATTAAGCACCTCTGCCATTTCCAAGTTTCCTGTTATTGTTTCTCCCTCTTCACTGAGCAATGGACCTACCCTGTTTGGTTTTCCTCTTGCTTTTAATATATTTGTAGAATGTCTTCTTGTTACCCTTTATGTCTCTAATTAGATTGAGCTAGTCTTGTGCCTTTGCCTTTCTAATCTTGCCCCTGCATGCTTGCGTTGTTTGCTTAAATTAATTCTTTGTAATTTGACCTAGTTTCCACTTTTTATGCAACTCATTTTTGATATTTAGATCATGTAAGCTCTCCTGGATAAGCCTAGGTGGTCTCTTGCCATACTTTCTATCTTTCCTATGCAGTGGAATAATTTGCTTTTGGGCCCTTTTGAAAAACTGCCAACTATCTTCAGTTGTTTTTCCTCTTAGACTTGCTTCCCATGGGACCTTACCTACCAGCTCTCTGAGGGTATGTCTACACTACAAAGTTAATTCGAACTAACAGATGTTAGTTCGAATTAACTTTGATAGGTGCTACACTAGCGCTCCGCTAGTTCGAACTTAATTAGGCTAATTCGAACTACCTACTCCGTGCCGTGTGTAGCCGTGGGCACGGAGTCTGAACTACCGGGGATTTAAAAATGGCGGCGCCCGGCAAGATGCAAATGAAGCTTGGGATATTTAAATCCCAGGCTTCATTTGCAACTTCGATTGACTACATTAACCACCCTAGTTCGAACTAGGGTGGTAGTGTGGACATACCCATGTAGACTAGGCCTCACTGTGTAGCAATAGCAAATCTAAACATCCAGATAAGTTTGGTAAGTCATTACTTTTGTAGAACAACTCAAAGAAAATTGGCAACTAAGTTTTTGTTTGCATTCTTCCAGCAAACAGGGAGTTAGTCTTCATGTCATCATGTGCTGCATTCAGTGTATTTAAATTCTGCTGAAATTTCAGCAGGATATGGTATCCTTCTTCACTGCTTGTTTTAAACAATTTGTATAATCATATGGTTAAAGTAACTGCAATCCAACACAAAGTTGTCTGCATTTCTATAATAGATGAAGTGTTCCCCCACCTGCAATATAATATATCTGAAAAACACTTTTTGATAATTTGGGAAGAAAGAAGGGATATCAATGTAAGCTGTTATAAATTAGCCTTGACTTGGGTTAAAGAGTGTTTAAAGCAAATTCCATATCCTCCTCTTCCTCTCACACAAACAAACCTGGGAACAATATGGCATGCCAGTGTGAGTAAATAGTAGGCATCAAATGGGACCATAAGAAATTGAGAGGCAAACAGCACCATGAGCAACACTTGAAAAGTTAAAGAAAATATTTTATTAACCAGTATTTTCTTTATTGTATTTTGTGTGCACACACACACACAAATAGGATAAATCTAGTTGCAGCAGTAAACTTGATGTGGTGATTGCTTTACTACTCCAATGATTTTATCTTCTAATCTTCCCATTTCTTCACAGATAAGCAGCAATAAAGAAAAAATTGGTCTATAAATATTCTTCCTTAATATTTTGCATATGTTGAATATGATCACACTCTCAATGGGCTTAAATAAAATTCCTCTCATTTAATGATCTTTCTTATTGGTTGTTATCTGAGAGAATAAAGCTTAGAATTTGAGACGGAAGGGTCTTCCAGATGGAGCGTACATATAAACATCTAATATTCATGACATGGGAAGGCAAGGCCCTAGTACAAAACTTTAACCTCATACAAGTGGTGTGGAAAGAGAATAAAAAACCTAGGTCAGGGTGAGTCTGAGTCCCTGCCATGATTGTTGAAGTGTTGGGAGTGAAAAGCAACACTTCAAACATTGTAAGAAACTGAGTCAGATTCTCAGACAGTCTAAACGGGCATAACTCAGTTAAAACAATTATTTTCACTATTTATTGTTTGTATTTCAGTAGGTCCCGGGTGTCCCAGTCATGGCTCCACTGTGTTATGTACTTACACACACAGAACAAAAGATGATCCCTACCCCAAGGAGCTTACAATGTAAGCATACGGCAAGAGACCACAGATGGACACAAGCAGACGGGGAGAGTAAAAGGACTCAAGGAGACAATATTGGCTAGCAGGATGGGCTTGGGCTCAGTACAACTACAGCCTAACTCTTGTTAAGTTTTATTAATTTTTTTTAGATATAAAATGGTAACACCCAAAGGCCCTAATGAGCCTGCATTCCTATGATAATAGGCTCTGCATAAACACATGCTAAGAAATAATCCTGGCCCCAAAATGTTAACAATTGAATACTCCTTTTCATTGCCATGCGTGTGAGGTACGTTTTTCTTTCAGAGGTCTTTGAACTTACTGGCAAGTTCTTGCTTGCACAGGTAATTGTTATTTCAATAATAAACAGAACTCATTGTACATAATGCTTTTTATCATCACAGACATTAACCGATTAATCCTCCTAGCATCTGGTGAGGTAAGTACATAACCCCATTTTACAGAAGGCAAAGCTGAGGCACACAGAGATGAAATGATTTTTTCAAGATTACATGGCAAGTTGTTGGCAAAGCAGTGAATAGGATTAGCCTTCCAGCTGGATATGACTATGCAAAGCAGGCATGCTTGTATGTGTGCAAAAAGTTCACCCAACAATCTGGCCTTTCTTGATTAATCCAGGACTGCAGATGACATTAATGACTGATCTGGAATTAGAATCTTAATTTCTTGGCTCCTATTTCAAGCCTCGTGATACAGTCCCTCCCTATTTTCAGTTACTTTTATATGTTACTTTTAGTTTCCCCCAATTAGCCTACACAACTAGCAACAAACCCAGATGTGGTTACACAGCTGCTTTCCCAAAAGTCTTTGAGAAGTCACTTTTCTATCTGTGAGGGGGAAGTGAGGGTGGTGGGAAATGGGAATGGGTTTCAGAGCAAGTCCCTATGTTTTGGGTTGGCAAATGATAACATTCAGACAATATACATAGAAGTAATCACTGTATCTCATTGCTTTGTTATGTAGACACCCCTCTTTAACTTTGACATTGAGTTTCTGGGCAAAATCTGATGCTGTGTATAGCAAAATTTCAGAGACGATGCTAGTAGGAGGTTTAAAACATTGCTATTGGTAGATCTATTCAGAGACAGTGGCTGAACTTTCAGTCTATTTTGTATTTATAACCTGGCAGGAATAAGGGAACTGGCAAGTTTTCTGACCAGATGAAAACAACAAATGTGCAGAAATGCAAATGTAGCTTTTCACCCTTCCATCCTGCCCCCAATCACAGTGAGCAGGATGGAAAAACTCCTGCAAACCACTCCAGGCAAAGCTGAGCTCATTGTTATCACAAATGCGACTTTCCAACACCACCAGTACCAGAAGTACTGTGCAGAGAGGTGTGAGAATGGATGATCCGGTTTGAAAGGAGCTGTGAGGGTATTTAGACTTAACTTTGTTTGTCACACTGCTAGAAGGTGATGGCGTTTCCCAGCAAGCACTAAACATACAGATCATTGGGAACATAGCACAATGCTGCTGAAATGTAAACTGTCGATGAGTCACACTGTAAGAGGCACAGACCCAGGCTCTATCTCTTGGTGTAGTGGGAACCAAAAGTAGCAACAAGGATTGGAAAGCAGTCCAGCACTCTGGAGAAATTTCTGGGGCTGCCACCATGTGGCAATTTTCTAGCTGTGGAGCCCTCTAACTGCCATCACTGGCTCCAGGGAACATTCAGTATTTCGAAAGGCTGTCTTCCAATGCTCTAAAGAAGGAGGGACAGAACTTTAAACGGGACCCCATAATGATCTGAGAATAGACAGGTAGGTGGAAGTAAGTCTACACTTGCTCTGATCAGTTCAAATCTCTTATCGTTGCTTATGGAAAGGAAGGTCTTCCCCCCCCCCCTTTGAAATACATGTTAACTACATGCAGAGTGCATGAGTCCATGGCTAGAGCTCCCCACTACCAGCTTAAAAAAAATCAGAACACGTATTAAAACACTTCACAGTTCAGTTGAGATGAATTCAGAATGCAAATGCAAACAGATAGACATGGATATTAGGAAAACATTGTGAGCTATTGGATATCAAGGGAAAATTTTGCGAGAACGACTTATGGGTCCAGAATGAACTATGCTGCTTTGTATCAATTGAGAATTTGACTATATATCTGCACGAGCATAAATTTGTCTTTTTCCATTTAATACCCACTCAAACCTAATTTAACAAGGAAGGAGATATTTATTCTGCCTGTGGGCTAGATCCAGCTCTGCTAGAAAAAGGAGGGAGAGATTTCCCTCTGAGTCCACTCTGGGGAAATCCTTTCTTTTTGGGGTGTGAAGCTTTCATGTCTGCTGGAAGCTCCACAGAGCCATGTTAGTGGAAGCTGCAGAAGGCGTGTATTGAATCAAAGCACCCCCCCATCCCTGTTTGGGCTGTGTGGGCGCCAAGGCAATCGAACTCTAATCTCTTATTCGGTGGATTTTCTGCCCTGAACTCTTTTGTTTATTCCCAGGAGCACATGGGGCAAATGTGGGCCATACTTTGACATAAATGATTCCGGTTGCCATTTTTGCAAGCTGCACCTTAGACCACAAACTACACTTGAACCACCGTAATCCAAGTATAGCCAAACCGGGAACACCCATGGTTTGGACCCTGGCAGGGGAAGGAGGAAGTGGCTCTGCATGTTGCCATTCCTTCTCCCCTCAGCTGGGAGAATGGCAGCTGTGTGACCACACCTGCTCCAGAGAGTGGTAGGGGGCAGTGCCTGGGAGTGGTGGGGGGCCTGGAGCCACATGTACCCTTGGGTGCAGGATGCCAGGTAAGCATCCCATACTCACCCTCCTCACGCCCAGACTCTGCACCTTCACCCCCCCCAGGTATTCCCAGACCCTGCAGCCTCACCTTAGCACGTTCCTGCACCCTCTCTCCCTACCACACCCTGTACATATTGCTGCCTATGTTACATGTGAAATAAATGTTCAGTGCTTTGCAAAATGTTTTTATTTTCATCTTCAAAATAAAAAGTATCTATGAACACCCGTAGTCCAGAAAATTCCATAATCCATCATAGCCTATTTCCCAAGGTTGCCAGATTAAAGAGGTTCCAGTGTATCGATCATCTGCTTTGAAGAAACAAGATCTGGGAGCAGATTTGATATCATCCTGAAGCAACTGTTATTAATGGAGTCATCCTGCTAATGTCATCCTCTCTGACATTTAGATGCCCATAAACAACACATTGCTATTGTAATGGGCCTCTTGATATAATTATATCAGGGGTGGGCAAGAAGCAGCGAGCAGGCCAGACGTGATTCACCTGGGTTATCCCCTGGTGAGCTGCCAGCGCTTTATTTACATGTACGTCCACAAGTACGATCGCTCGCAGCTCCCATTGGCCACGGTTCACCATTCTTGGCCAATGGGTGTTTCAGGAAGTGGTGGCTTGGCCATGGCACTTCCTACAGGTTCCAATGGCCAGGAATGGTGACCTGTAGCCAATGGAGCTGCAAGCAGATGAGCCTGTGGATGCATTGGCCTGTGGCCTGCCAGGGGTGAACTACTTCTGGCCTGTAGGCCACTTATTGTCCATGCCTATAATTATTATATAATACCCTAGGGAAATCGATCCCATCTAATAACTACTGTTATAGTTGTTGCAGCAAACACAATGGACTGGATAAACTATAGTCAACAAAAGTATGTATCACAGTAAACAATAATTTGATTGAAGTAATCTTCGCTATCCAAGTGTTGCATAGCCATGTCCAGGTTCTGTTTTATAGCATATTGCTTTGACCACTCAATAGTAAGTCCTTTTTGGCTATGGCGTAACACTTTGTATGTATGTACGGGTTTGGAAGGATTAGACTGTAAATGTCAGTAAACATCAATTTTACTATATACACACAAACTGATGAAAAATATTTCCATTAATAATATTGAAAATGAACAGATAGGCAAAGTAAGAAAATGCTGCTTGCAAACTTATTAGGGTTTGAGGCTATTTCCTGGGTATGTTTTCACATGTGATGTTGACTGTGTTGGAATGATTAAAAGTTTTAACTTTTTGAATCTTGGTGTCTACTGTTGTTAAATAATTGTCTGATCCCTCCATCCCCTTGCCTCATGTCTGTCTACAATTACCTGCACATGTGAGAATTTAAATTGATAAAAACTGAAGCACATTCTTAAACAAAAAGATTGACATTAGCTATTGACGTTATAAAAAAAATACACATGGACTGCTGCTGAGCCTGTTTGTTTAGTATTTTTTCAGGCACGGATCTCAAAGCACATTACCAATAACATGAGGACATCCAGGTAGCTGCAGCTGGACCTAGATAAGGCTGAGGTAATACTTACCGGATTAGAAAAGTACCTGGAAGAAGTGGTAGAGATTTTATCAGGGCTGCTGATAGTAAAAGGACCTCTGGGGTTTGTTACACCCCTTCCCACTCTGGGGAGGTTGCTGGCTCCCCAACTGCTTGCAAAAGATGTCCAAGGATGTCTTTTATGCCTTGTACTCAGTGAGAGGACTGATACCGTATCTTTCACAGTGGGGTCCTTTCCATGGTTACGGAGGCCAGGGAGAAGGATAACTGTAAAACATTCTGCATTGGGAGCTGCCTTCAATCTGCTTGGAGATTGTGTTGTGAAGCCCATGTTTCCAGCAAGCAGTGCATTAGGCCCATGTACCATGATCTGCTCTAACTGTGGAATGGTTTTCAGGTAAAATTTAAGGGTAGTGCTTTTCACCCATAAAGCCCTGGATGATTTGGGCTGTGGTCCCCACAGAGTCCTACCCCCTCGCTCCCTCAAGATACCATGGCAAAAGTGATCAACTGGAGAACTAAGGCCCATAATGTTGACTTTAAACAAGGGGGGGGGGGGAGGCTAGTGGGATGTCTGCAGTTCTGGATCATTTGTCTCACCTTGGTCTTCTAGAACCCAGATTTAGTGACCACCAGAACATGCTGCAATGCTCCCAAGTGGCTTTTATGTGCAGGGAAGATGAACAGCAGAATTGATTAGAGGCAGAGCAGAAGGAGGGGGGGGGGGGGGGCGGGGAGTCTGGTTTTCCTGGGGGAGGAGAAGTGCCCAGGGGTGTAGCTAAATGACCCCCAGGAGTGACAAATCATGCTAGCATATGCACTCATGTGCCCAGTGCTATGTCGGTGGGAGCGCGTCTCCTGCCAACGTAGCTTCTGCTACTCACCAAGGTGCCAATGAGAGAGCTCTTCACAGACGTGCTGCGGAGCCTGGAACCCAGCATTTCCCTGCCACCATTTTCTCTGTTTTTAAAACTTCCCGTTCTTTGAAGCCTCACACGGACTTTCATTTCTTTCCACAACACAGGACAGGAGGAGCCACTTCTAGATGTTTAATATGCAATACGGATCTCGGCAAGTGATTGGCAGCATTTTCCACCTCAGACTGACACGGTAGGTTGCTTGTGTAGAAAGCGATGTTGCTTTCCCCATGACATTGTAATTTTGTAATAAAGTAATTATCATCTTAACCTACTCACCAATGATCTATTGGTGGCGAATATAACAGCCATGCTCTCTTGGGCTTTTCTAGAGTTCTCACATAGGCATTTGATACTTCCCAAGCCCTGGGACTGCAATTTTCATGCAAATCATGCTAACTCAAAGAGGCAAAAGCAGAGGAATAATTCACATGGGACTCCTCCAAAGTAAAGTACAGTAGACTTCTGATTATCCGGAATCTTTGGGACCTAGGTGGTGCTGGATTATCGGATATGCTGGACTATCAGGAGGTACTATAAGATGGTTATACATACATACAGTACATACTGTATATAAAGTGTTTTAACCCTTTTTATTGTACATACTGTATACAGTATACTGAAATGGTTTCGTTTTTTAACCCTTTTTTACCCTTTTCGCTCAGTTCAGCTGCTGCCTTGTGACTCTTTTTTTGCCAAAGCTCACTCACTAGGCTCTTGCCATTTTGATGCCGGACTATCGGGAGTGCTGTACAATTGGATGCCGGACTATCGGAGTTTTACTGTACCTCTCCTCCCTCCTCCCTTCCCCCCACCCCAGCTACAGATGGAACCATCATTCCCTTTAGGAAAGAAGTCTGTGATGAAACACTTTGTGGATATCAGCTTTATATCTGCAGACATAAATTGTGTATCCCTGTAGGGCTCTACCTGTCACATCTGGCAGTGCTATTACCCTCATTCTGCAGATGGAAATAGAGATTTGGAGAGGCTATGTGACTTACTCTCAGTCACACAGGATGTCATTGGAAGAGAAAGGACTAGAATTCAGTTTTCAAATTCTGTGGTGATACCCAAACCACTGAATCCTCCTTTCTCTCCCACTGGACCACCCTTTCTCTCACCTATAATGTCTCTCACAATAAATTCAGCAGACCCCTATGATAATAAGTTAAATAGGTCCCTTTTGCCTTTGTAAAAGTCCTCTGGGTCTAACTAGTCAATAGATGCTTTTGGGGGCACTACAATAAAATAGAAGGGAGATTCCCATCAGAGTTTGCAGAGTTTGCTGCCGCACATAGAGCCCGGGATCAGCTGGCGTGGCATTTCTGCAGAGCCCGGGATCAGCTGGGGAGTCCCCAGCTGACCCTGGCTCCATGTGGCATTTCAAACTGCATGGAGCCGGGGGCTAGCTGGGGACTCTTGTACATTTCAAATCTGGCATCCGTGTGCAGGCCAGAGTCAGCAGACTTCCTGCTGGCCCCGGGCTGCATGCGTAGTTCCATATTCCTCCTTTGAAATGTACAAGAGCCCCAGCGAGAGCTCTTGTACATTTCAAAGGCGGAATGTGGAAGTGCCTATCGACTAGTCGAGTAGTCAATGGAAATTCCATCGACTACTAAATTAACCGTTACTTAACATCCTTAGTACTCACTATTCAAAGCTCCCATTATCTTTAATGGCAATTGTATCTAATCACTTGAGCATGAGTTTAAGATTTGGCCCTTGCATATTACAAATCTATAAATACAGTGATAGCTCTAACGATCATAGATGATATTTTTGAATGGTATTTTCAAAAAGTGCTTAGCATAGGCCTACCCCTTTGACTTTAATGGGAACCATCATGTGAGTTCTGCTAAGTGCTTTAAAAACCCTCCAGAGCAGTGTATTTGCACCTACAGAATGTGTGAATGCAGAGGATGTGTAAAATAGAACAGAACTGGCTAATTATTTTTGTCTATAAAATATACATAAAGCTCTAAGAATTGTATAGAACATTGCAGGCCCAGATTGTCAGATTTAACCACCAAATTTACATATCTCATATTTACATACATGATTGAGTGTGCTTGCCAAAGCAGACCTGGGACAGTTTTGTAAATAAAGAACAGGCAGTAGACCAATCTGATTCTGCAGGGGTTGGTGTGTACAAAAGAGTACATGCCCACTTTTCAGAGCACAAGGAGTTAAGCATATACAAGTAGGCTAATTTGGAAGATATCTTAAGTGGAGCTGAAAATTTGGCCCTAACCATATTGTAGAGTACATAATTTTAGTGACATAATGCAGATTATATTGCTATATCAGGGATAAATTGTCCTACTTTATTTCAAGTCTTTTTCCAGTCTGCCTGCCTTGTGGTATTTCCAAGTGCAAAAATTGTAAGAGCTGATGCTTGCTAGATGCAAATTACACACAAGCTGTTAAAACAGAGCCTAAAGGCACCCATCAGGGTGTTGAGGGTTGCACATGTTTCGTTTGGTTTGCAAGAAGGGAGCAATTAAGTATGGGTTTGATTCAATTTATATGCTACATTTAATGCAACATTACTGGCATTTTAACAGCTGTTTCAAGAGTGAATCTCACTAGTGAAAACAGTGTGAATTCTTGTCTCCAATCTTGACTCCTATCACTCCATCGCTGAGTAAGACCTTTGAAGAAGTTGGAAGCAACCCCTTTTCTCTTCCTGGGACACAATAGCCTTGTGGAATGTGATATTCAGCTGGTTTATCTAAACTTTCTGACACCACTGAAGGCTTGCAGGGCCTGGAATAGAATGTTTTCAAATCACAAGCACTGGTAGGAAGAAGAGCCAATTAAAGGTGTCATGAAAATAACAGGTCTTCATAGCAGTTCTTTCTGCTATCTTCGAACAGTGGTCTTCATAATCATTCCGTGTCTGGGCTCACACACATGCACTCTCCTCCACTTCACTTTGACTAATATAATTATTTAACCAAATTTGTCTATGTTCATCAACTTCATAACCAGAGAAAGCTGTGGTTTAACTCTCCCATAATCCATCCTAGTGATGGGTAAAGACAACTGAAGCTGATTCCCTACATGTATCATGCCAATTGAAAGGGATATTCTGAATACCACTGTGGAATAGGATCAGGCTCATAAACCAGAGATGTTACTGAATACTCACTGAAGAGATCAGCAGGTGCAGAGTCCCAAAGCTGCTTTCCCCTTGTCTAGACTCAAGAAGCAACTAACTTCAAGATCTGCACCTGGACTTCTAACCATTCCCCAGTTTCGGGAGACAAGGATTCATGCTGATAGGAGGATTTAGTATGGCTCATGCCCAGTGCAACTGTTATGAACGACTGCCTTCCAACTTTTGAGAGTCCTTGGAATGGCTTTGCTAGTTAGAATTATAGGGTTGAAAGAGACCTCAGGAGGTCATCAAGTCCAACCCCCCATTAAAAGAAGGACCAGTCCCAACTAAATTATCCCAGCCAGGGCTTTATCAAGCCAGGACTTAAAAACCTCTAGAGATGGAGATTCCACCACTTCAGTGGAATCTAGTACACTGATATCCAGTTATGACCTTGCCCCTTAGATTCATCCATGCAAAGATCATCTTCCTGATTTATTGCTCCAGCTATGTTTCTTTTGCATCATTCTGCTGATGTCAATGGAGTTATGCCAATTTACATCCCCTCATCTTTTTTCCCTTCCATGCATCAGCGCAAAAGGTAGCATATTCAATTGTTCCACAAGAATTGTTGGTAAATGTGTATTTGACTGTGCAAGTCCAGTACTACAGTTACTCATTTAAATACACATTTGCATATGTATTTATATGGAACTGGTGGGATATGGAAATAATGTGGGTCTTTAACCACACATGAGGGATTGAAAGAGAGTGGGAAAAGAGGAGAGCTGCATGAATGATTTCATTTTCCTGCCTGGAGGCCCAACTTTCAAAAAACTTGGAACACATTGACCTAATATACATTGTGTGAACAAATGCAGGTTTTGCAAGCATTTTTTTAAATTGGCTTGGTCCCGGATTCCCGTTAACACACACTAACGGAAATCAAGAACAATTTATTTTCACCAAATACTTTTTTCTTGAAAACGTTTTTTCTTTTAAGCATAAACTATTTTAAATTATATTTAGGTGCAATCTTATGCTAATGCCTTTTAGGAACAGCATCTTTCTAATTTCCCGCTCTGATAAGTCCTTGTCGTGCCATCTCCTGACCATGAAATGAGTCGTGTTGTATGCTGATATCAACGGGCATGATGTGTCATAGCAACGACCACTAGAGCGGAAAATTCAAACAGAAAAAAAACCACTTGACAGGCATTGTAGAGATTTTCTAAAAAAACTCTAAGGGAATACTTCAACTATTTAAGAAGGAAAAAGAAGATTTAAATATATATTTAAATATCTGTTGTTTACTGAAATATATTATGGTTTAAATTGTAGGATAACCTTAAACCCAATTCTATTTTGCCTGTATAAATGCTTATATGTAGTATAACATAGAGTATAATATAGATAGCAGAGTGCTCAGGGAGACGACACAGACAGATGTCCACAGTGACCCTACAAACTGGTCCTATGAGTTTATGAGTCTTACCAGAACTCAGAAGTGCTCAAATATGGTAAAAACCAATCTGTTTTGTGTGATTTCTGGCTCAAGAAGGCAGGGCTGGCCCACAACATTTTGGCACCTGAGGCAGGGAGCTGAAATGACGCCCCCATACTCCTTCGCTTGGGCCGAAACTTTGAAAGGTCTCAATTCTGCCTTCTTCCTGTTCTTTGTGCCCTCCTTCCTCCATCAGAGCACTCCACCATCTCTGTGCATCTCGAGCAGAGAGACTATACACGCACCAGCAGCAGACACAATTTTCTACACTCTGGGTTCTAGTGGCACCTTCCCCCCTCACACACACACAGTCTGGCACCTGAAGTGACCACCTCAGTTTGCCCCATGGTAAGGCCAGCGCTGCTAGTGGGAGATAAAGACATCGAAAAATCATCAGAAACTGATTCCTGCAAGATTTCTAGCCCAGTTTTGCAGATCCAACCATTTCTGAAAAACACCTATGATTCTTAAAAACACTCCTGGCTAGATCTACAAAGGGAGGCAGGCATTGCAGCACTCACGGGGGGCCAACAGGCACTTGTTGGGCCACAGGGCAAGATGGGAGGAGGCTGGCTCTGTTCCCTTAGAAGGGGCGGGGCCTCAGGCAGAAGGGTTGGGCCTGGGGCTAGCTTGTCCCAGCTGGCTCTTTAGCACCATCTGGAACATACTATAAGGGGGCTCCAGCAGTGATTTAAAGGGTCCGGGGCTCTGGCTGCCATAATAGCAGTGGGTGGCCAGGAGCTCTGGGCTTTTTTAAATTGCCAAGTCCCAGGGCAGGTGTCACCCTCCCCTCATTTAGCAGGCCTGAGTACTCAGCAATTCAAGGCCTAACTACTTTGAATGAGATTCACAGAAGGCAGCAAACTGAATGGGAAGCTGCTTCTTCTAGCTCTTAGGAAATGCAGAGGCCCTGCCCTGACAAGGAATTACACATCTAAGTCCAGAGGTAGTGGCAGCGGTGAAGGTGCCACCACTAGCCTAGTGGGAAGGACATGCACCTCAGAGGTGGGAGTCTTAAGTGTGGATCCCTGGTCTAGCAGGTTTGGAGTCCAGACTTGAACCCGTGTCTTTCACATTCCAGCTGTATGCCTTAACCACAGAGCTATTGTGTAGAATGGGGACCATTTGCACTGTCACCAAACTACAAGTTGAACTTCTCTTGTCCAGCACTTTCTGGTCTGGCAACATCCATGATCTGGCATGATTTTAATTAGCCATTTATCATGGGTAGGGCTAAGTTTCCCACAGTCCCATGAAGTTTTTTTATAACCACCAGTTGTGGCTCCAAGTGTTCTGTGCTTTTGCTTAGCTCTAATTTACCCCACAATGTCTCCTAAGAGTCCAAGAAACTGTGGACGTGTTGGTCATGCTGCTAGACAATATTGACCACCCACAGTCCGACAAACTCTCTGGTTTGGCACTGGTCAGATACCGAGGGTGCTGGACTAGAGAGGTTCAACGTGTACACTGATTTTTGGGGAGTGTGGCTATGCACAGAGCGTATGTATCTGATCAGGTCCTGCTGTGGGAAAGAGGCATGAAAGTGCCTAGTGCACAAATCCTACCAGGATTTTGGGGCTGACCTGCTCACTGGCATCAGGATTTAGGCAGCTTTTTTGCCTAAGGACTTGAGGAACTTTCAGGTTCAGGCAACAGCTAAACAAAGGCTTTGAGGCTCCTGTGGCACATAAATGTGGGAGCTAGGCACCCAGCGTGGCAGGTAGGAACGTAAATGGCCCTTGGAGTTAATCTAAATGCTCTACATGTTTTGTTAGTCTTTAAGGTGCTACTGCTCATATTGAAGTCGGTGGGAGCGTTACCGCTGGTTTCAATGGGAAAAGAGTTAGGACAATGCTGAAGGTTAGGTTTTTGGCTATTCACTAGGGTCACATCTGAACTTTCAACCTTCTGAGGTTCATTCCTTATTAACAGAGGAGAGACGGAGCTTCCTGACTTCTCTGCAGTCCGGAAGTGATCACATCCTGCAATGTCTGGAAGCAGGCAATGAATCCTTGCAAAATTTAGATCTAGGTTTGGAGCCATTATAAATTTACAGAGTGTTGGGATCAGGGTTGGGAACAATGTGCCCTCTAATTTTTTTTCCATCTATGTGCAGAATAAATTGTGTCATGTGCACCAAGGCATGCATCTAAGTGCACCATCAGTAGAAACATGTGCCTCCGACTGTGGGCACTCCCCTAACAAGTTGGGCAGTACCTGAATTTCTTCTGGGTGGCCACTTACAGGGAACACTGGTTGTGAGGGTGGGAACTCTAATTAATTTTTAACTCTGGACAGAAGACCCCATCAGTAGAAGAAACTTATTGGCCAATAAAATACAATATCTTTATTCCCTTCAAAACTCTCCACAAGAGAAGCTAATCGTTCATTAAGAACTGGTGTTGCCTTTCCATAATTAAATTAAGCAGAGTGTCTGTACCATTATGCTATCTGAAGTGCTTAATATACTGTGTGCTGCAAACCAATAGACCTTCGGCTTTCATCTACATTCCCTGCACACGTTTCAAAGTACAAAACAGTGATGCTAATAGTACAAAACAGTGATGCTAATTGTACAAACAAGACAAATCTAATCTCACTGATGTGTATCTATGTTTGGGATGGACAAACTGCAGCCTTACAGTAAATAATCAAGAGGCTTTGCCTCTTTCCCATCATTAGAGCAGTGGTTCTCAAACGTTTTAGTCCACAGCCCACCCTGCTCAATACAGACCTTTCCATAGACCACCAGCCAACCACCCATGATGACAAAATGGGTGCAGGACTGGGCTGAGGTTTCAGGGTCAGGCTGGGAGGTTGGGTGCAGGAGCCGACTGAGGATTGGAGGTCTGAGTGGGATTTAGGGTGCAGGAGTGGGCAGAGGGTGGTGGGTGTCCGGTTGGGGGCCTGGATGCAGGAGTGGGCTGAGAGTGGGGGGTCTGGCCAGCATTCCAGCCAATTGAAGCAGTAGGAAAAGTCTCCAGGTGAATGGTTTCCTGCACTGCCATTTCCCCAGCTGGGGGGAAGGGCAACTGCAGCACGCGGAACTGCTTTCTCTCGCACTAGGAGCTGAATCTAGCCTGTGAGGCTTGGTGCTTCCCCACCCCCGCAGTGAGAAGCCAACCTCATGGGGGTGGGGTGCGGGGCTGGAGTGCCACTGCAGGCTCCTTGTTGCAGGCATGGACAGCCGAGCCCGCAGCCCAACTGCAAGATGATCACAGACCACTAGTGGTCCCTGGACCACACTTTGAGCACCACCGCATTAGAGCTGTCTAAGACTCCGACCACACTCTGAGCTAGGGGATGACTCTGAGCGTGCACAGACATACTTGTGCTAGCTCTCATCTCAGCTGGCTTGCTGCAGTAGCAGTGTGGCTCTCAGCAGTCCTCATTACAGACCCACCGGGTTGGCACCGCTGGCGTTCCTGTGGCAACACTACTGTTTTCAGTAGACTAACGCCAATGAGCGATGGTGCGTGGGCTGGGACTCACAAGCCCAGCTTGTAGAGCAGACGGAACCTACTAGATGGTGTGTGAATGGGTGTTTACAGTAAACGAACAGGAAATGGGGGAAGGGAAGGAAGCCCAGAACGGGGGGGGGGGAGGGGGGAAGGGCAGATGAACATCCTAATTATGTGGGCTTCTCTCAACCAGATGGTCTACCACTAGTTTGGACCAAACATACACTTAATGTATTTATCTCCCAGTTGCCAAAAAAAAAAAAAATCATTTTGAGGGGGAAACAAAAGCTAGTCACTTTATGGCTGAATAGAATAATTTAACAAATCCCTATTTGACATGCTCATAAGAGGCTTAAGGAATCAATTTTCCCATGCTGTACTGTTAGTCCTTGGGGACACTTTAATTAACAGCGCTTGAAATAATTTGAGGCCAAAGGTGACAAAGATCAATTCTCAAAGATGCGTGGCTGGCACAAACCCTGATGAGCACTGGGCCCAATTCAGAACAGCTGTGAAAAGCCCGAGCAAGAGGGTTTGCTTGCTTGAAATTGAGAGAAGACACAGTAGAGCTGAGAGAAAGAAACTCCAGCCACAGGGCTAACCCAGGCTCCTACAGAAACCAGTGGGTGCATAGAGGCTGCAGAATAGTACCTCAGTCCTGTTATCCTTCTCCAGTATGGGATCTGTGGTGGGGTCCACATTGTGCTTTGTGCCGACTTTTGGGATTTTTGTGCCGATCTCATGCCTACTGATCCCCTTCTACATTCCCTTGCACAGAGCTGCACAGAAGTCTCTTCTGCAATAGAAAGTGGGGAGCCAATTCTCCAGGAAGAACTTACTGCAGAGAGAGTCTGCAGAACTGGCCTTCGTATGCAAATTTGACACCATAACCCAGAAACTGAACAAAGACATGAACAGGGTGGGCCATTATATTCAACGCCCAAATGACATCAAAAGCTAAGTATCGGACACTTACAGCCCCCTCTCTTAGCCTCATTTAGCACAGACACTATGGGTGTGTCTAGACTACATGCCTCCTTCGACGGAGGCATGTAGATTAGCCAGATCGGAAGAGGGAAATGAAGCCGCGATTAAAATAATCGCGGCTTCATTTAAATTTAAATGGCTGCCCCGATCTGCCGATCAGCTGTTTGTCGGCAGATCGGGGGAGTCTGGACGCGATGCCCCGACAAAGAAGCCTTTCTTCATCGACACAGGTAAACCTGGTTTCACGAGGCTTACCTGTGTCGATGAAGAAAGGCTTCTTTGTCGGGGCATCGCGTCCAGACTCCCCCGATCTGCCGACAAACAGCTGATCGGCAGATCGGGGCAGCCATTTAAATTTAAATGAAGCCGCGATTATTTTAATCGCGGCTTCATTTCCCTCTTCCGATCTGGCTAATCTACATGCCTCCGTCGAAGGAGGCATGTAGTCTAGACACACCCTATAATTGACAGTTTTTCTTCCCTTCCCTTTCCCCTCTGCCCTCTTTTTCTGCTTTAACTGTTGGGGTCTCTGTGCCTTTTGCTCCACTTATCTAAAGAAGTGGGTTGTGCCCATAAGCATGCGCAGCACATTTCATTAGGGTGTGCACCCAAAGAATTTTTTTAAAATGCACTTTGACCCCCATTGGCCACACCCCTGAGCCCCACTGGCCACACCTCTGGAGGTAACATTCTCAGGGCAAGATGGACACATGGCCAGAAGTAAAAGATGTCATGTGACCCCTCCCTGGACTTTTCCCACCATCCTCCTACCAATAGGGATTAATTTGGCCCCCACCAAACTCCCCTCATGCAACTATCCTGCAATTGCATTAACCCAACATGTGTGACATTAACTCAGGGGTGGAGAGGTTGGGGGAAGTGTTCCCTCTAAGTGTTTCCTCCCATGAGCAGAATGAATTTTGTGTTGTGCACCAGTACTGAGTTAATGTGGATTGTTTGGATGTGCCACTGTGGCACCCAAGTTATTAATACATATCTCAAACCTCTACCTTTTCTTCTGCTGCCATGTCTCCTCCCTTTGCTCCATCAGCTCCCCTGGTGCCTGCTGCCCCCAACCCCTCACCCTCCTCTGCTGTCCTGACTCCTGCCCTTCTCACTGCCCTCAGCCTTCCTGAGACCTGCCCCCCACCCCCAGCCCTTTTCTCCCTCCTGTGCCCACTCCTCGAGTAGCCCCACTCTGATCATGTGAGCTACCCCTCCGCATCCTCTCTCCTAACACCTCCCTCTACACACCTGTTCTGCCGCTCTCCTCTGGTGCTGGTCCCTCACCTGCAGGTCTCTGCCCTTCTGCTTCGCCCCCAGAATCCCCTGGCATCTGCACCTTCCCTTAGCCCTGCATCCTCCTGGTGCCTCCCCCTTCCCTCACTGCCCCTTCCCCCTTTGCTCTCTTTTTCCCTGATGCCCTCCCCCTCACCACCCTCTGCCCCCAGCCCCTTCATGCCCCTGTGCCCTCATACGACTTGCTCCATATCCCTGCCTTCCTCATGCCCATCCCTTCTTTCAAGCCTTCTCCCAGAACCTCCCCCTCTCCCCTCTAGCTCCCAATGCCCTTACCCTCTCCTCTACCAGCATCACCCTGTCCCCCTCCCCTGACACCTCCCCTCCTGCCCTTTTCCTTATTGTCTCCACTTGGCCCCTTGGCATTTGTCTCTCCTCTACCCTGTCCCTTGGTGCCTTCCCCTTTCTTCTCCTGACCTGCCCCCTCCCTCTCCCACTGCTTCCTCTTATTTTTCCTCCTTCCCCTCCCCTCTTCTCCCTTATTTTCCCCCCTCCGCTCCTCTCCCCTGCCCTCCCCTCACTTACCTTACCTTCGGCTTCTGCCTTCCAGCTTGCGGGGCTGGAGTCAGAGTCGGCCCAAACTACAGGCCATCCAGGCCATAGCCCGGGGCACCGCGCAGTGCTGCTGGGCTAGGCGGGGGTGCCCCCGGGGGGGCCATGCAGTGCTGCCGGGCCGGGTGGGGGAGCTCCTGGGGGACCGTGTAGTGCTGCCGGGCCAGGCAGGGGTGCCTCAGGGGGCTGCACGGTGCTGCCGGGCCGGGCGGGGGCACCTCAGAGGGTCCGCATGGTGCTGCCAGGTTGGGCAGGGGCACCTCAGGGGGGCTGCGTGGTGCTGCTGCTGGGGTGGGGTGGGGGCCCAGGCCACAAAAATGGCTCGGGCTGGCATGTGTAGTCAGGCCCCAGCTGCCTCTGGAGCTGGGCAGCGCGGTTTTAAAGTCCCGGACCTGACATCACACCACGCCCGGGCATCTCCTCTCTCACCTGTTGCGTGGCGTTTTAGGACGCCCCACAGTGCCCTGTAGATGGCCGCGGGGAATTTAAAATGAGGGGCTGCGGCGCCCCATCACAAATCCCCTTCTAGCCGGCCCGAGACATATGGGTGTGCCTGGGCACACCCGGCACACCCCGTGCGCACACCTATGGTTGTGCCCATGAAAGCTCATGATACTCTCTATATTTTTTGTTTGTCTTTAAAGTACTACAGGACTGCTTGCTGTTTTTTACGTTTTTTTTAAGTTACAGACTAACACGGCAACTCCTCTGAGACTTTCTCCAGGAAGGGGTTCTCGGCCACTGTCTCCTTTTGGCCAGTGGAAGCACATGGTAGCATTTAGGCCCTATGCACAGATGCAAGATATTGCTGGATTTGGCTCTTAGTGAGCGGAAGACAATGCTGTGAAATGCTTCAGACTTGAGTGTTTTTCACCCAAAGATCACAAAGTGCTTTACAGCGGCGAATTAGCATTAGTATCATCTGCCTTTGTCTCTGCTTTCCAAGGCTCCCTGTCACACTGGCATCCGAAAGGTATCATTCGTCACAAAGAAAATGATGTTATTTCTCTCAGCTCCCTGTGAACAGACGTGTATGACTGTAAGTGTTTGTGAGAGATTGCTTCTTATAAATGCCATTCCTCAGGGAAGCTTTCTGGAAAAGACTGAAGACTTAAGCACAGTTGGAAGGTCATCGTCAGAACAATGGGGTTAGAAAGAACTCTTTAAATGAAAGCTTAGACTCTGGAGAACAGTTCTGTTACAGGGTGATGGATACTGTGGTCCTGGACAGTGTTCCCTCTAATTTTTTCTATCCATGTGCGGAATTAATTTTGTTGTGTGCATTGAGGCATGTGCAGTTGTGCACCACTAGCAGAAACACATGCTGCCAGCTGTTGGCACTCTTCTAATCAGATGGGCAGTATCTGAATCTCTCCGGGGAAGGGGTTGTCCAAGCTCTCAGCTCACAGGGAACACTAGTCCTGGAATGCACAAAGATCTCTTGTGATCCAGAGATGATGAACTAGGATTCAGAGATACGAGTTTTAAAGAGATTGGGGCAACTTTAGGGTTAGAGTAACTTGCCCTAAATCAGACTGAAACTAGTGGTAAAGGCAGAGAGCAAAACCCTTGTTTGCTAATGCTGAGAGCAATGCTCTAATCACTAGGCTATCATACCTTCCTATATATGGATATGTGTGTGCAACAAATCCTGACTCATTTTTCTAAGCCTTGCTTTATCCAAAGGTGTTGGAATGAATCAGTCCCTGACCAGAGGTTAGGCTGTCAGGAGAAGGTGCCTACTCTTACCACATGGGGACAGATTAGAGGCCCTGTCCTTCATCTCAACCAATTCTGTAATTAGCTGCAGTCCCAAAGGAACCAAGAAGACCACAAATCATTCCTACAAGAATCAAGTCAATGCACTGAGTGACCTTCTTCATATGTGCACAATCTATTCAATTCAGCAGTGATTTTAAATTGATTGGGTTGTGTAGATGAGAAAAATGCCTATATTCCAGTGAGGACCCAGATAATAAAGGTTGTTTCTCCAAAGGCCAGACAGATAACTGCAGTAAGACTGCAAGGTAAATAGAGATCAGGGTATCTCAGAAATGTGCATTTGGGGACATCTACTCATAGACCAGGAAAGTTTCTTTTATGTCAGAAGAGGTTATTGAAAATTTGACTTTTTTAAACATGCTGGATAAATACATTTGTGTATGCTTCAATGTTTACTAATGCCACATGGCCTTCTTTTTTTTTATACCCACATAAATATTTTTCAGTTGATCTATCATGGAACAACATTGTCAATGTGTGGTCAAAGTGTTGACACACACACATCAAGAATATTGTTTTCTCTTGAGCTACTTTTTATTTTTACGCCTTTGAATTCAAAAAAATGCCGTGAATAATGAAAATATCTGCCTTACTATTTTCCAGCTTTAAATATTCAGCATTAAACATTCATCTCTCAACCAAGTTTAATTTCTCATACTAGCATCATTTCTATAAAGCAAAATAAATGTGTAATTTTGGTGTTTAAATCATAAGTCTCAGGAAAGTCGTGGCAAATTGAAAGTGAATACAATTTATTTGCTAACACCTCATAGTTGGAAATAATTTATTATACAAGGACTTTCTGGAAAACAGAAGCCTCTTGAGTTCAAGCAACTTATAAAATTACTTGTGTGTCTAATAAACTACCCGTGGGCCAACAAGTACATTAGCATTGCACAAACTTTCTGACTTATTCATCACCACTATTTATTATTAAAACTTTATCTGTTTCAACTTAGTAAATAACTGCCTTGGGACACGCCATTCTGAGCAGCAGCAACAAAATAAAGTTTATACAATTTGCATAATATTGTACAAAGGATATTAGCTTAGAACAATATGAATCCCTTGGATCATCTGCACGGGCCCTTTGGTGTTTAATGTTGGTAAATATTTAAGTAACAGCAAGCCTATATAATTATAAAGATTCCTCTTCTTAATCCGCACAGGATGTAAAAGTGTTGTAAATTATCACAGTTACATGGTTTTAGCCAAACTAAGACTGGGAGAAGAGTGGGATACACTTGTTGCATTTGCCAGGTGTTTCATGATCTGCGTGCAAGACCATATTAGATTGCAAGCAGCACCTATACCCAGTTAAGTGCTTAAGTGTGTGTACAATGCTTATGACTGATGATTGGTGATGTCAACATGTTTTAAAGGCACAGAGTCACATTCTCCATTGCCCTGCATGTTCAGCAGTTATTGATGCCAGCACAAGGTTGAACTTCTCTAATCCAGCACTCTCTTGTCTGGCAACATCTGTGGCCTGACATGATTTTAGTTAGCTGGGTATCCACTTATTATGGGTGTAGCCAACTTTCCCACAGTCCCATCAAGTTTGTTTACAGCCACCAGTCCTGGTTTTCACTGTTCTGTGCTGTTATTTAGCTCCAATTTACCCCTAAATGTCTTCTGAGAGCCCAGTAAACAGTGGAAGTGCTGGTGATGGTGTTAGAAAATACTGACCTTCTGTAGTTCGGCAAATTCTCTGGTTTGGCACCTGTGAAGTCCCAAGGTTGCCAGACTAGAGAGGTTCAATCTGTACTAATCGTTCATATTAAAATCTGGTAGCACTATATCTCACACTCATTTTGTACTCACCTACTGGGTGACCATGCTCATGTCCCTTCATAGCCCGGAGCCTCAGTTTTCCCATGTATAACATGGTGGTCATGATTCTGCTCACTTTTGTAAGGTGCTTCAAAAGAAGTTATATATAAGAGTGACAGACTATAATAATGATTATGGCCAGGACTTGCAGCGTTATTGGTCTGTTGTGCATTGCACATGCCCAGGGCTCGACAAACCACGGCGAAATCCACTCGCCAGCCCCACACCGCACATGTGTCAGACCCGCACTGCGCATGCATGCACCGCCGGTGAACAGGGCGACCAGCTGAAATCTACTCACCACAGATTTGTCGAGCCCTGCGCATGCGCATTGTGGTAAAAGCAGCAACAATAAATACAGGTGTAACTGGCAGAGTTGCATTGACAGCAGTGGAATTGATATGATTCAACTGCAGGGGAGAGTCTGGCCCATTTATAACACCCTCTCTTGGGTGACGGGGCCAGGAAAGAGTAATTAGTGGTCAAAATCTACATCTTCTTCCTAGTAAATGGGAGTAAAGAGGCCGATTCCCATGTCCTGTGCTTAGTCCAGGAGATAAAGTCTCATTCTGTTTGATGTTTCCATAGTGAAATTGAAGAGGATAAAAATAAAAGATAGACTACAATGGACTAGAACATGCTGTGACAGATTTCGCAGATGAGCCCCAGCGAATCTCACATCAGCTAATCCCTGTCACCCTTTTCCATGAAAGATGGGTATTGAGATTTAAACAGTTGCCTCTACAATAGACTGAAATGAATGCCCATGGAGTAAATAGAATATCTCACCCTTGAAGAGTGATTATGTTTCTTTCACTCATGAGAAAGGCCTTCATAATTCATTCATACCTGCGGCACTCATGAGTTATGGGTCCTTCACACTCTTGAAAGACACATAATGCTCACCCTTCATGGATGAGCTCTCCTATATGTATTTAAATTGTAAAATTAAAGTCTGGAGCTTTTGAAGGCATTTTCAACATGTAAAACATAAATGCATCTAGAGAATTCTTTCCCCTTCTATTTGAAGGGTGACATGAAACCTTAGGAGAATATGACAACATGAAATATTACAGCGAAAGCTAACATGGGACGTGTTGCGTGTAAGACAAAAGAGGAGAAAAAGAAATTAATTTCCCCACTGATCATTCTTCAAAGAGAGGCACTATTGTTGCTTTCTTTGGAATGCTTTTAAATATCTTACTTCTATGCCCTCAGATAACTTTAATAGAATCTGAGGCATTATACCTAAAAATGTCAGTGTCACTTCAATCTGATTCCTAACTCCTGAGATTATTTAAGAAGATACATTTAATACTAGAAAGTGAGATGGGCTAGAAGTGCATCTGTGGAGGAGAACAGGGGAACACATAGGATAACAGAGATCACATAGATTTTAGGGATCTATACGTATTACAAAGGCTCAGCATTTTTTTTTATAGGTACAAGTTGAACCTCACTAGTCTGTCACCCTCGGGACCTCACTGGTACTGAACCAGAGAATTTGCTGGACCATGGGAGGTCAATATTGTCTAGATAAATGTACAGAAGACATACCTGTCTATCAGGGATCACTAAACACAATGTTCATTCCAGAAATTCAACAATTAGAGGGGACAATTAGCTAATATATGTTCTGAAGAATCCCAGTGATCCATTCCCCAGTGTTTATTATCAGATTCTAATAGTCGAGGGACACCATTCTTGCATATCCTGGCTAATAGCCATTGATGGACCTATTATCCATGAATTTATCTAGCTCTGTTTTGAACCCTGTTATAATTTTGGCATTCACAACATCTTCTGGCAAGGAGTTCCACGACTGATTGTGTGTTGTGTGAAGAAATACTTCCTTTTATTTGTTTTAAATCTGCCACCTATTAATTTCATTTGGTGACCCCTACTTTCTGTTATTAGGAGAAAAGGGCACTTGCTACTTTCTCTATACCAGTCATGAGTTTATAGACTTCAATCATATCCCCCCTGAGTCATCTGTTTTTCAAGCTGAAAGGTCCCAGTTTTATTAATATTTCATACAGAAGCCATTCCATACCCCTAGTCATTTTTGTTGCCCTTTTCTGAACCTTTTCCTGTGAGCACATAGTTGGAGAAACATTATAAAAAGTACTGAGCACTGATTCTAACATTGTGGGGCAGCTAAGAATAATTCTACTTTCCTGGACTAAATTCTAATTGTACTCTCTATTGTTCCCAACAGTTTGAAATGATGCTGGGGAAAACTGATGTAATACTTCAGTCTGAGGAAATCACCATTACACGTTTTTAAAGCACAAGAATTCCCAAAGTTCTTTCCCTGGATAATGAAATACAAAGCTAATTTTGAAGCTGGGCAAATGGTTTGTTCAGAGAACATAACTCTGACAACATTTTTCTGATAACAGGAGAGATTTTTAATTAGGTCTTCAGACTAAACTGATATTTGCTGAGAAAGGCTTTTGTAAATAAGTATCAGCCGTAAATTTTCTAGCTTACTGGTTTGTAAGATCTGATTGCAAAGAAAGCCAATTACAAATAGGCTATTCCTTGCTCTATGCCAGGCTGGGGAACCTTTTTTGAGTTGGGAGCCATTGACCCACAGAAAAATCAGTCAAGGGCTGCATACAAAAACCCCTCACTGATGTGGTGCCCGACCTTGCACACCAAAGCCTAGAGGGGCTCAGCCGAGTGGATTTTGTGTGCTCCAGCACCATGGTGGGGCAGCGGCTGGGGAGGGGGCCTGAAGTGCCAGCACAGTCTTCCCAATGAGGGGTGGGGGGGCCTTGAGCTTTGGGGGCCTGAGGTTCCTCATCCTGCTCTATGCTGGCATTATTTGATATGGTCATTTACCCATAGTAATGGTTATGTAACTATCATGACAAAATAAAAAACTACTTAGGGCTTGATCCTCAGAAACACAGTGGCTACGTCTAGACTACATCCCTTTTTCGGAAAAGGGATGTAAATTAGACGTATCGCAATTGCTAATGAAGCGGGGATTTAAATCTCCCGCACTTCATTTGCATAAAAACGGCTGCCGCTTTTTTTCGGCACGGAGCTTTGCCAGAGAAAAGCGCCAGTCTAGACGCTGATCTTTCGGAAAATAAAGCCTTTTCTGAAAGATCCCTTATCCCTCTTGAAATAAGGGATAAGGGATCTTTCAGAACGGCTTTATTTTCTGAAAGATCAGCATCTAGACTGGCGCTTTTCTCCGGCAAAGCTCCGTGCCGAAAAAAAGAGGCAGCCGTTTTTATGCTAATGAAGCGCAGGAGATTTAAATCCCTGCTTCGTTAGCAATTGCGATACGTCAAATTTACATCCCTTTTCCAAAAAAGGGATGTAGTCTAGACGTAGCCACAGAGTGAGTGCGTGACAGAATGATTCTTTGGATATTTTCCAATAATCTTTCAAAAATGTAATGTGTGTTTCTGATCGGGGACAGAGTATTTTGCTTTTGCACTATTGGAAGAATTCAAGAAGATACCATCGACTTGAAAATCAACTCTCTGAAAATGCCTTAACTTCTGTAGTTACATCTAAAATTAGTTTATCAGGAAGAAGTGGGTGAACAGTTATTTCCCTCTTTTTTTTCTTTGTTAGTTTATTTAGTGCGCCCTTTGGGTATGGCCTGTTCGCTGCTTCCTCGACTAATAGATTAAAATGTCAGAGGGGACCAATGTCATTATCTAGTCTGACTTCAGACACAGGCTACAGGACTTCCCTGAATTAATTCCTGCTTGAACTATAATAAAAACATCCATTCCTAATTTTAAAAATGCCGGTAATGGAGAATTCACCAAAACTCCTTAGTATGTTATTCTACGGGCTCTGTTGAGATTTGATCTCAGGCCTCTAGATTCAAAGTCCAGAATGCTGAAAATCCTATGCCAGAGAGCCAAGCACCACAGAATCACTTAGCTAGAGCTGGACTCTGCAAACAATTGACACGTTATTACTTTGCAAAGACGCTTAAATCCCTTTGGACTCAGTGAGAAAACTCGTGGAACTACCGGTAGAAGAGGTCCATATAATTCTCACAGGGGAGCAGACAATGCAGGGCATAGTATTTAAGGCATGCTCAGTCAGAAACGTAATTGTTTTTAAAAGTTAGTCGATTTAAAAATAATAATAAAATTGGATGTCCCTTTAATACTGTCATGGAACAATGATCCCCACCCTGGTGGTAGGTAGGGGCAGTTAAAGGGCAGTATTTAGAACTGTATGCTAATGCCAATTAGATTTTTATGAGATTTTTATGTAAATCTTTATGATTTTTGCCTAATTGAAAACAAGATTTACTTCCATTCTGCTGCTGATGAGTTTTAAATGATCTCAAATCAATCTCTCTATTATTATGTTATGCAATGGAGGTTTTTCAAGAGTGCAGGTTGTGTGTGTCTAGGAAGCTAATGAGATATTACATTGGAATTGCAAGTGGGAATATCATCCGTGTGGGTATAAATATCATGGTGGCTTTTTAAGCTGTTGGGTGAGCTTTTTCCACTCCATATCCTTCAACACATGACACGGAAGATTTCAACCTCACTATAACTCATTGGAAGCATCCCCTGCCATCCTTTTCCATTTATGGTCCACAGTGTTGAAGAAGGAGAAACACACTGTACTGGCATCTGTTCATTCTCTTTTGTGTACACACTTTCAAACCAATGCAAAAACGTTACCTTAACTGCCGACTGTAATCCATGGCTGTCCCTTCCTTTGTAGGCACTGCACAAGGCCTTGTTTGACATCAGGCGTGTCATGCTGGGGAACCAGCTGGCAGAGTTCTCAGTCATGGATAGGCTCCAACATCTCTTGAAGGTGAGCATGGTCAGGAGGGGTGGGGCGGTTTTAGCGTAGCACTGAGGGGAACTGGAAAGGGGAGACCGTAAATTCATTTTCCAGCCTGCACCTCAGTGGGCCATATTGGGCCCTGCCTCCTTCAGGGACAGGAGAAGGAGATGGAACTTCAATTCAGGGCCTAGGCCATCTTTGGGAGTATGAGCTTCAAATCCCCCACTCCTTGCCCAACCTCCCCAGAGGTGTTCCCTCTAAGCCATGCAGCAGCAAGACCCCACAGTTGCTTAATGAGCCCCGCCTAGACAGGGGCTCAGGACTCGCAAACGAAGCTGCCTGGAGTGGGGAGGGGCACGTCTCTCTCAGCAACAGCAGCAGCTCCTTGCTGAGGACAGAGCAGCAAGTCTCTCCCAGCTGGTAAGGGGGGCATGACTGGGCAGGGCACATTAAGCAGCTGTGGGGCTGTGCTGCCATGCAGCTTAGAGGGAACACTGCTTCCCCGCTCCCACCAGGAGATCCAAGAGATGGTGCTCACAGAAGAGTCATAGACTCCTTCCTAGAAATCCAGGTATACATATAGAGAGCCAGCATGTTTCCTTTATACATACAACTGCTGAAATGACCTACTGCACACAAATGGTAAAGCGGGGGGAAGGAGGTTGGTTCTGAAAACTCTGGTGCTGTCTGGCTCTGATTCAGAAAAATGCTTAAGCAGGTGCTTAACTTAAAGCATGTGAGCACTTCCCTTGAAGTTAGTTCTGCAGGGTGATAAGCAACTTTATTTTGGTGAGTCTGGCCATGCCATTGATACACATAAATGGGAACAGACCTTTTGAGAATCTGGCCACTTATTTACATACCTGAATGGGAGCAATTGGGTTCTGCAAGTCTGTCTAGGAACTAATTCATAGTAAGGAAATACTGATGAGCCATGGCGTTGTAACAAAAAATTCCATTCACCTACTAAAAATTAATATGTCCTCCGTAGACTGTTAAATCTTAATAGTTTTGTTGTTATTAATATACAAGCAAGAAGGGGTCAGTGAGATTCATTGCACATTAGTTTGGCCATCTAAAAATACCTAACCTTGGGCATAAACTTCAAATAAATTTTCATCTTAACTGTGACAATTCTGAGACCTGGTAAGAGAGGCAAGAAGCTGCGAGGAAGCAGGAAGGTGCAAATGAAATGATCTAATGTGGATAAGGTAGGACAAAAGAACATCTACACATCCCAGACTTGCTAAATTAAGACAGATCATGTATCAGAGGAAAAGATTGAATTTAAAGTTCAGAATGGTTTTAGTTTTAAAAAATAAAGTTAATTATTCCCATCTCATTTTTGTCTAAAAGAAGATTTAAAAGGAAAAACCAGGAAAATATACTTTGTTTTGAGAAACGTATGTAGGGGAACATATGAAGAAAATTTACAGAACCCTAGGACACTACATAAATTCTACTGAACCATACTTTTCAGGCACTATAAAAAGCTGGTGTATGTGTACACCAATGATCTCTGCAGGATGAAATGAGAATTGCTCAGCCACATGTAACAACAGGCCTGGAAGCTGCAAACAACTAATAAAGGACTTGTCTACATTTGAAGTGCTGCAAAAGTGACACTGTAATGCTTCAGTGTAGACACTCTCTACACTGACAGGAGTGGCTCCCTATTGGCATAAGTAATTTACCTCCTTGAGAGGGGGTAGCTGAGTTAATGGAAGAATTCTTCCTTTTGACTTACTGGTGCAGTGGTGGGTGACCTACAGCCCATTGAGGTTCTGTGTGTGGCCTACAAGACAGTTTGTTTGCCGGTGCCCACGCTGAAGAGTTGCCAGATTCCGCTGATTTCTGTTCACATTGCTTCCCCCCACCACTGATATGACTAAAATAACAAGTATGTAAAACAAGAGCATGTGAAGTGAGGTGCATGCTGATTGAGTGTGAGAGCCATGTCTTCCCTCTGAATCCAATCAAAGCACTGCTCCAGTTCAATCGGCGCAACCCACCAATTCTAGGCATGCAAGTGCTGTGAGCAAAACTACCTTATCCCGGAAGATGGTCTTAGTTACGACAATCTTGGGGCCCATTACACTGAAGGAGAGCCTCTCATGTGGCCCCTTCACTAGCCTAGGTTGCCCTTCATTGTCCTGGTGTCTTTACTGGGGCTTGGGTTGTCTTTGCAATGTCAGTCAGAGATTTTTAATGCTCTTCAGTGACGTAGCTGATCTTATCTAATTTTCTAGTGTAAGCCATTCAGGAGATTCTGTAAATGGCAGGGGTTTGGGCTTTTTGGCTATGCCTAAATTACACACCACTGGCAGCTGCATTTACTGTGCACGTAGCTACAAGCCGAAGCAAAGGGCAGGCTGCACCCCCGCTATGGTGCATAGCTACAAGTGTCAGTGAAAGGGCCTTCAGGCAGAAGAAAGGCAGGGGTCCAGTAAGAGGGACTTGGCAGAGGCTTGCCCTGCTGCTGGAGTGGTGAATAAATGTTCTGGCCAGTGGTAAAAGGCCGAACTTGCCTTTTTCCTCCTCCTGCCAGAACCCCTCCCCACGGTGGAGAAATGTCCCTTTTCCCTGTGAAATCCTTTCCTGCCTGCCCAAGCTCTTCCCTTCTCCTTCCTGATGGCCAGGCACTTTCCCTGCTGGTGGAGTCTTTTTCTGCAGAGGCAAAAGGCTCCAGCAGCGGGATGTTATCCTGAGGAAAAATAGCAGTCGAGATAGGGAGGCCCGGCTTAGGGCACTAAAGAACACATAAGGCCTATCCTGGCAATAATGCCTAATCCCTGCAGATGTGTCTGCACTCTCCTTGCCTGTGCTTAGCTTCACTGGCTATGCCGCTGTTTATAACTGCACGACACCACTCTGTGGGTATGTGCTTTACACACCACTGAAAGCAGCACACAATAGTGGCATATCCTGAGAGCAGGTGCTTCTGAGTTCTATCCCAGATCTGACTGGAAAGTGGGCAAAACATTACCACCCTAAAGTTTCTCAGTGGCCATAGTTCTTTTATACGATTAAAAGAACAGAGTCTCTACTGAGAGAAAAGGAAAGAGACAAAATATTTACAGAGCACAAGGCTTTTCACAAATGCTGAAAGGAGCTCTAGGGAACACTTGAGAGCTCCATGTAAACAGCTGCATACTGGAAACCATTTCCAATATGCAACAGCAACACAACTTATTGTTCCTAGGTTTGCTACCACCCACTGTCGAATATTCTTGAGCACCACCTACTGGCAGAGTCTCCAGTAACTAACTATTCATTTACAAAACCACGTCTCCTGTTAAAAGTTAACAGGGACCTGGAGAAGAAAGAATTCAATGGCCCACAGCTTGCACTGCCTGGCCCCAAGGGGGAGGAGGATGGCTCTGTATTACTAAATAACCCATCCATGAAGCATCAATCTACTGATAATGCTTGGCTTCCTGTCCATAGAAAAAACAAGACCAGGTCCAGGAAGGTTTGTGAATATCAACTACAGAGAGAAGACAGTGACTAAAACTAGACAAAAATGTCATCAATGAAGGCAAAATTCACTGGTTATTGCTGTTTATAGTGTTCAACCTATTACCAAGAAAACACATTTAGTTTTAAACAGTCTTTTTTCTTGTGTAGTTTTTAGGGTGCTTTGTTTTTGAGCCCAAAGATTTTTTTTGCTGGAGCAAGCTCTTATTTTGCTTTTTGCCTGAAGCAGTGGTTTTCAACCTGTGGTCTGATGACCCAGAGAGGTCTGCAGGTTACATCTAAGATTTCCAAAGAGGTCCACAGACACCTCAATTTGGATATTTTCAGGGTCTGCAATTAGAAAAAGACTGAAAACCACTGGTTTAAAGGGTGGAAAGGATCAGACAGGGGCCCTAAAACATTCAGTGCTTCGGCATCTGGTATCTTCATGTCATCCTTCATCTATAGCTTCCACAAGTCCATATCTCCGGCCTGCTTACCTGCATGCCACCTACACTGAAGCAAATTGAATTGCCTATTGGTTGTTTTTCACTTTTAATCTCAGTCTTTACTGTTTGTCCTTATACGCTTGAACCTCTTTAATTTGGCAACCGTGGGAAACAAGAAGTTCTGTAGGCCATGGAAGGTGCTGGGGCAAGGTCTGGGAGGCAGGTAGGGTGCATGACGGGGACAGGGATGGAAGCTTACCTGGCACCTTGCTCCGGGGGCCATATGTGGCTCCATGTCCCCTGCCACTCCCAGGCACTGGCCCCTCTGATATGAGAGTGACGTGGAAGAGCTTCCGGCAAAGTGCTTTGCTGCTTTGAGGGGAAATGGCAGCACACAGAGCCGCTTCCTCCTCCCCCTGCCAGGGTCCAAACCATGGGTGTTTCTGGATTAGGGACACCTAGAATACAGAGGTTTAAGTGTATTGAGAACTTCCTTTGGGCAAGAACATGGCTTCTTGAGTGTTTTGAAAGCATGAGACACAACATGGGTACCACACTAACTAAACAATCAAGATACATTTTAAGCAAAAAGGCCAGGATTGTCCACTGACACTTCACTTTTACAGAAAGTGCCCTCAATAAGCAGAGCACAACAATAAAGCACCAAACGAACTTGGACAGCAGGCAAGATAATGAAATCGAAATTTGGTAAAAATCAACAATTTGGAGGAAACAACACAGAATTTGAGGCATTAAATACTTTTTCACAACAAAACAATAAAACCCATCAGTTGTGTCTGTTTAAACCTCAATGTTATATATGCTGTTAAGTATGGTTCCTGGTTATCTCATTTCCCATTGTCCAGATATGTCAGTGATCCTGCTTTTCCATTTCACTATGGTCAATCATTAGAGGGGGTTATGGAGCTAGCTGGCATTTTTACCAGTAGGATTTATAAATATGCAGAGAGATGACCACAAGGATCTGAAAACCTAAATTTTCTGAAGAACACTTTTTCAAAAATATATGCTTGGAATGGATTGAGAAAGTCACAGTCCTAGCCCTTTAAGTAGGAAAATAGAGCAATAAAAGTTTAAAATGAAAGTAAACTGATTATGAGACTGCTTGTTTCTCCACAGAAAAATCTTGTGATCTCAAGTTTCTCAGGTTCTTCAGAAAAGCTTACCCCATTTCCCTCCCTTGAACTGATTGGCAGAGGATTTTGTAAACAAAAGCAAGCAGCCAGATGTTGCTTAGTTAAGATTTAGGGAGAAAAATGTTAGGTGTCCATTGTGAACAGCCTGTTGTGACAATACGTTGAAAATTATGGCAAGACATCTGATCCAGCATTTACAATTTACTGTTTATTACCAAAAAATGTGCATGTTAGGAAGAAACGAAACGTATCAAGAAGCTGCATTTTTCATTGCTATGGTAGCGATATCTCTGGTTACACTTTTCTGTATGGTCACTAAGGACAACAGTATAGATTGCTCTTTCCTTTCCCTATCCTAGTCTCCTTAGTCCTTTTCTCTCTTTCTTAGTATTAATTATGAGTTATTCTAGTGAATAAATCATTGTTTTATTGGTGGGGGAGAGAAGATGAAAAAACAGGAATTGCCATAACAGGCAAGAATTCTTGGACGAGCTGTTCCACTTTGCACAATATATTTATATAGCCATTTGGTCAAAGAGAATGAGAATTACTTTATAGCCTGGAAGCTAATGTGCTTTTCTGGGAGACCCAAATTCCTGTCCCTGCTCCAATGACTAAGAATTTTAAAGAAAGTGGAACATCTTCAGTACGAGAGTCTGAAAGAGATCCTTTCCAAATACTCCATAGCCCAATGAGTAGGGGATATATGAAGAATCTGGAAGACCCAAGGCATTTGAACCAAGGTCAACATCATGGGGAGCTTGTACTAACCACTGGGCTAGTGGATATGAGAGGACTTCTGCCTCTTCTTCTTTGGGCTTTTTTAAGAAGGGGCTGACCAGGCTTAGGTGCTGAATTTCATGGCTATGAGTTTTAACAGGAGAAGACACCAAAATCCTATTGAGGATCTACATTTCTTCTTGAAATTAGATTAGGCAGGTCAGCATGATGGCTTTTGTGAATCACTTTCCTAGGCTTCTAACTATGCATAGTATAGATGGTCTTGGAGCTGAAGTTACAGCTGAGGAGTCTTCTGGGTGGCAATCATTTAAAGTTGGACTCAGCCTATGTATAAAAACTACAGACCAGACTGATGCTCTGAGATCAATCTACCAATGTTCAATTTTAGCAGGTCTAGAGAAGACCCATCAAATTGACTGAAGATCACTCCGCAGTTGACCCCTCTACTTTACCCCAGATGAGAAAAGTCAGAGAAGTTGAGGGCAGAATTTCTCCCATTGACCCCTGTGTTGTAGATCTTATGGTAGCATGAACTAAGGTATGTCGACTCCAGCTGTTATTCACATAGCTGGAGTTGGATAGCTTAGGTCGACTTTCTGCAGTAGTGTAGCTGTAGCCTCAGCATTACAAGAACTAAATTCCCTTTGTGGCTCTAGGCCCCGTGTATCCAGCTCTTTTTCCTTTTGGGCCACAGACAGCATTCACACAAAGCTTCTTCTTACTATTCAGTGAGGGTATGTCTACACTTGCTCCCTAGTTTGAACTAGGGATGCAAAGATAGCCGACCGAAATTGCTAATGAAGCGGGGATTTAAATATCATAGAATCATAGAATCATAGAATACTAGGACTGGAAGGGACCTCGAGAGGTCATCGAGTCCAGTCCTCTGCCCTCATGGCAGGACCAAATACTGTCTAGACCATCCCGGATAGACATTTATCTAACCTACTCTTAAATATCTCCAGAGATGGGGATTCCACAACCTCCCTGGGCAATTTATTCCAGTGTTTGACCACCCTGACAGTTAGGAACTTTTTCCTAATGTCCAGCCTAAACCTCCCTTGCTGCAGTTTAAGCCCATTGCTTCTTGTTCTATCCTCAGAGGCCAAGATGAACAAGTTATCTCCCTCCTCCTTACAACACCCTTTTAGATATCTGAAAACTGCTATCATGTCCCCCCTCAATCTTCTCTTTTCTAAACTAAACAAACCTAGTTCCTTCAGCCTTCCCTCATAGGTCATGTTCTCTAGAACTTTAATCATTCTTGTTGCTCTTCTCTGGACCCTCTCCAATTTTTCCACATATTTCTTGAAATGTGCTGCCCAGACCTGGACACAATACTCCAATTGAGGCCTAACCAGCGCAGAGTAGAGCGGAAGAATGACTTCTCGTGTCTTGCTCACAACACACCTGTTAATACATCCCAGAATCATGTTTGCTTTCTTTGCAACAGTATCACACTGCTGACTCATATTTAACTTGTGGTCCACTATAATCCCTAGATCCCTTTCTGCCATACTCCTTCCCAGACCGTCACTTCCCATTCTGTATGTGTGAAACTGACTGTTCCTTCCTAAGTGGAGCACTTTGCATTTGTCTTTATTAAACTTCATCCTATTTATCTCAGACCATTTCTCCAATTTGTCCAGGTCATTTGAATTATGATCCTATCCTCCAGATTAGTCGCAACCCCTCCCAGTTTGGTATCATCTGCAAATTTACATCCTGCACTTCATTAGCATAATCTTGCCCGTGTTATATTATAACATTTTTTGAGGAGTAATGTTAGTTCTAACTAACGCGTCCCGGAGCGCATTTCCTGGTTTAAATCAGCTGGCAAGAGGAATAGCGCGCGGGTGAGATTATGCTAATGAAGTGTGGGTTATTTAAATCATCGCTTCATTAGCAATTTCGGTCAGCTACATTTGCATCCCTAGTTTGAACTAGGGAGCAAGCGTAGATGTATCCTTAGACAACAGCCAAACTTTCCTGCATTGTCATATTTTCCCCCCAGAGCATGTGTTTCTAAGCCCTGGTCTACACCAGGGAGTTATTTCAAAATAACCTCCTTTATTTCGAAATAATAAGTGGAGTGTCCACACTACCAAGCCTGTTATTTCAAAATTCCTCAGAGAATAACACTTATTTTGAAATTGTTATTTTGAAATAAAATACAGGACTATGTAGCACTTTAAAGACTAACAAGATGGTTTATTAGATGATGAGCTTTCGTGGGCCAGACCCACTTCCTCAGATCAAATAGTGGAAGAAAATAGTCACAACCTTATATACCAAAGGACAATTAAAAAAAATGAACACATATGAAAAGGACAAATCACATTTCAGAACAGAAGGACTATTTTCTTCCCCTGTATCCCCCTTCTGTTCTGAAATGTGATTTGTCCTTTTCATATGTGTTCATTTTTTTAAATTGTATCCTTTGGTATATATGGTTGTGACTATTTTCTTCCACTATTTGATCTGAGGAAGTGGGTGTGGCCCACGAAAGCTCATCATCTAATAAACCATCTTGTTAGTCTTTAAAGTGCTACAAAGTCCTGTATTTTGTTTCAGCCACACCAGACTAACACGGCTACATTTCTATCATTATTTTGAAATAGCATTAGATTGGACACCGCTGCTGTTATTTTGAAATAACTGCTCCCCAGAGTAATTCAAAGTAACTCCCCAGTGTTTCCTGGCACTCTGAGCCACAATAATGGAGTCTGCCTCAGGCTACTTTCAAGGAGACACACTATTTCGATTTTGTTATTTTGAGAGTTACGATTTCAAATTTAGTTATTTCAGAATAATTTTCTAGTGTAGCCATGCCCTAGGTGCCTAGGTAACTAGTGGCAATTGCAAGGAAGGTGGCATCTCGGGAATCAATTATTTCCAGAATTTCAAATTGAAATGCATGGATGAGAGTTTCAAAGTCTTGTGGGGATATGGATGACAATTACAACTTTTTAAAAATCTGAAGTGGGACATTACAAAAACTTGCGCAGCTAACAGAATATTAAATCTAGCTAGTGAACTTGAAAGAGATCAGAAATACTAACCGTATTTCTTAAGTAAATCTGCTTATTTTATAAAGTTTCCAAAGCTACCCTTTATAAACATAAATTAATAAAGTGCTGTCGTACCCTTGAACAAACAAATCAGATTTTATTTAAACAATTCAGATTTATTTCTGGCAATGCCAATTACTCCTATCATGTGAGCAAAATAATATAAAAAAATAAATACAGAAAATTCATCTGCTCTCTTGGACTTAGTAGCCTACCTTTGTTTTTATAATTAAAAGGAAATAAAACCAGTATGATGGGAAAGCATAGGCAAATATGAAAACCAGAGAGGCTGGGAAACAGGAAGTTTAAAATCATGCCAGTGAAATAACAGTTATGATCATTTAACTGTATCTGTTTGTGAAAAAAAAATATTCCCTGGCTTCCATACCACCTTCACCATGGCTGTATTCGGAAGCACTTTGAAGGATTTGTTATGAACATTGCAGGTCTTTTCTTACTGACTAAAGACAGCTCCAAACTGCGAGAGCCTCATAAAGACTGAGAGGCCTGGGAAAGCAGAACTAGGCCAAACTTCAACACTTTCATTAGGCTTCTAAACAAATGTGTGTGTGTGGGGGGGAGGGGAATTAACTGACCCTTGTATTTTGCAGTCAACTTACTTTCCAATACAAGTCTAAAGGGATGTTAACAGTGTCCTTCTATTGTATTCTGTTGAACTTTCCTGACATGAAGGGGAATGAGGGAGAATGTTCAGTCCATCCTAGAGATGGCACTGTTGCATTTCTGGGATCACTGCTGGATTTATATTGAAAAAGATTTAATGAAAAAAAAAAAGGAAATTAAACTGTATCAATAGTCATGTTACAGTATTTTTGATGTTTGTGTCACCTATTCAGATCAAAAGCCCCTCACCTTTCTTTCTGTTGAACCTAGATAACTTTGTTGATCTGCCTTAACTAAGAAGAATATAAGAAAAAAAGGTTATATTTGACTGTGTATTAGAAAATCCTTAGCATTTTGCTCTGAGAGGGTAAATGATTGGTATCTTTAAATAACTATGCTCAAGTAAGTTTAATTTTACATGGAAAATGGAAAGACGAGTTTAATACCAAGGTTTCTACTTGCATTCGATCATGGGCTTGGAGATGAACGTATGGTTAATGTAAAAGTAATAATCTAATGGCATTAGATACTACAGTTTATGTTTAGACCTACATGGGCATGTACATGTGCCACTGTTGCAATTCCAAAATTGCTGAAATTTGAAAGAGACATTGAGGGGCACTGGGAGCTTATTTCTCCACTCCCTTGTGAGGATGCTAACATCTGTGCAAAGTAAGGTTACCATTCTGATTGGGTAGCATTTTCTACCGTTGTTGCACAGCTGGCTACACAAAATGCAAAGAAGTGGAGAATCAGAAATTAGGGTTTCAGATATAGGAGCCTTAAAATTGGAACCCTGGAAGTGGAAGTCAGTGACTGGCTAGTGTTTTTGGAATCTAGGTGGGTGCTTAAATATGGAACCTAACTTTAAGCTCGGACTTTTAAAAACTCTTGTCTCTAAATAGCCTAAGGGATATTTGGATATATTTTAAACAGATTCTGATTAGGGATGTGCCCCGTTTACCCAGCACACATCATTATAGACAGTGGGAGGTGGACATTAGGGATTGACAGACAAGGGTAAAAAAAAAGGCACAGATTAGTAGAAAACAGAAATTTGAAAGAAGAAATCAAGCTGTCCTAGTGTTCTCAGAAAGAATCAGGGAACAGAACTAGCCTTCTGCCTCTTGGGGATTCAGCACAAAAGTGACATAAGCAAACACAAATCAATACTGAGCATATCATGAGAAATTTTGCATTTTGCTACTGGAAAGTAACACCCGACCTTGTGGCTTGGTATTAGTTACCTTGATGAAACTGAGCTAATATGGCAAGTCTGAGGGATGTGTGATGCAGACAGGAGCAGATTAGCTGAACTGCGTCTCCTCAGCAAACGTATTTGCCTAGTTACAGAGACTGTTATTTCTCTTTAAGTAAAATGCACTATTCTAGGCTTTGACACATAAGAGTTCAGCAATGAGGTGACCTTGATACAACCAAGTCAAGAACATAAATAATGTAAGAGTATTAAAATCCTTGGAGGGCACTCTTCCCTCCCCCCCCCCATGCATGCTGACTTTTTTTTTTCTTCTTCTTCCAAATATCTTTAAATGGGGGCATTCAGAGAGCGATAGCAACTTTTCTTTGTATTTATGGTGTTTATCTGCGATCAGCAGAAACAGGAAAATTGCAATGCTAGATCATTGGCTCTGCTCTGTCTTATCTACAATGCAGCAAGTCATCGTGTGCCTTGCCAGAAACTACTCACTCAGCATCTTAAATGGGAAATATTTTCTTAAGTGTATGTAGAGCAGCTAATGAGACACTTGCCTGCTTTGAAATGGTGACCCCCCTTCCCATCCAAATGCCTAGTATTTGCATTTAGATACACAAGACTGAGTACCCAGGGACCCAAATCCACAGGCTGAATCTCAGCACCAGGGCCAGAGAGATGCTGACAGGTTCGAATATGTGTATGATATTTTACATATCCGTCAGCATTCAATTAGCTATAGCCTTTCAATAAAGGAAGGCAGCATCAAAGCTACTTAGCTCTTATTTACATTCCCATACAAACCATTATGTGACATGCAAAAATATGGGGTCAGCTTCTCCACCAGTGTAAACCAGCTTTGTGTAAGGAGTGACAGCAATTTATCACACCTCAGGATCTGGCCACGCTTATACTACATGTTCAAAGGGATAACAAAAGGGCAGGCACAAAAAATAGGCAGGAAACTGTTTTTAATTCCTTTGGCATCTGTGGTACTACTCAAGTGCTTGAGGGCCTTGTGAGATCAGGACCTCAGTTTCCCATTGATATAAATGGGAATATTCTCCATTGAAGTCAAGAAATAACTCAGGATTTTTATCCGGGTAACAGATTACAAAGTGGCCTATGGTATGACTTGGAGCAGACGTACACATATTGGCCCATGTATTCTCTTAATACATGGCCAACATTTATAAGAATCATATGTTGGTCCATGGCCCTATATGAAGAACTGGGCCAAACAAACAGTTGGGCTGAGAGCCTCATAGCATGATTAGTACACAAAAGAACTGTTCAATGCACCACACAGGGGGAAGTCTGAATATATTCTGGTGCTGGTTGAAACAGAGAAAAAGTTGAAAACCCTTAAATTTGGAAGCTGTGTTCTACTTCGTATGGGCAGCCCTATCAATACTATGCTTGCAGTTTCCACAGAGCTCCCAAGCTGAAATTTCATAACAAAATGTTTAGATGCTACAGCCAGGGTCCTTAAAGACGAAGGTAGATGAATGGCTTCAAGGCATGCTGTCCCATTGAACCCTCTGTATGCATTAGAAGTCTGGGAAACATTCTAGCCATACATAAATATGACCATCTTGTATACTTAGAAAGCAAGACAGTGTAATACTGCACCTGTAAAAGGTTATGCAAGCTAATTACCATCAATGCAGGCAAAGGCATCCAAAGCCAAACATAACCGGGGTTGGGGAGAGAATCAGATGCTGAAGTGATACCTAATTCCAGGTTGAAAGGGCAGAATCACTTATAGCCATAGGTGCACAACACAAGATGCACATCAGCGATCCCCTGAAGTGCTCAAACTACATGCTGTTAACCATCTAAAAGCTGTTACAGGTTGAACTTCTCTAGTCTGGCACCCTCGGGACCTGACCTGGAGCTGAACCAGAGAATTTGCTGAACCATGAGAGGTCAATATCATCTCGCAGTGGAAGTGTTGGTAATGCTGCTTACTTTATAAGACATTGAGGGGTCAGTTAGAGCTAAACAGCAGCAGAGAACACTGAGAGCCAGGACTGGTGGCTGTAAACAGACTTTATGGGACCATGGGAAACCTGGTCACACTCATGATAAGTGGACATCCATCTAACTGAAATCATGCCAGACTATGGGTGTTGCCAGATTAGGGAGTGTCAGACAAGAGAGGTTCAACCTGAACTGGAAGTACAAAATTTTTCTGTCTCATAAAGAATGACATTGCTGCCATTGCCAGCAGCTTGTAATGACCATGTCATCTATTTTTACTCCTTAGTGTTTTGGAGTCTCTTAATTATGGTGAAAATAGAAACATCATTAACATTTAATAAGGTAGCCAGCCAAAATAAAGTTTGGGGAATTGTTCTCCAGGAACCTCTCTAAGGGCCTTGGCCACCTTATTAGGAATCGGAATAAGTCTTCCTAGTTTAGTGGTGCAAGTTATTAATCATATGATGTGAGCTGCAGTTGTTTTCATTGCAGTTCCCAGGGAGTTTGTATAGCACATGCCAGAGTCAATGCAGAATACCAGAGGTGTTTTGTGGTAACACTAAATGAGAAATAATGAAGGAACCCCAGAAGGTTCAGAGGTTGAGTTTGGGATTGGTGCAGAAAATCAGAAAATCGGGGTGCTGCAGGTATCCCTTTCATTACACAGCAGAGAAAACAAGAAATTGTGCACAGCTCATTAATAAAACCCCACCCCTTGGCCCTGACCAATTGTGTTAATGGCCTACTGTGTTACTCACTGTATGGCTAGAAAGCATCCTGGATAAGTTAGGTTTGGTAATTACATTTTATTTCTCCAATTTCCCCCTTGCTTTCAACTGAATTGTATTTTATTCTGCTTCATTTCCTATCGGCAAGCATATGTGCAGAATTGTTATGCACTGTTAAACTGTTGCAAGTGTTCTACTAAGTGTGGCTGCATTAGTGCTTCCTAATTGGACGGAAAATACATATAGCTGCTATTTACATTTCAGGTATTGTAACTTTATCACTTTCTGTACCCAAAAATTAAGGTTAGTATTTTTCTTGTTTGAAAAATTAGTACACAGATCCAGCATCTCCACTGCCTGACAAAGAGCACTGGCTGGATATGAGCCATGCAACACCCATTAAACTCGACTGACCCTTACAAGATCTAAACAGGGCATGTGTGTCTCGTTTTCAAGCAAGTTGGAAAATGTAGAGACACTGAGGGTATGTCTAGACTACATGCCTCTGTGTTCAGAGGAATGTAGATTAGGCTACCCGGCATAGGGAAATGAAGCCGCGATTCTAATAATCGCGGCTTCATTTAAATTAAAATGACTGCTGCGCTCTGCCGACCAGCTGATGATCAGCTGTTTGTCGGCAGATCGGAGCAGTCTAGACGCGCCATGGTCGACAAGGAAGCCTTTGTTGACCGGCACAGGTAAACCTGGTTTCACGAGGCACACTCAGAAGCTGAAGTGCCACCTCATGGATCACAAAACCCATTTCTTGATTTCTCTTGATTTTGGTAGGAAACGTCTCTCCCAAGCCCATGTGACTCTGGATTATGCATGAATAGAAATACAGGGACCAATTTCAGCAATTAAGCCATGATTTGAAAATTATCTCGGATTTGTTCATTGAGTTAAATAACGCATTGATACTTCTCATGATGACATAATTTCACTCCCACATAGGTTTTTTGTGTGCTCCAAAGGCCACAAACTATTATTTCCAGTAGTCCACAGTGTGGTAATAGACATCAAATTCATCCATGTGATTAGCAGAACTGACTGTTCTCATCATATCCACTAGGTTATAAAAGCACTTAGAGGCTCAAAGATAGGTCACTTATTCACAATTTGCTATGGTCAAGAAAGAAATCTCAGATGTTGAAGGAACTGAATATACTTCATAAACGGGTTATTTGTCAATTGTAGGCGATCCAGATGATTTGTGGGATCTAGTCTAAAATATAGGGCCAGAAATTTCAAAATGAGTTTGCAGTAGGTGACCCCTTAAAAATGAAGGAACATCTATTGCTTGTTCTCTTGTGCAGTGAAACTGGTGCTCATGCTGGGGAATAGACCTGCTTCCCCTTCTTTTGAAAATGTTGTTCTTTATGTTTCAGGCCTAAACTTACTGCTTTTATTATTGATATAGCATTACTAAACCCACCTCCCCCCAAACCCCCTCCCCCAAAACCCCCATCAACTCCATAATACAAAACAAACAAACAAACAAACAAACAAACAAACAAACAAACAATGGCTGAAGAAAATCAAAATTATTTGGTAATACAAAATATAAGCTTAACCCCTCCGAGATGTTCCCATGAAGAATTGCATTGTCTATGATGCTGTGCAAATGACCAACATCTGGATCCATATAAATTGCCATGAAGATTCATCATACTCCCTTGAAATGTCCCTGTAAGAAACTGCAGTTGTACAAGTTGTCTGGGGTGAGTTACTGCTACAAATAAATCTGACAAGCAAACAGCTACCGCAAAATGGATTGCATCTGATAGAGGGTGTCAGCTCACTCGGTAATCTGCAGTCTTTTATGGCTGAAAAGAATGATAGAACTATTTTTGAGAAAGAATCAGAGATAGCTGATACAGTCAGTATTTAAGTACAACTATTTTAAAATACCCCAAGTGCTTGGTATACTCATCTGGCTGTTTTCCAGTCCACAGATAGTGTTCATTACAATGCAGAAGTCTAAGATCTCAAAATAAATTTGGAAGGTTTGGCTGAGGGCCTAGGTGCCTTGAATTCTTTCCTAAGTTGTGCTTTGCAGATTCCAACAGACTCTTAATTTTGCAAAGTAACACACGAGGTTTCAGATGTGCTAATTTGATGGGAATAGTATTTGGAGATGAGGTACTGTGTGTTGTCCTTGGGCCCTGTTTAGATGGAAAAGTTTTACTACTTACTTATAATTTCCCTCCTATTTCGATAGAGGAATGACTTTTTTTGGGTCTAACTTAACCACGTTCCCAGGTGATGTAAGAAAAAAGCTACTCTTACATTGGAATTGGAGTGTCCACACAAAGGGTTACGCCAGTTTAACAATATTGGTTTAATTTAGCTGCTTAGCTTATATTGAAAATCCCCTCCCTCTGTGTACAAAAGGCCCTCAGACCCACAATCCTTGCAACCACTCAGAGATTCCTGGCACTCATCAAGCACAACATATCAGTCATAAAGCATAGCTACTGGAGAGGTAGCCTAGTAAGGCCAATATTATAATGTTTCATTACCATTTCTATTGCAATCTCTCATTTTCAGAGGTATGTATGAGTCGTGGGAAAATCTCAAAAGGTTGGCAGGTATTTCTGCATTCACCCAAAAGATCAGATGCATTTCAAAATGCATTTGAGCTGTCTGAACCACATGAGTTTGCAAAACTGGGTCAGGCAATCTCATGTGAAAATAGCTTGCTTGTGACTGTGCCAGTGCCAGTATGTTTGGTCAGAAAGAACACATATCTTGACTCTTATGCTCCAGTTTTCATAGGGACTGGCAATGCAGATGCATGCAAAAATGAAATTACATAGTAGCTGATAGAGATGTAAAATCCCATTTAATTAGTTAACCCATTAAATGTGAAGCCCTGCTACTTCCAGTCCCGCGGGGGGGGGGAGGGGCTGCTGGCTGTCAGCCCACTCAGAGTCGGAAGCGGCAGCCCCCTGTTGGGCCTGCAGAGTTGGCAGCCCTGTGTGGGGCTGGAAACAGACTGGCTGCAGCAGCCCCTGGCAAGGTGGAGGGTCTGCCCTAGCCTGCTTGATCCCGGTTAATCTGTTAACCCGTTAAACTTAATGGGTAACTGGTTAACTAATTAAATGGGATTTTACATCCCTGTCGCACCACAGGCAGGGGGCTGCTCCCTGAGTACTCATTAACCATTACCCAGTAAGCATTACAGATGTTTGCCAGCTAACCGGTTACCAGTTAACATCCCTAGAAGCTGAATAGGTAGGGCACAGGCCTGGGTCCGGAGATGATAGTTCTGTCCCTGGCTCACTAGTGACCTGCTGCATAACCTTGAATGAATCGCTTCACCCCTTGTGCTTGTGCTCCTCACACTCCTTCGCTGTGATGACTGTTGAGATAAGGGGTCTGGCCTGCACTGCCTCACTGGGTGTTTGTACATTGCCTAGCACAGTATTTCTCAACCAGTGGTACGAGTACCCTTAGGGGTACTCGAGAGAAATCTGGGGGGGTACGTCAACACAACTGGAAATTTGGAGAAAACTGAATTTTTGCTTTAAGTTTTACAGCGCTTTATTATTTTTGTACTTTTTACACCCAAAAAATTCATCGCTCGCCTGGCTACGATTAAGTTGTTTAAACAAATGTGTTGCAATGTTAGAAAAATATTTTGTATGTCTGAAAACTGTAGGTACTGGGGATACTTCTAATTTTTTTAAAAAAAAGGGGGTGTTTACCATTTTTTAAATAAAAGGCGTACTTTATAAAAGAAGATTGAGAAACACTGGTCTAGCACAATGGGGTCTGGCTGTCAGACAGGGCTCCTAGTGTTATACACCTAATACAATAACATGTAATAATAATAATATGTCAATTTTTATAAAAACCTGAACTAATCTGAACCAAGAGCCCATTTCTGAGCTAGTTGGCAAGGTAGGTTAGCAGTCCTGAGAGCCACACCGTTTTGGCTGATCTCATATAAATGTTGGAAGGTCAAATGACAAGGCAAACAAATGAAACGTTAGCATTTCTTAGCTTTACTTTGTCCCCTCCTCAGTCAGAAGGCTTTGGTTTTGAAACCCAGGAAGTTAATGTATGTGGACTAAATTGCTAGTGGCATTCGGGTAGCAATAGTCTGACACAGTCAGGTTGCTGCAATATGCTGCGTGCTTGTGCTACACATAATCACACGGTAAGGGAAATGTATTTGTTCCTGTAATTACATAATCAGCTGTACAGCAATTATTTAAATACATGCTCAATGACAAATGAGCATTTTTAAAGAATCAAAGAAATTCAAACAACAACAACAAAAAGTCCCCTTATGTTTACAGGCATGTCAGTTTGGAAAATCACCACAGAAGGGGTCAGAGAGGGGATAGCTTCTGTAGGCTAATCTCACTGCATACCTCCATCCCTGGCCCCCAGCTCACTGTGGGCCATACTGCCTCCTCTCTCTCTTTCAGGGAGTACTTGCAACTCTCCCCCACCCTCTCTGTCATATCTGGGACTCTGTACCCCTTCTCTCTCTGCCACACAGCAGGATTTCCAATTCCCTCCAATACCAGCACCTCTGTGTGCCCCTTGTTCCATTCCCATTCTTACCTCTCTCTGCCATGCCTGGGGCTCTGGGTGTCCCCTTTCCTCTCTGCCCCCCCGAGGCCAGAAGTCAGTCACTCCCTCCCCACCTCTTCCAGATGGTTCTTCATTCCTCTGTATGCCAATGGCTTGGCATGCCCCAACATTCCCCTTCCATCCCAGGTGCTCTGTATCCCCCCTCTTCCCATATCGGGATCCATCAATCTCCCCTCACACCTGGGGAGAAGTGTGCTCCTATCTCCCTATCCCATTCCAAGGTTCCCATTCTCTCATCCACAGCAGGGGCCCTCTGTGGGCCCCTATTCATTCCCTTCCCCCATAGTAGGGTCCCCTAATTTCCCCCACTAGGAGGTCTATGTGAACTCTCATCCACCTACTGCAGAATCCACAATTTCTCACATGACCAGAGTCTTGACTGCTCTCCATGCCACGTCCCCCATTCTCTGCCCATGCCATGGGCTATTTGTCCCCCACATCCTTTGTTCTTGAGTCAGTGTTTCAACCTGTTAAATTCTCTTAGGAGGACGAGCAGAGATTAGATGGGATGTTGTTATGCTGCAAGGCACTGGTGAATTCCAAAAGCCAGTTGTTTGATCTACTGATAATTGCAGAGGTGACTGTAGCTGGGACCATTGTAATAAGAATACAGGAACTTTATGTGTACCCCATTTCCCCTCTTTTGAGTTTATGATTTCCCTCCACATCCATATAATTCTAGCCACTGATGCAAATAACATTCCCTGACGTTGGAATGTTCAGATGTATCATGCAAAGGCTGTCCCATTACAGAGACTGAACATTAGAAATGCCATGGAGCTAGGTGTAACAGCTTCACAAAGTGGTCCAGTAGAAACAAAATAAATTCACAGCACCAATTAAAAACATCTTTTACACTCTCGTAGTCAGGGTTAATGTTTTGGTCTTTCCTCCCCGTGTTCAAGCGATCTGATTTCTGTTAAAATGTGTGCATACTTACATAACTTTTTTGAAGGCAGATTAATAAATGCTCATTCGTATTACATAGTCCATGTTTTAGTGGTCATGTGAGTGGCCTGCACTGTGCAGGGGGTCAGACTAGATGATCATAATGGTCCCTTCTGACCTTAAAGTCTATAAGTGCACACCATAACTGCATGCATATCATATATGTTCAAAAATGCCTATAACTTTGGTTAACATTGGCCCAGGTTTCTAGGCATTTAAGTGATTGGAATCATATTGTATTTATTGCCTGGTCTCATAAATACAAATGTGTAACATGTAATGTGCTTGCAAAACGCAGTGCGCCCTGCAGGCAGAATAAAATTACACTGTTATTTCAGAGCCAGATCTTCCTTCTCAGAGTATCACACCACCACTTAGAATGCAAAGAGCACATGAATGAGCACACTGGGTCAGACCAATGGTTCATCTAGCCCAATATCCTGTCTTCTGATAGTGGACAAAGCCAGGTGCCCCAGAGGGAATGTACAGAACAGGTAATCATCAAGTGAACTGTTCCCTGTTGCCCATTCCCAGCCTCTAGTTAACAGAGGCTAGGGACATTATCCCTGCCCATCCTAGCTACTAGCCATTGATGGATCTAGCCTCTGTGAACTTACCTAGTTCTCTTTAGAACCCTGTTACAGTGAGACTTAATTCTGAACTGTAGAATGAATAGCTGTGATTTTCAATTTTTCAGTTAGCGACTTTTAAATCCGATTAAAGACAATAAAAGACAGACAGACAGAAAGAATAAATACATGAAGTCTGATTATATATAATCATACCCATTTATGCATATGTACAACAAAGTGACTCATTCATATATTCATTTGAACTGAAAAACAAAATGGCAGCTGCCGTACATCTCTTCTGTGAGGAGGCAGGAGAGACTGCTCTGTATTTAATGGTGCACTATACACAAACCCAGATGACATGTCCTGTCCCTTCATTCACAAAGATATGTCCACCACATTGTTGCCTCCGACTCAGTTTATGAGGCAAAAAACCCCTACTATTGACCATGCATTTTATGGGCAGCAGATGGATAGTTTTCAAAAGAAGAGGAAAAAGGCAGGGTACTTTTAAAATTTCATGTTGCACTGCTAGCTATGACCAGCTCAGTGGAGCAATGTTTACAGTGGGCGATCTAAAACCACTTCGGTATATTCCATTTTTTAAAAACTGACAACAAAGAATATGCAAGATGAAAGAAATGTGTTCATATTAAAACTAAGACAGAATTTTCCTCTGGCAATATTTGGGAGAAACTCAGCTGAGTAATCTTAGAGTGCTGTGTGCCAAAGCTAATACCTGCTGTGAATTTGGAAATCAGTGCAGAGAAAGTTCACTCACAAAAATTCAGGAAAGCATTTCTGGGAGCTGTTAATAAATACTGTCATATAATCCTTGCTAGAAGGGTGTCCTGATTTTATCTGGTAAAGTGGATTTCTGAATGCCATTTTCAGATTGTTGTTTATATTAGTGCACCACAAATGGTCAGCAGTGTTATGGTGTTGTATCTTCAGCACGGAGTGCAATTGGGTTCAACGATTGCAAGGCTGTATTTCCAGCTGCACAAAAAAGTGGACCTCAGAGAGATTCTGCAAACATTAGGCTAGCAACAAGCTATGACAACCTCTCTTGCTAACTTTGCCACTTTCCAAGGCAGAAGCTTTCTTCTGTGCAGAGAATTAACGTCTGCTGTCACAAGCTGATTCCAATAGTGACAGCAAGTTGCAAACTAAAAAACAAAACAAAAACAATCCCCCTCCCAACTCTATCTCAGCATGAATGTTGCATTGCTCTTACAATGAAGGGAGCTTTTGGAGCTCTCCAATCAAGTGCACAAAGGCAATGTTCAGTAATTAATAGCATATTTAAAAAAATGTTGCACCCATTTGCATTTTTCTCTAAGGAAGAATAAGATGACAGCATGTAAGTAAATACCAGGAACAACCTCACACTCACAAGATGCTTCTGTCTCAATAATCTGCATTCACTGTAACCAACCAAAGATTGGGCCTGCTGAGAAAATCCTTTTTATTAAAGAAAAAACGTTTGCTGACAGCTTGTGCTACTGTAGAATCCTCTGTGAAAGAGTTTTCTTCTCCAGTTCCTCCTCATTTATTTTGAGCCTTCAATTAATGAGGATTCAGTTCAGGAAAAAGGATCTGAAACCAAGAAATAAGCCTCCCAACCCTATTTATAAGATGTGCAAGTTGGGTGGCGGAGGCATGGGCTGGTTCTACAGGAAGCAATGGCTTTCACCTCTACTTTTTAGTTTGAAATTATTGCAGGCCAGTGCTCACCACCAGGTACCTGTCAACGTACTGGCTTTCATAGTTTGGTAGAAACTTTGCCTCTTTCCAAAAAGGGTCATACAGAGGGAGGTAGGAAGGAGGAGGGAGGTATGGGATAGGGTGAAATCAAATGTAAGTAATTGATACTCAAGAATAGCAAATTAGAGCCCTGGCTGCCAGAGAAAGTCGGGGAAGACAGAATTGGTTGTTTTGTGGCCCGTGTGAAATAAGTTGATCGTTTCAATCCACACAAAGCTATAGGAAATATCTCCATAAGCTTTCACTCAACTAGCTTTGTGCCTGGGATTCAAGGTTTGATGCGTTCACAAGCCTCAATCCATGAGTGTAAATGTGCAGAGAACAGGGGCTAGGCTGGGATGTTCATGCCATTGACACTCTCTTTTTCCACAGCTAGGAATATCTTGCCCCCATACCTGTTTCCTTACTCCCCTCCTCACCCATTAAGCCTACAGACTTTTCCAAACATATCTAAGCCCTAGTCTTCACTGCACAATGGATTGACACTGCAGCAATCAATCCACCGGCAGTTGATTTATTGCATCTGCTTAGATACAGTAAATTGATTTCCAACCGCTCTCCCATTCTGGTACTCCACCAGGATGAGAAGAATAACTGGAGTCTATGGGAGAGTACAGAAGATACCAAGGTAAGTATGTTCACCTTTACCCTGCAGAAGACACTTCAGTAAGTAGGTTGATTTCAGCTACACTATTTGCATAGGTTAGACCAACAGAGAGAGGGAGGTTAGTGTAGACTAGGCTTAAGGTAGAAAAGGCAGCTTCTTGTAGGAATGGCTGGTCAAACAAACTTCCAGGAGCTTTGTTTCGTACCAAACCTTAATAATCAAACTGCAGGACACTTTTCTTAAACCAAATCCTTCAGGGACCCTGTTCCCAGGTGTCCCCATGACAAAGAGCCTCTGCCACCAGTGCCACTGTCCAAGGAAGTCTTTGCAATGAACCTGAGAACTGAATAAACTTTGAATCCTCTACTTGCTAATTGCTGGCCCTTCAAGTCAGCAATGAAACAGGTTGCCAGCTAAGGACTTTGGGGCAGCAAGAGTTCTGCAGAGGGGTTTAAGGGTTTTGTCAGGAATAAGCTGCATATCACAGAGGCTATTCAGCATACCTGGACTCTCTGGTGCATGCAACATCCTCTAATTTGATAGCACTCAGATTCTGTCGTGTCCTGCTCTGCTTAGCACAGTGCCCTTCCCCTACGCAGTGCCCTTGAGCACAAGATGGAGTAGCATCCCAGTCACCCATGAGTGAGCTGCTCACCTCCTTAAGTTCTGTGTCTCCTGAAGATCCTTTTTTGATTTCAACTCATTTTTAAAGTAAGTGTGCGGGTATGTGTGTGGAGGTGGGGGTAAGGAGGGAAGGGAAGATAGAAAATTGACACTTGGATAAGACAAAGGAACTCCTTTTATACCTCAAATCTATTCTTTTGTTGTTACTGAAGATGCCCCCTCCTTTTCTGTCACAAGTTTCCACTTCCTTTCACTTGTTAACATTCCCTACTGCCTCAGATAATGTACTCTGGCAAAATGCTATGCTAACCAAGATCTAAATGTTGAAGACTCAAAAACAAATCAGTGGTTCACACTGGAAAAACACATTCAGCATTCACCCTTCAATAATATGTGGCATAAGTAATGGCAGCTGAAACCTCCTTGGTCCCCCCCCAAAAAAAAAGTTGACTGACAATTCATTCACCATAATATGCTGAGATTGATTGCCTTAGAAAGGCAATGAAATTGCATAGGAAGTGATATTATTTGGGGGAACTGTATAATTCATTGACTATGTTGTAGTGCATTGTGCATGTAGTGTTATATTTTGGGCACACTGGGAAGTATTAGATATTAAATTACTTTGTATGATGCAGCCCAGACGTTAAAAAATGTGCATTGCTTGGGACTACATGATTCAGTGAGAAAATATAAATGGAAAATTACTGGAGCTGAAATTTTATTGCAAAGTTATTTATCTTTGTTATTACTTTCTGAATCCTTTTGTGCTCATTGTATGCTGCGACAGATAGAGCAACTCTTACTTACACTTTAAACAGAGGATTATGAAGGAGACAGACTCATTTCATACCAAAGAAAGAGATTAAAATTGGGGCCAATGTTGGTGTTTATTCTTATGACGGTTCCTAAAATTGATATACAAAAAAATACTTTGTAGTACGTTTCACAAACTGCGTAGTTGTATAACATCATATTAGGCCATTCAATATTTTCTGTTAAACACCATAATAGCAAAAACATGACTGATAAAAACCAATTTTCTTGATTTAATGGTCCCAGAACTCTAAGAAACAAGAGTTACAGCGGAGTAGGTTTATGGAAGATAATCTGATTTTACTGAAATTAATAGGGATGAGTCATTTTTTATTGGGATATGAATTACATATAACAATATGTTCGTAATACATATCTACATATACATTTTTCTCTTGAGACTATATCTACTTTCAATAAAGGTGTACAAATGGGAAAATCCAATTTTTTGTTTAGACCTTGCTCTTGCAACATGCGGAGTGAAAGCCCTCATCTTTAGTGGGAGCTATGGGCACACAGCTTGTCTCAGAATGGACACATATAGTTTTTGCCTGCATAATTACATTATTGTATCTGTAATTGCCATAATAACTGTACTCAAAAATAGCAAGTTAATCATCTAACTCGGTTATTTACGTGTATCTTTGCAATGACCAGCCATGGTAACTGTACTTGCAAAGAAGGTGTGTCACTGCACATGCAGGCCTGTGTGTTCAATTGCATATGTGCAGAATTGAAAATCTGTCTCCCCTTGTCCTTCTTCTATTATTTCTGCCCAATTTCCCATGTAATATCGCAAACTGACGTTGTGTATAAGAAACAAGAATGATGGAGAGGAAAACCTCATGGCAGAAATGCACACACACCTTTGAAGGAGAGAATTTAGTTGGCTGGCGCTAATGTTGCCTGTGGGGGGGGAAATGTGGGTGTGACTGCATGATCATAAATGCATTTGTGCCACTAAATCAAAGCCAGTACGCCAAGGATGGTGGTGATGCTGAGCTAAGATGTCCCATCCCTAATCCTGTTTTCTAAAGGTTTCCTGGGGGCAAGCAATCCTGCTGTAGTTAGATGAGGAGAAGAAAAAGGAAATTCTTATTTAGCTTTCATTGTCTCCATTTGGGTTTCTCCAATGCACAAAAGGAAAGGAAGTTAGGGATTGATAATAGAGATTTCAGCAGCATATAAATCTCCAAAATCTTGACCTCCACTCCCAATGCCTCTCCAATCTTAACAGAACTTAGGCCAGTCCAAAAGCATCTTCAATAAATGAAGAAAATGAGAGCAAAAATGAATGAACATAGGTCAGGGAAAGTCCCATCAGATGAAGGGTTGGAGCCAGGCCAGGTCTATACTAGGTCCAGAAGGTTGCCTTAAGGTATGCAACTCCAGCTATGTAAATAACACAGCTAGAGTTAACTTTAACGTATCTTAAACTGAGCTTGGGGCCATCGATTTCCCTTGTTGGGAACAAATGCTCCCGTCGATTTCCCTTGTTCCTTGCAAATAGAGGAGTACCAGCGCTGACTGGGGTGCCCTCAGCATTCAATTTAGTGGGCCCTTAGTAGACCCGCTAAATTGAACATCAGAAGATTGATCTCCAGCATGGTAAATATAGACATGGCCTCAGAAACGATGCAGGGAGTGAGGCATTTATTCTCATTTCTGTAAGATGAAAGGATCATTTTAATGCCCCTTTCTGTGCAATCTCTTCCTGAAAATTTGGGATCTGAAGATATACTAATTTCTCTGCTCTACATAGCTATGACTAGATCTATATTCATATCATAAAGGGACAGGATGTAGAGACTCTATGAAATCCACTGGAGTTGTATGATTAATATATTTTACAGGGAATGTGCTCAAATCCTACAGTGATGGATTGCAGTACAAATCCTGCTGATGGACAGTAGATGAGCAGAGGCAAGTATGCCTGTCCTACTATGGGGAAATGAACATTCTAGATAATCCTGGAGCTTGACAGTATGGAGAAAGCCTGAATCACGTTTCGAAAACATAACATAGCCAATGCATTATGGGCCAAACATTTTCAAAGTCATGCAAGAACATATTTAGGTAAATTGGATCTGTTCAGCTGACACCTTATCTCGCATTTATCTTGGCCTTGAGTATTGCCTGAGATAATGGCAGTGTGATTAACTGACCCTGTAATTTCTTTCTCTTAGGTGTTCCTATAGCATTCCTGAAAGCACAGCCCTGGAGTCAACCTCAGAGTTATAATAAACTGGAGCATCCTACATGTTCAGAGATGCTGAAAGATTCTGAGATGTTTAGAGGTCAGCGGCACTTTCAGTGGGTAACTTCAGAAAGGCAGAATAAGTAATGACCTCGTATTCTATCCCTGATCCTATGAACACTTGTGTGTGTTAATTATGCGATTGATCTGGAGATATTTTGTTCATGTTTTTTGTAGGTTTGGAAAGGTTCTTTGGTTTGAAGAGACAAGATAATCTAGGGGTTAGGGCAGGAAGCCATGTTATCCCAGCTGTGCTGCTGTCTTGTAAGTAAGTCACTTAAATGCTTTATGCCAGGCCTGGGGAAAATACAGCCCACAGGTCGGGGCTGGCCCGCCAAGCCACCGGATCTGGCCCACAGAGGCCGTGAGGACACCCAGGCAGGCTCCCACGCTATGCAGAAACACAGCTTGTGTCAGCTTGACAAAGCCCTGTTTGGGTTAATTTAGATGGGATTGGTCCTGCCTTGGGCGGGGGCTGGACTTGATGACCTCCTGAAGTCTCTTCCAGCTCTATGATTCTATGATTCTGTGACAGCTGGTGGGCCCCGTTTCTGTTTCAAAACTGGAGGGGCAGGGGGAAGCTTCAGGAGCTGCCCCCACCCCCAGCACAATCCCATTGGCCAGTTTCTGGCCAGAAACCGAACAATAGGAGCTGCTTGTTTGAAAAACAGGCAGCCAAGAAGAACCACGCCCCCTCTCCTCGGCTCAGTTATTCACTGAAGCACGTGGCCAGGCAGGCAGGCAGGCTTGCCGGGGAATGTTTTAAGCTCTGCAAGCCTTAGCTCTGCAGGCAGGCAGGCTGATTTGGCTGCTGGCTGGTAAGTTTCCTGGTCACAGCCTGCCTCTGGCACCTCAGCCCTCCCTGCCCTAACCCTCTGCCCCCCCCACTCAACATACCTAAACCCTTTGTCTCCCCTTGCATCCATGCCCCCTCCCAGATCTCGCACCCCAATCTCCTGCGCCAGATCACAATCCCCTTCTACCCTATGTCACATCCCAAACCCTTGCGCTCCAGTCCTCTGCCCTAGGTCACAACCGCCTCCTTTACCCAAACTCCCTCCCAGACTCCAGTCTCCCTCCTGTGCCCCAGTCCCTTGCCCCAAGCTCCCTTCTGCACCAAACCTCCATCCCAGACCCCACATCTCCATTAATATCATGGAAGAGTGCGGCCCTCGACCACTTTCCAAAATCTTGGAGTGGCTCCCTGTCAAAAATTATTGCCCACCCTCGCGTTATGTCCACTACTCCACTTCTAAAATGGGCACAATAATACATATCCCATGGGATTGCTATGAGGCTTATTAAGTTAACATAACATGTTCCAAATTCTTCAGCTAAACCAGCAGGACTGATAAATATTATTGTGCTTTGTGACACATTTGTGCCATTTTTTTAAAAAAAGACAGATTTAGAAATACTTTAGGAAAAGTATGTTCTGAATTCTGTCCAAAGAATTACATGTTGCCTTACATGTTTAGACAAGGGGCGTAGCGCAGCTGAAACCAAGTATTGGGTGAACCCAGCAATTCTTGGAATTCAATACCATGCTTAGTGGGGGTTTTTGTTCAATCAGATAATCTGCAAGATTTTAGTCCTGCCACCGTCTACTGGAAAAAAAAGTCGTGGAGCACTGCTAACTAAAAGAATCATTTTAGCCTTTTGCAAAGCTAAACGCATTTCCAGGAAGTTAACATTTAGCATAGAATGAGTGCTGACTAAAGTTGCACCACAACTGCTGTTAGCCAAGTTTTACAACCTACCATCTCGGCATGGGAAGGCCATGACAAGCCAAAAATGAGGTCCCAGTTCAGCCAAGCATTTAGAGCATATGCATGAGTCCATCTTTATTCAGAAATGCACTCAAAAGTTAAGCAGACACTTTGCTGAGTAGTCATTAGCTCACGAACCAGAACCTCACAGGAGAAATGTTTGTTCTGCCTTCTACCCTCACCCGCTTTTATCTCCTGTGACAACAGTTATTTGAAGTTCCATACTCTGGAGATTTTCAAGTTGTCAGAGTGGAGAGAGGTAGCTAGTGGTGTACCTCAGGGGTGTGCCCTGGGACCAATCCTATTTGAGATATTCATAAATGTTCCAGTGGCTCCTCCTGAGGGACTGACGTTGCCTCCAGCTGCTCGTGGGAGGTGGGACTGTGGGGGCCAACACTGGCCTTCAGCTGTCCCCCACACCTTGTAATTGGTTTTGGGGGGAGGAGGGCTTCAGTGGCTGGCTCTGCCCTCCAGTGGCCTTGCCAGCCTGCAGATGCTCAGAGGAGGGGAGGGGGCAAGAGACTGCAGAAGCCAGCCTCAGCCTCTGGCTCCCCTCTCCCCTGGCCTCCAGCTGCCTCTCTTCCCCTGCAGCTAGTCCAGAGCTAGGCTGAGATTCCCAGCCCCAGTGTCTCTTGGGTGCAGGCTGGGCAGCACTGCCCAGCTGTGGGGTGGTGTTGGGGGGGACCATGACAGAGGGTCCAGTGGCCTCTCCCCCATGTGGCACTGTTTGGTGATGGGGGCAGTTATCATTAGATATAGATATGTAGATATATAGAGATCTCTCTCTCTCTCTCTGTCCCCTAAATTAGCTGTTACCACTCCGGAGAGAGATCTTGGAGTCATTGCGGATAGTTCTCTGAAACCATCCACTCAATGTGCAGCGGCAGTCAAAAAAGCAAACAATGTTGGGAATCATAAAGAAAGGGATAGAGAATAAGACACAGAATATCTTATTACCTCTATATAAATTCATAGTGCACCCACATCTTGAATACTGCATGCAGATGTGGTTGCCTCATCTAAAAAAAAAATCTTGGCATTGGAAAAAGTCCAGAAAGGGGCTACAAAAATGATTAAGGGATGGAACAACTTCTGTCTGAAGACAGATAAATTACTGGGACTTTTGAGCGTGGAGAAGAAATGACCGGGGGAGGAGGGAGGGTAGGAGAGAAGTCTATAAAATCACGACTGGTGTGGAGAAAGAAAATAAAGAAGAGTTATTTACTCCTCCCCAAAACACAAGGAACTAGGGATCACCAAATGAAATCAGCAAATAGAAGGTTTAAAACAAATACAAGGAAATACTTCTTCACACAATGCACAGTCAACCTCTGGAACTCCTTCAGAGGAGAAGGCTCTGACTATAACAGCGTTCAAAAAAGAGCTAGGTAAATTCACGGAGAGTGTATCAATGGCCATGAGGATGAGCAGGAATGGTGTCCCTAGCCTCTGTTTGTCAGAAGCTGGAAATGGGCAACAGTGGATAGCTCACTTGGTGATTACCTGTTCTGTTCAATCCCTCTGGGGCACATAGAATTGGTCACTGTTGGAGGACAGGATACTGGTCTAGATGGACCTTTGGTCTGCCCCAATATGGCTGTTCTTATGTTCAAGTTGATTTAGTTCTGGAAAATTATTCTCCAGTTTCCTGGTAGCTGATGGTAGGGGTTTCCCCAATAATCTAAATATTTATTGTCCTGTAAGAGCCCATTTAAACATTTTTGAGCTCCATATAGGACAAGCAAGTTAATTTAGCTCCATACCCATAGTCTTTTAAAATGGCTTCACCATTTATTAGAAAGCCTTGATTTTAATTTGATTTTCTCTGTGTCTTTCAGCATTGCTTCAGCCATGGTAGTGGTTTGCCCTAGGTTATTCCAGATCCCAGATTGTGAAAACTTTTCTTTGTTAACTTATCTTGTTCCCTCAACTAGACCAGAGTCTTAATCTACAGAGATGTGCCCTCCTCATCCCTTCTTTTGCTGTTGATTTTTGTAAAGCACGTTTCTATCCCTTTGGGTATTGTCAGCCCACTCAGACATCTCTGTGCCCAGAGAAACAGACTCATTACACCACCAAACTTGTGTGAGCAACTCAGCTTTTCATGGTCTGCCCTCCTTCATGCTCTTTGGAAATATTTAATATAGAAAGAGTGTGTGCATGTCTGTTCTAGTTAATGAAACATACCAGATCCAAACTATGGAGCATAAGCCATAAGATTTCAAAACAAAAGTTATGTTTAATAGTGGTTCATTTTAAATGTTTGTAAGATATACTAAGACATATATATGTTGAGTAGTGTTTTTGTCTTTAATGCCTTTTAACATTCTATGATATTAAACTTCATAACACCTCATAATTTAAGTCACAACTACATGGTTTAAGAAACAAGGCACTAGATTGGGGCACAGGTGATTAGGATTAGATGTGACTGTCCAAGTGTTCTGAGATTAAGTAAGAGCTCGGTATCATCATTATAGCAGTTTTACAAAAGAAAGTAAACTGAGGCACAGCAAGTCAGGATGGGGTGAAAAGAGAAGTTAGAATCCAAGACTAGAAGGCCTATTTAAAGATGCAAGAAACTTGAGTTAATCTTTTGTTTGGCTCCATTGATGTAATTTGCATTCTCTGTCTGAGTTTTTGTTTGAAGTTTCAGTGGCCAGAGAAGCAGGAAGCACAACATTTAAACGGCCTTTAGTGCCACACGGTGTCATGTGGAAGCTGTGCAAAAACCACACATGGCTTTGTGTCAACCTGAAACAAGTTGGGGAAACCATGAAAAGAGAAGCCACACAGTCTGCAGCTGAAGAAGATGGGTGCTAGCAAAGCCACCCTCCTTTGCCAGAATAGCTAACCAGTAGCAGTTACATGTTGTACCTCTACAAGGACATACCCCACAAATTTCTGTAACAATTCCATGGTCGCATGGTTTTCCCACTTGTTACTAAGGTGCAGAATCATAACTTCGTGGCAATATTGAAGTGTCACCGGTCTAGCACACCATGCCTCAATTTTCTCTCACCAGGTCTTTTCTATCCGTCATGATGAGATGCATGACTTAGCCTTCCAGATGGCTTGCTTTCAGAGTTCAATTCTTCTCTAGGACAATAAGAATCTAAACACCACAAAAAGTTCTTCTGCCTTATTGGATCGCTGCTTCAGCTTGCCCCATAGTCTCAATTTCCAGTCCCTTCTGGGCAACCTTTAAGTCTCCCTTTAAGTCTATGTCTAGACTGCAGGGTTAAATCGGAAAGACACACAATTTGCGGTATGCAAATTGCATATCTTTTTCCATTTAGTTTCAAAAGAGGCTTTTCTGAAATTTGGTGTGTCTACACAGCGCCAAATTTTGGAAAAAAGTGTTCTTTCTTATGGCTTGTAGAACGAGGTATATAGGGATAGCGAAAGAGCGCATCTGCTTGTTCGAAAGTTTTTTTGGAAAAGCGGATGCGTTCCTTGGATATGACATTGCTTTTCTGGGATACCTCCGGAAAAGCAGTGCAGTCTACATGTAGCCTATGACTCTCCAGTAACTACATCAGCCAGACCTTGCTGCAGGGACTTCCACAGAAGCCAAACTTGCTCTTGGGGATTTTTCTACCAACTGAGTTCTCTACCCATTTATAAGTCTCAGGTGTTCAGACTATTGTTACCCTATCTCACTTAGTCCTGGCCGTGTAGGCTAAAAGGTAGCTAATTATGGCACATATTAGGCTGATTGAACAGGGCAGTTACTCCCAAGCCTCCTGGCCTTTCTAGAGCAGGCCTTCCTGGACAAAGCTCTGATTCAATAGGTGCTACACAAAGCACAGATCCAGTAACTTGGGAATTTCCCTTTGCTGTTCGTGCTATAGAGTCTATGACATACAGATGGCAAGTTCTAATTCTGTCCCTTAGAAAGCAAGGGTAGAACATAGCAGTATTCCCAAACCGAAAAGAATTCTTGCGTGTGTGTTTGTCTTTGCACTGTCGGATGTGAAATAGAAGAAAAAGTTAAGAATAAAATGACAATATTTCTAAGAATTCCCAGGCGCTCTGACCAGTAAAACATTCCAATGTATTTCTGATTGCAGACATATATAAAAGCTGAATACAGTCTATGGAACAGCTTTAGATGAACAGCCAGAAATAAAAAGATCTGGTGTTCACAACTTATTGTATGGTCACATCCCAAAGTATAATCATTCCTGGGTGGCCAGAGGTGTCAGGCTGCGTGTTAATTATAGGCTAGTACAGAATCATAGAACACAAGAACTGGAAGGGACCTCGAGATGTCATTGAATGCAGTCCCCTCATGGCAGGACCAAGCACTGTCTAGACCCTAGATCCCTGATAGATGTCTATCTAACCTGCTCTTAAATATCTCCAGAGATGGAGATTCCACAATCTCCCTGGGCAATTTATTCCAGTGTTTGACCACCCTGACAGTTAGGAAGTTTTTCCTAATGTCCAACCTAAACCTCCCTTGCTGAAGTTTAAGCCCACTGCATATTGTCCTAAATATATTTATATATTTTGTACTAAATATATTTTCATATACTTTTATTCTTCCTCTCTGATTAAGATAACTTTTGCTCATGCAGTTGTCATATAGATGATGCTTCTTTCTGCACTGTCATGATGAAAGTCACTGATTGGGCTAGCCTTGCCTCTTTCCACACAGTCGCTATTAAATGGCAATGAGATACACATCCAGGGGGACTCCCAAATTACAAGTCCCCTTCAGAGCATTAATAAATTATCCCTTCATTTGCTCATGCTGAATCTCAGAATCTCAGGCTCCCATCAATGGAAACACTCCCATGACTTCAACAGGCATTTGACCAAACCTTAGGCCCTCAATGAGCTCTGCCTGGAATGACCCATGAGGCTGCATGATGGGTTCAGTGATTCACTTGCAAACTCACTGCAGGACCTGAGCACATGAACTTAAGCTGTTGCTAATCTGTGGTTACACTGTAGTCTGCATTTCTTAGCCTGGCTGATTTGATAACATGAAAGGCTCCCTAAAACTGCAGCTCTCTTATAACCACACTATAATGAGGCACTGGTTCCATTCTTGCAGAGAAGGGGTTAAAGCAGTCTGAAGGGAGCCTGTGCAAACCCCCTCCAATCAGGAAAAGGTTCGTAGGGAGCCAATCAGAGAGCAGGCTGCTGTAGCAGCCCTGTTATAAGGAGCTGCTGAGCAGAGAGAAGTTGGGTCCTGACCATGGTGGGTACAGAAGAGAAGTTCCTGCCTGATGCCTGTGCCAGGGTGTGGCCATGATATAAGGACCAAGAAGGTGCAAGGGGTCATCAGGAAATGGCACAGAGAAAATGAGCAGTCAACATGAGTGATGGAGGGCAGGACCAGCCTGCTGCCAGAGGGTCCCTGGGTCGAGCCCCAGACTAGTGGGTGAGCCTCGTCCATCCCTTCTCCTTTACACCACTCCTTGCCACCAGGGAGAGTGGCTATACAGACTGTGGCTTGCTCCTGAGGCAAAGGGGCTATACTTTGAGGCTGCAGTTGGCTACAGTGGTAGGTGAGACTAAGGACTGCCGATATCCCTTGAAGGGGGCAAGAAACCGGAGTAGTGGGCACTGCAGGAGGGCAATGTCCTGAAGAAGATGCCATGGTCCCAAGAGCGAGGCGGGTCCAAAGAGAGATGAGCTGAGCATGACGACCGGCCAGATACCGTCCAAAAGAGGGCATCCTGCTGAGAGTCAGAGCTAATCCCCAGTGTGACCAGCAAGAGGTGCCATGGTGGTGAGTCTCATTCCCTATACACACGGATTGTTACAGTCCGATTATTTCAAATTATTTAACAAATAAATCAGTAAATCATAATCTGCTGCATGACAGGATGAAGCTTCTTAAGACAGTTATGAATATTACCGCATGGATTCTGACAAGACGGTAATGAGGTTTTGCGACTAGCCAAGGAAACATATCTATTTTTACTATTTCAAGTGTGGGCTAACCAAAGCAGTAATTGCACAGTTCATGCTCTTTACCTTCCCCAAACCACTTATTGATTTGATTGTGTGGATAAATATGCAGCGACATAATTCAGTGCTGTACTGACCTCCAGCTGACTGGGAGCAAAGCAGCAGTGAATAGAATTTTAATAGCTCCTGCTAAAATCAGGTGTCCTCATCAATTACTATCTCCACAGATACCAAAATGCACTAAAATAATTTCCATGGAAAGACCAGCCCTAATTAGCTCCCATCAACATTCACTTCTTGTGAAAAACATGCCACCGTCCAACTGTTTGTTCTTATGCCAGAGAGACGGTTCCATGTCGTTGTGTTTGTTTACTGAGGCAGTGCGGTTGCTGTAGATTAGTGCTTCTCAATACTTGGACCTCAACTCCTTGAGGAGTCACGAAAAGCAAGTGGAAGGGGGGGGGGGCAGCACAAGACTTTACACTTATTATAATACAAACCAATAGAAATCGTATTCCCCATAAACCCTGCCTCTTCAAAATCAAGAATTCAGTGTCATGCTATGAAGCGCACATTCTTACACAGTGCTGTCCTTAGGCATACACAGAATATGCAGTTGCCTAGGGCACCACTAAATTTGAGGTACTTGGTGTGTGGCTAGGGCCACCACAAGTAGGATGGGACAGCAAGGCACTGGCAGTGCTGGCTCTGGCAGCCAGTCCCACCCCCCCAGGATCTAGCTGGTTGCCACCACTCTGCTTTGTGGGGCTTGGAGCAGGGCCATAGGGTGTGAGGTTGGGTCAGGTACAAGGCTGGGAGTGGAGCTCTGGGCCGGGCATTGATGCGGGGGTGGGCAGTGGAGCCCTAAGTGCGGGGATGACAACAACCGGAAACCCACATAAAATGTGGGGGTGCTGCTATACATCCTAGTTCCCCCACCTTTGCCTCCTTGCCCTGCTCATGCCCTTGCCCACCCACCTACCTCTCCCCGCTCCCTCACTCAGAGAGCACCATAAATCTTAAGAAAAGCCCTGCCAGAGGTTTAGGAGTGTTGCCCCCACAATAGTTTTTACTCTTACTTTTATAGTGACTGTCAGGAGTATATAAACATTTTTTTACTTTGAATAAGAGCTTTCCAGCCTCAAGAAACTGAAAGACACTAAGGTAGATACAGTCTGTAACATATGGGAGTATTGCTTATCTCAGTATGCTCCTATCAAAACCTCAGTCACAAAGCATGCAAACGGTATGTCTACACTAAAAAGTTAGTTCGAGCTAACTTTCATAGGCGCTACACTAGCGCTCCGTTAGTTCGAATTTAATTTGAACTAGCGGAGCGCTTAGTTTGAACTAGGAAAACCTCATTTTACGAGGATTAAGCCTAGTTCGAACTAGCTAGTTCGAATTAAGGGGTGTGTAGCCCCTTAATTCGAACTAGTGGGAGGCTAGCCCTCCCCAGCTTTCCCTGGTGGCCACTCTGGCCAACACCAGGGAAACTCGTCTGCCCCCCTCCCGGCCCCGGACCCTTTAAAGGGGCACAGGCTGGCTACGGTGCCCGTGCCAGGTGCAAGCCTGCCAGCACCCAGCCAGCAGACCCTGCACCTGGCACGAATCGAGCCAGCCACCTGCTGCCACCCAGCCCTCCCCCTCGTCCTGGGACAAGGCTGGCGGCTCCCGGGAGCTTGCCCGGGACCTCAAGAGGCAGGCACCCGCCTGGGCTAGTGCGGACATCGTGGACCTCGTCCACAATCTCCGCACTAGGCACAGGAAAGTGGCCGGCTAGGGCAGGAGAGCTGCCAGCCTGGCCACCCAGGAGCAGGTGTGCAAGAGAATCAAGGTGGTCCAGTGAGAGCCCCGACCCTGAGCCCTGAGCTTACAATGGCCGTCCTGGGTCAGACCAAAGGTCCATCTAGCCCAGTAGCCTGTCTGCCGACAGCAGCCAACACTAGGGACCCTGGAGGGGATGGACCGAAGACAGTGACCAAGCCATTTGTCTCGTGCCATCTCTCTCCAGCCTTCCACAAATCTTGGGCAGGGACACCACTCCTACCCCCTGGCTAAGACTACTCCATGGACCCAACCTCCATGACTTGATCTCACTTCCCTTTAAACTCTGTTCTAGTTCTAGCCTTCACAGCCTCCTGCAGCAAGGAGTTCCACAGGTTGATTCTTTGCTTTGTGAAGAACAACTTTCTCTTACTAGTTTGAAGCCGGCTACCCATTCCTTTCCTTTGGTGTCCTCTAGTCCTTCTTTATGGGAACTAATGAAGAACGTTTCTGTATGCACCCTCTCCACCCAACTCCTGCTTTTAGAGACCTCTATCCTGTCCCCCCTCCGTCTCCTCTTTTCTAAGCTGAAAAGTCCGAGTCTCTTTAGCCTCTCTTCATATGGGACCTGTTCCAAACCCCTGATCATTTTAGTTGCCCTCCCCTCTCCCACCCTCTCTCTTCCCCTCTCCCACCTCCTTTTCCCAGTCTCCCCCAGTTTTTTTCAATAAAGACAGATTCCATTTTGGAAGACACGTTATCTTTATTTTGTACATCAAGAAGAGAGGCTAGGGAAGGGTAAGTGGAAGGAGGTGAGGGAGGAATGGGGTACGAGCCCCCGATGGGGAGGACTGGGCTTGCTCTGCGGGCTTCTGGGGGTGGAAGCTCTCCTGCAGCCCCCCAATTGCCCCCTCTCCCCAGATGGCAGCCTGCGGCAAGTGTAGCCGGGCTGATGGCCGAGTGCTGTGATGTGCCCAGTGTGGGCACTCAGGGCACTCCAAGCCAGGACTGCTTTGCAAGCGGGGCACCCCTGAGAACTGTCTGTCCGGGGTGGGGGTCAGGACCCTTTAAGCACAGCCCTCGGCTAGCCTGAGACAGCATCTCCACGCTCTAAGTCCTCATCTAATTTGAACTAAGCTAATTCGAACTAGTTTTTTAGTATGGATCCATTAGTTCGAATTAGCTTAGTTCAAATTAACTAATTAGAACTAAGTTCGAATTAACGTTGTAGTGTAGACATACCCAAAGTCATCTTGGCCTTCGGGCACCTCTATTTTTGGATGACACCATGTGCTTGATGTTAACGGGGGCTGTGCACCCTTAGCAGCAGCTGAAGTCAGACAGATTTTTGGTTGCTGGATTCTTCTGAAACATCAGTCCGAAAGGATCAAATGGGGCACCCTAAATCGGAGGCCACTTTTCATAATGTTAGTCCTTGAGATGAGAAATCCTGCAATTCCAAGAGGATGCTGACCCACAGGCATGCCAGGACTGCTGCTTGATGGGTCATAAACCAGGCAGAGGCTTAATTCTGAATATGTCCCGTTAGACCACTGTGGCAAAAGAACAGTACCAAAAACCACCCAAGAATGAAATAAACTCACCAGGCTACAGATGCAGCACATGTTCACATCTTAGGTCCTTTTCATTTTCTGATTTTCTCCCCACAACCTTTTAATCTCTGGGTGTCAAGAATCTCATCTAACTCTCAACACTGCCTTCTAATGCTCCATGAATATATTTTCCTTATATTGTTACTAGTGGCGTATGCTCATTACTTTCTGCATGAACAAGCTTCAGAGAGTCTCTCTTTGGCTCCTGATTTTATAAGACTTCAGATTAAGTCCTCTTATTGTCAGAGCTCATATGGATCAATGTTATCAAGATTTTTATTTCTTCCTCGTGTTATTACTTTATTAAAATTTAAATCTTTAATAATAAAGTCTGCCTATTCCCCCATGACAATGAGCTCGACTTGTACAAACTTTTCTCACAACTTCTACAATTTTCCAGGTCTAGTATCATTTTCTTCCCCCCTAATCTACAAGTTTTCTAAAGCAGTTATATTATTTCTATGGTATGCAAAAGAAACCAATATCCTGTATCAGTAAATATGAATATTGGGTGAAATTCATTCCCCAGTATTCTCCCACAAAGAAAAAATAGGCTGCGTGAAAGGATGGGATGGGATATAGGAGCTGCTACCCTCGCCCTTAGCCTAGGTTGTGACACCTCTGTCCCTTGAAAGATTGTGGCCACCGGATCAAATTGAGAGCAGAATGGTTGTGGCTGTTCTGTGGTTGTTTACATATACCAGTAATTTAACAAAGCAACCCCCTGATCTATAGCTGTGCTGTATAAATATACTCAAATATTCATTACCTCACCTAATTCAGAGCGGCTAATATCTGAGGGTACGTCTACACTACAACGTTAATTCGAACTAACTTAGTTCGAATTAGTTAATTCGAACTAAGCTAATTCGAACTAACGCGTCTAGAACTAAAAACTAATTCGAATTAGCGTTTTGCTAATTCGAACCAGCAAGTCCACATTGAGTGGACCCTGAACAGGGCTTAAGGATGGCCGGAAGCAGTGCCGGCAGGGCATCAGAGGAGGACTTAGAGCGTGGAGATGCTGTCTCAGGCTAGCTGAGGGCTGCGCTTAAAGGGTCCCGACCCCCACCCTGGACAGACAGTTCTCAGGGGTGCCCCGCTTGCAAAGCAGTCCTGGCTTGGATTGCCCGGAGTACCCACACTGGGCACATCACACCACTCGGCCATCAGCCCGGCTGCACTTGCCGCAGGCTGCCATCTGGGGAGAGGGGGCAATCGGGGGGCTGCAGGAGAGCTTCCACCCCCAGAAGCCCGCAGAGCCAGCCCAGTCCTCCCCATCGGAGGCTTGTGCCCCATTCCTCCCTCACCTCCTTCCACTTACCCTTCCCTAGCCCCTTTTCTTCTTGATGTACAAAATAAAGATAACGTTTCTTCCAACATTGACTCTGTCTTTATTGAACAAAACTGGGGGAGACTGGGAAAAGGAGGTGGGAGAGGGGAAGAGAAAGGCTGGGAGAAGGGAGGGCAACTAACATGATCAGGGGTTGGGAACAGGTCCCAGATGAAGAGAGGCTACAGAGACTGGGACTGTTCAGCTTAGAAAAGAGGAGATGGAGCGGGGACAGGATAGTGGTCTCTAAAAGCAGGGGTTGGGTGGAGAGGGTGCATACAGAAAAGTTCTTCATTAGTTCCCATAAAGAAGGACTAGAGGACACCAAAGGAAAGGAATGGGTAGCCGGCTTCAAACTAGTAAGAGAAAGTTGTTCTTGACAAAGCAAATAGTTAACCTGTGGAACTCCTTGCTACAGGAGGCTGTGAAGGCTAGAACTAGAACAGAGTTTAAAGGGAAGTGAGATCAAGTCATGGAGGTTGGGTCCATGGAGTAGTCTTAGCCAGGGGGTAGGAGTGGTGTCCCTGCCCAAAGTTTGTGGAAGGCTGGAGAGGGATGGCACGAGACAAATGGCTTGGTCACTGTCTTCGGTCCATCCCCTCCAGGGTCCCTAGGGTTGGCTGCTGTCGGCAGACAGGCTACTGGGCTAGATGGACCTTTGGTCTGACCCAGGACGGCCATTGTAAGCTCAGGGCTCAGGGTCGGGGCTCTCACTGGACCACCTTGATTCTCTTGCACACCTGCTCCTGGGTGGCCAGGCTGGCAGCTCTCCTGCCCTAGCCGGCCACTTTCCTGTGCCTAGTGCAGAGATCGTGGATGAGGTCCACGATGTCCGCACTAGCCCAGGAAGGTGCCCGCCTCTTGCGGTCCAGGGCAAGCTCCCGGGAGCCGCCAGCCTGGTCCCGGGAAGAGGGGGTGGGCTGGGGGACATCGGGTGGGTGGCTCTGTGCCGTGCCAGGTGCAGGGTCTGCTGGCTGGGTGCTGGCAGGCTTGCACCTGGCATGGGCATCGTAGCCAGCCCGTGCCCCTTTAAGGGGTCTGGGGCCAGGAGGGGGGCAATAGAGTTTCCCTGGTGTTGGCCAGAGTGGCCACCAGGGAAAGCTGGGGAGGGCTAGCCTCCCACTAGTTTGAATTAAGGGTCTACACAGCCCTTAATTCGAACTAGTAAGTTCGAACTAGGCTTAGTTCTCATAGAATGAGGTTTACCTAGATTCAAATTCGAACTAGCGGAGCGCTAGTGTAGCGGCTATGAATGTTAGTTCGAACTAACGTCTGTTAGTTTGAACTAACATTGTAGTGTAGACATACCCTGAGTTCCTTTATAGCTACCCTTGTCCAATTTTTTGATGTGTATGGAATCAAATATCCTCATAAGTAGAGTTGATTGGGAGTTTTATTGAAGAAACATTCTTTGTAGTGGAAAATATGCTTTTTCATTTATCAGTTTCAACTAAACTTTTGTTGGAAAGGTTTTGGAGCTCGCAGATGAAATTTCTAGTTAAAGAGCATAATCAGAACAGCCAATAGCCTGGTGTTAGGACCCTCTCTGTGGGAGACATAGGTTGAAACCTCAACTCTACAGGCTTTAGAGCAGTATCTCAATCCTGGCTCTGCAACATCTTAAGATATTACTTTAACCATTGGGATGTACAGTCTGTCTCAATAAATGTTTATTTTTAATGCAAAATAGAACAGTTCCAGAGGGAGAAAGATGGACTTTACAGGGCACCCGGTGGGCTATTTGCTATTCTGAAAGCGCTCCCTCTGTGCCTAGGCAGAATGAAAACAAATGTCAGAAACTTTGACATTTTTCAGGAAGTTGAATTCTTGTTTTCCTGCCTCCACTTCTGTTGAGATCCCCCTTCCTCACTGTTTCCAAAAGAGCTGTGTATTCGAGGCCTCATCCACTTATCTTGCAGTACCTAATCTCTCAATAACCCTCCCTGGGCCAGATTTCAATCTCAACCCAGGTTTTCATGAGCATCAAACTTGCCTAGATTTACAGGAGGGGCATTAGCAGGAGAGAACTCCAAAGACAGGGATGCTATTACTCTTTGTCTAGTTTCCTATCAAAGCTGCCACTTAACTTCTGAAGTGTAAGATAATTAGAAAACTTCCCTGGAATTATCCAGACCATCACCCCATCTCCCCATATTAGTTACATCCTTAAGCATCCTTGAGCGTGTGTTGCCTAGATCTAGTGGTTTGTCAATGGGAACACAAGCTTTAGTCTCTTAATTAGAGATGTGCCAAAGTACCTGAATTTAATGGAGATGGCTGGCAGAGCGTTCCCTCTCCGTCTCTCTTCCATTTAATGGCTTCATCATCGATTAATGTCCAGCAATAGCATGGATACATTTTGCAGAACAGATGAACGATTGAAGAGCCGCTGATTTTGATTTGTGCGCCTGTTGTGCTGTGACATGTCACATCATTTAAAAGTCCCTATTCTGCTGTGTCACACGGAGAGCTGATGTGATGCAATGTAGCACAAGATTGCACAAGCAAATTAATAGCTGAGCGCTATGGCACTTTGTGCTCGCAACTACAGTAGCCACCGCTCACGAGCTTGCCTCATAGTAAAGCTGGGAATAATGAATTATTCATTTGCTGCTCTGATCTTCAGATAATTCAATACTCATACCTCCTTTGCTTTCTGTAATCCTTTTCACCATTATTTATATTCATCCTTTTACTTTGTAAAGATGAATGCTAAGTAATTGTTAAATATCTCTGCTATTTCCCAAATAAACTGAAGACACTGACAAATATGTGATACTATGATTGCAATATTCTTTTTCTTCTATTTGAACTGAACTTACATCAACAAACAAAAAAGTGTCATTAGTGAAGAATCCAAACAGCTGTGATCAGTGTAAAAGTAACACCTTCTTGACAAGGAAAATATTGATTTGTTGACATCAATATTTCTCATAACCTGCTAATAATATTTCATTTAGTATTTGAATAGGAAACTTTGTTTTTAGTTCCTGGGTACAAATTATGATGAAGCACTGATATTAGCTCTTTTACTATTCCACAGTTGCTATTTTCTTATGCAAGTCTGAAATAAGATAATTAAATATTTTATTTTTCTGGCTTGCAGTGAATTCAATAGGCTAATTTTACTATGCAGATCAAATCCCACGGTCTTTTCATAAAGCCTGAGTGAAAGAGTGTTGCACAGGAAGCCCTCAAAAAGGTGAAGAGACAGAATCTTCTCTACATCCATCCCAGTAGTCCCATAGCTCTACATTGATGTTGCAACTCTCCGCATTTCTGCTGCCATCTTCACCAATATAATGGATTGAACTGAGGCCTACTATGCTAAAATAATAAATCTCTGCAGCTTGAGAGTCAGATACCCTTTGCAGAACAAACATAAAGGGTGAAACATAACACCTACTGACCAGTGGGTAAGAAAGACATTCAAAGAGCCATGCTCTCCATCCTTTTCTGGCCCTCTGAGCTCACCACACTTCCTAAATTCCACATTTTGGCAGCTGCTGGAGCATTCTGATTTTCAGAAGTGTTGAGTGCTCACAGCTTCCTCTGAAATCAATGGGAGCTATGGATGAGCAACTCCTCTGAAAATTTAATCATCCCACTTAATCATCTGCCTAACTTTGAACGTCCAATTTTGAAAATTTGGGCCTTATGTTTCTGAAACAGACGCTGACAAGGGTCTAACACCTTCTTAGCCCAAGGCCTTATCTACACTAACTGGTGCCGCTGATCTACTTCAGCTATGCAAATAGCAAACAGCATGGCTGAAGTTGATATACTCACTGTGGCATCTCGTGTGTAGTAAGGTCAGCAGGGACTGCTTTTCCGTTGCCTCTAGCTACTTTTCTCATTTTGGCGGCACATCAGTGTCGATGGTAGCACATGTGGAGATTGATTTATCGTGTCTAAACAGACATGATAAATCGTTGGCCGATGGATCGATCACTGCAGCGTCAGTCCACCACATAGTGTAGACAAGACCTTAGTTGTCACACAGGGCCTCATCTAAAGGCCAGGGAAATAAATGGGAACCTTTCTCCTGTGGGGGCTTTGGACGAGGCCTATAACACCAACTATTTACATGTCACTTAGCAAACACAGAATCCAAGTGAAAGCTGTGAACATTTTACTCAAGCAAAGATTTATGTTCCGAAATGTCAACCTCCCTTATTCCCTTCAAAAATCAATGGGGGCTACAGGTACCCAGCACCTTGGAAAATCACTTTATAAGTAAGGACTTTAGGATTTGGCCCCATAAAGTTGAGACACATTCTGCAGTCAATATCCAAGCCAGTATTTATATCCTGACGGCACTGTTGTCCCAAAGGCTGTTTTAAAATCACATCAGTGAATGTGCTATAGGTAACCCGAGGCACCTTTGAATTTCAGAAACCCAGGCAGAATGTATCAAGTATGTGGAATCAGGTCCATAAGCCATGCCAGCGAAGCACTTCATAAATAGGAACCTTCTGACACAGACCTGCCGAACTGTGAATTACTGCATGATATCTTCTCTGACACAGACAAAAACTCTCATTACTCTGTGCCTTTGGCTTATTTTTTTCTGGTACTAGAGCCATCACTGTCCTACAAAACCAAGCAGAATAGAGGGATTTTCCAAAAACAGTGGTTGGATTGCCTCTTCTCTGGGGGAAGAGAATTTGCTTTTTGATAAGCCAGAGCAGTGAGGATCTCGATATTGAGGCAAACGTGCTCCTAAAGGTCACCTTAAGTTGAAAAGAAACCATTGTGAGGAAAAAATTGGTTTCTCGGCTCTGATTCATTAGCACGCTGTGTTATCACTTACCCAATATGTTAGTAGGTTTTGGGAGACTTTGCCATGGGCACTTGCTATTTTTATCTCACCACCAGGCAGCTCAGCACAAATGACAAACAATTTATCTTTGGTTTTATTTTTTTCCCCCCCTCTTTTGGAGAGAATATAGGAAAGGGGGGAAGGAGATTTGAAATGATCAGTGATGATAAATGAAAAGTAGATGGACAGTGGACATCTATGGTACCCTCATCAACATATGTCATGCCCTTTCTCTTGTTCTAGATTGAATCTTACCTCTCTGCCCAGGGTCCTGGACACTGATCCAGCATGGCCTAGACCAAATTCTGACTCAGAGACACACAGTGTGCAGCTACCCCTCTCCCTGTGCTGACTCAGCTGTGCTGGCTGGCAAAATGTGCATGGGAAAAATGGACCTTGACTCTAGTCGCACTCTGTCCCTGCCTACCGCTGAGGACAGGAATGGAGCAGTGGGCTGCTTCTAGCTGCTCGCCTTCCATCACTGTGATACATGGAGCAAGACTCGTTCGCTGCTGTGTGTGACAGTGCAGCAAGTTGAGAACTCAGCCCTACAGCTTGAAGGAAGATTTGATTTCTATATGCATGATGAGAGCCTCTCCTGTCTTCTAGAGAGCATCTCGCTATCTCCCAGTGTAATTGTGTCAATGAATGATTGCAACTGCATCGCTGTACTACTGTTTTTGCCCACTAGGGCCTCAATCTGATTACAGGCTTCAATGTAAACCTGCTGGTAGTTCTCTTAGTGGGACCAATCACATGCTGTTTTGGGGATTGGAGGCTAGGAGTCTAATGGTACGTCTACATTACCAGTTATTTCAGAATAAGCTATTTCGGAATAGTTAACTATCCTGTGCTTCATTAGCATAAACATGGCCGCCTTTTTTCCAAAACAGAGCTTTTTCAAATCCCCCCCCCTCCGGCAGTCTAGATGCAGATCTGTCAAAAATAAACCCTTTTTCGATAGATCCTGTAAACCTTGAGGTTTACAGGATCTGTCAAAAAAGGGTTTATTTTCAACAGATCTGCATCTAGACTGCCATTTTTTTCAAAAAAGCTCTGTTTCGGAAACAAGCAGTGGCCATGTTTATGCTAATGAAGTGCGGGATATTTAAATCCCTGCTTCATTAGCAATTTCAACGTGCCTACTCTACATCTCTCTGTTGACAGAGAGGTGTAGTCTAGACACAGCCTTAGAGGCTGGGGAGAAGGAAAGAGAGAAATTTGTTTTTGATGTACTTCTAAAAAGCTGACCTATAAAAGAAAACATCTGTGCCATGGATTTTATTTAAATTAAACATCTGACACTGGAAGTCTTGACTTCAACAAATGTATCTTTTCTCAATAAATCAAATACAGAATGAGGCCTCACAAGGAGATTGTATTGTTTGGTTTTGCAAGCTGACCGTAAAAATAGTTTATAAACAGAAATACCATCAAATAAAATAAACAGAAATATCATCTTTAAAAAGCTTAATGAAAATGATGACAGGACCTTTAGGTAAACATATTAGTAAATCCTTTTTATTATGAAATATCAATGTAGATTTGATTTAAAAAGCTCTTTAAGTCATATAAAATTTGTAGTTAAAAGTAGAGGTTATAAAATCCGAGTTACTGGATTGTAATATATTCTATAAAATGCTTCTTGTCCTCTGAACTTCACTCATAGGCATGCTGGTGAAAGAAAATCTCATACTTTTTCTCTGCCTACTTAAAAATATAAAGAACACATACAAATGAAGAAATAATCAAGGATATTTTTCTGGCTCTTTTTTGTTAGTATGTTAGTCTGAGAAGAGGTCCTTCTTGTTTTATGCTGCTAATAATCCTCCATTTGCCAAATCATCAATGTCTGCACAATTATAGGGCCACGTTTTTAATTACTAGATTATGAACAAGTAGGATGAAAGCACAAGTTGGGAGGGAAAAATATGGTCTTTTCTTCAACATTTCACTATTAAATCAGGAACTAACAATCTGTAAGCGGTAAATGGACTTATTTCTAAACAGAATGTTGGGTAAAATTAGATTACACAGGCAAGTAATTTCTGAAGCTAAGCATATTTGAAGTACTATCAGCTGGGTGGACAAGTTGCACAGCTGGTGTTCTTATGGGAGAGTGTAAGCCCTGCAAAAGAAGAGATGCTCTAGCTAAAATGAAGTACTTTAACCTTTTTGGCTGCTATTCTACTATACTCCATGCTACTGCTGATGAGGATACTAGAAAGTCAGTTCACCAGCTCCATATGGCCTATATACCTGATGGAGGTGAGAGTCGACTTCCTTCTTACGCAGACTGGCAAAAGAAGGGTGATAGCAAAGCAAAAGCAATACTGTCATATTAGAGAATAACACAGCGGAGAATATGGAATGTCCGAATGGGGGAGAGGAAGATTTAACTGTGATTTTATAGGGAATCAGGTTGATTTTTCCTGAATTTTAATATTCAAATTGCTAATGTACTGAGAGGTATCAATGAAATTAGACTAAGGAAAGTTTAATAACATATTATTTAATGACATATTAGGATGGAAGCCCCATGAATTCCAAAAGCATATTTACCAAGAAATGCTGCTACATGGTTGGTAGCCACATGGTTCCCCAATGCTTCAGTGGAAGAATAAGATTGCCAGTAGTGGACATAAGCTGATTATCCAGCAAGACTATGACAAGGACATAGTTACAAATTGAAGTGGGTGGTGCTTTTCTTGCAAGGAAGCTACATATATTTGAGATTAGCCATGATGCTTACGTTGAAACAATGATGATTTTTAGGACAGACTCCAAAGTTTATCTTTTTAATAGTAAAGCCTCCTGAGAGATTCTCACTGCTTTGTTCCTTAAAAGGAAGAAACACTTCATTGGAAGGGTTGGTTGTGTGCAGTTTATAAGGGGATGGGTGGCAGATTTTCTCTTAGCTCTGCAGCAGAAGTATTCTTGTCTCAGGTCTCCCATGGAAAAGAATTACAAATCTCCAGAACTCTAGGAGCCCAGGGTTAGTATAAGAAGTGATAAACCCTATGACTTGCTTATGTAACCCACACTAGACCAGTGTTTCTCAAAGTGGTCCACGAAACCACTTTGAGAAACCTTCTAACTGGCCACTCCATTGTGTTTATTTACCAGCTCAACGCCCACAGAGCCTCGTGGCTCCTATTGGCTTTGGTTTGCCAATTGCAGTCAAGGGGCGACACGGGAAGCGGACGCCCAGCCCACACTGCTTCCTGCAGCTCCCATTGGCTGCACACGGTGAACCAGAGCCAAAGGGAGCCGTGAGGCTTCATGGCCATGGAGCTGTTAAATAAACACATTGGAGTGGCCAGTTAGGTTTCTCAAAGTGGTTTCGCGGATCGCTTTGAGTCACACTGCACTAGTTTAATAAAGATCTACAGTTCAGAAGCTGCAGACTGAAGCTTGCTAATGCTGAATATTAATGCTGGAGATTCTTAAAGAAGGAACTCACTATTCCTTCTGGAAATCTCCCCAATGGGCAGAGTAGGTGTTATGTTTGAATGCCATGAACTACAATGTTAAAACGAAGCTTGTCTTTAAGATAGGAGAGGCTCCTATGGGCCACTTAAATGGCAGTATTTTGGACAGTGTCGAGTGTTTGGAAATATTATCAGATGCTCGAGGGCTATATCTACACTGCCCCCTCTTGCGCAAAAATATGCAAATGAGGCGAAGCATGGAATATCGCCACGCCTCATTTGTATAATTAGTGAGGCTCCCTTTTTACGCAAAAACCCCCCTTGCACATGAGCCATTATTCCTCTTTTTTCAGGAAGAACAGCTCTTGTGCAAAGGAGGTTTTTGAGCAAAAATCTCTTGCACCAAAATGGAACCTAATTAATTATACAAATGAGGCACGGTGATATTCCACGCTTCACCTCATTTGCATATTTTTTTTGCGCAAGAGGGGGCAGTGTAGACATAGCCTTATAGTTCTCCTATAAAAATGGACCAGAATGGTAGTCATTCATCATTACAGAAGCATGCAATAAGCAAAGAGAAATACTATATCATCTTGGAATTATAATATTTCATTTTAATGACTGCTGTATGGTGATGGTTGGAGCACTTAGAGCACTGTGAAATCAGGACCTTTAATACTGGAAGGATTATTATTTTCAGCAGAAAAATGTTCTGGATAGAACTTATGGAAATTAAGTGATGTAGGCAACAGCTCAAGCTATATGTCGGTCTATAACAATAGTTACTAAGCAGTAGCAAAAACTGACTGTGTCAATTACCGGGCAACTCTCACAGTTGAAACAGAATGAAGAAAAAATGACAACATATCATACAGGGAACAGCACTGGATGTTTCAAACATCTCTGTAAACAGCTCCCCATTGCCCTCTCCCTCTCCCCACCGATGCTTTGGTATATATCAATAGATATTATTTCATCAGTACACATTCTTCATCCGGGTCAGTTTTTCTATTCTGGTAAACATAGAGGTGAGAACATGAGGGAGGTGCTGGTTCACCTGTGTGCTTTCACTCAAGCAACTTGCAGACACTGATCTCTGGGAGAGACACTTAATCCTATTCTCTTCCTTTTGCTGCATCCCGGGACCGCAAGATCAATGCACCCTGCATCATCACATAATGATGCAAGCTGATGACAACCATCATGAAGGCGGTGGTGGGAGGGATTTTTTCCTTTTGTCTCACTTTATTTCAGTGATGAACATTCTCTGTGGTTTTAAAGGCTATAAACTGCCTGATCTAAACCATTTTTTGGGTGTCCAAATTGAGACACCTCATAGGGCCTCATTTTCAGCAGGTGCTGAGCACCCACCTGTGAATTCCTGCAAGGAGTTTGCATGCTTGGCACACAGAATCATGTCACCTTTAAAATTCTTGGCTAGAGTCTTAGCTGTTTTTTAATTCCCCCCGGGAGCTCTATATTGAAAATAAATAAATAATATCTCAAACCCAATCAAATATGTATCTGACATGTACCCATTTTCAGGGTTGTCCTTACCCATACGCAGAATGCACAGCTGCTTAAGGCACCCAAAGATTTGGGGCAGCACTGGGTCCTAGAGTCCACCCACCCTCTTCTTTGGTTAATATCCCTGTTCTGTGGCTCTGCTTCCTAAAGGTAAAAGAAAAAATAGTCCTGTAGCACTTTAGAGACAAACAACAATATACATATAGTATCATGAGATTTTGTGGGCAAAACCCACTTCTTCTCCACTCATCTGAAGAAGTGATACTTTATGAATATTGTTGTTAATCTCTAAGGGTAAGTCTACACTACAAAGTGAATTCGAACTAACAGACATTAGTTCGAATTAACTTTGATAGGCGCTACACAGGCAAACCGCTAGTTCGAACTTAATTCGAACTAGCGGAGCGCTTAATTCGAACTAGGTAAACCTCATTCTACGAGGACTAACGCCTAGTTCGAATTAAGTAGTTCGAATTAAGGGCTGTGTAGCCACTTAATTCGAACTAGTGGGAGGCTAGCCCTCCCCAGCTTTCCCTTGGGGCCACTCTGGGCACCACCAGGGAAACTCGTCTGCCCCGCTCCCGGCCCCGGAGCCCTTAAAGGGGCACGGGCTGGCTACAGTGCCCGTGCCAGGTGCAAGCCTGCCAGCACCCAGCCAGCAGACCCTACACCTGGCACGGCTCGAGCCAGCCACCCGCTGCCACCCAGTCCTTCGCCTCCTTCCGGGACCAGGCTGGCTGCTCCCGGGAGCCTGCCCGGGTCCGCAAGAGGCGGGCGCCCACCTGGTCTAGTGCGGACATCGTGGACCTCATCCACGACCTCCACACTAGGCACAGGAAAGTGGCTGTCTAGGGCAGGATAGCTGCCAGCCTGGCCACCCAGGAGCAGGTGTGCAAGAGAATCAAGGTGGTCCAGTGAGAGCCCCGACCCTGAGCCCTGAGCTTACAATGGCCGTCCTGGGTCAGACCAAAGGTCCATCTAGCCCAGTAGCCTGTCTGTCAACAGCGGCCAACACTAGGGACCCTGGAGGGGATGGACCAAAAACAATGACCAAGCCATTTGTCTCATGCCATCCATCTCCAGCCTTCCACAAACAGAGGCCAGGGACACCATTTCTACTCCCTGGCTAATAGCACTCCATGGACCCAACCTCCATGACTTGATCTCACTTCTCTTTAAACTCTGTTCTAGTTCTAGCCTTCACAGCCTCCTGCAGCAAGGAGTTCCACAGGTTGACTATTTGCTTTGTGAAGAACTTTCTGTTGTTAGTTTGAAGCCTGCTACCCATTCATTTCATTTGGTGTCCTCTAGTCCTTCTATTATGGGAACTAATGAAGAACTTTTCTTTATGCACCCTCTCCACACCACTCATGTTTTTATAGACCTCTATCCTATCCCCCCTCCATCTCCTCTTTTCTAAGCTGAAAAGTCCGAGTCTCTTTAGCCTCTCTTCATATGGGACCTGTTCCAAACCCCTGATCATTTTAGTTGCCCTCCCCCCTCCCACCCTCTCTCTTCCCCTCTCCCACCTCCTTTTCCCAGTCTCCCCCAGTTTTGTTCAATAAAGAGAGTTTCTATTTTTGAACACACGTGTCCTTTATTTTGTACATCAGGAAGGGGGCTAGGGAGGGGTAAGTGGAAGGATGTGAGGGAGGAATGGGGTACGACCCCCCCGATGGGGAGGACTGGGCTGGCTCTGCGGGCTCCTTGGGGTGGAAGCTCTCCTGAAGCCCCGTGATTGACCCCCCCTCCGGATGGCAGCCTGCGGCAAGTGCAGCCGGGCTGATGGCTGAGTGCTATGATGTGCCGAGTGTGGGCACTCAGGGCACTCCAAGCCAGGACTGCTTTGCAAGCGGGGAACCCCTGAGAACTGTCTGTCTGGGGTGGGGGTCGGGTCCCTTTAAGCACAGCCCTCGGCTAGCCTGAGACAGCAGCTCCACGCTCTAAGTCCTAATCTGATGCCCTGCCGGCACTGCTTCCGGCCAGCCTTAGCCTCGGTTAAGGGTCCACTCAGTGTGGACATGCTAGTTTGAATTAGCAAAACACTAATTCGAACTAGTTTTTTAGTCTAGATGCACTAATTAGAATTAGCTTAGTTCGAATTAACTAATTCGAACTAAGTTAGTTCGAATTAGTGCTGTAGTGTAGACATACCCTAAGGGTATGTCTATACTACTTGACTCCGTTGACGTGTCATGATAAACATGGTCGCTGTGCTGTGCCGACGATCAGCTGATTCAGCATAGCGCGGCAGTCTAGATGTGGATCTGTTGGCTGGGGAAGCCTTTGCTGACCGATCCTGTAAACCTCGTTTCATGAGGCATAAGGGATCGGTCGACAAAGGCTTCCCCAGCCGACAGATCCGCGTCTAGACTGCTGTGCTGTGCCGGATCAGTTGATCATCGGCACAGCGCGGCGGCCATGTTTATTTTAACGAAAGAGGGATTATTTAAATCCCTGCTTCATTGCCTATGCCGGGTAAACTAGTTTACATGGCTCTGTCGACAGAGCCATGTAGTCTAGACATACCCTAAAGTGCTACAGGTCTACTGGTTTTTTTAAAGTTACAGACTAACACAGCTACCCCTCTGAATTGTCCAGTTAACTTAGGCAATGTCTAGACTACAGGCTTCTTTCAGAAGAAGCTTTTTTCGGAAGAGATCTTCCAAAAAAACTTCTTCTGAAAGAGAGCGTCCACACTGCAAAAGTGCATCGAAACAGAGATCTGCTTTTTCGAAAGAGAACATCCAGATTGAATGGATGCTTTCTTGCATGTAAACTGTGATTGCTATGGATGGAATGGCCACCAGGGCACCTATGCTTTTTCCTCTTTCCTCTTCTTCCAAAAAAACTCCCTTAACCCCGTCCACACACACCTTTTTCATAAAAGAGGCTTTTTCCTCGTAGAATGAGGATTACCAATGCCAGAAAAAACCCACTCTTCTTTCGATTTTCTTGCAGAAGAACGCAATTGCAGTGTGAACGTTCCTCAGGTTTTGTCGGAAAAACAACTGTTTTTCTGACAAAACTCTGTAGTATAGACATGCTCTTAATGACAAAGCCTTCCAGACCTATTAGCAGAACACTGAACCTGTAAAAGAGCCATTCAAATGGTAATGAAGCCATTTAACAGGCATTTGCCAAGCTCAGGCATATACTGTCAGTTTCTGAATTTACTGTGTTTGTCGACAGGACCTTAGTTGAAAATTTGCTTTAAAAATATTTCATTAGTGTGTTGCAGAAGATTATAAAAAAATCAGATTGGGGCACCACTTTTAGAGTACTGTGTAGGGCCCCATAAATCCTAAGGACACCCTCTCCATTTTCAAAAGCAAATGCAAATTTCATGTTTTGAGAATCATCGGATCACATTTTACTTGTTTTCAATATTTATAGGATTTTGGCAATGTTTTTGTAAAAATCCAGCCCTATTATGGCTAAAAACTTTGCAATGGTTTGCATGTCTGCATTATGAATGTCTGTAAAATAATGAGAGCATGATAAAGAAAGTTATGTGGGCAGGCTGTGCTGTGCATATGCAATGAGATGGAAAAATCCCTTTTTTTTGGTTCTCTTGTCTGATCAACAAAACTTTTCATGTTTTAAAATTAAAATTACAGCTTTGCAGGAGGCTGGGAGTCAAAGCAAGGTTTTGCTGCGTTGTGTTAATGACCACATTGATGGAAAATAATTAAACCACAGAGATCATCCTGCCTCCAATCCTTCTTGGTTAAAATGTTAGAAAAACATAGCACATGAGGATTTGCTCATGTGCGCCCCCCCCCCCCCCCCCCCCATTTAGACAGTGTTCAGAAAAGAGGCATTGGCTGTTTTTTTGCTATTAATAAACCTCCATTTCTGACATCACCTCATCCCCACAGCAACACACTGTGCTTCAATTACTGGATTAGAGAAACTCTTGGTGTATTTGAAAGAGAGATGTATTAAAATGGTGGACATGAACACTTCCTTTTTATGTGCGGTAGGAGACGGGTGGAGGGAGAGATTTTCTTTAGTAAAAGAGATTTTAAACCGGAAAGAAAAAAAATCATTCTTTTACGGGAGCAAATGATAACTTAGTCTTATAAAAAGTTCCCAAAAGTGGTACCCATTTGCCCTCAGTGGCACTGTTCATGTCAGAATAGCTTAGCAGTGTCAGGTCCACCATTTATTGGTGAACACTATATATAGTCTCGCAGAAGATGAGGCTAAGTGAAGCTATGGAAAAGAAGTTTGCTTGTCATGTGCAAACCTATTCTCTTCTGTACAAGCCTATCTCTATGTCATCCTCCATCCGCAAAAAAGGTCTCTATGTAATGTTCAGTCTACCGGTGGTGTTGTCGCTATCTGAAACCCTGAAATATGACACATAAGAGCACTCATTAACATGGATTTTAATGGAAGATATTTGTCTGAGCAGCTAAGTCATTTATACTTACATAAGGCTGCCATTTACAACAACAAATATAATAGCATCCTTGAGCTTTTTAATTAAAAATTAATTAGGAGATTTAAGAACAAACTCATTGGGGGTTAGTTACTGTACAATAACATGTTTACAAAATTAGGTCTGGGCTTTTTGTTTCTGTTAAGTGTTTCAATCAATTCTGTGTCCATTAAATATAATTACGTATGATGCTTCCTCAAATTATAATGTAACATTTAAAAAGCAGCTGGGAAAAGTCTGCAGTTTTAACTCTGGAACTGGGGTAACCATTAAAATGCAAATAGGTGCAAACAGCAGTTTGTTGATGAAGAAAACCAGCAGCATAAACATTTTAGCCATTAATCTTGGCTTTACCATGTCTCTCCCTGTTTAATACTATTTATTTCTTTTGACAGCTGTCCCACCATTGCTGGAAATGAAAGGTCTCCTCAAGAATAAATAATAAATAACTTATACATAGCTATATGGGTGCGTACATATATCATATTACACACAACTATGTCAAAAGAATATTAAGATTGCAAAATGTGACACTTATATACTCCAGCAATGAGCAGCAAAGAAAAGCCTATGAGGAAATTAATAATTCTGTCTTTCGGGCAGGGCTTGAATACTCTTCAGTAAGAAAGGCTTGGGACCACAGGCTGAGCAGGGAGAAAACAAAATATTTAATAGTGGCTCATTAAATGAGCCCTATCCATTCTGTGCACCGAATGATATGGGAAAAAAAATAGCGTGTGATAACGAAATCAAAGATTCTTACAATGTGCATGTACCAGCAACGTTATTTCTGTCATTTCCTTATGTCTGAGTGCTTGACTTTGAAACTCTAATAATGTGGGATCTGTAGTGCTCCGGAGCCTGGAATTTCCTATGGTTTTAATAAAGCAATCTGAAAAACAAATTCCTTCATGTGGCATCTCATAGACACCTAGCGACATGATTCAGCAGCTGGGATGGAATCTTCAGTCACCACACTGAACTTGGTTGGCCACTTGAGCTACCAGCATAACCAATTGCAGGGTGAGGTTGTTATCTTTGTGGATCAGCACTAGAGGGAGACGGGGCACTTTGCCAGTGAGTTTCACTGATATTTGCTAACAGCAGAGGAAGGAGAGATTCAGGGATCTTAAGTTCTGTTCCAGGTTCTGGAGAGGAAGGAGCATGTCCTATGGAGCACAGACTCTTCTCCTCATCCTCCCACACCACACTTGCCCCCTTCTGTCCCATACATTCCAATCTATCCTACCCCACTGCAGGCTCCTTGTTCCAGTCACATTCCACTCTCGACTCTCTGCCATGTATCCCTCCACTTCCAGTCTTACCCAGCAAGTAACAGTTCCCTTTGTCACTCCACGACCTCTCATTCTGCCTCCACCCAGGTTACCTGTCCTCTCTGGCTCCCCGTCTTACTCTCCCACCCCAAGTACCTCATCTGATCGTAGTGTCCTCGACTCCTCTCTCTTTGCCCAGTCTTACATCTTCCCCTGTACTCGTCGTCTGTCTTTCCCTCACCTCCTTGCCTGCTATTCACAGTCTCTACCCCTGGCTCCTCATTGGATCTCAGTTTTTTCCCCACCTCCATTTTCTTCCTTAGCTTTCAGACCTCGTCTACCTGCACACACAGTCCTTATCTGCTCTCCCAGCTCTGACTCTTTTCCCTGGGGTATTGGAATCTGATGGCTTGCTCTTTAAAACTTCCTGGTGGCAGCAGGGGGAAATCACTGAAAGCACAGGAGACACAGGCTCCCTGGTCTCAGTTCCAGTGCCCAACCCTATCTTGACCTAGTTCATCTAGGCTCAGCTATTATGGAAGGGGGAGGAAAATCAGGTTTTGCCCTGTAACTTCTCTTTGGAAGGGGCATGCTCAGTTGCACTTGTCATGTGTGGGAGCTGAGAGGATATGGAAGGTACACAGCTGTTCGTGGAGTGGGGAGGAGAATGGTCCATGCTGGAATAGTTTTAGGGATGTCTGTACATTCAATTTATAAAATCAGGCCGGTGTTACAAAGTTGTTATAAAATTGCAACGGGATGCTTTGGTGTGTATGTGGAACACACCGTTTGCTTACATGGGCTGCAGCAAAACCATGGGTTATCAGCCAGGGACACTGGAGAGTCATTCACCCAAGGACTGTACTCTGTCTGAGCAACATCTTTATTAATGACCTGGATGGGGGGATGGATTGTACCCTCAGCAAGTTTGTGGATGACACTAAACTAGGGAGAGAGGTAAATACGGTAGACAGCAGGAATAGGGACCAGAGTGACCTAGCCAAATTGGAGGATTGGGCCAAAAGAAATCTGATGAGGTTCAGCAAGGACAAGTAGAATCCAGCACTTGGGACAGAAGAATCCCAAGCACTGTTTCAGGCTGGGGACAGAGTGACTTAGGGGCAGTTTGGCAAAAAAGGACCTGGAGATTACAGTGGATGAGAAGCTGTATGTGAGTCAACAGTGTGCCCTTGGAGCCAAGAAGGCTAACCACATATTAGGGTGCATTAGAAGGAGCACTGCCAGCAGATCTAGAGAAGTGATTGTTCCCCTTTGTTCAGCACTGGTGAGGCCACATCTGGAACACTGCATCCAGTTCTGGGCCCCCCACTACAGAAAGGATGTGAATGCATTGCAGAGGGTCCAGCAGAGGGTGACCAAAATGATTTGGGGGCTGGACCCCATGATGTATGAGGAGAGGCTGCAGGATTTGGGCTAATTTAGTCTACAAAAGAGAAGAGTAAGGGGCGATTTGATAGCAGCCTTCAACTTCCTGAAGGGAGGTTCTAAAGAGGATGGAGAGAGGCTGTAATAGTGACAGATGGCAGAACAAGGAGCAATGGTCTCAAAGTATAGTGCGGGAGGTCTAGGTTGGATTTTAGGAAAAACTATTTCACTAGGAGGGTGGTGAAGCACTGGAATGGAGGTAGTGGAATCTCCATCCCTAGAGGTTTTTAAGTCCCATCTTGACAAAGTTTTGGCTGGGATGATTTAGTTGGGGTTGGTCCTGCTTTGGGCAGAGGGCTGGACTCGATGACCTCCTGAGGTATCTTCCAGACCTACGATTCTACGATTCTATGAATGGAGCTTGTCTGAAGCTAGTTTGCAAGGTGCGGGAAGTGGAAAATTCCCATTCAGGTCAAAGGTGACAAAATCAGGGTGAAAAAAAAGGACACAACGGAAGAACAAAGAGGAAGACTTTGGGAAGGACAGGAAGGTTTGAGCAGATGGGAAGAAGAGATGGACAGGCTTGTGAAGGGCTGGTCTAGCTTCAGGATGAGCAAAGGTCAGAAAAATATGGCTGGGTCAGAGAGGATCCCTGAGTCTGTAAACCAAAAGGCTGAATTCTGGGGATAGTTGAAGAGCTGCTGGGAAGATGTAGGGGACTTTCAGGACTTAGCTGTTTGGACTACAGGGTTGCGCTTGCCAACAGAGATGTCCAATATGAAATCTGCTCAAGCAGGGTGTGATTAGGGGCCTGATGCCAGAAACAAAGTGTCTGAATGCTGTGCAGTCCCGGGCAACCTAAGATGGGGATTCAGGGTTTGGATCCCCTCCCAGTGGTCTGGTTAATGGACAGCAGGAGGAGCCTGACCAGGTCTATGACATGCAAAATCTAGCTGCTCCCTCCTCTCACCCTTCCTAGCTTTATGTTCAGCTGCGGGGTGCATGCACCATCCCAACACCTCTAAAAGGCTGTCAGGAGATGGGACATGCTCAGCAAGGTGGATTCTTCAGCTCTTTTAACAATTAAATTCTAGGCGCATATCTAGTTAACATGCAACAACTATGATTTTTTTTAGGCATAGAAATGTAGCAGATTTTCCAGCTAAAAGCCCATCCTTGACAAAAAGGCCATCCTGCTTCTGCATTTCAACTCCCTGCTCAGAAACAGCTGAACTGTTTGGGCTAAAGTGGTCCACAACAAATTCAGCCTGAAGAAGATGGCCAGCCTGGAAAAGGGAGTGAATAGAAACTGGATGGGCAAATTAAAGGCTACAGCTGCACCACTATGATCATGCATGGCTAATGCTTCTGTGAATAAGGGTGGCACAACTTGGTGTGGAATTTGCACCTCTATCTTTTCTGAAAATCTGTCTGTAGCATTTATTTATTGCACAGATCCGATCCTTCAGCAGGACTATTCTACATTATATGTGGAATTTTTGAGGCTCACAAAATGGTCTCTTTTTGCAAATATTTCCTTTACTCTATGGCTAACCATATTTCTTTACCAGTGGTAGTCAATCTGCAGTCCAAGGCCACATGTGGCCCATTGGGGTCCTGTGTGCAGCCCCCGAGATATTTTGTTTACTGTTACCCAACTGCAGGGTTGTCAGATTCCGCTGGTTTCCATCCACATAGTTTCTTTCTACCCATATTACTAAAGTGACATGCACCTAAAGCAAGGGCACAGAAAGTGCGGTGCATGCACAATACATTGACTGTGGGCTGGTCTAGACTACACTGAAGTTTAGAAAAAAATATGCAAAATCTACGGGAATTTGCATATCTTCTTCCGATTTCACTTTCCAAAGCGGAGCTTTCCAAAGTGAAAGTAGTTGGGAAGCAGTTTTTCTCAGCAACCCCACTTTTTTCGAAAAGTTGCATAAACCTCATTTTTTAAGGAAGAGCGGCTTTTCAAAAAACAGGGGGGTTGCCGAAAAAAAGTGTCCCCCGACTACTTTCACTTTCAAAAGCTCTCCTTTCGAAAGTGAGATTGGAAGAAGACCTGCAAATTCCCGTAGAATTCGCATATCCTCTTTTGAAACTTCAGCGTAGTCTAGACGAGCCCTGTGAGAGCTGTGCACTCCCTCTGCATCCAATCAAAATGCTTCTACGGTTCAGTTGACACAACGCACAAATTCTAAGTATGCAATTGCAGTTTGCAAAACTATCCTATTCTGGGAGATCGTCTTGACTGCAACAATCTTGCAGCCCACTGAAATGAAGGAACCCACTCACGAGTCTTGGTTACCTATCACTGATATATTCATTTGGTAATAATATGCTGATACATCTTTTGATTTGGTGTTATGGAAATACACAGCAGTAAGTAATAAGTCATCCAAAATAACTATTCATTAACTGGATTGTGGTACTAGCTGTTTGGGTGTATATGATATTTCAAGGGATTGCCACCACTTCAAATTTCATAGAATCATAGAATACTAGGACTGGAAGGGACCTCGAGAGGTCATCGAGTCCAGTCCCCTGCCCTCATGACAGGACCAAGTACTGACTAGACCATCTCTGACAGACATCTATGTAACCTATTCTTAAATATCTCCAGAGATGGAGATTCCACAACCTCCCTGGGCAATTTATTCCAGTGTTTGACCACCCTGACAGTTAGGAACTTTTTCCTTATGTCCAACCTACACCTTCCTTGCTGCAGTTTAAGCCCATTGCTTCTTGTTCTATCCTCAGAGGCCAAGATGAACAAGTTTTCTCCCTCCTCCTTATGACACCCTTTTAGATACCTGAAAACTGCTATCATATCCCCCCTCAATCTTCTCTTTTCTAAACTAAACAAACCCAGTTCTTTCAGCCTTCCTTCATGGGTCATGTTCTCTAGACCTTTAATCATTCTTGTTGCTCTTCTCTGTACCCTCTCTAATTTCTCTACGTCTTTCTTGAAATGTGGTGCCTGGAATTGGACAGAACACTCCAACCGAGGCCTAACCAGCGTAGAGTAAAGTGGAAGAATGACTTCTCATGTCTTGCTCATACCTGTTAATGCATCTCAGAATCATGTTTGCTTTTGTTGCAAAAGCATCACACTGTTGACTCATATTTAGCTTGTGGTTCACTATAACCCCTTGATCCCATTCTGCCATACTCCTTCCTAGACAATCGCTTCCCATTCTGTATGTGCATATTTATTCATTAGGGAAAAAAAACCCAATTTTGCTGTAATCTAGGCACTAAGGAAATGCCTCTGCAATTTCAAAAATGTTCCATGAAGGGGTTTTTAAATAAACAAACATTTCCCTTCCAGAAGTGTCTCAAGCCCAAACTTTACAAAACTAAGGCCATATATGCACTTTCCTCAAGATTGACGCTCCGGAGATTGATCTTGCAGGGTATGATTTAGCGGGTCTAGTAAGGACCTGCTAAATTGATCGCTGATGGCACCCCCATTGACTCAGGTACTTCACAGGGTCACAAGGAGTAAGAGAAGTCGATGGGAGAATTTCTCCCATTGACATCCTGCAACGGAGACGCTGCAGAAATTCAACTTAAGGTACATCAATTCTCATAGCTAGTGTTGTGTATCTTAAGTCGACTCCCCTTGTGTAGACCTGGTCTTAGCACCTGAAAGTGAAACCAACTATAAATAAAAGTGAAACTGACTTAATTGGATTTCCATTGTCCAGGTAAAAGGAAATGCAAAGAAAGTAAAATAGCATATTTAGTCACAAGAGTTCAAATTTTGAAATTCTATTATGTTTACTGACATACAGTATTCTATAAGACAATGGTAAATTAATGTGTTTGTTTACAACATAGGGGATTTTTCCCCCTCTTCTGTTACCCTGGTACAATCAGGCCCATAATTCTCATCCTGCCACTACCACTTTAAAAGCACCTTCTTGACAAATTTATAAACCTTGTGAAAAGATTTCTAATTGCAGGACAAAAACAAATAATCTGAGTAATCTCTAGGGTCACATGCAACTCACAAACATGCTGCTTTGTACTTGAAGGAGCTTGCCTGACACAAATTGTCCTTTGAAGCCTCTATTCCATTTAAAAAAGCTTTCCAGCCAGAGGTTAATTAAACCTAAAAGGTCTAAACTGGAACAGGTTATGGCCCTATAAAAATAATTAAGAGGGTTGGGGCTTGCAGAAAACCACTTTAAAGTAAATAATAATATAATTGATAAACAAAAGCTAATGCATAAGGGAGAGAAAGTTTAAAGCAATTTTTTCCAATAAGCTCTGTTACACACACACACACACACACACACACACACACACACACACACACACACACACATACACACACACACACACACACACACACACACACACACACACAGAGAAATCACAGTGTCAAACTCATTCATGGAGTAAATCATCCATGTCATGAAAGTGGTTTGGAAAATTAGTGTAAATTTGAGATTGTAAAAAAGGGGGAAATTTGCAAAAGTTTAGTCAACATTTAGTTCCCTTTTTTAATTTGAAAAATTGAAATTTGGAAAGCTTTGCCCAACTCTTGTGTTAGTGGTAAAGATTTATGTTCTGTGAGCATGTGAAATGAAAGTGACTCTCATGCTAAGGGAAGAGGAGAAACAGCAGGAGAGCAATTCACAAGAGAATTCAGCTTGGGGAAGCTTGCTTTATATTAAACTCTCCTGTTAATCATCTTCCCAGCCATGTTGTACCTTTCTGTCTCCTAAGCATGCAAGTGAAGCTCACATTTCATGCCTGTTGAGTACCAAAGACACACAAATTACATTGCTTTACCATTTACACATACTCAGTGACCACCCCCACCGAAGTGCAACTTGCACACTTGTTTAACCATTGAATATAGCCCAGAGACTTCCAAGGGAGTTACATCTTGCTTACAGAAAGTCTGAACTTGGCCCCTTCTGTCAAAGTACTTTCTTGTGAGTACTTAGGGATGTTACACTGACATATAGACTGCAAATGTAGGCCCCAATAAGGTACCTAACTTCAAGTGAGTCTCACTGAAATCAATAGAAGTACTCAGTAGGTCCTAAGTCTAATTTTCCACTTGGTTACACTAGTTTTACATCATTGTGACTCCTGTGCTATCAGTGGATACAAACACTGTATAATGGAGTGGAGAATCAAGCCTTTTGCGTTCTGAACATTTTTCACTGTTGCCAACTTTAATGATTCTATTGCACAACTTGCAGTATTTGTTGTTGTTTTTTCCCCATGAAGCCCAGCTGTTGGCATTGTGTGAGCCCATATGGATCTCATCTTTCATTTTTTAAAATTAAGTTTTTAAGCACTTAGACTTGCAGATAAAAAGCTGGAAAATATAAATCCTCAAAAGAAAAGAACCCAAAGCGCGCGCGCGCGCGCACACACACACACACACACACACACACACACACAAAATATAATAGTTTAGAAATTCTCATAATTTTCAAATGCTTGGGTTGGCAATAGTCTTAAACACTCACAATAACAACCACCAACTTCCTTCATCTCTCCTCTTTGCCCCTACACATCTAGTTCATTTTAGCTTTACCCTCTTCTTTTCTTTGGCATAATTATCCCTAATGAGGACATGATTCAGTAAGAACTCCATCCAGATCTCACATCATGAAAAACTATTCATTCTTTGAAAGAAGATTTCTTTGGGGCCATTGCTTGGGCTTCAGAGACAAGAAAGGAAGGATGTGGCTGCAGTGCAGTGAATTAAGGCACTTAATTACTGCCTGGGAACAATGGGATTCACATCTTGACTAACATTATGAGTAAGATGAGGTTTTTTTGGTTCAATTTGGGCACATGAGGAAACCACTAACTAATTTAGTGCAATTAGGAATCTTTACCCAGAAGACGATATTGCAATTGCCTGCAATATCCTTGGGGGAAAAATCCCCAAACAAAACCTTATACAATTAAGTTTTAGTATCTTTGGAGCCCACTGTATTAAATGCCAACATTATGTATCATTGTGAAGCTGGGGACATATTGTGAGTTTTAAAGGGCTATATATGTTATGGGGGGATATGATAGAGGTCTATAAAATCATGACTGGTATGGAAAAAGTGAATAAGGAAAAGTTATTTATTTATTCCCGCAATAAAAGAACTAGAGGTCACCAAATGAAATTAATAGGCAGGAGGTTTAAAACAAACAAAAGGAAGTTTTTCTTCACTCAGCCCACAGTCAACCTGTGGAACTCCTTGCCAGAGGATACGGTGAAGGCTAGAACTTTAACAGGGTTCAAAAAAGAGTTAGATAGATTCATGGAGGTTAGGTCCATCAATGGCTATTAGCCAGGATGGGTAGGAATGGTGTCCATATCCTCTGTTTCTTTGGAGGTTGGTGACAGGGCAAGGGATCACGTGAGGATTATCTGTTGTGATCCCTCCCTCTAGGGCATCTGGTATTGGCCACTGTCGGCAGACAAGATACTGGGCTAGATGGACCTTTGGTCTGACCCAGTATGGCTGTTCTTATGTTCTTATATTGAATAGGCCAGACAAGGATATACTTTTGGACAAACCATTTCAAGTGGTTTGCCTGCGATATCTCTGGAAGGGAAGGTAAATGCCAATTCCCCAGCTCTAGCTATGACAAAACCCAGCCTCTAAAGCTATACCTTGAGAAGAGAATCATCGAGTTGTTATTGCCTGTTCTGAGAGTTACAAAAATTGAAGGCTAAAGCTGCATAAAGGAAAGATTTTTCCTGGAGGTGTGTCTTCTGAGCTAAAGCTGTCACGAACACACAAAGCCTCTGTAGGGGGTCTGGAGAACTGTTTCCTAACAAAGCCCTTGTTGAAGTTCCAGGTGAACTCTAGTAAGCTTTTTGGAAATGGGTAGGTTCTTTAGTTTTCTCTGTAATGTTTTTGCTCAGAAAGAGCTGGGTGGTAACATAACTGAAGACAATGAACAACATAATTGGCTGCAAAGAGGAAGCCAAGTGCAAATGCTGGCTTGTTTTCTAGGCCAGGAGGGAGAGAGACAAGAGAAGGGATCTCTGAGGAGCTGGGAACCTACAATGTATGCCCTTGATGGACCACAGAAGGGGAAATGCAGGTGTAGTTGACCTGAACTGTGACAAAGGAACATGCACATTGACTATGGCTGGCTCAAGTCCAAACAGTCTGTCTCTCATTTTCATGAGCACCAAATTAATTTACAAACTTACATAAAGGAAAAGGAGGACACGGACCATGAACGATTGCTGAAGGGAAACCCCAATCCAGATAGATTCAAAATAACTAACACTTTATAAAGAAACTATTTGTTCAGTTAGACTCAGAGGATCAAAATATGTGGAGTAAAATCCAGGTTCCACTGAAGTCAATGAAAGTTTTGCCATTGGTGTCTATGAGGTCAGAATTTCACAGATGATGCTTACTAGTTTCAGCTGTTTTGGGTACAGGATCAAATTAGGAAATGAAAAATCAAGAGGATTATGGACTTTGTGGTACTGTAGTCACATGGATTAGTTTTGGGTTTGGCTTTATTGTAATTCTGAAAGTGCTATTTACATACTTCACCAGGGTGTCTTTCTGGGTGTCCTATGCTTAATTCACTTCAACACAAGGCAATCAGGTTAGATATACTTTTTTAAAAAATGCATATCTCTTCTGTTTTCATGGAAGTTGAAACCTGGAAATGGAATATTTTACTGTCTTTGGGTAGATATGAATTGCTCTAGATTGGGTTGTGAGATTTCAACTAATTTCACAATAGCGGATCACATGCTTTATGCTCTCTAGCTCATGAGGTTTGGCAGAAGCAGCCAGGCAAAGGCAATATCACTTTTAACTTCAATTTCAGTTTATCCTGAGAGTCAGCTTTTCTAGGAGTCTGGTTGAAAGTAAAAAAACAAACACCAGCGCTTAATCCCACCTGTTTTGCTCATGCATAGAGTTGGATGATGAGTTGATTTTTCAGTTCAGTGGCTGAGCTCCAAAAAAAATAACACAAATTTCAGATCGGCCTAAACCAGTTTTTTGATTTTTTTTCTTGAAAACAGAAACAATGTTTAATTTGAGTCAAATGAAACTTTCATTTGACCCCAAACATTTCACTTTTAAACTTTTACTTAGTTAAATCTAGCTACATTTTAAAACTAAAAATAAATATTTTTTCCTTTAAAAATATCAAAATGATCTTTGTCTTTCCTGGGAATGTCCCCTCCTCCATTTCCCTTCCTAACTGCATTTTTTAGCAAATTAACTATTCTCCCCTTCTCCTCAAAACCCCCAAACAACCAACCCAAATCCAACCCTCCTCCACACCATTTGCTCAGCTCTATTCAGACAGGCAAGATTTGCACTTGCTGATGGAAATATTACTGAAACTCATGCAGATGGCAATTGGAGAGTTTCCCACCACTCATCATCTTCTGTACTGCCAAGATCGTCAAACATTGCCAGTTATCAACTGTGTCACTGCTGGCTTTTAAGTTATTCTTGCCTGGGGTAGTCCAGTAGGAATGGAGGGAGTATAAACCATGGAACAGTTTTCACATTAACACTTCAGGCTTTGTACCTTCTTGACATCTTTTCAACTTTATTTAAACTGGGAATCTTTCTGATAGTACTTACTATGCCTACAATATGTTCCACTAAATATCCAGAAAATAGAAACCAATATTGAGGACAATGAGAGTCAAACTTGTTACACAGAGACACACTTAAATTTTTTCCAGCGAGCTTCACAATCCATGCAAATAAGCTCTCAAGTATCTAGATTACTCAAGACAAACAAACGGAATTCCAGTTGTCGTCTTGTAGGTGAAAGCAGAATGTTACCCCGCTATCACATCTAACAATTATACCATTGTAGCTTATGTAATTTCAAGTTAATTACATAGCAACAACAGTTACCATGTCTCAGAAATGTACTGAAGCACAATAATCTATTGCTTTTCAATTACAATAATTACCTTTAAATGTGAGTGAAATACTTGTTAAAACACAGGAAATATGACCCATATTTTGAGTTTGCCGTTTGAGAACAACAATTTGTTTCAAATGCTAATGAGGAATTCTGTCAATGTTTTAATAAAAAGTTTGGTTAATTAAATTAAAACCAGCCTATAGGTTTTAAAACATAAAAAGAAATATTTGCCACTGTAAGTTAGGTTCTCTTATATAATGGCTCCATTATGTATTTATGAAGTTGAACTAGTGGAATAATTCCCTTCCCGCAATGTCATCTTGTTTTGTATAATCAGCATTTTCAATAAAGTAGTAATTCCTGAATCTAAAATATCACCTGCATCTACTCCTTTCACTTGTTTTCAGATGAAGATCAAATTGTTTCTCTAGCTGTAGTTTTAAATGACCCATAAAACAAAACAGAAACAATTCTAAAGATTGTTTTTAAAATCTGGCAAATTTTTCTCAGTCCTTACCCAGGTCAAATTCCTATTGACGTTAACTGGCGACTAGTAAAACACATACCAAGATCTGGCCTATAGCATAGAATCTCACTAATAAAGAGAATATTTGGGATCAATCTGACTAGTACAAGACTGATGGAGTTATTTGTTTTACAGTAGGTTGTAAACCCTTAGAAGATATGGGATTTGTACTTGTACCAAAGAGCTCACAGTCTAAACAAACAACAGGGAGGATGAGAAAAGAGGAGGTATTATCATCACCATCTTATAGATGGGGGAAAAAAAGTGATAGATATTGTTACGCAGGCTAGTGATTTTAAAATGGAGTTTGTGATTTAAAATAGAGTCTGCTGACCATTTTTCACCTCAGCAGTTTCTTTCCGGCCAAAACCACACAGAGGGATGCTTTGCACTCCACCCTCTAGCTTTTGCTCATGATTCTAAACTTGTGCATCCCTCACTAACATGATGCGTGCGCAGCCAGGTTATGTACCCAGCATCCTTTTCCCTATGCACACTGCCCGATACTGTTGCACCCCACTTGCTAACCCAGTTTCCCGCCTTACTGTCTTTATAAACCCTCCCTTGGGAATAGCTCGGGTTGGCTCTCCTCTACTCATCGTCGCTGTGTGTTGTCGTGTTGGTTCTATAGCTGTGTCTCATCGCGTCTTCATCTATTACTCTTGAGGAGTGCCATCCGCACGTGGTCTGGTTGAGTTTTTCCAGGCCCAACACTAGTTGTGCCCTCCTGAGTGTGAGAGAAGTCTCCTCTCCATTAGGATTTTGGGACTGGTGTCCTTGGACTCTGGGACTGTACCATCATTTCTATACCTGCGGAACCTCATCTAGCCGAAGGACTGGTGCCAGGGAATCTGGAGGGTGTCCACCATGTGGAGAGGCGAGGATCTACCTCAAGGAACCGGAACTGAACAGGACCTCGAGGGATCTCCCTGCTGTCCTCCCTCACGGCTTTAAATTAGCCACGAGGTCGAAGGTTGCAGGCGTCCATCGCTGCCTTCTGTGTTTTACTGTAAAGTATAATCCTTTTGTATACGGGACCTTTCCTATCCTCTTTCTCTTCCGGGTTAGGGTGGGACAATTTACTGTTAACCTTGTCGTTGATGCATGTTACTATTTTACAAAATATATGGTTTGGCCCTAAATTTGTGTCTGGCCTGATTTGTGACTAACCTTTCCAACAGTGATAGATATGTGTACCATGTCGAATCTGGCTTCTGTGGGGGAGGCAGTATTAGGCTTCAATTAATTGCCCACAGCAATTGTTTACCTCAGTCTCCCGGGTAACAACATTAAGGATGTGTGTAACATCGCACAGGAAAGCTATAGTAGAATCAGGAACTGAATGTTGATCTTTGAACCCCATTCAATGCCTGATCCATAAAATTATCTGTGCCTTATGTGAGATCACTATCAAGGGTCTGATTCTGCTCCACTGAAGCAAATGGGAGTTTAACATGGATATCAGTGGCAGTGGGATCAGATGCCACACTCTCAGCCAACTGAATTTTAGACAATTCTTACCACTGAGGAGTTCTCACAGCCGGGTTCCTGGTTTCTCTACCAGAGTGAATGACATCACAGGTACCATCACCAATTTCGCAGTATTCTTGCCAGCAAGTTAAAGGAGTATAGCTTGAATAAATGTACTGTAAGGTGACAGATGGCAGCAGCAGCAATGGTTTCAAGTTGCAGTGGGGGAGTTCTATGTTGATATTAAGAAAAATTATTTCACTAGGAAGCACTGAAATGGGTTACATAGTGAGTTGGTAAGAATTTCCATCCTTCGAGGTTTTTAAGCCCACACTTGACCCTGTCTGGGATGATTTAGTTGGGGGTGGTCCTGCTTTGAACAGGGGGTTGGATTAAATGACTTCCTGAGGTCTCTTCCAATCCTAATCTCCTATAATTCTATGATATTGGTAAGAACTATCCCAAGTCTGACAGCAAAATGAAGGCGGAGGTTTATTCTCCTGTTCAGTGAAACTGTGAACTATGCAGAACAACTTTCTCATGCTCTTAGTGCTTTCTTAAAATAGAGTGATAATTCAGCCTTAAAAAAACCCATGGCCTATGACAGGGCAAATTCCTTGCTCTGGTTTTGTTCTGTGTCCATACAGACTGTAGAGAGACCTTTCATTTATTTACATTGTTCTTTCCACCACTTATACTAATTCAAACACCACAAAATACATAGCATCCACTTCTCCTCAGCTCTTTGCAGAAGGAAAAGATGTCACCACCCAGAAATCCTTTGTAGTCCAGGCCACTAACCGGCCCCTCCCCCTACCACTTTCTGTACTTTCTTTTGCCCTCTGCATTAATGGGCTATTTAGCACTTTAATTCTCCCCAGTCCATTCTAATCCACTAAGTGGACAGTCAGGTGTATGGAGGCGGAAAGGAGGAGTTAAGTAGTGTTTAAGTGACCAGGGTGCTGCTCAGCTAGTGGCTCACAACACTCCATCACACTGCCATACACGTTTTGCCTCTTTTGGACACAAATGTTTAACTTTTAACAAAATCTTTGTGGTTTCTCTTTAATACAGGAAGAAAATACAAGAGGAAAATATACAGATCTGAGTGCTGTATAGACAAAATCTAAAAGAAAAGCTGTTTTATTGGGAAAACAGTATTACTATAGCTCATTTATCATCTTGATGTTCTCTCTACTTTGGGAGGAAAACGATCACTTTTAATATTGTAAGAAAGTAAATATAAAAGCGAGCTGTAGGTGTACATACATGTGCATACACATGCCTGTGCACACTGTTTGCTCTAGCGTGCTTTTTGAACTTGCAGGACAACTACTTTTCACGCAGCAGTCACTATTTCAGTACAGTACCCTTTGAAATTAAGGCTAAAAGCATTTATACATTTCTTTTCAGTACTCCTGTATTATATGCATTAGGAAAGATCAGTGCAAAGTATTATTTTTATCATGAACCAGATATAAATGAGACTAGATGAGGGGAGTGAGGAGGAGGAAGAAGAATTTATATATAAGCTTTGTATTAAGTGAAACAAAATGTTTTCTGTCACGATTTTGAAAGCAAGATCCTTGAAAGCAATTTTAGCAGTTGCAAGCATGTATAGTTAAATATTCAATTTTCTCTGCAATACATTTAATCCAAGGCTGTGTTTTTTCCAAGGTTGAACAGTGACTTCGTCATATTGTCAACTCAATTTGTCACACTTAAGTGGCTGCCATAATTAACGGTTTAATTATAATTTGTAGAACCACAAAACAACAGAAAAAAAACCATGTGGTTTAATAGTTCTGCTACCAAAACGTAATAAGCTTCAACTAGTACCCGATCTCTGTGACCTGTCAAGGAAAAGTAATCTTACAGAAGAAATCATTGCTTAAAAACAGGTAAACACTGTTACCATTTTGCTGTATTAACGCTGCCACCCGGTGAGGGGGAAACAAACACAAGACACTTGTAACTGGGTTAAATACAGATGCTGCTGCTTGTAATGAAAGCATGCAAGCCTCAGTTTTACCAGGCAGACAACAGTCTGTAAAGTCTTAAATAATCACAAGACTTCAGATGCACTGGGCACTAGCTAGACGTGGCCTCCAAGGCTAATTAGATGTGTTTTAGAAAGAGAGTAACATTCTGGAAGGGAGACAACCAAACTAGCTCATGGCAGGATGAGGACTCAAAAGGTGACTCTGGAATTCCTCCAAGGGGAAGTAACAACCTACTAAGGAAATTGAATCTTCTACATGCCCCTCTCACACCACTGTTCTCCTCGTATTGACTGGCTGTGGTGGAGCAGTCACTCGTTCAGAATAAAAAGGGTTAAAACAGCCCTAAGGGGTGTGGCTAGGAGCCAATCACTAGTGGAGAGAGCTGTATAAAAGAGATGGCTGGCCACACTAAAGACACTCTTGCGCCATCCCTAGAGGAAGAAGGACCTAGCTACCTGCTAGCATAGGAACCAGACAGTCAGACAGACAGAGAGCAGTGCTGGGGAAAGGAAGGGTGAGTCAAAGGAACCCTGGCCTGAATCCCCCAGGCTGAGGCCCAGCAACAGGAGCCTGAAGGGTACTAGGGGCTTCAGGAAGGCAGTCAGGGCAGGAAAAGGCAGCAGGGTCCACACCCCCTTGCCTATGTTGAGTGGCCATTTCAGACTGTAGTTTGCCCCTGAGGCAAAGGGCTAGATGACAACTGGCAGTAGGGTTGCTGAGCCAAGGTGGGGTATAGCGGGTTGGAGGTTCCCTGAGGGTGAAGACCCCAGAGGGTGGGGGTACTGGGGCAGGGCAGTAACCTGATTGAAGGGTGCTGTGGTCTGGGAGGGGCACGGCCCTAATGTAAGGTGGCAGAGCCATTAACAGACAAACAGGTAACAGCAAGTGAGATGTTGGCCAGAAGTGGGTGTTCCAGTGCTGAAATGAGTTAATTCCCAAGTGATCAGCAGGAGGCGCCATGTTATTGAGTTGCAATGTGTTATACTGGCCCATAACTGGAGAGGGAGCAGTTGGTTGGGAAAGTAGCAAAGCCTTCAGAGACCCACTACACCTAATCCTTCACCTATACACCTGATCTGGGCCCAGCAGCAAAATTTGAGATGGCAAAAATTAGCCAGCCAGATGAACGTTTCTGAAGCCCACCAACTCCTAGAAGGCTGCCATGTGTTGCTCAGCTTAGCTTCTGCACAGCCTCTTTTACCTATTTGTTCTTCTGAGAGTAAAAATACAGCCTTCTTATTAAAGGTTGAGTGTTCAGGACTACTAACATGCATCCACAGTCCTGATTGTAGGGGCTAGAATCGATGTAAGCACTATTCCCCTTAGGAGGCAAGGCCATTATTTAAGTCTCACCACTACAATAAAGGCATGGGTAGATGGTCAGAAGCTGACCACTGCCACCCAATGAAAAATTTCAACTTTCATAGAAAAAAAATGACCAAAAAATTGGCTTTTGCTTTAAAATAAAGCAAAAGATTTTGGTGAAAACTCAGATTTTTTTCATGGAAGACAGATATTTTTAAAAAAGATGATATTTTCTATTTTAAACTCAATTTTCCATCAAATAAAAGTTTTGATGGAAAATTTTTGACCAAATGACCTGCTGAGCATTTACTATTCTGTGGAAATGAGAGATGATTTATTGCTTTGAGTAGCAGTCTCTTAGTGTAAATAATCTCTGCAGAGACATTTTAGGATTTAAGATTTCTCTGCTTAAGACCATTAAAAAAAGCTGCTACAATCGTGGATGAATAAACGCATAACTACATGCCTTGTTTATAGGGTGACATGATGTCTGGTCTGTGGGTTGGCACTGATGCCTGTACTATCAAATATGTTTTCATGGGATTAGGAAACACAAGATTAAAGGTTCTAGTTCTGTAGATGAAGTTCACATATTTTGGGTCTGATCTTAAAGGTTCTCAGAGGATGGAACTCCCGTAAGACAAAATGAATTTCATGTATGGAGAGTTTATATCACTAAGTTACTAAAAAGGGTAATTTAGACAATGATTAGACTTCTACCAAATTCCTCCTCACTGGAATTTGTTTATTCTGTAGGTCTGCTGAGCTCCAGACCAAAAGAGTTTTAGGCTTTATCAGAAACAACTATCCAAAGTTCAACTCCTAAACATGCCACAAGCTCTCAACCTACTCTCACACTTTACCAAATCGTTCCTTATAACAAACACATCGCTTGAGTCTTTCATGTAGTATTCTAAGCCTGCCATTTTCTAGTTCTCAAGACATTACTACACATGGAAACCAATGAAAACACTGCATGATGCTGTCTGAACTCCTGTTAAGTCTTCTGTATGTCAGAATATCTGAATTAATTGAACCTAATGTATTTTTGCCATTGGATACTGGAAGCAACAGAGGTCCATTATGCCAGTTTGCCCTAACCATCACAGATTATTATCAGCCAATACAGGTTTCTAAAATTATTTTAAATGCTCCTTTGCATGATGGAATTTACACATTTAACTGGTATGGTGGCATGTTTTCATTCCTGGTGTGACTATTTTAAATTGCTTGACTGCTTCAGGGGTGTGGATATTTACAGAAGCACTTCTGATTTTAAAATCATAATCTTTTTTCTGTTTCACTGCCCTGTCTTTTCATTTGCCTTTATGTGTGCTCAAATTCCTGACAGGGTAACTACTGTTGATTAATTGATGCGAAAAGTCCAAGTCTAAGACGGAACATGTGATACGTCACAAACATTGATATGTACATAGAGATGGGTCACAGTTCATATTAGGGGTGCATGTACATCGTTTATAAAGGGTAAATAGAAGCTAAACGCCTCTAACAGGGGAATAGTATGTGTTACTGGTAGGCTTGGCAGAGTTCAATTTTTTAATAGTTTTGACAGATTCTGATGTTTATTTTTAAGCATTTTGTTTTCTTTATTGATTTTCAGTTTCACTTTTACTGGAAATTTGTGGGGGGAGTGTCATACAGTTGTTTTATGACCGATGTTGAGATTCAGAAATTTACGGCTTTATGAACAGTTAGCACATTTTCATACACACTTCAAAATATAGGAAGTAAATATCCTGAAGTCATCAAATCATATCTGTTTTTGCTATTCATTTGCGGGTTGATTTGTAAGAAACCTAATTCAAAATTCTAAACTACTAACTTTGTCTATAATACACGTAAAACAGTATTTTTCTGACTTTGTCTATCTGTAAATTGCAATTATGATGGATGGAAACACACGGTGTGGGTGCGTCTAGACTTGCCAGCAGTCTACACTGGCCGCTTGAATTTGCGCAAGAGCACTGACTTCGTAATGTACAAAATCAGTGCTTCTTGCGCAAATACTTTCACACTCCCACTTGGGAAAAACCCCTCTTGCGCAAGAATACTTGTGCAAGAGTGCCAGTGTAGTCAGAGAAGAACTGTTTTGAGCAAAAAAGCCCCGATGGCTAAAATGGTGATCGGGGCTTTCTTGCGCAAAATCGCAAGAAAAAAGCATCGTTGCTAATATAGAAAAACTTTTCCGTTAAAAGTATTTCTGCAAAATCATGCCAGTCTAGACGTAGCCTGTGTGTGTGGAAATCAATATTTACTGATATTTAACAATTAAATCTAATTCTCCCAAGTCAAGTCATACGTGATAATAATTAGATCACTAGCAAGTATTAAACAGGTGTAGGCAAACTGTTGAACTATTAGATTCCATAGCTCTTGATTAACTTTTATAAAAGATCAATAATTGATTAATTCATAGAGGGTTAATGCAAAGAGTGCCTAATTATAATTATTATATGCTAGGTATTATTGATCAATTATGTAAAAGAGGACTGGAAAGTTATAAAAAGGCAAGAGATTTAAAACTGATGTTCCACTCAGACTAAAGGGCCAGATACCCAGATACACTCCAGCTAGTATGTGCCATTCCAGGAATGCAAAGCAAAGTAAACCCAGTTAAACCAGCCTGCTTTGCATTGCTAGAACAAGCCAGATGGATTTTATGAGTGAATCTGGCCCAAAATTGACCAAATTCTAATGATTACCAAGCCCTGTGTTTACTGTTGCCTGAAAATGCTCAGCATTTGGGTTTAATTTTCTTGGAAATTTCAAAGTTATTGCTAAGATTCTTTGTTCTGTATTGAGAACAGTATTAGAATGGTAATTTTGGTGGGAGAGGCAAGGGAAGAAAATAATTTCTAAATCTTTTTGCAGGTTAGAATACTCTGTGTTGAAGGATCTGAGTGCAGCAGTCAGACAGAATATAGTAGAGTGAGGTGAATTGTGCCTCCATTTTAGGGAGCAGCATGCTTTGTTTCTTTTTCTTTTGTGCGTGTTATAGTTTTGAATTCTAAGAAATACAGTAGCGTTAGTTGCCTCTTTCCAGAAAAAGTACAGGAAACCCCCACATTTATGATCTAATTGGTTCCTGGAGAACCATTGTAAGTCTAACAGTCATAAGTCAAACCTTTATTTCCCATAGGTGCAATAATATAAACGGGGGTTCCATTCCTGATTCGTTTTATCTCCTGGGAGTTGTAGTCCCCAGCTGTGCCATGTGGAGACAGCACTGCAAAAGCTGCTCCCAGAGCTGGCTGGGGGCTGTACCGGGTGGAGGCAGTGCGGTGTGAGCTGCTCCCAGAGCTGGCCCGGGGACTGTGCCTGGTGGAGGTGGTGCGGCACAAGCCTCATGTGGGCTTGAAAGGCCAGACCAGGGTGGTTGTAAATGCGGGGGGTCGTACATCAGGCAATCGTAAGTCGGTGATTGCCTGTATTTATGTCTTTGTTGAACATCCCGCATGCATTCCTTGAACATGCCTTTAGTATTCTGTTCTGGCCAGGCATGGTGGGTGCAGTATTGAGAATCTCGTCTTTAATTATTCAATTTCCCAGATGGAAAGTCTGAATGGAACACTGCAAAGCTCTTATTATGCACAGCCAAACTGGACACAGATGAGAGCAGAGCTACTGCAAAGCACCTTAAGCACTATGTGATCATTGAACATTACAGTGGATTTTGAGGACAACACCTTTGCTCATCAAAGAAAGATTTCTTCATCCTGCAATGGTCAGTGAGGGGAGGATAGATTCATGCATGGAAAAGCGTTAGTGGTATGAATGGTTCTTGTGTATTAACTACATGTCTGGGTAGATGCCTCTCTCAGTAGAGGTACTTTGAGAGAGAGAGAGACCTGCTGCCAAAAACATTATTTTCACAGCAAAGATATGATAGTGGACTAGAAACTGGGTCACCAGAAGTCCAAGGTGAGTATCCTGCTGGTTGAGCTAAGGAAGAAACTCACTAGGTGCGGCCATTAGAAACATGTTGATACTTCATCCATATTCAATTTATTCTTTTCCCCCTAGACCAGAGCTTTTCCTCAACCTCTACAAAGAGAGCACCACAGAGATTGTGAACTTGGTACTGAAAATGAATTATTGGGTTTTACTCTTTCCAAAACCAGTTCATTTATAGAGCTGTGATCCACTAAGTTTCTTAAAAAATAACTTAAAGGGGTGAGGGCTTTCTTTTAATTGAATAGAATAGGAACTGTGCATCAAAGACAGGCTGGATTTAAAAGGTGGCAAAGTGCCATGCCACAAACCAGAGATTATTTAAAAGCACTGAGTGCAATTGTAGGGGAGGTGACAGAAGACAGATGCAGTCACTTGCTGACACTCATTCTGTAACTGTATTATTGCGCTTTATTTCAGTGCAATGATTTGGCTCGTATCCCTTTGCATCCGTTTATTTAAATGTTTGTGTTTAACAGATTAAATTTCAGTGTTTGGAGTCACTATTCTATGCCACTTTTAGGGTCTGGGCAGCCTGAATGCCAGCAGTGGCTGGGAGGCTGAGATTTTAGGAGGTAACATAGTGCCTGTGTTAAATTTTTTTAGTTTGCCGTATAATAAGATACACATAGCACTGAAATAAGCGATTTACAAAACTGGCAGTATGTATACATGCCTAAATATTACTGTGTGCATGCAACCATTTGTGAATCACAAAACTCCTATCCAGACTTCAAGTCCTTTCACTTAGATTTGCGGTTGTTTGTATCCAGTTCTGGTTCAGGTAAATAACCATTTATGGTCGCCCATTACTTTTGTGATAAGGCTTTAATTTGAGGAAAATTCCATTGAAAGCAGAGACCAAACAGAAAGTGTCAGCCTGCAGAGTGAAATCTTGTAAAAAGAGGGGAATGGAGTTACAGTGATAGAGTTTTTGCTACTACTCCACTTATGGCTTCATCCCAAGAGCTAATGGTATGTGTATATACACAGTTTACACAAACAAGTTTTACACTCAAAACATGACTATACCTTGGTGACTTATTCCCGACCTCAGAACATATGCGGCAGGATACAAGCTGTTTCTAAGTCCACCAACTCTCTTTTCTAAAACATCTTTCAAGCCCATTTGCGTCTTTGGAGGGAAACAATTATATTTTAACCTGTCAAAATCGGGACTCTGACATCCACTTTAACAAGGACAAATCAACAATATCAAATTAAGGTGTGATTTTGGAGTGGCTTGGACAACTAGTCAAATTTGTTTTAATTGAGTCTTGCTGCTTTGAGTAACCCTAAAGTACAAGTTGAGGAATTCATGCAGGGAGTTCATAAAATTGATCATGTTATAATAAATCTTCAAAAGTGTACATTTATTTATTATCTCTTCTGGTCTGTGAGATCAGCATATGCAATTTCTTTTTATACACAGCTAAGGAGAAGAGGGGAATCCTATACAAGAGTCTAACAGATTCCCACCTGCATATCTATAAGCATGCGCATCTTCAGAGACTTATCAGAATTTTTTTCAGAACCCTGCAAGAACTTAAGAGAAGTATAACGAATTACTCTATTGCAGTCACTTGTTAAGGAGCCTGAATTAAGAGAAACACAGTATGATTTCCTGGAGTTTCAGGATTAGATCCTTTATCCGTACTCCAGTTGTGGGATTGACACAGATTAGAGCAGCCTAAGGGCTGCTATAGGATGTGCTCAGAGGCAGTGGCTACTCAGGGACCCATTCAACAGTGAAAATCCAGAGATGATGTACTCCAGGCGAGCTGCTATTTGGGCAGCCTCTCCATTTCACTCTGTTGGTCATAGGACTATGAATAGCTGGTTGGGCTCTAGTACTGAATCTCAGGGAATTCAGATCAGCACATGATGTTTCATGTCCTGCAAGGTACAATGCTTACTATAAACACAGAAGGATAAGTAAAAGATGGGCTGATCTCAGCTCCCTCTATCATTCCTACCTCCAAACTCCTAGCTTATGTTGATTGCCAGAATGCCCATTTTACTGCAATTTTCTTGCTTCTTAGTTGATGCTGTGCTACACCAAATGACATCATGACTCCTACTGCCACGATGAACCCTTACAAAGACCCCTTCATGAATCCTTGACACAATGCATTTTGTAAGTCCACTCCACAGCGTAAACACACCATGCAACAGATCAACAGGACACACGGTGAAACTTTCCAAAGAGCCAGTAGGCTGCATTGTGTCAATCTGGCCTGTGGAGACATTTATAAAAGGCTCTTTGTCAGGGTACAGCATAATGACTCCTGGCTTCAGAAACTGTAAAATGAATCAGATTAGTCACAGTATGGAGCCTTAATAGTATGAAAAAGTGATATATTATGACAACTAGTGCCATGGAGGAGACACAGAATGTCTAAATAGTTTTTTCTTTGTAATGAAAATGTTACAAACAATGAAATTCCCTAATTCTGCACACAGACCTAAATCCTGACTTCTTACTACAATTTTGTACTACGTCTTTATTAAGAGAAATGCTAATGTTTTCAATGGGAGTTTATTTGGTTAAGGACTAGGAGAAGTGTCACTCCTAAGGTCAACTGCTACTAAACTGTCTTCATAACAGCAACTCAAGTTCTGCATCATAATGAAAGCTGGCAGAGATCTAATACAGTTTGCTTGCTAGACATCTATTAAAGTTAAGCACTCTTTTGGTTGGTAATACAGCTGCTCCCCGAGTTACAACCACCTCCACTTACGACCATCTGCACTTATGACCAAAGCAGTCGTAAATGCAGATCCGAGTTACGAACGGCGATCCGTGCTTACGAACAGCGCAGTCGCCATGTAACTCTATGGGACCCGAGTTATGAACACTTCGAGTTATGGCCAAGTGTTTGGTCCGTAACTCTTTCGTAACTCGGGGAGCGTCTGTAAAGGAAAACCCTAGCCTTTGGACACATTAAATCCCATATTCAAAATTACATCTACAGAGAAAAATATCCGCTTTAGACAGATCCGCTACTATCTGGATAGCATTTCTGATGGCACAAAATTGAACACCTTTTTCTGGTCTCTGCCCCACTCTTTCCCAAAAGCCCCATCCCCCACTCCATCTCACTCACTTTCACTGGGCTGGGGCAGTGGGCTTTGTGTTGGGGCCAAAGATTGGGATGGGGCTGGGAATAAGAAGTTTGGGGTGCAGGAGGAGTTTTGGGAGGGGGCTGAGGGATTTGGGTACAGGACTAGGTTTTTGGTCTGTGCGGCACCTATCTAAAGCAGCTCCCAGGAAATGGCCACCAGCTGTCATGTGTGGGGCCAAGAGCACACAAGTTCACTGCCCACACTCACAAGCACTGACCCCACAACTTCCATTGGTTGTAGTTCCTGGCCACTGGGAGCTATGGAACTAGGTGTATGGGGAGCCAAGGAGGCACCACACCCTAAGATGTCAGTGACCTACTGGCCACATCTTGGGAGCCATGCAGAAACTCAAGGCAGATAGAGAACTTGCCTTAGTCCCACTACAGCACACTATTTATGGCCTGATAGGAGGTGTTAACTAGAGCCACCAGGATACCTTTTTGATACGGAATTCTGATTGAAAAAAAATCAAATGTCAGGTCACCCTAGAATATCATCCATTTAAAATATTTTTGATGTTTTCTACATGTTAAAATACATTTCAATTACAACACAGAATACAAAGTATTCTCACCTTACAATTTGTATTATTACCCCCCACCAAAAAAGTATTTTTCAATTCAGCTCATACAAGTATTATAGTGAAATCTCTTTATCATGAAGGTTGAACTTACAAATGTAGAATTATGTACAAATAACTGCATTCAAAAATAAAACGATAAACTTTAGAGCTTATGAGTCTACTCAGTCCTACTACTTGCTCAGCCAATCACTAAGATAAATAAGTTTGGCTACAATTTGCAGGAGATAATGCTGCCTGCTTTTTGTTTACAGTATCACCTGAAATTGAGAACCCGTGTTCACAAGGCACTGCTGTAGCTGTACATGTGTCCCTTCATGCTTCAACTACCATCCCAGAGGACGTGTCCATGCTTGATACCAGTCCAAAGAAGTGCAGACTGAGGTATATTCATTTTTATCATGTGAATCAGATGCCACCAGCAGAAGGCTGGATTTTCTTTTTTTTTTGGTGGTTTGGGTTGTGTACTTTCAGCCTTGCTGTGTTGATTTGTTAAGACTTCTGAAAGTATGCACTACACCTCATCCTTTCAGATTTTGCATGGCACTTCAAATTTTTAAAATTTGGGTTGAGTACTGCAGCTCTCTCATATTGGTACCTTCTTTGTTTTGTAGAGTTCACTGTGAAAGCATTCTTAAAATGAACAACATGTGCACGTCACCATCTGAGACTTCTATAACATGAAATATACAGCTGAATGCAGGTAAAACCAAGCAGGAGACATACAATTCTTCTTCCCCTACCCCTCCCCGCCAAAGAGTTCAGTCACAAATTTAACTAATTTTGCATTTTTTTAATAAGCATCATCAGCATATCCTTTAGAATGGTGGCTAAAGCCTGAAGGTCATACATCTTTAACATAGGGTCATATGCATGTTTAAAATATATAGCAGTAAATATCTTGTAATGCTGGCTATAAAGAAGTGTCATACAAACACCTGTTCTCACTTTCTGGTGACAGTGTAAATAAGAAGCAGGCAGCATTATCTCCTGTCGATGTAAATAAACTTATTTGTCTTAGCAATTGTCAGAAAAAGTGGTAGGACTGAGTAGATTTGTAGGTGTTAACGTTTTACATTGTTGTGTTTTAAAGTGCAGTTAAGTAAACAAAAAAATTTCTACATTTGGAAGATAAAAAGATTACTTGAACTTGTATGAGATGAACTGAAAAAAATAGTGTGTTTATATTACAAATACAGTCACTGTAAAAAATTATAAAGTGAGCACTACACACTTGGTACTCTTGTTATAATTGAAATCAATACTGAAAAAAGTAGAAACATCCACAAATATTTAATAAACTTAAATTAGTATTCTAATGTTTAACAGTTTGATTAATCATTTTTAACCATGATAAATTCGAATTAATTACATCAGATAACTGCGATTAATCGACAGCCCTATTACAAACAGAGGCAGGGTGATTAACTTAACAACAGACTGGTCATTAAATTAAATTAAATTAAGGATCATTAGATGATCCTGAAAACATTCCCAGGCACTTCAGTTAAATAAATGATCCATTTTCCAAAAGGAGAGAAGGAAATAGTGGTGCCCTCCAGGGGCTTATTCCAGGATCTGTGCTGTTCAACATATTCATAAATGATCGGCAAAAAGAGATAAACAGTGAGGTGGCCAGGTTAGCAGATTCAACATTTTTTCAAGATAGTTAACTACAAAGCAGACTGAGAAGAGCTAGGAAAGGATTTCACAAAATTGGGAGAGTTGGCAATAAAATGGCAGATGAAATTCATGCAAAGTAATGCACAGAGTAAAATATAATCCCAACTATACATTAGCTGTTAGCCATCTAGAAAGAGATCTGTTTATAAGACTCCGTCTCACTATGCCTGGAGCATCCACAACTTATTCTACAGCTTCAGAAGACTTAAAGTATCTCCTGTCATCAACGGGACAGGCACAACTGAATAATTTAGCTGGGTGTGAGGGGAGGATTGACAGCGCTGGAACGGGGATGAGGGTTTTCTGAACGCAGGAAGGGGCTCCACACTGAGGCAGTGGTGTTGGGTGTGAAGGGGTGAGATCTCTGGTGGGGGCTCAGTGGGGACTGAAGGGTTCAGAGTGCAGGAGGCAGCCCTGGGCTAGAACTGGCAGTGTGCGCTTTGGGGTCAGGCTGGGGGAGAGGGGTCCAGTGTGTAGGAGGATGTTCCAGGTTGGGATTGAAGGGTTTGGAGGGGGATCACGGCTGGAGCAAAGCAGGGGGCTCAGGAATGCAGACTCTAGGCAGTGCTTACCTTAAGCAGCTCCAAGAAGCAGCAGCATGTCCCTCCTTCCAGCTCCTATACAGAGGCATTACCAGGTGGCTCTGCATGCTGCCTCATCTGTGGCCAGTGTCGCCACCACTCCCATGGGTCGACTAACAGTTGTCTACTCCGTATTGCTACAAGTTAAAACAAGAATCGCTTGGGGCTTGTCTAGAGGAACAGTGAGTGCCTGGAAATTGGCATGTAAATCTACTCCTGCAGCCTGCTGCACACTAGCTAAACAACATGGATCCTGCTACCATGCACTGCAGGTTCCCAAGTGCATATTGGCCCGATACAATCTGAAACAAGAGGTGCCCTCTAAGTCTTCACCTAAAAAAGCCTTTACAGAGAATTGTGAAAAGATACCTGTGGCATAAGGAGCAGCTTAGTGTATTTCAGCAAGCAGTTTCCTGCCAGAATATTGCATGAGATAAGAACTCTTGGCTGGATAGTTCCTTAGTGCTTATGGCAATGCTGGAAGGTAGGATACAGAAGAAACCTCAAAGGCAGCCATATGCCCTCGTTACTCACTCTGGTGAGAGGCACTATAAATCACCTCTAAATTAATAAGCTAGTCTATATGGTGTTCACTTACTGATTAAGAGTGTGCTGCTTCTCTGCAGCTCTCAAATGGGCAGGTAATGACTCCTTTACAGCATGTATTTGTTACTGAAGCAAAATTTGGGCGGATTCTCTACTTGTAACAGATTTGTGTGAAAATGAATGCATAGAAGTTTCCAGTGAGTCATCTGGAGAGGTATACAAAAACAAAGCCACTTTGATGCAGGATAACAGGCTGTGTCTACATTGGCATCCCTTTCCGGAAAAGAGATGCTAATGAGACACATCGCAATTGCAAATCCACGGGGGATTTAAATATCTCCCGCAGCATTTGCATTTACATGGCTGCCGCTTTTTTCCGGCTTGGGGATAAGCCGGAGAAAAGCGCCAGTCTAGACGTGATTCTCCAGAAAATAAGCCCTTTTCCGGAGGATTTCTTATTCCTACTTGAAAGTAGGAATAAAAAATCCTCCAGAAAAGGGCTTATTTTGAAAGAAATCCTCCCGAAAAGGGCTTATTTTACTTGAAAGTAGGAATAAGAAATCCTCCGGAAAAGGGCTTACTTTCTGGAGAATCACGTCTAGACTGGCGCTTTTCTCTGGCTTATCCCCAAGCCGGAAAAAAGCAGCAGCCATGTAAATGCGAATGCCGCGGGGGATATTTAAATCCCCCGCGGATTTGCAATTGCGATGTGTCTCATAACCATCCCTTTTCCAGAAAGGGATGCCAATGTAGACACAGCCATACTGTTTTGTTATTCAGGAGTTGTACTTTACTGTACATTTTCTTAGTGAAATTGGGCTCCATGTTACCCAGCTGAGGAAGAATCTGTAGCATCATGCCCTTCATCCACGGTTAATATTATGGAACCTGAAGTGCCTACAGAAATAAGTGAGCAGCGATTAACTTTCTCTTTGGTGAGCTGAATCTTGACTCAGTTTTTTACAGGCTAGTGACCTAGGGCACTGAGCTTGAGTGAAAAGACTTGGCTGAAATATAAAATACAGATAAAGCAAGTTATCCACAATTGCAGAGAGGACTGTGCTGGTATCTTGTGATATGGTCAGATACCTGCTCAGACTGCTGCATCCATCACTACAGTTCGGCTTTGATGTAGCTCTTATTGGACCTGTCAGATCTAAGGACAAATTGGTCACCTACTCTACAAACGTTCCAGTAAAAATTTTTAGTGCCCAATTTTGCCTTTGCCTGATTTCTAAATACACAGCTCCAGATGGTACTGGTACTCTGATATACAAGTTGCACATTTGAAGGAAAGGCTGCATTGCAGTCTGAGGTGTGATTGCAGGCCATGTAGCCACACTTGCACTAGCATAGCTGAAAATAGAAGTGTAGAGGGAGTGACACAGGCGTCAGTGCAAGCAAGCAGAGGGCTTTCTGTTTCTAGCCCATGCCCTTGCATCAGGGCTGCTATTTTAGCTGCACTAGCACAAGTAGGTCAATGCAAGATACAGTGCAACTTTGGATTGCAGTGCAAACATGCTCTAGTAAGGTACAGCATTTTGTAAGCAGAGACGAAAAAGAGAACTCAAAACCCTGAACAGCTTCTGAGAACTCTCCTTAGTTTGTCACATTTTGGTCTATGTTCAAAACAAACAAACAGAATTATGAATGTCTCTTCAGGGAAAGACCTGAAATAACTCGAGATAGAAAAAGCTGCTTCTTGGTGTAAACAAACATCAAATGAGATGCAAGAGCCTATGTGGTGATGTCTGACTAGCCCTCACCCAGTTCACCAGAACACTAGTGACTGAATCATGATGGGAAGCATCATCAGTGTCCTTTGCAGAGAAAGATAATTTTTCTTTCAGACATCTCTCTACGCCAATATCAATATCTGGCTGATATCTGTACATTTCTTTGGTGTTTCTATCTCCCAGCTTATGCATGGTTGGTCTTGAGCTTTTATCATTTGCTTTGTGATGGACCCTGTTGCTAAGAATTCTACTAAGAATCATTCTAAAGAAGTGTGGCCACATCTGGATCCCAACTTTCAATGCCTAAATAAATTGCCTGATGTCCATGGTTTGTACTGAAGCCAATGAGACTTCTCACTGCAAAGGGAGTATAGATCTGGACTCCTAAAGCATCTGTCAGGACTACCAGTGAAATTCCCCACAATTATTTTTTTTGTATTTCCCATCACCCACAAACATTTCTCGCATGCTTTCCACTATGCAGCTAGTCATCTGCAACAGCTTCTTCCTCAGGCAAGTTCCACCAACCTTCCATGACCAGTAACTTTTTTACAAATTGGGAAATAAATAGAAACACAGCATTCTTCAGTACATTTCTGAAGCATTTAAACTGTACATTTCTGAAGCATTTAAACTGGTTTTGTTCATATTTTTTCCCTGAACAGAATTCTTTATCTTAGCACAATCAATACTAAAGAATCAGTCCAAAAGTGCTCAGCTAAACAGATGGCGTACAAGGTGCGGAGTGGTTAAGCTAACTAATGAGTAAGTAGGGTTAATGCAGGGAAGTTTATGGACAGTAGTGAGACAGACTGTGGAGAGGTCAAAGTTGTTCTCATCCCTCTTATTCTTAACGTAATCCTTTGTGCCACCCTAGAAGGAGCCTTCACTGATCACAGCTCCATGCAGGTGAGATCAGAAGCCAGATTCTTCCATTCAGCACAATGTGCTAGTTTCACTGTCCATGGATAGGGAACGGCAGGGTTTGATCTCAGTACATGTCTTGGATGGTGCTGCACAGGATGTTGGAACTGCAGTTAGAGAGAGGGATGCTGCAGAGTTTCTTCAACAGTAAGCAACGGAGGAGGTCATGCTCTGTCATTTAAATTGAGCCATAGATACTTCCAGAACTGATCCAAGAACCCAACCTTTCATCCCGAGAATGGGTCCTGTTAATTTTTAAACTTCTTGAGTAAATCTTGGATTTTGTTTTTCCTGTTATCTTCACAATGCTGTCTTTAGTCCATCGATTTTGTGCAGGTACTCTTGACATCAGTGGTGCCTCTTTCAGCTCTGGGCCGTGGAGATTGCGACACCATGGCCATGTGGTTGAAGTGAAGCATCAACAAATTAGAAAGAACCACAAGGTTTAGCTCATGAAGCAAGGCTTCCCCTCTATGCAAACTTTCCTTCTAAATAAGGAGTTTTAGGCTAGTAAACTGTACTCCTCCTCCCCCTTGTAATGACAGAGACTTGCAAGCAGAGTTTGGTGGAATGTTATATGCTTAATGTACAGAAAACCCTCATATTACAATGTTGGAAAGCCACCCTCTGGTCCAAATCATACATCCTTTTAGGAAAACCACCAACTGCCTAACTATGGTTTGAATAAAGTTTGCACAAATCAGCTCTAAGTTTAGAAGGCCAATATTCTAGGGAGGAAAACAAGTTCACTAGACAGTAGGATAAAGACAATGAGTACAGTACTAGAATTAATACAATATATATGTAGCTTGATATTAAGAAAAATCTTAAACAGTATCTGAATTAGCCTGCACATACCTTCATTTAAATCAAATGAAATACATATTAAACTGACATGTCCCCTTTTTGCCTCAAGAGATGTTTATCAGATAAGAAAAACAACCACTTTTGTGCATGGCTGTTGGTTTTCATCATGGGAATACTTCACTATGACAAGTGACATTATAACACAACTCATGTGGTGACTGTGTGAAGAGAGTATAGCTTAATAAGATCAGTTAAGTAGCTGCAAGATACAGGTAGTCTTCTGTGATTTGAGAATCTTTTATTTTTCAAGACACTGGATATTTGAGCTGAAAGCAGTGACAAGGAGAAGTGGAATACAGTAAGAAGGTGTGTCAATATTCCCAGTTGAGAACTATAGGCTGTAGGTCAAACGTGACAGACCAAGTAAATCTATTTTTCCTCATCCCCCATCCAGAGTTATCAGTGATGGAGAGACATAGCATGGGAGAGCTTTAACCTCAATTTATGGAAGGGACAGGCCTCAGGTAGACATGGGGCAGGGGGGAGGTTTGAGGGCTCAAGCCACTAGTGATGATTTAAAGGGTCTAGCACTCCAGCTACCGTTACTGCCTCAGTAGCAGTGGCCAGGAACCTTGTACCCTTTCTAATTGCTAGTGCCTGGGACAACTGTCCCCTTTGCTTCCTCTTTTTGGCAGCCCTTTGGATGTATGGGGAGAAAAGGAGAAGCAATAAACATGTTTTTTGTTTAGCAAGACTTTTGGCACAGTCCCATCTGACGTTCAGGGGATGCAAACAAGTGAAATGTAATCTAGATGAAGTTACCATAAGTTGAGTACACAACTCGTTGAAAGATGGTCCTCAAAGAGTAGTTATCAGAAGCAGTGTTAGCAGTTTGGGGGATATGGACAGAATTTAAAATGACCTTCATCAGTTAGAGAACTGGTCTGAAATCAACAAGATGAACTTCAATAAAGACCAGTGCAAAGTGCTACACTTAAGAAAAAAAATCAAAGGCACAGCTACAAAAGGAAGTCTTCAATACACGAAGGGCAGTTATAATGAGGACAGTGATCGGTTGTTTTTCCATGTTGTCATGGCTCCTTTCCCACTCTGGCATGATAAATGCAGAAGTAGGGGCCAGCAAGTGTACTCCAAAGCCTTATCTACCAGGCTTTGGTATAAAACTCCCCCCAAAATCTTAAAAACCTAGATCTTGGGAATAAAACTTCCGCTGCCACCACCCAAATATTGATAAAGAAATCAGGGGAAAGATCATTTGGGAAATCTCACCCCTATTATAAAAATCAGGACACACAAGTAGCCAATGCCAGGTTAATAAAAATTAAAGAGAAGACTTTTATTATTACAACAATATTCATGTTGCAGGCATAATGACTAGATGGGAAGGTAACAAAATATACTCATGGAGATACTCCATGGGCCTAGAACTTAGTTACAAAGAAAAGCCAAAACATCTTTTAAGCAGTGCCAGACATCAGATCCCATATCCAACCCTTAAAACAATAAAGCCTAACGAAACTACCTAAACTTTACCCTACTTACAGAAAATGAAGAATGGTGTCTTGGAGAGAGAGAGACATGCTTGTCCCTCTCTGTAGCAGACAAAAGGGAGAAAGGAAAAAACAAAAATTCCTTTGTCCCAGTTTGAAAGTCCCACCTACATTCTTACTGGTCACTCCACCTGGCTAGGTGTAGTTAACCCCTTAAGCCCCAGGCTGCTGGCTAACCCTCATAATCATGACACATGTCTACCGAAGGTAAGACAAAAAGTAAGGGATTTAATCTGTAGGAAGGGAGAGATTGGTTAGGCATCTGTGACAGGCATCTTAAGCCAATTGTGGAATCCTCATCATTGCCTAACTTGTTAAATTCCAAACACCTGTCAGCAATGATCCTGTCCCAGCACAGAGGGATGGCTAGTTGACCTCTTAAGGTCCCTTCTACGTCTACATTTCTGTGATTCCCAAAAATAGTGTTTTCTACAGTAACTGAGATAGAACTTCTACAGAGGCTAATCATCCAGAGTCTAATCCTCAGAGTCTGCAATATAGGCTAACTAAGACACACGGTGGACAGGACAAGTATCACTCAAGTTTTTTCTTTTCACTTGTAGCATATAAGTGGAGTAAGACATGCCAATATTCTAGCTCCAGAAGCATCTGAACATTTGCAATTCTTCCTCTCTGCTTCATCTCCAGGCTATGAAGCTCCTGCCAGCTGCCCATGTGCGAGAGGTCTTGGCAGGGTAGATGAGGTTTTCCTCATTTGAGTCAAGATCCTCTCATTATGTAGGTCTGGCTAAATTTTATTATCTGGCACAGCATGAAATGGATGCAAGCAAAGAAGGTAAAGAATGGACTAACAGATGGATTTGGATAATTACAAAAATGCCTAAACTATAACTGGTAAACCATCAAGAGAGAAAGTGTCACACACCTTTTCTGTATTAAACCAAAATGCCAGTATTGTGCTTTAGCTTATAAATGAAGTACATAATTTGCCACTGAATGACTCTAGCTACTTGATTTAGCAAATTGCTCAACAACAATGAATGCAAAATTGAGACTGACACTATTCCTCCAACACTAACTAGGAAACTAGTAATATAGTTGATGCAAATGAAACTCATTGTGTAGGAATCTATTAAGGGAAGATATATTGCTAAGGCAATGCTTCATAACTCCTTCATTGGGCATTTTCCTACAAGGTCTATTAAGAACGCTATCTTGCTGGCCCCAAATAGATATTTTACATGAAAAGTGTGTTGATAATTGTAGAGGGGGGAGTATTCTAAACAATAAACAAATCAAGAAAAATGCACCACAGCAGCTACTAAGAAATGGTGAGTTTGCATTTTGTTCTATCAGGGGCATTTAGAGAGGCTGGCAGCTACTGATTTACAGAGCTAATAATACAGACCTGTGTTGCCTATTAAAATCCTCATCATTATATGTCAATTGGTAGCTACCAAAAGGAGGAACATATGCACTGAGCAATTCTCAAACTGCAGGGACTCTTACTGTGAGCTTAATTCCATATGTTCATTGAAATGCCTTTTGCGCGACAGGTCTCTCACACCTTGTTAAAGTTAATATGGTGACTACTGTTCATGGTTCAGAGGGGGATGGGTTTTCCAACTCCTTTTCCGAATAGGTGTACAGGTTGGACCTCCCTGATCTTGCATCCTTGGGACCTGATGGGTCACGGATGAGGGATTTTAATGGACCAGGGGAGTGCATTTTTGGCCTCCCTGATGCTGCTGCCACCCCTGTTCCCCCGGGGGCTTCCTGACTTTCCCATGCAGTCTAGCTTGGTCTCATGCTGGCTCCTGTCCTCTCCGCCCCACACCCAACCTAAGCCTCACGCTGGGCCTTCCCATCCACATCATGCTGGTCTCCTGCTCCCCCCACAGTGTACCAGACTCTCTGATCCTAGAACATCCAGGGTCCTGCTGGACCAGAGTTGTTGCCAGACCAGAAAGTCCCAGCCTATAGAGGTGCAACCTGTAGTTCTTTTGGGTTACTCGTCTTCAATACCTTGAAGCTCAAATAACAAATTTAACTAGCCCAGTAAAATAGATTCCAATTCCCATCTTGCACTGATAGCATGGCTATTGCATTAATAGAAGACATGTTACCACTATTTAACACCTTAACTAATATTTACTTTCAATATGCACAACACAGTTGCACTGAATATAAATTCAAATTAAGATTATGGAGTCGGGACCAGCATTGCCAATAACAGAAATGAATATCTGGCCGATATGTAGATCTATCAGTGGAGTGCAGGCTGTATAGAAACACCATTGTGTCCTTGCAGGTACAGAATTTGAAATGAAAGTAACATTGCATGAAGCTAGATGCCGATAGCACATTGCTTCACAGACAGCATTATTCATTGAGCTGCAATTAGTAAGTCACCAGGGATACTTTCTAAGACTCCTCAGGTCAAAGAAGCTAATTAACCTTCCTCCTGCATTCTGAGCAGACTAACAATAATCAGAGCTAGACTTTTTCCCCCCAAAGAGAGCTATTTTTTCTTTTAAAATATTGGTGGAAAAATCGAGGGAGGTGTGAAAGATGGTAAAAAAGGAGAAATTCCCCTAAAAAAAGTCCAAAGGCCAATCCATTGACCAGTGTTTGCTTGCTTATATCACGGATCGTTTGTTTAATAGATTTTTACAACACACCAGGATAGGTATTTAATTAACTATCCATTTACATTACAGGTAACAGCAGACACACAGTAGTGACTGACATATGAAAACAATTGTAGGTATTTGCTTTGACGTGGTGTGCAAATGCGATGACATTTACAGTAGCTGCTCTTGCAAAGTAACAGCATCTAGCCATCTAAACCCATGATACAGAATGACACAGATATTCTGTTGTGTCAATATGTATAATGTTATGACAGGTCAGCTGGGATGACATCTGTGGAGATGAACTAACGCCATGCTGTGCTGTTGTGTTGTGTTTAAAGAGACAGCATAACTTATTTGGGGGCATTTACCTGTAGGCACACAGTGCTTATCAATACTCTAACGGTATGTCTACACAGCAAAGTTATTTCGAAGTAACAGCTGTTATTTCGAAATAACTTTACTAGCATCTACACAGCCAAACCGCTATTTCAAATTACGCTTATTTTGAATTTGGTAAACCTCACTCCACAAGGAATAATGCCAAATTCGAAATAGCTATTTTGAAATAAGTGTTATGAAGATACTTATATCAAAATAGGGGGCCTCCAGCCTTCCCAGGGTTCCCTGGTGGCCACTCCAGCCTCAACCCAGAACACACCTCTCCCGCATCCCTCCCTGGAACCGTTAAAGGGGTTGACTCTGGTCACAGTGCCTCTGCCACCTCCAAGCCTGCCAGCCCAGAGCCAGCAGTCACTGCCCCTAACCCAGTGGCCCCAAAACATGAGCCAGCAAGCCATTGGCAGCCAGCCCTCCACTACTCCCAGGAGCTTGCCAGGGCCCGGAGAAGGCGGGTGCCTTCCTGGTCCAGGGTGGAGATCATTGACCTTATTCAGGTTTGGGGAGGATGCCCCCAACGTCCATGATCTCCGCACTAGACGGAGGAACGTGGCCGTCTATGGCAGGATAGCTTCCAGCCTGGCCACCAAAGGCCACATGCGAACCCAGGAGCAGTTTTGCATGAAAATCAAGTTGGTCTGGCAAGGGGGGGGTCTCTTTAAGCACAGGCCTCCGATAACCTTAGGCAGCAGCCACACAAAGTAACTCCTGACCTGATGCTCTGCTGGACCTGGTTCCAGCCAGCCTTAAATGTGATTCAGCATCCACTCAGTGTGGACGTGCTATTTCGAAATGCATTTTGTGTGTAGACGCGTTATTTCGAAATATCTTATTTCGAATTAACTATTTCGAAATAACACTGTAGTGTAGACATACCCTAAGTAGGTGACTCTAGCTGGGCAAGATGCAGCCTGCTTAATACTTTGATCCAGCCTGCATCTAGCCACTTTCTATTTATATTTTATATGGCTGCGTTTAGACTGGCAAGTTTTTTCGCAAAAGCAGCTGCTTTTGTGGAAAAACTTGCCAGCTGTCTACACTGGCCGCTTGAATTTCCACAAGAACACTGACGATCTCATGTAAGATTGTCAGTGTTCTTGCGGAAATACTATGCTGCTCCCGTTCGGGCAAAAGCCCTCTTGCGCAACTGGTGATTGGGGCTTTCTTGCGCAAAACTGCGTCTAGATTGGCACGGACGCTTTTCCGCAAAAAGTGCTTTTGCGGAAAAGCGTCCGTGCCAATCTAGACGCTCTTTTCCGCAAATGCTTTTAATGGAAAAACTTTTCCGTTAAAAGCATCTGCGGACAATCATGCCAGTCTAGACGCAGCCTATACGTATATTCTATTTCCAGGCAGTGGCTCAGGCAGTTGGATCGTATTTAAATGGCTCCCAGGCACAGTGCTACCCTAGTACAGGCAGGAGCTGCGAGCCCTTTAAATAGACACAGAAACCTGGGAAGCTGCCAGGCAACATAGTAGCAGCAGCATGAGGAGCCCTTGGCTATGTTTTTCCTCCAAAGCCTCTGGCCCCAGACAACTGGGGGAAGAAGCTGGGAGGCTAGTTCCTAGCCCCGCCCCTTCTCTCCTAGGCCCTGCCCCTCCTGGTGGTGGAGCCAGCCTGTGGCCACATACCAAAATTCATTAAGTGTCCCCGGCCTGCAAAAATTATTTCCCACCCCTTCTCTAAGTGTCACCAGCAGAAAATTTAAAATATATTTCTAAGGAACTTGGATACCAGGAGGAAATGCTTGAGTCTCATTTTGCACACAGCACCAGATGTAAAGAAATCTCCTGCAAACCTGTATGACTCCATGGGTCAAAATTAGATCAAGCAAGAACACTGACACCCGCGCCTTCTGCTAGTGCCCCCACCAGTTCCTGCACTGCCTGTTTTCATGCAGCTGCAGCTGAAAGCGAGCAGGACACTCACGTTTTCTCTTTGCCTATTGTGACCACCTCCTAGAACCTTCATTCAACTGGTCAGTGAATCGAGCACATGATGAGCCTCCCCACAGGAGGTGAGAAAAAGCACCATTCCCATAGCAGTGGCATGATACTGTAATAATAGACAGTGCTTGCAATTCACAGTGATCAAGCTCTCAGAACTTCATGTAGGTTCTGAGCTTTAAGCATCTAAGAGGATAAAGTCACAAATGAATCTGGACAACTATCTTCACGTATGCCACTCAATATAATTGAGCGTATCGTACGTCGAATTAGATCCTCTTCTGAGGAGCCTTTAGGTTGGATTGCGAATTTGACCCAAGTGCTTGGGATCCACTACAGTAAACAGATTCAGCAATGCTTGTCCAGATCAGTGCCAGCAAGAGCGGCAGAGACAACCCTGCCAAAGCAGCGCAGTGCTGGCACTATGCCTGAATTTCAGTTTTATGCTGAGATTTTCAGTTGTTCTTACCACTATAATTGTGTTTGAAAACACCATGTTAGGAAAAACCACTGCATTCCATGTTTGGGATTAGCATGTAAGAAAAGGAAAAGCTGATTATCTTGCATTTTATTTTACACTGCATCAGCTAAACCTGAGCTCAGGTCATGAAGCAGCGGATCCAAAAATCCATTGAGACTTTTGTCCATTGACTTCAGTTTTAATCAGGGGCTAATTTCTGATCTGTATCTGTACTCTGAATCTGCCAGGTTCAGGGAACGTTGAGATGTAAGATTTGGGTAGGACACTCCTGAAGTATGTGTTAAGTTTACACATATACCTCTTCCCAAGGTTACATCTAACCATCTTTACAGGCATACTGTTAGTTTTAGGGTCTTCTGTATTTATTCTATTTTTAAAAGCAACAATAAAGAGCTATAACAAGACTTTGGTCATTAGTGGACACACACGAGCATGAAAGATCATAGTAACCACCACCCATGTTCCAGAAACGCTTTCAAAACAGAATTAGAATTCATGTGGGTGCTACGAGCATTTCTAGCTGGTTGCTATCCAGATTTAGCCCGAGTTTCTTGGACTATTGTTTTAATGTAACTTTGTACAAGCCTCTAAGGCCATAAGTGCCTCAGAATTGCAGCACTTTTGAAGGCTGCACTGCCACGTTTGCACTGCTGGATGTTTCCAACCATTACGGCTTACTGTGGGAAAGAGGGCAGTGCCAGGGACGGATGTGGATGGGCTTATGTCAATGTCCCATGGACAGCACAGCAGCACTGGAGGAAGACACCACAGTCTTCCTTCAGTGGGAGAAAAGGCCATTTCTGCAATGGCACAGGCTACAGTAGGGCATGCAGTGCTTCTTGTTAGGGTTGCCAACCCACCCGCTTTTACTGTGAATCCCCCAGAAATGAGCTGTATCTCCGGAGGCTACTGAATTCTAACTGGAAGATTTTACGCCACTAAAAGTCGGGTGGCACGGAGGGGGCAGGGGGTGAATAGGGTTGCCAGGTGTCCGGTATTGACCCAGACAGTCCGGTATTTTCGCCTCCTGTCTGGTAAAAAAAAATTCAGAAAATACTGGACACCTAAAATGTCCAGTATTTTCTAATTTTTTCCCAGCCAGGAGGCAAAAATACTGAGTGCTTACCTCGCTGGAGCTGTCCAGCCCGGAGCTGGAAGACAAGACGGCGGATGGCCGCCAGCAGCTTGTTAGGGCCAAAAAGCCTCAAAAGGATTTCTTAAAGGGGCCATGCTTTATAAAAAAAGTTTTAGCTTAACTCTTGGGGTCTTATTTTTGCTCAACAACTTTGGTGTCCCCCTTTCCCCCCCCTCAACAGAATTTTTTCCCCTGTGGTTTTTTTTTTGGGGGGGGGGGTTCAGTATTTTTGGTTAAACCATCTGGCAACCCTATCGGGGGGGGAGGGAAGGGGAAGAAGAGGGCTAAGGCAGGCTCCCTGCCTCCTCTGTCTCCACCAGGCTCCTGGAAGTGGCTGGCAAATCCCTGCGGTCCCTGCAGGTGGGGGGGCCAGAGCGTTTCCACACACGGCCCCCGCCCTGATCACTGACTCTGCAGTAGGGATGTCAGATATCAGTTAATTGAATAGTCAAGTAACCTCATGAATTCTTATCGGTTAGTCGACTACTGTATAGTCCCTGGGGGCGTGGCCTGCAGACAGAGTGCTCCCGAGGAGCCCCCTAGCACTTTATCAGAAGCAGCAATGCAGGATGCCAGGCAGGAGCTGATCTGCAAGGGGAGCCAGTTTAAAATCCAGTTCCCCTTGTGGATAGGCCGCCTGTCACTCTGTGCTGCTGCCTCTGATAAAGAGGCAGCAGTCCCTGAACAGGTGGGATCTGAACTCCCAGACCCGGCGTGAGCTGAAACTGAGCTGGGCTGCCTGCCCATGTGGCTCCTAATACAATTTAAATGCAGAGCTGTAGCGGAGGTTGGTCCTAGACTCAGCATGACCTAAGCTGCTGGCCACCCTGCTAAAAAATTAACTGGCAGGGAAAAGGGGGGAAATGCGTATAGTCTTTAGCATTAACCTATAAGCTTTTAAAATAGATAGATAATGGAGATTTTGCTTATCGGTTAATCGGTCAACTGATTAGGAGTGGGCAATAATTTCTGGCCGGGAGCCACTTCGAAAACTTTTGAAGTGGCTCCGGGCCGCTGCGGAAGGGGCAGGGCCTAAACCGGAAGGGGTGGGGCCAGGATGCTTCTGGGCTACCCCACCCACAGTCCATGATTGGTCTGTGAGTGGGGGAGCCCCTTTGCCCCCCCCTTTCCCACTAGGCACTAATGCCCCTGGCAGGGTGGGAGGAGGCTTCACGCACACTCCTCCCACCCCCAGGCCAATGAAGGCCTAGGGGCGGGGAAGCTGCTCAAGTGTACGGCACTTTGAAGTCCTGCGCGCTCCTCGCAGGACGAGGGCGGGAGAGGAGGGCGGAGGAAACTTTGCACATTCCTCCTACCCCCAGGTTAATCAGGGTTTGGGGGCAGGGAGTTTGCGACATCTCCTCCTGCTCTGCAAGGAGTGCATGGTGCTTCAAAGCATTGTGTGGTCCTGCCGGGGAGGAGGAAGTTTCGTGCACTCCCCCACCCCTAACTGGCCAGGGGGTGGGGGAGTGGCAGGGCCTCCGTGGGCCAGATCAACCCGCTTGGCCAGCTGTATCCAGCCTCCAGAGGCACTTTTGCCCCTGGACTATACTATTACATCCCTACTCTGCAGCTTTCACTGGTTGAGAAGTGAGGCAAATAGGAGCTGCAATGATGGTGCCTGGAGGGAGGAGCAGCATACAGAGCCTTTTGCTCCCCCCATCCTCAAGGGCTGCAGGGACAAGCCTTCAGCTTCTGGGAGGTTGAGCAGGCAGGTAGTCTGCCTTAACAGCACTGCGCTGCTGATTGGGAGCTGCCTGAATGAAGTGCTACCCAGAAGGAGCCTACAGCCCTTACCCCATCCTGCACCCCAACATTCTGCCTCAGCCTTGAGCCTGCATTCCAAAACTACTCCTGCCCCAGCCCTGTCCCCCTCCGCACCCAAACTCCCTCCCAGAGCCTTCGCCTAAAAGCCCTGCCAAACTCCAAACTCTTGGTCCCAGTCTAGAGCCTGCACCCCAAACTCCTGCCCCAGCCCAGTGAAAATTAATGAGGGTGTGAGAGTCTGAATGACAGAGGGAGGGAGATAGAGTGAGCAGGGTAGGGACTCAGCAAAGGGGGTGGTGCCAGGGTGTTTGGGTTGGCGATTAGGTAGTTGTCCACCCTATTTGTCATGTTTTGTGCAAACAGCTTAAATTGCTAAGTCCTAGAAGAGAGTGCATACAAGGCTGTTTGGAAAGAGCCCTAAGAAAGTTGGACACCCAATTGACACTGAATTTCAATAGGGTTCGGGCAGCTGACTCCCTCACAGTTCTTTGCAAATCCAAGCCTTTGTGCCTTAGTCAGCAGGGCTCACAGCCACCACAGGCCCTGGTGCAAGGTGGGGGGCGGGGAGGAAGAGGGTAAGCTGGCATCACACCCCCAGAAGTGGTAGGGCTTCAGGTGGAAGGGGCAGAGCTGAGGGCAGCCAGCCCTTATCTCCACCCAAGTCACGATGTATACCCCCTACACACGCACACACACACACACACACACACACACCAACCCTCAGAGAGGTGCTCCTGCAGCAAATCAAAGAGGCCCAGGACATTGGCAGTAGCTGGGAGCTCCAGGCCAACTGTCCCCATTGGCAGGACTAGCCTCAGTTTACTTGTGCACAAAAACAATTATCTACCCACCAAGGGCATTACAGAGCTTGATTTATTAACTTTTGCAATATCCCTTTGAAGTCCTTTCATCAAAGGTGCTAAAGAAGTGCCAGGGGCTATTATTAATAATGGCGCTTATATTCTGTACCCAACAATGAAAAAAAAAAAAAAGTACAAAGGAGAGGGTTGTAGCTAGTGTTCCTGTGGTGTAAAAATTGAAAAAACCCCACCCACTGTTGTCTAGAAATAGGTATGTGCCTTTGGAATGGGGGGGGGACACCAAAACCCATTGAACTGAATTAGGTGAATTTAAGTAAAAGAACAAAGTTAACATTTTTAGTGTTTTGTTATGCAAACAGCCTAATCTCAGCATTGGAATTATTTCATAGCAGCAAGGCCTCTCTTTAGAACAAATGTTGCAAGCTCCTGTGTGTTAAATTAAAATAATTCAACTTACACTGCAAAACTAGCAGTTCAGTAGCTTTTGAAAAAGTCCTTTCAAGATAAAGTGTGCGCTTGTTTCTAGGTTTTTTTTTTTTTTGTTTTTTTTTTTTGAAGTCCCGTATCTTCTTCACGGCTTTAGTGATGGAAAAACATTTTGTGTAAAATATGTGTTTTCCCCTGACATTTAGAGGTCTTGCAAAGTGGTTTATTATAGATCTTGTAGACATTTGGATATTTAATTAAGTGTCAGAAACACATTCTCTGTCCCTGTATGAATGAATATGAAGAGTTTATTTATTCACAGTCTATTTGTTATTCTTTTTCCTGTTTCTCACACAAAATTATCAGTTAGAACGTCAATCATCACAGACACTTAGAATTTTTAGGGGTCAAAAACTTAATTAACCCAGAGCCACTGTGCTGAAAATGTTGAATAATGTGAAACAAGATTCTATAGAATTGTTCCAGCTTATTGGTATGTTTGCAGCTGGTTTTCCAACTGCCTTTCATGCCATTTTCAAAACAGCCAGTCAGACAAAAGAGAGGAGTGGATGCAGTGAGGAAAAGAATGAACCCAAAATGGTATTCATCTTAGCTGCTAAGCTATCAAGTCTCTCAGCCTCTACTCACTCATAACAGTAGCTAGGGAGGGTGGAAGTTATGAAGTAACTGCAGTGAGCAAGAACTGCTGAGAATAAACGCTGCTCACAGCAAGTACAGTATGCAGAACAGAGCCCATAGTAAATGAAGTTACTGCTGAAGTGTCTAGTTATGGGAAGAACTTGCACATCTTGGCTTGAGTGCACATGGGAGACAAAAGAATAAGAAAAAAATGCATCTGAAAGCAAGACTCTGGAGGGGTTCTCTTCCATATAGACTAGGAGCAGGGCATGTACTGACATGCCTACGTTGACTGTGACTTTGCAACTGTTCCCCATTTTGAATGCATTTAAAATTCTCTTGCACTACTGATTAGGCAACAGTATTGTACATCATGGTCTCCATTTTCATTAGAATCACTAATGATAACCTGTGACAATGCTTCTATTTGTCTTTGTTTCCAAAGAAGGCATTAGCTTCTGGTTATACACAGCACAGGAATTCACATATGCCAGACCAGAGTAAGCAAAAATAGACAAACAACCCCCCTCTCACACACAAGCACAGTAGTACAATGGATGTGCACCTACCACAGTCATGTTCTTGTAGTGGTCACAATCCAGGAGCAACTTGGGGCAAAATCTAGCATTTCAGCTACAGTAACTCCTTGAATTTGCTCAAGACACCAGTGGGCTGTGCACATAGGTCTCTGGCCAAGTCATGCTGAGAGCCGCAACCCTTCCAGGGTGATAGGTCCAAACTAGGAACTCTTAAGAATAAAATTTCTTCCACCCTTTCCAGGTCCATTCCTCCACAGATTATTTCTCCCCTTCACAGGGCTCTGCAGAGTTTTCCTTGCTCTGTTACAGGGTACTGCCTCCCACTCACCCTCATGGCTTCTCTGCTCTCTCCTTTTCCTGGCCTACTTTAGGAATCTCCCCCTGACCTCTCCTTTCAGACAGGATCCCTCAGTACAGATTCTTTCCAACAGGCCTTTTTACAGGCTCTCTCTCTCAGAAAGACACACCTCTCAACTTCCTTTCTTGACAACAACCAGCCTGCTTCTCCACTGTTGGATCTAATACTGAATGAGCTGTCTTCTTCTCAGGTGCCAGGTGTAAGTGGGGGAATGGTCCCGCTATTGTGGGGAACTTTCCTGGCTTCTATACCACCCCGGTGAAATGGACCAGCGAAAGGATCTGAGTCCCCGCTCCCACTTCCTTTATCCCACGGCCTCCCTGATCCTGAGGGCTCCCCCTCCACTCTCCTGAGTAGCAGAGCCCTTGAAACCCCAACAAAGCTGGGCCCAGGTTTCCTGGGGCTTAATCCCCGACCTTGTAGTCACTAGGGGCAGGAGTTAGGGTGTCCCCACTCCGAGGTGCTCTCTTTACTCTGCAGGCCTTCTTGGCCCAGTGATCACTTCATAAGGTTCAAAGCAAATACAATTTATTAAACATCAACTGATTAAAGAGAAAAGAATAAGAAAAAATGAGAATGGTTAAATGAGAACACACAGCCCTGCTCTGTAGCACCGGGATATCAAAACAGCAGCCTGCAGAGTGTAAGGACAGTCCACAGTCTCTTCCTTAGAGGCCCCTTAGAGGCCTTGGATGTGCTGCAGGGGGCTGCAGGCTGGACACACTTGCTCTGGCAGTGACCACACAGCCTCAAGCTCTAAGTGGCCAGACCCCTCTCCCAGTCCAGAGCCTCTCCCCACACTCTGCAGTTCCCAGCTGCTCACCACATCCAGCTGCAGGCTGTGCTGCTTGGCCAGTCTCTAGCTTCTTGCGTTGCTTCTCTGTTCCTTTTGGCTCTCTGAGCACTGCCAGTCTGCTGTTCAACACAGAGTCTGCGCTCTTTGAGCTGTGTGTGTCAGGCTCAGCTGCTGCAAAAACTGCCCCTCAGCACACAGCTTGCACTCCTTGGACTGTCTCTCAGCTCCCTGTTTTTGCAGGACTTCTTCTGCACACTGCTTGCACTCCTTGGACTGTGTCTCAGCTCTCTGTTTGCTCAGAGAGAGCCAACACAATCTCAGCTCACAGGGAGGATGGGGCCTGGCCTCTCCCCTTCCTCACTGGCCTCTCCAACCTGTCAATCAGGCTGAGCTGGAGTGTTGGCTGCTTTCCATTGTCTCTGGGGTCTGTCAGTCTCATGAACCCTTCCCATTCTGAAACTGGGAGCTGGCAAACCAAAAAACTCCCACAGAGTTTTAGTAAGGGGTAACAGTCCCCTTACACAGGGATTGGGCTAATAGGCAGTGTCATCCTTTCAGTACTAATGAGGGGTTTATACCCATCCCATCACAAACATGAAGATTATCACTCTTATTACGTAAATTGCAAGAAATGTAAAGTTAACCTAATTAACAAAAGTAACTAGATTTAGATTTGTGATCCTGGAGAAGGGAATCTTTAAGGCTACATCTAGACTATATCCTTCTGTCGGCAGAGGGATGTAAATGAAGCACTTCGAAAGTGCAAATGAAGCTGGGATTTAAATATCCCGCACTTCATTTGCATAATCATGTAATGGTGCTCTTTTGAAAAAGCTCTATTTCAAAATTGAAACTGCAGTCTAGTAGTGGTACTGTCAAAAACAGGGTGCTTTTTCAAAAGATCCTGTAAACCTACTGAAAGATCTTAAGATCAAACCTCCTGAATCAAAAAAACTTTCTGCAATGTTCCTTTGAGTGTTTGCCATCACAAGGTATTTTATAATAATTTAAAGCTACTCTCCAACAGTATGTCTACACTACAGCACTAATTCAAACTAACTTAATTCGAATTAGTTAATTCGAACTAAGCTAATTCAAACTAGTGCATCTAGACCTAAAAACTAGTTCAAATTAGCATTTTGCTAATTTGAACTAGCATGTCCACATTGAGTGGACCCTGAACCGAGGTTAAGGATGGCTGGAAGCAGTGCCGGCAGGGCATCAGATTAGGACTTAGAGCGTGGAGCTGCTGTCTCAGGCTAGCCAAGGGCTGTGCTTAAAGGGACCTGACCCCCACCCCAGACAGACAGTTCTCAGGGGTTCCCCGCTCGCTTGTCTAACTTGATGAGGGACAGCAAAGCAGTCCTGGCTTGGAGTGCCCTGAATGCCCATACTTGGCATATCACAGGACTCGGCCATCAGCCCGGCTGCACTTGCCGCAGGCCGCTATCCGGGGGGAGGGGGCAATGGGGGGCTGCAGGAGAGCTTCCACCCCGAGGAGCCTGCAGAGCCACCCCAGTCCTCCCCCTCGGGGGCTCGTACCCCATACCTCCCTCACCTCCTTCCTCTTACCCCTCCCTAGCCCCCCTTCGTGATGTACAAAATAAAGGACACGTGTGTTCAAAAATAGAAACTCTCTTTATTGAACAAAACTGGGGGAGACTGGGAAAAGGAGGTGGGAGAGGGAAAGAGAGAGGGTGGGAGAGGGGAGGGCAACTAAAATGATCAGGGGTTTGAAACAGGTCCCATATGAAGAGAGGCTAAAGAGACTGGGACTTCTCAGCTTAGAAAAGAGGAGACGGAGGGGGGATATGATAGAGGTCTATAAAAGCATGAATGGTGTGGAGAGGGTGCATAAAGAAAAGTTCTTAATTAGTTCCCATAATAGAAGGACTAGAGGACACCACATGAACTGAATGGGTAGCAGGCTTCAAACTAATAACAGAAAGTTCTTCTTCACAAAGCAAATAGTCAACCTGTGGAACTCCTTGCTGCAGGAGGCAGTGAAGGCTTGAACTATAAGGGTATGTCTACACTACCCTCCTAGTTCGAACTAGGAGGGTAATGTAGGCATACTGCACTTGCAAATGAAGCCCGGGATTTGAATTTCCCGGGCTTCATTTGCATAAGCGGGGCGCCACGATTTTTAAATCCCCGCTCGTTCGAACCCCGTGTAGCGCGGCTACACGGGGCATGAACTAGGTAGTTCGAACTAGGCTTCCTAGTTCGAACTACCGTTACTCCTCATTCCACAAGGAGTAACGGTAGTTCGAACTAGGAAGCCTAGTTCAAACTACCTAGTTCGTGCCCCGTGTAGCCACGCTGCACGGGGTTCAAATGAGCAGGGATTTAAAAATGGCGGCGCCCCGCTCATGCAAATGAAGCCCGGGAAATTCAAATCCCGGGCTTCATTTGCAAGTGCGGTATGCCTACATTACCCCGCTAGTTCAAACTAGCGGGGTAGTGTAGACATATCCTAACAGAGTTTGAAGAGAAGTTAGATAAAGTCATGGAGGTTGGGTCCATGGAGTGCTATTATCCAGGGGGTAGAAATGGTGTCCTTGCCCAAAGTTTGTGGAAGGCTGGAGAGGGATGGCACGAGACAAATGGCTTGGTCATTGTTTCGGTCCAACCCCTCCAGGGTCCCTATTGTTGGCCGCTGTCGGCAGACAGGCTACTGGGCTAGATGGACCTTTGGTCTGACCCAGTACAGCCATTCTAAGCTCAGGGCTCAGGGTCGGGGGTCTCACTGGACCACCCTGATTTTCATGCAAACCTGCTCCTGGGTGGCCAGGCTGGCAGCTATCCTGCCCTAGACGGCCACTTTCCTGTGCCTAGTGCGGAGGTCGTGGATGAGGTCCACAATCTCCGCACTAGACCAGGCGGGCGCCCACCTCTTGCGGACCCGGGCAGGCTCCTGGGAGCCGCCAGCCTGGTCCCGGGAAGAGGCAGAGGGCTGGGTGGCAGCAGGTGGCTGGTTCGTGCCGTGCCAGGTGCAGGGTCTGCTGGCTGGGTGCTGGCAGGCTTGCACCTGGCACAGGCACCATAGCCAGACCGTGTCCCTTTTAGGGTTCCGGGGCTAGGAGGGGGGCAGACGAGTTTCCCTGGTGGTGCTCAGAGTGGCCACCAGGGCAAGCTGGGAAGGGCTAGCCTCCCACTAGTTTGAATTAAGTGGCTACACAGCCCTTAATTTGAACTAGTTAATTTGAACTAGGCGTTAGTCCTTGTAGAATGAGGTTTACCTAGTTCGAATTAAGTGCTCCGCTAGTTCGAATTAAGTTCGAACTAGCGGTTTGCCTGTGTAGCGCCTATCAAAGTTAATTCGAACTAACGTCTGTAAGTTCGAATTAACTTTGTAGTGTAGACATACCCCAACATATTGGCCATCTGGTGGATACCACTATATAATTCTTGTTTATTTTGCACTATGCTGCTCAGTATAAATGATTAACAACTTATACATAAGATTGGATACTGCTTTGGGGGACAGGAAATTTGGTATCAATGTTCCTGTTATTTGAAGGCATGGAAAAATAATAAGGAGAGTACATGAATATGTGAAACTAAACAGAGAAACATGAATCGGATACAACTGTCAGGAACAGAAAAATCAATCAAAGACAGTACACGCATTTTAAAGCCATTGTGTTTATTTAGAAAGCAACCATTTACTTACAAAGCAACTGCTGATTTTTGCCACCGTGCCAGCGATATCAAGGCAACAAGTTGCATAGCACAGGGAGGGAGGAAAAGCTACCCAGCCAAACCTGATGGGTCAGCAGCAAAGGGTGATGAGGGTGTCACCGAGGAGTGGGGATTCAGTGGGCCTTGCACCCCCATCTGCAGTCAGATGTGACTCGCAGTCAGCAGGTAGTACAGAAGGTTTATTAATTGACAGGGACACAGCGTAGAACAGACTTGTTAGCACAGAAACCAGGAGCCATCAGTACAATCCATCTTGGGGAGAGGAGGCTCAGAGCCAAGGGCCCTGCCCCTCATCTCTGCACCCCAAGCCAGTGAGACTCATTCACACACTCAAAAGCCCGCCCCAGCTCTGCAGCCAGCCCCACCTCCAGGTTTTGTCCAGCTTCCCGGGCAAAAGGTATCACCTGGTTACACCCCACTCCCCCAGGTTCAGGTTATAGAAAACAGCCATTGTCTACATGAGGCATACTATCACACCAAAATTCCCATCACCATCTAGCTGTTGGTGCAGTGCCAAGGGAAACTGAGGTACACACATGCGGTTACTACAGGACAGTAGAACACACATACAACATAACAAAATTAACAGAGCGAATACAATCCCCACTTCATCACAGTGTGAGATTTTGGCCCTCATGTAGCCAAGAACTTTAGCACAGGCTTCATGTTACGTGTGTGAGTTGTTCCACTGGTCTCTGAGCCCTAATGCTCTCTTCTCACAATACAGGTAATCCCCTTTGACTACAACGTGATGGGAATGACCTGTGTGGGAAGACTAATCTGTTGGATGCAGCGGGAATTGCCTGAACTCTGTCAACTTCAATGGGGCTACTCACTGGCTTAAAGGCTAAGCAGGTGCCTAAGCACTTCTTTGGATTTGGGCCTTAGAAAGCAGTAGTGGCAGAGGCGGAAGAAATGAGACTAGATCCCGACATCCTACTCCTCAACCTGAATCAGTTATTTCCCACAATATACATAGCAATTAAGGGCTTCTCCCAGTCCCCAACCTGCAAAACAAAACAAACAACAAACAAAAAAACCAGCCTCTGAAATTGTTCACACAGGAATTCCATGCACAATTATTTGCAAATAAGCAGACGAATGAGTGCAGGCACATTGAGAAGTTAGATACCCAAATACCTAGAACAAGAAGCAACGGGGTTAAATTGCAGCGAAGGAGGTTTAGGTTGGACATTAGGAAAAACTTCCTGTCAGAGTGGTTAAACTCTGGAATAAATTGCCCAGGGAGGTTGTGGAATTTCCATCTCTGAAGATGTTTAAGAGAAGGTTAGACAGAAATCTATGAGAGATGATCTAGATGGGGCTTGGTCCTACTTTGAGGGCAGGCGACTGGATTTGACCTCTTGAGGTCCCTTTCAGTCCTAGTATTCTATGCTTCTAAGTAGCTGCAGTGCATCCTCTTCATGACAGAAGCAGTAGAAACCTTAGTGCCTGAGGGAGGGGTGAACTATTCCAGACTACCCTCACCTTAACTCCCTCACAAGAATGTAGGGGATTTACCTCCTTCCCATAAATATGACTTCAGCAACTCCCACCCACCATAATATTCTGGGGATGCAGTTTAAAAGCCAGAGTTACTCATTGCAGCAGCATTAGGAGCAGTGAATTCAAGACACAAGCTGGCCAGTCCAGAAACATTTGAGCCACCAAGTGAACCCCACTGATGGATGCAGGGGATACTGAAATATAAGTATGAAGCAAACAAAGAAACAAAAGAGAGGAGCCAAGGAATTCAGTATCATAATGTTGCAACTGAAAGTAAATCACAAATAAATTTATTTCCTGACCATAGCTGATTCTGTTTCTAATTCTTGGCTTGCTACAGATCTTGCCTTCTGGCTCCCTAAAGGAAAAACAGTGATGAGTCTAAGGGATAAATTAGGGAAGTTGTGCTATAGAATATTCATAGACACTGGAACATTATGGGGCAGCAATGAAGCTGTGAAGGTTTTTTTTGTTTTTAATATTAAACACTATTTACATCCTTTGCCATAAGAGTCTTAAGAATAAATTAAAAAGTTTGATAGATACAGTAGGGAAGTGCACATTCCAACATGTGGAGAGGAGGAAAATGACGATGAGGTGACAGTATGGAGGTTTGAGAGATATTAATGATTCAGCTTATGGGCTGGACTGTGAAAACTGTTTGAATGCTTTGTCTGTATAGATGCAAATAAGACCAGCTAAAGTTGCTATTATATTCTGCCAATGGCTTCCTGTTTCCATTTACATCAACTTTCAACAATATCCATGGGTCATATTGTAGTCCTTGAGTAGTCTCATTGAAATCAGTAGAAATAGTATAGCAATAAGCTATTGTTCATTATGAATAAAGATACTACAATCTGTCCCTATATGACAAGGAAATATAGTAATTTACTAAACAATCGAAAACTCTCTCTCTCTTTGGATTTTTATACTATGCTTACCATTGTACAATCTGAGGGTGAAATCCTGGTCCTGCCAAAGTCAGTGAGAGTTATCCATTGATTTTACTAGGGCCAGGATTTCACCCTGTGCATCTTATTAAATATCAAGTATCTTCTCACTCATTAAGTAAACAAAATAAAAGTAACTTTTCCTTCCAAAGCCCACTGAAATAAAGTAGTTGTTTTCTTTTGCTGGCAGCTGTTTGTTTTTATTAGTAAGATAGGTGTTAAGGGAAGGTTTCACAGAAAGAAGATTTGATTTTGTTCCTCGAAGGGCAGAGTTCATGCACATTCCTATGGCTGGTGTAGTTCATTTCATGATATTGCTCCAGTTGCTGAAAATATGTTGTTTTATGCATCCATGAATCCTAACTTGTGGTTGATATTCTATTGCTCTTGAGCTAGGAGCTCATGGTTGCAGAAGGAGACCTGATCTTTCAGGTGGCTTAAGCCAGTGCCATAGAAGGCTTTGGTCGATGAGGCAGAGTCCTTGATTTTAATTCTGTATTCAGTGGGAGGGACAGTATAGAGAGGGGAACCCCAGGGTAACACACTCATGGGGATCTATATCATTGCCTAGGAAGGTGAAGAAGAGACCAGAAATAAGACTAGGAAATAACAAGAAAGGGAAAAGTAGCAAATGAAATAAATCTGAAGACAAAACTAGGGTTAAAAAATAAACAGTGAAAGGAAAATATATCGGGAAAAAACTGACTTAGTCAGAACATAACAGGGAATGTCCAGCCACCAAGTGGAACAAGAACACAACAGATTCAGTATTTTCCTTATGAAGGCTGCCTGAGATCTTGGCTAAGTACTTACTCGTAGCAACTCCCTACCATTGAGCACATTGTCTTTTGGGTTTTGCAATGCACCATGGGGCAGAAATGAGTCACACAGTCTTGGAGTGAGGGCTAAACTTTCTCCCTCCCATAATGTCATATTTATCCCAATATTTTGACACCTTTCCTTAAAATCCCATGAACTCCATGGAGCCACTGCCCACTGTCACTGACAGAAGCAGTCTGCACAGCGATGCCCTGTTGTCCTGGGCGTCACAAGCATGGAGTGCATAATCCTCCCCATCAGCAGAACTGCGAGAAGAAATAAAACAACAGGGAACAGGATGATTTCCTTCAGGGCAGATTGTTGCGGGACATGGCGAGAACCAAGGCAAGGCTGTTGGTGATGTTCATAGTGCAGCTGCAAATGGTGGAACAGAGCTTCTGGGCTCAAGAAACAAATGCCGACTTTTGAGATTGCATTGCCATGCAGACGTGGGATGATGAGCGGTGACTAGGAAACTTTTGGATGTGGGTGAGAGAAAGCAGATATAGAGGCTACAGTAATGGGACCAAGCCATCTTCAGCTTCTTGAAGGGAGGATTCCATTCTACCTTGCAAAGCTTGTCTAAGGGTTCACCTTAGGCCTGATCCAAAGCCCATGGAAGTCAATGGGAATCCTTCCATTCCTTTCCATGGCCTTGACTTCGGGCCATGGTGAATATGAACCCTGTCCTGCAATGCATTGATTGCCTTCTTTGCACATCTGTCTTAAATAGAGTCTCAGGTAACCAGAATTAGCAGCTTAGCGTCTTGCAGGACTGAGCAATGAGATGAGGATGGACAGCTTTTCCATGACACATCATAAATGTGTGGCAATTGTGTTTCTTTTGGTCTCTTTCAGCTATGTCTACGAATGCAAAACAATTTACTCTTTTTTGCTTAGCCATAATCTGGTTTCTCTTGTTTGTAATTGTTTAGGCAATATATCTATTGCCACCTTAATTAAAAAATGAGTAAAGAGCCTAAAAGGAGTTGTGTTATAGAATGACTGAATAAAACAATTGTTTTGACAGCAATGTGGTAATTTAATTATAGAAAATGTACCACATGCAATACATATACATAGAGTAGAGAGAGGAGAATGGAATAGGTAAATCATTGTTCTCTATAAACAACAACAACAACAACAAAAATTCTTAATTGTCCAGCTCATACTTATGAGACTGTAAGCAATGTTTGAGTCAGACTGTGGTTATAATGCATGGAAATCTCTCAAAGTAAAAGTGCTAGTAAGTTTGCTGAAATTATTTACTTACCTGAAATGTAAAGAGTATAAATGCTAAATATAGCACCTGTTGAAAGGTATCACTTCCTTTTTCAGGGTAAATGTTTCAATCATCATTTTAGGACTTGTCCCAACTACATAGTGGATTGACGCTGCAGCAATTGATCCACTGGTGGTTGATTTATTGTGTCTGTTCAGTTGTGATAAATCAACTTCTAAGCACTCTCCTGTTGACTCCAGAACTCCTCCAGGATGAGAAGAGTGAGTGGAGTCAACAGCAGAGGAGCACCCACCAACCATGGTACTGCATGGAAGACACCGTGGTAAGTGCATCAACTTCACATATACTATTCACATAGCTGAAGTTATGTATCTTATATTGATGAAGGGGGAAGAGGGCTTAGAGTGGAGTAGGTCTCAGATCAGTTGTGGCTTACTGCTCCGAGAAAAAACACTGAAAGATAATCCAGAAGAATGGCTGCTCACTTAGATTGGAAACACTGGTAATGCATTCCTTACACATTCTTTAAGGTGAAAGAGCATGCACAAAACAGAAAGCATGATTAACATACAATATTATGTATTCCTTGTATTACAATTGCACCTGCGAACCTCACTCACAGTGTGCTAGGTGCCACACTGCCAGTGTACTAGATGCAAACTCAGAACAAAAAGTCAGTCATTGGTCCAAGAAGTTTATATCTAAGGGCACGTCTACACTGCAAGGCTATTTCAGGATACCAGAGGTATCCCAAAATAGCTACCCCGTGTCTTTGAAATGCGTCCGCTATTTCGAAATATAGCAGCTGTGCTATTTCGGCATCCCTGTAAACCTCGTTCCATGAGGGATAAGGGATGTCTTGAAATAGTGTGTTATTTTGAAATTTGTCACTGTGCAGATGTGCCAAATTTTGAAATAGCCTATTCAAAATAGAATCGAAATAAGATACCCAATTTGCATAGCACAAATTAAGTCTCTTATTTCGAGCTAAGAGTGCATTGTAGACACACCCTAAGACAGGCCTGGGGCCCCTGGCTGCCATTGCGGCTATAGTGGCAATAGTAGCGGCTAGAGCAGTGGGCTCTTTACATTGCTACTGGGGCACCAAACTGGGTGCTCTGCCTCTCTGAGGGCTGGTGGTGATGGGGGACCCAGCGCCGGACTGACTGCTCCCAGCCCTGCTCCTTCACCCCAAGGCCCCACCTTTTTTGAGGGGGCACAGAGCCCTTCCCCCACACCTTGTCACAGGCCCGCAGAAGCTATCAGCCCCCCAATCTAAGACAATATGACAGTTGGACACAGCAAACAGATGAGGGAAGCAAACAAAAACAATGAGATTGTTCTGCTCAGCATGAAAAGCAGCCACAGGACACTGGCTGCATAGGTTTTGTCAATTTTTTAGGAGGCAGAGAAGAGTTTAAAGAGAGATGGGGAGGAGGAGGAGACAGAGTCCAAGGTTTTAAACAAATGGGGATCTCAATTTAGATCTCCTAGGTGCATATTTAAAGGCCCAATTCATAGGCCTGATGTTTCAGAAGCTGAGCTCTCAGTAAGTTCCTTTGGATGAAATTCTTAAAGGCACCTTGGGGGCCTACGTGCTTAACTCACATTACTGTTCCGTGGAAGTTGCTATCGAGCTGTCCATTTCCAAGTCCTAGCTGCTGTCTTCAGTTAGATACGTTGAGTGATTGGCCCTGGAACTGACTGGGGAAAAACACTGGCAGAAAACTGGAGAATATACTTTTGTGAAAGGGTGTGAAAGCATTTAGCAAAATCACAGTAAATTTGCTGCCGTTTCAGCTAGGTGAGAAACTGAAAAAAAAAGTTGTGACGTCAGAATGTCCATTTTAATGTGTTGGTTTGATTTTTCATTTTGCAGCAACTTTTGAATTAAAATATATAATTAAAATATAATTTAAAAATTAAATATATATATTTGTTTCAACAAAACATTTTCATCAACTTAAAGGCTACATCTACACTGCACTCTCTTGTGCAAGAAATATGCAAATGAAGCAAAGCGGTGAATATCACCGCACCTCATTTGCATACTTAATAAGCCACCATTTTTTCACAAGGGGCTTTTGCGCAAAAAGGAGCTGTCTGCTCTTTTTTTTTCAGGAAGAACAGCTCTTGCGCAAGATGGGTTTTTTCGCAAAAAGGAGCCATCTACACTGCTGTAGATGGCTCCTTTTTGCGCAAAAGTCTGTTGCGCAAAATGGCGGCTTATTAAGTATGCAAATGAGGTGTGGCGATATTCACTGCTTTGCCGCATTTGAATATTTTCTTGCACAAGAGAGGGCAGTATAGACGTAGCCAAAATGTTTTTTAAATATTCTTTTATGGAGACTTTTGAAATTTTTACGGTAAATGAAAACAAACGTGAAAATCTCAAACCCCCTCACAAAACAAAATTTCTGTCTGCCACATGGCTCTACTCAGCACTTTTTGGAAATAAACCACTTGGATAGGCTAATAAATTTTTTCTATAAAGGCTTTTAGACTGCACTTTTCACTGTGGCTTCAGAACACTTTCCCGTAGTGTATTAAGCCCTGACTTTCAATCTAGTACTTGCACTGTTAAGCCACAAAGGCCTTTTTGTACATTCTGACCCAGGAGACACACTTCAGTACCTGTTTCAAAAAATCTTGACCACAGGTCATCCCTCCTATGTGTTTGCTTTCCTGCACTGCACCGAGTGAAAATGGTAAAAGAATGATTCAAGACATAAGTAACTGTGTGGAATCTAGGGTTAAATGCCTTGGTGATCACTGAGGTATTAAGAATGCTTTGCTCTTTTTTAATTATTTCAAGTGATCTTTGGGCTCTGCTCCCTTGCACATTGTTCTCTATGTAATAAACCAGCTAAATAGTAATAATTCTCATGGTAAAGTGATATTAATGGATTGCTCCTCAGAGTCCTGTAAAACAACAAAATGAAGTTAATGCATGTTCCTGCTACAAAGAACAATCTTTAAATCTGTAATCTACCCTTCATAAGTGACATACATTTAGTACAAATGTCATTGCGGTGAGTTACTTTCTAATTGTTGTATGGATACTCCTGAACTGTCTGATTTACAGGAACATGAAATTTTTTATCTGGAATATCAACCTAAGTTAGAAAGAAGATTCACCAAACCAAAACACTGATTTTACTCAGTGTCTGGGTAAGATTGGGGCATGGAGGAAAGCTAGCTGGATGATTCTCAATCCAGACAAGACTGAGGTGAGGTTAGTTGTCTGGGAGAAGCAACAGGAGCATCATGCAAGAACTATAGTAGTCCTTTTGACTGATCATGTGCATCCGTATCTTTGGGGTCATGTTCACGGTCTAGGGGTCTGGTTGTACTTCCAGGTGCTACTAAAAGAACAAGGCTGTGTCTAGACTACACCTCTCTGTTGTCAGAGGGATACAAATCAAGCACGTCGAAATTGCTAACGAAGCAGGGATTTAAATATCCCATGCTTCATTAGCATAAACATGACTGCTGCTTTTTTTCAAAATGGAGCTTTTTCAAAAAAAACCCCAGCAGTCTAAACTAAAGCCTTTTTCAACAGATCCTATAAACCTCATTTTTTGAGGAATACAGGATCTGTCAAAAAAGGGTTTATTTTTGACAGATCCGCGTCTAGACTGCCATTTTTTTTAAAAAGCTCCGTTTCGAAAAAAAGTGGCAGCCATGTTTATGCTAATGAAGCGTGGGATATTTAAATCCCTGCTTCATTAGCAATTTCAACATGCTTGATTTGTATCTCTCTGTCAGCAGAGGGATGCAGTGTAGACGTAGCCCAAGTGTCCTTTCCAGGATTCCTTTAAATCTAATTAAATATATTTAGACTATCAGACAACAATTCAATTCTATGTAGACTTTTTTATTGTGATTTCAATTTACAAAGATGATCAAGTCAAACATGTTAGTCTATTGAGTCTTAACCAATCAGTAGAGGCGGGATGGTCATTGTTCATGTCCATATGGGAGGCAGGCTGCCTTTGCTGATGCCTTGGACATGCAAGTATATGTATTTGCTTAAGTAGGGGAAACTAAAGTTATTGCTAGAAGACCAAGTTATCGAGATCCTGATCAGCATGGACTCTCAAGATATCTTACGCATGATCAAGAAATCTTGGTCAGGGGCCATTTTCCAAAAATGCTTCAGCTACACAGATGGCTAGCCTTAGAAAGGTTAAGAAATGCTGGGTTGCTTTGTGTTTCATTTGCCAGGCCATTGGCATCCAGATAATAACTGGCAGAGACACATCTTATCATTATATTTTGTGTCTGATTTTCTGAACACCCCAGGTTTACAATTATTCATGCAAAATTATCTCACCATTACTCCTGTAACTTGTTTGAAAATCTGGCCCACTGGCTTGATTCCCAGTTGTTCAGAAGATGCAGATTAAAATGGGCTTCTTACACAGATCAAAGCAGTAACAGCCTGATTTACTGTTATTAACAGTTTCCTATCTGGCTTGCCATAATAATAAACAAAAGTCCCTGCAGAGAGGCCTGCAAAATATTTTTCATCTCCATCCTGAGGCAGAAAAATAAAAGGAAAGAAAAAATGTAAATGGCAAAAGAGAGAATTCTCGGAACAAAAAATTTGACTCCCTTAATCAGGGGGTTTTCAGACATGGTTATTGAACAGAATACATAAAGCTTTTAAGGAACAGACATTGCCTCTACTTACACATTGCATGCACTTTTCTATCCCAATCCTAAACGATTCCTGCCAAGACAGCCCTCTACTTAGAACGTGAATCCACGGAGAGGCTAGGCCAAGCAAAATCCCAGCCAGGACTGAATCATTCTGTAAAGCAAACCTATTTCTATTAACACGACATTGATTCTTTCATAAGGCAATATCTTCAGCCAGCTTTGAGGTGTTCTCAGTTTTACCAGATCGCTTTTTTGGAACAGGGCTGTTTGACCCCATCAGAACAAGCCTTTTTGTTGTTGTTTGAACAAAGTCTATATTTGTGCACATAAATCAGGTGCTTGATGTGAAAGTGCATGCAAACAGTTGTGAGCACACCCAGTTTCATGTGCAAAAAATGGGTGTGCAAAACAGGACTGAAGATCTCTTAATGGCAATTAATGTAGTATCCTCAAATAAAATTGGTTGATATGATATTGTCTCTTTCGAGCAGTTTTCTTCTGTTTAAAGTCAGTCAAAAAGCTCTCCCCATTCTAAGAATCAATTTCAATGCACATCAACAGCTTATTGTCAATGAGTTGTTAATCAAACCAGCCTTATAAGGAGCATGCCAATGGACTATAACAATAGTCAAGGCCCTGATCATTTCCCTGACGTGGAATAGTCATATAGGATTTATAAAGGGAACATGTGGGTTCCCTCTCCCACACTTTGTCATAAATAAATCTGAATTGACAGAGTGCTCCTCCGTTTACATCACTCAAGAACTAAATGAATAGGATTTCCACAGATGAATTGCAATGACATTTCAAACCACATCCTAAATCTAACTATCATTACCCTGCAGAGACCTCTCTATCCCAGCCTCGAGCACCCTGTGTCCATACATTTTCAGCTGCTTTACGCTCAGGGTGACATTTGTGAGTCACAGAATGCCAAAAGAAATCAGAAAGTACCTCCCTACTTCAGAAAGCACCTCCCTACTTCTCTGGATTCCAACACCAGAGAAGAGGGTAGGTTAATGGAAAAACTCAACTATCCTATGTTTTTCACTCCAGCACATCTGATGAAGTGGGTTTTACCCATGAAAGCTCATGATACTGTATATATTTTTGTGAGTCCCCAAGGTGCCACAGGACAACTCGTTGTTTTCAAAGTTACAAACTAACATGGCTACACCTCTGAGACTTCTTACTTATTCTATTAAAGGTACTCCTAAATCAGTCCAGACATGGAGGACAGGTCAATTATTTTTCTCTTTTCCTCCTTATATTTTCTCTCTCTCTCTCTCTCTCTTTCTCTGTCACCTTCTGTCCCTATATACTTACTTCCACATACTGTCACTGGACCCACTGCATGAGCAAGATACCGCACCCACAATTTCCATTGATAGCCACATTTTCAAGTAACGATGCCTCCAGTTAAGCATGTGCATTGATATTTACATTCCTAACTCAGCACATAGGTGTTTAAAACAATCAGTAGATGGCTTGATTTAATTTTACTGCTAGCTGGGGAAACTCAGCCTTTCTAAAAGTCTGGATATGGGTTCCTATATGCGATCTGTCGAAAAAGGGTTTAGTTTTGACAGATCTGCATCTAGATTGCCGTTTTTTTCCAAAAAAACTCAGTTTTGAGAAAAAGCAGTGGCCATGTTTATGCTAATGAAGCATGGGATATTTAAATCCCTGCTTCATTAGCAATTTTGACATGCCTAATCTACATTTCTCTGTCGACAGAGAGGTGTAGTCTAGACATACCCACAGGCTCATACCCTGCTTTTGGTGATTTCAATGGGAGCAGAATCAGGACCTTACTGAAAATCTCACCAACACAGCTTTAGTTTGAATGAGCAGCAGCAAATATTTTTTCAAAAGCCCCATATTTCATTTTAAAACCCAAACAATTATGCATTAATTGCACAAAATGCACCTGGAGCCCTTCATATTTTATGCAGCATTTTAGTTTTAAAATGGCCATTAGAAAAAAAATTCTATTAAAACAAAATTTGCTCCCAGGCTACAGCTGTATTACTGCCAAGTTTTTGCCTGTGTGGAGCCAGTTTTAACAGCTAAGTTATAAGTCCCTGAAAATAGGGTTTATAATATAACTGCAGGTCCACCCCTGGAATATAGCAGTATGACATCAAAGAAATCTTACCAAAGGATACTTATTTTATATGACTAGCTACTTCTTCAGCAACATTTTATTTCAAGTGTCCCTATTATATTGAAATAATTTTGTATTCAGCAGCAACCGTCCTGAATTCACTTGGTATTCATGTGGCTGTCACATGTGTTTCCACTGATTTTCCACTGCTGTTTAGGATTAGTTAATGGGCCCTTAAAATAGAGTGTTACCCCTGTGGGAGTAAAAAAAACTTCAATCCCAGCACACATGTTCCCGAGTCGAAGTATAAATGATGACATTATACTGGTTCAGTCGGTTGTTGGCTTTTCAGCTCATATACCAAGAGCCTTTTTAGGAAAAATTGTATAAAGCAAGTATTTTATCTTTAGGGGGGAAAGCTACTTCTAAATAAAATAGTTGCTTATCACAGATGTATTATGGGGCAGCAAGGCAGCTGGTGTAAATCACTGTAACTGCATTGGAAAGGCAAAGCTATGCTGTGTTACGCCAGCTGAGGATTTGACTCTCCTATAGAAGTGATAAAATAGTGCGTCCTGTGGGTTTGGAGGTTTGTGTTGTCTGATTTACAAATCACACCTGCCAGGGTGGTTGTCAGTCTCACAGGTTTTCTGAGTTTCTTAATAGCCTGTACAACAACGCTGTTACCAAAAACACTTGAACACCACTGCGGAGCTTTCCTTCTTCACTTTTCCTTTTGTGATTAATTTTTATGGCCCAAAATAGACTCAACCCCAAGTGGCACATTTTTCCAGCTGATGTGAAGTTTGCTTGGTAGAAATTACTTCACCAGATGATCATTTTTAAAAGTGACATTACGGTGAGCAGTAATGGCTAGTTTGTCTCAAGTTTTCAGCACTTCTGTGGAATAGAAGATTGAATACAAGAAAAGCAGCAGTTGTACCTATCGTTATCCTAAGATTGGGACCTGTTGTTTTAACACATTGCTGATGGAGTCTTTAAGTAAGTTACCAGAAGAGACAAATGGCTTCCAACAGTTCCAAGCAGTGGTGTCTGTGACACTATAGTCAGGCTCAAAGAATCGGCTACAGCCCACCCCAAATTCCCTAAGAGAAACTGTAGTCATGCTGTAATGCACCCTCAAAAGAGGCCACTTTTGCGCAAAATCTCACCAGTCTAGACCCTAACTCAAAAACTCTTGCGTTAAAGAGTATTTGCGCAAAATCTTGCCAATATAGACGTAGCCTATAAGTTTCTTCTGTCCCCTCAGGGCCCCACTGAAATCCTCTGCCTTACCTCTGTTTTTGAGCACTTCAGCCTTCCTTTTAGATTTCTAGCAGGATTCTCCACACTCTCTTCCTTCCCTTCCAGATGCCAGTAGTTTACCTCAGGGATCTCCCAGCCTACATTTAATGATTGGCCCCACATGAGCCTAAGCTGCTCCCTGTGGTATCTTCCAGCTTGGCCTTCTTGAAGCTTTTTCCTTACAGGGAATCTTCTCCATTTAAGTCCTTCCTCCCTTCGCCCTGCATCTGGGGTCAGACACTGAATAAATTTCCTTAACAGATTCACCCGTGGTCACAAAATATCCCTGGGGTTGCGAGGTGACAGTCTAGGCTGACCCCGGCTTGCATTAAAGAGCCAGCCAACCTGTGACACGTTTACTCCTGGCCCTAACACACAGTCTCCAGGGAATGAGGAGAATCCATGTGTCACTGAACACCCCAGTCCCATACCGCGTGGCATGCCTCCACCCATTCCTTGCATGGCTGCCATCCCCAGTTCAGAGGGTGCCATGGCACGAAGGATCACCTCTCCTGTGCACTCCCAGGCTGTGTCTAAACTACATGGCTCCATCAATGGCTCCATCAATGGAGCCATGTAGATTAGGCTGATCGGCAAAGGGAAATGAAGCCGCGATTTAAATAACCGTGGCTTCATTTAAATTTACATGGCTGCTGCGCTGAGCCGACAAACAGCTGATCAGCTGTTTGTCGGCTCAGCACGCTAGTCTGGATGCTCCCGCACTGACCTGAAAGCCCTTTATCGACCTCCCCATTATGCTTCGTAGGATGAGGTTTACCGGGGAGGTCGACAAATGGCTTTCATGTTGACAGGGGAGCGTCCAGACTAGTGCGCTGAGCCGACAAACAGCTGATCAGCTGTTTGTCGGCTCAGCACGGCAGCCATGTAAATTTAAATGAAGCCACAATTATTTAAATTGCGGCTTCATTTCCCTTTTCCAAACAAACAAATCTACATGGCTCTGTCGATGGAGCCATGTAGTTTAGACGTATCCCCAGTGCCCTGCTCACACAGCAGAGAAGTACTGGCTCCATTGCCAGAAAGTACCATATGGAGGAGGAAGGATTTATCCATTTTGCCTTTGTCAGGTCAAAGGAAGAGACTGGATCTCAGTTAATGAGGACAGCTCGATATAGGCTTTTGCTCAAGTAACCCCATGAACTGCAGCATGTATTGCAAGGATACAAATGTCACTGTTGTTGATCAACACCACCACCATTTTGCGGGTAGGGAGGAAGATTCCTTGTGATATTAGCTCCCGAGGAAGCTAACTGTAGGAAGAATAACACGTTGTCTGGCATTGGTGGCAGTGGAATTTGGCTTTGACTTTCCAAGGCACCGCTGCATATCAGTTCTCTTCCTGCAGATTTCTCCTTGGCTGGCAAGTTCCCAGGGCTTGATTGTGATCATAGTAACGGAATACCTGCGTAGATTTCAGTGGACTTGCTGGGAGTGCTGGAGGGAGAGAGATCAGATCTTGACCATTTATTGATGCTTTCTACTTGGGGCTTCAAAGATTTCTAAGAATTTGGATGCCATTTTCCCATTAAAATTAATAGAAATTGGGCTCCATTCAAATCCCCTATGTGGCTTTGAAAGCTCAGTTCTATTTTATTTAAATGTCTGGTCGGATCTGCACACTTCTGCTCAGACCTCACTGTTCTCACCCAGGCTCCCTCCCTGCGTGTACATTTGCATAAAGCTTTCCTTTTTCCCTTCCCTCCACTGGGTCATTTCTAGTCTCGGAGTTTCTTTTAGATCACAACCCATTTAAGCTGACCCTGGCATTTTCTGCTGGTAGAACAGCCCAAGGGATGTAATTGTCCCAGTATTTCATTACTAGGATCTTGTCATCAGTTTACACATTTGATAGATGAAGCCATGGAGAATTGTAATATTATTCATATTCACACCTCTGAGAAATGCAAACTGCAAATTGAGACAGGAAACTTTGAAAGCTCTCCCAAGAGGCAGAATCATTTCTTTCTGTTGCTGATTATAAAGGGGAACAGCTGGCAGATGTTAATATTGGCAGATACTCTTTGACAGATTTTCTCTAGGTACAGCTAATCAATTGTTGCCGCGTGGAACGGGGAATGGAGTTTGAATATTCAGATGTCTAGACTTGTAAATCTATTATATTTACACATAGATTTCATTTAAATAATTAATACAAATTAAAAAATAAACTTAAAATAGATAAACGTGATGTGTCGAGTGAATTAATGGACCATTTGGAGGAGTGATTGAAAAATATATCCATACATTACAATGCTGAAGCTACTTAGTCATTTATTACCTTGTATTTATAGAAAAAAGTCCTTTTTACAAAATTGTACCTTAACAAGAACCTACCTGGCCTTACATGCAATCTGTTGGTGCACTATGGACTGCAATGGGACTGCTCGCAGTGTAAAGTAATAGTCATTGGGAGTGAAAGTTAGATGTAATTTGTGGAATGTATATTTTGGGTTTTGGGACATGTGAAAATATGCCTGCTTGTCTGTCAAAGAAAGCAAATAGCCAGGTAAAAATCTGAGTCAGCCATCTGATCAGGTTAATCTTAGTATTATGGAGAAAAGAGTTTATACAATATGTCATGAATAACTTTGTAACAGTGTATAAAGCGAGCAGCTGATGTGGGGCCTGCTTGCATTTAGTCCTATTCTGGGCCCTGTTTTGCTGGACAGATCACTCACCAAAGCAGTGAATCAGTGATGTATTGTTTTAGCTCAAGAGTCTCTCTGTGAGCCTTTCTAGGTAGCAGGGAAAAGAAATGGTCAACAGCAGAGTTGTCAAAATTTGGCACCGGAGCTCCATGATAATATAGACAGTTTCTTTGGACTTGGTCTTGCAAGCTCCTAATTGCATGACTCTTATTCATGTGATTTATCTCACTGACCCAGTAGGGAAGTTTGCAGGCTCAGGACTTTCTGGAGTTGATCTGTAGAAACATTCTTATCATTATGACATGATGATTTAATTCATAAAGTTACTAACAGACTCACTCTCTGGTGACAGAGTACATTTCTTTGGAGGAGAAAGATGAAATTCCTCCCCAGAGATTAGCTAAATCATTACAGTGACCATTCCCAGCTGTGTAATTAACAGCTTTGATTGGCATATGAGAGAAGCTTATAGTTCCATAATGTCTTCCCAGGCAGCGTGACCTGACACATGGTTGTTACACACCAAATCATATCAGATTTCAATTATCAACTATGACAGTCCCCGGTGGACTGTAGCAAAAGTGATCATATTATCTCCAGGAAAGTCAGAAGATATGAGACACCATAATGGTGCGTAGATCACTTAGTTATGGTAATGGAATTAACCTTATTATTTCTCAATCAATCCACTGTGGCAACTGATTGAACTGCCATATGGCTGAGTTTAATGAAAGCAACATGCCAGTATGTCACGGGAGAGATTTCTGGATGGGTGGGTAAATGACGTATTAGGAGTCAAAGTTAAATACAACCTAAAAGAAAATTCTCTCCTTGGAGACTATTTAGAATGTTTCTATATTTTATAAAAGGCAATGGATCAAAGAGGAAGTATGAAGCAGCAATGTGTACTTAATGACCTGTTCCAAGGAGTAAATTATGGCTGGAATTGTCACAGTATTAAACTTAGTGGAGCACAGCTTAAGCAACAAGGATGGAGATTTTCAAAATATAGTTCATTCTTTTACCGTGACACAATAGTAAAATAAAGTAACCTCTGACAATATGATTTATTGAAGAATCTAAACAAAAGATGTTGAAGCCGCTATGTACCAAAGTTATTTCTCTGTTCTATTACTTTTAATGAATAGCTGAGATCAGTGAATATATTCAGTGAGATAAGGCTCAGTGCATTTCTGATAAGGGGAAAAAAAGGTAAAAAAGAAAAGTTGCATCAATTTTTCATTCAGATCTTTATTTACTGGAGTTTATATATATATTTAAAAACTTCTATTTTCTCTCTGGCCCTGCTATATTCCATTAAAAGCAGGTCCTGATTGGAAAGCGCATTTACATGATAACATTTCAGGAAAAGGTCAGATAAAAATTAGAAAATGCGTTAGAGATCCCAGTGGTTGCATGGTATATTCCTCTCTTTTCATAGGAATGTAAAGACATAACATTTTTGGCTCATAGCAAGTGGCCAACAGAGGCATTTGACAGTGGACAATGAGCTATAGATTAATCAAAATCAGGTTGTTGTTTTTGTTAGTACTTGAGAGTTCAGCTTTTATTGAACAAGCCAGTGAGCCTGGGTAAATGGCTTTGGTGTCTTGAAACTGCTGCAACCCAGAGAGGCTGATGGTAGAAATTCATAGCTAGGGCCCTATGTGGATACAAAATTGGTATCCATATACGCATCTGCAAAAAATGGGCCATGGATATAAAGCAATATCTGCAAATTTGTAGGGTTCTAGATACAAAATTTGTATCGTCATCTGCATCCGTAGTCACAAAAATGAGCTGCAGATAACCTCATCCACATCCAAGAATGTGAATACCCACAGATATTAAGTGGATATCCAGATTTTCAGGACTCTATTCATAGCCTGGCCTTATTTTGCAAGTCATAGCACCACGTGGTGGCTACATTGGTGGCTACTGATGGTTAGGGCGGGTAGAGAAGTAATGGATAAAACCTGGTGATCCTCTTCAAGAAGGGTTTGAGCCATATGATTCTCGGAAAGTGGATCAATCTGTTCCTCCCATCGCACTTTCCCCTGTTGTCACCCATTATGGAAGTCCCACTGTGCAGGTTTCTCAAAGCTTTGCAGAAATGCAGTTTCCATGGCTCTTGGACTGCACTGTCGCAGAGGGCACTTGAGGAGTTGACCTTAGTTGTTTATGAGGCTCATGCACTATGCAAGACTCTCTGGAGCAAATGTCATTGTTTTTAATTTCATGAGGCAGAGTTATGAAATATGCAAGATCAAAGCTAGGAAGCCTTCTTTTTGGAAGGATTCTTGGGTAGGGTGCTTTAAAGTTTTCCGATTGCAAATTAATAAAAAGAACCCAGATTCTAACTTGAGGTGATCATGGGACTGCTTCAGAGATGAAAATAAGATGGGTCACTCAGTCTCCCCAGCACTGTTCTCTCTAATATTTTCCATCCATCTGTGGATTTTTTCCATCCATACGTGAAATAATTTTTTTATGTGCACCAAGGCATGTGCTTATGTGCAACAGAAACACAAAACTTAGCTGTAGGTGCTCTGCTAATCAGCGAGACAGCATATGAATTTTTCCTGAGCGGCTGGCTGTTCAAACATGCAGCTGGCAGAGAATACTGCTCCCCAACCAGGCAGGAGAGGAGTGCAGGCACTGTCCTCTCGCTTCCTGAAGGGAAGGGGAACAGCCAGCAGCATCCGAGAGGAAAGGGCAGGGCATGGGTGCATTCCTCTCCCTCCTGGCTGGGGAGTGAGTGACCCACATGGTGAGCTTCCCTCTCCTTGCCTGACTGAGATGAAAGAGAACAGCAAACAGCACCCTGATATGAATCTCTGGGTGGGAATGGGTGCTTCAGCCCTCCCCTGCCCTTCCTAAATAACACCCTTTCCCCCCACACTCTCCCCTACACACGTATGCCACAGACCCCTCCCTAAGCCCCTTCTCACACACAACCCTGGCTCCTGCACCCACTCACATCCTCAACCCTCTGCACTGAGACACTCCGCACACTCCCCAGCCCTTGCTCCTGCACCCTCCCTCACATAACCACTTGCCCCGAGCCCCCTCACCTCCAAGCCCTTGCTCTGACTCCTGCACCACTCCATCTCCCCTCCACCCCACACTTAAATTTCTTACAGATAGTTTTGTATCACAACCCTGCCTCAAACCCCCGGGGTGGGGGTGCTATATTTCTTACAGGTACGGTCATATTGTAAGTTACTTTTCCCTCTGGACTGCATACACAAAAAAAGAGCAAGTCAGTTACATAGACACCTTTTTCATCTTCCCCCACCAACTTTTTTTGCCACAGTTCTGGCAAAATCCATGATCACACAAGGGTTGCATGACCCTTGTAATTAGATGCATAATTCTGGCAACTGTTTGGCAAGAATTCCCAAAACTTCAATGCAAGCTTATCGTGACTCACAAACCATGTCGATAGCTAAGACTCCTAGAATGAGATATCACACACAGTTTTCACAGCCAGATATCCACTTACCACTAGGTATACACAAGCATGTGCTTAGCTTAGCACCAAATTGGGATTTACGGTTCAATTAAAGAAGTTGTTGTCCAGGTTCATGCCACCTTTTGACAGTTAGTATGTTGTTATGATGAGAAAGCAGAGTTCTACAGTAAAAATATACTGATTGCTTCCTCTTTTTCCTCATAGAACAGTCTGGTACAAAAACATGATCATGAAGAGCTCAGCTGTACAGCGTGCTTTATTTTTAAAGAATAGACTTTAAAAATTAAGACAAAACAAGAACTGATATTCACGCTGAACCTGTTTAATCTGGTACTCTTTGTTGCAGCAACATCAATGGTCTGTCATGATTTTAGTTAATTGGTTGTCTGCTCATCATCATGGATGTGGCCAAGTTTCCTGTGGTTCTGTGAAGTTTGTTTACAGCCACCAGTCGCCATTTTCGCGATCGGGGCTTTTTTGCGGAAAACACTACTGTGCTGTTTATACTGGCCCTTTTGGGCAAAAGTCTTTCGGAAAAAGACTTTTGCCCAAACGGGAGCAGCATAGTATTTCCAGAAAAGCACTGACGATCTTACATGAGATCGTCAGTGCTCTTCTGGAAATTCAAGCGGCCAGTGTAGACAGCTGGCAAGTTTTTCCACAAAATCAGATGATTTTGCGGAAAAACTTGCCAGTTTAGATAGCCTAAGAGACCAGCAAGCATTGGAAGGACTGTTAATGCTGCTAAGCATAAGCATGCTTTTTATACTTTATCTACTCATTTTCTTGTGCCAAATACAGTAAAATTGTGTATCAACACTAACACTTTATGAAGAGAGCTGATAACCTTTGGCTATGCGTAGGCTTATAGAGGGTATATCAGTATAGTCATACATTATTAAGCAGCATTGCAAGTGCTGTTCCATTTATTCAGCTTGGTGAAATAAAAATAGAGACCCACTTGCTACAATATGGACCTCCTGGAGTTCAGCAAATTCTCTGGTTTGGCACTGGTCAGGTCCCAAGAGTGGAGGACTAAAGGGATTCAACCGGTATCATTTTAATTTACCATCAAATGACTTAAACTTGTGTGTAATGTCATACCATTTTGACAGGTTGACTTAAAATACAGATCTCAATAGTGATAGTTTTATATGTGATTGTGAATATTGGATAAGCTGATGCATGAAAAGGATTAATTTAATCGCCAATGGTATAGCATTCATTATTAATCTGATTATTAATGTTATCATTAGTTATAATTCCAGAGGCACTCCCATTGTGCCAGGGGCAGTATCTGTGTATGGTCCTGGCCCAAGGAAACAGTGACATCATAGAAAGTATCAATGATGGCACATCAGCTGCCTAATCATTCTCATGTGCTTTTAAGGCATCGCAGCAGAGATCAAGTTTAGGTGAGATTTAAAGGAGACTGAGGTGCCAGCTCCTCAGATTTTACAGGGAACTCTTTCCAGGCCTGGGAGAACATGAGAAGGTGCTTGTGGGGAAGGCGTGGTGGTGTTGGCAAAGCAGAGTCAAGGGTCCATTATAACACATAAGCGCTGAATAAAGAATTTTATTATTAACCTTTTACATAGCTGCCTAAATGTACACTGCAGTTAGCAAGACATAGATTAATACACTGTCCTTGCTCCAAAGAGTTTACAGTCTAAAGATGAGGGTCCTGATCTCAGTGGAGGTCAACAGCAAAGCTCCTACAACTTCAAGTCCCTCAGAGAGAGAGGATAAAATGTGAGGCCATCATTTAGGAATTCCTGGAGGCAGTGACTTTGGAATTTGAAGGAGAACAAAAAGAATGTTTGGGGGACAGGAAAGAGGGCCTGAGTCAGACAAGCCTTCAAGGAGGAATGATTTTATCAATGGATTGGGAATGTATAGATTAACGCAGAGGCATTCAAAGAAGCCCATGGGTGTTTGGCACCCAAATACCATGGGAATTCAGTGGGAGCTGGTTACCTAAAGGAGTTAGAGGCCTATGAAAATCTCAGCCTTCATGGAGAGAAATGCAGTCCAGGATAAGTCTATGATTGTTCAATGAACAGATAAAACTCATAAATGCTGGATGGGGGAACTGAACTGGGAGTCAAGGGGGCTATAGTCACTTCCTGTCTCAGCCCCAGATTCCCAGGGCAATCTGGGTAAGTCACTTCAACTTTCTTGTGCCTCAATTTCTCTGTATGAAACATGCACATAAGAGCACTACCCTACCTCACAGGGGTGTTGTGAGGATAAAATCCATTGCTGACTGTGAGGCACAAAGTTATTGTAGTGTATTGTATACACCTGTGGATGGATTTAACTGTTAAATGGGCTCCTGTAGTGGTATGCTTTCACAATCCAAGATAATTAACAAGTGCAACTCTTCCACAGAAAAAAAAGAAACGGATTTCTTTGCATTTTATTCCCTTCAATTTGCTTAGCAAAATGTATTCCCTGCCCCCCTCAGCTGAATCGTTTATCACGTGGTAAAACTTTCCAGTTTGCCTTAGATAACCTTTGCATCCAAGATTACAAAGTTCCCTACCTTCTCCTGTTCTTGGCACAAGGAGTTGTACAATCCCGGAGGTATATTATTGAGTCATGGATGGCAATTGAGGAGGTTTTCTGTGTGACCATTGTAACTGTGGGGTTTTCATCATGCATTAAAGATAATAGCACTAAGATCATGTGGTTTACTTATTGCTATTCTTGGCTGAAAAAGCTAATTGAAAACAATGAGGAATACAAGAAAACTGCTGCCAATTATTTCTGTTTGTCTGTTATGAAAGGACTCCCCATTTTGTTTGCAAATGGATATGTGTGAACAGCTTTGATGCCAAATGGAAGAGATTGTTTAGAGGATCAAAGCACAACTGTTCCATTATATTTACTTACTGATTATGATCTTGAAGCATACAATACAGAAAGCAGGCTCATCCAGGTATACACATGTAATGTTAGCTTCAAACTGAAATGATGAAAAAAATAAAGTAATATTAAGTGCCTGAAGAATTTATTTACCATGAAAGCTACTGTACATAATGCAGGTAGCATATAGGACCAGTCTACAATATAGCCCTTTGTACAAATCTTGTGTAAACAATGTGAGAACACCATTGCTAGAAAAATGCCACCCCCAAGGATTTGAGTGCCTCATGTGTTAGAATTTACATTGCCCAATTTGTATGCACAAGTAGTTTCTTGGGAGACTTTTTCCAAGTCTAATTTTTCCTGTTTGTAGAATGGAGACAGCCATGTGATGTTCGAAATATGCTAGAAAAGTACAGAATCTTAAGGTCGGTGTAATGGAATGTCTTGAGTTTGAATAAAAGGCAGCAGGAAAGGGCTTGCCCTTACTGTCTTGTTAATTGAATGTTTACGATTTCTTGTCTTGAATGCTGGAATTTCCTGGGTAGCAGAGTTGGGAAAGATGAGGTCCTTCCTCCAGTCAGATGGTTGCATTTTTATTGAGACCTGTAACCCCTGTCACATGAACTCATAGGTAGGACTAGAACTTAGGGCCTCTATCCAATGCCCAGTGTAGCCAGTGAGAGTACGTTCTAGGATCAGGCTCTTGTTCATTAGGCCAGGGTGGTGTGAAGGGGTGTATCTTCCCTGCACTGAAGAGAAAATGGTAATAACTCCTTATATTTCATGGAAGAAATAGCAGCTAATTTGAAACACTTTTGCATAAAGGGACGGCAATGAAACTTGGGGATGTTTCTTAGGGTAGGACATTTTGCTATTGCACATGTTAAAAATCTAACCCTTGGGTAACAGTTTTTGGAAGAGAGATCACTCTGACAGAATGAGATCTGAGCACAGTTATGTTTACCAGCCAGATCCAGGACTGCTTATATCAATGCAGGCCACTCATAAAAGGCCCCCCTGAAACCGACACAATGATTTTTCATAATGAGTCTCTTATCTAGGACCCTTGTGGCCATATACTGCTATTGATCCAGAACTCCCACTGACATCAATGGGAGTTGCTGTGTACCATGGACTGAGGGCAGAATATGCCTATAAACTCATGCCAAAGATAATTAAGCCTCTAAAAATTACATGAAAGTAACATTAAGTATCTGAATTAAATCCATACAAGCAGCAAAATTAAGATCAGAGAGAACAGTCCAGGCTGACATTCCATGTTTCATTCACACGAGTGTGTTAGTTAAGGACAAATGCTACTGTACAATTAGCCTGATCTTTGCAGTGCCTGCTGTCTCATCCTTCAAATTACTTTAATGGAAGACAAGAGAGTCCTCTCTGTTCTGGGGGAAGGAGTGGAGGGGTAGGCTGAATGATTTTATGTGGGGAAGCAGGTTGGCAAAATGTAGAGGCCAGTGTTTTCTCTGATATTGCCTGTCTACTAACGTTTTAATGAGTGAGGGTCTAACATGCTCCTGATGAATGTAAAGATCCCATAGACTTGAGCAGCTGCAGGCTCAGAGCTTAAAGACTTGATTTAATGTCCACTGAAGGCAATGGGAACCTTTCCTTTGCCTTCAACAGGGGTTAGGGAATATGTTCAGACTAAGATGGTCAATGTACTTTTTGGCTCTGCATCTGTACTGCAAACCTCACCAGAAAGGGATCGGCAGACAGCATAGTAGTTGGCCTCTCAGGGAGTTTGTGGGTCTGGGAAAAGGAAGGAAGAAATCTTTCTGCTGCGACTCCAAACTGAGTATCAGAGGGGTAGCCATGTTAGTCTGAATCTGACTGTGAATGGCTTGCTAACTACAAAAGCAGCTTCTGCTCTCTTGGAATTCACACCTCCAGATCAGCTGCTAGAAGTGGGCCTCATCCTCCTTGATTGGATCCACCTCATCATCTCCAGCCTGATCCTGGCCTGCATATTTATACCTGCCTCTGGAAATTTCCACTACATGCATCTGACGAAGTGGGTCTTTGCCCACGAAAGCTTATGTTCCTACACTTCAGTTTGTCTATAAGGTGCCACAGGACTCCTCACCGCTTTTGCAAACTGAGTATGGCATAAATGCCCTACAGAGTTAGGCAGTGTTTTAAAGTACCCGTGATAGGGTAGACTAAGCCCTCACATCCCCTATAGGAGGCTGTGCCACAACCCATTCCAGCGAAAGGAGCAGAAGAGAGGTCCTCCAGGCAGGATAGCGGGGCTGCCTCTGTGGCAGCCAATTAGGGCCCAGCAGACCAGTATAAAAGAAGCTGCTGGGCTAGGGTTTGACAGTTCCTCATAGGAGCTTGACCCAGACAGACCTATGTACTGACTGGGAGAACAGCAGCATCATGGAGATCTCAGAGTGCAAGCTGAGATTTAGGTCTTGGTGAGGCCCATGTCCAGTGGCCAAAGACTAACCACAAGCTGACTAGAGGAGTTAATAGCACCCTGGACAAAGTCTATGGAGAATCCAGTCTCAGAACCCTGAGATGACCAGATGAGTGGCATTTTGGGGAAGTGGCCCAGGGAACATGGAAGTAGCAGACAGTGGAGACTTGTATCTGGCACTTGCTACTTATAGAGTCCTTGGACTGGGACCCAGGGGATTGGGTGGGCCTAGGACCCCCAATCCCACAGCAGCCACAGTAAGGGTATGTCTACACTACCACCCTAGTTCGAACTAGGGTGGTTAATGTAGTCATACGGAGTTGCAAATGAAGCCCGGTATTTGAATTTCCCGGGCTTCATTTGCATAAAGCCGGGCGCCGCCATTTTTAAATGTCCGCTAGTGCGGACTCCGTGTCGTGCGGACTAGGTAGTTTCACGAGGAGTAAATGTAGCTCGGACTAGGAAAGCTAGTCCGAACTACCTAGTCCGTGCTGCGTGTAGCCGCGCGGCACGGAGTCCGCACTAGCGGACATTTAAAAATGGCGGCACCCGGCTTTATGCAAATGAAGCCCGGGAAATTCAAATCCCGGGCTTCATTTGCAACTCCCTATGACTACATTAACCACCCTAGTTCGAACTAGGGTGGAAGTGTAGACATACCCTCAGGGGGTAAGAAGAAGCTTGGTCCCAGGCCACAGACTGATTTTTCCTTTGCCACAGATGGCCAGGCAGGGAGCTTACCAGATGCTCCTTGGCCACAGAGGGGTACTCACAAGTGGGTGGACCCTGTTACAGCACCCCATTACAAGAGCATGGCACCTTATCAAATGGATTAAAAAGAATTATTTCCCCCATGCCACATTTACCAGAAAGGGACACAACATGGATGGAGCCAAAGTGAAAAATACTTGTTAAGGGTGTGTCTAGACTACAGGATTTTGTCGACAAAAGTGGACTTTTGTTGACAAAACTATACCTGCGTCTACACTACCGCCGAGTTCTGTCAACAGTAAGTTGACAGAACGTGGCAGTTTTCTCGATGGTGGTAAACCTCATTCTACGAGGAATAACGCCTTTTGTCGACAGAGTTCGGTTGACAAAAGGCTCTATTGCATCCACACTGTGCTTTTTCAAAAGAGAGCGTCTAGACTCTCTGTCGAAAAAGCAGTTTGCTTTGTCGACAGAACGGGCTGTAGTCTAAACGCTCTTTGTCAACAGAAGTCTGTCGACGAAAGCCTGTAGTCTAGACATACCCTTTATGCCCATTTACACTACTGTGTCTGATAGGGCAAACTGCCATCTTGCCCTCTTCTCACAGGTTGGTAATACTGCTGTTTGTGAGGAAGAACTTTGTGTAACCCAAAGGCACTGAGACCCTGGAGAAAAGGGAGAGTAAAGTCTGTTCTACAGCCTCAATTGCAAGGCAGTTGGCTTTTAACTCATGTGGTAGATACACATGGATTTAGCTCCTAAAGTTGCAGGTTCAGTCTCTTCTGCTGACCACCTGGGTCCGTTGCCTTTATATATGGATTGTTCACCTCCCCAGACCCTTTCATCCTCTCTGTTTATAGTGGGAAGGGAACATCAGTAGAGCCCTGCAAGTCTGCTTTATATCTGCCAGTATGCGCAGCTGCAGATGTAGCTGTGGATATCTGTAGATCACTTTTGCTGATGTGAATACCAATTTTGTATCCATATAGGGCTCTAGTCCTCAGAAACAGAAAATGACAACAATTCCTGGCTTCCCCCCCCCCCTCCACATAACAAAGGGCCTAGTTTTCAGGTCTCTGCTACTTTAAGGCCAGATCCTGGCCCATGATGTGTGCTCATGCTGGATAGTCAGGAACAATGTTCCCTCTAATCTTTTCCTATCCATGTGCAGAATAAATTGTATGTGCACTAAGGCATGTGTGTATGTGAACTCCCAGTAGAAACGAGAACCTAGCTATGGGTGCTCTGCTACTCAGCTGGGCAGCATTGGAATCTCTCCTGAGTGGCCACCCAAGCCACTCTGTAGTCGGGAGGTGTGAGCAGCTCCCTTCCTCCCTTTTCTTGTGTCATGGCTGGTATCTATGGTGGGAGAGCACATCTGTCACAAGGCTACTTCACCCACAGCAGTGGGCAGGGAGGGGGCAACAAGAGAGGAGTAGATAGAACCTAGGTTCGACTCCCCCTTCAGCACAGCCGAGGGAAATTAGGGGCTTTGAATGGCAGTTCAATCTCTGCTCATTGGGCAGCACAAGTACAATCTGCCCCTTATTTAGAGTCGAATGTAAAATTCTAGTCTTATCCTTAGTGCCTCAGGCATCTATTTTGCTCGTCTGCATTAGAGGAACCAGAACCCTTCATCTAACTTTGCTTGCGCACTGGTGGCTTGGGTAGAATGGGATTCAGGTACAACCTTCCACACCAGTTCTGGCTTTACAAAACCAAAACTACCCTGGTGTGCCCAGCATAATGACAAGGAAAAGCCTTTTACCAGATCTTGTTCTGACAGATGAGAGAACATGGAGCCTGGATCTTATTTTCACCTGTGGTTGATCCTCCATAGAACTGCACACCAGAGGATACTAGAGGATGCCATGAGGATCATTATGCTGTAGCTTTAAAAATGGTGCAGCAGAATTTGAAAACTATCTTAAAAATAGTATGTAGCACAATATACTCTTGTCTCGGTGGGCAGTTCTTTGTCAAGAGTTTTTCCAGGCATAAGGAAAGCAGCAGCAAAGGCTGTGTGTTTAACACATATTCAGTCCAAGAAGTGCTGTTGTCGTTTTGCAGTGAGTGCCTCATTCCATCTGCCTAGACAAAGGCGTTTTGACAAAAAGGCCTTGCTCTGCACAAGATGCCCAGAGCCCCTTTTATTTTGCACTCTCTTTTCCTCTGTATGCTCCAACATACACATCACCAGGTACGTCTAGACTACAGGCTTTTGTCGACAGAAGTTTTGTCGACCGCTACTGTCCACAAAGAGCGCCTAGACTACATCCAGTTCTGTCAACAAAGCAAGCTGCTTTGTTGACATGACAGTGTAAATGCAAAGGACAGTGTAGATGCAATAACACCTTCTATTGACAGAACTCTGTCGACAAAAGGCGTTATTCCTCGTAGAATGAGGTTTATAGCCGTCGACAAAACTGCTGAGTTCTGTTGACGTTCTGTCGACAGAACTCAGTGGCAGTGTAGATGCAGGTATAGTTTTGTCGACAAAAGTCCACTTTTGGTCGACAAAACCCTGTAGTCTAGACAAACCCAACCATGACCACTAAGAGAAGCAATTTCCTTCATGATTGTACCACCCTGTATCTGGGCACTAATAGCATAAAGCACCATCCTTCTGGTGTGGGATCTGACACTCCCACCCCCAGTTAGCCAGAAGAACAAAAACTCAACTCCTGAATTTGCGTCTCCAGCACAAGAATTATTTTATGGGGAAATAAAATTCCTTCTCATCTTAATCATGGGCATTTTGACCTTGAACTATACTATTTTGAAGACATCCTGGTGAACACTGCAAATCAATCATTCATAAGAATTGGGCTATGCACTGAAATTGGCAATGAAATAAAAGAAATAGGTATAGAGCTTAAGAACATTCATCATACAAAATGACTGGCAGTGTGCAGTTTTATGTTGCAACATCTCCCATGGGCATAATTTAGGAGTATGGAATTCTGGGCACCAGATTTGGCTGGTTCTAGCTTAAAATGTTTGAACCTATTTATACTTCCATTTGCAAAGTATTCCCAAACAGGAAGTCTCTCAGGACTTCAGGTTACTTCTGACAAGGTTTACAGGGGAAGCAGAGCAGCACAAAAATAGGGAAGCTACACAAGAGGCATAGTCTGGGTGGCTGGGGATAGGCTGATCCAGAATTAATACTCCAGCCTCCTGTGCAGACCTGAATGTAACTCCATCTGTTCCTACCCCAGCCCCTAAGAACATTTATTTATGGTGCACTTTAACAAATTCATAACTGCCAAGTTATTTCCTGGTGACCACCCTGCTGCATACTCAGCACTGACAGTCAGAACTTGACATAGACTATGTTGTTCGACTTCACTCAGAGTGGTGAATGTCTACCTAAATAATCCTATAACCTATGATGGGAGGTCTTAGAATCATAGAATTGGAAGAGACTTCAGAAGGCCATCAAGCCCAGCCCCTACTTTCAGACCTCCCCCAATGCAACTTGAGACCATTGCTCCTTGTTCTTTCATCTGCCCCCACTGAGAACAGCCTCTCTCCATCTTCTTTGGAACCCCCCTTCAGTTAGTTGAAGGCTGCTATTAAATCCCCCCTCACTCTTCTCTTTTGTAGACTAAGCCCAAATCTCTCAGGCTCTCCTTGTAAGTTATGTGCTCCAGCCCCTAATAATTTTTGTTGCCCTTTTCTGGACTTTCTCCAATACATCCATATCCATTCTGTAAGGGGGGGTGGTCAGAATTGGATGCAATACTCCAGGACTGTGTCTAGACTGGCATGATTTTCTGGAAATGCTTTTAATGGAAAAGTTTTCCGTTAAAAGCATTTTCGGAACAGAGCATCTAGATTGGCATGGATGCTTTTCACTTTTTGCAGAAAAGCGTCCGTGCCAATCTAGACGTGCTTTTCCGCAAAAAAGCCCCGATCGCCATTTTCGCCATCGGGGCTTTTTTGTGCAAAACAAATCAGAGCTGTCTACACTGGCCCTTTTGCGCAAAAGCTTTGCGCAAAAGGGACTTTTGCCCGAATGGGAGCAGAATAGTATTTCCGCAAGAAGCACTGATTTCTTACAGTAGGAAGTCAGTGCTTTTGTGGAAATTCAAACGGCCAGTATAGACAGCTGGCAAGTTTTTCCGGAAAAGTGGCTGATTTTCCGGAAAAACTGGCCAGTCTAGACACAGCCCAGATGTTGCCTCACCAGTGCCAAATAAAGGGGAATAATCACATCCCTAGATCTGCCGGCAATGCTCCTACTTGTGGAGGCAGTCTCCATGCAGGTAAGGGTTTCACTATCTAACCCTGTTTTAGGACAGGTAATAGAACAAGAACTCAGATGCTCGTGTACCCAAAGCACAATCCCCACTACCCACTTGAAAGGAAAATCACTGTTAGCATTAGAGGGGCTTGACGTGCTCTCATAATTCTGAATCCATCCAGTGGAAGGCAGAGGCAAACAAAGACTAGCCAATTTACAACAACATTGTTATTGTGGTATGTCTTATGGATGCAGGGCTCGATTCTGTCTTATTTGTGCAGGCTAGTATCTTATATGACAGGTCTCACTAAACTCAATGGAGCAGCTTGCAAAATAAAGCTGGCATGCATAACAGTGTGAGAACCTGGCCCAAATTGCCCCTCAATGTTCAAAGTGCTTCATAACGGCGAGACTGAGTGAACAGGAAAAGCACAAACCTGCAGCATTATCCATCTACATTTGTGACCAGACACAACATAGTACAAAATAATCCAAACAAGTTACCCTACACACATTTGATTTGTAAACTCCTTGAAAGTATGTTTCAAGAAATAAGAAATAATTGGATCAATTAACACATTTGCATTTCTTTTAAAAATTGTGAGTAATGACTACCCAAAAGTCCTAATCACTATAAGATAATGAAGCATGAAATGGTGTGCTGAGATGAAATCTATCTCAGAAAAAGCTTTTGATGGTCACAAATTAACTGTTTATGCTAAAAAAGGATAAAGCACCAGAAGTAGTTTTTATAATTAGATTACTCAGTAGTGTTGCCATTCAGTGCTTATTTATTTAAATTCCAGAGTACACATCACCACTAAGAGATCAGGAATAAAACACCTCATTTACTAACCTTTGTTTCACAGAATAGCCAGGAAGAGCTAAACTAAAGATTATACTTTTTTCCAATTAAGCTCAAAATAGAAAAAGAAATCCAGGCTTTTGCACCAGAAACAGCTAGACTCTCTCTCAGTGCATGGCTATTTTTCATTTGTGGGCTGACTGTTTCTAAATCACATTTAAGATCCCTCTTTGCACATCACTTCTGGCTGAATAAATGTAATGAAAATAAGTAACACCTAAATGCTTAGGATTATTCTTACACATATCACATGTTTATCCAGATCAAGGGCTTTGTCAGCAGACTTTTGCACCAAGGGCAAATTTCTAAAATTCTCCTAAAACTCTGAATAGCCTTCTTCCAACATGTACTCCTGTGGTTTATAAATATGCACTAAAGTCACTCCACACATGTCAATGTGTATATCAAGTTCTTGTTTCAGTCATCTCTCTCATCCTGTAAGCTGTTTTACCTGCAATGGGTACTGTCTGGTTAATGCTGTGTGCAGAGAACACAAGGCAGCCAGGAATAGAGCTGCACAAACCACATGGGAGGGAGAGAGGGAGGTCTGCAAAACCATTTTCCCAGCTTCAGTTTTCATGCTGGTCAGCTCCCATCACACCTTTACATAGCCTAGATATGACCATCCTTACCTACTAGCCAGCATCCTCATTGATTCCTTGTGCACTCTTGTTTAAGGTAATTGTTCCATCATGACGCAGAATTTCTTTTTACTATCTTTTAGGACACTGCTTAGCACAATGGGGAATTAACTTCTTAGTCCTGCTACAGTTATACATATATAATAAATAAAATAATAGAACAAAATAAATAATAATAATATCCATATCTTGGGTCCAGCAGTTCTGGAGTAAGCAAGTGGTACATAACTGCTACCTGGTCTCACCCCAGGAGCATGTGTATTTGTGGAGGGAAAATTGAGGTTGGGGTAATGGAGCTGAAAAGGTTGAGGGGTTTAGTAATTTGTTGCAGGTATAAATCTACAGAAAATCACTAGCTCTTTGGAGCAAGGGGGAACCAGCAGAGAAAATTGTTACAATGCCTTCCAAGGGCTGTCTTGGCTTGGTGCAGTTTATCCAGTCAGCGCTATGTCTAACCTCACAATCTCTCCTTTTGACTTTTAATTTGAATGAATGCTGAGATATCTTAGCCAAAACTCACAGTTTTCACTAGAAGGCTGCATGAACTGTAGCAAACATCATAGCATTTGGCTGGTTGGGAGGGCATTGTTGCATTTCTCTCAGGTTTAGTCCCACTTTGTTGTTGTTTCTTGCAAGCAGCATATAAGATTTTTCATGTTACATGTGTGGGGATAAGCAAAGAAAAATTCACCAAAAAAAGCCAATGGCTGTGTCTACATTGGCAAGATTTTGTGCAAAAGCAATTGCTTTTGCGCAAAATCTTGCCGCCTGTCTACACTGGCCGCAAGTATTTGCGCAAGAACACTGATGTTCTACTGTATGAAATCAGTGCTTCTTGCGCAAATACTCTGACGCTCCTGCTCAGGGATAAGTCCTCTTGCGCAAGAGGCCAGTGTTGACAGACAACATTAATTTCTTGTGCAAGAAAGTCCGATGGCTAAAATGGCCATCGAAGCTTTCTTGCGCAAGAGAGCATCTACACTGGCACGGATGCTTTTGCGCAAAAGCAAAGCTTTTGCGCAAAGGCACAAGCCAGTATAGACGCTCTCTTGCGCAAATACTTTTAACAGAAAAACTAGAACTCTGTGTCTAATCCCATACCCCTCTTTTGAGGAGGTGACATGGAACAGCTCGTTTTGTGAAATCTCTAATTTTGTTTTGCCAGCCAGAAGTCCTCTTTGAGCGTTAGACTGAGATTTCAGTGCACATTGGTGCAGTGGTTCCCAACCTGTGGTCCGTGATGGTATTGCAGGGGGTCCGTGGAAAGTTTAAAAATAAGGATCGGGTCTACCACATACTTTCCTTTTCCTTTTTTTTTCTCCGCCAGGGAAAGAGGGGTGTCCATGAAATTTTAATAGATCGAAATTGTGTCCGTATGCTCGAAAAGGTTGGGAACCCCTGGGTTGGTGCATAATGTGCTGCCCCCATAAGGCCAGGCCAGGAATTGCAACTCAATGAGGCACAATTCTTAACCTAGTTCCCTCCTTGCTCTGGGGACAGAGAGGGAAGTTATCTGCTATCAACCCATAGCAATGGTAAATTACTTCCTGCTCCATACAAGTTCACACATAGGGAGAAGGGTGGAATTGAGACTCTGCCCATTCCTCTCTCCTCTCTATCTACCCACCTGTAGAGCAGGGGAGCTGCAACCATACAGACCCTGCTCTCTCCCTGCACAGATCGGTGCTGCCAGGGCCATGTAGAGCAAGTCATAATCTGCCCTCCTGTAAGTAAAATGGTCAAAACTGAAGCATTGTGCAACGACCAGTGGAAATACATCCCACTGGTTAATTTTTATTCATCTCAAGTCAGGACACCTATTGAGAAATCCTGATTTCAAAGCCTGAACTAGAAAGGAGCTTTAAAAAAATCAGTCTTTGGTGCACAACAGAAAATGAAATGGGTGGTTTGTAAACGAGGCTGTGGGCCACAGGCTTCACTGTTAACCGGCCAAAGGTGACTGACAGGGGTGTATTGAGATCCCTCTGTAGATACATCACCTCAGGGACTGATTCTACAGGGTTGATTGTGATCCCCTTCTTTGTTTTGCAAAGGAAATCCCCTCCCTGCAGTGTAGCTTGCTGCTAGAATGCATGCTATCTTGTCAATGCATTCATCACCATTATCATATTCTATGGGAAGATTGGCAAATTTGTTCATCCCTGTAAGATCGCTATTATGGCATTTGACAGATGATTTCAGTACTGAAGTGATCTTTTTGGACGCGTTGAATGCTTTGGCACTTCATTATGTAGCACGGGAATGAATTTTCTTTCTCTTATCAGGCAAACAAGCCTTGCAAACCGGGAGTCATCAGAGAAGAATTATCCTTAAAGCTTGAAAACGGATTTTCAGAACACCATGGTTTCAAGCGCTAATTCCTTATTATAATATGGCTTTGGCCACTGCTGGTTCGTGGTTTTACCCTGATTGGCTGGCAATGGATTTTAAGATGGTGTCACCCCCCTTTTTAAAATCTCCCGAGAAAATGCTGCTTAGGGGGTATGTCACCCAGCTCATTGCCTCATTTCCATAATGGGGATTAAGATGCCTAATGCAGCTAATGAGGAGTAAGGAAATAAGGAAGATGGTAGGGGAAAAAGCTTGTAAAAGATTAGTGCTCACAATGGAATGCCTTCTACCCAAGCTGCCTGGCTGGGACCTGAGATTTGACACACCTTGACAAACATCAACAGTGACATAGTAATCAGGACAACTATAATTCCTGGTGCTTCATTGCCCAGATCCTCAAATGGTGCAGAGAGGATAACCCAGTGAGTAGGATGCTAGCCTGGGGAGCCCTGGATTCCCTTCTATCAATTCCCTTCCTCACCACAGACTTCTCCTGTGATCTTGAGCAAGTTAGTCATTGGGCCTCAGTTCCCCATCTGTAAGAACAAGAATGGGGCATTCTAATGGCAAATACATTAAAGAGTGAGTGTTGCTCAAATGGTAATGGGGGTCAAAGTATCTAAGAGAGATCTAAGTCACTTTATTGAAATCAATGGAGCTGTGCAGATTTACTCTAATGAAGACAGATCTGCATCCTCTGTAGTCAAGGGCTGCTTAAAGGATGGCTAATAAGTCCTCACAGCCCCTGTTGAGGCTGGTATCATCAGTTCACCTATGGGTAAAGTGACACACAAAAGGGCTGATCTTCAGCATGAGTCACTTACAATCTTGCAGGCATAATTGGCTCTTGAAGTCACAGTAATGGCCAGTCCACTAATTCTTGGGGCTCAAAATGATAAACCCAAGTTTTTAAAGTGTCTTCAGTTCCCATGGACTCCAGCTGGGGATGTGGAATTTAACAGATAGGTCAACGGAGTCAATGAAATGACTTTGCTTGTCCCTAGCCCTTGCTCAATGAGTCCTTGCTCAGGGTGATAGGGAAGCAAGCTAGCTTCTGATATGTGGCACCATCCTCTTCCATGAGCAGGGACAGCCCAGCTATGGATCTGGGGCCGAGGTATTGATAAACATTACACGTCCCCCCTACAAATTTGGTTCTTAATGGTGAGCAGCCGCAGAAGCTTCTACCCCACCTACCATTGCATCTCTTGAACTCGAGGGACCACAAAAAGGCACGGTGAGAGAGGAAGTCATTCAGTTTCACAGCAGTTAGTACTTTGGCCTGTTTGCTGAGATGACTGCCAAGGATGCTACAGTCTCCTTTTGATGTGCCTTAAAACTGGATCCAGTAACTCACTGAGGGTATGTCTACACAGCAGCCTTATTCTGAAATAACTACAAGTCTTTATTTCGATATAATGTCGAGCTGGAGGACTTCTTAGTCCGACTCGTGGTAACCCTCATTTCACCAGGGGTAAGTGAAGTTGAAGAAAGAATGTTCTTCCTTCAACTTCCTGCTGTGTAGACAGAGCCAAAACCCAAGTTCAGCTATGTCATTGCATAGCTGAAGTTGAAGTAGCTTAATTTGACTTTAGCCCTGCTGTGTAGACGTACCTTGCATGGCCAGAATAATAAATTTTCAGTCACCAGTTTTGGGATGGATTTGAAGCTGGTGGAGAAATGGTCTATTCATATCCTCAGTGTGTCTTTCCTTGAGTGACCCTGGCACATAGAAATTACATCTTTTAATCAGGGCCATCCTTAAGATTTACTGGGCCCAGAGGGTGCTATTAAACTAGCGCTCTTATGCCCAATGCAGCCGGGGGTGGAGGATGATGATTTTTTAGAGATGCGATTTTACAGTCTTCTGAAACATACTAATGAAATACTTTTAAAGCTAATTTTAAATGAAAGTCCTGCAGATTAGACAGTAAATACAGAAACTGACAGGATATACCTGGGGCTGGCAAATGCCTTTTCAATGGCTTCGTTACCACTTGAATGGCTCTTTCACAGGTTCCCTGTTCTGCTAATAGGTCTGGCAGGCTGTGTCACTTTTAGGTTAACTAGATCCTCTCTGGAGGAAGCAGAGACACAAGATGGGGATAAAAAGTGGTGGATGGATGGACGTTAAGGCCCAGGGGTACCCCAAATTTTCTGGTGTCATACTTAGCGCCACATTCTACATACGGGTAATGATGGCCCTGCTTTTAATGATGAATTGTTCTGTGCTAACCTCCTTAAAACAAAAAACAAGACTATGTAGCACTTTAAAGACTAATAAGATGGTTTATAAAGCTCATCACCTAATAAACCATCTTGTTAGTCTTTAAAGTGCTACATAGTCCCGTTCTTTGTTTCAGCTACACCAGACTAACACAGCTGCATTTCTATCCCCAACCTCCTTAAAAGGCAGCCTTTTTCAGAAGCAGAGGAATAGATTTGGATGTAGGGAAACAGCTCCAATATATCTTTATACTGATCAATCCTGTTGCAGAAGGAAATATCAGTACCAGTCATTTAAATCTTTTAGTAGCTTACATTTTCGAATTCAGAGTGCTTCAGCTTAGGTGATTCTTCAGTTACTTTCAAGATGGAGTGCTCTGTTTCGTTCTGTCTTTTTCACTGTTCTGGTAATTAACAAATGTGACAGAACATTTGTCTTAATTGCCAAGTGAAAGCCCCTCACACCACTAATTGCTCTATATATATCCTATAAAACAATTCCACTTGGTTTGTGAGAAAACACCCTCATATAAAGTTTTGACACGAGAAAAATCCCAATGTTCTTATTGTAAAGTTTCTACATGTAAACAACAAGCCTCCTCGGAGAAGACAAGTGACCAGTCATCAACATTAAATATTTAATCATAGAAAAGGGGGTGATAATGGGAAGTTCTTTATGAATGCTTTATTGGTTACCCTCAAATTAATAGGGTACATCTTGACTACATGGCTCCGTCGACGGAGCAATGTAAAATAGTTTACTCTGCATAGTCAATGAAGCAGGGATTTAAATAATCCCTGCTTCATTAAAATAAAAATGGCCACTGCACTGTGCCAACGATCAGCTGATCCGGCACAGCATGGCAGTCTAGATGCAGTGCAGTCGACAAGGGAAGCCTTTGTCGACCACTATGGTAAACCTCATTCCACATTTCCGAGGTTTACTGGAGCGGTCAGCAAAGGCTTCCTTTGTCGACCGTGCCGCATCTAGACTGCCGCACTGTGTTGGATCAGCTGATCGTCGGCACAGCGCGGCAGCCTTTTTTATTTTAATGAAGCGGGGATTATTTAAATTCCTGCTTCATTGACTATGCGGTGTAAATTATTTTACATGGCTCCATTGACAGAGCCATGTAGTCTAGATGTACCCATAGTTCTGCTGTCGTTAAAGAAGGCTTCTTTGGAGAAAGACCCATTCTTGTAAAGAGGGCTGGTGAATGCAGTGATACTAGATTTTTTAATTATCATTCTATAAAAAATGGGACAAAAAAGGGTATTTGATAGCACTGAATGCAAATTAGTGTTTAGGAAATGCAGCCAGTTGATAAGGGAAGACAAAGCGATCAATGAAAAATCTGTGTCTATTAGAATCAAGGACAATATAAAGGAATTCTTCAAATATATCAAGTATTTGGGAGAAAAATCAATCAAAATGCTTTTCAGCTCATTCAGTGAGGATACACACAGATGTATGCTCACCCTGCTTTCAGTACAGCACAAATACCATGAGTGAATATTCAAAATTCACTCTTCCTTCCTAGCATCTGCCTCTATTATTAAACGTAAAAACCACCATGAACCTTAAATGAAACTACCTCCTCAGCTTTCTGTTTTTAGGGCTTGTACAAAGCCTACTTTCACAGCCTTCCCCCAGCTTTCTCTGTAAAGCTAGAAGAGCAGCCTAATGAAAGACTTTGCCTTAGAGAAATATGAAAAATGTTCAGGGAAAACCAGGGATTATTTTTGGATGTAAAATTTATTTTGGGAAAAATAGTTTGACCAGCTCTTCTTAGAGACGTACTTCCTATTATCCTGCTCAGCTCAACTTAGGAAGTCTAGGTGCCAGGATAAATCAGAAGTGCCCTGCCTCTGTATGCAGGATTCTAGAACTTGTCAACTTCTCTGAGTTTTCACGTGCCAATTGACTCTGCTTTTCTGAAATCACAAATAGCCACCTGCAAATGACATCTTGAAGTGGGTCTCCCCCAACCACTGCCAAACGAAGGAAAGAGATTTATTGGTTGCTATTCACTGCCTTTGCGTCTGTTGCCTTAAGAATTGTTAAAATGCAGCCAAGGGTATGTCTGCACTGCCATGAACTCTGCCACAGCCGTGGCTCAGCTGTGTCAGCTGATGTGGTGTCGTGAGGCTTGGGCTGCAAGACTATAAAATTGTAACACAAAAGTTTTGACTCAGGCTGGAGCTGGAGATCTCATGGTGGCAAAAATGGGGGTGGGTGTCTCAAAGACCAGAATCCAGCTCAAGCCTGAACAGCGACGGTATAATTATATAACCCCACAGCCTGAGACCTGCAAGCCAGAGTCAGTCAACCTGGGCTTGGAAACTTGAAAACTGCAGGTTTTTAATAGCAAGGGGATTGGGGCGGGGCGAGGGGAGGGAGGGAAGTACTGAAAAGGGGGACCCTAGGGAAAGGGGGGAGTCGGAGGTGCAGGGGGCGGCCTGGGGGAGGGAAGCCCCATTCCCAGGGGTTCTGCAGTCCCTCCCTCTAACAACCCTGCAGGGGACGGTGGGAGAGAGGAGGGGGAGTGTAGACTTCATAGGGGTTGGCTCCTGGGATATTTGTGGAGGGGAGGACTCAGGGACCGGAAGTATCCCGAAAAAGTAATGCTGTATCCTGTTTTTTGAAAAAATATTTGAAAGAATGGATGATCTCTTTTGATATTCCTGTAAACCTCGTTCTATGAGGAATAAGGGATGGCTCGACAGAGCCCTTTCTTTTGCAATTTGTTGCCATGTAGACACACCAAATTTTAAAAGTATACCAGAAAGGCTCTGCAGTCTAGACATAGCCTTAGTGTGCTCTGCAATTCACGCACATCCCTAGTCAGAACCGTGGCAAAGTATAGACAAGCCGTTACAAATTTCAGACTCTAAGCGAGGCATATAAATCAATTGCTCAGCTCCACCCAATTCTAGCAGTTCCAACATTTACATTGTCTTTCCCAATACGTTTATCTTTGTGTATTATAAAGTGAAATTAATCATATTCCCTCACTCACAATCACCTAATACAATTCTGCTGCTAATACAGAGCTCAGTCTGTATTATTCCACCATCCATCACTGGATAGACACCATATTTGTAAAAGTCTCCCACAGCATTTTGCATAATTGTAGCTAGCCCCTTTGTTGTGGCAATGGCAGAGTGACTGTAAAGTTCTTTCCTTGGTGAAATAGGGGCTTTTGCTTTTGAATACTTAATAGACCTTAGAAAGTGTCACTTTTAAACCCAACCACATTATTTTATGCTTTTCAAATACCTAAACAGAAACATTCTGGAGCATGTGCGTGTGTGATAAAAACAAGGCTACATGAAAAATGATGACATTGACATACAGTCAGTGTAGCTTTTGAGTCAAGGCAGAGGAATAATACAGCTATTAGTAATAATATTTATTCAAAAGGACATGGAAAGTGCTGACTTAGACAAAGGACTGATGAAGCTAAATAACCCAGTTCTCTGTTGCTGAGTCAAATCAACTTGCATTCTGTTCCCACGTTAACATTGATGTTAACTTTCGGGAACAAAAAAGCCATATCACCATGTTGCCAGTTACGTTAAATGCAAAACAAAATCCCTTTAAACCAAATGAAAAGTGGAGGAGGAGAGGGAGCAGAAATTGCAAGACTGAAAAATATGTGTTTCTTTTTGCAAGACAGAGGACTGTGTGCTCCTATCATTATACCACTTTCTCCGGTGTTTCTCAATCTTTTTGGATTGGTGACTCCTTATTCAAAAGCAAAAATGTTTGCAATACCCCCTTCTTCCACAGACAATTACTATAAAAATATTTATGGTAACAATACTGAGCCTCTAGAATTTGTTTTTGAGTGAGCTGCAGAGAATACTTGACCTTGAAGGAGTGGGGGACTAATATTTTATTTGCTTTAAATCTTAATAACATTGTCAATCTCTCACCATCTATGACCCACCTACCTCTCTGGATTATGACACCCCACCCCCAAAAAATCTGGATTAGGCAGAACTTCCTGCATTGCTATGTTTTATTTATGGGCATACCATGAAAATACCCAAAGCCCAGTCCAACATCTCTTACTCCTTCAAACATATAAATCAACCTCCAATATACAGGGCAAAGAAAAAACTTACACTAGAACAAAGTGATTTCATAATTAACCGTTTCAGGGTTATTCACATTTCTCTGAAATATCTGGCATGGCCCAGTTTCTGCTCTATGCAAATGAGTGCAATCCAATGTGGCAATTCCTATGTTTCTTGTTTGCCAAGATTTCCACTGACTCAAATGGGAGCATGTAAGAAATGCAGGATCAACTAAGTTCAAAGTCTCAGAGGGGTAGCTATGTTAGTCTGAATCTGGGGCACCTTAAACAGCTTTATTTAGGCAGAAACCTTTGTGGATAAAAATGGGGTTTTTACCCAAATAAATCTGTTAGTCTTTAAGGGTGTGTCTACACAGCAAAGTTATTTCGGAATGACAACCGTAATTCTGAAATAACTATGTGAGCGTCTACACAGCAATTCCAGTTATGAAGGAGGCTTTACCCATGAAAGCTCATGATCCTAAATATTGGTTAGTCTCTAAGGTGCCGCATAAATTACTTTTTTAAAAACAGTTATCTAGTAGTGTAAATGCTAACATTGTGGGCAATGCTGACATAGCCTACCTTGCAGAGCCTGTAATGTAGCTGGTCCAGTCCATTGTCACTGTGGCATTTGAGAAGGACATTGGTATCGTTGCTATCCCGCCAGGTAAAAATTGTTCTCAGGATGCAGGGAAAACCAAGCTTCAATCAATAGCTGCATTGTAAAAATCCTGAAACATTCCCAGAGATACTGATTTCTCATGATTAGATGGGGTTTGAAAAATGATGATGGACCATAATTTGCGCAGAGATTTGTGATAAATCATAGCTGATGATGATAATACCTAACTATAGGTTATCAAGTCTCATGAATCAGAATTAAAGAGTTTAATTAAATTGCTGATGAATATAGGCCTCATGTGCGGGTACATCTGGTTAACAGAGAGAATCAAGAGGGGGCCTACCATTACTATAGATTAGCTGGAGTTACCCAGCATTGCTCGGGAAAGTTGATATAACTGAGGTGAAGAGCCTGAGGGGAAGAAGGGGGAAGGGAGCCGTGCTCCTGCCCTCCACTTCCTTATCCCTCCACCGGTCTTAGTGAGTGACTGTCCCCACCGCTTCCCCTGGGAAGCCGCTTCTCCCCGCACTGCCAAGCTCCATGCAGCCCCAGGGAGAGGTGACGTTCTCTCATTTCTTCCCTCACACAGTCCCTTAAAACCTTCTCCTGGATGAAAGGTTATCCCATGCAAAGTCTGGTTGTGGTAGCTCTTATAGTGTCCAAATTATTAGCGCACAAACATTCTTCTTTATATATTATAGATTTACAAGGGACATGTAGATAAAACAACAAAAAAGCTGTATTTTCAACATAAAGGAAATATGCAGGAAATTGATTCTTATTCTTTCTGTTCTAAAATTTCAGCTAAAAGTCTGAGACATCTCTCCTGACACTTTCTACTGGCATGAAGGAGTGAGCTAAAAACAGTGAGGTCTGAATAAGCAAAGTGGCATATGGAGGGAGTATAGCCCAGGACCAAGTGGTGATAACTGACAGAACAATACGGGCAGGTGGGCTTAATTAAAATACCAGTGAAAGTCTCACAGACTATCACACCTTGAATCAGGCCCACATTCTCCATTTCAAACACAGGTGAGATGCGTACCTGGGAGTTTAAAGTGAGGTTTCCATTTTTAATGAAATGTTGACCTCCTTACAGTGATTCTCTCAGTGGCTGCTTTTAACAATAGCTTTTGCCATTACATTTTCTCTTCCTTGCAGATAGTGAATTATTTTTATATACAAAGCCCAGGTGACCATATGCTATACTTAGAGGAAACAAAGCTTCAGTTTTACCAAGTGACATAAAACCACCACAATTAACAAACCTAATAAGCACACGCTGCACAATATTATACCTATATTTATTTATTATGGATTTACTTGATGATTTGTTGAGTGCATGTTTCCACAATCACTAAGCACTTACAAAATTAACAAAGCTTAACTCATGTTTGAAGATGAGCTGTTCAACAATGAATGAGCAAACTAGATGGTTATTGATGAGCAGTCAAAGGAGTATTTTTCCTGGGTCAGATTCACATCTAGCCCACGTTAACTTTTACTGGCATTAATGAGGACACAGATCAGCCAGCAGTCTTAAGGACATGAGTGGACTTTGGAATGATGCAATATACTTTTAAATCTATTATTAACCACTGTTGTGTACCTGCTAAAATTAAATGACTGTCTGATCAAATCAGCCCCGCAATATAGTCTTAGGAGTCATTTTTTGCAGACTCTCTGCATTCTATCTGTTTTGTTTCAGTGTTGCAACCAGCTCTTGCCTGTACCCTCACTTCCTCTGCCTCCATGAAACAGGCCGCAAATTTCATCTCACATATCACAACAGTATGGCCAAGTTATCAGATGCTGTAACTTGTTGGCCATTCTAACAAATCTCATAGGCTGTGTCTAGACTGGCAAGTTTTTCCGCAAAAGCAATTGCTTTTGCGGAAAAACTTGCCAGCTGTCTACACTGGCCGCTTGAATTTCTGCAAGAACACTGACTTTCTACTGTCTGAAATCAGTGCTTTTTGCGGAAATGTTATGCTGCTCCCGTTCGGGCAAAAGGGCCAGTGTAGACAGCTCAGATTTGTTTTGCGCAAAAAAGCCCCCATGGCAAAAATGGCGATCGGGGCTTTCTTGCGCAAAAGCACGTCTAGATTGGCACGGACGCTTATCCGCAAAAAGTGCTTTTGCGGAAAAGCGTCCGTGCCAATCTAGACGCTCTTTTCCGCAAATGCTTTTAACGGAAAACTTTTCCGTTAAAAGCATTTGTGGAAAATCATGTCAGTCTAGACGTAGCCATAGTGTATCTCCTTTCTTTTATTAGCAAGCTGATCTCCTGTATGACAGTATTCTAGTACCACAGTCTCCTACACAATGAGGGAGTGTCTAGACTACATGGCTCCATCAACAGAGCCATGTAAACTAGTTTACCCGGCATAGGCAAAGAAGTGGGGATTTAATTAATTCCTGCTTCATTAAAATAAACATGGCCACTGTGCTGTGCCGACGATCAACTGACCCGGCACTGCACGGCAGTCTAGATGCAGATCTGTCGGCTAGGGAAGTCTTTGCTGACTGATCCTTTATGACTCATGAAACATAAGGGATTTATTTAAATCCCTGCTTCTTTGCCTATGCCGGGTAAACTAGTTTACATGGCTCTGTCAATGGAACCATGTAGTCTAGACTTACCCTGAAGGTGTGTCTTGACTACAGGGTTTTTTTTTTAGAAAAAGTGGCCTTTTTTTAAAAAAAAATCTTCCCCTGAATCTAAACTGCTGCCACGTTCTTTCAAAATTAAATCGAAAGAACGAGGTGGTTTTTTTGACCGCGGTAAACCTCATTTTAAAAGGAAGAATGCTTTTGTTCAAAAGTGCTCTTTCAAAAAAAAAAAAGTGTTCTTGAATGCAAACAGGGCTTTTTTGAAAGACAGCATCCAGACTGCCTGGGTGCTCTCTTTTGAAAATGGCTCGCTTTTTCGAAAGAAATGGTTGGAGTCTAGAGGCTCTCTTTTGAAAGAGGCTTTTTTCAAAAGATTCTTTCAAAAAACCTCTTTTGAAACAGGCTTGTAGTCTAGACGTACCCAGAGTGTAGAAATCAACACAATACCATCCTCATGAGCTGCGCTTCACACTTTTGTGGGGCTTAGTCATCTATATGGTCCTACAGAGGCTCTCTGCAGTGGTATGAAATTCTCTTTTCTTCTTACCAACCCTGTACTTGGAAAAGAAATTTTATTTGCAAGGAGAGGAGGAGAAGGATGGGCGAGTGAATGATTTAAAATCTAATTGTGAAGGCTGGGGAAATATCAGCCATTACAAAATTCCGCTTTGGGCCACACAGCTATCCCAGTAATCTCATTACATGCATAATGGGCCTCAAAAAGCAGGCCAGCTAGAAGGGAAAACATCATCAGACAGCACTCATGGAACTAGCACACAAAAAGAATGATTCCCAAACAAACTCTTGCAATTATATTTAAAAGCATATTTCACCCAGTCCTTGAGAATGAACATAGCAAGCTATGCACAATTCAGTTTGTGGGAGCAAAACATTGCAAATATTGGAGGAAAAATATCACCACTAACCCGGTCTTCACCAAACCAAAATACATGTTTTAGCTGATAGCAGATGGTAGAGACATCAAAGCATTAGGTCTGCTTTGCAGCACACGCTGTCTAGACCCAAATACGTGCTTTCATGTTCTTGTTTTCTTTCCCAGTATCTCCTCCATAACTGCTGAGTTGGAGTCTTACCTCCTTGGGTAAGAAATACACTGTTCTGTTGATAGCAGAACTACAGTACAGCCAGTATTCTATCTGTTTAGCAATGAGCCCAGAACTTCAAGGGAATTTCGGTATCTAGATTCCAAGGAAGTCAGTTAAATTGCTGTCATCAGATGTACCTCTGTCCCTTTCAGGGTATGTGAAATGTCCCCTCTACTGGTTTCCAGCTATGTGGGGAATAAATTTTGTTATATTCACTGAGGCATGTGCAGATGTGCACCACCAGTAGGAACACAGCCTGTCAGCTGCGGGTGCTCTGCTAAACAGCCGGGTGGCATTTGAATCTCTCCTGGGTAGCTGCACAAGTGCTCAGCTTACAGAGATTATATGTGGTACTGGAGATCCTCCCTGCCTCAATTTCCCCAAATTTGATCACTGAGTTAATAGAGGCTGTATATAGGGAAAATGCCCCATCTGTAGGACAGAGTTTGTTAGCTGAAGCCCCAAATGAAATAAGAAGCAAGACTTCTCCTTAGTGTTTAAGCCAGGAGACTCACGGTACATCTATGCAGCAATATATATATATATATATATGTACGGCGCAGTGAGTTGCAGCACTCAGGTCATCTGACTCAGATTCATGCTGAGGAGCTAAAAATACCAGTGTAGACAGTCAAACCTGATAAGGGAGAAGAGTCTCAGGACCCAGCCTCTAGCACAAGTATCTGTAGAGCTATTTTTTGCCCCATCGTACAAGCCCAAGTCCAAGGAACAAAGCTCTGAGACTCGCTGTCACAGGATGGGGGCAGTGGGGGATTGCTGTGAACATATTCTCAAGAGTCATTTTATCCATTCCCACCTGACTCCAGCAGGTTTGCATCAGCTCAGGTCCCTTTGCTGGTGTAAGACCTCTTGACGCTTCCCGGGGGGGAATCCAGCCTCAGAAGTGGGGGCCCCAGAGACCTGCAGCTCTTCTTTGGGGCATCATGTAATTCCTGACAGGCTTGGCTTCCTGCCACTACTTCTGTACTTCAGAACACACCAGCCAGGCCTCTAGCCCTGGGGAGCTCTCTTGCTTGGCCCTAGTGGAAGTTTACCTCAGGAGCTCCTTGTTTTAAGGAATCCCCTCAGTGGAGCCCTTTATCAGGCTCCTTAGATAATTAGCTGCCAACTAGCCACCATGGGAATTGACTGCTTTGGAGTGGGTCTGAATTGATTTGTTCTCCCTCACAGGAGCCTGCCCTGAGTTGACTGATTCCCGTGACAGGGCCAGGCGCCTTGACAGACATCTAAGGCTGTGTCTAGACTGGCCAGTTTTTCCGGAAAATCAGCCGCTTTTCCGGAAAAACTTGCCAGCTGTCTACACTGGCCGCTTGAATTTCCGCAAAAGCACTGAGGGTATGTCTACACTACAAAGTTAATTCGAACTAACAGATGTTAGTTTGAATTAACTTTGATAGGGGCTGCAGTAGCGATCTGCTAGTTCGAACTTAATTTGAACTAGCGGAGCGCTTAGTTAGAACTAGGTAAACCTCATTCCACGAGGACTAAGCCTAGTTTGAACTAATTAGTTTGAATTAAGGGCTGTGTAGCCACTTAATTCGAACTAGTGGGAGGCTAGCCCTCCCCAGCTTTCCCTGGTGGCCACTCTGGCCAACACCAGGGAAACTCTACTGCCCCCCTCCCGGCCCCGGAGCCCTTAAAGGGACACGGGTTAGCTACGGTGTCTGTGCCAGGTGCAAGCCTGCCAGCACCCAGCCAGCAGACCCTGCACCTGGCACGGCTCGAGCCAGCCACCTGCTGCCACCCAGCCCTCCCCCTCTTCCCAGGACCAGGCTGGCGGCTCCCAGGACACTGCCTGGGACCGCAAGAGGCGGGCGCCCGCCTGGTCTAGTGCAGACATCGTGGACCTCGTCCACGACCTCCACACTAGGCACAGGAAAGTGGCTGTCTAGGGCAGGATAGCTGCCAGCCTGGCCACCCAGGAGCAGGTTTGCATGAAAATCAGGGCGGTCCAGTGAGACCCCCGACCCTGAGCCCTGAGCTTAGAATGGCTGTACTGGGTCAGACCAAAGGTCCATCTAGCCCAGTAGCCTGTCTGCCAACAGCGGCCAACCCTAGGGACCCTGGAGTGGATGGACCGAAGACAATGACCAAGCCATTTGTCTCATGCCATCCCTCTCCAGCTTTCCACAAACAGAGGCCAGGGACACCATTCCTACCCCTTGGCTAATACCACTCCATGGACCCAATCTCCATGACTTGATCTCACTTCTCTGTAAACTCTGTGCTAGTTCTAGCCTTCACAGCCTCCTGCAGCAAGGAGTTCCACAGGTTGACTATTTGCTTTGTGAAGAAGAACTTTCTGTTATTCATTTGAAGCCTGCTACCCATTCCTTTCCTTTGGTGTCCTCTAGTCCTTCTATTATGGGAACTAATGAAGAACTTTTCTGTATGCACCCTCTCCACACCACTCATGCTTTTATAGACCTCTATCATATCCCCCCTCCGTCTCCTCTTTTCTAAGCTGAAAAGTCCCAGTCTCTTTATCCTCTCTTCATATGGGACCTGTTTCAAACCCCTCATCATTGTAATTGCCCTCCCCTCTCCCACCCTCTCTCTTCCCCTCTCCCAGCTCCTTTTCCCAGTCTCACCCAGTTTTGTTCAATAAAGAGAGTTTCTATTTTTGAACACACGTGTCCTTTATTTTGTACATCAGGAAGGGGGCTAGGGAGCGGTAAGTGGAAGGAGGTGAGGGAGGAATGGGGTACGAGCCCCCAATGGGGAGGACTGGGGTGGCTCTGCGGGCTCCTCGGGGTGTAAACTCTCCTGCAGCCCCCCGATTGACCCCTCTCCCCAGATGGCAGCCTGCGGCAAGTGCATCCGGGCTGATGTCCGAGTGCTGTGATGTGCCCAGTGTGGGCACTCAGGGCACTCCAAGCCAGGACTGGTTTGCAAGCGGGAAACCCCCTGAGAACTGTCTGTCCAGGGTGGGGGTCGGGACCCTTAAAGCACAGCCCTCGGCTAGCCTGAGACAGCAGGCTCCACTCTCTAAGTCCTCATCTGATGCCCTGCTGGCACTGCTACCGGCCATCCTTAACCCCAGTTCAGGGTCCACTCTGTGTGGACGCGCTAGTTCGAATTAGCAAAACACTAATTTGAACTAGTTTTTAAGTCTAGCTGCACTAGTTCGAATTAGCTTAGTTTGAATTAACTAATTTGAACTAAGTTAGTTCGAATTAGCGCTGTAGTTTAGACATACTCTGACTTCCTACTGTAAGAAATCAGTGCTTTTTGCGGAAATACTATGCTGCTCCCGTTTGGGCAAAAGTCCTTTTGCACAAAGCTTTTGAGCAAAAGGGCCAGTGTAGACAGCTCAGATTTGTTTTCCGCAAAAAAGCCCCGATCGCGAAAATGGCATTCGGGGGCTTTTTTGCGGAAAAGCGCATCTAGATTGGCACGGACGCTTTTCCGCAAAAAGTGCTTTTGCGGAAAAGCGTCCATGCCAATCTAGATGCTCTTTTCTGAAAATGTTTTTAATAGAAAACTTTTCCGTTAAAAGCATTTCTGGAAAATCATGCCAGTCTAGACACAGCCTTAAATGTTTTGAGGCTCTAGGCCTGAAAGTCTGATCCAGAGCCTACTGACCTCAATGGAAATAATCACTGCCTCCTCTAGGCTTTGGATCAAGCCTCTAGAAAGTAATGCATTTACCAGCAGCACTCCTCATCACACATTAAAACCAAATCTTCGCTTTGATGACTTTGAGGGCTTGTAGCTATACCCAGGTACTTGTCAGGGGCACATTTTTAATAATAGCTTGAAATGCATTGCATAAAAAACTCTTGAGTCATCCATGCTCACTACAAAACCTGAAATCATGGGACACTTGGGCCATTTCTGGTTTGAAGATTGAAATGAAACTTGACAATCTTGAGGCAAAAGAACATTTAATAAAAGAATTGAAGCATTTTTCTCTCTATAGATATAGTCACACATTTGTCAAGGCTGAGTTTTTGTGGTTTCGTAATAAAAAAAAACCTTGAGACAGTTGATGATGTGGCAGTTTTTCTTGGTCAAATGTACTCTTGAAAGGACTGATTCTTCCAAATACTCAAGAACTTATATATATGCATCATTACTTTTGAGATTTACTGTATTTCCCTAGACAAACAGCAAATCACTTGTCTTCAGCCTACATGCTCTTTCATTTTACATTAAGGTAAATGGTCATAAAGAACAAAAAGTAAAGTCTCTAGGAAATTGAAGAGTGTACATTCACTGCTTTGTTAAGAGGCTACCGTAATTTTGACAGCAGGATTCTCTGTGTCTGTAAAAAGGCAGAATCATTAGAAAATTAAAAGTCCAGTGCAAAGAAAAAAGGCAGTTTCGAGCTATATATAAATAGGAGAAAGAAATGTTGAGAAAGCAAGACCCAAATAAAATGAAACCTAAAGATGGCAAAAATAGTCAGCTGAAACTGATTAAAAGGTAGATGAAACCCATGGAAATTTTTCCACATCTCTAACTCCAACCAAGTTTAAAATGAACTATGTTATGAGACTAGCTCTCCTTAAATACTGATTTTAATGGAAGTTGATGTAGGACAGGTGGGTGATTAGCTGAGACAAAGCATATTTTTTAGTTCTTTTGAATAGTCTAAGTATGTGCTGAAGCATATTGCTTGTAAAAAAATATCTATTTTGTTATTTACAGCATAGTGTTTTGAATACCATACTACCTTCATAGAACATTCAGGAAATGATTCACACTTAAAAGCCCTGCACCTTTTTTCCTTTTTTTTCCCATGCGACAGACACAATTAATCATGGTTCCAATGATTCTTTAGCAATTGGTTTTAACAACAACTGCTTAAAAAAATTGAATGCAGTTTGCATGATTTTGAGTTCAGAAAATACCTTTGTCTTCTAAAGTGTCGGGAAACTGAAGTAGACCATAATGACAAAAGGAAGAAGGGGATGATGTAGGTGGATTTTACATCTACAAAGAATACCCACAAAGGAGTATAATTCTTGTGGCCCTTTTTCCTCCTGCTAAAATACTTAATTGAATGGTTAAAGATTAAGTGGAACACTCTTAATCTTTTAAGAAAAAATGTATATTATTTGAGTAATAGGCTAGTCTAGTGGTTAGGGCACTTAACTAGGATTCTAGAGACCTGGATTTGATTCCCAGTTCTGCCATGGGACTTGCCAATGACATTGGGCAAGTCACATCTCCCTCTAAGATGTGTGACTTCACAGGTGATTAATCAACTCCTCCCCTGCTGCCAACCAGTCAGCTCTGAGCCTCTGACTGGGTGGGGCTGATTAATCTACTGTGCAGATTAGAGGGAACACTGCCCTGTACCTTAATTTCCCCATCTGTAAATTAGTGATTATATTCTGACCTTCTTTACAATTATCTTTGTCATTCATGGATGAAAAAGTGCTGTAGAAGAGCTAAGTGCAATCAGTATTATTTGCATTGTGCCAATGAGCAGAACTGACTTTTTTGTATGCTGTATCCTGATTTGCATGTACAACTGCAGCAACTCTGTGCCTAAACTCTTTGACAGTCTCCAAAGAGTTTAGAGTTCACTAAAGTTCACCTACTTTAATATTGACAACAGTCTTCAGCCCCAAGCTCCCTTTCTCATATTTACTTTCTAAAGATTCTTCAGACGTCTATGCAAATCATAGCAATCTCAGCTTCCAATGCTACACCTGCGTACTGTGGATACCAAAAGCCTTTACACCAACATACCACATGAGGGAAGTGTAGATACTCTAGACATTGCCTTCAGAAAATTAGCACCCAGTGATTTTTTTTTATCTAGTTAATGGATTATGAATGACATGTAATTATTTTCCCCCTGAAAATCATGTTAATTTTAAGAGAAAAGGCACAACAATAGAATTAGCTATTGAAATGTGATAATGTAACTCTGTTTATTGGTAAAACAGAGCAAAGTTTTCTAATCCTCCATAAATTATTTCCATCAATCCAATCACAGGTGACACTGCCATGTTTATGAGAACGTGCTTTGTCCTCCAGGCACAATGCAAAGACAAGCGTATTTGGAATTCTATGCTGGCAACTTGAATGTAGGTATATACCCAGCCATTTGGTATGGATGAAATGTAAGTAGCGTAATAGAACACTTGGTTGTTACAAGCTGCCATTCGTGTTGGGGGGCATTGGTTTGCTGCCCGACGGTCTGAGCCCATTATCTCCCACTGACTTCTCTTGGGCTTCGAATTGGGCCCTTAGGAGGTAGTAAAGGGTGCTACAGGTTGAACCTCTCTAGTCTGGCACCCTCTGGACCTGACTGGTGCTGAACCAGAAAGTTTGCTGGACCACAGGAGGCTAGTATTACCTAGCAACATTACCCACACTTGCACTGCTTACTGGGCTCTTAGAAGACATTTAGAGGTAAATTAGAGCTATATAGCAATACAGAACACTGGGAGCCAGGACTGATGACTGTAAACAATCTTTATGGGACCACGAGAAACTTGACTATACTCATGAAAAATGGACATCTGGCTAATTAAAATCATGATGGACCATGGATGTTGCTGGACCAGAGAATGCCAGACTAGAGAGGTTCAACCTGTACCACCCTTAAGTACAGCCTAAGGCATAAACTTGGCTTGCAGTTCAGTTTGTGGGCATGACGTTGGGGGTGCATCAGACATGCAGGTTGGGCATCAGCTTTTGTGAAAACATGCTGCTAAGAAGGATAAACCTACCTGTGAATCTAGATGGAGAGAGAGGATTTGACAAGAGCACCTCATGAAATGTTTCAGAGACAGTTTGGTGTCAGGATCTGATCCCAAGCCCACTGAAGTCACTGGTAGTCTTTCCACTTACCTCACTGGCATTTGGATCAAGCCCTTATTGAACAAGGATGTTCAGCAATGCTACTGGTGGAAAGCCTGTTTATGGAGATTGTGTGCTCTTAACATTTATATGAAGGAGCCACTTTAAAGACAATCTCAGTAATTTCTATCAGGCTTTTATAAATATCTTCTTGTGTAAGTACGTTTAGTTCTTACATTTGAGATAGTAAACAGTAAACAAAATCAGAGTTGATATCAGACTGCGTATTATTGACATGACAAATAGTACAGCTTGTTCTACCCAGAAAGGTCAATTATTTCATGGGTAATTGTTACGGTATTACGGGATAGGTGATCCATCAAAGAAGTTAATAACAATGTAAGTTCTCGTTGAATTTTACCAGAAGTCATGAAAGCTACAAATCCATTGATTACTGAGGTATGATGCATGTGTTCTAATTTTAACTTTTCATTATTTGTCTACTTTGTTGTTGTTGTTATTTTATCTCCATATTCCTTTCACTCCTTCCACCCCCATAGGTGGTTTCACAGGACTTTAACATTGTTGATGTTTTCTCTCTGAGTGGTTGCTAAGGATTCTATTTTTATTTTGAGGTTCATTTTTTGTGAATCCCTTACTTTTGAAAAAGGACTGGCATGTCTGTCTGAAGCAAGTTTATGAACAAGTGCTATCTGTGTAGGCTTTACAGATTTATGGGCTGTCAGATTTTGCTGTGGTCTCCAAAAATCTGAGCCTCCATATTAGCAAAAAGTACATTTGATAGCTTTCCTATTTGCAAAGATAGACATCGTTATGTAAATAATAGCAGAGTGCTATCTTTTTTCATCTCCAACCTGGACGATTGAAACTACAGCCTCCCCTGAGCTGTGGACCATCACACTAACTCTCATTTGGAGTCATCTTTAAAATGCTATCTGGGAGTCTGACCTAGCTCTGTTAAACTGGTAGCCTAAGGCCATGTCTCCACTTACCACAGGATTGGCAATCTGGTGTTCAATCTTCCGGGGTTCGATTTAGTGGGTCTAGTAAAGACCCGCTAAATTGGACACTGAAGGCACTCCTGTTGGCCATGGTTCTCCTTGTAAGCAGTAAGGGTATGTCTACACTACCCCCCTAGTTCGAACTAGGGGGGGTAATGTAGTCATACGGAGTTGCAAATGAAGCCCGGGATTTGAATTTCCCGGGCTTCATTTGCATAAAGCCGTCCGGCGCCATTTTTAAATGCCGGCTAGGTCAGACTCCGTGCCGCGCGACAACACGCGGCACGGACTAGCTAGTTCGGATTAGGCTTCCTAATCCAAACTAGCTGTACACCTCGTTCCATGAGGCATACAGCTAGTTCAGATTAGGAAGCCTAATCTGAACTAGCTAGTCCGTGCCGCGTGTAGCCGCGCGGCACGGGGTCCGACCTAGCCGGCATTTAAAAATGGCGCCGGCCGGCTTTATGCAAATGAAGCCCGGGAAATTCAAATCCCGGGCTTCATTTGCAACTCCGTATGACTACATTACCCCCCCTAGTTCGAACTAGGGGGGTAGTGTAGACATAACCTAAGGGAAGTCAACAGGAGAGTTTTTCCAGTTGACCTGCTGTGGGACTGCCCCAGAAAATCAATATAAAGTATGTCGACTTCAGCTATGCAATTGTTATAGCTAGAATTGTGTATCTTACATTGATTTTCTCTGCTAGTGTAGACCTGGCCTGAGAGTGTGTACACTGAACTCAGTGCAGCATTACACTGTGACCATAGAAAATTCTAGGATACCTTTGGGGGGCATGATTGTCCAAATCCATGTTACTGAGCCTTTTGGGAATGTCACAGATGCTCTATAACAGGGTCAACCAGTTACAGACGAAGAGCCAAAATAGTGGTGGATATAGCACAAGGATCTGAGGGAAAGAAGTTGTTGAACAAGAAAGAAAACAACCTGCTGCCCCTTTAAGAGCAGCATGTGGCCCAAGCAGGCTTCCATTGGCTGCAGCGTCAGATCTCGCTGCACCAAGCAGTGTCCTGCCCAGAGCAGGGTGTGGGAGTTGCAATTTTTCCTTTGAAGAGCCGCATGTAGCTCACGAGGGCCACCCCGTCCTATCACATAAGAACGGCCATATTGGGTCATACCAAAGGTCCATCTAGCCCAGTATCCTGTCAGCTGACAGTGGCCAATTCCAGATGTCCCAGAGGGAGGAACCACTATAGCTTCCAGCAGTGCACAGAGGGACCTTATTGACCAATGGAACAGGAGAAACTCTCCACCCATGCTATCCAAAGGCTTTTTAAAAAGGGAATGAATATTTCTAATATTACCAATATTCCCTCTTTCCTCCCACTCCTCCATTCAGCATAAAAGCCCAGCAACATAGGCAGTTAAACCCCTCAGCCTAACTATCTTTGGGTAAGTCTACACTACAGTGCTATTTCGAATTAACTTAATTCAAAATAGTTCATTCAAATTAAGCTAATTCAAAATAATGCATCTATACACAAAAACTATTTTGAAATAGCGTTTTGCTATTTCGAAATAGCGCGTCCACAGTGAATGGACCCTGAACTGAAGTTAAGGCTGTCCGGAACCAGTGCCGGCAGGGTATCAGGTTAGGATTTAGTGTGTGGGGCTGCTGCCTGAGGCTAATTGAGCTCCATGCTTAAAGGGACCCTACTCCCACCCCGGACAGACAGTTCTCAGGGTTTCTCACTTGCTTGTCTACCTCGATTAGGGACAGCAAAGCAATCCTGTCTTGGAGTGCCCTGAGTGCCCGCACTCGGGACACATGGAGCCAGAGCTGCCCCTGAGCATGCTGGTGTGTCTTGTGGGGTCGTTTCCATCAGCCCGGCTGCACTTGCTGCAGGCTGCAATCTGGGGGGGTCCATCGGGGGGTCTGTCAGGATCCTGGAGGCCCTGAGGGAGAGCATCCACCTCGAGAAGCCCTTGGAACCTCCCCAGTCCTCCCCACCGGGGGCTCATGCCCCATTCCTCCCTCACGTCCTTCCACTTACCCCTCCCTAGACCCCCTTCCTGATGTCAAATAAAAGACACGTATGTTCAAAAAACAGAAACTGGGTTTATTGAACAAAACTGGGGGAAGGGGGGGTGAACCTCTGGGGAGACTGGGAAAAGGAGGTGGGAGAGGGGAAGAGAGAGGGGGGAGAAGGGAGGGGGTAACCTGGGAGGAGGAAGCTGGAAGGGGGAAGCAAGGGGAAGAAGGGGGAGGGGAAGCTCAGGTCTCAGTGTTGGGGGTCTTGCTGGACCAACTTGACTTTCATGCAAACCTGCTCCTGGGTTTGCATGTGGCCTTTGGTGGGCAGGTTGGCAGCTATCCTGCCATAGATGGCCGCGTTCCTCCATCTAGTACAGAGATCATGGACATTGGGGGCATCCCCCCCCAACCTGAATAAGGTCCATGATCTCCACCCTGGATCAGGAAGGCACCCGCCTTCTCCAGCCCCTGTCAGGCTCCTTGGAGCTGGCAGACTGCTCCTGGGGAGCGGTGGAGGGCTGGATGCCAGTGGCTTGCTGACTCATGTTTTGGGGCCACTGGGTCGGGGCCCTGGTGGCCACTGTTGGCTCTGGGCTGGCAGGCTTGGAGGTGGCACAGGCACTGTGGCCAGGTCTACCCCTTTAATGGCTCTGGGGCTGGGGAGAGGAGAGTATGTTTGTGCCCAGGGCTCCCTGGGAAGGGCTGGAGGCCCCCTATTTTGAATTAAGTGTCTACACAGCACTTAATTCGAAATAGCTATTTTGAATTTGGTGTTACTCCTTATAGAATGAGGTTTACCAAATTCAAAATAAGGGCTCTACTATTTTGAATTTATTTTGAAATAGAGGTTTGCCTGTGTAGACACTATTAAAGCTAATTCGAAATAACTGCTGTTATTTTGAATTAACTTTGTAGTGTAGACATACCCAAAATTTGGCTGCTCTTTCCCCTTTTCACCTACCCCTTTTCTCTAGTTTTCCCATCTACCTCTTCCTATCCTTCTTTCCTCCCCACTTCATTCTTCCTCATTCCTCCTTTACACTGGAGCAGGGCTTTGGGGGGAAGCAGAAGGTTCCCTTGGAAGTCTCACTGCTGCCTTGAAGTTTGAAGGAGAAAATTATCTGTTCCTCTTGCAGCCCTCATGCAGTGCTTGGTGGTGCATTGCAATTGGGCTCAACTTCTCAAAGCCACTAAGGGTGTAGGGGTCTCCCCCCCGTGCGGAGGGGCTTACGTCCGCCCCCCTCGGTTTTCTGAATGTTGACGCCTTAACGCGCCCGACTCTGCTGGGTTTGGTTAGGCGGTTGGGGGAAGGGGGTCCGGGCCCGCCCTCTCTCCGGACCCCAGCCCAGGGCCCTAAGGTCGGGGAAAAGACTCCCCCACCTAGCAGGGGGGGTCGAGACCCCTAAACTCCCCTGCCCTCAGGGTCCGCGTCCCCGCCCTGGGCTGCTTCTTCCCCCCGGGTCTCATAGGCTCACCTCGGCCCTTCCTCTGACCCTACCCAGGGCCTCCAATACTGCCGCCCGCTTGCGGGCTTACGGGGGGGGTACGTCTCCTCGGCGTCCCCCCTTATGGCTGCTATACTGCCGCTTTTTAAACTGCCCGCCGGGCGCAGGCAGATGACGTCACCCCCCTCATCAGACTCCAGCCCCTCCCAGGGCCGTCCTCCTACTGACAGCTCCCCCGCGCCTGCTCGGCTCCGCCCCCTTTCGGCGCTGCCGGCCGGCCCCGGCTCGTCACCCGGCCGGTATGCCGGCACCCCCGCCCCTGCCCTGCCTGCCGGCCCCGGCTCGTTACCCGGCCGGTGCGCCGGCGCCCCCGCTTGAGGACGGCGGGCGGTGCTCTGCTCCCCTCCGGGGGGCGAGTCCTTCCCCCGCGATTGCGGCGTCCCGGCGGTTTCCGGGAGGGGCGGGGCCACCCCGCCACAAGGGTATGTCTACACTACGGGACCATGTCAAATTAAGATATGGAACTTCAGCTACGTTAACTGCGTAGCTGAAGGTGAAGTATCTTAACTCAACTTTCGGTGCTGCCCAGACTGCAGAAAGTTGAAGGGAGAACTCTCTTCCTTTGACTTCCCTTACTCCTCATGGAAGCAGGACTGCCAGCATCGAATGGAGTGCCCCTCTCAGTTCGAATTAGTGTGTCTTCACTATTCTTCTTGCCTCAACAGATCCTATTTGCACAGTCACCCATTTCCATATGAAAAAAAAAATTAGTGTTAAATATTCAGGGTGATGTCATTCATTGCCATCACAGTATGGAAATCCCCTCAAATGATCTTTATTTAATGTATTGTATAATGGATTGCAGATCATTTTGCAAAATATTCTTTATATTAGATTACAGACATCAATATTCCACAAACAACGAATGTAGGTCACAGAACTAATTTGCAGCGAAGTACAGTTTAAGATTCCTCTATTAAGAAAGATGCTCCAAATAGTATATATTCAAATTCTTTTCTTAAAGAAATAATAATTGGGAATAGCATTCTGTTTGTTTATTTTTAGATTTCAGTAACCTTGATAGCGTTGACAAATATTAATAAATTGCACTGAAATTGGTTGTAGCACAAGGCCCTGGCTGACGCACTGATAGATATATAAGGACTATATAAGAACATAAGAACAGCCATATTGGGTCAGACCAAAGGTCCATCTAGCTCAGTATCCTGTCTTCCAACAGTGTCCAATGCCAGATGCCGCAGAGTGAGTGAACAGAACGGTAATCATCAAATGATCCCTCTCGTGTCACCCATTTTCAGCCTCTGAAAAACTGAAGCTAGGGACACCATTCCTACTCATCCTGGCTAATAGACATTGATGGACCTAACCTCCATGAATTTACCTAGTTCTTTTTTGTACCTTGTTAAAGTCCTGGTCTTCACAACATCCTATGGCAAGGAGTTCCTCAGGAAGACTGTGCACTACATGAAAAAAATCTTCCTTTTATTTGTTTTAAGCCTTCTACATATTCATTTCATTTGGTGATGCCTAGTTCTTTTATTACGGGAACAAGCAAATAACTTTTCCTTATTATTCACTTTTCCCACACCAGTCATGACTGTATAGACCTCTATCATATCCTGCCTTTGTCTCCTCTTTGAAAAGTCTCAGTCTTTCTAATCTCTTTTCATATGGGACCCGTTCCAAACCCCTAATAATTTTTGTTGCCCTTTTCTGAACCTTGTCCAATGCCAATATATCTTTTTTGAGATGAGGTGACTCCTTCACTGCAGGGGGCTTGACTTGATGACCTCTGGAGGCCCCTTTGAGCCATATATATATATATATATATATATATATATATATATATATATATATATATATATATATATATTTTCAGCTCTATATTTCTATATGAACATGTATATGATGTTTCAATACACATGCAGCACCTATCTATTCCAAGTTAATTTTGCAATAACTCATGGAAAATTCCAGCTACATATTTATTTGTTTGTTACAGCTTAAACAAACATACACAATGCAAACTTGGGAAATAAACTAAAGTTTGTGGAAGTTAATTTGCTCTTGGGATCTATAATGGCAAATAAAGATGTAGGGCTCTTTTACTGACCGCCGACTTAGAAGGTGATAGAACTCTGGAGAAAGCTGCCAAGTAAGTTCTGCCACTCATTTTGGAAGGTACTGCCTGATGAAGGAGAATCTTGAGACACCCTCTAGACTTTTTATCAGAAGCACATGGGAAAGGCCACGATGATCAATAGAAAGTCCTAGGAACAAAGGGTACATCTAGACTACACGCCTTTTTCGAAAGAGGCTTTTTCGAAAGATAATTTCGATAATCTTCACTCTTCTCTTTCGAAGAAGAGAGTCTAGATTGCACTAAGCGGATCGAAAAATCGATCCGCTTTTTCAAAAAAGAGCATCCAGACTTCCTGCACGCTCTGTCGAAAAAAAGGCACCTGGAAGTATTTCTGCCAGGACATGGGGGCAGCCTTTACTTCCAGGTCCTGCAGCATGCTCTTTGTAGAGACGTGTGCTTTAAGGGACCCTCCTGAACAGCCATTCCTCTGCTCCTGCAGCTGGATTGACTACCTCCTAGGGGGACAGCAAAGCTTCTGCAGTGCTTGCTTGGAGTGCCCTGCTTTCTGGGACACCACAGCGGTTTTTTTGGTCGGGCTGGGCACTTGATGCTTGGATCTTCCGAAATTCCTACCTTTACCACAGGCTGCAGGCTGGAACATTCTTCCCACAGTGAAACTTTGCTGTTAGGGACATGGAATGCCAATCTGCATTGTGGCCAATGTGGCATACCCCATCATGCCCTGGCTCATGAAACCGTACACTGGGCATCTGAATGCAAGCAGGGAACAATTTAACACGCACCTGACACGGGCGTGCTTGCAGGTTGAATGCGCCTTTGGCCGGCTGAAGGGAAGGTTTAGGTGCCTGCTCACTCGCCTCGGCTTGGGGGAACACAATATCTCTGAGGTGGTGGCTGTGTGTTGTGTGCTCCACAACCTGGTGGAGAGCAAAGGACAGGCCTTCCTCCCAGGGTGGGGAACATGGGCTGATGTGGAGGGGAGGGAGTTCGAGCAGCCCCGGAGAGCTGCCATCCGCCAAGCCCATCAGGTGGGGGTCTGCACCCGGGAGGCTCTCTGTGAGAGATTCTCAGCAGGAGCCCAATGACTCTCCTCAGGGTCTCCCCAATGGGGCCTGTTGGCCTGGGCCCCCCACCCCAAGACCTTTCCTCCCACAACCCATCCCTGCACCAGTCTCTGGACAGTTAACACACACACACACACACACACACACCAGGTTTTATATAAAAAAACGTTATGTTTATTAACAAACAATGTACAAAAATAACTATTTGTAACAAAATAAAACTGTGCGCACAATGTTTTCAAAAATAAACTTTCTTGTTCAACTAGCAAAGTCTTTTTAAAACTGAGGAGGAGGGGGATGTAAACCTTGAGGAGGGAGGACAGTTTAGGTCTCAGGGTGTTGCCTGACCCACAAAAGTCTGCTGCCTCAGATCCGTGGCCCTAAATGTGCTTGGGGTCGAGTGGGGCCTGGGACAGTGGGGGGGAGGGAGGCTGCAGCTGTCTGTGCCCTTGCAGGGATGAGGGGGGAGCAAAGGGTGAGGGGGAGGAAGGGGAGGTAGGGGCTGCGGGGCAGGAAGGGGAGACAGGGGGGCTGGAGCAGGTTGAGCAGGAGAAGCGGCAATAGGGACAGGACCTGGGACACCCAGGGCCTCTTGGATATTCCCATACATTGCCGTCCACTGCATGAGGAAATCCTCCAGCAAGCAGTTGTGCCACCAAGCCTCTTCCCGTGCACTTTCAGCCATGGTCTCCTCCATCCTTTCAAGAGCCTCCGCATGTCTCCACATGAGGTCATTGTAGACCCACCAGTGCCTGCAGCTTCCACGGGACCGAGTGGGTGGTGGCACAGGTGTCGCATGGCGTTCTGATCCGGCAGGTCCGGCTGTGGAGGAGAAGAGGGAGAAGTGATCAGTTTTATGAATGCACACACTGTCCCTGCTTGTGATCAGTGAGTAAGTCCTTAGACCAAGGGATGGGAGTGTTCTCACTGCAAGCCCACGTCTGGCCTGGCCAGCAACCCCAGCCTCACAGGGGCCCCAAAGTGGCTAGGGCAACATCTTGCCCCTCCCCATCCTTCCCTCTCCCCCCCATGGCCATACAGCACAGGGAAGTGTCTAGCGACAGTGGATCACAAGGGGCCTGTAGGACAGGGGCCTGGAGCAGCTTGGGTCTCCCAGGGCCCCCACCCACACACCTACTGGCTACCCGTGGCAGCACAGTCTGCGGGACCGATTGTTGTGTTGCTTGTGCATACATGCCCAAGTGCTAGGTATGACACTTGTGGTGGTCTGTGTGGTGTTGTGTGTGCACCCTTGTGACCAGCCTGCTTCCCACAGTTCCTGGTGGGAGGAGGACAGCCCTCTCTGGGATCAGACATGTGTGGGGCCCTCCCCGAGCTGTGAGCAGCTGCCCATCTGTGCCCTGGGAATGAACATGCTTGCACATGCACAGAGAGGTGCAAGCTGTCCAGAAAGAGCATGACATGTGCAGATTGGCCCACATCCCCTGTGCTCCCACCTCCCCCCTTCTGTGTGTGTGACCCTGACCGCGCTCACCTGATGTGCCCTCACCAGCATCAGAGGATACCTGCGAGGTGTCCTGTGCCTTGAGAACTGGCTTCAGGGTCAGGGTGACTAGACTGCGATTGGGGTGGTCCTCCTTCTCCTCCTCTTCATCCTGCAGCTGCTTCTCTGGGTTGTCCTCAGGCCCCTCCTGGCAACACTGCAGCGGTGTCTGCAACCCGGTCTGGACAAGAACGGGGGCAGAGATGGGTTTGCACCACCCAGGATTCTGTCCAGCTCCTGGAAGTACGCGCAGTGGTGAGGCGCTTCTCCTGACGTGGAGCTGCGCTTGCGGGCCCTGGCATAGCCCTGCCTTAGTTCTTTAACCTTGGCCCACACCTGGTCCAAGATTCTGGGGTGGTGTCCTTTTTTGGCCAGCCCCTCAGCCATGAGGCCATAAATGTCTGCATTCCAGCATTGGGAATGAAGAACCTGAAGCAATTCCTCCTCTCCCCATAGTTCCTAAAGGGTCAGGACCTCTGGTCCTGACCAGGCTGGAGCTCGCCTCTTGGTGCCCCTGGAAGGCTCATGGGATGGCTCCCTGGAAGGTCCTTGGGGACCTCGAGGGTCTTGGGCTTGTGCCATGATGAATTCTCAGAGAGGCAGCGAAAACCATGTGGTCAGAGGCTTCCTCTGGCTGCCTTCCTGCCACAATGGTTGCCCAGGGTGCCTGTGCCTTTAAAACATGGCTACAGAGAGGAACAATAGAGGTTTTTCCTGCAGATGGACTGTCCACCAGGGCTTTCCCCTGGAGGTCTGTTTAAAAAAAACCCAACAAAACCCGTGTCCACACACACCATTTTTCGACAGATCTCTGTCGAAAAAAGCGTTATTCCTCGTAAAATGAGGTTTACCGCTATCGACAAAACTGCTGTGTTCTTTCGATTTACTTTTGAAAGAACGTGGTGGTAGTTTAGGCACGGGTGAAGTTTTTTCAAAAAAAGGCAACATTTTTTGAAAAAACTGTGTAGTCTAGACACACCCAAACTGGCTTGATAAGACGGCTTATTACGGCTCACACAGACTACGCTAGAGTGTCAAAAGAGGATATGCAAATTCTGCTGGAATTTGCATATCTTCTTCCGATCTCAGTTTTGAAAATGGAGCTCTCAAAAGTGGAAGTAGTTTAGATGCGTTTTTTCCGGCAAACCCTCCCTTTGTCAAAAAGCCACGTAAGCCTCATTTTTTGAGAAAGAGTGGCTTTTCGACAAATGGGAGGAGTTCGCTGAAAAAGCCGCGTCTAAACTACTTTCACTTTTGAAAGCTCTGCTCGAAAGTGAGATTGGAATCGAAAGGAATCTGCTTTCGAAAGTGAAATTGGAAGAAGATATGGAAATGCCCGCGGAATTTGCATATCCTCTTTTGAAGCTCTAGTGTAGTCTAGATAAGCCCTTACATTCTGCTATTTAAGACACCAATAAAATGATGGGTAAGCATGACTGTACATAGTGAGCATAGGTTTTCTTTAGAACAAGGGTGGGAATGTGAGACAAGGTGGGTGAAGTAACAGCTATTATTGGACCAACTTCTGTTGATGAGAGAGAAACTTCTGAGCTTACACTGTTCTTCTTCAGGTCATTGAACTCTCGGTAAGCTCAAAAGCTTGTCCATCTCACCAACAGATAATGGTCCAATATAAGATGCTACTTCAGCCACCTTGTCTTACAAATATACTGAGACCAAAACAGCCACAACAACACTGCATACGTTCTTATCTGGGGCTTTCATTTCATTTTCTGGGATCTATAATGGGAAGAGACCACTGCATTTGCCTGACAGTGTCTGACAATGATAGCTTTACTGTTTTTATGCGTAACACAGTACAGATATATATTTTGAAATCTACTCGTTTGTTACCAGGAGACCAAAATGCTGTATTTTACAACACAAAGAGCTCAGGAAATCTACTAGGTAAAGTGAAACTGGGAAGCTCTCAGCTAGAATACACATCATCCATTTCAACCCTAACAACAGATGCACATGAAATATTGTTTTGCCTTTTATTAAATAACATTTATTAACTTACCTATATTTTTGTAAATGGTAAAGAAAGCCTGACCTTTCCAAACCTTCCATTTACTGCAGTTTAAGAGGAACATTACAAATGCCAGGAGATACTGCTGGGTGGGAAACACAAAGGATTCGAACAAATTAAACTTTGATACGTACGCAGAAGACAACTCGAGCTGGCATATGTACACACTCCCTGCCACTATATTACTTTTCTATCAAAAAGTTGACATTCAGAATATTCAAGAAATACGACTGCCCTTTCAGATTTCAGATTTGGATTTATTTCCTTCCCATGCAATGTTTATTTGACCTTGTATTAATGTCAGACATCAGAATCATATTGTGATGAAAATGAAAGCCTTTATTTGACTTTTTGATTTACAGATACAGTACAAATCTCATTAGGAGAATACAATGATAGTCTAGGAGTGATGGGCTAATATACACTTGCACTCTAAACTTTAGCAATCATATTGGTTTCAAGTGTGGAGGCTTAAGGCCCCATATGTTAAATTTACTAGAATTCGATAAACTCATTTCATCCAATGATCTCAATGTGCTTTTAAATGATGGGTAAGTGTTATGAAATCCATGTTACCAATTTACTGTGAACAGAGAAGATAAGAGCTTGCTCAGAGGTCACCTGGTGTATTATATGCAGAATCTGGAGTAGAGACCAGGGTTTAAATTTTCAGATATGACTAAAGATGGAGGGGTGTCAATTTTTGTGTTCCCATCTTGAGGCATCGTAAAGCTTTTGCTTCTCTATCTTCAGATTGGGGAAGACTACTGCAGCCAAAAGTACCATGCTTTTGATAAGACCTCGGTTAAAAGAAGAGGAGATTCCCACTTAACTGATCAATTTAATCAACTCAGTGCAAATTATCCCTGGATTTATTATGGATTAATAAAATCCTTTAGGATGATTGACATAATTTGGCATATCATGAGCAATACAATCATCCTAAACTCATTCTATTAAAAAATTCATACAACAATGTCATGTAACCACTATTTACCTGTATGATATCCTGATGGAATCCACAAAAATGTAATTGTATCAATTTCCATAGAACCTATATGGTTTTTTGGGTGCTTACATATATTGGCTCAGTCTTACTCCCAAGATTATTACAATTGCTTTAATTCCACACTCTGAGCAGCTAGATCAGGACCTCTGCTTGTTCTATAGTGGTGATTATAAGAACATCATTGTGAGGGAATGAAGAGAGGAGGGCCTGGCATCACAGGAATCAAACAAAACTTTCTGGCCCAGCTAGCCCTGCTCTGCTTTACCTGTAGCCAATGCCAGGCCTGGAGGCTGAATAAAAGGAAGGAGCCTGGCTCAGTTAGGGGCTGACCAGCGAGGAGACAGGAGTTGGTCCCGCGGTCTGCATGTCCTGAGCCAAAGCTCATCTACTTGGCCAGCCACGGGAGCCTGTAAGCCTCCCGTCCCATCCCAAAGGAGGGCAAAAGGGGGGAGTCTATGGGGAACCCTCATTAAGGAGGGGGAAATTTGGACTCTTGGGGCCATGCCCCAAAGACCTGCAGTTGGACAATAGGCTGGAGTTCCTAAACCCAGGACATTAGTGGCAGGAGTCTGCACCTCTTTTCCACCAGCTAATTCCGGGACCTAACCACTAGGCCACCCCACTGCCAGGGAGACTTGGCTACAGTCATTTACCTTGCTTGGCACTTATGCTTTTCCATGACTGCTGACGCAATTAGATGTAATTTTTCCTAGATTTAATCTGGATTCCATACAGCATTTGATACATGAAGTTCTCCTCTCACTTTGGCATAATTTCAGTTAGCATATCAAATGGCCTGCTGTTCCCACCTTTGTTTGCATAAGCTGACCATATATCATTAACTTTCCAGGAACTGATTTGGCTCCATGTCAGGGGAACCATAAATCAAAATAATATAATGAGGAATCAATTGAACTTGTGAACATTTGAGCAAATGTAAGTTAATAAAAATCTCATATTTTGTGTGAAGACCATCTGAAGGATGCTTTTAAAATTGTTATTCACTTAGAATTTAATGCACATGTATCCAGACATTAGATCCTATTCTAGGAACTGTTCCTTTCCTCATTATGATTAATGGTCCTTATAACTTAGTGAAAGAAGATACAGCCGATAATAAAAGAACCCGTATAGTCATGGTTTGCAGTGGAAATTAACAGAAAATGACAAACATTTTTTTTATTGCTAGGGCAGTCAATAATAGGACTTCTGTTCTATCAGGCATATGAGGAGTTTTGTTAGAGAAATGTAGTACTTGATTTTCTGTGTTCTCTTAAGCATACATGATTTCTCCTAGGAAGTACATTTGTTATTTATAACCGAGTGCGCATATGACATATCACTAAATTTTTGCATGACATCTGACAACAAAGCTCAGCAGAGTAGATGTCTGCCAGCTAACTTGTGCATGGCAGATGTCTTGGAAGAAAACTGAATTCAGCAGACCCTCTCTCCTGCTAAAAATTCCCTCTCAATGCACAACTTATGCCTAAAACATTGTTAATTAACAGTTTGGGGTTGAGCTTTTAAATTTACATAGGCTTCTTTTTGGTGCATTTGTACATGTGGCAAACATGTGGGGCATATGTGACATAATTTTTCAGCAAATATTTGATCAGTCTGTGCACTGCACACAGACAATGCTGTCAAGGAGCATAGAAAGGGGAAGAGTGGAGGAGGGCACGTCCACCCTCCAGAGAAGATTGCTCACTCACGGCACATCTACACTCCAGAGAAGATTGACCCTCTGGAGGTCGATCTTCTAGCATTCGATTTAGTGGATCTAGTGTAGACCCCCAAATTGAACACTGAGGACAGCCCCCACCAGCATTATGTACTCCTCATTCTCTGAGGAGAAAGGGAAGCGGACGGGAATGTGTGCTCCTGTCAGCCACCCACAGTGTAGACACTGCATTGTTTGGTTTAAGGGAAGGCGAATCCAGCTATGCATGTAGATCAGGCCTTAGTCTGCAAAGGCAGAAAATCTATCCTTTGGAGTATGCCCAGCTGGTTCCATTAACCGGCGCTTTTGAATGCTCCAGAGAAAAGTAACTGATCTGCAAAGACACTTCCATCCCAGGGCACATTGAAGGTATAGAAGTTTTCTTCCAACCCCAAATTTGACCACCAATGCAAACAGCAGAAACCATCATGGTTGAAAATCTAATCCCATTAGTACCCCCTGGCTGTGTCTACACTGGCCGCGAGTATTTGCGCAAGAACACTGATGTTCTACTGTATGAAATCAGTGCTTCTTGCGCAAATACTCTGACGCTCCTGCTCAGGGATAAGTCCTCTTGCGCAAGTGTTCTTGCGCAAGAGGCCAGTGTAGACAGGTAACATCAATTTCTTGCGCAAGAAAGCCCAATGGCTAAAATAGCCATCCCAGCTTTCTTGCGCAAGAGAGCGTCTACACTGGCACGGATGCTTTTGCGCAAAAGCAAATCTTTTGCGCAAAGGCACATGCCAGTATAGACGCTCTTTTGTGCAAATACTTTTAACGGAAAAACTTTTCCATTAAAAGTATTTGCGCAAAATCATGCCAGTGTAGACGCAGCCTCTGCGTATATAAGTGATGAGCAAATCTCCCACTGAACTCACTGAGTTTGGCTTGTGTTAGTACCACAGACATTGATACGATGTAATTGCTTTGTTTTTTTTCTAGATTCTCAGTGATGTAGATTCTGTCTAACCTCTGTCAGTACACAAATGAACTATTATTAGACCTATAGGTCTTCAGGACCGGAGGGAGATTTCTGTATAGCTTGAAAGTATTTGACTATCACCAAGAGAAGTTGGTCCAATAAAAGACATTTTCACACCAATCTTGTCTCTCTATTATCTTGGGATCAAAATGGCTGCAACATTGTAAACACAATGGGAAAAAGTGGCCTTTTGAAAGAGAATGTCGTCTCAAGGATTATTGGGCAATGAGAAAATGATTAATTTGTTGCACCATGTTCCTGGAAGGTCATTTCTCATCTTCTCTCATTTCTGTCCAATTTAGACTAACTCTGGGCTTCTCTCCCACCCCCCAACTACAGGTGATGTGGCTCTGCCCTACTCCCTACTCACAGCCATGGCACAAAACCTCTGAAATCTTTCTGGGGGGTGGTTCTCCATGACAAAGGCCTGGTTTGAATTTGACCCTAACACTTGTTAGTGCTGGCTTCTAACAGCACATTCATTTTTTATTAATTATTATTTCACTATTAATTCTGAATTCAGAGGGCAAATAAAAGGTAATTTAAAGAAAGACAGGGAGAAGGATGAAATGAAGAGAAATTGGAGATCAATGAGTACCGTAAGCAGAGTGGGAGGCAGAGCATTTGAATTATTGCATACAGTTGTCTCCTGAACTCCTCCAGTTTCTCCTGTCTGAATTCAGAATCTTGATATTCAGTCCAAAGCATTCCCTGCTGAACAACCACTGCAGCCTTCAGACTCAGAGACAAATACCCTCTTTTCCCTTCTCTGCTGTAGTATCCACGCTTTGCCACCTCCTGCCGTAAAATATAAGTACAGCACAAGAGTGTCTTGCTAATGGAACAGATACTACCTGAAATGGAGCCAGAATTCCGTGTTTTTTCTGTTCTCTACCAGTATGTCTACACCGCACACTAATTTTGAAATAATCTATTAGGGAAGAAATACTCCGAAATAGCTTATTTTGAAATAACACTACAGGGAAACCTCACTATTAATCCAAGGCAGGCTTTCCTAATGTGGACGTGCTACCTCGATTTAGAGCCCCAGGAGGCACTAGTGAGTAATTAGTTTGACTGGCCCTAGGGAGGAGCTATTTCAATATTGCAGCAGTGGAGCGTCCACACTACAGCTATTTCAAAATAGCTATTTCGGAATAATTCCTCGTGGAATGAGTTTTACAGAAGTCGGAACAAGCTGTCCGTTATTTTGAAATTAAGTACAGATAACCGAATTTCTGTGTAGACACTTGCATTGTTATTTCGGAATAACGGACACTGTTCCAAAATAATGCTGCTGTGCAGACGCACCCTACCTGTGGCAGGATAAAGCAGCTGCAGGTACGTGTCCCATTGCTTGATCAGATGCTGTTTTTGAAAGACAGGTGAACCTCAGAGAAGAATCATTGTATTAACAGTTGTTTATTTAATGGTGCAACTAAGCAACCCTTGTTCTCTCTGTGTGCACATATATAATTACTAGAAGATTTACTTGGTGTTACTCGGATTCTTAACTCAAATAAGTTCTGGTGTTTTTCATTTAAATCATTACTCTGGGGTGGCCTTGGAGACGAGGGGCTCAGTGTGCAGGCTGCCTGAGGGAGAGAGGACAATTTTACCCCTCTGTCACAAAGCAGCCTGGGGCCAGGTGATATGCACCTTTCCATGGCCGCTGCAGCTCCAGCAGGCACAGCTGGGGGAGAGGGACATGTTCCCTGGCTGGGGGACAGACAAACACAGAGACAAACAGACACAAATGGTCAGACTCTGAAATATATAGTAGATAGCTAAACCTTTCCCCCTGCTGGCCCAATGGAGTTGTAGCTGTCCTGGTCCCTGTCTCAGGCCCCTTGCTGACCTCCTATGGTCAGTCTGGTGTATAACTGTCCCTTCTGTCAGACCCCTCCCTTTTCATTTTATGAGAAACAAACGAATTCCTGGTCCATCTCATGGTCCTGGCACAACCAAATCCTGACCTTGCTTTATTTTATGATAAGAGGAAGCTTTATACTGAATTTGGTGGTCCTAACTCTTACTGTTTAGGAGGAGCTCTTGAACATATGGACTCGCAGATGGATGGACAGACAGACAGATGCACAAATGCTCTCAAATATATAATAATTATTTTGTATTTAAAGACTTTGTCTTCTTTCCCATCTGCTTTAAGAGAGTAGAATACTCTTATGAAACCAATGTCCTTCACCTTAAAATATTCTGCTTGAAGCATTGCTGGAAGAGCGGTGAGAAGTTTAAAAGAACAGCCACCTACTTAAGGAAAGCCTCATGATTCATAAGTAAAGACAGCCAATAAAATGACGTCCATAAAAAAATGCCAGTGGTGGTTTGCACTGGGGGTCCTACGTTGCTAGCAACAGTGCTATGACAACAGCAGGAGAATTCCACACCGAGCTCCAGGTACACACAGGCTTGTAAGCAAGACAGAGGCCATGTCTATGCTGTAGGTACTACAGCATCACATCTGGGCCTTTGTAGCATAGATACTGCATACAGTGAGAGAAAGGGTTTTTCTGTTGCTGTAATTAATCCATCTTTCCAAGATGTTGTAGCTAGATTAATAGAAGAATTCTTTGGTCAACTTATTTTCATTCTACCTCAGAGTAAGATCAACATCACTACAGAGTTAAGGGGTGTACTGAACACTGTAGCTATATCGACCTAGTATAGACCAGGCCAAAGCTCCACATCTCTGCATGCCTACCTTAGATGCACATTGAAAAATGTAGTGAGATGGTTCATGGGATAAAATCATTACCTGCGGTCTTTGCAAAAAGAGTAAAAAGTAGAGCTGGGAGAAATTTTTGTATCTAAAACTATTTTTCATTGAAAAAAATAAAGATTTCAGTCAATCAGTCCATTTTGCAAATGTATGTCATTTGTTGACTTGTTTTTGTCCAAAAAACAAAAACATCCTTAAACCCCCAAATATTTCATTTTCATTTTTAAAAAATGAAATTTTTTTTCTGTTTTGAAAATCCTTTCAATTTTATTTAAAAAACTAGAAGATTTACCCAGCATCCCTTGGGTCCTTCAAGGGGGCTGTGGGTGTGGGGCGTGCAGGAGTCAGGGCAGGGAGTTGGGCATATGGGGGGCTCAGGGCAGAGAGCTGGTGGTGCGGGCAGTGCAGGAGTCAGGGTAGGATTTGGGGGCTCAGAGCAGGGAGTGGGAGTACAGGAGTCATGGCAGGAAGCTGGCAGGTGTGGGGGCTCAGGGAAGAGGGTGGAAGGGTGCAGGAGTCCAGGGCAGGGGGCTGGGAGGTACGGGAGGCTGAAGGCAGAGGGTGGAGGTGCAAGAGTGAGGGCAGGCAGTGGAGGGCTCAGGCTAGGGTGAGGGAGGTGTGGAGAGAGCTAAGGGCAGAGGGGGTGTAGGATTCAGGGTATGGATGGCTCAGGCCAGAGGGTTCATGTGACGAGTGTGGAATGTCTGGGGGCTTAGTGGGGTTGCCCATGATGGTGAGGATAGTGCTGCTTTGATGGTGGCTTTTCATGGGGAACAAGGGCTGTGCTGGTGGCTTCTTTCAGGTTGGGGAGGAGGGTGGGGCTGCCCAGCCAGCTAGCTGCTCCTCATGGACACAGCATCTTCGCGGGCAGGCTTGCAAACCTAGTGAGGAGGATTTTAAATTAGGCTCTTTTGGGGATGGTGAACTAAGTTCTGAAGTAAGTGGGGAAGTGGGATACCATGAAGAAACACAAGGAGGAAGGAGCAACAAAGAAGGACCCCTGATTTGAATGGAGAAGATAGGGCAATCAACTAGTTATCTAAAGTGTTTGTACACAAATGCAAGAAGCCTGGGAAACAAACAGGAAGAATTAGCAGCCCTGGCACAGTCAAAGAACTATGATTTGATTGGAATATCCTGGGGGGGACGGACTCATATGGCTGGAGCACTGTCATGGAAGAGTATAAACTGTTCAGGGAGAACAGGCAGGGGAGAAAGGGAGGAGGAGTTGCACTGTATGTAAGAGAACAGTGTGATTGCTTAAAGCTCCAGTATATAGAGGGAGAAAAGCCCGTTGAAAGTCTTTGGCTACGTCTACACCGGCATGATTTTCTGGAAATGCTTTTAACGGAAAAGTTTTCCGTTAAAAGCAGTTTTGGAAAAGTGCGTCTAGATTGGCAGGACGCTTTTCCGCAAAAGCACTGAGATCGTCAGTGCTTTTGCGGAAATTCAAGTGGCCAGTGTAGACAGCTGGCAAGTTTTTCCGCAAAAGCAGATGATTTTGCGGAAAAACTTGCCAGTCTAGACACAGCCTTGGGGTTAAGTTTAGAGGTGGGAGCAACAGAGGTGATGCTGTCGTTGGTGTCTGCTAGAGACCACCGGATCAGGTGGATGAGGTAGATGAGGCTTTCTTCAGACAATTAAGAGAAGCTTCCAGATCACAGGCCCTAGTTCTCATGGAGGACTTTAATCACCCTGACATCTGTTGGGAAACCAATACAGCAGTACACAGACAATCGAGGAAGTTTTTGGAGAATGTTGGGGTATAACTTCCTGGTACAAGTGCTGAAGGAACTGACCAGGGGACATGCGCAGCTTGACCTGCTGCACACATACAGGGAGGAGCCAGTAGGGGAAGTAGATCTGGGTGGCAACCTGGGCAGCAATGATCATGATATGGTAGATTTCAGGATCCTGGTGAAGGAAGAAAGGAGCACAGCAAAATACACATCCTGGACTTCAGAAAAGCAGACTTTGACTCCCTCAGAAAACTGATGGGCAAGATCCCCTGGGATTCTAACCTGAAGGGGAAAGGAGTCCTGGACAGCTGGCAGTATTTTAAAGAAGCCTTATTGAAGGCACAGGAAGAAGCCATTCCAACGCATAGTAAGAAAAGAAAATACAGTAGGCCATCAGATTGGCTTACCAGGGAAATCCTTGTTGAGCTTAAACACAAAAAGGAAGCTTATAAGAAGTGGAAACTTGGACAGATGACTAGGGAGGAGTATAAATATATTGTTTGAGAATACAGGAGAGTAATCAGGAAGGCAAAAGCACAAATAGAATTGCAGATAGCAAGGGATGGGAAGGGTAACAAGAAAGGTTTCCACAGGCATGTTAGCAATAAGAGGGTGATCAGAGAGAGTGTGGGCCCTTACTGGTCGAGGGAGGTAATCTAGTGACAGATGACGTGGGAAAACCTAAAGTACCCAATGCTTTTTTGCCTTTGTCTTCACAGACAAGGTCAGCTCCCAGACTATTGCACTAGGCAATGCAGTATGGGAGAGAGATGGGCAGCCCTTGGTGGAGAAAGAACAGATTAAGAACTATTTAGAAAAGCTAGACATACACAAATCCATGGGTCCGGATTTAATGCATCTGAGGATACTGAGGGAGTTGGCAAATTTTATTGCAGTTCCTTTGGCCATTATCTTTGAAGACTCATGGAGACCGGGAGAGGTCCTGGATGACTGTACTAAGGCAAATGTAGAGCCCATCTTTAAAAAAGGAAAGAAGGACAATCCAGGGAATTACAGACTGGTCAGCCTTACCTTAGTCCCCAGAAAAATCATGAAGGGGATCCTCAAGAAATGCATTTTGAAGCACTTGGAAGAGGGGAAAGTGACCAGGAATAGTCAGCCTGGATTCAGAAAGGGCAAGTCACACCTGACCAATCTAATTGGCTTCTATGATGAAGTAATTGGCTCTGTGGACTTGGGGAAGTCAGTGGATGTGATATACTTTGACTTTAGCAAAACTTTTGTTATGGTCTCCCACAATATTCTTTCCAGCAAGATAAGGAAGAATGGATTGGATAAATGGACTGTAAAGTGGATAGAAAGCTGGCTAGATTGTTGGGCCCAAGGGGAAGTGATCAATGGCTCGATGTATGGTTGGCAGTCGGTTTCAAGTGGAATGCCCCAAGAATCGGTTCTAGGGCTGGCTTTGTTCATCTTTATTAATAACCTGGATAAGGGGATGGATTGCACCCTCAGCAAGTTTGCAGATGACACTAAGCTAGGGGGAGAGGTAGATATATTGGAGGGCAGGGATAGGGTCCAGAGTGATCTAGACAAATTGGAGGATTGGACCAAAAGAAATGTGATGAGATTCAACAAAGACAAGTGCAGAGACTTGGGATGGAAGAATCCCAAGCACTGTTACAGGCTGGGGTCCAACTGGCTAAGGAGTAGTTCAGCAGAAAAATACTTGGGGATTACAGTGGATGGAGATGAATCAACAGTGTGCCCTTTTAGCCAAGAAGACTAATGGCATAATGGGATGCATTAGGAGGAGCATTTCCATTCAGCAGTGGTGAGGCCACATCTGGAGTATTGTGTCCAATTCTGGGCCCCCTACTACAGAAAGGATGTGGACCTCCAGAAGGGAGGTTCCAAAGAGAATGAAGAGAGGCTGTTCTCAGTAGTGACGAATGGCAGAACAAGGAGCAATGGTCTCAAATTACAGTGGGGGAGGTCTAGGTTGGATATTAGGAAAAACTATTTTACTAGGAGGATGGAGAAGCACTGGAATGGGTTACCTAGGGAGGTGGTGGAATCTCCACCCCTAGAGGTTTTTAAGTCCCGGCTTGACAAAGCGCTGACTAGGTTGATTTAGTTGGGATTGGTACTGCTTTGGGCATGGGGCTAGACTCGATGACCTCCTGAGGCCTCTTTCATCCCTAGGATTCTATGATTCTATAATTCTAGGTGGGAGGGGGGCTGGAGCTCTTTGGGGAGAGGTGGATCAGCTGGCCTCCAGGGCTCTCCCCCAGCTCAGGTGCGGTGGCCCAGGGCCAGGGGGTAGGAAGGAGGGGTTTAGGACCTGGCCATTCTCTTCCTGGTGCAGCCAACCTCTTGTGATCCCCCACACTTGCTGTCCCCCGAGTCCTTGTGGAGCATAACTGTCCCTCCTATCAGACTCCTTCCTTTCCATGTTATGGAAAACAATCAAATTCCAGGCACATCCCATTTTCTTGGCACAATCAAACCCTCATTTTGTTTTGATTTGGGATAAGAGGCAGCTGCACACCATATTTGGTTATCCTAGTTCTTACCGTTCTTAAGCAAGCATACTCACTGGTGGATGGAGTGACTCATGGACAGACACATAGACAGGCAGATAAAGTCTCTAACAACAAAATGTTTAGCCTTAAACAAAATATTTCATTTAATCCATTTTAGAAACATTTCTATTTGCCAAAAATATTGTTTTGGGTTGACTTTTCTTAATTTTTTTCGAGTGGTCATTAAAGTACAAAACCAGTCATTCATATAGTCCTAGGAAAGAGAAAAATGCTGGGCATTTTATAAGTTACACCGAAGATAAAAACACCAACTTTGCAGCTAAGTTGACTTCATAGTTATCTGCCATGTCCCTTGAATTGCACGCCTGAAATTTTAGAAGGGTCATATCAGATGTATTAGAATACATACCTTAGTGAGAAGAAACCTTACCATATAAAGTATTCTAAATCAATAAAGAGCTTCTGAACAAATTAGGATAACAAAATTATTATAAATAGAAACATTAAAAGAATTTACTGAAAGTTATCCATGGAGTATGCAAGGTAGAAAATATGTAGGATACTGAAATGTTTTAACTAAGAAATACAATGGAACCATGTAGTAGAACACCATGGTTCTCTGGCTCTGTTAGAATTAATGTCAATTCTCAATGGGAGAAGAACTGGGCAGTGTGCCCTAATGCATAGGCATCCACACATAATCCTTAGAGGAGCAGAAAGAGGTTTGGGGTGTCCTTGAGTTTTGAGTGTTTGACTGGGCAGCCTTAATCTCCTCTCACCAGAAGTTTTGGACAGGGTATATACTATCCAGAATAAACAAACAAGGCTAAGTGAAAAGAAGCATAGTGCATGCGTGACGCTGAGACACACAGGCAAATGTCCTGCCACAAGGGATGGCACTTCCAGTAGAAAGCAGTCTGCACATCCAAAGTAATCTCTACTTGGCACCTCTGCCCTACTGGAATTGGCACATCACCTTGTGAGCAGGAACAATGCCATGGCAACAGATGGCAACCCGGGTAGGCAGCCAAAAGCCTATGCCTTAGCATCAAATGTGTTTGTTGAAGACAAGATCCCTGGCAGGCAAAGTGAAATAAAGCAATTCAGAACTTCTTTGTGATGGAGCAGTACAGTGTCTGGCCAGAAGCCACCTCAGCTACGTGTAGTTCTGCTGAATCAGGTTAAGCATGATGCAGAGGTGTTGCTGATGAAGTCAGTACCTTTTTTAGGTACTTTGGGGAAGTCCTATGCAGAACAAAGCATTGCTGCGGCATGGGACTGCTGAATTCCTTCTGTACAGGATGAAAAGCTGAAGGAACCTTCTTGTGACTTGGAAAGGTCTTGAATATTTCAGTGGAAGAGAAACCGTAAAAACCAAACCCAGCCAACTACAAAAAAGAGCAAGTGGAAGAGTAGGGTGAAATGGGAGAGGAACGAAGGGAGGGAACCCACAATATGGAACAATAATGAAAGTAGGGGGATGCAGAAAAAAAAAGAAATATCATCTATCTAAACACATACTATTTCATTAGGAAAAGAAGAATTAGAACAAAAAAAAGTAAAGATTAATTGCAGAACTATTAATGGTGATTTGTAACCTATCCTTTAAATCAGCTTCCATACCTGCTGATTAGAAGATAGCTAATGTGATGCCAATATTTGAAAAGGTCTCTAGAGATGATCATGGCAATTATAGACCAGTAAGTCTAACGTCAGTACCAGGCAAATTAGTTTAACCTGTAGTAAAGAATATAATTGTCAGACACATAGATGAACATAAGCCATTTGTCTCGTGCCATCCATCTTCAGCCTTCCACAAACAGAGGCCAGGGACACCATTTCTACCTCCTGGCTAATACCACTCCATGGACCCAGCCTCCATGAATTTATCTAACTTCTCTTTAAACTCTGTTATAGTTCTAGCCTTCACAGCCTCATGCAGCAAGGAGTTCTACAGGTTGACTATTTGCTTTGTGAAGAACTTTCTGTTATTAGTTTGAAGCCTGCTACTGATTCATTTCATTTGGTGTCCTCTAGCCCTTCTATTATGGGAACTAATGAAGAACTTTTCTTTATGCACCCTCTCCACACCACTCATGATTTTATAGACCTCTATCCTATCCCCCCTCCATCTCCTCTTTTCTAAGCTGAGAAGTCCCAGTCTCTTTAGCCTCTCTTCATATGGGACCTGTTCCAAACCCCTGATCATTTTAGTTGCCCTCCCCTCTCCCACCCTCTCTCTTCCCCTCTCTCACCTCCTTTTCCCAGTCTCCCCGAGTTTTGTTCAATAAAGGGAGTTTCTATTTTTGAACACACGTGTCCTTTATTTTGTACATCAGGAAGAGGGGCTAGGGAGGGGTAAGTGGAAGGAGGTGAGGGAGGAATGGGGTACGAGCCCCCGATGGGGAGGACTGGGCTGGCTTTGCAGGCTCTTCGGGGTGGAAGCTCTCCTGCAGCCCCCCGATTGACCCCCCCAGATGGCACCCTGCGGCAAGTGCAGCTGGGCTGATGGACGAGTGCTGTGATGTGCAAGCCAGGACTGCTTTGCTGTCCCTCATCAAGTTAGACAAGCGAGCGGGACACCCCTGAGAACTGTCTGTCCGGGGTGGGAGTCGGGTCCCTTTAAGCACAGTCCTCGGCTAGCCTGAAACAGCAGCTCCACGCTCTAAGTCCTAATCTGATGCCCTGCCAGCACTGCTTCCGGCCATCCTTAACCTCGGTTCAGGGTCCACTCAATGTGGACATGCTAGTTTGAATTAGCAAAATGCTAATTCGAACTAGTTTTTAGGTCTAGATGCACTAGGTCGAATTAGCTTAGTTCGAATTAACTAATTCGAATTAAGTTAGTTCGAATTAGTGCTGTAGTGTAGACATACCCAGAGACAGAGAATATTGTATTACCTCTATATAAATCCAAGGTATGCCCATGGTACCCTTGCATACAGATGTGGTTGCCTCATCTCAAAAAATATATTGGCATTAGCATCGAAAAAGGTTCAGAAAAGGGAAACAAAAATGATTAGGGGTTTGGAACGGGTCCCATATGAAGATAGATTAAAAAGACTGGGACTTTTCATTTTAGAAAAGAGGAGACTAAGGGGGGATATGATAGAGATCTATAAAATCATGACTGGCATGGAAAAAGTGAATAAGGAAAAGTTATTTACTTGTTCCCATAACATAAGAATGAAGGTTCACTGAATGAAATGAATAGGTAGCAGGTTTTAAAAAAAGGAAGGTTTTCTTCATGCAGCGCACAGTCAACCTGTGGAACTCCTTGCCAGAGGATGTCATGAAGACCAGGACTTTAACAGGGTTCAAAAAAGAACTAGATACATTCATGGAGATTAGGTCCACCAATGGCTATTAGCCAGGATGGGTAGGAATGGTGTCCCTAGATTCTGTTTGTGAGAGGCTGGAAATGGATGACAGAGGAGGGATCATGTGATGACTATCTGTTCTGTTCACTTTCTGGGGGGCATCTGGCATTGGACACTGCTGGAAGACAGGATACTGGACTAGATGAACCTTTGGTCTGACCCAGTATGGCTCTTCTTATGTTCTTATATTCTTATTTTGTTCTCTTCATAATTTCTTCAAATGCCAGAAGCATCCATGTCACAACTGAACATTGTTGCTAGATGCTGGTAGAGCTCTTTCTTGCCTTAGACATATAGGACCAAATTCTGTTCCCTAATACATGCATGGAACCCTCCCCCATCCCTAATTAAAATACCAAAAAATGATAATTCTTGCAGACACAAATGAAGTGATTCAGGTTACACATATGCAGCTGAAAGAACCATTTGGCCCCTGCAGTTCCCCTCATGACTCATTATTATATATCTGGCAACAAAGTTTGAATGTTGCATATTCTTATGCACCAACAAGGCAGCCTCCAGCCCTTCTTGGAATAGTGATACATGGCCACGTTACAGTGCTCGCCATTTCAATTACCATGTCTTTGAACTTGGTCAGGAGAGTTTGTCCCCAGACAGTCCATTGGCAGTGTGAATAAGTAGTCACTGTGCAAATATTTAAAAAAAAGTATAAAAGGTAATGTCATCTTTCTTTACAAATGTGATTAAAGAAACCCTTTCCACACTGACTCAAAGGGGATGAAAAAAATATTTATAGAGAATAAAATGTGGGCTTGGTAGGGATAAATCCCAACAAAAACCTTGAAGCCAAACAATCTGGATTTTAGGGTAGTCTGACCAAGACTCAGAGTTTCCCTTCCATCAGGCAGTCCGTATTGTCTAAGGGTTACCAAGTTGCCAGCTCTGCCAACCCATAGTAGGTTCTATTGTAATTGTTCTAACTATACTGTCTTGCATTTTATTATGTGGTTCATTTAGCTCCTGTCTGCAAAGTAAACACCACCAAAACACCACTGGCAGATTTTTTTCCCCTCCAGCTGATTGTGACATGGACCTTTGTTACACCTTTTCTATTTTTGAACAAGAAAAACAATTCTATCTACTTCTTTAATTTTTTGAAGCAAGTGTTAACGGACACAGTGTTCAGTAGGAAGAGACTTTTTGGTGCAATTTACATATCAAATGTAACTGAAAACCCTGGCGCCACGATAATGTTATCTTTCTTTCTGCAAGTGACAGCAGTCATGAATGTTACAAATGTTCTTGAATTGTTTTACTGTTCTTGACGAATGAAGGACTGATACTTTTTCCTGAATGGTGCTGACAGTGCTTTTTGTAGCAGTGTGATTTATCCCTAAAGACAGATTTGACTTACCTAGTAATACAATAATAATACCATTAAGCTCTTATATAACATTTTTTTGAAGCGTGCTGCAAAAGAGGTCAACATCATAACCCATATTTTAAAGTTGGGGAATCTAAGGGGTGAGATGATTTATGCAAGGTTACTCATTAGGCCAGTAATAGTACTAGGAAGAGAACCTGTTTCCCCTGAATTGCTGTCTGGTGCTCTCTGTGCTAAGAGCCGTCAGCAGATATGTGAATTTGGCCTTGAAGTGAAATTCATCATGATGGAGAGGGCCTGCACCCACTCTAAGCACATCTGACATCACACTGATTCTAGTTCCCTTCCTCAAGCAGTGTAGTACCTTATGCCATTTTCCTGCAAAGACTTATATGCCATCTGAAATAACGTGTGCAGATGTGGCCATCATATCAAAAACGATATGTTGGAATTGTAAAAAAAGTTCTTAAAAGGGCAATAAAAATGATTGGGGGAAGAGTGAAACCATTTCTGTATGAGGACAGATTAATGACTGGGACTTTTCAGCTCACAGAAGAGATGACTGAAGGGGAATGTGATAGATGTCTATAAAATCATGACTGGTGTGGAGAAAGTACATAAGGTAGTCATAACACAAGAACATAGGATCATCCATTAATAGGGCACCAGGTTTGAAGCAAACAAAAGGCAGAGTACTGTTCACACAATCCAGAGTCAACCTGTGGAATTCTTTACTAGAGGATCACGTGAAACCAAGCCTATAATAGGGTTCAAAAATGAACGAGATAAATTCATGGAGAATAGGTCCATCAATGGCTATTAGCCAGGATGGACAGGGATGGTGTCCCTAACTGTCGTTTGACAGAAGTTGGGAATGAACAACAGGGAATGGATCACTTGACGATTTTCTGTTCTGTTCATTCCCTCTGAAGCATCTGGCATTGGCCCCTGCTGGAAGACAGGATACTGGGTGAGCTGGACCTGTGATCTGATGCAGTATGGCCTTTCTTGTGTTCTTATGTGCCACAGGTACGGCTATTCAAGAGTCGGGGAGCAGTAGGACTATTCACAGTGTGAAAAGTTAAGTATGCACTGCAGGATTGGGGGTCTCAATGCATGCGTATGTGGGAAGTAAGTAGTACACCATTCAAAGCGTCTAATGGGGCTCATGCAGACCTCCACGGGGTGATGGCTGCCTGATTTCTGCTCTCCTCATTACTCAAGCAAGAGTTTAATTTCAAACGATCATGTGTTTGGACAAACTGACAAGTTTCTGTCATAAATCTCAAAACAGGCTTTGAATAAAATCTGAACAGTAAATGTGGATTCCACTGGAGAGGAAAAGAACAAAAGAGCAAAGCTAGCTGACTCATCACAGCAGTCATTGGAAATTGAGGCAGCTGCACCTTTTCAGAGCTTGACTCTAGACACAGGAGCACTGACAGAATACCTGACAGGAAAAGTGGATATAATTTAAGATAGCAGTGGTCTCTTGAGTGATGGCTCGGATGTTAAATATTTAATTGCAAACTAAGCCATTCATTTTCTGCTGAAACGAATGAGCTTAGCTGTGATACTACCTCCTAATAAACCAACCAAACAATAACAACACAAAACACCAACACAACACCCAGTCTACGTCTAGACTGCAGGCTTCTTATGCAAGGGTATGGGTGGGTGGCTGAGGGGAGCAGTCAGGATGGGGATCAGGGTGCTTAGCCTCAGGCTGTGGGGAAAAGGCCTGGTTTTAAGGAAGAATGAAAAGAAAGAGAATTAAATCTTCCTTCGACAAGTAAAAAGAGAAACCACGGCGGCAGCAGCAGGAGATCCCAGAGCAGTAGCCCAGGCGTTCCTCCTTGTGGGAGATTAAACACAAGGGCTGCGTCTAGACTGGCATGATTTTGTGGAAATGCCTTTAACGGAAAAGTTTTCTGTTAAAAGCATTTTCGGAAAAGAGCGTCTAGATTGGCACGGACGCTTTTCCGCAAAAGCACTTTTTGCGGAAAAGCGTCTGTGACCAATCTAGATGCGCTTTTATGCAAAACAAATCTCAGATGTCTACACTGGCCCCTTTGCACAAAAATTTTGCGCAAAAGGGACTTTTGCCCAAACGGGAGCAGCATAGTATTTCCGCAAAAAGCGCTGATTTCTTACAGTAGGAAGTCAGTGCTTTTGCGGAAATTCAAGCGGCCAGTGTAGACAGCTGGCAAGTTTTTCCGGAAAAGTGGCTGATTTTCCAGAAAAACTGGCCAGTCTAGACACAGCCAAGCACAGCTGCACTTATGCCCTGTTGGGAAAACCTCACTAGTGTATGTGCTGGTGAATTCCTTCTTCCTTCCCCTTTAAAGATACCTTCTCCTGCATGCATGTTTACCTCAGCACTCCACAGACAGCTTTAAAACTAGGAATAAAAATCTACTTGGGAAACTGAACTTATCTTTATTATTCTCCATCACATGTTGGCTGCCTGAGCCATCCCATCCATAGGATAGTTCAGGGTGGCTGCCCAGGCCCTGCAATTTGGGTGGCCTTGCAACAGCCACCCCAACCACCCTATGGATAGGACAGAGCCCAGGGGGCACAGCAGCCTGGTGGATTATCTGGGGGAGGGCAGCAGCAGGGATTGCCTCTGCCCCACACTTACCATAGTGGCAGGAGCCCAGGAAGGGCAGTGATGCATGCAGAGGCCTGCATTGCTCTGCCATCTTCTCCCAGTCAGGTTGCTCTGTTTCAACACAATGGTGGGAAGCAAAGCGCCCTGGCCCAGTCTGCTCCACTCCCCCAAGTGACGTGGACTTGGGGATGGAGCAGACCGGGACTATGGTGCTCCGCTTCTGGCCGCCATGGTGAAGAGGAGCAACCCAGCAGAGAGAGGGGAGGGGAGCAGCGCAGGCTGCTGCTGTGTGTCTTGCTCCATCCATTTCTTGGGCTCCCACTGCTGAGGTGAGTGCAAGTGGGTAGGGAGGCTGTGTCTAGACTACATGCCTCTGTCGTCAGAGGCATGTAGAATAGACACATAGGCAAAGTCAAATGAAGCCGCGATTTAAATGATTGCGGCTTCATTTAAGTTTACATGGCTGCTGCGCTGAGCCAACAAACAGCTGATCAGCTGTTTGTCGGCTCAGCGCGATAGTCTGGATGCTCCCCTGCCGACATCAAAGCCCTTTGTCGGCAGCCCCGTTATTCCTCGTGGGATGAGGTTTACCGGGGCTGCCGACAAAGGGCTTTGATGTCGGCAGGGGAGCGTCCAGACTAGCGCGCTGAGCGGACAAACAGCTGATCAGCTGTTTGTCGGCTCAACGCAGCAGCCATGTAAATTTAAATGAAGCCGCGATTATTTAAATCGCGGCTTCATTTGACTTTGCCAAAACAACAAATCTACATGGCTCCGTGGACGGAGCCATGTAGTTTAGATGTACCCGGAGAGTTGACTCCCGTTGCCGCCCTGCACTAGGCCCCGGCATAGTTTTGGGAAGGCAACTTCAAAGATGGAGTACAAGGGGGGAGAGGAGGGAGGAGGAGCAGGGCTTAGGGGAAGAGGTGGAGCAGGGTCGGGAAGGGGTACAGAAGGGATGGGAAGGAGCAGGAGGAGATTGGGTGGGTGCTTATAGTGAGAAAAGGGTGGGAGCTTGCGCCCCAGGCCCTGTGCCCCCTCTAGGGATGGCTCAGGTGGCTGCTGCTAACAATAGCAATAGGTCGGTGTACATTGTTTTAGTCGAGCACAGACACCCAGCATGGTGCAAACAGGCAGTGCCAGGCTGAGCACACTACAGCAACACACATTATTGTGGCTCAGTGTTAAAAGGCTCCTTCAATGCCTCCCTGTGCTGAATAGCCCTCCTCCTTCCCTGCTGAGCTCTGGCTGTTCATAATTCACAGCACAATATTGAAGAGCAGAACAGGATCCATGATTTCTGACAGAGACGGCTGGCTTCCAGGTCACCAGGGCACTTGAAAAGCAACTGGAAACATAGTAAGATGCCAATGGAATGATGGGATTGAGAAATCTGCATCATGAGACACTGAATCATCCCTCATAAGGCATTGTACACTCATCGCAAAACACCCTGTGGCCAGTTGCATAGTGGGATTGCTCTCTGTGTCAATGCAAGAGCTGCTATGGTGGAGGCCCGCTGTCCACACAAGGAGCACACTGTGGGTATGCAACTGTGGTTTAATTACAGTCTTAGCCTGGGCCAGCCCTTTACATTTTGGCACCTGAGGCAGGGAGCTCAAATGACGTCCCCATATGCACATATGCACCAGCGGCAGACACAATTTTCGACACTCTGGGTCCTAGTGGTGCCCCCCACAGTCTGACACCTGAGGTGGCCACCTCAGTTTGCCTCATGGTAAGACCACCCCTGGTCATATTTGTACATCAGTTTAATTTAAATTGACTTAACTTTGTCCTGTAGACATAGCCTAAGACAGACGGTATACTGATGGGCACGGAAAGCACTTGGAAGGGTTTGCAGCCACTATGCAGTCATGTTAGCTGAAGGGTAATGCTCCCAGTTGGTTCACTCAGGCTACGTCTAGACTGCATCCCTCTGTCGACAGAGAGATGTAGATTAGGCACATTGAAATTGCTAATGAAGCAGGGATTTAAATATCCCACACCTCATTAGCATAAACATGGCTGCCGCTTTTTTTCGAAATGGAGTTTTTTTTTCGAAAGAAAAGGCAGTCTAAATGCGGATCTGTTGAAAATAAAGCCTTTTTCAACAGACCCTGTAGTCCTCAAAAGATGAGGTTTACAGGATCTGTTGAAAAAGGCTTTGTTTTTGAAACTCCGTTTTGAAAAAAAGCAGCAGCCATGTTTATGTTAATGAGGCGTAGGATATTTAAATCCCTGCTTCATTAGCAATTTCGATGTGCTTAATCTACATATCTCTGTTGACAGAGAGGTGTAGTCTAGAGTCTGTAATTCAAGACTAGTCCTGGATTTCTAACTAAGGCTAAACTCTGACATAGCAGCATCGGTGAGTAATGCTTTTTACTGCATCTCCTGTTGGGTAGAAAATTGCATCCTGCCTTGACACCCCATGACTTGGCTACTGTTATACACCTTTCATAACCTTTTCCTCTACTGGAGCACAGCAATAGACCCAGCCATGAAACTTTCAGCCCCTAAGAAATACCATTTAGAACAGAGCTTTGAATTTTTTAGGTTTGCACGACCTCAAGACTCAGTGCAAATGCAGGGCTCTCCTAATGCCATGAAACATTCCTGCGGGTTTGTGTTTACAGAAACTGGGCAACTCATTTTAAAAAAGGTTCTAACTGAGCATGCAAATTGGTTCCAGTGCATTCAAATGCATGTGTCCAGTGCACAGCTATCTGCATTTTGTTGGCCTCATTCACCAGTTTGAGGCTGGGCTCCTTCTATTTGAGCTATGCTGGTGAAAAAAGGAGCAGTACAGGACCGAGAGCTTTAATATAAGATACAGTGTTTGACCATCTCCCCCTTATTGGACATGGACAAGTCCAATCATCCACCTCGGCTTGCTAGCCACTCAATTGTCTCAATCATTATGTCTCGGATGGAAAGGGTTAAATCTTGTGGTTCTCTTGGCATAAAAGGAATATTGAGATGAAAGAATAATCAATCTTCCATAAATAATATACATCGGTGGAGACATTATATATTCAAAGCTACAGTCAAATGGTCGGGGAAAGAGATAATTTATTCTGTTGAGTTTCTGCAGAATGAATCCTGGAACAGATCAAACAAAAAAAGTTATAAAATAGGAATTATAGGTAATGAAGGGCTCCTTCTTTGCCAAGGAGTTCAGCTACCTCTTATGCATAATTAAAATATATGAGGTCAGGGGGAAGCTTAAAGGTGATTGTCAAGAATCATTTGTTATTCTTTTATTAAGCAACCCCAGAGCTGTATTTACTTTACAAAAAAATTATAACATGGAATGACTGCAATTAAAACGCATATTTTACATTAATATGTTTTGATTAAACAAGAAGCAGAAGAACAGGAGTACTTTCATATTTCCTTCCTGTGCTTATAACAGGCTAGTTTTGTATTTCTCAATTATCTGCCTCATTGCCATATTATTCCAGGAAGTAACATTTCCGTAAGACCTTTTGTCTGGCAATGATGTAACAGAGCCACCAAATTAGCTTTTTCATGACTGTGTCATCATTTTGGAAGTTTTCGAGTCAGTGTCACCTGGATTGATGAAGAAGAATGAAGTCTAGCCATGGTTGCTCGGTCGAATAATGACAAATACACTCCATTACATATCTGTTTTGTATGACTTTTACTATGAACATTTTACAATTCTAGCATATACCAATATGGCTACGTCTACACTGGCATGAATTTCCAAAAATGCTTTTAACGGAAAAGTTTTCCGTTAAAAGCATTTTCGGAAAAGCGTGTCTAGATTGGCAGGATGCTTTTCTGCAAAAGCACTTTTTGCGGAAAAGCGTCCGTGGCCAATCTAGACGCGATTTTCTGCAAAAAAGCCCCGATCGCCTTTTTCACGATCGGGGCTTTTTTGCGGAAAACAGTACTATGCTGTCTACACTGGCCCTTTTGCGCAAAAGTCTTTCGGAAAAAGACTTTTGCCCAAACGGGAGCAGCATAGTTTTTCCGGAAAAGCACTGATGATTTTACATGGGATCGTCAGTGCTTTTGCGGAAATTCAAGCGGCCAGTGTAGACAGCTGGCAAGTTTTTCCGGAAAAGCAGATGATTTTCCGGAAAAACTTGCCAGTCTAGACACAGCCTTTATGTACAGTGAATATCAACATAGTTTTTATGTGTCATAGATATATCACTATGCCATACCAAGAAGGAACACATGGAATTATACTGCCATTGGCCTTTCACTGAAGAAACTGTCTATATTCAGAGCTAGTTCAAATTTAGATTGAAGTTGGGACAGAGGTAGAATCAAGACTAAGGGTACGTCTAGACTACATGCCTCTGTCGCCAGAGGCATGTAGATTAGGCTACCAGACATAGGAAAATGAAGCGGCGATTTAAATAATCGCCGCTTCATTTAAATTTACATGGCTGCCGCGCTGAGCCGACAAACAGCTGATCAGCTGTTTGTTGGCTCAGCGCGATAGTCTGGACACGCGGGTGTCAACATCAAAGGCATTTGTCGACCACCCAGGTATGCCTCCTGGAATGAGGTATACCTGGGTGGTCGACAAATGCCTTTGATGTCGACACCCGCGCGTCCAGACTATTGCGCTGAGCCGACAAACAGCTGATCAGCTGTTTGTCGGCTCAGCGCGGCAGCCATGTAAATTTAAATGAAGCGGCGATTATTTAAATCGCCGCTTCATTTTCCTATGTCTGGTAGCCTAATCTACATGCCTCTGGCAACAGAGGCATGTAGTCTAGACGTACCCTAAGATTGTAATTCAGTAAAATAAAAAATCTCATGTGATTTTCTTGTGAAATTTTGGACCTACTAGCAGAAATAGTACTAGCTCAAATTATTTCTGAGTGGTTTTCATTGCATAGCACGGCACTGCAACCCTGACTCAGAAATGAAGTCCCTTCAGGTTTTGGATCTGATCTAGAACCAAAAGCATACTAATGGGTTTGGATCTGAAAGTTCATCTTGTTCAGCCTAATGGGTTAAACTACAACTTAACTTGTGCACTCTAAGGCTACGTCTACACTGGCATCCCTTCTGGAAAAGGGATGCTAATGTAGCACTTTGGAATAGGCAAATCCACGGGGGATTTAAATATCCCCCGTGGCATTTGCATTAACATGGCTGCCGCGTTTTTCCGGCTTGGAGATAGGCCGGAGAAAAGCGCCAGTCTAGACGTGATTCTCCGGAAAATAAAGCCTTTTCCGGAGGATCTCTTATTCCTACTTTCAAGAAAAAGGATCTTTCAAGTAGGAATAAGAGATCTTCCGGCAAAGGTTTTATTTTCCGGAGAATCACGTCTAGACTGGCGCTTTTCTCCGGCTTATCTCCAAGCCGGAAAAAAGCGGCAGCCATGTTAATGCAAATACCGCAGGGGATATTTAAATCCCCTGCGGATTTGCCTATTCCAAAGTGCTACATTAGCATCCCTTTTCCGGAAGGGATGCCAGTGTAGACACAGCCTTTGAGTAAGGCTTTGTCTCCACAGGGAAGGTTTGGCCACCAAAGTGCTGTTGAAATGCAAAAGTCAACAAAAGTGAAAGCTGGTCAAACTGTTTTTTTCTATCTCCCATTGTTGATATTTCATGGCCACATTGTTAGCACCCTGTCAACAGCAAAGAATATGTGTTAGCAAGAGTTCACCTAATGAATATTCTGCAGACACAGGTATATAATCTTGAAAAGCCCTTTCTTGTGGTACATATTCAATTTCACTTGGCAAAGCTGTTCTGAGCTGATTTGTCCCATTCTATTTCCTAGGGTTTTTTTAAACAATGTTCTCTCCTATATGCAAACAGACAGACTTTCAGTCCAGATTAAACTGTTAAAAGGACAAAGCACACTTGTGTTTTCCAACCAGTTTGAAAGGAACTTTACTAAGTGAATATTGACGATTTTTACACTCGTGCGTGACAGACTGTCGGAAATTGTAAGCAGTAAATTCAAGTGGTTGGGTTTTTTGGCTTTGTTGTTGTTTTGTTTTTTGGCATCCACTCAGAGACACATAAACAATTCTCTTTGTACTGGCCACATAAGGGTTTTTTTCCCTGAGAAATACGTACTGTCCACGACAATAAGGAGCTCTTAGATCCTTTTCCGGCATGAAAACAACAAATTTGATCTTGTAGGGGCACCTGTGAGATAGTGATAAACTGTATTTGTCTTAATATTGCTGTAAATTAATCTTCACAGACAGCTATTTTACATTTAGATGCAAGCTACAGGACAGACCTTCTTGCACTACAGATCTGGGTCAGGTCCTTTTAACAGCTGCTTTTTTTTTTAAAGAAGGGGAAGGCGCTCAAGTGGTGGTACCTTTGGAAGCCTTGAATTATTGCTGAAGTTTTGGTGCTTCTCTAGTTCTGATGGACAAGAATTGAGTTCCAGGATAGTGCTGACTTTCAGCACCAGTTCAGAGAGATGGAGGGTGGGGAAAAGAAAATTGACTTTTGTGTTTTTGTAATACTGAGTGAAAAATATAAACTACCCCAACGCAGAAGGACATAGAGGAAGGACAGGGGAAAATGTTACATCTGTTTACTGAACATGTCTGAATCCTCATACAATATTCAGAGTACATTTAAAAAAAATCCTTCCTTGTTTTGCACTAGAAGTGTTAGGACACTTACCATGTTCTAAGTGGCCAGAAATCAGTAAATTCTGTGCACTTAGATATTCACACACAGTCTCTCTCTTTTTAAAAAGATCTAGATAGAAACCTTTAGATGATCTAATTAACTTGGAAGAGTCAATTAACTGTTAAAGAGCAGCTGATTTCTAATGAAGGCTTTGAAACACATTCTGTTTAGAAACAATTCTGCTTAAATATCACATTTCCTGTACCTTCCTTCATTTCTAACCAAGAACATTTATATGAAATCAAGATCTTGGTTTCCTAACAGTTCCTCTGTACGTGAATTCTTAATACATGCCCTTACATTGGGGCTAGATCTACAGCATATTTAGTTACAGAAGAATTAAAATATTCAGGAATATTTGTGAATTCTTGTGCTGGGGTTAGATTTACCACTCATCAAGCTCTTTAGAATACATAAATTTGCAAAACTTTGAATATGGCCTGCAGCATTCCACTGAAGGTGTGTATTTGGGGTGAGAAATATGGCTGAATAGTGTTATATCACAGTTAGGAATATTCATCATTAATTAGTTAATTAATAACAACATAAGAACAGCTATAATGGCCCAGACCAAAGATCCATCTAGCCCAATATCCTGTCGGCCGACAGTGGCCAATCCAAGGTGCTTCAGAGGGAATGAACAGAACAGGTAATCACCATGTGATAAATTCACTGTCACTCATTCCTAGTTTCTGGCAAACAGAGACTAGGGATACCATCCTTGCCCATCCTGGTGAATAGCCATTAATGGGCCTGTTGTCCATGAATTTATCTAGCTGTGGTGGTTAAGGCCGTCAATGTTGTTGTCATCATCTTCTTCTTCATCATCATCATCATCCAGCAATCGAATTTTTGGAAATGGAAGCATGAAATACTCCTGATCAGACATTCAGAGTCTGATTCTGGTCCTTTCATGTGGGGACTACATGCAACATATGGCCAGATTACAATATCCCGTTAATTCATGCTAAATAGCATCTCACACCAGGGGTCATTCTACTGAAATCAATCATGAAATCAAGGGAATTAGTAGTGGTGTGTGTTACATTTCAGCATGAATGAGGTTACTGAGCTGGCCCTTTAAGACACACCTTATTTGGTATGTTGTTCTACTAACCGGATTCAGTATCACAACTGAACTGTCAATGAAGGCTTCACTCGCAAGCTCAGGGAAGACTGGGGTTTCATTGGATTCACTGGTAAAGATACAAACTTCTGCTATGTCAGGCCCCTATCAATGGAGAAAAATGGGCAGGAATACAGAAAATTTATTCCTGATATCTAATGTGGGCAGAAATGTTTCCAAATGAACATTTATAAAAAACATTTTCATGAGGCATCAGCTGCTCTTTAAAGGTCACCTTATATTACTGCTGTTTATTTCCTCATCAGTTAGTTAATCAAGTACTTTTCATTCTTTTAAGGTCACCAAGTCCTAGTAATTACTGCTTAAGAATGTATTTGTTTTTAAAGGATATATGTTATTTGGGCATACTGTAATAAATGTATGTCTATACTTAGAGTAGGAAAACTAGTAAATTGCTATAATGCTAGCTAATCTGTAGTCATCTGGACTTTGATCCTGGAAACATTTAAGTATGTTCATGTGAATAAAACTGTGTATGTGCTTAAATGTTTGCAAGACCAGGGCTCAAGTCCCCACAAATGTGAATTTGTAAATTCAGTTGACAAGAACCTGGTTTAATAGAATACTAAATTGTGAGTCTCCCTTAAATGTTGCTACCCCAAAAGGTTTAGAGCAGTGAATCACTCCCATATTGAGAAGAAAAGGAGTTATTTCTGTACTTTCAACATAACAGGATAATATCATCAGGATCTTTGATTCTGGAAATCTTTCTTTGATACCGTCCTGAAAATATGTGTGACATGAGTTGCAGGATCAGTGATGAATTAGCATTTTCTACTGCCCTGATCCAAACTGCATTGCATCCAAGGGCAGAAGCTATCACAGAAATAAGCAAAGCAAATGCATAACTCTGATGGCACATTGACCACCTTAACAAACTGGCACCAAACTTAGCAGACAGGTAGAACTTCCAACATAAAAAGCAATTCATTGCACACAGCATCAAAGTGATCAGAGCACATCCACTCGGCTTTAGCAGAATGCATGGTGAAGTCAAACCAAAAAGTCAATAAAAGAGTTGTTGGAAGATTTTCTATGCAGCCCTTTTCCTTGTCATTTGACCTGACTGCTCTGATTGTATCAGAGCTGTGTAGGTCACATTTTCCAAGCAGAGTGCACCTCTGAGAAATGTGCGCTCTCTCAGTCATGGTGGGGACAATGTTTGAATGTGACAAGATTTATAATCCACTTACAAAGGCAAGTATTTGCAAGCACATCCGCTACTCCCTTCACAGAGCCAGACTCTGATCCCCTTATTCACAATGAGCAGCACCCCTCTGCTCACTGAATTTAATGAGAGTAAGTGGAAGAGCTGACTCACCACTGGCATATCCACTGACAGCTGGGCATGGCATAATGGATTTTTCCACTTTTCTGCTCTGGCTGATGGTCCCCCTAGTCTAGATTTCCAGTCAGGTCACATTTTAATTCCAGCTTGTCAAAAAAGCACAAGCAGAAGTTCACAAGTGGTCCCACACAAGAAATCCATCAGCCTGCTCAGCATTACACCTCACCCTGCACTCAATAGTTCTCACGTCAGGCCTGCATGCCCCTTCCTTGTGTCCATAGGGACACTCTCTGCTTTGGGTTCCTGCTCAGAGAGGCTGTATTAAATATCTAGGTCTACTTCCTGAGGCACACTACTGTTTCCCTTAGTGATAGAAATGTAGCCGTGTTAGTCTGGTGTAGCTGAAACAAAAAACAGGACTAAGTAGCACTTAAAAGACTAACAAGATGGTTTATTAGGTGATGAGCTTTCGTGGGCCAGACCCACTTCCTCAGATCAAATAGTGGAAGAAAATTGGCACAACCATATATACCAAAGGATACAATCAAAAAAATGAACACATATGAAAAGGACAAATCAAATTTCAGAACAGAAGGAGGGGGATGGGGGGGGAGGTAAATGTCTGTGAGCTAATGATATTAGAGGTGATAATTGGGGAAGCTATCTTTATAATGGGTAAGATAATTAATGTCTTTGTTTAGACTTAGGCGTAAAGTGTCGAATTTAAGCATCAATGACAGTTCGGAGGATTCTCTTTTAAGTCTGGGGTTAAAAGGTCTTTGAAGCAGGATGCAGGTAATCAAGTCGTTGAGAGAATGCCCTTTCTGGTTGAAATGGCAAGAAACTGTTTTTTCTTTGTGATCCTGTCTAATATCTGTTTTGTGGGCATTAATTCTTTGGCCAAGTGTCTGAGACATTTGTCCAATGTACATAGCAGACGGACACTTTTGGCACATGATTGCATAAATTATATTTCTGGATGAGCAGGAATATGTGTTCTTGATCTTATAACTCACTTGGTTAGGTCCAATAATGGTATCAGCAGAGTGAATATGTGGACAAAACTGGCAATGGGGTTTGTTGCAAGGGAAGGTTCTAGGGTTGGTATTAGTGTGGTATGTCCTGTAGTTGTTGGTAAGAATCATCTTGAGATTAGGTGGTTGTCTATAGGAGACTATGGGCCTGTCTCCCAGAGCCTCTCAGAATTTAGTATCCTGTTCCAGTATAGGTTGTAGTTTATTGATAATGTGTTGGACAGGTTTAAGTTGGGGGCTGTAGGTGATGACAAGTGGTGTTCTATTGTTGGTTTTCTTGGGTCTGTCTTGAAGTAGATGGTTTCTAGGTATTCGTCTGGCTCTTTCAATTTGTTTTTTTGAATTATTAATTATCTTACCCATTACAAAGACAGCTTCCCCAATTATCACCTCTAATATCATTGGCTCACAGACATTTACCTTTCCCCGCCTCTAATATCATTAGCTCACAGACATTTACCTCCCCCCCTCATCCCTCGTCTCTTCTGAAATTTGATTTGTCCTTTTCATATGTGTTCATTTTTTTGATTGTATCCTTTGGTATATATGGTTGTGCCAATTTTCTTCCACTATTTGATCTGAGGAAGTGGGTCTGGCCCATGAAAGCTCATCATCTAATAAACCATCTTGTTAGTCTTTAAAGTGCTACATAGTCCTGTTTTTTGTTACTGTTTCCCTTGGCCACTTCCTGCCTCCAAACCCTTCATGCTGCTCCCCTGCTGTCTTTGTTTAACAGAGCCTCTCTGCTGGTCCCCTGGCCTCTGGCTTCTCCCTACATTCCTCCAGCTCCTTTAGTCTGTGCTGGAATGTATCTCCCTCAGAACTGCCTCTCCGCACCTGGCTCTTTCCCCAGATTAATTCCCCAGATTAATTCTGAGCCTCTCCACACCTGGCTCTTTCCCCAGATTAATTCCATCCCTGTCACCAAGTTCAATCTGTCTTTCCCACTCTTTCCCAGAGAGGATAATTCCTTACCTCATCTCTCCTGGCCCCTTCCTCATATTTATTTTAAATGAAGAAAACCCTCTTCACCCCCAGCTGGCTCCAATAACGAATCAAACCTGACACACTCTCCAGGTGGGCTAACTGAGCTCTCGGATTGCTGGTAATCTTTTGTTGACCTGTCTGGGGCAGACACCTTTCCACAGTTTACTCGTGATGTCAATTACTTTTCAAGGTTAAGGTGTCAGAATCCAGCCTCTAGAAATATGTGACTGTTAGTAAGTCATCTTGTTAAGCACCAAGTTCCCTCACCCATTTCCAGTCAGTTAAAAAGGAAGAACATGACTAAAAACAAATACCCCATGTATGGCCATTCCATTCTGGTGCAAGATTCCCACTCTTCCTCCTTCCTGGTGTTCTTTCTTGTATCACATGGCATTCCCTTCCTTTGCTGTATTCTGCCTTTCCAAGTAATGATGACTGGCACCAAATCACTTTGCTTTTCCAGGACCCATAGCAGGGTTTTGTATCATCCTTATTTCTTGCTACTCTAATTTATTCTTACTTTTTAATTCTCCATTGATTTTTTAATGAAGCTTGTTGATGTTAAGAGCTTGGAGAGATTTTTTTTCTTGCCTTCTCTCTCTAAAGAGACCCTGTTGGCTAGAATACATTTTTTCTTAATGCCTCGTTGTTTTAATATAGAATACCTTAAAAGCTAGCAAAGTCACTACTTTAATATCATATGCACCTTCCTCAGTTCTGCTGATTTGGAGCCCAAGCCAGTTTCCACTGAAATTAACAAGTGCTTCACCACTGGCTTCCAGGACCAAAGTCAGCCTTCTTTTGCCAAGGTGACCAGATCACCCATTGTCTTGTATGGAAGTATATTCTGTTGCTTCTATACAATGATTAGGATGACAAATCTCTTACCTTTGTTCTCTGATTAATATACCCACATTTTTTAAAAAAATAGAAGGTTAAAGATAGGCTCAGAAGTCTGTATTTAGACAGCTGGCTGATTTTTCAAAATTGCTGAGAACCCAGCAGCTCCCATGAAGTTTTTTCATTCCATTGGTCCTTTGAGGTCAATGGGCACTGTCAGAAGCTTGAAACAATAGGCAGGTGCCTAAATACAAGATGGTAAACTCTTTGGAACAGGGCCCTTCTTTTAGTTCTGTGTTTGTCCAGCATCTAGCCCCGTGGCTTGGGCTCCCAGGCGCTGTGATACTACAAATAGCAACAAATAAACAATAAATAATAATAATCATACGAGCAGATGTCTCCTCTTTTCGAGAATCTTGTTCTGTATCTCTATTTCCCCCTTCCTGTCAGGGCCACACCGGGGATTTCTTGCACCTGCTGGGATTTCTGTGCACCCAGAATTGGTTCTGTTTCTACATGGTGCAGACCTCAGGTTGGGCCAGCAACCTGAGTTTACACCCAGGGTCTCCAGCAGGCTTGGCATGGAGTGACTCATCCATGCTGAAGGCTGTGCTGCCATGGTATTCACTACTACGTTTGCTTCCATTAGCTATATTAAAGCTAGCATGGGTATGCCTACCTGTGGTACAAATACACCTTAATATGCAGTGCACGGTGGAGCTGGACAACCTCGCCAGGCTCCTTGGGCAGCAACATGGAGGGGGAGGGGCAGCTTGATGCCTCAGAAGGGATAGGGCCTCAGGTGGAAGGGGCAGGGCTGGGGTTAGGCAGCTCTCAGTGCTGCCCAGAATGCGATTTAAAGGGCTCAGGTCTTCAGTCACCATCACTGCCAGAGTAGCAGCAGTGGTAGCTGAGAGCTCCAGGCCCTTTTGAATCACTGGGCCCCAGAGCCATAGGAACGAGAGGGGCAGAGGTGCCGCAGAGTTATCAGGGTTTATAGTTTGGTTTAATGGCTTTCCACAGCCCCACCATAAAATTGTTCCAGTGCCCCCGCCCGGTGCAGTTGCTTCTTCCCCACACCCGCTCCCTCCCCCTGTCGGTAGACCTAGCAGTGTAGCTTTACCTTCATTGTGTTTTTAACACTAGCTGATTTCCAAGGGACTTGAGTGGATTTACTTCCCAATGCAAATGAAGGAGAAACATATTGCATAATTTTCAAACATGAGAGAAAAAAATTGATTGAACATGCAGCTGTCTTTCCTCTGCTAACTGCACAGGCTCTTGCTCCTACAGTTCATGGCAGATGAGCATGTCCTTTTGCCATGGCTGTCTCTCCAGCCACTTACTACCACAACCATTTACCTCAGTGCATCGATCATAGAATCATAGAATACTAGGACTGGAAGGGACCTCGAGAGTTCAGTCCCCTACCTCATGGCAGGACCAAATACTGTCTAGACCATCCCTGATAGACATTTATCTAACCTACTCTTAAATATCTCCAGAGATGGAGATTCCACAACCTCCTTGGGCAATTTATTCTACCCTGACAGTTAGAATCTTTTTCCTAATGTCCAACCTAAATCTCCCTTGCTGCAGTTTAAGCCCATTGCTTCTTGTTCTATCCTGAGAGGCCAAGATGAACAAGTTTTCTCCCTTCTCCTTATGACACCCTTTTAGATTCCTGGTAATGGCTATCATGTCCCCCCTGAATTTTCTCTTTTCTAAACTAAACAAACCCAATTCTTTCAGCCTTCCTTCATAGGTCATGTTCTCAAGACCTTTAATCATTCTTGTTGCTCTTTTCTGGACCCTCTCCAATTTCTCCACATCTTTCTTGAAATGTGGTGCCCAAAACTGGACACAATACTCCAACTGAGGCCTAACTAGCGCAGAGTAGAGAGGAAGAATGACTTCTCGTGTCTTGCTCACAACACACCTGTTAATGCATCCCAGAATCATGTTTGCTTTTTTTGCAACAGCATCACACTGCTGACTCATATTCAGCTTGAGGTTGACTATAACCCCTAGATTCTTTTCTGCCGTACTCCTTCCCAGACAGTCACTTCCCATTCTGTATATGTGAAACGGATTGTTCCTTCCTTAGTGGAGCACTTTGCATTTGTCTTTATTAAACTTCATCCTGTTTACCGCAGACCATTTCTCCAATTTGTCCAGATCATTTTGAATTATGACCCTATCCTCCAGATTAGTTGTAACCCCTCCCAGCTTAGTATCATCTGCAAACTTAATAAGTGTACTTTCTATGCCAATATCTAAATGGTTGGTGAGGATATTGAACAGAGCCGGTCCCAAAACAGACCCCTGTGGAACTCCATTTGTTATGCCTTTCCAGCAGGATTGTGAACCATTAATAACTACTCTCTGAGGGTATGTCTACACTACAAAGTTAATCCGCACTAGGCACAGGAAAGTGGCCGTCTAGGGCAGGATAGCTGCCAGCCTGGCCACCCAGGAGCAGGTTTGCATGAAAATCAAGCTGGTCGAGTGAGACCCCAACCCTGAGCCCTGAGCTTAGAACATAAAAACATAAGAATGGCCGTACTGGGTCAGACCAAAGGTCCATCTAGCCCAGTAGCCTGTCTGCCAACAGTGGCCAACACTAGGTACCCTGGAGGGGATGAACCGAAGACAGTGACCAAGCCATTTGTCTCGTGCCATCCATCTCCAGCCTTCCACAAACAGAGGCCAGGGATGCCATTTCTATCCCCTGGCTAATAGTACTCCATGGACCCATCCTCCATGAATTTATCTAACTTCTCTTTAAACTCTGTTCCAGTTCTAGCCTTTACAGCCTCATGCAGCAAGGAGTTCCACAGGTTGACTATTTGCTTTGTGAAGAAGAACTTTCTGTTATTAGTTTGAAGCCTGCTACTGATTCATTTCATTTGGTGTCCTCTAGTCCTTCTATTATGGGAACTAATGAAGAACTTTTCTTTATGTACCCTCTCCATACCACTCATGCTTTTATAGACCTCTATCATATCCCCCCTCAGTCCCCTCTTTTCTAAGCTGAAAAGTCCCAGTCTCTTTAGCCTCTCTTCATATGGGACCTGTTCCAAACCCCTGATCATTTTAGTTGCCCTTTTCGGAACCTTTTCCAAGGCCAAAATATCTTTTCTGGGGTGAGGAGATCACATCTGTACACAGTACTGAAGATAAGGTGTACCATAGTTTGATACTTCCCCTCCTCCTTCTTCCCCTGGCTTCCCCCTTCCAGCTCCCTCCTCTCAAATTTCCTCCTTCCCACTCCCACCCTCTCTCTTCCCCTCTCTCACCTTCTTTTCCCAGTCTCCCTGACTTTTGTTCAATAAAGAGAGTTTCTATTTTTGAACACACATGTCCTTTATTTTGTACATCAGGAAGGGGGGCTAGGGAGGGGCAAGTGGAAGGAGGTGAGGGAGGAATGGGGTACGAGCCCCTGATGGGGAGGACTGGGGTGGCTCTGCGGGCTCTGCGAGCTCTCCTGCAGCCCTCCGATTGACCCCTCTCCCTGGATGGCAGCCTGTGGCAAGTGCATCCGGGCTGATGGCCGAGTGCTGTGATGTGCCGAGTGTGGGCATTCAGGGCACTCCAAGCCAGGACTGCTTTGCTGTCCCTCATCGAGTTAGACAAGCGAGCATGGAACCCCTGAGAACTGTCTGTCTGGGGTGGGGGTCGGGTTCCTTTAAGCACAGCCCTCGGCTAGCCTGAGACAGCATCTCCACGCTCTGAGTCCTAATCTGATGCCCTGCCGGCACTGGTTCCAGCCAGCCTTAACCTTGGTTCAGGGTCCACTCAATGTGGACCAATTAGAATTAAGTTAGTTTGAATTAGCGCTGTAGTGTAGACATACCCTGAGTATGGTTATCCAGCCAGTTATGCACACACCTTATAGTAGCCTAATCTAAGTTGTATTTGCCTAGTTTATTGATAAGAATATCATCTGAGACCGTATCAAATGCCTTACTAAAGTCTAGGTATGGCTTTCTTTCCGTATCAAATGCCTTACTAAAGTCTAGGTATGGCTTCCTTTCCGTATCAAATGCCTTACTAAAGTCTAGGTATGGCTTCCTTTTCCCCATCACATGCTGCAACTGAGACCTTTCTTTACAACTAGGTTTTTTCTAGGTTCATTTGCAAGGAAACAAAAAATGGATTGCAAAGATTTCAGACATTGCATAGATCTGAAAGGCCAAACTGACCACAAGTCACTCTGCCAGTCAATGTTCAAACTGGGAATTCTACCCTGGGGGAACTTAAGGATGGTGTTGTATCAATGAAAGCTGTAATAGCTATTTTAATTGAAGCATTACACAGTTTTAAGAAAATGGATGACACTGGAGAATAATTTAAATGCACAGACTCATGCAGGCATGAAAGGGGACATTAAAGAGAAAGGATTAATGAGGATATTTCTGAATTTTTAGAGCATCTGTTAGATACTAAATGTATTCCTCAATTCAAAAAGGTTTAAGGAATCCTGAATTTCTTGCTAGTGCATTTTACAGATTTCTGGACTAACTGTACATCATCAAGCTGGCTCCAAGCTCCAAAGCCCTTTGAACTCAATGAAAAGGCTTTCTTTGTGTGTATCTAACCAGGAGTGGTGTCATTTTCCATTCTAAAGTCTAAGCATTATTTAGAGGTGTTTATATTTTTGTGGATTTGAATGAATGATGATGCAAGGGTTTCATGGAGGCAAAGCTTAATTGTTTAGTCAAACAAGAAGCTGAAGTTGATGATTCATTAGAAAATGGCTTCATTCAGAGCTTATTTGTCCCACAAGTTTTGAAGTTGACCTGAAGGATAATTATTGAGAGAGAAGTTTCAGAGCGGTATCTGTGATAGTCTGTAATTGAGAAAAAATTAAAAATAACAAATAGTCCTTCAGTGCCTTAAGGTAGGTCTACCCTGCAGGGCTTAACTTGAAATAAGCTACACAAATTGAACTACGTCAATTGCATAGCTTATTTCAAAATAGCTTATTTCTAAATAGGGAGCATCCACACAGCACTTATTTTGAAATAGAACATTCTTCCTCCGACTTCTCTTATTTCTTATATAGCGAGGGTTATTGGAGTTGGAGTAAGAAGTCCTCCAGCTTGACAGTATTTTGACACTATTTCGAAATAAGTGCCTGCTGTGTAGGCGCAGACTATTATTTCGGAATAGCACTAGTTATATAATGTAGACGTGCCCTTTGGAGACTAACAGAAACGTAGATGGTATCATGAGCTTTCGTGTGCACAACCCACTTCTTCAGATAGATGATACATGTTTTTGTTTCTGTTCCTTCTTTTGTTTCTGCTTCTATGTCTACACTACAAAGAAAAGTCGGAAAAAGATACGCAAATTGCAAACCAGTCTACATGAGGCCAAATGTTAGAAAAAGCCCTCTTTTGGAATAATCCTTCTTTCTCATAGAATGAGGTTTACAGGGATGCCGAAAAAACGCATCTGCTTTTCCGAAATTTCTTTTGGAAAAGCAGACATGTTCCTTGGCCATGGCAGAGCTCAGAGGTATCCCGGAAAAGCTCTGCAGTGTAGACATAGCCTTATTTTCAGAGGGAACTGCACATCATTGATTTCCCATGTAGAGGAATTCTAAGCCAAGAAATACTGAGAGATGTACAAAAATGAGATGTGCAATTTGATACTAAATTCCAGCAATTTCTCATTACATTTTAATTGGAGATAGGCTAATATCTCCTTTTTTCTTTAACCAATCTTTCTAGGAGAATCTTTCTTGGGCATTTTGTTGTAATGATGGAATGCTATTTTGTTTTAGGCACTGTGTCCTAACAACACTTATGATATTATGTGTTTTTTTTAATATACTCTGGGTTAGAGCATAGAAACCCCTCTTGGGAATCAGGGCCCCATTATTCTAGGAGCTGTGCAAATATATAGTAAAAGGTTACTGCCTGCCATAAAGAGCTTCCAGTTGAGTTTAAGGATAAAACACAACAGGTGAGTGAAGCAAAAGGAGTGGGTAGAGGTGGGAAGGAGGGAAGATGAGGTAATGCTAATAGGAGCATATGTTTGAAGGGAACATCAGATTACATTGTGTAACTTGCCACCTGTTTGGTTGGCACCTTTGAAACACATCCTTAATATAAAAAGGCCACTAACTCACCATGGCTACAAACACCAATACAAAGAGAAAAAGGGACTAACAGAAGTTATAGCTTCCCTTAATCTGATCGCTTTACTTGTGCATGTATATCCCTTCCCTCCCTTTTTTCTGTCTTCATCTTTTTTTGATTGTCTTTTGGTACAGGGAGTATTTCAGTCTTCAGCTGTGTTTGGAAAGTGTCTGGCATGACTGCAATCTAAATAATACTCAACAACCCATACATTATCATCCTTCAAAAATTCTGACACTGAGCAATGCCTTGATCATGCAGCTCAAGCTTGCATTGTCTGCACTGGAACTTCGGGATGTATAAGGAATATAGGATTGGTCTCTTTCTGTTCCTTGATAGAGATCTGTAGTGAAAGCCTGACCCTGTTGATCTTAGCCATTGCTTTCAATGGGATCCCTCTCAAACTTATCTTTATCTTATCTTTATCTTATCTGATGAAGTGGGTTTTACCCAAATTCTAAAAGTTCCTTCTTGTCTTAAAATCTGTAAGCGTATAATTTGTCTATGAAATTTGATAACACCAGTTTCACTGAAAGTCAGCAGGTGGTATGTTCCCCAGCCCCCTTTTGAAAATCTCTTCCTAAGAAGGGAAATGCTTGTGGTGTATTTTTGAATCCCAACTCGTGAATGATAGTCATCTTATTTGCAAATGATTGAAATGCATCTTCCAGAAAGTGGAGGATGCTAAAATGATCATCAAACAACTCTTTTACAGACTCACCAGACATGCACCACAGGTGATTCTGGTCTAATTCTAACTGGTTGCAAGATGTTTCTCCATTTTCATATGATATGCAATAATGACTGGAAAACACACTTGACTGTTCTGGCTCTTAACGACTGATAATAGCTCTTTTTCTCAGATAATTAGTTTTCCTTCAATTACAATGGAGAAAATACAAATCAGAACATTTGTTTCAGTTAAAATTTAGGGCAACATATCTCCAAAATAATAATTACTCCCCAGAGATAGAATAGCTCATTTATATGGCATACTGACAACAGGACTTCTGATTCCAATGCTTTCCCTAAATTTAGTTTAGGAATATTATTCCATCCATCAAGCTCATGTTGATACCTGACTATCAGTGTCTTCACTACCACTCAAAAAGGTTTCTCTCTGTGTGTCTTTTGCAAGAAGTACAAATCATTATAAATTCCTGGACACCTCCTGTATGGCACTTTCCATTGTCTTCAGTGACCAGAAGTGATCTGTTCTTGGCATGTTTTCTGTTGAACACACAGCCTCAAAACAATAGCTGTCCTCTCATTATTCAAGCTGATGTTACAGCTTTTTATGGAGCTTCAGCTTTTTTTTTTAAAGTAGGAGCAAATACAAGCTCATTCCAGATCTAACCTAAAAGGACAATAGCCGCTGCAGCAGAACATGCTAGTACAGAGAGAGGGAAGGAATAATAGACAGGTCATTAGTGATTATGTGAAAACGTTATTGTTAGTAGGGGAGTTCTTCCAAACATTGAACTCAATGGCCCTGATTCTCATTTTCACTAAGGCTCTTTTACACCATTCTGGCAGTGTAAAGAGACCATTGAGTGAGTTTATCTGTAATGAACTCACACTTTAAGACTCCTTTTTACTGTCAAAGTTGGGTAAATGAGAATCAGATCCAATAAGAGGACCTCAGTCTGAAGCCTTCCTTTATTATTACACCTTTTCACAGTTTTCTGCACATTATAACCCATACAATTTCTCTTCTCCTAGAAGGCCCCCACAAAAAGAGTAATGCTGTTGCAGCAGAGCCAAAGGGAAAAGCCTGCCATGTCTCATTCATTGCAGACAGCCATCCCCCCAATATAGAGCTCATTTCTGCACTACATGATACACCGCCCAACACTCCTTTATTCCTCAGTGATACTAGGCTGTCCATATCAGCATTGGCTAGCCACAATTTTTGTCATCTTCAGTTAGCCAGGAGACTCCATTCCATCCATTTAGGAGAAGGATCATCTGGCCTTGTGCTAAATAAACCTTCATCACCCTGTGTGTGGACAAAAGCAATATCATATATCTGGGCATGAAGCTGTCAGCACGTAGGTGTCTCCATTTAGTACAGAATGCTACAGCATCTCTTCAGAGTCATGGGCTACCACCAGCACATCCAGACTGTCCTCTCCTCCCTACACTTGTTTCCCATTATACTACTGAATCAAGTTCAAGGGGTCAATCCTCATCCTGGAGGTCATCGCGTTTATGCTCCTGTGTGGAGCCGCATGCACATAAACTGAGACCATCTCTGACTGGTGCTTTTCCAACCTGTTCTGGAAAACCTAAAATGAGAGTGAATCCACAATTTCCCTTGGATGTCTACTTCAGAACTTAACTACTTTCATAGTTAGAATGTTTTCCTAGTATCTCACCTAAGACTCCCTTGCTTCGTATTAAGCTGGTTACTTCTTGTCTTATCTTTAGTGGAAATTGCAAAAACAACTACAACAAAACCATGATCCTTTTAAGAACAGCCCTTAACATATTTGAAGACTGCTATCAGGACTGCCTTCAGTTTTCTTTTCTACACATGCCTGTGTTTTTTAACCTTTCCTCAGAAGTCAGCTTTTCTAAACTTCATATTGTTTTTGTTGTTCACTACTGGACACTCTACAGTTTAGCCATATTTTTTTTAAAGTGTGGCATCCAGAACTACACAAAGTATCCCACTAAGACCTCATCTGTGCCAAATAGGACAGGAAAATTGCCTCTCGTGTCTTGCATATAACACTCCTGTTAATAACACTGGCATGGAAGAGGCTAAAGCAACCTTGGAAAAGGCGTATTGGAAGGCAATCAGGTAAAGGTTAAGAAACAGCCAACCAGGCCCATGCTGGGCCCTATGAGAAGGGCTGCAGGAAAAGAGGAACTCAGTCTCTTCCTGGAGCTTGAGGGAAACGAACTGGCTGCTTAGAAAAGTGCTGGGCAGGGTTAGGGAAGTAAGCAGGTGCTCTAATCTGACTGGCTATCTGACTGGGGTTACTGATACAATATGCTGGGAAGGTGCTGGGGCTATGAGGAAGTGGATAAAGGGAGTTGCAGGAGATGCAGTGCATTGCTGTCACCTAGAGGGTCTCTGAGTCAGGACCCAACATAGTGGGTGGGCCAAGGTCTCCCTGCCCCCTTGCACCACACTTGCCCTTATGGGCATGGCTGATCCTGACAGCAGTTTGCCCCTGAAGCAAAGACCTAGACTTTGGGCTGCAATTGACCACTTAGGCAAGTGCCAGGACTGAGGATTGTTGGTACCCCCAGAAAGAAGGAGAATGGAGTTGGGGGGCAGAGTGAGAGAGCCAGGCCCTGAAAAGAATGGCATGCTCTGGAAGCAACACAGGCCCAGGTCCTGAAGAAGCTAGAGACAGCAGAAGAAACAACGGATGAGACACCACCTGAGGAGGGCATGTGGGAGCTGGACTGAGCTAATTGCCTGAACAACCAGCAGGAGGTACCACAGTGGTCTGTCTAACCCTATTACAACCCCCCAGAATGATATTAGCTTTTCTGCAGCTGTTTCATATATTCAATTTGTGTTCCTTTAGTACCTCTAGATTCCTCTGGAGTCAGCACTTTTTCAGCAGAATTTCCACCTAGCCAGGGATTCCCCGTTTTTAGTGGTTCATTTGATTTTTTCCTTCCTAAGGTTGAACCTTTGAAAACCAGTGTGCTCTGGTCTGGCAACACCACAAATGCTCTTGGACCAGAGAGCCCAGGAGGCTAATGGAAGGAGGCCCAGCAGCCTGGTGGGCGGCAGTAGGATCAGGGCCCCACAAAAGCCTGTGCCAGCACGTGGCTGGGAATTGTGGCCGCTCAGAGCTGGGGGCTGGAGAACTCCAGCAGCACGCAGCAGCACGGAGCTGGGAAAAGCTGGCCACCTGCAGCAGCGTGGGGCCAAGGAACCATAGCAGTGGGGCCGGGGAACCACAGCAACAAGGGGCTGAGGGACCACAGCTGTGTGGGGCTGGAGGCTGGAGAACCCTGGATGCCCATGACAGCCTGGAGCCAGGGGGCTGGTGGCAGTAGGGCAGACAGCCTGGCTGGGGGTGGGGGAAAAGAAAGGGGGCTAGAGGCAGAGGGTGGGCTGGATCAGGGCTGGTGGCAGGGGACACCTCCCCTGGTCTGGAAAATTCTCTCATTTGGGACTGGTCAGGTTGCAACATTATTGGACCAGGGAGGTCCAACCTGTCGCACTTTGCATTTGTCATTATTGAATTTTATCTTATTTATTTTAGAGCCCTTATCTAACCTGGCAAAGTTGTTTTGAATTCCAATCCTATCCTCCAAAATGTTTGCAACCTCTTATATGTTGTTGTCTGTAGCAAAAGTTGCATGCTCTCCACTTCCTAATCCAAGTCATAACTGAAAATATAGAATAGCACTGTGCTCAGGGCTGAGTGGGATCAACTAGATTTATCTTCCCATTTGGTCAGTGAACCATTGACAATTATGTTGATTCAATTACATTGATAATCAGTACAGTCTGTCAGACAGCTGTAAACCTACCTATTATTTATTATGTCTACATCACAATTCCCTAGTTTGCTTATGACACTGCAATTGGGGCTGTGTCCAAAGCCTTATTAAAACCAAGATATAGCCCCCTCCATTAGGCCTGTCAAATAAGGATATTAGGCTGGTTTGGCATGTTTTGTTCTTGACAAATCCATGCTAGCTTTTTTTATAACCTTCATAGAATCATAGAATCATAGGACTGGAAGGGACCTCAAGAGGTCATAGAGTCCAGCCCCCTGCCCTCAAGGCAGGACCAAGCTCCGTCTACACCATCCCTGACAGATGTCTATCTAACCTGTTCTTAAATATCTCCAGAGAGGGAGATTCCACCACCTCCCTTGGCAATTTATTCCAATATTTGACCACCCTGAGAGTTAGGAATTTTTTCCTAATGTCCAATCTAAACCTCCCCTGCTGCACTTTAAGCCCATTACTCCTTGTCCTGTCCTCAGAAACCAAGAGGAACAAATTTTCTCCTTCCTCCCTGTGACTCCCTTTTAGATATTTGAAAACCGCTATCATGTCCCCCCCTTAATCTTCTTTTTTCCAAACTAAACAAGCCCAGTTCATGAAGCCTGGCTTCATAGGTCATGTTCTCTAAACCTTTAATCATTCTTGTCGCTCTTCTCTGTACCCTTTCCAATTTCTCCACATCTTTCTTGAAATGTGGCACCCAGAACTGGACACAGTACTCCAGCTGAGGCCTAACTAGTGCAGAGTAGAGTGGCAGAATGACTTCACGAGTTTTGCTTACAACACACCTGTTGATACAACCTAGAATCATATTTGCTTTTTTTGCAACAGCATCACACTGTTGACTCATATTCAACTTGTGGTCCACTATGACCTCTAGATCCCTTTCCGCCATGCTCCTTCCTAGACAGTCGCTTCCCATCTTGTATGTATGGAACTGATTGTTCCTTCCTATTATAGCCTATGTGCTTAAAGTGTGATTGTTTAAAATTTACTTAATTTTGTTTTTCCAGGTGTCAAAGTTAAGCTGATTGGTCTATAATTTCTTGGGTCCTCTTTGCTCTCCTTTTTAAAGATAGGGCAAAGTGTTTGCCCTTCTCTAGGCCTCTGGAACTTCACCCATTCTCCATGAGTTCTCAAAGATAGTTACTGACAGTTCCAAGATTATTTCAGCTATTTCTTTAAGTATCCTGGGATGAATTTCATGAGGCCCTGCCCGAGCTAGAATTACAGCTTACATACCATTAAAGCACAGCAGCTTTAATACCCCCCACTTACAGCAAACCTTTTTGTTTTCAGTAAAAAGTGAAACTTTTAACCCACTTTTAGGTGCCCCTAGAATGCCAATGCCCCTAGGTACCTGTCTACTGTGCCTAACTGAAAATCCAGCCCTACAGACTTGAGGCCATCTAACTTAAAATATTATAATAGCCTTCTTTCCTTATTTTTGCTTGCATTCCTTCCCACTTGTTGTTAACATTAATTGCACTGAGTATTTGGTCACTGTTAATCTTTTTATTGATAGGAACTGGCATTAAAAACCTCAGCCTTCTGTATGTCACTAATCATCAGATTTCCTTTTACTACTAAATAGAGAACCTATACTTTCCTTCATCTTGTTACTTGAATGTATGTAAAGACCATCTTCCTATCGCCTTTTATGTCCCTTGCTAGGTGCAACTCATTTTGCATTTCTGATTTTGCTCCTGTATGCTGGTGCTACTGTTTCATACTCCTCCTTAGCAACTTGACCATTAACTTCATAGCTCGAAGGCTATGGCTACACTGCCATTTTTTTGCAGAAGAGGATATGCAAATTGTGCTCACAGCCGAAGTTTTTTCCGATAAAAAGCCCTATGTAGACAGGGCCATTTGTTGGAAAGAAATCCCTCTTTCAAAAGATCCTGTAAACCTCGGAAAAACTTCTTCTGCAAAAAGAATTGGAAGAAGATATGCAAATACAAACATGATTTGCATGGCCTCTTCCACAAAAAAATGGCAGTATAGCCATAGCCATAGTGACCTGGGCCCACTGTATTTGAAAAATCACCCAATTCTCTAGAATGAAGACTATGGTCAACACCTCCCTTTCTCAGGCATAGTTGAACTTCCCACCATATAGATAATCCTACTCATCTGCGTAAGAGAGAGATTTCTCAGGGGCCAGTCTGAGACTCTGGAACCAATTCCTCCAGGAGCTAAAGGCTAGCACCTTGTGCTTCAATTGCAAGACATCGTTCTTTGACCTTGCTTCTCTAACATAAAAAGGGAGGCTGCAAGAAGGAATGAACAACATGTGGCATGATTTCGTACACTATTGAAGGTGCTCAGATACTATAGTGAGTAGGATGGTATAAGAACCAATCAGAATAGATTAAATCTTATTACCATTGTACCTATCTTCAATATCAAAATATAAAAAGGGATCTCAGGCTAGAGCCAATGGAGAACTAAATATTTTTTCTTCCTAGGTGGCAATTTTAGGATTTTATCATCTCCATTTACATTTTAAAGCCATTAGAACAGAGAATAGTCAGGATTTCTGACTCCCATGCTTTAACAATTACTTCTTTTCAAATGTCTCATTTTATGCAATTTCTTCCTGCATAATTTATATGAGTCTATAAGTGTGTGTGTGTGTGCGCACTCAGGATTTTGTGGCAATTCATAGCTAGGGTAATGAATTCAGCCAACTTTGGGAGGGAAACATTGGGAGATACAAAGTTTATGTTGCTGCTTCAAGATAACTGGGAGGCATTTTTATGCTAAATGACTCTGTGGCACTCTTGGCGATGATGTATAACTCCATTTACAGCTGTAATCTGGGTAACAAAATGAATACTCCATCATTATACTATGAATAGCGAATTAGTTCAGATAAAAGTGTTGAACATCCAATCAAAATCATTAAGTAACCAGAAGACTAAGATTGGTGGGGACATATTGATAGCAATAATAACTAATGAATACATTAATATCAGTCAGGGAGGATGGAACAGCTGGAATTCAATTCCATAAAAACAATATTAGGATGGGAGGTTGGACACACAATATGGAGCAATCTCTGAAAATAAAAGATTACCCATTAGCATGATTATTTAGAAGAGAAGGCTTCTTAACAGGAAAGCCTATCACATGACAGATTATCCCAGAGGACATAGTGGATGCACCATAACTTAAGTCATTTTAAAACTAGATTGAAGAGACGCACCGCAGAATGCACTCTAGTGAGAATCCCCACCAGTGGGTCTGGAGGTTGGGGATGGGTAAAATAAAGGAGGCAAAATGACTACTAGAGTTTTGAAGCCTCTGTAAGAAAATCATACAATATGGAGACAATAAGTCACCTAAGAATGAATGCCACCTAAGTGTACTAATACACCAGATTTTAGAAAGTGCTTAGGACTCAGCAGCTCCCAAGTAGGCACATTCACTAGTATCCAGATCTACAAAAGACTGTGGCTCCCATTTTGATGCCCCAGTGAAACGGGACAAGTTTCAGAAATGTTCAGTAACTGGTAGATCCCATTCTCTCATGAATGGCCATAAACCAATGGAAAAAGTTGCTTTCACAACTAGTGCTGTTCCTTTCCCCAAACTTATGTTTGCTTGGTTCCATATAAGCTCTGCACAAGAACTGAGCTGGAATTACCTTAATTAGATACAACAGTGAGAGGCTGATTTCACCTAGCTAAAATCAGAGTCTCTTCCTTATACCTGGCTACCTTCCAGTTTTTGGTAAGCTGGCAATTATTCACTTCATCTTAAGGCGAACACGGCTAATAAAGTTTTTAAATCTCTGTTACTGCAGAGCTATTATTTTTGTTGTGGGCATGAGGCACAAGTAATTAAGTCATAAACTAGGGTAGGGGAGAGCCCTCAATTTGATACATTAGCTCATTCTGGTTTTGACAATTGGATTAAAAATTACCATAATTTTTCCCCTAACATTTTACTCCAAAGAATTTGGAATTGCTGACTCTTGTCCTTTAGACTCTACGTTTTCCGGGAGCAAAATCTGTTTATAATGGAAGAAATGATAAATATGTATAGACAACAAAAGGAATTTTCTTTATTGTTTGGGTATATGAGGACTCTGAAGTTCCAACTATAGACAGAATTGCAGCATACCGCTGGGATTTTCATGGCATCCTAAAAGAGTTACACACTCAAATACCTGTAAATTGGGCACATAAATCCCTTAGGATTCCTTGAAAATCCCACCTGAAGTCTCTGAGAAGCAGGCCCTGTTCTTTCCACAAGGAGGAATGCACACAGCACAGAAGGCCAGCTTTTCAAGTAACAAACACAAATTCATGTCAATGGAACTATGCCAATTTAAACTATCTGAGGAGATGGCCTGTGTGTTGCTTCCCTGAGCTAATTAAAGGACTTACAGTGAATCATAGAATCATAGAGCTGGAAGAGACCTCCGGAGGTCATCAAGTCCAGCCCCCTGCCCAAAGCAGGACCAACTCCAACTAAATCATCCCAGCCAGGGCTTTGTCAAGCTGAAACTTAAAAACCTTTAGGGATGGAGATTCCACCACCTCCCTAGATAACCCATTCCAGTGCTTCACCACCCTCCTAGTGAAATAGTTTTTCCTGCTATCCAAGCTAAACCTCCCCCAGTGTAACTTGAGACCACTGGTCCTTGTTCTGCCCTCTGTCACTACTGAGAACAGCCTCTTTCCATCCTCTTTGGAATCTCCCTTCAGGAAGTTGAAGGCTACTATTAGATCCCCCCTTACTCTTCTCTTCTGCAGACTAAATATGTCCAAATCCCTGGGCCAATCCTTGAAGATCAAGTGCTTCAGCCATGGAATCATTCTGATCACTCTTTTCTGGACCCTCTCCAATGTGTCCAATCCTGTCTGTATTGGGGAGCCCAGAATTGGACGCAATATTCCAGATGTGGCCTCACTAGTGCTGAATAAAGAGGAATAATCACTTCTCTAGGTCTGCTGGCAATGCTTCTCCTAATGAACCCTAATATGCCATTAGCCTTCTTGGCTACAAGGGCACACTGTTGACTCATATTCAACTTTTCATCCACTGTAATCCTCAAGTCCTTTTCTGCTGAACTGCTACCTAGCCAGTTAGTCCCCAACCTGTAACAAGGTTTGGGATTCTCCTTATTGAACCTCATCAGATTTCTTTTGGCCCAATCCTCTAATCTGCCCAGGTCACTCTGGATAGCTAGGAACAAATACAGGGCAGCCCTCTCAGGCTCCTCTAACTTGCCCCAGAAGCCAAATTTTCTCTCCTGGTGCAGCATAGAGGAGGCACAAAGCTATGTTTGCAGCCTCCTCCCTCAGTCTAAGTGCTGAGCTCATCTCTGACATGCAGTTGTATGGATGAGATGATCTTTGAGGCAGGTTTTTATCATGTGCTTCTATGGAGCACAATGGGGTCCTAGTCCTCAGTGTAGCTTGGGAAGGATTTATAGTGAAATGTATATGGACAAGGCTCGCCAATCTGACTGTGAATTTCTAGGTTTGTCCTCTGTTCCCCAGGTCACAAATTGGTGGAACTATCAAGTTCTATTTCTGGAGGGTCTGGGGGTCTAGACCTGCACTGTTCCCTTCATTTTAAAAGTCCACCATTATGCCCAGCAATGTGATTGTTAACAATGGTTTTGTGTGACTGCACATGTCTACCCATCACATCAGTTGGCAAGACTTTGTCACAGGAGCTTTGGAACAGAGCAGGACAAGAACCTCTTGATGTTCAAATCAAGAGAAGAAAGTAAGAATGGCTAGGCCACTGTGACGGGGCATCCTTGCCCCGCATGACGACTCCCGCCGAGCAGGCATTGCTTGGCGCTAATGGGGGGGTAGCCTGGCGGTGTATGGTATGCTCCTGTGCCGCGCCATGGCTTGCCGAGCTGGCCAACTCACGGGCGGCAGGTTGGGAGCACCGAGGTGAGAGCGAGGATGGAGTGGAAGCATTCCCCCCTCTGCTCCGTGCATCCAGCGCGTTGGGGAGCCAGCATGGAGACGTCGGCCCCGCCCCCCCCATTGGATGACGTACGGAGGGGAGGAGGCGGCGGTACGTTTAAAAATGCCACCGCCATAACTTGGGGGAAAAAGAAAGGGTAGGGGGGTGGAGGCTGAGAGAAGCCACTGGGGGAGAAGTTCCCCGAGAACGTCCGGGGAGCTAGGGAGGCCAGTGAGAGGCCGGTGATTCCAGCACGCTAATTCCTTTGTTTGAGGTGAGCCCGTCAGCAGCCTGTCTGCCAAAGGAAAGGTGAGCCTTTCAGCGGCAGGATGCCGGGGGCGGGGAAAGGAAGCAGCCCAGGGCGGAACCCACTTGGGTTGGTGGGTTGACGAGTTGCGGCAGGATGCCCCATCAGCCGGACTGGATCCAGATCGATCCGTGTCCTTAGGGCCCTGGGCTGGGGCCCGTGAGGGAGGGTGGGCCCGGGGAGGGTGGGCCCGTGCCCCCCTTTCCTCCGCCCCGCGGCCTTGGTGGAGGAGTCCATTTTACCGTGCCACGGCAAGAATTTGCACCGAGGCAGGGAGATCGTACGAGCGGCTGCCAGTAAAGGCATTCGAGCTACATTACCCTCCCCCCAGGGACCTGTCGGACGAGACAGGTACAGCCACACTCTCAGAAAACCATCATCAAGCATAGTCCATCAAGCTCTCACATGGAACCCAAGGAAAAGGCAAAAGAGGAAGACCTTGGACAACATGGAGAAGATCTACTGAGATTGAAGGACAACTGGGGTACTCCTGGAGTCAGCTAGAAGTTTTGTCTCAAGACAGAGTTAAGTGGAGGAGACTTGTAGATGACTATACTTCACTTGGAGTACAAGGGTTTAAGAAGACAACAACATGTCTACCCACCTACTCCTGTTCTCACTGAAATCAAACAGCTGATCGGCACAGCGTGGCAGCCATTTTGATGTAAATGAAGCGGCGATTATTTAAATTGCCGCATCATTTCCCTATGTCTAGAAACCTCATCTACATGGCTCTGTTGATGGAGCCATGTAGTCTAGACATACTCTAAGATGCCATTTTTACAGTTGCTTTCTGATCAGCATCACACTTTAAAATTGACAGTCCATTTTTTAAATTCTCAGCTATCACAAATCTGTTTATTTCTAGCTTATGCACACTCTATTGTTTTCAGATCACTTCTCTGATTTTAGAGTTCCAGTTATTGCCACAGGCATTATTTGAAAAATTCCCCCTTTTAGCAGACAAATACTGTTATTTTCAGTTTCCACATATAAAGTCGATTCGATGGGATAACCACGCCCCATCCTGCATTCAGAATAATGCAGTATAGTCTCTTCCTTCTGCCTTCCAATCTGCAAGATCGTACTCTAAATTTTTGTGTCGATAAGCCCCCCAAAAAAGAAAGTGTTCTAAAGTGTGACATCCCCCCCCAATCAAAATAAAATATAGAAAAGCCCAGTGTCTGCACCCCCAGTATTCTGTGGAGTCACACCTCTGAAAAGGCTCTGGCTAGTTGCTAGGTAACACTTTCCTGCTTTTAGACAATCATCGTTCATTTTGATATTGTAATGCTTCTAGCTTCTGCCCCATTGTTTCAATGTGAAGTGCATGGGGTGAGTGTCTTCTTTTGTCATGTCATTTAAGAAGTGGAAAACGTCTTCTGACCTAGTCACTATTGTGCACCCATGCAAGCAGGCAGCCTTGGCCTTTCCATGCCATTACTTCAAGCCGGGGAGCTGACAGACTTATTAGGCCACTGGGCAAGGTAGGGCCCTTTTGAATCATAGACTCATAGACTTTAAGGTCAAAAGGGACCATTATGATCATCTAGTCTGACCCCCTGCACAATGCAGGCCACAGAATCTCACCCACCCCCTTCTAGAATAATCCTCTCACCTATATCTCAGATATTGAAGCCTTCAAATAGTTTGAAGACCCCAAGATGCAGAGAATCCTCCAGCTGTGATCTGTACCCCATGCTAGAGGAAGGCAAAAAACCTCCAGGGCCTCTGCCAATCTACCCTGGAGGAAAATTCCTTCCCGACCCCAAATATGGTGATCAGCTAAACCCTGAGCATGCGGGCAAGACTCACCAGCCAGATGAATAAACGGTCCCTGGAGCATTTGCCCCCTTGCCTTCCCTCTCATCTCCCATCAGCAGGCCTGCTTCAAGCACACCATAGTTCCACTACTTATGTCAGGTTTCTGAGACTGAATAAAATGATCATTTAGGCCAGAATTATTGCAACCCAGATATGTTCATTTTTCATTTATTGTGACTAAGTAAGGCCATTATATTGACAGATGTCTAAGGTCATCCATGGTTCATTTCTCTGTAACTATACCCCTTGTGAAAGCATTAGTGATGGGAAAATACCAAAGGTTCAAGGTTAATTTTCACCCACAAAGGGAAAGATTTAACAAACTAGGGCTATCAAAAGGCACAGTCTTTGGCCACCAGACATAATTAAGAGCAGAAGCTATAAAATAAGGGGACTTCATATCTGCCTAAGCTCAGGCGTTAGGCTTAATACATGGAAGATACAATTTTTCTCAGGCCTACTTCCAAATTTTCACAACTTTAAACAAGAGCTGCATTGGGAAATGGCATTTCTATCTCCTACCAAATTCCAAAATGTTATTTTATTTCAAACTGGAGTAAAACAGCTAATTTCAAAATTTCCCACAAAATAGTTTTCAAAAACATTTCATTTCAGGTTAAGTTAAGTTTTTCATTTTGCTAAACCTGATGGCTGTGTCTTTTGCGCAAAAACTTGCCAGCTGCCTACACTGGCCGCTTGAATTTCTGCAAGAACACTGACGATCTCATGTAAGAAATCAGTGCTTCTTGCGGAAATACTATGCTGCTCCCGTTCGGGCAAAAGTCCTTTTGTGCAAAAGGGCCAGTGTAGACAGCTCAGATTTGTTTTGCGCAAAAAAGCCCCGATCACGAAAATGGCTATAGGGGCTTTTTTGCGCAAAAGTGCGTCTAGATTGGCACGGATGCTTTTCCGCAAAAAGTGCTTTTGTGGAAAAGCGTCCATGCCAATCTAGACGCTCTTTTCCGCAAATGCTTTTAACGGAAAACTTTTCCGTTAAAAGCATTTGCGGAAAATCATGCCAGTCTAGACGCAGCCGCTATGAATAATTTTGATGCTGACTTTCTTATTTTCTGTTGCATTATAATGTGGATTTAATAGAAAATAAAATATATTTTTAAACAAGAAGTTAGTTAGAAACAGACAAAATAGTGGTACATTCTGATAAGGTCAAAATGCTTTATTTTGATTTTTTATTTACCATATAAAATGTTTAGCTTTCACTGAACTGACATTTTTTTTCAAAGCAAAATGTTCCCCTTGAAAAATTTTAACCAGCTCTACTTTCCACAGTGATGGGCTATGGTACCAGAACTGGAACTGAGACATTGCATGTAAGAGGAGGATTAAGAGGAAAGCTTGTCTAAATTCCATTTAAATTTAGATTGTATTTTTTCCACAATTTTTAAAATAAACCTTGTTTGATTTTTTCCCCTGCAAATGACAAAAAAAAAATTCTTGAGGCAGGATTAACTGAGACTGGATACACATTTGCACGAAGTTCTTATGACTGCACACATAATTGCAATAACTATGTGGAAAGGAGACATGCAACACCTGCATATTTTTGACTGCAGAATAAAGAGCTTGTTTTTCAGAAACTTAGGAAATTACTGAATAGACACAACCAATTCTGAACAGCTACTGGTCAAATTTTGAATGTGCGTAGTCATCTAGATACACAGAATCCCTCATGGTCATATGCACACACAAAGCTGGTACTGCAGGTTTTTGCATTTATACCTGTTTGGAATGTGAAAATGTGTTTGCATAAACAAATATGAGATTGTGAATATGCAGACAAGTGCGTCCGAAAAGCTGGTGTAAGCATATTTGCAAACTATTTGAAAATTCAATATTAATGATATCTCTTAAATGATTTTGCGGATAAATCCTTCACACCTGATTAGCACAAGACTCCCTTTGACCTGAATGTGATATTTGCCCCAGTTAATAATATTCAGGATTTGGCTAGTGTAGATCAACTATAAGTTACAAACACAGGATGAATACTCTGTATTTAAATCTATAATTAATTCTTTAATTAACAGCTCAGTTATAAATATTTCTTTATAATGGGAAATCATATGTGTTGTGATAAAATGATTAATCATAGGAAAGATGCTTTGGAATGATACTGCAAGCTACTCCCTTAGGGTATGTCTACACTACAAAGTTAATTCGAACTTACAGACGTTAGTTCGAATTAACTTTGATAGGCGCTACACATGCAAACCGCTAGTTCGAACTTAATTCGAACTAGCGGTGCGCTTAATTCGAACTAGGTAAACCTCAGTCTACGAGGACTAACGCCTAGTTCGAATTAACTAGTTCGAATTAAGGGCTGTGTAGCCACTTAATTCGAACTAGTGGGAGGCTAGCCCTTCCCACCTTGCTCTGGTGGCCACTCTGGGCACCGCCAGGGAAACTCGTCTGCCCCCCTCCCGGCCCCGGAGCCCTTAAAGGGGCACGGGCTGGCTACGGTGCCCGTGCCAGGTGCAAGCCTGCCAGCACCCAGCCAGCAGACCCTGCAACTGGCACGGCTCGAGCTGGTCACCCGCTGCCACCCAGCCCTCTGCCTCTTCCCGGGACCACGCTGGCGGCACCTGGGAGCATGCCCAGGTCCGCAAGAGGCGGGCGCCCGCCTGGTCTAGTGTACACATCGTGGACCTCATCCACGACCTCAGCACTAGGCACAGGAAAGTGGCCGTCTAGGGAAGGATAGCTGCCAGCCTGGCCACCCAGGAGCAGGTTTGCATGAAAATCAAGGTGGTCCAGTGAGAGCCCTGACCCTGAGCCCTGAGCTTAGAATGGCCGTATTGGTCCCAGTCTCTTTAACCTCTCTTCATATGGGACCTGTTCCAAACCCCTGATCATTTTAGTTGCCCTCCCCTCTCCCACCCTCTTTCTTTCCCTCTCCCACCTTCTTTTCCCAGTCTCCCCCAGTTTTGTTCAATAAATAGAGTTTCTGTTTTTGAACACACATGTCCTTTATTTTGAACGTCAGGAAGGGGGGCTAGGGTGGGGTGAGTGGAAGGAGGTGAGGGAGGAATGGGGTATGAGCCCCCGATAGGGAGGACTGGGATGGCTCTGTGGGCTCCTTGGGGTGGAAACTCTCCTGAAGCCCCTTGATTGACACCCCCCCCTCCAGATGGCAGCCTGCGGCAAGTGCAGCCGGGCTGATGGCCGAGTGCTGTGATGTGCCGACTGTGGGCAATCAGGGCACTCCAAGCCAGGACTGCTTTGCAAGCGGGGAACCCCTGAGAACTGTCTGTCCGGGGTCGGGTCCCTTTAAGCACAGCCCTCGGCTAGCCTGAGGCAGCAGCTCCACGCTCTAAGTCCTAATCTGATGCCCTGCCGGCACTGCTTCTGGCCAGCCTTAACCTCAGTTCAGGGTCCACTCAGTGTGGACATGCTAGTTCGAATTAGCAAAATGCTAATTCGAACTAGTTTTTAAGTCTAGATGCAGTAATTCGAATTAGCTTAGTTCGAATTAACTAATTGAACTAAGTTAGTTCGAATTAGTGCTGTAGTGTAGACATACCCTGACTGACAAATTAGAAACCAAGTTAACTATAGTGCTCATCCTTGCAACTATCAGATTCCATTGCCAGAAACCTCAACTTAAATCTGGTTGTAATTCTGGCATTATGAATGATCCTCCAAAGCAGACCCCGGGGGTGCATGAGCCTCATGTTGAAAATGACTGTTCTACAGTAACAGCAACCTTCCATGGACCTCTTAGCTACAGTCTTTGGACCTCCAAGGGTCATAAAATCATAGGATTGGAAGAGACCTCAGCAGGCCATTGTGTCCAACCCCGTGCTAAAAGGAGGACCAGTCCTAACAGAATCATCCCAGCCAGGGCTTTGTCAAGCCAGGGCCTAAAACCTCTAGGGATGGAGACTCCACCACATCCCTAGGTAACCCATTCCAATTCTTCGCCACCAGTCTAGTGAAAGTTGGAGACTAAAATTGAAAACCACTTCTCTAGAGTCATTCTGACAGAAGCAGACAACACTACTGAAAACATCCACCCAAGTGGGAGCTGTAGCATCTTTTGAAAAAGTGTAGCAGACACTGTTCTGTGCTCTACTCCAGTTGTCTAGCACAGAAGATGAGTGAAACCAGGTGTGATGGGCTCACCGAAGACAGCATAGAAGCCGGGGACTCCCTGGTTGGCCGTCTGCTTGAGAAGCGGCTGCTGGCAAAGCGGCGGGGGCATGGCCGGCGGGCCTTGGGACCGTGCCTCCATTGGGCAGCTGCAGCCCACAGGAATGGCAGCCCGGCCAGCGTGCGCTGGAGCGGAGGGATGTGGGAAGGGTGGAGCGACGCCCCGTGACGTCTGGTGGCGGGCCATTTAAACCAGCCCCAGGAGAGAGCTGGGGGGAGAGTGCAGCGTTGGACCCTCACCGTGGCAGGCAAGGGGACTCCCATACGACCCAACCGGAGGAGCTTCCAGGGAGCTCGGGAGGCAGCGAGCCCGCCAGGCCGAAGCCGGAGAACCAAGCCACAGTAGGACCCAGGGAACTTTCCTGTGAAGGGGGTCAGGCGGAGGGGATTAGGAAGCAACCCAGGGCAGAGTGCTTTTGGTGCCTGTGGGCTGGCAAGCTTTGGGGTGGATCCCCATCAGCCAGGTCGGAGCGAGAAAACCCCACTCTTAGGACCCCAGATTGGGACCCAGTGGAGAGGAAGGGCCTGGGTTCCCCTGAACCCTCCTCCCTCGGCGTTAGTGGTGGCCTTGGACCCACCTAGGACTTCATAGGAGGAACCAAGGTCCCCCTGAGACACTTCGGCCTCACAAACTGAATGGGTGGAGGGCTCGCTGGGCCCCGTCCTCGGACTAGAGGGTGACGGCTCGCACCCATAAGGCCGCCTTCGGGGAGAAACAGAGACAGGCAGGGGGCTCGCAGGGCTCTGCCTGGGCCAGGGCGGGTGCTCACGCCCAGGAACCTGTAACACCAGGCTATTTAAATTCTTAGATATTCAGAGATGGGACCATATTTTAATATCACGTTCAATATAATGTTTTTATGTCATCTAGTACAGTGGGACCCCATCACTGATTGTCACAGTGTAGCATTATGGTCCTAGCATAATAAAGTAGGATGTATTTTCAAATATATTGATTGGAGTTTGACACCCAGTTATGTTTTGACAGTCATTAGGAGCTGACCATGAAACTCCCTTGGGCTCCTCTGAAAATTCCATCCTTAACAAATGAGCTAGGAACAAAGATTGGAACTTTGTTGTTATTTATAAATGCCATTGGCTCCTCGAGGGAAAGAAGTACAAGATTATGCCTATCCTGCATGCAGGTGTTAAAGGAGTAGAGAGTATTCCACTATCCTCCCCTACCCTCCTTGAGTTTCTGTAAAGTGTTAACCATAGTTAGGTTTCTTTACATTTTCTGTACATTGGTTGCAAGAATCAATTTTAATATTTGGTTGCTGTCAGCTGTTACCCAGCATTATAAATCACATTTTCCACAATCCCTATTATTTTTGGAACAACACTTTTTTCTTGATTTTTGTATATGGTTTGTACCCATGCTGGTAAAAAACACCCAACCCTGGGTGTATGGATAATTATTTCTTTCATAGAACAAATACAGTGTCCCTTTTTTGCAGATAATTTTTAGCTTGTGCCTTTTTCAAGGTAATGCAAAAGTGCAAATAAGTATTAGGGAGTCTGAAATTATTTTTGAGTCTATAACAGGTTAGTTAACGAGGAACTTATCAAAATGGTAGTTGGTAATCTAAACCAGTAGCCAGTGAAATTACATAATGATGTTACATTAATCCATATTCCAGTGTGGAAAAAAATTGTAGGAACAAAAGAAAAAAGCCCAGTAATTAGGGGACCTGATTTAAGCTCTATCAAAGTTAATAAAAAGATTTTGACTTCAGCGGGCTTTGGACTGGGTCCTAAACAGCAGCCTGGAAATCAGAACTCAACAGCTCTAGACCCTCTAGGCTAATGACCCGATGTATTATCTTCCTCATGGCATTTAACACCCCAGTGTCTCAGTTTATTCATCCACAGAACTGAATGAATAATTTGTAATAAATATATTATTCAATGACTTTTCCTATTTTTCTGTATAGAAATTCATAATAAAGAGATTTCCAAGTTCCCTGTTTTAATCAATACTTGATATTATTTGTCAGCTTCATCAGTGAATATGTCTTCACCTAGGGCATGGCTACACAGCAGGGCAAAAGTCAAATTAAGGTACTCAACTTCAGCTATGCCAATTTCATGGCTGAAGTCAAAATAGTTTACTTCAGCTTTTGGTGCTGTCTACACTGCAGGAAGTCAAAGTAAGAACACTCTCCCTTCAACTTTCCTTACTCCTTGTGAAATGGGGGTTACAGGAATCTGAGTAAGAAGTTCTTCAGCCCAACATTATTTCAAAATAATGGCTTGTTGTGTAGACACACTCTTTGTTATTTCAGAATAACGTCAGTCTGCTATGTAGACATACCCCTAGTGATCACTCACAAAAAGTTCATATTCACATTTTCCAGTTTGTCATGTGTTGCTTATTTCCATAGATTCATTGGTTATTTTCAGATTCGTGATTGGCTGATTTGTGTAACTGACCAGCACAACATAGTATATGAATATTACAATGAAACACCTAACCCTAAATTTACATTATATTGATTGTTTGCATATGATATTTGACATTGTTTCATTTCCTGAATGTGATAACTTTTTAAACCAACAAAAACAGCATAAATGACAAAATGTGGAATGTTAAAATATAATACATTATTCTCAATTCCTTTGCATCAAATTTGATTGAAACTGGATTTAAATTTATTTTTCCAAATATACATATATGGAAAGCTTGAGTGTATCATGGATGTAGAAGGTTTGGAAATATGGTTCAGTCAGAATTTGTCATTGAAATTCAGAAAATAGTTGTGAGGCTTTTGCTTTTTAATCTCTCCCTTAGTGGAAGTTTAGTTAATTAAGGTTTATAAATGTGTTGTGGTCCCATAATCAAAAGTGCTCTGTATTTGTAAAATTGTATTATTGTAAGTTCAGGGCAATTTTGCATCGTTTTCTATTGGAGGTATTGTTATTCACCCATCATCACAAAGAATTGTGAGGAATAGCTCTACTTTGGCTGCTTTGTATGGAGAAAGGCATTATGTTTATTTAAAAAGTGTATAGCTCATTTTTTATTCCTGTCACAGTTAGTGCTGATGATGTTTATAGATCTGGGATTTTGATATCCCAGCACAAAATCAGATATCCAGAATGGTATGCAAATCTGTATAGGGGAATGATGGGGTGAAATATCATTATCCTTTGCATAATGTAACAGACCTGAGGTTCTCTCTGAAAAGGAAAGAAAGACAGTGGCACTGGTTAACATTTATCTTTAAACCTTTGCAGGAAAAACTCACCGTTTATCTTCAGAGATTTCTTGTAACCTCAGGATAATGTCTACAGAATAAGATCTGCAGTTGGAATTTACTTATCTGTCCCCACTGTAAAGAGGAATATTGGATGGAGATCTTGTGCAGAGTTTACTCCACATATCTGGCATAATTTCTTTTATGAGCTCGGTAATCTTAAGAGCCTTAACCAGTTCAAGCATAAACTGTCCCTCAGCCCCTATTTTTGTATATTTAATTGAAACACACACAAGTTTGGGTCTGGATAGCTGAAATAAATTTCATTAGGGTGCCAATGTATATATTTAAATATACGTGTGTGTGTCATTTTCTTGTGAGAGGGCATCCATCTGAAATATTTGTAGTTTATTTCCTAGGTGCTACCTCTGTACAAATGATAATAATGAAAGTGCTTCTCCATGATTCCATTTTTAAATCTATTCTGAAAGGATAAAATTCACTGTACAGTTGTGCAGAGAGCCCACACAAAGATCTGCATAATAAATTCCTTCTCTTAGCCCTGGTCTACACTAGGGAGTTATTTTGAAATAACTCTCCTTATTTGGAAATAACACGCAGAGCGTCCACACTACCAAGCCCGTTATTTTGAAATACCGGGCACGTTATTTTGAAATAATAACTCCTGCTTGTTATGAGGAATAACAGTTCTTTCAAAATTGTTATTTCAAAGTCGCATTAATGTGGGCACTCAGCTGCTGCTATTTCAAAATAATTGGCCTCCGGAGGCCCCTCTCAGTTGTTCTTGTGGCTGCTCTGGTCACATCCCTGACAACTCCACTGCTCCCCTTCTCCTTCCAGACTTTAAAGCTACAGGAAGAAGGGAAAGGGCTTGCAGCACCAGGTGAGCCCTGATAGCACCCTTTGATGGAGCCATGGCTGGACCCAGTGCTCCCTCTGTGCTCCCCTCAGTTGCCAGCACCCACCAGCCTGGACTGGTGTGGAGATCCTGGATCTCACTGAGGTCTGGGGGGAGGACACCAGCATTCAGGAATTCCTCACTAAGAGGCACAATCTGGATGTCTATGGCTGGAAGGCCGCCAGCCTTGAGGAAAAAGGGCACACCAGGACCCTGCAAACCAAAATTAAGGAGCTCTACCAGTCCTGGGGCAGTTCCGCACATTTGCCACTTCTGTGAGCAGCTGGATGCCATCCTGGGGGGTGGGGGGACCTGGTCACCTCTCCCGCATTGTCGTCAACTCTGGCCAGGACATGCTCAGTGTTGGTCTCCACATGGACAGGGTTGTGGAGGAGGAGCAGGCTACCCAGGACACCATGCCCGCCAAGCAGGAGGTCATCAGCAACCTGGAGCCAGTCCACCCCTCTCAAGATGTCTCCCAGGTCTCAGATGGTCCCGGGGCAGGCAGTTCAGATGAGTTCAATCATTTTCCCTTCTCTGCCTGCAGGAGGAGAGGTCACACAAGAGCCTGTGCACATGGATGCAGATGGAGCACCAGCCTGGAGCACTCATCCCCATGACATTGTCAAACAGGAATCCCTCGCTCCTTCTCATGCATGGCAATGTGGAAAAGACTGCGGGTGGAGGAAGAGGAGGGGATTCCAGTACCACTCTCTCCGGCAAGTGGCCTTTGCCACTCACACACATCTCATCCACTGGGCAATGACAGAAGTTCTCTCTCTGCAGGACACCACCAGTGTTGTACCCGGCATGTGTGGGACACAGAAGGACGCCAAGCCGCCACATCTCCCTCTCTCATCCGCAGGCTTCTGGCATGACCGGAACCATTTCATGCCTGCTTGTTCCGGGACGAGGGGGTAGCGAGGCTCTCTGGGACATTTGTGCCTCCTCAGGAAAGTGCCCGCTGTCTAGGCAACAGATGGCCTTGCTCAAAGCACATCACCATTATCTGAATCGAGACCTTCAGTGTTGGCTCAGAGATTAGGGTAGGCTTCATGCACAGTGTCTCTGGGATGACTTTCCTTCTCACTTTTCTTCACAGCTAGCCCAGTTGAGAGCATGGTGTGTCCACCACCTCTGATGGATCAGCACGACTATGAGATCTGCAAGCAGAAAAGAACCTCCGAGGACCTGCTGCGGGAACAGATGGCCAGCCTCCAGTCCCTCATCCAGAACTTTGATGAGGAGCACCAGGAGCACGCTGCTGACTGTGATGAGTGCCGGGCTGACCGGGAGCTGAGGAAGGCCGTATGGTAGCAGCTGTCATGCCAGCATGAGGCCACATACTTTTCAATAACAGCAGTCACGGAGTGTATGACCATGTGTATGAAGAGGGCGACCAGCCGCCTCCCGATCCCTGCCCTTCAATTTCCTGCGCAACTTCCCATCTTTACCCACCCAACTCCATGCCCCCCCAACTACTCCCCGTTTCCCTGGGTTCTCCTCCTAGCCCCCTGAAGAGCCTCCAGGGCCTCTGAATGCATGGAGGCGGGACCTCCAAGGCAGCTGAAGCCTCCCAAGGTACCTGAGACAGGTACCAGTCCCAGCCCCAGCCCTGAGCCTCTTTCCCTCTCCTCCCTGCTCTTCCCCTGCCAGGTTCTTTCCCCAGTCCCTCCCCTGTTGTATATCCCAAAAATAAAAAAATACAATTGTTTTTTTCAAACAACTCTATGGTTTTCCACAGAGAAGTAGCTGACCACTGTGGCAAGCTTCCATAGGGCAATGGCGTCATGCTTCTGCAGGGGGATGGTGGGTCTCATCTAGGTGTCACCTGAGGGCAGGGGCAAGCCATTTGCAGAGCCCAAGGAAGGTGGCCTTCTGCATGCAGTAGCTCTGGAGCCACTGCTGGTCATCCCATCGCTGCAGGACAATGCGGTCCCAGCAATCCGAACTGGTCTCCCTCCACCAGAAGCAGCGTTCCATGGTGTGCAGGGGATGGAGGATCATTTGCTGCATCAGGAGCATCAGGGCTGGGGTGAAGAGGTCCCCTAGTCTGGGCTGCTCATCGTGGCCCTGGATTACCACATGGGCAGTGCGGATCAACTGCGCCATGAGGTGTGGCAGGAGGCCCGTGAGCCTGGCACTGCTTTGCAGCAGCTCCAGTTCCACGTAGTTTGTGCTGTGGCATCTGCAAGGGAAACCACAGCAGTGGTAGGCAGTGGAGAAAATGGCGTGCGAGACGTGGCTGTAGAGAGGAGCTCCTTTAAGCACAAGTTTCAGTAAGCCTCAGCAAGCAGCTACAGGAAGTGACTGCTCTCCTGGTGCCTTCTCTGTATCTTTAAATGAGATACAGGCTTAAATCAGCGTGGACATTCTATTTCAAAATAATTCTGTGCTATTTCAATTCTGTCTTGTAGCATGGACATGCTATTTTGAAATATTTCGGGAGTTATTAATTTGACATAAGTTATTCTGAAATAATTTCCTAGTGTAGATTTTCCGTTAGATCCCCATGAAGCAAACACCGTAAGCACAAGCTTAAACTCCATTGACTTCAATGGAACTTAAGCCTACAAGTAAGAGCTTCATTGAAACAGGGCTCAGTCCACAGTCTCTGAAAGTGAATGGAAAGACCTACATTGACATTAGTGGATCTGAGATTAGAAATTGTTGCACGGGCATAGTTTTGGGGGGAGGAGACAGAAGGAGTGTTGCCTCCCAAACTGCAAGCCTCAGGCAAGTGTACAATTTGCACCCCACCACGCACGGTCCCATAAGCCTAACTGGAGCGGATCCCCCAAATACCTAAGTGAAATATGCCTCTGAGTTATAGGCCTAAACATGGAATATATAACGCAGTGGGCTATGTTGTGTCATTAATATTTAAATAGATGTCCCAGTGTCAATAAATACCCAAGGCCCATTTTGAGAGGTGTCTGAAATATGGAGAATTATGATTAATTGGAAGTTTTAGTCCTACCTGTGTATGCTGGAGATATTTCTTGCAGTATCCCAATAAATCCTTTGTTTTTTTAAAATAAGTGTTACAATTCAGCACAGACAATGGGAATGCAATATATTTTTGCTAGCCTCTAAGGTGCCACAGAACTACTCGTTCTTTTTAAAATTATAGACGAACATGACTACCCCTCAGAGACTTTTATCCCATCAGTGTTTTTCATAGAGTATCAGAGGGGTAGCCGCGTTAATCTGAATCTGCAAAAGCGGCGAGGAGTCCTGTGGCACCTTATAGACTAACTGAAATGTAGGAGCATAAGCTTTCATGGGCAAAGACCCACTACATGCATCTGATGAAGTGGGTCTTTGCCCATGAAAGCTTATGCTCCTACACTTCAGATAGTCTATAAGGTGACACAGGACTCCTCACTGCTTTTTCATAGAGTAATCACCACAACCCACCACCATTCAAATTTTGCTAACTATCCTGAGATGAGCTGGCTGCAGGGCGGATTCCAAATCGGCTTGATCTTAGCATTGAAAAAGAAAAACAATTTTAAATAAAAATGTTTTTGTGTCTACATTATGTATCAAACAGCCTGACCACGGGAGAAAATAAAAACAACCTTCAGCCTTTGCTATATGCCTAATCATGAGAAACATTCCTCATTTTGGACCCAGATTTATCTGACTCTCAACAACCTAGCGTCCTCTCACTGAATTGTGCAATTATTTGCTGTGAGACAGAAAGGCTGAAACATGAAATTGAGTTTAAAAATGATGCTGTTTACACAAAAAGAAATGCATCACCCAGCATAAGATACTGATATTTTCTTCTCTCTCTTTGGATCTTTGCCCTCTGTGTAATTATCCCCTATCAATTTTTGTGAAACAAAAAGCCAGATGCTCCTCATATAGCTCTAGTCTGGGACTGATTTCCTGCTAAAAGCATTGAGCCCAACATTAACTACTAATGGGCATCTTCCCTCCATTAATCTGGTTTCAGATAAAATTCCCAGGAGGAGCTGGGGGAGTTGTTTGTTTGCAGTTGTGAATGATCATGTCTGAATTCCCACTAGAAAGACGTTAGAGGGGTAGGTCATAGTCTGGGTCTATGTAGACATAATGATTAATCATAGAGTCATGGAACTGGAAGGGACCTCAAGAGGTCATCAATACATTTTTCTATGTCATCTGAGTTATGACTGTTCCAGAACTAAGTGCTCTAATTTCTCTCTGTGTGAGATAAAAATGGTAGCCTTGATTAAGTAGCTCATTACAGTATAATCTAATTTGTAATTATTATTTTCTTCTTTATTGCAAAGGTGAAGAATGGTCAGATGATTTTGAACAATATACACACTACACAATACAGCACAGTCCTTGTGGCTTGAGTATTGTGGGTCACCAGTATTCACCATGAATAATCCCTTAACCCTCCAAGAGGTCCCACTGGAATCACAAGGACACACTCGTGGAATAAGGTGCTGCGCATAGAAGTAAGAAAGAGAATCGAGACACATGTGCTAAGGAAGTAGAAAGAGAGAGAATGTCTTTGAAGGAAAGCAAGAAGTCAGGGACCTGTAGCTATTCAACCCAAACAGTTTATGGAAACTAGTGGAGGAGATGCCTGTAATTACCTTTGCAGAGGTGTTTTGGAGCAAGGTTAAAGTATTTTGGCAGAGTTATGACTGCATACACCACACCAGTGTGTGTTACAAGCTGCCTTGCCTTTCCCACTACATCTGTGAACTTACTGGCAGGCTTTTTTGCAGTTGTGTGACTAAGAAAGGGTAAAGGAGTGGCAGGAAGGATGCCCAGGCCTTGTTGAAATCCCTGCAGGTCACAGTACCATCCACTTCATTCCCACTGGAAATGAAGACCACAATCCATATACCGTGCAAAGGGTTGGCACAAAACATTTCATTAGTAAGCACTCTTTTGTTATTAAATGCACCTCATCAGGGTAAACACATGAAAGTTGGTGAATGGATTTAATCAGGGATTCTCAGCTGAGAGGTTGCAACATCCAAAGAGGATTTTGAGCTGGGATCAGGAGGTCACATGCACTTGTCTTATTGCTCAATGGGATGGGGTATTCCAGTGAGATGGAAGGGGGGTCCTCCATCCTGATATAAACCAGAGCAAGAATCATTAGTTTAATGGAAATCTGAAGGGAAGGAGAGACTAGGCAGGTGAAACCTGGCTGGGGTTACTCTGCCTTTCTACCTCGTAGTTTGATTAGATCATTTCTATCCATCATGTTGCCATTTTAGACCCTTTCCTGAACCTGGGTCTGTATCTGTGGAGAATGTATACCAAGGTCTTTTTTAAAGAGCTGGTGTTGCCATGTGCTTTCTACTCATGTCCAGTACCAATTACTGTTCTACACCTGGGCCTATTACCAATTAGCATTTTACATTCTCAGCCCTGTTTGTGCCAAGTTCTGTGAGCAGGGGCCTGCCTCTTGCACAGCTTAGCTTTGCTTGATGTTAGCCAAGTGCTGTCCATTCTTAGCTAGGCCTCAGGCTTCCGACCAGGCCTGTGCTATCTGGGCTTTTGTTTTAGGCCTTCATTTTACTACACCTTCAACATTAGTTTTTCTATTTAGATAATTTCCTCCCAACTAAGGAGGAAACTAGAAAATTTACCCAGTATTGCTCAGATCCTTAACTCAATTAACGGTGGGGTGGTTTTTTTTGGGGGGGAGGGAGGAGGAGAGAATAGAAGGAAAGTATAGAGACTTTATTAAAAATGTTTATATTTTTCAAATATACAGTGTCATTTTATGAAGTTATTTTTATTTCAGATTTCTTTAAAAAGGGATTGTTAAAATGTTTCAGTGTAATTTTTTTTAGTATTTTTTTTAAATGGGAATTCCATCAAGTGTATTTTTTCTTCATGCCTAAAAACCCTTATCATTTGCTATGTTATAACAAAAAAGAGCTAGAGTCAATTTGGTTTGCAATAGCATTGTCTTCTAGTTTTTAAACTTTAAGCATGGATTTAGCTGCACCAAAACAGAGCACTACTCCACATTTCTCTGTTACATCTCTTTTCTGTAAGGGTTATTGAGAATTATTCCTTTTTCTGGTTCATCCCATTTTTCTGGCTTATCTGGTTCAGTTTCTTTTAACAATCACTTAGGCATGTTCATTTTGAGGACTGTACTTTATTTGGTGATTCTGTCTCTTTTCTGTTTGATTTTATGAGAAGCCATCCCATTCCAGGCACATCCAAACTCTCAGTTTGCTTTAAGTTATGATAAGAGGAAGCTGTATATCAAATTTAGTGCTCCTAGATCTTACCATTTAGTATCAAACAGACACATCTTCTAAAATATATAGAAGATATATTCATTATGGCACTAACATGGATTGCAGACCATCATAGTGTTCCTTCTATTTGCAGGTTACAGCCATTCACTACACATTCCAAACTTGTGTGTCTGTGTTTAGGTTGTTAAGTATTTGAGGAAATAGCCCGTCTCCTATGATGTGTTGGTACAATATCTACTACAGGAAGGCCTTAATTTAAGTTGGGGTATGTAGATATCGTAGTACAAATAATAAATAATTGTACTTATCAGTGAAGGCTTATCCATGAAAAGCTTTATAAGTCAGATGATTGAGCCAGATCAGAGCTGGAAAAGTAGGACATCTACAAATATAAATGAAATTAAAGAAAAGGTGACAAGAGGTACAGGAGTGTTTGAGAGGGAAAGGGAGAAGTGTGAATGAAGCCCCTGAAACTAGACAAACAGGGTGTAGAATTGGGAAGAATTAGTCACCAGTATGTATTGAAACTTCTCCCTCTTGTCTATTTCATTGCCAAACTGCCAAATCATGGTGCTGCAATCTTATCTCCAGCAATACTGTTTCCCTGGGTGATGTTCGGATGGACATTCAGAGCTTTTCTTGGGTGCTGTCAAGATAGTTCCTAGGCATATTATTTTCAAAGAGAAGCGTGCAGCTGCTGCCAGTGTTGCCATTGTAATACTCGGTAAACAACAGGTAAGTGCTGAATGTGCGGGACTGGGAGATGGGTTGGAAATGGGGGGGACTACGGACTATAATGGCAAGGAGAAAGGAGGGTCAGGGCACAACAGGGAGGCAAGATCAAATCAGTATCTTAGATGCCTATATACAAATGCGAGAAGTATGGGTAATAAGCAGGAAGAACTGGAATTGTTAACAAATAAATACAACTATGATATCATTGGTATTACAGAAACCTGGTGGGATGGGATGCATGATTGGCATGTTGGTATGGAAGGGTACGGCTTGCTCAGGAAGGACAGACAGGGAAAAAAGGGAGGAGGGATTGCCTTGTATATTAAAAATGTACACACTTGGACTGAAGTGGAGATGAACGTAGGAGATAGCTGTGTAGAGAGTCTCTGGGTTAAGCTAAAAGGGGTAAAAAATGAGGGTGATGTCATGCTAGGAGTCTACTACAGGCCTTTTTTAAACAATTAACAAAACTATCCAAAGCCCAAGATTTGGTGGTGATGGGGGACTTCAACTATCCAGACATATGTTGGGAAACTAACACAGCGGGGCACAGGCTATCCAATAAGTTTCTGGACTGCATTGGAGACAACTTTCTGTTTCAGAAGGTTGAAAAAGCTACCAGAGGAGAAGCTGTTCTGGATTTGATTTTAACAAATAGGGAGGAACTAGTTGAGAACTTGAAAGTGGAAGACAGTATGGGGGACAGTGATCATGAAATAATAGAGTTCATGATCTTAAGGAAAGGTAGAAGGGAGACCAGCACAATTGAGGTAATGGATTTCAGGAAGGCAGATTTTGATAAGCTCAGAGAACTTGTAGGTAAGGTCCCATGGGAAGCAAGACTGAAGGGAAAAACAACTGAGGAGAGTTGAAAGTATTTCAAAGGGGCGTTGTTAAGGGCCCAAAAGCAAACAATTCTGCTGTGTAGGAAAGATAGAAAATATGGCAGAAGACCAGCTCGGCTTAACAAGGAGATCTTGCATGATCTCAAAATAAAAAAGGAGTCATATAAAAAATGGAAACTAGGACAACTAACAAAGGATGAATATAGGCAAGCAACACGGGAATGCAGGGGCAAGATTAGAAAGGCAAAGGCACAAAATGAGATCAAACTAGCTACAGGCATAAAGGGAAACAAGAAGACCTTTTATAAATACATTAAAAGCAAGAGGAAGACCAAGGACAGGGTAGGCCCACTGCTCAGTGAGGAGGGAGAAGCAGTAACAGGAAACTTGGAAATGGCGGAGATGCTCAATGACTTCTTTGTTTTGGTCTTCACCGAGAAGTCTGGAGGTGTGCCTAACGTAGTGAATACAAGCAGAGAGAGGGTAAGTTTAGAAGATAGGATACACAAAGAACAAGTTAAAAATCACTTAGGAAAGTTAGATGTCAGCAAGTCACCAGGTCCTGATGAAATGCATCCCAGGATACTCAAGGAGCTGATAGAGGAGGTATCTGAGCCTTTAGCTATGATCTTTGAAAAATCATGGCAGACAGGGGAGATTCCAGAAGACTGGAAAAGGGCAAATATTGTGCCCATCTATAAAAAGGGGAATAAGAACAACACAGGAAACTACAGACCGGTCAGCTTAACGTCTGTCCCAGGGAAGATAATGGAGCAGGTAATTAAGGAAATCATATGCAAACACTTGGAAGGTAATAAAGTGATAGGGAATAGCCAGCATGGGTTTGTGAAGAGCAAGTCATGCCAAACTAATCTGATAGCTTTCTTTGATAGGATAACGAGCCTTGTGGATAAGGGAGAAGCGGTGGATGTCATATACCTAGACTTTAGTAAGGCATTTGATACGGTCTCGCATGATATTCTTATTGATAAACTAGGCAAATATAACTTAGATAGGGCCACGATAAGGTGGGTGCATAATTGGGTGGATAACCGTAGTCAGAGAGTTATTGTTAACGGTGCTAAATCCTGCTGGAAAGGGATAACAAGTGGAGTTCAGCAAGGGTCTGTTTTGGGACCCGTAATGTTCAATATCTTCATCAATGATGTAGATATTGGGATAGAGAGTATGCTTATTTAGTTTGCAGATAATACCAAACTGGGTGGGGTTGCAACTTCTTTGGAGGATAGGGACATAATTCAAAATGACCTTAGCAAGTTAGAGAAATGGTCAGAGGTAAACAGGATGAAGTTTAATAAAGAGAAATGCAAAGTGCTCCACTTAGGAAGGAACAATCAGTTCCATACATACAAGATGGGAAGCGACTGTCTAGGAAGGAGCATGGCGGAAAGGGATCTAGGGGTCATAGTGGACCACAAGTTGAATATGAGTCAACAGTGTGATGCTGTTGCAAAAAAAGCAAATATGATTCTAGGATGTATCAACAGGTGTGTTGTAAGCAAAACTCGTGAAGTCATTCTGCCGCTCTACTCTGCACTAGTTAGGCCTCAGCTGGAGTACTGTGTCCAGTTCTGGGCGCCACATTTTAAGAAAGATGTGGAGAAATTGGAAAGGGTACAGAGAAGAGTGACAAGAATGATTAAAGGTCTAGAGAACATGACCTATGAAGCCAGGCTTCATGAACTGGGCTTGTGTAGTTTGGAAAAAAGAAGATTAAGGGGGGTCATGATAGCGGTTTTCAAATATCTAAAAGGGTGTCACAAGGAGGAAGGAGAAAATTTGTTCCTTTTGGTTTCTGAGGACAGGACAAGGAGTAATGGGCTTAAAGTGCAGCAGGGGAGGTTTAGATTGGACATTAGGAAAAAATTCCTAACTGTCAGGGTGGTCAAATATTGGAATAAATTGCCAAGGGAGGTGGTGGAATCTCCCTCTCTGGAGATATTTAAGAACAGGTTAGATAGACATCTGTCAGGGATCGTGTAGACGGAGCTTGGTCCTGCCTTGAGGGCTGGGGGCTGGACTCGATGACCTCTCGAGGTCCCTTCCAGTCCTATGATTCTATGATTATACACCATTTGCTTTGCCTCTCTTACCAGCTCCATTATTTTTACTTTTAATTTTCTCCACTTAGAGCAAAACTTATGTCATTATTGCTAACCTGGCCATTGGCAAAACACAGCAGCACCAGCTGCAGTTTTACTGATCCCGAGATCCCCAACTGAATTTGTATCAAAACCTAGAAATCTGATTTACAAGGAAGCATTTAGATATATTGGTTTAAAGGAAAACTGCAGAGATTGGCTACAATAGCTTTGAGTAGTTAAATGAATATGTCTTCTTCATCCATCCTGCCAAATCTGAGGGTACATTTACACTACAAGTTTCTTTCGAAATAAGCTTTTCCAGAAGATATCTCCCAGAATAGCTTATTTTGAAATAGAGCAGCCACACTACAGGGAAGCCTCAAAATTCGTCTGAGGCAGACTCCTCTAATGTGGACACGCTATGTCGATTTAGAGCCCCAGGAGGCACTGGGGAGGAATAACTTTGGAATGGCCCTGGTGAGGAGCTATTTCAACATAGCAGCAGTGGAGCGTCTACATACACCCTCTTCTGAAAAATCTTTTTTTAGAAGAGGCCTTATTCCTAGTGGAATGAGGTTTACCAATGTCAGAAAAAGCTGTCCATTATTTCAACTTTCTGTCAAAATAACACAATTGCTGTGTAGACGCTAGTATTGTTTTTCTGGAATAACGGCTGTTATTCCAGAAAAACGGTGCAGTGTAGATGCACCCTGAGTATTTATCTAGCTCTCTTTGTGCTTATCAAAAAAACTGACAATGGTTAGATTGCGAATGTGCTGTTACAACTATGATGCTGACCAATACTGTTTCATCATGTCCTTGAACGCCCTTGTCTACTTGGCTATATCCATCTGTTGTCTCTTGTGTGTCTAGACTACTGGGTTTTGTCGACAAAAGTGGACTTTTGTTGCCAAAACTATACCTGCATCTACACTACCATCGAGTTCTGTCAACAGTAAGTCAACAGAACGTGGAAGTTTTGTCGATAGCAGTAAACTTTGTTCTACGAGGAATAAAGCTTTTTTTCAACAGAGTTATGTTGAAAAAAGGCACTATTGCATTCACACTGTGCTTTTTCAAAAGAGAGCATCTAGACTCTCTGTCGACAAAGCGGCTTGCTTGGTTGATAGAAATGGCTGTTGTCTAGATGCTCTTTTTCGACAGATGCTTTGTCGACAGTATCTGTCGACAAAAGCATGTAGTCTAGACGTACCCCTAAATTGTGAACTTTTTGGTGTAGGTACCAAAGCACCATCCTTTTGTTCTGTGATTGGTGTAGGATCAGGCCTTATAGTTGAGTGGTTCTGAACATGTACCTTGGGGATATGCAAAGGTCTTCCAGGGATTACATCAACTCATCTAGATATTTGCCTTGTTTTATAACAGGCTATATCAGGGTCATAGAATCATAGGATTGGAGAAGACCTCAGGAGGTCATTGAGTCCAACCCCCTGCTAAAAGTAGGACCAATCCCAACAAAATCATCCCATCCAGGGCTTTGTCAAGCTGGGACTTAAAAACCTATACAGATGGAGAACTAGGCAACCTTTGGCACATGATCCACATGGCAATCCTCTGGCAAGCTGAGAATGACCATCTGCAGGCATAACCTTCACAGCTCCTATTGGCTAGGAGTGGCAAACCATGGCCACTGGGACTGTGAGGGGGGAGGAGCTGCAGATGCTCAAAATAAACAAATTGTCTCATGGCCCACCAATGATTACCTGGACCGGCCATGTGCCAAAGGTTGCTGACCTCTGGGCTATATAAACATTGACCAGTGCAGTCAATACGAATTAAAATTTAATTCAGTGACTTGTTTATACTGCTCAGTATATGGAAATGCAAGCACAATATTTAGATTTCAATTGATTTATTTTATAATTACTGTATAGGGTACAAATGAGAAAGTCAGCAATTTTCAGTAATAGCGGTTCTATGGCACTTATATTTTTATGTCCGATTTTATAAGCAAGTTGTTTTAAAGTGTGGTGAAACTTGGGAATGGGGACACGAATAAGACCCCTGAAAGGCCTACAGTAGTCTGGAAAAGTGGAGGACCACTGCTACAGATCAACATTCTCTTAATTACATCGTATACACAAACAAGAGTGTTTCCTTTTGTCTCTGTAGTTTTCCTACATGTAGTAAAATAGCTTTAATTTAATTGGGAAAATGGATGTCCCAGTTCCCAGTATTTGTTTCCTAGATCTCTCTGATTTTACTTCCAGCTTTTCACACAACAGGAAATTACAGATAATGTAATGCGTTGAATGGTCTATGGTATTTTTAATGCAACCCAAACTGTTGTATATAGACTTCACATTCCAATGACACTTTTAGGATATTTCAAATGCTTGACTCCCTACCATGGAGTGCTGCATTTATATATACATACGAACAGACTTACCCAGCATTGCTCAGGTCCTTCAGGGCAGGGCCTTGGGGATGTGGGAGAGAGGAGATGAAGAAGACAGGGGGCAAGAGGCACGTCCTCTCCTCCCCAGACCTCTCTCCCACCCACCTGGGGCCTGTTCTCTCCCCGCTATGCCACCCCATCAGCAGCCAAGGGCCTGTTCTCCCCTCCCTACAGTGATGTGGCCAAGGGCAGGGGTAGCGTAAAGGATTTGGTGCAGGGGGGCTACTTACTCAATGTGCTGGCAGGCAAGATGGCAGAGGCCCAGCCCAGCTGGCCACACCCTTGGTGGTACAGCTGCCCTCAGTGGACAATCTGCAGGAGAGCTCTCCTCTGCGAGCTTGCTTCCCCCAGTGGCCACTCTTATATTGCATCCCTCCAAACAGAAGCTCCTCCTTTTGTAAGTTATGGAAAGGAGTCCTTTTTCTCATTTTCCCAGGGCTTCCAGTTCTCCTGGCACAACCAAACCCGACCGTGCTTTAAGTAAGGAGAAGAGGAAGCTGCACACCACATTTGGTGGACCCAGCTGGTTTACCTGGCTTTGCTACCCTTAACTCATTTACTTTTTGTTTTTCGGAAAACAAAGTGAAAAATGTCCATTCTTTATTTGAATCATTGCTCTGGGTTGGGGCTGGGGATGAAGAGTTCAGTATGCAGGCTCCCTCAGGAGGGAGGACAACCCCAACCCTCTCTCAATGCATCAGCTTGGGACCAGGTGAGAAGCACCTCTCCATGGCCACTGCAGCTCTATGGCACAGATGGGGGAGGGGTGCATGTCCCCCGGCTGGGACAGGTCCAGGTTCATCTGCCCCTGTGCTCCCCAGCTAGAGTGAGGAATGCAGCAAACTGTGCAATTTCTCCTTGCTCCTTGACTAAGGGGAACAGCTAGCAATGTTCCTGTATGAATCTGGGGGAAAGGGAAGGGTGAGTTTCAGCATCCCCCTCTCATCCTCACTAAAACATGCCTGGGGGGATGGGAAGCTCAGGGCTGTGTCAGTCCCGGACATGGGGGTGCGCCCCCAGCCAGCCCCTTTCACTTGCCTGGTGTATGGTTTTCTGAGAAGCATTCCCATTCTAGGCACAGCTAAACCCTTACCTTGCTCTAAGTTATGATACAAGGAAGGTGTCTAATGAATGTGGTGGTCCTAGCTCTTATCATTTAGGAGGAGTTGTTGGATAGACAGACAGACAGACAGACTCTCAAATATATAATAGATATGCATAATCAGGAGTGCACCAGCAGTATTAGAAACATAAAAGAAACATTTAAAATTAAATTGTGGTGGATCAGGAGTTAGAGAGGAGCTTCTATTCCCTTTGGGTACATTTGTAACATTTAATCTAATCATCATTCAGCAGTAGATACAATTCCAGCCTACATCAAAGTAACTAAAATACTGCTTTGATGGTTTAATAGTAGCTAGCAGGGTAATGACAGGTGGCCACAACTGCAATCCTAATTTGAAACAAGCTGCAATCTTGGTTAAAGACATATATACCTCTCTGGAATTCTTTGAAGCCTGTTTCTTTGAATGAACTGGGAAATACAACCAAACCCGGGACTACAGTAAATTTCAAGGGCTGTGCTCGACATCCTTTCTCCATTGACATGGCTGTTAGCAGCACATTATTCAACAGTGGCAATAATATTGTTGTTTGTTCAGCTCACATTTTATATTAGCTGAAGAAGATGAAAGAAAACTGTCATTGGGAAGAGTGTTACATAATACACCACAAATATATTAGCAAGCAGACACAGTACTTCGGAAACTGAGTCGTGATGAAAATAGTTTTCTTGTTATGGATTTCTCTAGCATGCTCTTTGTCATTAGGCATAGTGGATTTTCCTTAATAATGAGGGATATTCCTCATGAAGAATTTATGAAAAACCCTCTCAAACCTTATTGTGCTTATTTAAAAAAGCCCACATTACTTTGGAGTGGACCTAGCTCTATAGCAAGAAATATAAGCTGGACAAGGGAGCAAAAGGCTCATTACATAAGCTAGAAGGCATGCAGCCCAAGAGGACAATATGTGATGCAAATTGGTCAGGTAATGAATAGTTATTCAAAATTCCATAGGCTTGCCCAAGAGGTGAGATTTTCAAAATAAAGGTGGGTTCATTATATGCACCAGTCTTGGTAAGTGTGCTTGCAAACTCAGTGTTATGAACTGCACACATGGGTTTTGCATAGTTACAGTGAAGAGAGAGAGGACTGTCCAGAGGTGAGAGAATTAGTCTGGAATTCAGAAGAACAGGGTTTGCTTCCCTGCTGCCCCAAAGATTGCCTACGTATTCTCAAGCAAGGTGCTTAGTCTTTCTGTGGGTCAGTTCCCTATGTGACAAATGAAGATTTCACTTCCCTCATTCACAAGAGTGAAAAAGATTATGAATCACTCAGCTACCCCAGCAGTGGAGGTCATATAACCACTAATGCACAGTACTTCTGCTTACACCTGGCTGGAACTCAGGATTTCTGGTTGTTTACAAAATTCAATTATTCAAAATTGGGGTTTATTCTGATTATGAACAAAGCTCTACCACTTTTTTAAAAAAAATCATATACTCATAGGACTGGAAGGGACCTCCAGAGATCATCTAGTCCAGTTCCCCAAACTCATGGTAGGACGAAATATTATCTAAGACCATTCCTGGCGGGTGTTTATCTTACTTGCTTTTATAAATCTGCAGTGATAGAGATTCCACAACCTCCCTAGGCAATTTATTCCAGTGTTTGACCACCCAGGCAGTTAGGAAGTTTTTCTTAATGTCCAACCTAAACCTCCTCTGCTGCAATTTAAGCCCATTGCTTCTTGTCTTATACTAAGGAGAAAAATTTGTCTCCCTTCCTTGTCAAAATCTTAGGTACTTGAAAGTTGTTGTCATTTCCTTTTCTTGGTCTCTATTTTCTAGACTAAACAAACCCATTTTTCCCCCAACCTTCCCTCATAGGTCATGTTTTCTAGACCTTTAATAATTTGTGATGCTTTTTTCCAGACTTTTGTCAATTTGTCCACGTCTGTCTTGAAATGTAGCATCCAGAACTGGACACAATACCCCAGTTGAACCCTAGTCAGCACAGAGCGGAGTGGAAGAATAAATTCTTGTATCTTAGGCTATGTCTAGACTGCAAGTCTCTTTCAAAAGAGGTTTTTTTGAAAGATACTTTCAAAAAAGCCTCTTTCAAAAGAGTGTCTAGACTACAACCAGTACTTTCGAAAAAGCAAGCTGCTTTTTCGAAAGAGAGCACCCAGGAAGTCTGGATGCTCTCTTTCTAAAAAGCACAGTTTGCATTACATAACACCTTTTTTCGAAAGAGCACTTTTGAAAAAAGGCGTTCTTCCTCATAAAATGAGGGTTTCTGCAGTTGAAAAAACTGCCACATTCTTTTGATTTACTTTCAAAAGAACGCGGCAGCAGTCTAGACGCAGGTAAAGATTTTTTGAAAAAGGCCACTTTTTTTGAAAAATCCCTGTAGTCTAAACACTCTCTTAATGACAACACTCCTGCTAACAACACAATTTTTACTTTTTTTGGAACAGTGTTATACCATTGACTCCTATTTAGCTTGTGATCTAATATCAGCTCAACTTCCCTTGCCCCAGATACATTTTTCAAAACCTGAAAAGTATTCTCTTTGGCAACATCGACACATGGAATTTTTGTGATCGAGAATACTGTTGTGATAATTTCATGTTTAAATTAGGCAAAATTAAATTTGCTAGCACAATTTTCCAAACTGCACAAACAGATACATGCAAGGGCAGGAGTCTTCAAGCACTGTGTGCCACTCCTTTGTGCAGTCCGTTGCTTATTAGGGGCATAAGGCCTGATTTTTGTAAGGAAACAGCAATCTCTTTATTTTTGCAAGGATGGTTTTGCACCCTCCCCTCAAATCAGACAGATAAAGCTATATGAGGACTAATGAGCTGAACTGTGATACCCTAGATCCGTGGTGTCCAACATGCTAGCCACTAGCCACATGTAGCTATGTGGCTGCTTGAGTGTGGCTAGTTTTCTATAGCAGTAGCCACTATAGTGGCTTCTGCTTCAGAACTGGTTGGACACCATGGTCCTAGCTTATATACAGATACTCATGTTAGCACTTTGCAAGCTAATCCAAGTATAAATAGCAATGTAGCCATGAAAGCAATGGCAGTGGAGGCATGGCTGAGCCATGCTGAGTACATGCCCACTGGTTTCAGTCAGGCTTGTACTTGATAGCTGAGCAGTGCCTCCGTGGCTTCCGCATATTAGTACAGATACCTGGTGATGTACACTCATGTTAACTTGAGGAGAATTAGCGCGAGTATGTGCCAGACAAACAGGGAATAACCCCCCCCCCCCCACACACACACACCTTGTAGTGCAAGCATGGCCTAAGCCATCTTTTTGGGGGATTAGTTCAAAAGAAGCTATACCAGCAAGAAGGGGAGACAGAGAGAGTTCAGTGCATACTTTCTTCACTCCTCTTTCACACCCTAAAAGAAGCTGGGAGTGAGTGGGCAGAGAAAAGCATTCCTTTTTGCTTTGTAGATGCGGCTAATAGCAATGCAAGATGGGGGAGATGTTCTCTTCCCTCGGCACCACTGTTAGAGTGGGGTTGTATGGGGACTGCAACTGCCCTAATAAACATTTGTGAAAGAGTTTGGCAAGTGTCTTTTTATATTTCCCCTCCCCCATGAGTGCCATTAACCACTAGGGTAGAGTCTCATTTTCATGGGCCTAATGAATATTTAAATAAAATGTTGGGAGCAAACAGTGCTGCCAGATTTAACTAGTCCTTATTATGGCTGTTGAAGAATCATACTATGAATGGGTAGATTTTTTTTAAAAGTATAACAATTCAGTATTGTGGGAGGTTGGGGCAATGCCAAGAGAGAAAGAGAGATGTGTTGATTCACCATATGAAGACGTTATAGGTTGGAACTAAATACTTTCTTGTCAAGGTCATCACTGCGCAGTGAATGGGATCTACATGGATGGAATACTGTACTGTACTGATGTTGAACTAGGACTGCTCCATTCACCCATTAGGTTATTAGTGCCACAGTAGTTCCTAATTAATTCTGAACTCATCCTATCTTACAACAGCCTCTCATTAGCACAATGTGATGCTCCTTCAGGACTGGATCCTTCATGCTGTCTTCCTTCTCTATTGAGGACAGATATTCAAATAAGTTAACCAGTCTTAATTAGCCCACACAATTACTGTGATTGTGCAGCAGGCATAGGTGTCACCAGCCATTTCTGTTCACAGCTACTTGATTTGCATGCACAGTCCAAGTAACTCCGTGCATAAATTATGAATACACTTGTGATACAACATGTAAGAGCAGTTGGGTGGCTCATTTGTTTGAACAACTAGCTCTTGAAGTCTGTTTTTAAATACCTTGGAATAGTGTAGGTTAATTTAGGGACAGATTGTTTTTCACCTCTTTGAAGGCAGATAAAAAGGGGCAATGATTCAAGGAACTACTACCCTCTGCATGCACAAGGCTCCAGATACACTTACAAAGCTAGCGCACAAATACGAGCAATAGTGTAAGTAAGGCACTTTATAAATATACAGTTTTATTTACTGGCGCTCTTCAAATGGTTCTAAATAAATCTGAATTCATTAATACTTGTGGTGGAATTATGAATTGTATGACACCATCTGTATGTTAAAGTGCATTTAAATATAATTAAAGTTCAAGGAACTTTGTGCGGTAATACAAAAGACACTATACGAGTCTAAAACTGAGTGCCTTCTAAAAGAAAACATCTGGAAGCACCGAGACTTAAGTATTATTTTTGTTCTATTGACCAATTCCTACATTTCTCCTTGAAATATCAAACTATAGAATTTCAAAGTCCACAGAATGATTTGTCTGCTCCTAGGGGTGTACTTGTTCTCTGTCTTTATTTTGAATTGGCTGGTGCCCTTAACTGTTCCCAGAATGGTGTAAGGAATCATATAATCTGTCTTAATTTTTTTATAACAGCCATGCACAGTATGTGACGAAAGGCTGAAGGGCCTAGATTATGGGTGGGAGCTGTTCTATCATGCTTCATGCAATTGTGTGGTGAGAGAGGTGCTTTAAGACCCAAGAATGAGCTTCAATTTGGTTGAGTAACACACTCCTGAACTTCAGCTGTGACTCATTTAGTGTTCTTTGAAAAATGTAGTTTAATATTTATTCTGCTGCCCATGACTTATTAAATGTTCTGCTACTGTGACTATCATCACCTATTGTTAAGAACTTATAAATACTGGAGAAACATGACTTGTCAGGGCTGATTATTAAGTCTATATAAGTTGCCTACAACCTACCAAAGTAATACTAGCAACCAAACTAATATATATTTGACAACTCTTTTTTTTAGGGCCCCTGCTACTGTTTTTAGGAACAAATACTGTAGGAAATTGATACACTAATAACTTTAGTTTACAGGACTTATCTCTGCCAATTAATCTTTGCAAAATTTTGCTCGTCTTCCTTGAATGCTCAAGAAATTTTGATAGCATGTAGCTCTATATCTGCACTGCTTGAAAGAGCTTCATAATCTGCTGTTTTACACTATCTCTGCAGAAAGCCACTCAATTGCAAAGCAGTTATGTTTTAATGGTCTACAGATTTTATTTTGAAGGGTAAACATATTACCTCACTACTAGGAATGTGGTGATGCCTCTTCTTAATAGATGATTATACTAATTAGTGCAGTACAAAGGTTTTTTTCAAATGGAACCTGAAGTGCTATGAAACTTTGTTGTTTTACACAGGCATACCCATGAGGGTAGGCTAATGGAAGCAACATCTCAACTCATTCCCCAAACATTTGGCAACGTGAAAATGAGCCATATTGACATTTCTGAATTATTTTCTTTCCCCCCAACCAAATCAATTAACTAAAATAAACATAATTTTACTGATTTTGGTTGACCCATACTTTGCCTTTTTTTTTAAATAGCCAAAATTTACCCAGCTTTAATTCCATGCTAAAATATGAACTGTTTCTCTAAAATAAGAATAAAAGCTCCACAGACTATCCATCATAGTCACAATCCTAACTATGTGAATGAATTTATCATATGCAATAGAGATGTTTAGAAACACATGATAATCTCTCATTCTGTTTTATGTTGTTTTATGCTACATTTAAAAGCTGAAGACTGCAAACGCAGACCTTTGGAAACTTTTGGCTTCAGTAAAAAAAAAAAAGAACACTATTGAATGCAAAACATTAATGTAGTGCCAGAAAAATGACATACACCACGCAGATCTCCCTCCCTCAGATATTTTTTCACTTCCAAACTTCTGCTGGATGAAAAGGGGCAATGTATGACTCCTTTAAAAAGGCAAACCAGGATTTAAAGCAGCTGGAATTTCAGTCCAGGAAGTGTGTTCAAGGCTGATATTGGGAAAGCGACCATGTCCACCAATCAAAGTGTATCTCCTGTGTCCTTTACCATTTTTTAAATGTCAGTTGAAATGATTGGTTCAGTTGCTATTTAAAACAGATCAGCAACTTCGACTGGTGATACATGAATTCCTATGATCTCCAATGGATTTGCCCATATGAAAAAAATAAACCTAATGGAAGAGGAATTTTATCTGTTGTTCTTTCAGTTAGCTTTCCTATGCTGACTTGTCTGTGCTGATTTAATTTTATGGTTGCTAACACAAACTGCATTAAAAGAACTTTATTTAAGTTACAACGTAAAATGCTTAAAAGCTAGGAATTTGCAGAGCTTAAGTTGCCTGTGCAGCTGTATTTCTACCCCCTTGTTTGTCCATACTGTGTACTAAATGAAGCAGGGATCCTGTGGAAAAGAAGTGTGAGATCATGTTAGCAGAGACTACACAATAATGCATGCACACAAGGAGGCAGAATGAAGATTGCATGGGTAACCATAAACCTGGCATTTCTTAACTTTTGAATTCTTGACTTTACAACCTAAATTACATTTTTAGTGTAGCTTTTAGGTTATTTTCTAAGGTTTGTTTTTTTTTAAGAAAAAAGGTAAAAACACTATATTATGTACAGCTAAGTTCAAGAGTATTACCATTTACATCACTGAGTTAATGAAAGCCTTAATGCAATGCACACCCTTAAGTACCTTGTTGATGCTGGGACCTTGCATGGTAAATAAGAAGAGAAAGTGCTTGCTATGTGAGTGTCCACATCCCAGATGAAATGATGGACAAGAAGAGAACTAGAACCCAGGCTTACTGCTCTAACTTTAAGATAATTCTTTTCAATTGATGCCACCAACTGATATTGGAACATTTGGTTCCAAACAGATTAGAAAATTAAATTTAAAATTATATTTTTTTCTAATGCATTTTCCCCCTCACATTGTTATGGGCTTTGCAGGAAGATAATTAACCTGAAGGATCTTATTTGACCTCACCTTCAACTTGGGATGCATAACTCATCACAGTCCATTGTCTTCTCTTGGAGCTTACTACAAAGGGGACTGCTACTTAAATAGAGCTGTGCTCTTAATTCTCTTCACTACTGTCTAAATTTACATCATAATTTCCTTCCTCATGTAACTGACAGGTACTTAATACAAATCTTACGCTCCACGGAAGGAAAAAAAACCTTGAACGTTAGTTGTGTATTCTTCATTTAATTTTTATGAACACTTAGCAGGTTACCTTTTGTTTTGATTTTTTTCTTGAAGTCTAATTATTCTATATGTCCTTTCATATTTTGTCTAATCTGCAATTGTATTTCTCATTATCATTTTGTGAAGATATGCTTGCTATTTCCTCTGGTTTCAGTCTCTCGCTTTTATGTTTCACTTGTACAAAATTAATTACATTGTACCTTCAAGCATAATTTTAACAGTGTCTCCATTGCACTGTGGCTGCCTTTAATTAATGCTCTTCTAATGTAGGTTTTAGAGAGAAATGGTGCAATATTCTGAGCATCAAAGAAACAAAAGATCTAACAAAGCTGAAATGAAAGAGCCAGACAAAGCAGCGCACAATGTATTCTCCCTGGAAAATGTCATTCCAACTTTATTGTAGCTAGCAAAACCAGAGACGATAGATTCATTATGAATGAGGACAAGTAGAAGCTGCTTGGTATGGCTCATTCCAAATGGAGGGAAGCCTGTATAACACTCAAAAGCTCATGGAACAAGTTCAAGTTCTCATGAGTACTGTCTCTCAGGAACCTGGTGGAGCTCTGACCAGTTGTTGTGCTTTCCCCACTCGAATGTGTGCTATTAGTATATTGCAACCCAATACAAATGGTAACTTGAGCCGCTCATGCCACCCTCTAGAGCAGTGTTTCCCAATTTTATTTGGCCACAGAACCCTTTCAAACTCAAAAGAATTTTGTGGAACCCCTAATAGCAGTCTTATATATGGAGCTGAAAAAGTAGACCACGAATAAGTAAGGATAATAATAAACAAATGCTAAACAAGGTCATGAGATCAACGCAAATGAAAATTGGTTTTAATACAATTCATAAATGCTTAATATTTATTATTATTATTATTTTAATAATAACATGTTATTATAATGGAATTTTCTTGCGGAACTCTTATTTTCACTTCGCGGAACCCCAGGGTTCCCCGGAACACCATTTGGGAAACGCTGCTCTAGAGATTGCAGTAGTGCTAAAGGAATGGTCTCTTGGGCTGGCTCCCAGGATTGAAATGACTTTGAGTGGTTTTCCTCCAGGTATTTAGCTCATCAGACAGGGACGTCCTTAGGATTTATGGGGCCTGACACAGTACTATTAAACTGGTGCTCTTATGCCAAATGGCAGCCAGGAGGAAGGGGTTGATGATTTTTTATAGATGCGATTTTATCATCTTCAGCAACATACTAAAGAAATATTTTAAAGCAAAATGTAATTTAAGGTCCTGTAGACAAGCCCAGTAAATTGAGAAACTGAGAGTAGATGCCTGGGGTTGGCAAATGTCTGTTAAATGGCTTCATTACCACTTGAATGGCTCTTTCACAGGTTTAATGTTCTGCTAATAGCTCTGGCAGGCTTTGTCACTTGCAAGTTAACTAGATTCTCTCCAGAGGAAGCAGAGCCACAGAACAAGGGTAGGAGGAGGCGGATGGATGGACATTATGACCCACTGGTGCCCCAGATTTTTTGTGTCCTGCACAGCTAAATAGTTTGCATATGGGTAAGAACGATCAGGTCACCACACACTGACACATACTGTTTCAGAACATTGGATGGGATTCTAGCCATATGACTATTGTTCAAATCGAGAGGAGCAGGGTGGCTAAGATTGCGTGACACTTAAAAAAGTGGAGCCCTGTATTTCCTGTAACCCTATTAGGGCACACAGACTTAAAATCTGGAGATCTCCAGAGTTTACCAATGTATTTTAATTAGTTGCACCTTCATAAATGAACTTCCAAAGACAGTAAGCCCATGAATGCACTTGCACTTTTTATGCATTTTGAAGATGGCTTGATTTATTTTTAAAGCATTGTTATTTTTGTGGGTGCAACTACATGCCCAGTCATCATTGCACCTGTACATCAGAAATGAGATATTTGTATTGGTAAAAAAATATGGAAGCCAAGGTGAGACCTTGTCCAATAGCAAGAATTGAAATGTATGTCCTCACATCATATTCATGTGCTGTTCTGGTCTCCTAAATGTAAAGCTGTTGAATTTGTTTAGTTTTTTGGGGGGATAAGAAAATATTTGAAACATTTGGTTTGGGAAGAGAAGACTCAAAAACTATTTGTAATGGGAGAAGAGAAAGAAACAAAACAAGGTAGGTTGAATTAGAATCCACCAACTTTGATGGTGTCTCTAAGTTGAAGGAGCAAGACAGTCAGTCAAAGTTCTACCTTTCATATTCTTATAAAATGTCAGGAGAACTGGATTTCAAAGCACTATACTATACAAGCTCAGCCTTTTAAAGAACACAAAAACCTTTGATTTCAGAAACAAATGAAAGGAAAAATATGATTCTGTGAAACAAAGCATTCTACACATGTATATTTTTAGTGCCATATGTTCAGACTAAAGAACCAGGTGCCCTCATATTAGTTAATGTGGAGAAGAAAGGCATCTCCAAATCATCTTTGAAATTGCAGTTCAGAGACAATAAATTCGAAACTGGTCACTGGGCAGAGGACAGAACCACATTTTGAAACATTAAATACCTTAAAGCAAGCCTTTGGATCTCCATTTTGCTTTCATTCCTGAATTTCTTTCTTTATGAGATTAACAATGGAAGATTTTTTTTTCTTCCTAGAGCTTCCTTCTAAAATTCTAAAGGGGAACTTTCGACATAGTTAAAAAATATGAGAGTTGCCTTTCATGTGTCAAAATATCAAAGGGCTTCAAGAAAATGGAGATTCAATTGAAATACTTTTGCATATGTCATAGTGGCGGAGGTGTGATTTTTTGAAGGGCAAGGGGAGTTTAGCCTTTTCTAATATATGTTCTTAAAGAGTATAGTTCTATAAAATACAATGTTATATGACCCAGAATCCAGCATGCATTCCCTTTGTTTTAATGTCTTGGTAATGTGCACATTCATATACATGCATTTAATGCTTGAGTAGATTTTATTGTTTATGGCACAGTCATTAAAAAACTCAACAGTCCACAGGAATAATAAAGTTATTTGAATAATAACAGATTCCTGTGCTAGAGCATTCACAGAAGCCATTTTCAAAGTGACAAATCAAGCCAAAAGCTTTATATGACTCTATTTAACCTCGCGTCTCTGATGAACCTGGCAATGTGGGCAGCTCCCCTTATTATTTATAGGTATATATGCCAGGGTCTGTAGTCCCTTGGATAAATGGTAAGAGACTTAGGGTATCAGAGGTCACTGAATAGGAAACTAAAAGATTAGTAGTGCCTTACTGCATAAGTCATCCCATTGACTTCTGTGAAGCTGCATGTGGAGTAAGGTACCACTCAAGGTGAGAAAGTATGTCTGAATCTGCTCATAAAGGAGGAACAAAGTGTCAGAAACCTTTACACCATTCTCTGTAGGGTTTTTCATTAAAGAGGAGTTTTAAGTTCACGTTATTTCTCCCTGTTGTATGTGGCGATGGGAAAAAGTGGAACTCCTGTAAGGGTGGCACCAGTCCAACCTGCAGAATAGATCACAGACAGGAGTTGGAAAGGCAGTGGGACTCCTGTAATGCCACAGTGAAGGTTTGATCTGGCAGGATTTTGGCTTTTATATGCAATACATTTACAGTCTAACATTGATCCATATCTTCTAACTTTCATTGCTAGAGCTTTTAGTTAAACATAATCCAAAGTAAATTTGCTGTAACCCAAACTATTAGAAGATCAAGATTATCTGGCCTCCTGGCTCCTTAAACTTTTCATTATAAGAGAATCATCTTGAACTTAACTAGGCAGATGCTTTTTCCCCAGGAGGTCATCAATAGCTTCCTCTTCAAACAGTGTATTTCATCTTCCATTGCAAAACACATCATATGGCTTTGTCATCGCTACTGTGCCAATCCTTTTGACTCCTTCTGAAGTTTTTGATTTGCTATCTCTAAGAGATTATTTTGTTTGTTCAGTCAAACTCATTTCACCAGCCAGCTCAGCTTTTTGGGGTCTTACAGTACATCAAAGTACTGCCACCAGCTTCCTTTAGCTCTTTCTCAGCTATCACTAGGGTTCTGTTGCCGGCAAGAGTGAATCTCAGGTCCAACACTGGGTTCTCAAAGTACAAAAAAACACTACGCAGGTATCTGTCAAACACAAGCAGTTTATTTCCTAACAGCTATCATCTGTGCCCCTTAATTAAAAGAACAACATGATAGGAAAAGCGACATTTCTTACATCCCTTCGGCTAGCCAGAAACCCCATTTCGGCTGCGGATGAAGTGGGAGACTGTCTCAGCTTCTGAGGCACCGGTACCCAAAGCCCTTTGGTGAGGTCCAAATTGCTGTGCTCTGGTGCAGCTTTAAATACTGTGTCTTTACCTTGTTTGTGGCTGTTTGGAAATATCCTGGGGTTACTCATTGCTTTTTACAGTATGGCTCAGATGTACTGCTTGTCCTTTGACTTTGTTTACATGATCAGTACATTTAGGTAAAAAAGATTGTTATGTTCCCGCCCTTATCTACAATTCGTTCTTGCTACAATGGCGTATGTTCCTAGATGCTTGCTTCTGACTCATCAGTAGTAGGGAAAAAGCGGGGAGAGGGGGGGAAAGGGGGAGAGAATGGGAAAGGGGGGAGAATGCAGGCCTCACCACCCCTATACTTCACATGTACAGAGTTCTTCCACAATTGACCCCTACAGGTTCACACTTTATCAAAGTTTTCATAGGTGGAGGGGAAAACAGCCCTGGGCTTGCACAGATAGGCTGGTGCCCACAAGAGGAAGCATATATATATATTTTAAAATAAGGAGTATGGCACCTGTAGTGACACAGAGCCTTGTGAATAACAAGCCATTGAGTTGTGTATGTACGAACAACAGACTCTCAAAAGAAAACACAATGATTCCAAAAGAGAAGACAAATCCCTTGCTGTTGCTATAGACAGATAGATATCTATTGAAAGAAAATTCAAACAATGAGCACAGCAGTGTGTGTAAATAGCGAGAGGGTTTTTAAACTACAGGGAAAAGCCAGCATTCTTAAAAGAGGCATCATCTTAATCCATATTTATATAGTTTGCCATAGAAGTGAGACTTCTAGACACACAGATTTTAAAAAGTGAAAACTCCATCCTGCACAAATCAATAGGGTTTTTTTTTTCTACTAACTTGAATGGAAACAGGACCAAGCCCCTAATAATGCCTATGCATTGAAGTGTATCTTTAGGGAAGAGGATCTGTCTGGGAAGAGGGGGGTTGTGTAGTAATCATACTGCTAGGAGCTGCCTCCTCTTACGCTTACATAAAGGAGAATGAAGACATGTCGCTGTCAAAGAGGACTGTGAAGAGGACCCCCTGCAGTGGGAGTCCCAGAAGGAATTATAGTTGTGTTAGACAGAGACAGTACATTAGACAGCACTGACTAAAACGAATGGAAATTTTACTATTATAAAGTTGGGGTATGTCTAGACTACATGCCTCTGCCGACAGAGGCATGTAGATTAGGCTACCTGACATAGTCAATGAAGTGAAGTCAATTGAAATAATCCCCACGTCATTAAAATAAAAGTGGCTGCCGCGCTGTCTAGATGCTGATCTAGATGCAGATCTGTCGGCTGGGGAAGCCTTTGCCGACCGATCCTGTAAACCTCGTTTCAGGAGGCATAGGGGATCAGTTGGCAAAGGCTTCCCCAGCCAACAGATCCACGTCTAGACTGCTGCGCTGTGCCAGATCAGCTGATCGTTGGCATAGCGCGGCAGCCATGTTTATTTTAATGAAGCGGGGATTATTTAAATCCCCGCTTCATTGACTATGTCGGGTAGACTAATCTACATGCCTCTGTCGGAGGAGGCATGTACTCTAGACATACTCTTGGAGTGACAGAGTGGTGAATCAATCACTGTGTCTAAGATATATGAATTTTAATTATGATGAGTTCTGCAAATCCTACTTTTCTGGGACAGCCAGGGGTTCATTTTCTAGAGGGCTGAGGTCTTCTTTCTCTCTCTCTTTTGGAATTGCAGTTCTATTGCAGATAAAAATGCAGTCATAAATTGCACCTTTGAAAAGAAAGGCACACCACTGAAATTTGGCTATAGCTATCCGAATATTGACTGACTCACAATACGAAAACAAAGAACAAAAAATTCCCCAAAACACAAAAAAGGTGGCTGTTCGCCTGACTTTCATGTCTACAGTGCAAGGTTTATTATTTTTTCAAACATCTTTGTGTAATATTTGTTAAACAGAATAAGCTTTTTTAATGTCAGACAGTTCAAAACATAGTAATCCATCCTTTGGGAATGAATGGATATAGTAGGAATAGACAGTGTAAAACTTTTTGGATCAAATATCTTTCTAGAGAAAAATGAAGATTGGGCCATGCCGAAATATTTAGATATTTTAGTTCCAGACAACTTTGTGTGTCAAAATGTCCTTTGTTTTTTCAAAGTTTATCAAAAGAATTAAAATTGGTCAAAATCCAAATGTTCCAAAACTATAGCAACAAAATGTTTTGTTTTGCCCAAAACAAAAGTGTTTTTCTTAGGCTTCCTAGTGTAATTTGGACCTTCTATGGTATTTCCACAAGACAGGACAGAACATTGGTAATGTATTTGCATAGGACTCTTCAGAAAAGTCCAGTCATTCTTTCTGTTGAGGTTCTGCCTTCCATTTTTCTTACTCGGGGCTTACCAACACTCAAAGCACTGTAGTAGTTGTGCCACTGTAGCACTTAGGGAAGATGCCATTTATGCCATGGGAGACCTTCCATGTTTCCAAAACTACACAAGCACAGGCTATAGCAAAACAGAGGTGTATGCAATTGCTCACTTAATTCGCATTAGCAGTCACTGTGGTTTGTTGCACAAATCAGGTGATTGCATATTCATGTAGCTATTCTGGCATTTGTCTGGCCATCTGCACAGGTGATTCAGGTAATTAATTGATCACATTTTGTACAAGTCTCGGGGGTCCTAAATATAAATACGTAAATGCAGCATAATACACAATCGAAACTTTCTTGTACTGAACTTAACATTTTCAAAAATGAATGCCTAATGTTAGGTCATTAACTACATATTTAGGAACCTACATTTGGATCCTAAACTGCAGAAGTATTCAATTCCACAGTGACTGGAATGACAATTGTTCATGTTCAGCACCTCCAAAAATTAGATTATTTATTTAAGTATGTGAACATGGATTTAATTGCTTAGCTTCATGCATAAAGTTTGAAAATGTTGGTCTTTGCATATATATACTAAACACAGATCCAAAAGAACCAAAGTCAAGTATAGGCAAAAGAATCTATATATATTGCATAACTTACAATGCTGCCCTTTCCCTGACTGGTAGCATATATATATGTGTATATTGTGACAGACTCCTGGCAGAAGGCTACAATAGTTTGGTGGAGGGCAGACATGCTAGGATCTGGGTGAATGGGTTTTTTTTTGTTTCCTGAGTGAACTGCCAGAATAATCAAGGCAGACAGGCACCAGAGTCTAATTAAGAACTTGCCTGAAGCAGCAGGCCAATCAGGCATCTGCAGCCAGTTAAGACCTGTTATGCTACTTTAAAAGGTTTTCCCTCATGTAAAGAAGCGGGAAGGAGTGTAGAACTGAGAGGAGGAAGTGTGTTGTTGGAGAGCTGGGGACTGCAAAGAAAAGAGGATTTGGGTTGAAGCAGGAAAGATTTGTTCAAATACCAGGGAGAAGTTACTAGGGGAGTGTTTGGGGAAGTGGGCCAGGGAAAAGGTTGTTGTACTGGGGCTAGGGAAAAAGAAACTCTGACAGTTGCTGGTACCTCTGGGCCAGAACCTAGAGTAGTGGGTAGGCTCAGATTCTTCCAACCCTCCCTACACCACTTTAAAAAAGTCTGATCTTGGAAAGGGAGGCCAGGAGTATGGAGGGGCTTCGCCTTTGATTTAGCCAGTAGTGAGAATGGCTCAGTAAACCGTGACTCTGGCCTCTAGGAAAGATAAGAAGCTGTGTGGAGGGTCGCAGTGAGCCTCTGCGGCATATAATAGTGCAGGATCTATAGGGCACAGCTGGAGCTTTGCCACAATATACATATGTTACCAGTCTGGAAAAGAGCAGCATTGTAAGTTATTCAAAGATTTGCAGCCAGCTTGGTCTATGGATGAATGACCTTAATTTTAGTTTGATGATCCTTAATCAGGCATTACATTCAATGATTTTTCTTTTTGCATATTACCTGTTATGCAAGCTTTCATCCACACCTCCCTTCACTTCAAGCCAGGGATAAGAACAAATGAGAACCACTGTACCAGTATGGCTTCTTTTTTTATTAGAGCAGCACTAAACTACAATCATTTTGCTGAAAAAGGAGCTGTTCATTATATTTATTTGTTGTGCTGCATTGCACCTGCCAGTACAACACAATTGTTGTTTCTGTTGACTGAGACGTACAACATGATGTCATGGAAGTGAAAGTCAGATGATATCACCCACTCAAGTCATGTTCAAATGTGAAGAGAAAGAACAGTCAGAAGTGAATGTTGCTTAAGCATACCTATAAACGTTGCTCACGGCATCCCCTCATCTATTCCTTCACCTTGTAACGGGAACATTTCATCTGGTCAGCAACGTCTCCATGGAATATGCTGCTAGATGAATAGTCGTGGAACTTCGTGAACAACTACAAAACTCTGATACATTGGACAAATGAGTTAGCAAAGTGAATACAAAGAGGTGGACACCGTTAGCTTGCTGACAGAATATTTTGGAGGCTGGCCCGAACAGTGTTTTCCTCACTGTAATTAATTGAATACTTGTGGAAGTGCCGCATTCTATTAAAAGAGGAGACATGGATTTAACACGCACACATGCGTGTGCGTGCACACATACACATTCTTTAAAAAAAACTAGAATGCATAATTTGCTTGCTTTGATCTTCTTGTGGGCTGGAGGGCGAGGGAGGGAGGGGCTGGTCTGATATTACACAATCCTGAGGGGAAAAATGAAAGACTATACAGGAACATAGATTTTTGTATTAAAGTATATCAGATATAGGTAAAACATCTCTGACTCAAAACAGAACTGCTCAATTGTTCAAGAGTAGGAAGTCATTCAGAATCCTATTTAATGAGGTGCTCAAATAGTAGCCATATTATATTTCATTTTTAACAACAATATATGATGACACAGAGGGAACCCCTCCCTACGCAATGTACTGTAACACATTATAATTCAATGATAGATTTTTTAAAAAGAGCTTCATACAACAGCTAGAATTCCTGGGGACGTATATTGCACCCAAACGGTATGAACCCAAACGGTATGACTGAGGCTTTTGATGTCAACCGAGGAGTGTCCAGACTACCACTCTGTGCTGCCAAACAGCTGATCAGCACAGCACGGCAGCCATTTTGATGCAAATGAAGCAGCAATTATTTAAATCACCGCTTCATTTTGCTATGCCTACAAAGATCATCTACATGGCTTCGTTGACGGAGCCATGTAGTGTAGACATACCCTTAGGAGTCCACTGTACATTCTTCAGTCTGTTTAATATAGCACACATTCTTCTACCAATACACACACATTTTTTAAACGAATTTACTTCAGCTATGGCATATTCCCTTTCCAAGAAGAGTCATGAGATCAGGTTTAACTGGACAGAATGATCACAGTAAGGGCATGTCAAAGTTACACACACAAAGTATTTCTGAGGAAAACTGATTGTTATATTTGCATGTGTATTTCTCTGCTCAGTCCGCCAGGAAATTAACACCATGTGATGTATCTCACCAGCTTCTACAAACACTGCTCAAATAGTGAATATTTCAGTATTGGCAACTAGCCACAACCCCCCCCCAAAACCAGTGAGAGTTTTTTTAAAATTTAATCTTTTCTGGGAAGAGGCTAAATTAATCAGCTACATTACAAATGATTCACTCAGCTCAGGCACAGATGATAGAGAAAGTGACAGGCAGACAGATTGAATTCAGGTACATCAAAACCAACAGAAAATGTGGTTATTTGCTTACTAATTTCACTATCATCTAAGAAAACATGTGAGCTTGATCTTTGGGATGTTAAAATTATTTGACAACAAAGTACCAAGTAGGTCAAGATTGATCCATGTGAAGAAATATCTACAGGTACAATTCATGCAAATGCAGGTACTGTATTGTTTACAAGCTGAAGTGCATCTCTGGGAATGTGGTTCTCTCAGTGTGTGGCTATACTATACATAGTTCTATTTATATTGGAGAAGATGTTTTTCAATTCTTATCAGATTCCCCCCTCTTCCCATCTTTGTGATCTATGCTGGAAACATATATTTAGCCAAATGCACCACTCTTTTTCCCCATTTCATCAACTTTTTCTGAGTAAGGGCTTTAAATTCTGTGTGCGTTCCTTGACAGTATGCTTTGTAAATCCACACCATATTAAGATGATAATGCAAACAACAGAAGGATGCTTTTAATTTTGTTTAAATGTCTTCGCATTGTTCTTCAGTGCTCTCCCTTCTTTGAAAGAACGGGTCTTCTCTTTTTGCATTTGCATGATATTTTGGTCCCTTGATAGAATCTGAATATTTACTATTCTTGGGTTGGAGGACATTGATTCTGACTAGGCAAAATTTGGCTTTTCTGCCATCTGTCAGTGCAAGTTCAATGCAAGCATCTAAAGTATAGTCCTTTTACAGACTGATATTTGTCTCCCAGTCCCCCGCTTTCTTGTTCTTGCCAGCTTGAGTAAATGGCATGCATGCATTTTCATTATGAGAATGAAAAGAATTCATTGAATTCAGCAAGAATTCAAAATCCTCAGTAAATGGTGTGCAAATTCTTTCTATAGTAAGAAACAATGGTTCTCCTTATCCCTGAGCTTTTATGTCTTTTGTGCAAACATTATTTGTACTGACCTTATGCGGGCCAATCTGTCTACATGCCAGTAAATATTCCACTTAAGTGATGAGTTTTCATCGTGAAACAAAGGTAAAATCCATAACTCCATTGAGAAGTGAACGATATGGTATAATGAAATCTCACACTTTGTGCAGTGTTTCATACAGAAAGGCTTTTCTTTTCTTTTTTTAAACGTGGATCCTAATTGGCCATTAAGAGAGGGCCACACACTCTACTTTGTCAGTCTTTCTGGATTTATATAGTAAGCTCTCATTTTAAATCTGTAAAGGTATTTTCACTCAAAGTCACAGTACATTTAACTAACAGTTTCATTTCAGCAAAAGATCTAAAGGAACTAACATATTTATTAAAGCTTTTTGATCCTGTGGAGACAGATTAATAAGAGGCTGGTGACAGTTCTGCATGATAAAATGAGTCAATAAACAGAAATGTGTGCTGACATTAGATATACTGATCCACAAATAATACAATACATATTTGGTTGTCACAAAGAAAAATCACTTGAAAAAGCCATTGCCATGATTAAATGCTTTCTGCTTTCTCAGGGTTTTTATAGTACATGTAAGTATTCCTTTGCAAATTCCCTGGACTAATAAACAATAAAACAAGCTTCCTTTTTGTTTATAAGGAATGTGCTGTTTTGTATGATACTTTTATGGTATAATGAGTCACCATAACACAACATAAAAAGGTCTTAAATATTTTATGGATTATCCTTTTGTAAAAACAGAGTGGTCATTGCCAAAAATGTTCAGTGTTAGAAATGTGCAGCAGACTAGTCTTCCTAGATTTGGTTATTTTTATTATATATTTGTATATAACAAAGACTAAGGACTTCAATTGCAATGCACCAGCCATTGTGCTAAGCACCATACAGATAGAATAAGAGATGACTGGCCTAAAGATCTTGCCATCTAAATATTTAACTACCTCTCCAGAATCATTCCAGAGAAGAAAAGTTAACCCTGATCCTTTCTTATAGTTACGTAATGTCCCATGATGCAGCACCATTGGGGAGAGGACATCCAGCAGTAAATATATATCTAGGATTGAACGGAAAACACAAGAAATTATTTTGCAATAAAAATTGGTTTTGATCCCAAAGTACAGGTTGCACCTCTATGAATGAGAGCTCTCTGGTTGGGCAATATCAGTGGTCTGGAAGGACCACGGATGTTCCAGGATCAGAGAGTCCCAGCGTGCTATGGGGGATGAAGGAGCTGGGAGTATGGTGACGCATGGTCTAACTGGGCTGTGGGGGGGAGGAGGGAAGGGGGGGTGAAACCCGGAAAGCCCAGCACGCAGCTCAACTGGGCTGCGGAAGGGTCCAGGAGGCGGTGCATAGCTCAACTGAGCTTGGCGGGAGAGGGAAGGTGGCTCAGCTGGATTGTGAGGAAAGCCAGGAAGCCCATGGTGGGGGAACAGGATAGGGAGGAAGACAGCAGAGGGAACAGAAATGGCCTCCTCTGGTCCAGAAAAATCTCTCATCCAGGACCAGTCAGGCCCCAAAGGTGGCAGACCAGGGAGGTCCAATCTGTGTAACGAAAATAAGACATGAAAAACCTTCAAGGGCAAATGACAGAGAACCACCCCAGAAGAGCCCATCAGGAAGAACAGAGACTTAACCTGGGGACTCCCACTTCCTTCTGGTGTGACTGAATGGCCAGGCTATTGGCTAGCTGAGGGCTGGGCTCTCTGTTTCTTACAACAGAATTTCTATCTTGAGAACCTTCTCAACCAAGAAAAGTGATGAGTTTCCACAGAATATTTGAGTTTCCACTAAATGATGCCTTTCAATGAAAAAGGTCAGCTAAAAATGTTTCATTACTTACTACACAAGTTGTCCTTTCAACCACAAAATCATGACACCATTGATTCAGGGATTTCAACACACTTGGTAAACATTAACGAACTCAGCCTCAATACTACTGGAAAAAAGGTATTCTCTTAATTGTATACATGGGGAAACTCAAGCACAGGGAAGTTGAGCTAGAAAGACAGAATCTTAACCCATGTGACACAGCACAGGGCAGATTGCAAACTACTTCTGCTGAAAACCAGTACCCCACAACTGTGACAGAACCAGGACAAGGAGTCTAATATTCTCATTCCCATTGTTCCTGGTCTAGCCAGTCCTTGATTCACATTAGCTAAACAGGGGTTCTATGGGGATACACAGTGGCATATATACACTTTCAGTAGGAAACGAGAACAATGGTTCCAATTGTTCTCTGGCATACATTTACACCATTGTTGCTCCACTGATGTCAACAGAGTTACACATGATTTATACTGGTAAGAGTGGGAGGAGAATTAGACCCAGAGACCCAGAGCCTCAGCAGGTATAAATGAGCATAGCTCCATTATCATCAATAACTTGATCCCAATTTACACCTGTTGTGGCTCTGCCCCCACATATTCATTTTTCTAATGAACCTTTTATCTTCATTAGAACAATGTCAGAGCACTGCCTATCAGTGACAGAAAGTTTGCAGTAGTGATCTGGCCATTTCCGCAACTGCACATTAAACCTAATGTAAACTTACATTAATACACTAATACTTAAAATAATGGCTCCCGAGATTCCTGATGTAATGACCCTGATCTAAATGAGAAAATATCGTGCCTTATTACAGTTTTTCTTCAGTCATTATCTCTCATCCATCTTTAAATCTCCTTTCACTACCCAAAAACTGAATGTAATGTTTGGGGTTAAGGTTTCAGAACAGGAATATAGTCTAGAAGTTGCTGGTCATTTCAGACTCATTATTTCTTCTTCTGGTCCTGCTGTCAAGTTATTGCTACAGCTAGGGTAGCTAAAAGTAACTAACACAAAGGACCTATTGTCAGATCATAAAGCAACCAACAATAAACATGTAACAAATTAAACTGTAGAAAAATTGCAAAGAAGTTAAATGCCGGTAGACGCAAATACTTTCAGTTAAACCGCACCAACAGCCTATGAGAAAGGTAGGGTAGTTCAGTGGTTGGGGTGCTAGGCTGGGACTTAGTAGGCCTCCGTTTGATTCTTGGCTTCTTGTGTGATTATGGGCAAGCCACTTAGGGTATGTCTACACTGCCACCCTAGTTTGAACTAGGATGGCTAATGTAGGCATTTGAACTTGCAAATGAAGCCCGGGATTTAAATATCCTGCAAGGTGGTTTAACGCTAGTTAGTATTAGGAGCTTTAATTCGAACTACCTAGTCTGTGCCGCATGTAGCCGCGGGCAGGTAGTTCGAACTACGGGCATTTAAAAATGGCACCTGCCCGGGAACATGCAAATGAAGCCCGGGATATTTAAATAACCCACGGGAGTGCTCAAGGAGGGGCCGTGGCAGAGAGTGACCGCCGGGATGTGGCCGGGGAAGCCGCCACGTCCCTGGAGGGGCGAGGCCTCCAGAGTGCATCCAGCCAGGTGGAGCATTTCAAAAGGGCCTGCCAGCCGAGAGGGAGGGGGCAGCCTCCTCTCAGGGAAGTAACTACGGATCGAGGCCCAGGACGGATCGGGTGCGGGCCCGAGACCGGCAGGCGGCCCGGCCCCGTCTCAGAGATTCCCGGGATGACCCCCGCAGCTGGCGGTTGATGAGTCCCGGATTGGAGGACGACCAGGACAAACCCTGCCTCCCGCAGAGAGAGCAACTCAGCCGGGACAAGACCCGCGGAAACTGGATGACCCACGGGACTTACGCGGAACAACCCTGGACCCGGACCTCAGATCCCGGTAGGTGTTGGGGAATGGCAGAGGTGCTCTGGGGACCGGGGGAAGGGAGGAAGCAGCCCAGGGTGGGGACCTTCTGGCGCCCGTGGGCAGACATGTTATGAGAGGAAACACCCCCCATCTGCCATGCAGGGGTGACAGCAAGCCCCTGCACTTAAGGCCCCAGGCTGGGACCCGGAGAGGGGGTGGACCCGGGTCCCCCTCCCAACCTCTCTTGAGCACCCGACCCCTTTCAGAACCGGAACGCACACTGACGTGTGAACTAAGGCCGCCAGACGGCAGTGCCGGCCAGGGTATCACCCCTCTGAAGGGCGAGACTTGGGGCGCAAGCCTCTCCCCCCCGCTAAGGCAGGGTATAGACATGGGATCCGCTGAACCCCCCTCTCCTGCCCTGCAGGGAGAGGGTGATCGCACCCACCTTACAGGACGTACAACCAGGAATCCCAGCCAAGGGCCAGGTTAGAGGACGAAGGGGTTCGCTGAGCCCCCCTGCCCATCCGGTAGGGGGTGATCGCACCCCACGACTTGTCCACAGTAAGGATAAAAGGAAAGCTAAATAACCATTAGTTTAAATGCTTGGGAACAAATATTCACTCTAGTTCTAAGATTTCACAGGGTTGACTGGGGTAAGGGTTCATGCAGGATGATATTGCTCCCTTTGAAGTGTCCAACACAAGTTCTAAGCAACATTTAAGCCATGGACTGAAGGTGTAGGCACTTCTTAAATATCTTTGTGGCTGCAAGTGGGACTTAAGTCCACTGCAGAAAAAATATTTGTGGTGGGATTTGAGTAGTGCCTTGGACTTATGCTGTCTTTCTGCACAGATGTGAATTCCACTTTGGCTGGATAAATTATCACTTGAGCACTTTACAAATTTCCCCTGCAAAAAAACACACAGGAAACAGAGGATTGTTTTTCTGGAGAGAATGGAAGCCTGGAGGTGGAGCAATGCTGAGAGACCCGTATCTGCGATGTGCGATAGTGACTTTTACTACTATACAAGATAATTTTGGTATGGAAGATGGATAGGAAACTTGATCAAAAAATGTCTTTGTCAAGGGCTTTGGGTAATTCCCAAATCCTCATAAACATCATTTGTGCAATAACCTGCACATACCGCTCCTAGCTGATCTCTCAGATTTACCTATGAGGACTATCTCACCCAGTTTTCACCACTTGGTTTCTTAGGTCACCATGGAATGGTGAATTTTATATCAATATAAAAAACTACTGTGTCTCCTTTCATAAAATCAGAAACAACTGAGCAATAACTTAATGTGATGCCATTTTAAACTATGCAAAGAATGGGTTTTTCTACCGGGAGAAAACACTCCCTTTGGTAGCAAGAAAATCCTTGAGAAAGGGTGAATTTGATGGCAGGTCTGATAAAAAATGCGACACAAGTCGGTGTATATTGTGCATCCTCTGCAGAAAAATATTTGTAGTAACTGACCTGATTGTTTGGTTTAGAAAACCTTTTGAGAACACCCAATAGCTATGGACATCATGTTAAGAATGCACAGCACTAACGCATGAGTTAGGGCAGCATCTCAAGTGTGTAATGAGGTTTCCAGAGCTCCTTGAAGAACAATATAATGGCAACCAAAACTTGTACTGTTTGGATATATCCTGTGTGTGCTCAGACTACCACTGAAACACAGTGAAGATGTCAGCTGCTAGCAGATTGATGCCAATTGTACCAATACAGAATGGCTGTTGACCAAATAAAAAGTTAAGGCTGTGTCTACACTGGATAGGTTTGGTGACAAAAGTCACCAAAAGTGAAAACCGGTCAAACCAGTTGTTCTGCTTCCCATTGTCAACATTTCATGGTCACATTGCTAACACCCTATTGGCAGACAGAGCAAAGCAATGTATGTAAGCATCCCACAGTGCAGTATCATGAGAAAGCAGAAGTGATCCTTACCCTTCTTGGGATTCCCTTGCAGCTCTGTGAGCTCTCAGTGCTAAGGAAGGTCAAAACAGAACTACAAATGGAAAAGCTCACTCCGCTGTCAGACACTTCTTGGAGCTTTGAAAGGGGAAGGGCACATTAATGCAGGGCAGCAGAGCTCACAAATCACTGTGCACAGCCAACAGGGCAGGCATTGTGGGATATTGGCGGAAGCCAGTTTTCTCTACAAAACAAACAGCAGAGTCCACACTGGCTCTTTGTAGACAATAAAGGGAGGGGAAAAGACAAAAGTCTCTTGGAGGAGTGGAAGCTTTTGTCACCAAAACTGGGTGTTTTCCCCAACAAAAATCACATTGCTATGTAAATGCTCTCACTGTTTGTCTTCAAAATGCGGTTTTTGGTGACAAAATGTGCCAGTGTAGAGAAGGCCTTAGAAGTAGAATTCAGAAGCAGGCTTGCTGGTAATTTGATAGACCACAGGACCACTTCTGAAAGCCCTTTTCAAAAACATATTGCCAACAAAAATAATTCAAACAATAAATCAGGCCTAAAACCACAATCATGCAATTATTAAAATAATAAGCTTTGAGATCCTTCTTTTGGATTTCTGGTTTCCGCGTCTTTAGCATACACCAAGATTGTATTTTCTAACTTTTCGATGCACCGTGAAGGACTGAAACTTATTCTCTCAAATTAAAATTTCATTTCCCATATAATCACCTGGCTCCATGAAGTGGGACAGTAAGAAAAGTACAATTGTAAGACTTTTGATGAAATCATAAGAGTTAGCAACACTGAAAATCTACACTGATGATACTGTGAATTTTGCTTGTGGAGTAAGACAGGGCAAGTTTTACCTTCTCCACTCTTTCCCAGTGTTGTGGGCAGAAAGCAAGGTTCTCTTTATTTATGCATGTCCTAAGATCTTAAAGGCGCTCCTGTGATTCATGGTATATGGGATATAACCATTATCACAGGAGGCCACTGCCTCCCAGATAGCTGCAGCAAAGATGTGCTTGCATAAATTCCCTTCCCATGCTTAATCCGTGGAAATTATTCTTCATTTTCTTAAAAAAAAAGATTTACATTCTCTCCTAATCCTTTCATTTCAGCTAACAGAAATATTTTGATCCATTTCAAGGCTCACCAATCATGACATGTAAAATTAGGATTAGAGTTTTCTGAGTGCTTTGGGAAGGGCTTTCATGTTGACTAGGAGGCTGTGAAATTCTTACTCTCAAAGTTAATTAGGCAAACAGGACAAAAATAGTGTTAATCTATCTTTCCCTCTCTAGATACTTATATGGTTCTCATAGCTACAATATCACAGCACTACACAGTATTAATTAATTTACTCTCCCAATATCCCTGCACAGCAGGAAGCATGACCCCCATATAGATGAGGAACAGTCAGATAAGTGCATTAAAGTTAGTGGAAAGAATTCCATTGACTTTCCCATGGGTTAGATTTCCAAGCGCTCTCATGGGTGCTGAAGATCTAGCCTTAAATGACTTGCTGAAGATCATACAGTGAGTCTGGAGGCAAGCTGAGAATGAAACTCAGATCTCCAATCTGCTCCCATAATTGCAAAGCCACTCTTCTGTCACAAATGGGATGTGAGCAGTCTGACCTGGTAGTCATAACACGAGTCAGAAGCCAGGCTGGTTCAGGCACCAGAAGACCAAACATGCTGAGGCAGGCCAGCGGACAAACAGAGTCAGGTGTCAAGAGGCAGACAGGGTTAGGTTACCAGAAGCAGGGCCAGATTAGGAAGCAGGCACCCCAGAGACCACCTGGGGTGCCATACTTGGGAGGGCTCCAAGTGTTTTGTTTTACAATTTTGACTCATGTTTTGCATGCAAATGTATTGTCTTATATGACAGGGATACATCTAGCATGTAAATCATGCCTCAAAGGTGTGAAAGGACAAAAAGCAATGAAAAATACAGCATTCAAAAGTTGAACACATTCGGGGGATGCCAGAGATGCTTCTCAATTGGGGTGCATCTGGGCAGGGGCTGGCCCTGACCAGAACATCAAAATCTTACAGAAGAAGCACAAGAAGTAGTTATAAGCCAGGGAAACCCAGTTACATGGAGAACTTTTGTGCCTGTGTTCACCTTAAATACAATCAGGTACTGTTTCAGGACACAGCACCGAGGCGATCTCAGGACTGGAGTCCTCAGTAAGACTCAGTTTCTAGTTCAGGGAGCTATTGTGAAGACACTGCTGTCCCTGATATCTTTGGAAATTGAAAGCCAGGGGTTTCTTAACATTAGCATTTACACTTCAGGAGGAAAAACCCTCATCCATTACATTAACTTTTTAATTTAATTTCAGGTGAAATACAAAACCAAAGCTCTTTTTTTTCCTGTTGTGTTAATTAAGGATTTTTATTCATACCTCTAGGCAAAACGATAACCTCTAAATGATATTCATACTATAACATGAACAAAAACTGAAACTTCCAGCAAAACGAAAGTTTGCAAGTCCTAGTATACTGGTGCCTTCTGACTCTATCCTTCCTCCTGCCATTCTGTAATTAATGACCCAGATAGACATGACCATGCGATACCGGCATTTGAACAGAACTCGGAGCTCCTTGGGTAATTGTGAAGCAACATGCTCTACTATCCCTCTGGAAAATCACATACCACGACACATCTGTCCCACATATCAGACTACCTACTTATCACTCCTGATGCTCCAGAATTTGCCTTTTCTGAATCATCTTAAGAGACTCCTATAGGAATTCAGTTTATAAAGGGATAAAGCTCTGGCCCTGTGTCTTTCAAGTTTCTCATCTGGTCCAATTTCTAATCTAAATTCCAATTATAGCTTTTGCTCTCGGTTCCAAATTCAGTGAAATAGGTTAGAAATGCTAATGTGCAAGTGAGTACAGCCCCAGGTAGCAGCAAATTCTTTTGTACCTGGTCCTTTCAAAAAGTTCCCTTAAATGTCTTCTATGAGCACGTGATACAGGAAGGCCCACATGCAAGTATTATAGGCCCTATATTGCATAGTGCACAGAAACAAGTATAATGAGTCTGAAATAATGTCCTTTGGATAGGCACTCTCTAGGAACTGAATCCAGAGCTTTTACTGAAAAACATCACCCTTTCTTTCTTAAGCTAAAAGAGCAGGTCTACTAGCTTGCAGGAGATTGCAGACCCATAGACTTCCTTATGTGGGCCTGCCACTAGAGGGAAACAAAGGCCTACATTCTGCTAGTTTGGGTTACAGACCCCTATGCAAAAAACAAAACAAAATTCTCCACCCCCAACAAGAAAAACAAATACACAAACAGAAAAAGTAGTCAGGAAAGAAAGCAATGGCCTTGTGGTTCAGGAACTGCATTTGGATCCAAGAGACAGGTTGAAGTCACAGCATCTAACACGGCTACATCTCTATTATTATTCTACATGCAACACATCTACAAAGAATTTCTTGGGCAAATCATGTTAAGCTCTCTGAGCCTCAGTCTTCCTATGGGGCCAGTGATAAACGTCTCATAGAGATGCTGTGGAGCAGAATACACTGACAATGGTAGCATGGATGCACTCAGAAACTATAGTAATAAAAAGCAATAGGCAAGCCCATAAATAAGGCACATTATCTGGAGTCTCCGTCTCACTTTACAACACTGAAGATCAAGACAACTACACTGAAATCCAGGATAAGTGCAAACATGCCAGTGTGTAACTGTGTACACGGTTCCTATGGAAGAATGTCCAACATGGAACATGAACACACAGAGATGATGCTGATGGACCAGTTCCACTCCTGTAGGCCAATGCTCAACAGCCTAGTGAACAGCATTTCTGATGCAGCTCTGCATTCACTGATATCTGTTGGCACTACACAAGTGTAACAGAGAGGAGAATTTGATTTAGAGAGCACAAGTTGAACCTCTCAAATCCGGCACTCTCTGGTCTGGCCACATCCATAGTCCACATGATCTTAGTTAGCCAGATGTCCACTTATCCTGGATGTGGCCAAGTTTCCTGTGGTTCTATAAAGTTTGTTTCCAGCCACTAGTCCTGGCTCCCAGTGTTCTGTGCTGTTACTTAGCTCTAATTTACCCCAAATGTCTTCAAAGAGCTCAGTAAGCAGTGGAAGTGTTGGTAATGCTGCTAGACAATATTGACCTCCCAAGGTCTGGCAAATTCTCTAGTTCAGCACCCGTCAGTTCCCCAGGGTGCTGGACTAGAGAGGGTAAACTTGAAGAACAAACTGTGCAGAGGTGGGATGCAAAGACCATTGCCAGGTTACAGAATATACATACAAAAACAAGGAGACCACGTCACTGAATAAAGGGGCTATTATAATGTCTACCAACCAGCAGAGGTTTACAGGGTGAAGAGTACAAATGTGAAAAATTAAAAAAAAATCAAATTTTCCTCATTTATTTTGATTTTCTCTCTCTCCTGAATGGGCCAGCTGAAAAGTTAAAACAGAGAGGTTATGGAAGAGCACCTAAAGGGAGAATTGAGGCAAGTGTTTCTTTTTGGAGCTTTATGCTTAGAAGTTAGAAAAGTAAGTGAAACAGCTTATTATCAGATGGAATATGTGAGAGAAGTGGGTCATTCTTATACTCAAAAGATCACTAGCTGCTCCAGACATTTGACTGCTTGCTTGCTTCCATAATTCAGGCATTTATCTGACTTTTATTGTCCTGGTGGATATTCATTCATTGTATCTCTATGAAAACAAATTTCCTTAAATGGCCCTCTCTTTGCTATCTCTAATTGCAAGCTGATTATAATAGAAATCAGATCAAAGCACATCTTGTTGTTGATGTGACGGCAATATTAACAAAGGAACAGAAAATCCTACCCAGATTCAGGGAAGATATTCTACTAGAAAAATACATGCCTTTTTTTTAAAAAAAAGGAAAGATACATTTGCAGAAGGTGGCATTATACACACTCCTCTTTCGAGCCTATCAATATGCCATTTAGATTTATGGGGAAAAAATGAGAAAAGCAGGCATATTCATTCCCCATGTACAGGTGAAGCAGAGTTCTTGCAGACTCCTATATTCCGACAGGCATCTACAGTTCAGATTTTATCATCAGTCAGGGCCTGTGAAAGAAGTTCTGAATAATGAGAAAACTTTTAAAATATTAATACAGCCTTCAGTGCAGAAGGCTTTGATTTTACAAAACTGGCTCTTGGTAACATTTCTTCCTTAGGACACCACGATGGACCCAGACTAGTTATCTCAGCGTAACCTGTCATTGGTTTTATAAGTGCTGCTCAGATAGCATTTAGAGGAAACAAGCATGTTGATCATCTGATACAATTCCTGCATCTCTTCTAGATGAGTGTTAATGACATTGGAGCAAATTGTGAGGCACATCCCCCAAGTAAATAAACAGGATTATTTATAAAGGATGGTGAGATTCCTAATATCACTTTCTTTATATAATGGCTGCAATAATTGGTGTTGAACTATATGGCATTCAGATCCAACATTGAGAAATTGTGTTGTCTAGTGTCCTGATCAAATGCCTCTCGAAGCCTATGGAAAGACTCCCATTGACTTGATGGGCATTGTGTCAGGCTGCAGATTAAGGCTTTGGAGAAAGGTCTTTTGATGTTCCATTCCCAGCACTTTGACTCATTTGTTATGCCACCCTGAGCTATTCACTTCCTAGATTCCAAGGTCAGAAGGAAACATTTGGGCAGCTGATCTTTAATCCCGCTGAGTCTCAGTTTACCCATCTGTGAAGTAAGAGTCACAATACATGTATCAGAAAACTATTGGTGAGAGTTTTGATGAGTTAATGTTTATAAAATACTTGAAGAATTTCTGAGGAACAATATAATAAGTGCCAAGTGCATTAATTTTAACTATATAACATAATAATATAATTGTGTAATTAGAACCACTCATGAATGGCTGACAGAGGCTAAGTCTAGTCTGCAGAGCTTTCCTAGGATACCTTAATCCAGGAGGTATCCCGGAAAAGCTCTGCCATGTCCAAGGAATGTGTCTGCTTTTTCGGAACAATTTCTGAAAAAGCAGACGTGTTCTTTTAGTGTCCCTGTATTCCGGAATAAGGGATGTTCCGAAAGAGGAGTTTTTTTTCCAAAATTTGGCCCTGTGTAGATGGGCCAAATTTTGGAAAAGCCTCTTTCAGAAAAAAAAGTGCAAAAAAGATATGCAAATTGTGGTTTGCAATTGTGTATCTCTTTCTGACTTTTCTCTGCAGTTTAGACATAGCCTAAAGCATTATTATGGGCAATAAGAGTAAATATTTTATTTGCATCTTTGGACTCCAGTTCTCTTGTATAAGTCTGCATTGTTGCTACTAATTTGACAATTTCCAGTATTTAAACAATGACAAGGTTCTATATTTATGGAGCTTACAATGAATTATGAATCTGGATAGATTTGTAGTTGGGGGAAAAAGGGAAATTACAGAAACTGAGCTCTATTCATATACCAATATATGGGAGTTGAGAATCAGTCCAAATGAATAAATCTCAGATACTTATATGGCACCCATCAGCATATTATCTGTTAGAGTCAGGGAGCTGATATAAGTTTAGGGTCACATAGGAAATTATGAAAAATCAGGTAATTCAACCTGGATCTTCCAAGTTCTGGACTAGTTCCCTAACTACTGGAGCATCCTTCCAGTCTAAACCCAATGGACCTGATTTTCCACAGTCTTACATCTTTTCACCTGTGAGTGCAATTGCTAAGGTGTAAATGACAACACAATACAAGGTGCTTCACAATGGGTGATTAGCCCCAGTATTTGATCATTTCAGTACAGGAAGTTTACAGATGCCAGAAAAACACCTCAAAACAAATGCAATTTTGAATAGTACTCTAAAAGCCACCAACTTTGTGATCTGATGATGCACTGTGACACTTTCACATCCCCGGCTAAATGACATTTGTGACACTTGAGTAGAAACAATTATTAATAATTTTCATTTCATTAGGAGCACTACAATGAAATGTCAACAACTTCAAAAGTGCAGCAGAAGTGTCCAAATTAATTTTGATATTCTGAAGTGTAATTATTTTTGTAAGTACCAGACTGTGTAATCGCTTTTGGCGCTATTACTTGTGCAATCAATTATACTTAGATGTACTTATCTGTTTTCAAACATGATTTCCTTAGGTCACCTGCTGGTGGTTTTGATGTTTCTGTGGAAGAATGCTAGGAATCATTTTCCGAAATGTTCAGCCACACGATGGACTCATTTAAAAATTGTTCTACTTCTGCAACCAGCTATTTTATCTTACTATTAATGTGGTAATAACATCGATGGTATTAGAAAAAGACACCAAAATGTGTTGTTCTAAACGTTGTTTTCCTTTCAAATCCACTTTTTGTGCATCAAGTGGCAACATTATCACCATTTTATGCTTGTGCTCACACCTCTCTATGGGTGTGTCTACACTGCAGGGCTTAAATCGAAATAAGCTACTCAAATTGAGCTACGTCAATTGCGTATATTATTTCAAAATACCTTATTTCGAAATAGGACACATCTACACAGCACTTATTTCGAAACAGAGCACTCTTCCTCCAACTTCTCTTATTCCTCATACAATGAGAGTTACAGGAGTCAGGGTAAGAAGTCCTCCAGCTTGATAGTATTTTGACACTACTTTGAAATAACTGCCTGCTGTGTAGATGTGGACTAAGTTATTTCGGAATAGTGCTAGTTATTTCGGAATAGTGTTGCAGTGTAGACGTACCCTAAGTGCTCATTTTCTTTTCAAATCCAAAGTTCAATACCACGGTGGAATTAATTGAATTCCCTTGAGCTAAGCAGTCAAGCCAGCTCTGGTCAGAGACTAGCCAAACAAACTGTGGGTAAATCATCCACAAAGAGACATAGCTCCTACAGACTTGGCTAGCTACTGCTAAACCAGTCCTTTCATGCAAATGTTTGTGTTAGCCCGTGGTCCTACGATGCTTGAATGCAGAAAAGCCATAGGAAGGCATCTCTCCCAGGGCTTTCTGGAAGAGTCACACATCCAGTTCCTGGCTTAGAACCCATGTAGAGTCAGCTGGCAGGAGGGCCCCATTTGCCTTGTCAGATAAGGAGTCATTATCACATGTTGAAGCCTCTTTTCCTTTATGGGTGCATGGACCCTATTCTCTAACAATCTGGCTGCTTTCCTGACTTGTGTCATCCATGATGACAATCAGACTTGAAATCTCTTAGGAGAGATTCTGCAAATGACTGGTGGAGCATATGCTAATTATGCCTAACTAGCTGGAGTTACCCAGCGTTGCTCAGTCCTGCTCCCCACCAACTGATTCACTTCCCCTCCCCCACCCCACCAGCCTTCCTTCCTGCCAGCCTGTTCTCCTCCTCCCAATCTCCCCCAGCCAGCCCTGCTCCTGCTGGATGCCCCCCGCCCCGATATCCCCCGGTCTGCCCTGCTGCCCCCGACCTCTCCACCCCCCCAACCAGCTCTCCTTCCCATCGGCTGCCCTTCTCCCAATCTCCCCCGGTCAGCCCTGCTGCCCCAACCCCGCCCCCCGCAACCAGCTCTGTTTCCCACCAGCCGCCCCTCTCCGATCCCCTCCCGGCCAGCCTTGCTCCCCTCCCACCCATTTCCTCCCCCCCCCATCAAGTGTGGCAATTTTTTCTAGACTACCTGGTAACTGTAGCCACGGGGGGCAGGGCAGGGCCCGAGCTGTTGTGCATGTGGGGGTGGGGCAAGTCCCAGTCAGTGCTTTGGGGCCACAGGGGTGGGCACGTGACCTAGGGTGGGCGGAGCTGCCTCTGCCATGCGACAGGTTATTTTTGATTCTTACAGGTTGAGATCGGGCCCAATTGGGTCCAAAAGTACCTTAAAACCTTCTCCTGGAGGAAAGGCTATCCCATGGAAAGTTTGGTTGCAGTAGGTTTTCTAGGGTATGTCTAGACTATATGCCTATGGTGACAAAGGCATGTAGATTAGGCTACCTGGCATAGGAAAATGAAGCGGTGATTTAAATAACCGCCGCTTCATTTAAATTAATTGGCTGCTGCGCTGAGCCCATCAACTGTTTGTTGGCTCAGCGCAGTAGTCTGGATGCTCCGCGGTCAACATCAAAGGCATTTGTGGACCTCCCAGGTAAACCTCATCCCAGGAGGCATACCTGGGAGGTCAACAAATGCCTTTGATGTCGACGGCGGAGTGTCCAGACTACCGCGCTGAGCCGACAAACAGCTGATGGGTTCAGCGCAGCAACCAATTAATTTAAATGAAGCGGCGATTATTTAAATCGCCGATTCATTTTCCTATGCTGGGTAGCCTAATCTACATGTCTCTGTCGCCAGAGGCATTTAGTTTAGACGTACGTCTAGTGTCCAAGGTATTAGAGCATAAACATACAAACATTCTCCTTTATATATTAGATAATGTGGACTGAACTTAGTGTTGAAAGCACTGTGGCCTAGACCTTCATTTAGGTCCCTATCTTCCATTGATTTCACAGACTTCCATTGTCCCTGAGGTCCCACCACCTGAAATTATCCCTGGCCAGCATATCAAGTAACGGGGGCTTTGTGCATACATCAACTGTGATGGTGGATTCATAAGCACAGTGTTTTCCTTTACTTCTCCCAGCTCTAGCAGAACACCACAGTTCACTTCCCTGAGCCATTTAATCTCTCTCAGGATTATGAGTTTTGTGGCCTGTCACTATCATCTTCACCTGGGCTTACTATCTGTGCAGTTGTTGGATCACAAACCGGTGTTTGTCAACAGCATCTGCACCTGCATATATACACCGGTATTTAATTTTGTTCAGTTCTTAACAGTGTGATTCATCAACTCACATAAAATCCTCCTGTCTCTCTGTCCCATGGTATAGCCAAAAAGATGGCTCTGCAACAAAGTTCACATGAAGTCCACAGACTGCTTCTTAGCCAAAAGAGATCCTTTGCAGTATCATATGCCTATTATACTGTATGCTTGACCTGAAGCTTTTTGCATATTTCATCTTACTCACCCTCACTTCATTATCTTGATATTTATCTCTTTGTTTGCCAGCATCTTTGTAACAAGCTCAATTTGCAAATCAGGTGAGAAGTGTCTGGTGCATACTCAAAGGTGCATTGTCTTTCTATTTCACAGGTATTTCACAGCAGAGATGTTTTGAGCACATTTTGTACCTGCTCTTCTACATATCCCACAGTAGGCAAGAAAACCCTAGAAGTGAAAAGCTGTCTCAGGTAAGGATAAAAAAATATGAATTTGAATGTGGAATGGTTAAATAAGAGAAGAGAGTCACAGACTTGCTGACTTACTACTGTTCATTAAGCTTCCTCATTTAGTTTTCAGAAAGCCCGGGGGATGCAGATAGACTGTGTTGCTGAATCATTAGCCAAAATCCAAAGTGGGATTTTACCTGAAAGGAATCTGATTGTCTTAAACCATTCATCTGTAGTCCAGATGTGTTGAGCCACTTCATTGGTGGAAAGTGATCTTAAACTAGATTAAGCATGACCAAAATACCTCCAGTGTCCCCACAGATATGAGCTTTGAAATCAGGAGAGCACAAATGGCACCTTTGTTTCTTTTCTTCACCAAATGCTCCTCTGACAGAGCTGAAGATCTGCTCTGTGTTCTCTAATGTGGATTGCATGGAGGCCAAGTGGATGTATACCCTTGGTCATCAAGCTATATCTTTAACCCTGGTAGGTGTAACTGAATTTGATGAATTAGTAGCAGAAAACACGATGGCTGTGTCTACATTGGCACCCTTTTCTGGAAAAGGGATGCTAATGAGACCAGTCGGAATTGCAAATGCCGCGGGGGATTTAAATATCCCCTGCGGCATTTGCATGGACATGGCTGCCACTTTTTTCCAGCTTGGGACTTTGCCGGAGAAAAGCTCCAGTCTAGATGGGATCTTTCGGAAAACAAAGCCTTTTCCGGAAGATCCCTTATTCCTCTCAAAATCAGGAATAAAGGATCTTCCGGAAAAGGCTTTATTTTCCGAAAGACCCTGTCTAGACTGGCGCTTTTCTCCTGCAAAGCCCCGAGCCGGAAAAAAGCGGCAGCCATGTTCATGCAAATGCCGCGGGGGATATTTAAATCCCCCACGGCATTTGCAATTCCGACTGGTCTCATTAGCATCCCTTTTCCGGAAAAGGGTGCCAATGTAGACACAGCCACAATGTGGTGTACAGGCTACAACCTGCTTGTCACCTCATCTAAGAAATCTCTCGGACATTGATGGCATTGGTTGTATGAATGAAGTTGGCAAAACTTGGTCCCATTGTTGTATGTATTGAATAATAACAAAGGTAAATGGATTCTGCCTTTACTGCCTACCACAGACTCTCACTGATTTACTATCTCTGTGGGGTTGTATGAATATAAGTGAAGGCAGAATTTATTCCTGGATAGCTGAGAGACCAGTCCTGGGCAGTTGTGTGGCCCACAGAGGCCAACTTAAAAAATTCTAAACTGTCAGGAAAGCATGTTGTCCTGGTACCATCTCATCATTTAGAAATTAGACCACAAACAGCTAATGGTGTATCAGCCAGGTCTGTGTGAGCCTTTAGTCTCAAATCCTCTAAACTATGCACAACTCATCTGCTTTCAGGCTTCATTTCAAGCTTGAAACATAGCCCAACTTCACTGAAAGCTGGCTGAAGTTAATAGACCTAAGCTGAAGTCTGAATCCTCATCTACCTTGAGGCTTCCAGTTGGGATTTACACTTTTGTTTGAAACTGCTTTAAGTTTGGTGGTTTTGGAAGTTTCACTTGCTATTTTCGGATGTATCCTAATGCAGAGGATGTGAATGTAGGGAGAAAAAAAAAATCACACACCCCTCCCCCACTGCCTAAAATAGTCACTGAACATGCCTGTTTTTACACAGAGCAGTTAGCATTAACTATAATGCTTCTTTCAGCCAGAGCTGGATTAAGCCAGAAGCACTATAGGTCCAGGCATAGGGCCCCAACCCCTGGAGTCATGTAATCAGTTGCATAAGGAATGGGGAGTTGTTTAGTACTTCTATTGACCTCACAACTCTGCTAATTACAGGGTTGCTCCATTGTTTAGGCTTTTTTGTGGTTTGCCAACTATGTAATTACTTGGCTAGGCAGGGGTTTCTTTTTATTATTATCATAACCCTTTTCTAAAGGAAATTTTACAACATTTATTAATTCTAAAATTGAACACATTTATCTGCTGGTATTTACGTTCAAGCTTCAGCTGTCACTTAACAGTCTCCCACTGCTTGACTCATGCACCTGTTCATCAGTGATTTTTTAAAATGAGTTTGCCATTATTCAGCAGTCAGCCAAACACTAAAACCATCCCCAAAATGCACATTCTGGATTTAAAAGAAACTCACTAGTTCCAGTGACCAGCTCCATAAGGAGGTAAAAGCAAAAACTGGAAAAGCAAGTGGAGCTGCAAAAGGAAAAGGTGCTCAGAGTAGAATAGTTCAATACTAATCATGGAGAAACACATGACTGATTGTTCTGCGTGCTAGAATTTGCTGTTATACCATTTAGGCTGACCAACCAGATACGACATCCTTCCAGAAAGAGTCAAAGTTTTGGGAAATGTACATCTATGAGCATTCCACTTTGCAGTATTCCCTGATTACATGTGGCTCTGAGATCTTCTGGTTTTTCTAACAATCCCAATCAGATTTGCTGCTACAGTCCTCACCATTGTAACATTGCCTATGTCAACTCTCATTTGCTAGATTGTTTTCACTCAACACATAATTGCTTCTTGGACATATTCTTCCTGCGTTTTGTGCTAGTATACCATTAACCATGGCATATTTGTATTCTCATTGTAAAACCCTCAACTCTTTATCATAATATAAATAATTTTTTCTCGGTTTGGGTGGTCATCGGACATGGAAAACATGGACAGTTTCATCACTTGGACATTCATGGGAAACTCTGCCAGTCCATCAGACTTCTACACATGTGACTGTACCAGTGACTTGCTTTGAGCACTATTCTGTAGCTAACTGGAGTCTAAGGCCATGTCTACCTTACATAGAAGATCAACGCTTCTGTGGTTGATCTTCCGGGATTTGATTTAGGGGGTCTAGTGAAAACCCACTGAATTGAACTCAGAGGACACCCTTGTCAGCACCAGTACTCCTGCTCCTCGTGAGGAGCAAGGGAAGCCAACCGAGAGCATTTTGCTCCCGTCGATTCTCCTGCTATGTTGATGGTGTGGAAACAAGATTTAAGATATGTCGACTCCAGCTATGTAATTAATGTAGCTAGAGTTGCATATTTTAAGTTGATCTTCCACTGTAGTATAGATCAGGCCTCAGAATGACCCCCACTATTCTGTATAGGTTCTTATGTACACACTTGTCACTGTAGTATTGACTATCTCCCAGCACTTCATTAAGCAGTGTGAGGTGTTCTCTCAGGGTACATCTACACTTGCTCCCTAGTTCGAGCTAGGGATGCAAATGTAGATGACTGAAATTGCTAATGAAGTGGGGATTTAAATATCACACACTTCATTAGCATAATCTGGCCCGCATGTTATTCCACTCAACAGCTGATTCGAACCAGGAAGTGAACTCCTGGACACGTTAGTTCAAATCAAACCCCTTGGTTCAAACTAACATTACTCCTCAAAAAATGACGTTACAAAAAATGAGGAGTAACGTTAGTTTGAAACAAGGGGTTTGATTCGAACTAACATGTCCCGGAGGGCACTTCCTGGTTTGAATCAGCTGTTAAATGGAATAACGTGCGGGCCAGATTATGCTAATGAATAACGGGATATTTAAATCCCCGCTTCATTAGCAATTTCAGTCATCTACATTTGCATCCCTAGCTCGAACTAGGGAGCAAGTGTAGACATACCCTCATCCTCTCTAAAGAGAAGTGTGTACAGTGGAGTGTTTTATTTTGGATTTTTTTGGTAACCTATACACACACATACACAGCTATGTTTATGTCGAAAGGGAATGCATCTGGTGCTAAGAGTGAAGGGTAGAGATGTTTGTCATGGTCCTTAGGTCCTCAAGTAGTTCACACCAAATTCTCAAACTGACCCCTACTCAAGCTCTGAGCCCTTTCCAGATAAGCAGTACCCTTACAATAGAATGTTCCATTGTACCAGATGAGGGGTGTCTATTCTACAGTGCAACTTTCCTTCTGACATACTCTAGTTTCCATAGTCTAATATACACATATCATAACAAAATACAGTTTGCCTTTCTTTAATGTTACCATTTTTGTTTGCTTTTCCCCCAATTTGGCAGGATCATAATCTCTCCTAACAATGCGTAGTTCTCTATTCATGTTGACCCTATAATTGTGACCACTTGACAGAATCACCATAGCAATAAAAGATCTCATGAAATGAACTTGGGGCTCAAAGATCTGGGAATAAGACATTCAGTTGAAACACATTTATGATCACGTAACTGTATTAGAATGTCGATGCATGTCACAGGATGCACAGTATTCGTGTGTGCCTCTGTTTTCTAATGCCAAATATATGAAACAATATTTAGTAGCAGCAACAGGAATAATTGACAGTTGGCAATGTGCTTGCTGCTCTCCTGAGCATAAAGTCTTTATATCCACCCTATAGAGTTTCTTATCTGAAAATGTAAGTGACACTTTAAAATATGGTATTCCCCAAGAGGGTACAATCCGAGTTCCACTTCAAGCCAATCAGAAATTTCACTTTCATTCTTTGACCGCACATTGCTCTGCATCTTGCATTATTAGATTATCATTACAGTGTCTGACATTAAGGCCAGGTCTACACTAGACCTGGAAGGTCTCCTTAAGGTACACAACTCCAGCTACATAAAATTCACAGCTTGAGTTGGCTTACCTTAAGCCAAGATTGGTGCTGTCTTCACAGAGAGATGCTGATGGGAGCAAATGCTTCTGTCTGCTTCCCTTACTCCTCGTGAATGCAAGGAGTACAGGTGCCTGCTGGAGCTGCCCACAGCAGTCGATTTACAGGTCTTAACTAGATCGAATGTCAGATCTCTGGCATGGCAAGTGAAGACATGCCCTGAGATGTTTCCTTAGTTTCTCCAGAAAGCCTGGACAACACATGGTCTCATGCACTTCATTAATTTGAACAGTGGATCTAAGCATAAAAGCAATTTTTGAAATACATAACAAAAACATTGATTTTCATTCAGTTCAGAATGGAGAGTTTATAGGATTTAAGAAGCCAAGCTTTTTTTTTTCCTTTTTTAATAAAGTTATGTTAAAGCCATGTTAAGGGCCAAATAGGAAGTAAAAAAAAAAAAAAAAAAAAAGAGAGATAAGAGGCAAAATGCATTGAAGTGCCTTTCTTCTCTAGTCTAGGCTTTTTGGCTTGTATTAAAAGTCAAATTTTATCATGATGTCCTTTTCCCAACACCAATGATTGTTAGGGCTGACTTCTTCCTGTCTCTTGGCTTAGGGAAGTACTTTGACTGTTAGCTACCTTAAGTCTAGAAAATCCAGCTTAGGTGGTGCCAGATTTGGTGTGGAAGGCCCTGACGCTAAAGCATTAAACTAGCACATCAAAGTTGAGGATTTGGTTCCTGGTTCTGTCCTAAATTTTGAGTGTGTGACCTTCCCATTGAAGTCCATGGCTTTGCTCCCATGCATAAGTCTTTGCATGATTAGTGTCTTCATCTCTCAGTATCTGATTTCCCCATCTTTAAAATCCAGTCAATAATGTTTTCTTTTCCCCACCTTTTATTTATCTTGTCCATTTACATTGTATATTTTCTGAATCTGGAATTATCACTTGCTACATCTTTGTACAATACCTACAGTTGGGCCTTGGTCTTGTGATATGCATTACATACTGGCATATTTCATTGTTGAAGATTAACACAAGGCACAAGCCAAGAAATAAGAACAGGCTTCTATCAACCATTGTGGGATTTTTTGTTGAGTGCAAATAAATACACATCCACACGAAGTGTGATGGGTGCACCGCCAGTGTAGGAGCCAAGTTGAAGATTCTTGCTCCAAGTGTCAGCAAAACACATGCTCCACTGTGCATTAAAAGGATTTGAAAAAAGTCAGCCTCATGCACGACTTGTTTCATCTCACGTTTTGAGCCCTGAATTCATTCCCTCAGATTCCAGTGCCAACTTAAAGGCCAATGGCCACACCTTGGAACAAACAGGGTGCTTCATGCAAGGATGATGTTTGCATATCAATGCTTTCCTGTGTTAGAAAATTGCTACTGAAAACATGTTCAAGTTGGTGCATACAATGTTATAACACTTTGCCTATTCCAGACTGGCCAGAACAAATTTGATCCAGCTCCAGGAAGAGAACTTGACAAAGCTTTAGCAAGAGGTTCCAAGTTGTTCAAACATCCATGTGCCATATGCTTGTGAGACTGCTGGGCTAAGGTAACTGTGGATGCTACACTCACCTGCCAAAGATCAGGAGAGAGGGTGCTGTCCTTTTAAGGGACTGTGGATGCCCATTTAGTTTAACAACCTCTATGCAACTGAGCTGGTTACTCAGGAACATAGCAGTGATTAGCTGAGTCAGAGCTTAAATGGCGGATCAGTGTATGTGGTATTAGCATCTGTTAATGCAAGCCATAACTGAAACTAATGCAGTTACCACTGTGGTCACACTAAGATACCAACTGCTTTCTAGAGGACATAACATTTCAATGATTTAATGGGAAAGATGTGTGCTATAAATATTGGCTTTAGTTCACAGACAGGCGCAATACTATGTGACCATATCATGGGCTAACAGACCACAAGGAGGATAGCTTCAGGGGGTAGCCAAGTTAGTCTGTACAGGATAATCTTAAAAAACAACAAATGGCTGAGTAGCACTTTACAAACTAACAAAACATGTAGACGGTATCATGAGCTTTCATGGGCACAGCCACATCTGAAGAAGTGGGCTGTGCCCACGAAAGCTCATGATACCATCTACATGTTTTGTTAGTCTATAAAGTGCTACCAGACCATTTGTACTTTAAGTTTACACAGGAAGGATGTACTTAAATGCCAGAGATGGCAAGCTCCATGCCATCATTTTTCTTGCTACCTCCCACAGTGCTCAGCCCAGGAAAATGAGTGATAGCTTCTAAAAACTTGTAATGATTGACTTATATGCCAAGAACCAGTAGCCAAAACCATTTTTAGTGACGAAACATAAAGAGTGATTTAGTGGGTACAGCAAAGAGCTGGAAATCAGGACTCATCTGCTGCTTTTGTGTGTCTGCCACAATCTTGTGTTGTGACACCATATGCCACTCAATCTGTCCATGATTCAATTACTTCATCTCTCAAACAGGCATTACAACAATTATTGGCCTTACAGGCCTTAACTTGCTATTTAAAGTAGATCAAGAAGAATTACATCTTAATAATTATTTTGCTGCGTGAGAGGCTCTCCACCTTTCTAATAGTTGAAGTGGGAACAGATTGGCAGGCAGCCCTACAAAGACAGGCATTGAATGATGGGAACAATTATAAAACGATTGTCAATATTTTCATCAAAAGAATTAAACAGAGGTTGCAATATGACCAGCTCTGTGTAGATCTTGGTAAGAGAGTTGATGTTTTAAGTTCATTTCTAGGCATGGTTCTGATTATATCAGTTCTAGGGTCACATGTCTTCTGTATATTTATGTCTCTCTAGGTTTGTTTAAATTACCATAGCTTTGGGGGGCAACCATCATACCATGATCAGACCCCATGTAATGCTTTTACAAACCCAACAATAGAGCTCCATCCAGGGCTAAGAAGAGGAATTGTCCCACAGATTACCCCACAGGTTATCATTCTGGGGTAAAAGGGTGAAATCTTATGGCCTGACTAGATGATCTCATGTTTCCTTCTGGTTTAAAAAACAACAATTATGATTGTGTAACATTTCTGCTATAAAAAATATAGACCGGTTGCCTCTACTTTCATTTCTCAAGACTAGAAGAGGACTATCGTAGCCAACAGGCAAATGTTACCTACCTAAATATCACTGACAGAACATTTTCAAGGTTAAGGGGCAAGGTACACATGTATACAAAGACCATTTCACATTGGTACCTGGCATTGGCCACTGTCAAAAGACAGGGTACTGAGCTGGTCAGACCAATGGCTGTTCTTATGTTCTTATTGCTTCAGCAGTATAGGCCTAGTGTAAACAAGAATCAAACCCAAAGAGTTTACAGGGGAAATCCTTGCTCTATTGAAGCCAATGGGAATTTGTCATGGGCTTCACGAGACCAGCATTTTAACCTACAGAGAAGATAATTGACCCGTAGTGTGTGTGTGTGTGCGTGTGATGGTGGGGGGATATTGTCTGTAGTCAGCTCTAAAAAAGATTACTCTTTTCTAATTGACTTGTATACCAATCAGGAATGGTACAATAACTTCACCGAGGCTGTTGGCATTCTTGCAAATGGGAAATCACTGAGTTGAATTATTGCCAAATGCATTATCCTTAAAGGGTTTGATCCCACAATGTGCTGAGTTCCTTGAAATGAGTGGAAATGTAAACACGCCCAGCTCCTCTCAGGGTTGGTTGTAAAATTAATCTAGGAAAATGGTGTGATGGCTCCGTAGCAGCAATGGAGATATTCATTTGAAGAACCATAATTCAGGCTCGGAATGCTGACTCTTGATTTATAGATAAATGTGTTTATGACAAGGGGGCACTTAATATAATAGGCATAAACTCCTAGTGGGGAAAGAATTTGCTTTTGGTGTGTAAGTCTACGACCCATGCTGGCCAATCACATTTGGCAAGCTCCCAATACCTTACTCATGCTGCATACAAACTTTGTGCAGAGTCCAAAGGAATCAATGATGCTTCTCATTCAGCAAAATATTTCTCAGGGTGGGTAAGGGTATCAGAATCAGGCCCACTTACAGTGTTCACAGCGTCCCTTCCATCTCTTCTGCTGCCTTTTACAGCTTTCTTAAATACCCTGGCGATGAACAATACATTGAGTTATTATATCTTCAGCAAGCTATTTTATGTTCCATCTAAAAGAAACCACTGAGACATATTTTTGCCTTTGTACCTTCTGTTTCCAAACAAAAACATTGGCTTTTAAACAGACTCTGTATAACCAATACAAATGTATTGACATTTCCTCTGCTTGGTAAATTAACTATTAATATTTAAGAAGGAAAACAAGGAAAGTGTTTCTTTTAAACCCTGGCTCAACAAATGTCTGAACACAGACCAAAGGAATTTGGTGTCATCCTCAACTCACCAAGCTACAGAATGTGTTGACACTTTTATTGTTAAATGTTGGAAATAAACTATGTTTTGGCCACTGAAAGTAACATATTCATGTAGCAAAGCAGTAGGCAAAGTATTTCTTGCACTGAAAATGTATTTTTTTATTTATGAGCTGAATAAGCCAAAATCCAGGGCAACATTAAACTTGAGAGATCAAAGTCGCGTACATTTTCCTTATAATGTTTCTATTTTCCTTACACATTTGACTATTGTGTATTTCATTATGGCCCATATGTATAAATGACTAGCACTTACAAACTGTGGATAACTACCTAGATAACCTAATTTCTATGTGCATTCATGGTAGTAACACAAAAATGGCTCTGGGTCAATGCAGTTTACTAGTGCTGTGCAGAGAAATGTCATTCTGCTTTGTGGATGATTTCAATATTTCAAAATGTGGTTTTATTATACTAGGAACAACACTCCCCACTCCCTGCAAAGTTGAAATTCTCCATAAAGGAGATAGGAATCAAAGCTTTGTTAATCTTCCCTGGAAGTAGGGAGCCTGGAAACATTAGTCAACAACTTGAGGCAGATGGGTAGCTGAGGAGACAGGCAGGTGAGCTGGACGAAGATAGGAAGGTTTTCCAAGTAGGTTAGACATTTCCTGGGCAACAAAAAAGGGCTATTTTCTCACTGGCTTCATTATTTCAGTGGGTCTACTTGGAGAATAAGGCACTGCAAATCTTCCCAGGATACCCAGGGTTGTGAGGTGACTCACTAGCACCTGCTCTTAGCATGAAGAAGTTTTGCTTATGCCATCTTGGATTAGCTCAATAACTCCACTAGCCACTGGCAACACAAGCACTGCCTTCCAGGCCTTAGCAGGCCTCTTTCTCTGTAAGGCTAGTGAGAGACATGCACCGAATCCTGCATCCTTTGAGAATCCCTCTGGAATGCCCAGCCCCATTACACTGAACACTCAAGGTACGTTTACACTACAGAGGAAGATCAAAGCTGCTGCTGTTGATCTTCCAGGGTTTGAATTAGCAGTCCAGTTAAGACAGCTTAAGACAGAGGGGCACTCTGGTCGATGCTGGTAACCCTGCTTTCATGAAGAGTAAGGGAAGTCGAAGGAAGAATGTTCTTCCTTCGACTTTCTGCAGTGTAGACAGCGCCAAAAGCTGAGTTAAGCTCCTTCAACTTTAGCTACGCAATTAATATAACTGAAGTGGCGTATCTTAAATTGACTTTGTCTTGTACTGTAGGCGTACCCTCACAGAACTCTGAGAACCTCCACTCTCAAAGAAATAGTAGATACCTGTTTGCTCTGCTTAATACACAGCATAGTGACAATACATTTATTATCAAAGATATTAAAATGATAAGTAAGAATATTGGAAGTAAATGGTTACATATAAAAAAAAATCATAGCACGCTTCTTAGAGCAATGTCTTGTGAGTTGTTTAGGCTCTATCTCCCATAGGCTAGCTTACCTTAGAGTCCTTTTCCCAGCGTTCTCAGCCATCTTGGCTGAAATCCCTCTTTCATAAGATCAAGATCACAAGCATCTCATCTCCACAGATTGAAACATGCCAGGATGTATCTCTGCACAGATTTACCAACCAGATCTTTGGAAAAAGGATTCCCACCTCTGCTGTTTACCTCTTCCTATTACTGTTTCCTTCTAAAATCTCAGAATACTTTCTATTGCAAGGCATGTAATACTCAATGGTCTACGAGGGAAATAAGTGTCTCACCTCTTGTTGGAAGACATGTCTCAAGACAGGTTACCTTTGAGTGACCTGCCATTAACTACACGGTGTAGAGAACATAATTTTATATATATAACTCCTCACATGTTTCCCATATGTGCATCTCAGAATGATTATGCTGAACAAAGAATAAGAGAGTCGGAGATAGATGGATGTCACCAACCTTATTTGCAGCATGTAGTACCTGTGACACAAGAACCTCTTGATGCCAACTGGCAGAGGAATCCCCGGGTTCATGAAAAGGGAGCATTAAGGTCTATACTGAAAGTCTGAGTCACACTGTTCATCATAATCATCCTGAGATGCACATATGGGAAACGTGAGGAGTTACATATATATGCTGAAAATTACGTTCTCTACACTCTGTAGTTCAAGGTAGGTCACTCAAAGGTAGCCTGCTTTAAGAGAAACTTCTTCCAACAAGAGGTCAGAGACACACTTATTTCCTTTGTGGATCATTGAGCATTACATGTCTTGCAATATAAAGCATACCAAGGTACTCCTGTCCATCATTGCATCCTCTAAGCACTTTCCATGTAAAAGTTGCTAGCAATTGTGGCATCCCTACTGGAGTCTCTGGCTGTTCCTTCAAAAGAAGGAAACAATGTGATCCTTAACTCTTAAATAGAAAAGATCAAGCCATTTTCAATAAAGTACAACCAACTTCACTCGCTTTCCTCTGATTTAACTAGTCACTTGTAAACACACACACACACACACACACACACACATATGTGTGTGTGTGTGTGTGTGTGTGTGTGTGTGTGTGTGTGTGTGTGTGTATTTGCATTTAGTCCTGTGTACCTTTGCACTTTTGGCTTGATGTATGAACCCAGAATCAGCTGCACCATGAAATTGAAAAAGCAACTGATGTCCTGTTATTTCCGCTAAGGGACTGAAGCAAAAGGTGCCATTCATCTTGTTAGAGGTACCATTCTCATAACATTCCCAACCTCATTTTTCCACCTCATGGGGTTTGGATATATCTGACAAGCCTAACTGTGAACCTTCTTGGGTTCACTTATCACTGTACAAAAATGAATTTTTATTTCACGAGTAAAGTAACTAAAAGACTTTCTGAAAGGAAAATGCTCTCCAAAAGGTTAATAGCTTCAGTTGAACAACAGAATATTTAAACAGTTCAGTTCTATGATCTTCTCTTTCAAGCACTGTCAGAAGATTAGGACACAGAGCACATGTTTCTCTTATGACAAATGTAGTATTTGTTCTTTCCTGATGATTAATTGTGGGGAAATATAAAATGAAGTGAAGCACATATTAATTTCTAAATTCAAAGCAGCCTAGAAGGAAATCTTGGGCTCTGCAAATCTCATTTTAATGTCCATTTGTTAAAACAGAACACTCTGAGTACTTTACTTTAGTACCTTTGTTTTTGGCATTAAGACTGAAATGTTTATAGTGTAACATATGCTGCTTATCAAACTCAACTGCTCTAATATATTCCTAACTCTGGAGATTTCTGTTCTTTACATAGGTGGATTTCCAAAAGTTTATGATAATGGCTGAATCTTTAAGGCCTAGCTCCTTGGGATTTTATGCATTTAATTTGCCTCTTTTAGGGGGATTTCCGCTAGGTATTTTTTACCTACATGTCCACTCACTTTTACAGCATGTCACTTGCACATGGTTATCACCTGCCATTACTGGTGTTATTGATGAAAATATGTCTTGTTCACAACTGGAGGCCAGGTAGTGATGGCTAATAATCTGGTTGTAAATGTGTCTCATATCAGAGTATTGAGCCGAGTATTATACCTGAAAGTCATTTGTGTTCTCAGCAGGGAGTGGTACCTGCCCCTCATGGATGGATGCTGTGAACATCGCACTATCTCATCTGATCCATTGTGTCCAGATTCATTCACTCTACCAGGAAACGGCAGCAGCTAGAGCTATACAAATAACAAATTCTTTGCATTGCTGGCTGCAACAGAAACTAAAAACAAATCCACCAATCCCCGACAGTTTGTGTTGAAAAAAATGTTGTTTGCCTGAAATAAAAGGCTTTGTTTTGATTGAGGTTTTTTAGTGCTTAAAAAAGTGATGTAAAATTGGAAACAGTCATTTCACATGAAAAAGTCTCATTTCAGAAAGTCTCCAACAAATTTAACTGACACAATTTGGTGAATTTTTATCTGAACTTGCTAGATGTTTTGGTTGGCCCAAATCTGGATTTTGATGTGAAAAAAATTTTGGCCTAAAAATTTTAGTCAGCTGTAGCATCATAATTTAAAAGTAAATACTGATGGAGTTTTAACTTTGCTACTGCATGACGCTTCTTTTTCCCAGAACCTCTTTAATATCCAAACAAGTTATCAGCAGTTAATTGGATCTATTTTACCAGCATAGAACAATTTCTGTAGGGCAAGGTATACAGTAGACAGAACTATGCTTTCTTTATGCATGTTGCTTGTGCCTATTCTTGTATGTATATTTTCCTTATGCTAACCTTAGTAGTTGCTTGCAGATGACTGTGCTACTTACAAGCTTTTGCTGAAGAATATCTCAATTTCTGATATCAAAACTCAGCCCAAAGATGTCATTATTACTGGTGGGTCAACATAGAAGTCGATATTGGACAATGTGGCCTGTCTGTCTACAACAACCAGGCCACACTGAAGGACCATCCAAACTTTCAAAGTGGTATTCATTACCTGTGGGGGAAAAATATGCTTATGTGGCCACTGTGACATGTCTTAAACTCCCCCTCACTCCCCCCACACTAAACATGGCAAATTGCTTGACTCTTTGTTTCCACCTAGACTATGAAATATAAAAGGCATGATGAGCAAGTAAAAAATGGAGAGAAAAAATGAAGCTGACCTTGTCAGCTGCAATTACATTTTCCAGAACTAGTAGCTGAAAGATAATATAATTCAATGTCTCTGTTAGCATTCAGCATTGTTAATTCATGGGCAGGTAATTTAGATGAACTCTCGATGAGAAATTGAATTTGAGGTGACTCAGCAGGAAAACCTGTGCAATCTCTTTTTGAATGGAAAGTAGTTACGAGTTATCACTAGCATTGTGTTTGATGCAGCAAGCATTTGTATTGCCTGTACCGAGGAAGGAGACTTGCCAGTTGGACAAATATTACATTTATTTCAGATAATGTTGCACAGTAAAACACAGAGGAGCAATTAAGCAGCGATGAAAATTTCATGACCCAAGCTCATGGAAAAGTCTCCCATTTTGAGAAAAGTCTCACTTTTCCTCTGACTTCCCTTACTCCTTGTACAACGAGGGTTACAGGAGTCAGAGTAAGAAGTCCTCCAGCTTGACAATATTTTGACATTATTTCAAAATAGCTGACTGCTGTGTAGACGTGGACTAAGTTATTTCGAAATAATGTTGCTGTGTAGATGTTTGTGCTATTGTGCGTCTGGGAAACGATTGGCATGAGCAACACTTTGTGGGCATGGGATCCCACATCAGTGACCAGAATGAGTTCAAGTAGAGGAAGAAACATTATGAATTATCCCCACTCTCCCCTATTTTCTCTCCATGAACGTACCTTCTTCTGAATGGACTCATGTTCGTTATGTAGCATTTCTCCTGTGGAACAAACAGGGAGACTGACTGTTAAGGATGACTTTTAAGGGTGACGCAGCCTGTTTCGCCTGAAGTAGCTGGCTAGCTCCAGGGCTACGTCTACACTGGCATGATTTTGCGCAAGAACACTTTTGCGGAAGAGTTCTTGTGCAAAAACTCTTCCAGAAGAGAGCGTCTACACTGGCATATGCCTTTGCGCAAGAGATGTGCTTTTGCGCAAGAGCATCCATGCCAGTGTAGACGCTCTCTTGCGCAAGAAAGCTCTGATGGCCATTTTAACCATAGGGCTTTCTTGCACAAGAAATTCATGTTGCCTGTCTACACTGGCCTCTTGCGCAAGAACAGTTGCACAAGAGGGCATATTCCTGAGCGGGAGCATCAAAGTTCTTGCGCAAGAAGCACTGATTTCATACATTAGAACATCAGTGTTCTTGCGCAAGATCTCGTGGCTAGTATAGACAGGCAGCAAGTTTTTGTGCAAAAGCGGCTGCTTTTGCGCAAGATCATGCCAATGTAGACGCAGCCCAGATGTCGCTGTCTGATGGTAGTGGAAATTTGGCCCATGTTCCACCCCTTCCCTCCTCTGACTTGAGGCATAATGCATTCCTGGAGACATACTGAGACAATAGTCTACGTACTGCTCTGCAGGGACTACACATATGAGTAAGGTTTTGCAGATTTATACCATGTATATCCAGCCTACTTAGAGTCTGGGGACAGAACAGACTGGAAACTCTGGCAGAAAATGAATAGAAATGCTTCTGATGGGGTGATTTATTCAAATAGTTTGGTGAGTCAACGAGGAGCAAGGACAGTTCAGGTCCTTCAGCCTTTGTCCCCCAGAGACCTCAGTAAGGTCCCTATTGTTTTTATTGTTTTGGGGGGTGGCATTTCATGTGTTCGGGTTTGTGCTATTGTGCATCAGGAATATTATGTTATACTCATCCATCAGAGTAGTTGCATTCCCATGTTCCAAAGGGACAGCACTCTGTGTTGTGGGCACAGTAAGGAGTCACCTTAGATAGAAATACCAGGTGTTGCAACAAAAAACCCAGGATTTAACCCGTGTAACAAGGGGGTAGAAGCCACTCCCATTAACAATCAACAAGGAGGTTTAACAGAGGAAGTGCTAGATAATAATCAAAACAGTTTATTCTTGCAGGACAGCCGAGATTTTAAGAGAGCAATACTTGGGACATTCTGGGAATCACCCAGACCAGTTAGGGATTCTGTCACTCTGGGTGCCTTTAAGCTTGTGGGCTAGCTACAGGGGCCAGATGCTTCAAGCCATTGCAGCACAATGCTTGTTTCCAGTAGCCTAGTTACACTTGACAGGCGACCTTACAAGGTCGTAGTGCATAGGCTCCAGACTGAGCTGAAACTTCTGCACCAGCCCATTTGCCTAAACCCCAGAAGCCTGGCACAGGCCAGCCATATGCGTCTGAGTGCAGTATAGAAGAGAACATACAAACAGCCCTATGATATCAGACTCCATCTAGCCCAGTATCATGTCTTCTGTCAATAGCCAATGCCAGAGGGAATGCGCCAAAACAGGTCATCGTTAAGGGAGCATCTACACAGCAGGGCTTAACTTGAAATAAGCTATGCAAATTGAGCTACTTCAATTGCCTAGATTATTTCAAAATAGCTTATTTTGAAATTGGGAGCATCTATACAGCCCTTATTTTGAAATAGAGCACTCTTCCTCTGACTTCCCTTACTCCTTGTACAATGAGAGTTACAGGAGTCGGAGTAAGAAGTCCTCCAGCTTGATAGAATTTTGACATTATTTCAAAATAACCGCCTGTTGTGTAGACATGGACTAAGTTATTTCAAAATAACGCTGGTTATTTCAAAATAATGTTGCTGTGTATATGTACCGTAAATACTGTCCCCTATTCCCAGCTTCTGACAAATGGAGGTTAGGGGGACATCCTGCCCATCCTAGCTAGTAGCCACTGAAGGACCTGTACAGCATGAATTCTGTAGTTCTTTTTTGAACCCTCTTATAGTTTTGGACTTTACAACATCGCTTGGCAAGAAGTTCCACAGGTTGACTGTGTTGTCTGAAGAAATACTACTTTTGTTTGTTTTAAACCTGCTACCTATTAATTTCATTTGGTGATTCCTAGTTCTTGTGTTATGGGAAGGAGTAAATAACTCTTCTTTATTCACTTTTTTCACACTAGTCATGGTTTTAGTCTAGTCTAGGGTCTCTCTATAGTCTTGACCTATAGAGATACCCTAAATTCAGTTTGCTCACATTGCTTCAAACAAAAATCGCTGAGATTCATTGATTGCTACTCAAAATACTGTTTTACCTGCATTTTGACCCGATTATTTTTTCTGGTCAAATACATGTTCCACAAAGCTCTTTCCCCCCCGTCCTTTCTCTCTAGTCAAACTGAAGTGTGGGAATTAAACTTGGTAATATTTTTTATCATAATGCAGGGAGCGGGGGGGAGGGAGGAGGAAGAGAGAAAAACAGGAATAATGTGGTTTTAAAGTACTGAACTGAGGACTTTACTGGTCTCTCCTTCTCCCGTACATTAGAGAGATAAAGTATTCTGCTTTGAGCAACTTAAAATGATGATTTTACTTTCCTGAGCAACATTTTTTAATCCTATTGCCATTGTGCTGACCTCTGCAAAAAAAGAATTGTCACAACTTTCAACTTATCCAGTTTTGCTTTTAACTCTCATTACATTCCCATAACACAGCCAACACAGTGAGGTGTGTTTTTTTAAAACAGCTTTTCTCCTTGGGGATATTAAATTGAATAGCCAATCAGAAGAAGTTCCCTCCTCTTGCACAGTTCTCACTGGCTCCCTACACTGAAGGCCTTGAAATGTCTTATTCCTTTGGAAAGGCTTGTGTTGCCAACAGCAATGCTTTTGTGGCATCTACAACTTACTTGGTCTAAGAGCCTACAATGTTCCTAGAATGCTTTTAAAAGGAGAAGCTTTCTCTCTCTTTTATCCATATGATGTCCTATGAATATATTTTGCTGACTGCTTATTTGAACAAAGTCCATATTTTAACATAGTGCCTTGGCAGACTACATGTTGGTACACACAGCAGGGATATTTGTGGAGTAAGCAACATGCTCTGATCAGAGATGCCTGAATGCTGTATGTGACATTTTTAAGAGAGGTCTTGAATCTTTTTGACATCACAGCCTGTGCAGTTCAGGCAAGGCACAGACATGCTTGTCCCAGGTATTTATATGCACCCTACAAGATTTGCAGAAGGCTATGATAAGATGACGAACCTTCCCCCTGGTGGCTGTCCCAACAGCCCTTAAGAGCGTTTAGGATACATGATGCCCTATCAAAAGGAGAGTGAGACAAATGGGATTTGGAATGAAACTTTTTTGATGATCACTAATGCCATTGCAGTCCACCAAAGTCACTTTTTGAACTTCACTGCTTTCATTTCCTATATGGACATGAAGTCTACATGAGATAGCGAAAGGGGCAATTTGGTATGCAGCTGCTGTCCACCGCAGGAGAATTCCACTACTTCTGTGAAGGTAAGGAGCTAGCTGTCTGCAAGCCGTCATTAAGCCTTGAATCCGGAGAGCTGCCATATCTACTACTACTGCTCTGAACTACATTGGTAAGCAGCAGTTTGCCTTACAGCCACTGAAGCCTTTATACATAATGCCTGAGCTACTCTGATCTGCATTGCTTTCCCCAGCTGGAAAGTACATTCTTCTGAATGCCAGCGCTTCACTACCAGGCATATGCAGAGCAAAGGCAATGTACTACTTGCATTTTCAATAAATGGGACACACATTGATTCTCTGAGTGATGGAGGGTATTCATAAGCCAACTGCATATTCAAAAGATGAAACCAAATATGTAAGGATTAAATACTTCACTGAAACAGAAATTACAATTATGACACTTTTGTTTTTAATAGGAGTGAACAGGTGGTGCTTTAAATCTAACCAAGATTAACCTATATTCAATAACTTGAGCACTCAGATTGACTCTAACAAACACTGGTTAATTATGCATTCTTGGGAGGATGTATTTTACATTGGGTTTTCAAATTAGAATTTGGATCCAGCCAGAGTTATCTTCCCACTGCAGTTTTAGTACATAATAAAGCAGAGGATTCAGGGCATAAAGAATATTCAGAGAAACTTCGCTTTGATTCCAGCTGTAGTTGTCTACACAGTGTAATTGTCGCATTTTCCATGAGTGGCAATTAAAATCTATCTACAGTTTCTTTAAAGCGCTGTTTGTGCCAGGACAGAGCACCCTCACTCTGAAGAGATAACAGTACAGCACTTCGCTAAATCTACTGCTTGTCTCAGGAAAAACTGAAATGCTAGAGCTGCTCTTTGTTGTTTTAAAGGTATAAAAACAGAATATACACACTGGTCAATAAAATCTACTATCTCACTCTGAAGTAAAAAAGAATGGAATTGTCTAAAAGATAGATTGAATTATTAGTTACCTTAGCTGTCTGAGAGATCGGACTAACCCCTGTACTGAGTTATGTTTCTATTATTTCTCTGTTTCAGAATGAGGGGAGACACTTCATCGATGTAAATAGTCAGATTTAAATAAGGACACACTTTTTAAACACAACACTGAGTTTTCTTTACTGCATATAACATAATTCAATTATTTAATGCTTGTATTTTTACCTGGTAGCATCAATTTTTATTTTGAGTAGATTCTTGTTGTTTTATCTATAAATATTTCTTTGCTCATTTTCCTAATGAAATGCTTCTTGATCTAGATTCTAGCTCGTACTCTGTTCTTAGTAATTCTCCTAGAATTCAGTGCAAGCAGCTTCTGAAGTGAATAGAAACACATTATGACATTCCCCCACCCCCTCTCATATCCCCCTTCCTTTTTCCCTTTTTCTCCCCTCTCTGGCTACGTCTAGACTGCAAGCCTCTTTTGAAAGAGGCTTTTTCGAAAGATACTTTCGAAAAAGCCTCTTCGAAAAAGAGCATCTAGACTGCAAGCAGTACTTTTGAAAAAGCAAGCCGCTTTTTCGAAAGAAAGCACCCAAGCAGTCTGGATGCTCTCTTTTGAAAAAGCCCTTTTTGCATTCAAGAATGCCTTTTTTCGAAAGAGCACTTTTGAAAAAAGGCGTTCTTCCTCGTGAAATGAGGTTTTCCGCCGTCGAAAGAAAAGCTGCGTTCTTTCAATTTAATTTCGAAAGAACGCGGCTGTAGTCTAGAAGCAGGTGAAGTTTTTTCGAAAAAACCCTTGAGTATGGACACAGCCTCTCCTATTTATTTCGAGTTTTCATATCCCCTACTCATAACTCTGGTCATCTGAAGAACTGGGCTGTGCCAAGAAAGCTCATGATACCATCTACATGTTTTGTTAGTCTATAAAGTGCTACCAGACCATTTGTTGTTTTTTTCTGTAACAGACTAACTTGGCTATCCCCTGTAGCTCCCCCCAGTTGTATTTGGTTTGTTTTTAAAACAACCCCTCTGCTAAATCATCTTGGGATAACAGGAAAGAAATGTATACAGGCTTATTCCTGAGAATTTACCACATTGTAACCAGAGTATGTGCTACCTTTCTTATTGATTTTTACAGGTGGAAAAAACTTCACATCCAGTCATAAATCAATGGTTGTATTTCAAACTAAGGCCCAAAATATCCACCACATGAGAAGGGTCGAAGGGACAAAATCTGTTCTACATCCTAGTAGACTTTTAAGTCCCTAAGGGACCATCCCTTATCTATTCTGATCTACGGTTCCTAGTTTTCTAATTGTTGGAAACCAAGCACCCTTGTCCCCCCCCGCCCTGTCTCTTCTCTCAAGGCCATGCCTTCTCCCTTGAGGCCCCGCCCACTTCCCTCCTCTCCCCCCTCCCTCTGTCACTTGTTCGCCACCCTTCTTACATATTCCCCTCTCTCTCAGGACTCAACTGCTGCCTGTAGAGTCAGGCTGGAAGGCGCTAATTCAGAGCCTGCCCAATCAGACACATTGGGGGGAGGTGGTGCAGGGCTCAGGTAGAGGAACACAGCAGGACAGAAGTGGAGCTGTGCAAGATGCCTCGCCCCTGGGGGGTGGGGCGCAGCACCTGGTCTGGAAGCCAGCTGCGGCTTTGTCAGGTGTCAGCAGCTGAGCAGAGAGGAGTGGCTTCAGCTGCTGCTTTTTCTGCCCCCACAGTGGTGGAGGCTGGTTATTGCAGCTAGCTGGACTTTTACTGACTGGGTGCTATCAGGTTCCCTTTTTGACTGAGACTCTGACCTCCTGCACATCACAGGCCACAGAATCTCACCCACTCACTTCTGTAATAGATCCATAATCTATGAGGGTACATCTACACTGGCATCTTGGTAACTCTCGTTCCATGAGGTTAAGGGATGTCTTGAAACAGTGCTTTATTTCAAAATCTGGCACTATGTAGATATGCCAAATTTCAAAATGGCCTATTTTGAAATTCAATCGAAATAAAATACGCAATTTGCATAGTGCAAATTGTGTATCTTATTTCAAGTTTAGGGTGCTGTGTAGAAGTACCCTGACTGAGTTACCAAAGTCCTCAAAATGTGCTACAAAGACTTCAAGTTAAAGTGACTCCACCATTTACTCTCTAGTTTAAACCAGCAAGAGGACCATGGCATGTGCTTCACAGTCAAGTGAAAAATTCTCAGGGTCTCTGCCAATCTGACTTGGGGGAAAATTCCTTCCTACATATAAACTTACGTTCAATGCAAAAATCTGTTGCTTGCATAGGCTAGTTACGCAGCATACAATTTATTATAGCTCCACTGTCTGGCACTGCTAACGGCATTAGCAGCATTTACTGCAGTTCTTGCACTCTTTTTACTATTAGAAGGCAATGGGTCAAAATCTATCTTCGTTACAGACAGGAAATACCACTGGATAGATGAAGGATGAGAGTAAATTTAACCTTAAAATTTAAAATTTAATTTTAAAAGTCTTCTGCCTTTGGTGAAGAACTGCGGCCTACAATCAACATCTAGGCAAACCCCAAAGTAAAATGGCCTTCTTGCAAATTGAACACCACTAAGATCAATCTTGTCCATCATGTTTAAGGTGGTCTGATTTCATATTCAGTCTTTGTCCATCACTGGTAATCTTGTACTGTTGAAACTTTCAGTGCTCATGAGATAGCTGGCAACGGGGCAGCATTTCTTGGTACACACATTTCAGAACTGCTTGGTCTTCCATTCTATCCAGTTGTGGCCTCTGGATCCCATCTGAAATGGGTTGTGTAACCTCACAAAATGCTTTCACCACCACCCAACTCTGGTGTATTCTAGTTAGAATAATTTAATGATAATAAATTTGGGGAAAGTGAAGTGTCTTTCTGATTACATCAATAGAAAGATACTGCCATAATGCAGTATCCATAGTCCTAGTCTTGCAAACATTAGAAAATGCATATACCTTTGAGCACTGGAGACTTCAATAGGACTATTCATGTGAATAAAGTTGAGCCTCTGATTATGTGTTTGCAGGATTAAAATCATATTACCAAATACATATTAAGGATCCCAGTTCTGTGATTAGATCCACTGAGGTGGGCCCTTGTGCTGAAATTTTGGTTAATATGAATTTATACACACATTGAATTACCAGAAACTTCACTATGGTAAGTGTTTCAAAGCAGAATTGGGTAATAAGAGTATCATTGATTATTTTCATTACCATCATGGAATGGACTAGCTTTCATTGCAAAATAAAAGGCAAAATAAAGGATGATCCAAACTGAATTGAGACAAAAATACTACGGTAGTTGCTATTGATCTGGTCTTATGTTGCTCGAGGCTACTTCTTACTGGCTGTGATAAAAGCAAAGCAAAGCTTATTCTTTAATTCTCCTTAGGCTTTTTCATTCAGTATGCTGCTCTCAGTTAGCACTGTGTGAAATTCACAATTTTTGTTCCACAAAAGTATTCTGGCATTTTTGGGTTTTTCCCCTGCACAATGTCACACCTCACTCCAGTGTTATTATATTAATATTTTTGACTATATATTGCTTCAACAACAGCCAATAAACTATTTTCACACTTTCAATGAGGAAATCACTCTCACTAGGAGAAAGGGTGGATTTCACTGGAAGCTTTTTTTACTCTAAATATTCACATACCTTTGCAAAATGTTTTGAGAAAACAAGCACCTGTTCTGAGTGATGGAGATATTTACATTGCTAAGTAGAGGGAATGAGCCATGTGCTGAGGCCAGAAGCTGGCCATTGTTGAACTAAATACTAAAACTAAAATTTCAAACATAAAAGGGGTGAAGGGACAGACTTTGGTTGACAAGGCAGCATCCCGGAGCAATGCAGGGATCCAATGGAGATCTGAAAAAGTGGGACACAGACAGGGGTGGCCGACATTGCCTTCCCAAAACTACCTACATTCTCTGGCCATCTCTGTGGTTCAGCAGCCTGAGCTCTTTGGGTGGCCAGGAAGGATCGGGCATCAGGGCTGGGGTTGGGCAGGGCTTGGCTCCACGGGGGCAGGTTGCTGGGGGGTGAGGTCTCAGGTGAAAGGAGTGGTGTGTTGGGCAGAAGGGGTGGGGCTGGAGCTTGCCTTCCCCAGCTGGGCCTTCACCCACCACTCATGGATGTGGACATAAGCCCAAACCCCATTAGTTGCAAATACTAAGACAGTCAATATTTAGCTTCTGATTCAAATATTGTGATGTAATTAAGTTTCGCTATTAAATATTGCTGAGCTTTATTCACTTAAAGGAGACAAAATGGTTGTATGGGAAATAGGAGAGGTAACAGGTTCTGCATTCTTTTCATTATGAAGCTCCACAAAGAAGAAAAATTAGTGAAGGGGGGAATCAGCTGGCATAGTAATGACATTTCATGAAAGTGAGAGAGAGTGAGAGAGAGCGAGAACACCTGGATGAGCCTGTAACGTGTCCACTTCTCTTCATGTTATCTTCATCACACAAGATAATTATTAAGAAAGAGAGATATGTCATAAGGTTCTTTCACAGAGGCAAAGAGGAGTGTAACAACTGAGGGAAGTGTAATTATTGCTCACAATGCAGTCCATCTGGGAAAAGAACTGACAGACCACAAGAATAATACCAGCAGCTGTAACTATTCTTTAAACTAAAGCAACATACAACTAATTAGAATGGTCAATAGCACCTAGCTAGCAGCTAGAATTGCATTCTGGGTCTTGATACAGGTAGGGGTTTGGGTTTTTTTTAATGCCAGTTGTTTTAAAAATGGGAGAAAGGTGCTTCTGGCAGGGCAAGTCTGAAACACCTCCAAAACCACCGATTATGGGTAAAGAAAGAGTGAAATAGAAAACCAACAGGAATTAGAAATAAAAGGGTTTGGTACCTCCTCGGCCCATGAGTTCAGCTTCTTTACCTGACTGAGTTTTGCCTTTAAAAGAACTTAAGAGAAACTTTTCTTCTTCTGAAAGTATTACTGAGAAACTAAACTATAACCCATATATTATCATCGAGTTCCACTGTTAGGACCTCCTATTGATACCGATTTTCTGCTGTCTATTAACTCCACTGTATGTCTCAGTGGCTTCTAAGGAATCTTAGGGAAGACATAAGGCCATCAGACTGATGAATAGCACTAGGCCATCTGATAGGCACAGAGCCAACAGAAGAGGGCAGAATCATTTGCAGCAAAGCAGTAAAACTGTACGTGGTGTGGTGGTGGGCCACAAGACAAAAGGAAAGTGGGGAGATGGCCATAGCCACGTGCAACATTGATTTGGAGCCACTTCACAATGTGACTAGTTGGGAATTCCCACGGGAAAACTTGGATGGCAGACAATGTTCCTTCTAATCTTTTCCATCTATGTGAGGATTTTTTCCACTCATGTGCAGAATACATTTTTACTTGCAGCCAGGCATATGTGAAAGTGCACCACCAGGAGAAACAAAACCTAGCAGTGGGTGCTCTGCTAATCAGCTGAGTGGCATTTAAATCTCTGCTGAATGGCCTTGTAAGAGTACATCTTACAGGGGACACTGATGGCAGGGTTAATGAGGTTCATCAGTTAAAGACTTTTCAAATGATCTTTCATAAGCATACTTTATACAAAAGACACCACGATCATATTGAAGTGGTGAATATGTGGGTACAGAGGTTCGTGCAGGGTACAGCATGTCACAATGGTGATCTGTAGGTTTTGGTAGATAGCTGTCTGTATGGTTCCATTCTTGAAGTGATGATAGTGTCCAGGAAGCTAATGATGATACAGGAATGTTTTAGAGAGTCTGATGGATGGGTAATGGTTGTTGACATTGTGGTGGAAATCTATGCAGGATTACAATTGATAATTACCTGAGATATTGTCATCCTCTAGACAAACAACAAACTTTCTCATAGTAGATGATTACATGGTTGTCACTTAGTCCCTTCACTTTTCTTTTTTGTTTTAAATAAAGTAGGGGATTTTTTTGGTTTTAGAATCTCCATTAAAAAAAAAAATCTATCTGAAAGCACTGTAGTACAACTGCATTTAACTATCACTGGCAAAGCTGACAAATTAAAAATATTTAAAACTGCCAGCTTAGGTACATGCTTCAGTGTCTAGTATAAAAAGGATGTAATACAGAAATAATCATTAGTGTACATAACTGAATAGCTCAATAGAATTACAGTGCTGTAATCAATTTAAGCATGCAATATATACAATTGTTTGTATATATGAACAATTATATCAAACTAAAAAAACTGCTTGAGATTCAGCTGCCAGATGGCATTTACTAAGTTTTCTTTCTGTAGTAACTGAAGAAAAAATAAGAAAAACCTTTTGAAATGTGTTAATGACCAATGCTTTTCCTCCCTATCCTCCACTCTACTCAAAACATCTTGTCTCTGGTAAGTACAGTTGGTATTAAGTTCATTTTGTAGCGCCCTCTCGAAACTCTCTCAGTGTATGCTGTTAATTATCAACCAGAATGAGTCACTAAAGTCTTAAACTGACTCTTTAATGAGTTTCCCATAAATCTGTTCTATTCATTAGAGGTCAAACTGATAACCACTATCAATGAATATCAGCTCTGTATATAGTTTTGTAAAGAATAGAATCACAACTCAAAGAATGCTTCTCCCTAAATATTTAAATCAATAAATTCTTTAAAAAACCTAAATCTTAAAAATAGAGATTGGGAAGTATTAAGTTTAAATAATTTGAAAGTGATTTGATTAAGTTTATCTTCAAAGCTACTATTGGTACAAGCAGAATAAACCAACATTGTTAGTAAATTCTTAATTCACTGAGCTAGTCTCAAAGTATTGAATCATGAGTTTGTCTTTCAGTCTATTATTCTGACAAAAAAAACCCCAAAAAACCTTAGCAAAACTATTATAAAAATGAAAGTTTTTCATCTGCTACTGTAATTTCTATGGTGTGGAGATCTAATGCTCTAAGCATGTTATTAAAAGCTTAAAGATTTATGGTCAAATGTTGCTCTAAGTGCATTACCTATTATTTTAGATAGTAGTATGTACAAATTTCATATGGGGTAAGGCAACAGTAGAATGAATCAATATAAATATGCAGGCACTGTATGAAGAACTATTCAATAAAATAGCCTTTAGCACCGAAACAAAGAAATCCAAATTTTTCTTCCAATCTTCAACAGTTCAATAATTAGAGATAAAAGTTTCTCCTCCCTTTCTCTCCTCATTTATTGTATTGACAGAAAAATTGAGAATAAAAGTTTAGAAGTGATCCCACGAAATTGTCTTATCAGTTGGCGTAGATTTACTCTCCACCAAGATCAGACATAATTTGTACCTATGAGAAGGTCTATGCTACAAGGACTAGCATAACTCCAATTGATTTAACTTAGATCTACTAACTGGAGGGTCCACACTGTGTGTGTGTGTGTGTGTGTGTATCTTCGCGCACGCACAACACCCTCTTCTGTTGACTCCCCTCACTCATCTCATTCTGCTGGAGTACTGCAGTCAACAGAAGAGTGATCAGTGGTCGATTTAGTGGATCTTTATTAGACTCACTAAATTGACTGCCAGTGAATGGATTGCTGCAGAATGGACCCACCCCATAGTGGAGACAATCCCTATGAGGCGTACCCATGCTTTACTACAGTTGTAATAGATTAAAGTTCAGCCTTTCTTCATGTTTTAATGCTTCCTTAATTCAAGCTGTATTTATGACTTTCAAGGAAAAGTAGAATACTGGAACTTTACAGATGCAGTTTTAATTCATAATCAATTGTGATATATATAAAAAAAATTAGCCTGAACATGCAGATTGTCTTTGGAAGAGCAATGAAGGAATTATAAATTTAGAGCTGTACAATTTGCTTCTGCCTCTTCCTTTCAATATCTTCTTTAGTGCCTGCATAAACTTACTACTTCTCATTTGCAATATTCTCGCTTCATACATCCTTAAGTCTCTAGTGCAGTATGTTCTTTAAAGAGAACACCACAAAAGTGCTACATGCAATTCAGTTAAATGTCAAGGCTGGTGGTTATGCATAAACACATTGTTCTTTCCTTTATATTTATTTTTCTGTCATTGAAACCTTTACTGAATGGTTTTGCAGAGGCGTGAACTCTGAAGAAATTACCTTTATAGGTTCACCAAAAAACAAAATCCAAACCCAAATCTGAATTTACAATTTCCCTTTTTCTCTTCTGTCTAGGCACCATTCTGCTCCCAGGAACCATAGTTCTCTGCCTTATTCCCCCTCCCCCTGCCTACGGAGTTAGCAAGGACCTGAGTTTTAGGGGCCTACTGTGAGCATCACACTAGTACTTTTGAGGGCTAGGATGGAAATTATCCCTCAGTGCTAGATGGGTGTAGGCAGGGAGGGTTTTTTAAAACATCTTCCTCAGCAGCTCAGGGATTAAGTTGTAATGTGCTCTTCTGTTGCAACGTGGATAGCAGATACCTAGTGCAGATATTCATTTGGGTGGGGTCTGGTTCCCTCATAAGCTAGGAGTGGAAACTGAATGGGTGGGGGTGTATGTCCTAAAAAAGATAAAAGAAACACACATGTACTGTCTGGCAGTGACAGGCCCACTGACATGGAGACTGAGGGGTAATTACTCAAGACCCTGGCAATTCAAAAAAGTCCAGGGGTCCCAGACACCACTGCTTCTACCATGACAGGGGTGGCATCTGGAGCTTTGGGCCCTTTAAGTCACTGCCGGAGCACTGTGAGGTGCGCTTCAGGCTGTGCGGAGGGCTCGGGGGGGAAGGCGAGCTGTTGTCTGGTTAACGCTGAGGGCTGGCTGCCCCAGATCTGCTCCTTCCATCTCAGGCCCTGCCCCTTCTTGGAGCATGGAGCATAGAGCCACCCTCCCCTCCAGTGAAGCTGTTGGCTCCCCCTCACAGTGAGGCCATTACTTTTCTCCACACATTCAATCTTCAAATGAGGGAAAATGGTGGAATCACAGCAGCAGTGCCAGGGCCAGATTAAATATATGGAGTGGGGCATACTGAGAGCTACTGTGTATTACAAAAGGAAGGGGGACCTGCACTGGACAGGCTATTGCTGGATAGTTTCCCATAGGTGATAAGCTAATAACACCTGTGACCTAGTTCAGCCACATTCCTGGTACCTCGTGGACACGGCAAGGGAAAAAAAAAAGTGAGTAATAGATATAAGAATGTTACAGACATGACCGGTACATAAGCAACTCATTGACTAAAAATCAGGACAATCTGTAATGATTGGTTAACCCTTCGTTAACTCATCTGTCAGACATTTCTAAATGGGCCCTTAATATAAAATCTGGTCGAAAAAAATCTCTTTTCTTGCCTTATTCTTGAAGAACCCAATTATTGGCAGAGTTCACTAATTTAAAATTAAAAAGCCTTGTAGCAGCCAAAATGCAATATCTCTCAGTCCACAAGATACAGTAATTCTCTTCAGCTAAGCCTCGCTTCCCTTTTGACAGGACAATTCCTACACTTAGGCTTGGTCTATACTAGACCAAGAAGATTGACTTAAGGTATGCAACTCCCACTAAGCAACATTCCTAGCTGAAATTGGCTTACCTTAAACCTAGCCTTGGTGTCATTCACACAGTGGGAGGTCAATGGGAACAAACACTCTCATCGGTTTCCCTTACTCCTTGCAAAAGGAGGAGTTCGGGATGCCGGCAGGGGCTGCCCTCAGCGTCCAGTTTACAGGTCTATACTAGACCTGCTAAATCAAATGCTAAAGATCGACCTCTGGAACATCAATCTTGTGGTAAGTATAGACATGCCCTAGCAACCTAATTTCGTTTGTTCAAAAATTTTTCGAAGATTTTCTGGGTTTCATTTTTTGGTTTATGTTCTCCTCAAACTCTCACACACAGTAATTTTTATGCATTATTTTGAAGACATTAAAAATGTAGGGGTTTTCCTTCTCCTCCCATATATATATATATATATAAAGAAATGTTGGGACAAATAAGGGAGCTATAGTAACTTATTCCAGCAAAGACCTGGCCCCTTGAAATCTCCAGATTCTCTCTTGCTATTTTTATCTTCACTTCTAGACTGAAAAGCAGATCCTCAGCAAATGTCAATGGGCATAACTCAAGTGAGATCAATAGAACAACTCTGATTTACACCATATGATTTTCTGGCCATGTCATCATGAACGCTAAAGATTTTGAAGCTCTCCCATCCCACTGAAAATAGCTTCGGAGTGATACAAACGTCTCCTTAGTGTGCATAAATTTCGATGGCGTTCATCTCTGATTTCTTGACATTGATACATATGTCTTACAGAGACTCATTACCTTAAATGAATGCTTTCCCTGGACATTTCAAGATCAAGCTTACAGAACTTTTGGTGAAAGGAAACAGGAAGTGTTAGGTTCTGAAACGATGTTTCTCACAATAGAAGATTCTGTTAAGATAAATAATTGTGGCTGTCAATCAGTCATAAGTCTATAGGATTACATTCAATGTCATGAGTTTGACATGCCAATCTGGTAGCATTCTAACAATCTTCCCTCTAATTTTTTCCCACCCATGTGTGGAGTAAATTTTGTTATGTGCACTGAGGAATGTGCAGATGTGCACCACCAGTAGAAACATTGGCTGCCAGCTGTGGGTGCTCTGCTAATCAGGTGGGAGGCATCTGAATCTCTCCTGGGTGGCCACGCAAGCACACAGCTTAGAGGGAACATTAATATTGAGTATCCTGAAGTTATTGACCAGAAGATTGCAACCAGAGGTTGAGAATCTGCTATAAGAAAGAAGAAATGTTTCCATAGCTCTGGGGGTATGTCTACACTACCCTCCTAATTCGAACTAGGAGGGTAATGTAGGCATACCACACTTGCAAATGAAGCCCGGGATTTGAATTTCCCGGGCTTCATTTGCATAAAGCCGGCCGGCGCCATTTTTAAATGGCGGCAGTTAGAACCCCGTGCCGCGCGGCTACACGCGGCACGGAGTAGCTAGTTCGGATTAGGCTTCCATGAGGAGTACAGGTAGTTCAGATTAGGAAGCCTAATCTGAACTAGCTACTCCGTGCCGTGTGTAGCCGCGCGGCACGGGGTTCGAACTGCCGGCATTTAAAAATGGCGCCGGCCGGCTTTATGCAAATGAAGCCCGGGAAATTCAAATCCCGGGCTTCATTTGCAAGTGCGGTATGCCTACATTACCCTCCTAGTTCGAATTAGGAGCGTAGTGTAGACATACCCTGGTTTACCTAACTGCAGCCCTCCTTTCCCAGCTTCATATTTTTTAAACAGCCCCTCATATCCCCCAAAATACACCCAAGAAATCATTCACCCAAAGAAGCAGTGAAGATTGCTGAAACTGAAGGAAAGGACAATGTATGAAACTGAATCTTCCCCTGGCTTGGCTCGGCTCAGAGTCTCAGAAAAATGAAATATAAGAACAAAAATCAAGGAAATCTGAGGTGGAATGAAAAGCTACAACGGAAGTTACAAATTAGGAGCATGCTTATAACTGGCATATGGAACAAAGGCAGAAATGCCAATGATCTGCTGTTGCCAACAAGAGTTATTTTATCCATTATTATTCTAAGGCACATTCTACTACAGCGGAAGGTCAACTTAAGATATGCAATTCCTGATATGTTAATTACATAGTTGGTATTGATGCATCTCAAATCATGTTTCTGCGCTGTCCACACAGCAGGAGGTCAACAGGAGCAAATGCTCCCATCAACTTCCCTTACTCCTTGTGAGGAGCAAGAGTACCAGCACCAATGGAGGCGCCCTCTGAGTTTGATTTAGTGTCAATGTTGATTTCCTGTGTAGTGTAGACATGGCCTAAGCGATGTATCAAATGCTTCCTAGTAGACATTTTTGTACATGGTTTTTCTTCCTCATTCCAGTGCCAGAGTTTAAGAAAAAAAAAAAAAAGGGACTGTCCTTCAGAAGTGGGCTACCTATCTTACAAGAACAGGCACTACTCACAAGTTTTTTAAAGTTTTCCTATTACAGACTAACTCAGCTTTCCCTCAGAATATTTTCTGAGTTAGAAATATCATGGGCGATGTCTACATAGCAGCGTTATTTCAGAATAATGGTATTCTGAAACTTCAGGGAGTAGCCGAGTTAGTCTGTCCAAGATAAACTTAAAAAACAACAAACGGTATGGTAGTACTTTATAGACTAACCAAACATGTAGATGGTATCATGAGCTTTCGTGGGCACAGCCCACTTCTTCAGACTGGAGTTTTGAGTTTAGGATGTGGAGACCCAAAATAAATAGGGGAGAAGGGAGGTGATGGGGGGAGGGGGAGTGCTTGTCTACACCACAAGCCTTTATTTTGAAATAATGTCAATATGGAGGATTTCTTACTCTGACTCATGGTATCCCTCATTTCACAAGGAGTAAGGGAAGTCGAAGGAAGAGTGTTCTTCCTTCGACTTCCTGCTGTGTAGACAGTGCCAAAAGCCGAATTAAGCTAGTATGACTTTAGCTATGCAATTGATGTAGCTCAAATTGTGTAACTTAATTGGACTTTAGCCCTGCTCTATAGATGTACCCATGGTGTTAACTGGAGTACTTCCAGTTCTGTTTCCATTGAAGAACAAAAGCAGCACATAAAAATGTGAAGGTGTTGAGGGAAGACACCCAGCTGATTTTTAAGTCCTTGACAAAGGTTCTAATCAAGCTGTATGTTTTCCTAATTAGTGCATCCATCCTTAATCATCTTGCAATACCAGTGCTATACAATATCAGTCAGTCTTGTATTATGACTAGTACCTCACATTTTTTTCCATCAGCCACTAAAGTGTTTACTGTTCGTGTTGTCCTTGACATTTTATCCCATACATTAAATTATGCCAAGTTTAATAAAATTACCTCAAGTAAATTTATTTAAGTGGCCAGTCTTCCCTTCAGTTTAAGTTCATAGCCCTTAAGCTAATGTCAAAAGTAAGAACAAACATGTTTTGCATCTTTATCTTGTCACTTCTACCTTCAGACTATTAAGCACATCATTAACACGTTTCTGATTCTCCTCTGTTTCAACCACCCCATTCCTCCCATGAGTGCAGCAATTTAGGAGCTTGCCTAGCATTTTGAAAGGGCTGGTTACAGCAGTAAAATCCTGATCATGTTCTTGGATCTCTCACTGAGGATTTTAAGAATTTTGTGGAGCAGTGTAGCTTTGTAAATAGACCACAGGCCGGGAGTCTTGCTTTGCAACTGGCCAGCTAGGTGACCTTGGGCAAGTCACTCTGACTCTCAGAGAGGGTATTTCTCCATTTGCAATGTGGGGATAATGACAATGACTTCCTTTATAAAGCACTTAATTCCACTGATGAAAAGTGAGATATATAAATGCTAGGTAATAGAAATTCCTTCATACAAAAATAATGTAAGTGGCAACCAGCAGCTAGTATGAGATTTCATACTTCCTACCAATGTTATGGGTACTACAGATGTCAAACTTAAAAACTTGACATACTTAACCCCCCCTATTTTTTTCATTAAAAGCAACAAGTAGTCCTGTGGCACCTTAGAGATTACCCAAAATATATAGAATCACGAGTTTTATATAAGAGATATAGATATATAGATAAAACAGCAGAAGTATCTGTCAATTGTAGTTAATGAGGCTAATTAAGTGAGCTGGCTATATCCCATATAGACTAACAGATTTATTGGAGCATAAGCTTTTGTGGGCAAAGACACACTTCAAAATAATGCATCTGACAAAGTGGGTCTTTGCCCCACAATAGCTTATGCTCCCTCCAATAAATCTGTTAGTCTATAAGGTGCTACAGGACTCCTCGTCGCTTTTGCAGATTCAGTCTAATATGGCTACCTCTCTGATACTATGTCCCATATGTGGCTTTTGATGTCAAAATGGAGATGTTTGTTAGGTGCAGTGATTCACAAGCAGATAAACACAAAAGGTATTGTCCATTGCTAGTTGGAGTCATCAGCATCAGGAAATAATACTCCACTGAAGTTCCTTTGCATTGCTATGGCCGTAAGTGACAGCAGAATCTGACACTTATTCTAATATTTTCATGTAAGGTTGAAACCTCAAGCCTGTCTTTTTGCTCCCCACTGTGCCTTCCTCTTACCACAGTCCAACACCCATTTTGCAAATGTCCTCAACAATCCCAGCCTTAGAGTTCTCTCTGCAGATATTCTGCATTGCCCTTTCTTTGTTCATTCCTGAACTATTATTCAGCATTGTGCTGATGGCTTTGGAACTGCATATGCCAAGAAACCCAGGGATCTCTTCCAGTTCATTGGTTTATACTTTAAAAATACTTCCTATTCTGTTTTTATATCCCTTTCTGCATTATTTTACATTTTATTGCACTATGATAAATCCTTATTAATCCACCTATTCCTCTCCATTCATTTTGAATTTGATTTTTGTTACTCTGTATATTGACCATCATGTCATTTTTTAAATCAACATGTCATCAATGTACTACAAAGTAAAATAAGCATCTGCATATATCACTCAGTTTATTAGTAGTGTCAACATTTAAAGTAATTTTTAAAAATCATAACTTTAGAGGCATTTCAATATTTCCCTAATCTTCCCTAGTGAGGGGTAGTTCAGAGATGCATGGCTTTCTTTAGATCCCTCTGTCATGCCCCATTGACTTAGGAGTATGAATATGAATAACTTGAAGGTGCTTTAGAGAAATACTTTATATTTTTATTTTAATGTTACAATCTGCTGAATGTGTTTATTTTATTTTTGTGCATATATCATTCTTGTATGTGAAGTTAAAAAGGTGAAGTGTGGATCTGTTCATAATTCTAAATGTGCTACTGTTACTGATGCCCTTGAAACTTAATGTCTCAGTGATCAAATCAACAATCTGTGAGTAGTCTTCTTTGTCCTGTAAGTCCAAACTGTGACTGGTCATAGAAAGACATTTGACCATAGTACCTACTATTGGAATCCTTCTGGAATCTGATATTTTTCCATGGGTGTGGGGAATGCCCAACAAAGGGTTCCCACCTAGGGGAAAGTCTATTTAAGCAATGGAAAGCAATCAGTCTGTGTCTTCAGCTAGCCTTTGAAACTGTCTGGCTCATCCTAAAGGGATATTTTACAATGAAGAGCTTCTGAAAAGTTGTACCCCCAGAGTAAAGATCAACTTTGACTTGAAATTCTTTACCTGAGATAAGAACGGCTGTTTAGAATAAGAATTTGCATGTAACAAATTTCTTAGTGGATCAGAACTAAGTAGAGCTGAGCCTTCCCAGAGTTGAACTGGTTCAGTGTCTGTGTTGCTCTACAGGGGGGCGGTAAGCCCAACTCTGTGCCTTGTCTGGGGGAGACCAAAGTATCTGGTCCAGCAGGACAGTGGAGGAAGAGCCCAAAGATCCGGAAGGTGGTCGTCAGTGGCATGATCAGCACACCAGGGGACAACCATAAGGTTGTGATTCAACCTGTCACACCCTTCTTAAATAGGTGTTACATTCATTTCTGTAAAGGTGTGATAGGTGTACCAGGAGACCTGCAATTTCAGGCATTCTGTGCCAAGCTAGTGCTTGAGACATTTGCCCAAATTCTAAATGGGACACACACACACACACACACACACACACACACACACACACACACACACACACACAGAGGGTATGTCTACACTACCCTCCTAGTTCAAACTAGGAGGGTAATGTAGGCATACCGCACTTGCAAATGAAGCCCGGGATTTGAATTTCCTGGGCTTCATTTGCATAAGCGGGGCTCCGCCATTTTTAAAACCCCGCTTGTTCGAACCCTGTGCCACGCGGCTACACGAGGAGTAACGGTAGTTCGAACTAGGAAGCCTAGTTCGAACTACCTAGTTCGTGCCCGGGAAATTCAAAGCCCGGGAAATTCAAATCCCGGGCTTCATTTGCAAGTGCGGTATGCCTACATTACCCCGCTAGTTCGAACTAGCGGGGTAGTGTAGACATACCCACACACACTTATTTACACCACTGAACTGTGCTAGCTTCAGCACTTAACCCTAGTCTACACTAGAGTGTTATTTCAAAATAACCCTCCTTAGGTCGAATTTATAAGTGGAGCATCCATGCTTGTTATTTCAAAATAACGGGTTGGTTATTTCAAAATCTGTACTTCTGCTTTCCTCATGGAATAACGCTGATTTTGAAATAGTTATTTTGAAATAACATTAGCATGGACAGTCCGGTGCTGCTAATTTGAAATAATTGGCCTCCGGCAGCCTCTCACAACTACAGCTCTGACCCCCCTGGCCACGTCTGGCATCTTCACAGCCACATCCACAGGAGGAGGGGAGCTAACTTTGGAAGTCCTGTGCAAAGCAGCAGCCAACAAGGAAGCCATGAGCAACCCCAATGATACACCATACCCTCCCACAACTGCTAGTGCTCCTGCTGCTCCCTCAGCTGCCACTTGCCAGGGATGCAGGATAACTCTGGCCTGGACTAGTGCAGCAATCCTGAACCTCATTGACGTCTGGGTGGAGGAGACCTACCTTCAGGATCTCTGCACCAGAAAGAGAAATGCAGAAGTCTACAGTCAGATTCCCAACAGCCTGGCCGAGATAGGTCACACCCAGACACTGGACCAGAGCTGGATGAAAATCAAAGAGCTCTGGCAGGCTAGCCACAAGGCCAGGGAACAGAGCAGATCTGGGTTGGCACCACACAGTTGCCACTACTACAACCAGTTGGATGCCATTCTGGGAGGGAGGTGTTTGTCACCTTCCCTGTTCTTGTCATGGAGTCTGTCCAGGACACATCCAGTGTCAGACTCCAGGAGGACAGGGTGGTGCTGGTGGTGGTGGAGGTGGTGGTAGCAATGGCCAGTCATGTGACCATGTCCACCAGCCAGGAGCCAGTCCTCCTCCCTCCCCTCCCCCCCGCCAGAAGGTCTCCTTGGCTTTGGACAAACCTAGGGAAGGCACTACAGGTGTGTTCTATAACTTTCCTTATACACATGGGGCTCGTCTACACTGGCCCCTTTTCCGAAAGGGGCATGTTAATTTCACAGGTCGTAATAGGGAAATCCGTGGGGGATTTAAATATCCCCCGCGGCATTTAAATAAAAATGTCCGCCGCTTTTTTCCGGCTTTTAGAAAAGCCGGAAAAGAGCGTCTACACTGGCCCCGATCCTCCGGGAAAAAAAGCCCTTTTCCGGAGGATCTTATTCCTACTTCAAAGTTAGGTTAGATAGACATCTGTCAGGGATGGTGTAGACAGAGCTTGATCCTGCCTTGAGGGCGGGGGGCTGGACTCGATGACCTCTCGAGGTCCCTTCCAGTCCTATTATTCTATGATTCTATGATTCTAGATGTGGGTGTTGTGTGCCTTTTCTGACCACCTGATGTTGATGTCAGTGAAGCCTCCTTTGTGATCCATGAGGGCCTGCAGCACCATGGAGAAGATATGGGCGTGCACCTTTTCTGTTGATGTAGTTCGAGGCACAATGGTTGGAGGCCAGGATGGGGATGTGTGTGCTGCCTATGGCACCCCCCAGCAGCTGGGGAAGTCCTGGCAGAAAAGCAGTCAACAATGCTGTCCACATTGCCAGAGCAACAAACCTGTGTAGCTGCACCTGTTTGATGGCCTTGGCTACTAGCATAAGCAAGCCCTGGCTGTGAATTACCCCATGCCAAACTGGCTCCCGATACAGTGGTAGCTGTCTGGCGTGGTGAGCTTCCACAGGGCGAAGGCTACGTGCTTCTGCACAGGGATGGCAGGTCTCCTGCATGTGTCCTGTCACCTGCGGGCAGGGGTGAGCCACTCACAGAGCTCCAGGAAGGTGGCCTTCCACATGTGGAAGTTCTGCAGCCACTGCTGATCACCCCATCCCTGCAGGACAATGTGGTCCCACCAGTCTGAGCTTGTCTCCTGCCGCCAGAAGTGGTGTTCCATTGTGTCTAGGGAATGGAGGGGCATGCACAGCAGCAGAAGCACCAGGACCTGGGTGAGCAGGGCCTGAGGTCCATGCTGGGGTTTGTCCTGCAGGTCCTCATCCTTCTGGAGCAGCATGCGGGCAGTCTGGAAGTACTCCACCATGAAGCGCAGCATGAGGCCCATGAGCCTGGAGCACAGCTTTGCACCAGCTCCTTCTCCATGCTATGAGAGCTGTGGTGTCTGCAAGGGCAACCAGAGCATGAGAAGGCTTGTGCCCACTGCGTCCTGCGTGGGGGGAGGCAGTGGAGAAGTGGCACGTGAGACACATCCATAGAGGGAAGTCCCTGAATGCACGTGTCACAGCTTGCCTGACCAATGAGCCTTAGGAAGTATCCACCTCCCTGGTGTCCTCCCCAGAGTACTTCCAGGGCTCTAAGTCCAAGGCAGGCTCCAATCAGTGTGGATGTGCTATGTCAAAACAATTCTTACCAATTTCAATGCTTCCCCATAGTGGGGACACGCTATTTCAATTTTGTTAAATCAGGAGTTAGGTCAATTTCAGTTATTTCAAAATAATTTCCTAGTGTAGACATGCCCTGAGATGGATTTATCCTGGTTCAACAGCTCTGTTCCCTAATCTGGACATTCTTTACTCTTTCACTTGTCAGAGAAACTCAAAGATCATCTCAGGCTTGTGTTCAGGCCCTGCTTAGCATTATAAAAATTCAGCTGAAGACTCCCAAATCCCATTATAGTTCTATCCCTGCATGCCCAGGAAAGTGCCCCTGTATTTTGTTCTATGTCTTTTCAGCCATCAGGTCTGGGACCTTTACAAGAAATGCAATAAGGTGATCCTTCATCTCTCTCTCCTTCCTCTCACCAGCTGCTCCAAAGAAGCCAACATATTATGAAGTCCCAGTATACAGTTTCCAACACCTAAGTGATCTAATGCATTTCATGCTTGTTCACTAACTGCCCCAAAGGGGCTTGCAATATTTTCTCACGACCTCCATACAACCAATCATTTGTTACCAGTATGATTGTGAGTGGCTTGCTGAGAATAGTTGATAACATTGTTAACACTTAAGTCCCATGATGCATCTTTCTTCCCAAACTGATTAGACAATTCCTAAAACTAGGGTTCCAAAGCTAAGTGCTCATGGAAAAGGAGTTCACAATTCATTCTCTGTGAATATTCACTAATACTTGCATAAACTGCCCTGCAAGCAAACACTCACTAGAGTATTTGTGGAAAGTGAACACAAAATGGCCTGAGCATAGCTAACATGAATGTTTAAAAATCTGATCGATATCAGTATTGCTGCTCTCTTCATTTTGCTCTACCTGCCTAGCAGCTCCTCCTACTCTACTAGGAGAACGAAAATCTGTCTACTTTTGAAAATGTTTTTTTAAATAATGGGAGAGGTTAGAGTTCTGTAAGACAGTAGTAATACACACACACACACATTGCCAACTCATTATTGTACTGAAAATCTTGATACGATTGGTGTTTTCTTAATGCTGTTGTCTCAGAGGTTCTGCAATAATGTAAAAAAAATCACAACTTTCTTTTTATGTTGAAGTTTTTAGCTATCATGGTTTCAGAGAAAAGAGGAAAAAGGGTACCTATATATTAAAAAAAAACACCCCCCCCCCCAAAAAACCCAAACCCTTAGGGTGTTTTTGTTAAAGTTTCCATGATTTTAAGCCACTCAGTATTTTTAGAGCCCTGACTCAATTTGATGGTATGGCTTGGCAATAAAATATTATTGTATCTGTACAGATGCACACAGTGATGTGTAATCATAGGAAAGTTGGCAGCTACTTTCCAAGGAGGATGTCACCAGGTAGGAATTTGCTCCCTCTTGTACAAAACTGTGGATATCCACATTATATCTGTGGGTTTCTGCATCCACCGATATGGTTGCAGATATCTGTTACTCGCTTTTGTGAATACCGAAGCAGATGTGGATACAAAATTCTGTATCTGCACAGGACTCTACAAACACTTGCTATAAGGAATGGGATAGCATACTTAATATTCAAAAGAGATACAGGGCTTGGAAGCCTAAAAGGAATAATACTTGCCGTTAGTTGCCAAACCTGGCTAAACATCTGTTTTGTAACGGTCACACATCTACCTCAAGGCTTGTCTACACAAATTTAGAGTGTGCATGACTGTGGGTAGGTCTACACTGCACGGCTATTTCGGGATACAGGAGGTATCCCGAAATAGCTGCTCCGCATCTACAGAAGCCTCCCTTTACTTTAAAATATTTTTGAAATAACGGGAGTGCTGTTTTGCCATCCCGGTAAACCTCGTTGCATGACGGTTAAGGGATGGCTCGAAATAGCATGTTATTTTGAAATTTGGCACTGTGTAGACATGGCAAATTTCAAAATAAGCTATTTTGAAATAGATTCAAGATAAGATGCGACAGATTGCACGATAAGATGTGCAATTGGTATTTCAAGTTAGGGTGCTGTATAGATGCACCCTCAATGCCCAGATAGATCTTTGTACCATGCACTAAAAACCCTGTAATGTGCTTTGATACATTACCATTTGAAATATCAGTCCTCCAAAGAGCATTATAGAGCTTGTGTCCACATGGGACATTACTGCAGGGCAAGCTGGTGCATTGTAGATTTACACACCTGCTTGTCGTGCACTATGTCTCCATGAAGACAAGCCCTAATTCAGACAATTTGTTTTAAACTGTCTATCTCCTCCATCAGTAAATTGCTCTAAGGCTTTCTGAGACTTTATTGTCTCCTTCGCTAACATCTTGTTCTTTATGTACTTGAAAAATTACTTGTTTTTATCTAAGCCTCAACTGCATTCTTTTCACTTTTTACCTCTGCATTTCTTATTATTCTTCGAAGGTCAGTTTAGGATTTATCTGCTCAACGGGGCCAAAGGTTTTTTTCCGTCTTCAATTATTTCTGTTCTTCTGACACACTTATCATTGCTCCTTCGTGTTTGTTCTTAGCAAACATAGCCCAGAGAGCTTCCATGACCCTTGGGAATACGTTGCATAGGAGTGTTTTCTTTCTTGGGAAGGACATGATAAAAACTTCAGCATGATAAACATCAACGTAGCATTGTTCTCAGATAGCATGTTGCAACACAGAATAAAAAGCAAAAGAGTATAGAGACAAAACATTAGCCAAACACCAATAGGAAAAGACTATTAAGTTAGTCTTAAAACAGAAGAACTACAGATTCCTAAATTCAACAGTTATAGGCACTCATTTCAGCAAAGCAGTTTTGACCCTTTGGGCTGAATGAGATTTAAGCTCATATTTCAGTGCTGTAATTAACTAGTCATAATGAGTAAGCAGGAACATTTTCAAGACCTCCTTTGGGTGCTTTGCAAAAGATTTGAGCATCTAGTTTGAGGGACTCCAGAAAGTAATAGAGTTCTGAAAGCAGAGAAGAGCAATACAGTTCTCTGACAATTTGCTCAGTTCCAGAAGCCCAAACTGTCATGGTCTCAGCCAAGTGGTGAGCTGCTGAAATTTTCAAAACCTCATTGCTACAGGACACCATCTTCTCCAGGCACTGCTCTCTGTGCAGTCCAAGGTTACTCAAGTAACTTAAGCAATTCTCTTGTGGTTCCCTCCCTGTGGCTCATTACGAGAAAGCAACCCATTCTTGCAATAAGGGGCTTGTGAAGAGAATCTAAAAAATTTTAAAAAATTTTAAAAAATTAAATGAGGGTGCAGCTAGTTCATCACTGCAGTATATAAGCATATTAAAAACAGTTTTCCCATTCTGTGCTTGAGCGAGTTGCAGATATGGAATGGGAAGTCATTGAGGGCAGCTATTTCAGACTGTGATCAAGTCTGCAAAAGCTTTTGGCAAGCACAACTAACTATTTGGACTCCAATTTAAGGGCTGAAGGTCATTTTCACTCAACTCACCCAAGCATCTAATGCTCTGTGGAATTTTCATGGGAACCCTTGGAAGTTCCTTTTGCGCTATGGACTAAATAGACACACTCACCTGGTACATGGTATTTTGGAAGTTAGGAGCCTGGTTTTATATTATATTATATACTATGGCTGCTTTGCATCACTAGCAGTAATGTAAGCGTGGAAAGCTGAGCTAAGAGAGATTGTAACCCTGCAGATCAGAGACGGGCATTTGGGGGCTGTATCTGGCCTTCCAGATCATTGTAATTGGCTTGCCAACAGTTACCAGGGCAGACACAATTGGGATAGGGGTTGCAGTTATGTGGGGAAAAGTGATTAACCTGGATTGCTGAGGGGCTCAGACTTTTAGTGTCACTACTGCTGCCTCATACAGCTCCCTTCTCCCATCAGCTCCCTTCTCCCATCAACACAGACTCCAACTCCACCCCAAGCCACCTTGCTGCAGCTACTGCTTCTCCTCTGGGTGATGGTTTGGGAAGTGGGAGCTAGTTTGGTTCTGGCCAGGCCCCTGCCAGTGGGTACAGGCAGGGTACGGCTCTGCCAGCGGGGAGGCATTAACCAAAGCTAGGTGGCATGGGATGGAGACAGAGCCTGTATTGTTGGGAAAAGGAGGAGGCTCTTGCATACTGGTTCTCAACACTGGTGCAGCTGCCTCCGTTACACATAGAGGACAAGGGTTTCCACCCTTTATCTCCCAGCTTCCATTACTGGCTCCCAACTGCCTCCCCACTGGCAAAGGTGCACCCTAGCCAGTTCACAGTGGAGGAGAAAGGGGATGGGTCAGGGCACCTCTCTGCCAGTGGTGGGGGCGGGGGGCAGACACCAGACCTGGGTGTCAATGTCATAATTCCCTGCTGACATGACAGAGGGGTGGCGAGGAGTGTGCTCACACCTGGAGCATGAGATCCTACGGCACCTATTCTCTGCCTCCACTCAGCTCCCCCATGGACACAAGCTTTGCCATGAGGGGAAGAGCCCAAGATTGGAAGCACAAACCCTGCACTGGGCTGCAATGCTGCTTAAATTTGTCCTAGCCTCCCCTGTCCTGCTGGAAAGAAAGGGGCTCTGATGTTATGCAAGCCAGCATCTCTTTCTCTAGGTATAGCTTCATGAGGCCTTTCAGACACATTTGTTCATGTGGAAGAGACGTGAAGAAAGAACTATCTTGCATAATTTTATCTTCAGCCCTAGATGACAGTGTAGATGTAAGGGTATGTCTACACTACCCCGCTAGTTCGAACTAGCGGGGTAATGTAGGCATACCGCACTTGAAAATGAAGCCCGGGATTTGAATTTCCCGGGCTTCATTTGCATAAACTGGGCGCCATTTTTAAATCCCTGCTCGTTCGAACCCCGTGCCGCGCGGCTACACGCGGCACGGACTAGGTAGTTCAGACTAGGCTTCCTATTCCGAACTACCGTTACTCCTCATTCCACGAGGAGTAACGGTAGTTCAGACTAGGAACCCTAGTCCGAACTATCTAGTCCGTGCCGCGTGTAGCCGCGCGGCACGGGGTTCGAACGAGCAGGGATTTAAAAATGGCGGCGCCCAGTTTATGCAAATGAAGCCCGGGAAATTCAAATCCCGGGCTTCATTTGCAAGTGCGGTATGCCTACATTACCCCGCTAGTTCGAACTAGGAGGGTAGTGTAGACATACCCTAAGACAGTTACTGATATGCACAGGGACAACGGACAGCAGGGACGGATTTACCATGAAACAAACCCAATACTGTGGCAGGGAAAGAGGCCCCACACTGGAGCAGCAAAGCAAAGAAAACAAATGTTTCATTATCCAGCTTTGTGTGGTATGGTTCTGTTTGCTCTTGTGGAGATGCTCTCAAGGTGTTCAGCCAACACATAAGAATAAAGGGCAAGCCAATAGTAATGTGGAATAGCCATTTAAGAAACATTTGGCTCACAGTAGAACTTGGAATATGCTTACCCTGTCTACACATGACTTAATGGACTGTTCCTTATACAGAAAGGGAAGGGGGCAGGACAAGGATGTTTGAGGACCATGGAAAGAAGAGTCAACCAATGACATGCTGACAGGCGTGAGGGCTGGGGCAGTTCAGCCTGGACGGGAACTGTCCCTTTCTGGGGCTCATCCCTGACTGCTGCCAATCCAGATGGGGCTAAAGTCCCAATCCATAGAACTGGCTTCTTGCTGGGACCACAATGGCGAGGAGCAAAGTGGACTGGGGCAGAATGAGATCCAAACAGCAGAGGAGAAAGGGGGGGCAGTGGGTTACAGGAGGTGTGATGGGCTGCAGAGGGGGCAGGGTAAGCAGGCTATGGGGGTGGGGAAACAGTTTGGTGATGGTACACACACTCTTCTAGCCTCATGGATTGCTTATTTCTCCCTTGTATTCAGCAAAGATCAGATGTCTGCTGACTTTCTCACGAATCAGCCGCCTTTTGATACCTGTGGTATAAGCAACATAGCCCTTGCTCAAGTGGTTTTGCTCTTTCTTCTCCAAATGACAAAGCCTGTTTTTATTGAACTCAATAGCAAAACTCCTTTTCATTTCTATGGTTACAGGATTTGGCCCCAACAAGAGATCAGAGAACGTGATTTTGATCAATTGCTTATCTGTCCAGAGACAGTTGTCATGCAAGCTCTTCTGCCAGGCTGATTTTGAGTGCCCCTCTGGCATGTCATTCTGAGGAAAATAATTGATGTACCTCATCTATAATTTTTATTTATTTAACACATTTTTTCCACATACACATAATGCAAATACGAGCTTTCATCTAGACCAGAAGTTCTCAAACTGTGATCCAAGAACTCCATTCAAGTGGACCAAAGAAAAATTGGCACTTTATTATACACACACACACACACACACACACACAGAGCGCTCTTATCCAAAGCACTTCATAATAGTTAGCTAATGGTACAAATCACATTTGGAAAGATCATTAAGTAGTCTGCTGAGACCCACAGCAATTTTCAATGGTCTCTGGGGTAAAAAGTTCAACTACAAAAAACAATCAAGTTTCTCACTTTATTTTCCTGTACTTCCTATTATGTATAATAGAGGAGGAACATGAAGAAAAAGAGAATGAAAAATGGGTTGGCAGGAGATGAGAGAGAATGTTCTTTTTCTTGGCTGGGTCCCCAGGGGCAGCGGGGGGGGGGGGGGGGAGGGGGAAATGAAGTGGAGCACAGGGGCCCCACTACCTCTAAATCCACCCTGATCGACAGCAATTTTAACACAAAGGAAGAAATTATGAAGTCAGCCTCATAACATGGAGGAAAGTGTCTGAATATTTTGCGGCAGCCTCTTGCAGATTTGGGAGGTCAGTTGTGGTGACTGATGGAGCACCTGTTATCAATGGATCAAAGGTGCATTTTGCAGATTTACAGCAGCACAGTAGGACGGCCTAACATTGCACTGCATGATTCATCACAAGTCGCTGGGAGGAAAAACTGCTGGACTTTGATCATTTCATGAATGTGGTCATAAAGGTTCAGCATGATCTGAGGTGGCAGCAGATCACTGAATCACCACAGGTATGTGGCTTTTTTTGGTTTTTTAAGTGGATTCAGAATACAGCGATTTGGGGCAATATACTAAAGTGTGGTGGATGAATCATGGGAAATGCCTTGAGAGATTCTTTGCATTTTGAAAGGAGATGGTTGCCTTTTTGAAAGAAAACGGAGTTCTGACACTAGGGAGTTTCAAGTAAAAAAACCTTGAAAGTTAGGAAAAAGCATTTTTGACTAATATAATTCAACATTTAAATTGTTTGGTTCTCCACTTGCATGACAGGGACCAGACTGGTTTGGCCCTAGATCAGTGGTTTTCAAAAACTTTTTTCTTGTGATCCAATTGAAGAAAATGATTGACGCCTGCTCAGGCTTAGTTCCAGTGGTTCCCAGTCAGCAGTGCTGCAAGAGTGCTAAGGCAGGTTTCTGGCTTCTCCTTGTACCACAGACCATGCTATTCCCTAGAAGTGGACAGCAGCAGGTCTAGCTCATAGGCAGAGGTATGCAAGCAGCTCTATGTGCTGTTCTCGCCAGCAGGCACTGTCCCCACCCCCAGCTCCCATTGGCTAGAAACCAGCCAATGGAGGTGAGGAACAGGTGCTCAGGGCAGGAGTAGTGCTTGGATCCCCAGAACATCCCCTCCCATGATCCGGACCAGTTGCTGGCCATTCCAGGATGCAGCCACGGTTACCCCACAACAATCTGGTCCAGTGCCTGATCTTCCAGGACCCAGTACTGTGTTGGGACTCATTTTGAAAACTACTGACCTACATTGTGTCTGAATCGAAGTTCAAATTTTTTAAGAGTCACCAGCTACTTTTGTTTTTTGCCTGTTTTGCTGTTCTACTTGCATCAGAACTGCAAGAATGCAGGCCAGAGTTTCACAGGTACATTGCCCACTTTGAAATTAAGCAGCTGCGTTTCAAAGTTTGACAGCAACTGCTATTTTTTAATGATCCACTTGCAGCTGTTGTCAGTGGCCAGCCTTCTCCATAGCAACTAGAAGTATGCAAACTACAGATTGGAACGAAGAAACGATCAAAAAAGTGGCATGCAGTTTTAAAAACTACTTCCTCAGTCCTGTTCTTCAAATCTGAGAAGGTGGTCTTGAAATTGAGTGCTAGTTCTGGGAGCATTTCTATCTGGGAAAGTAACTTCTCTACAATGAATCATTCAAAGCCAAAAGAACGGAATCGACTGACAGATGAGAACTTTTCCATCTTATCCAGGCTGGTTGCATTAAAATTGATATAGATGTACTTGTCTTGAGGGCGAGCATGCATGTGCACTAAGTTCTGCAGAAACTAGCAAGCAGCAGCAAAACCACTCTGGGAGGTTTTGTTCTGTTATTTTCATGTATTAATCCACTGCTCTTCTGTGCACTAAAAAAGGGTTAGTGAAAGATTGATGATTAAACTTAAAAAAAAAAAGTTGTTCTTCAAAGGATTTCTATATCGAAGGCCACTTTGGATTTACAGTTATATGATTAATTATATGTTAATTTATTGCACTGTGGCAAACATTTCAGCATTATGCAATGTATCGTCTCTTAAAAAAAATAGTGTGACCTGACACAAGATGTTAGTAGGACTTCAAAAGTTCATCCTTGCTATAGATTGTAACATTTTAGTGAACCTTGTAGGCACTACGCAAACTGCATATCTTATTTCAATTTTATTTTGAAATAGCTTATTTCATACTTTGGCGCTACCTACACAGCATCAAATTTTGAAATAGTCTGCTATTCCGAAACGTCCCTTACTCCTCGTGGAATGAGGTTTACAGGAACATTGGAATAGCAAGCCTGTTTTATTTCAAAATAATGGGCTTGTTCCGAAGACTTGGGATAGCTATTTCGGGATATTTCAGTATTCCAAAATAGCATTGCAGCGTAAATGTAACCTCAGAGCCCTAGTCTACACTAGGGAGTTATTTTGAAGTAGATCCCCTTATTTTGAAATAACAAGCAGAGAGCCTGCACTACCAAGCCTGTTATTTCAAAATAAGGGGCTGGTTATTTCTAAATAACTCCTGCTTTCCATGAGGAATAATGATTATTTCAAAATAGTTATTCTGAAATAGCATTAGCGTGGATGCTCCCGTGCTGCTAATTTGAAATAACTACTCCCCAGACTCAAAGTAATTACTCCCCAGTATTTCCTGGGACTCTAAGTCGAGGTAGCATGTCCACAGTAAGGGAGCCTGCTTCGGACGAATTTTGAGGCTTCCCCATAGTGTTGACCCTGCTATTTCAAAACAGTTATTTTGGGAGTTATTTAAAATTTATTATTTAAAATAAATTTAGAAATCATTTCCTAGTGTAGACATGCCCTGCGGTAGCATTTCTGTTAATACATTGCCTTGAAGTGAGTTTCATATAGCGTAACTATGTCACATATAGCATGTGTGATCAGTGTAGAACAAACATGCATTGCATGAAGAAGCTAAAAGGAATAATTGCTTCCCAAATGAGAAAATAGTGAGTGGGTGAAAAATATCTGAAAATTGACCTAGGTCCCATTAACAAAGCAGATTCAAAGTATTCTATGCCATCAACAGATCATCAACAATTTGGGGGGAGAGCAGGAGGAGGGAAAACTGTTCATGTAAAACTAATACCTGCCTATTTGCGAAGAGTTCTTTTCTAATAGCAAAAGTATCCAAACATCAGGGGAGTAATTGTTTAATAATTAGGAAATACCTTGAATGCACATAGCTAAACTCATTTTGGTAATGTGTGCTTTGAGTCGCATGTGTGTTTTAAACAGAGGCAATTGAAATAACTACTTTAGTGGTAGAAAAACTGAATTTAATTTATATGTTCATTAATTGTACAATTAAACAGACTATCAATTGGATTGTAGAAGGATAGCTATATGGAACACTGCACCAGAGTAATTAGTTCTACCTCTGTTTTTCATTATAAACATAATTTTTGGTAGTCTCACCCTATCCAATTAGTTTTTGTTTGGTTTTATTGATACATAAATCATTTCAGCATGAAGATTTACTCTTGCAAAATATGGCTGTATCATCCTGCTCTTGCTGAAGATGACTTATCAGTTGAAGGGTATCTGATTACAGGGAATTGAATAGCTGAAGACTTTGTAGTTAAGCAAGTTTCAATAAATAATATACGGCATCAGTAGTTAGTGATTAGTTGGGACACCAGAGTCACCACTTCTCTCAGTGTGACAAGGAATGGCCAGTCATTCCTCTGGGCTGGATCTATTTTAGGCCTTGTCTACACTGGCAAATTTTGCTGAGGAAAACTGTGCAAGCATTCACACTGCAGCATGATTTGTGTCACAAAACTTGTCCAGTTTCATTGACAAACTTTCAGCTCCACAAGGAACTTTTGTCTTTTGCCTTCCTATGTGGATGTGTAGCAAGGGTGTTATGCGCCCGGGGACAATGGAAAAATGTGCGCCCTGCCCCCGCTGCTATGTGGCACGGCCGTGAACCTGGTGCACAGCTGAGGGGAATTTGTACTGCATCTTTCCCCACACCCTACAGTTTGGGGCTGGGTTCCTACATGCACTAACCCGCCGGTGGAGATGGAAGAGGGTCAGGCTTGGAGCAGAGAGGCAGGGAGGAGGCTCCAGCTGCCTGTGGCAGGCAGAGTAGGAGCATGTGAGGAGCAGAATGGGATTAAATTGGCACCTCCCTAGCATGGTGCCCAGGGGCAACTGACCCCTCTGCTCCCCTCGCTACGCCACTGCCCCTCCCCCTGCAGATCTATCATCTTATGCATGTGCAAGATCTGTGAGAGCCATCCCATGAATCTGCAGTTAGTGTCTGTGGCACCTGCTTCTGGATGGTGTCTCAATGATGCCACATTCACCTCCAAAGAGAGGGCTTCCCAAAGCAGGCCCTTGCTGCAGATCCCCAAGGCATCCACAGGTCCAGTCTCCTTTCAATGGGCCCACTTCCCAGGGCTCATTGATCTTGGATGCAGCTTCCATCCCCTCTCCAACCTTTGCAACTGCCCAGAAGTACTCATCTTCCGCCTTATACATTCCCACCTCACTCACCCAACAGGGACAGTCTCTGCCTCACTTGTCTTAGGGACTATTCTACCGAGACGTAATACAAAGTTTCCATGTAAAAGGACTCACTACAAAGCTAAAAACTTCAATGAGAGAATGATTAATACAGAGACGTGTCTATATCTGCTGCAGGGAGACACCTATGCCTGCCTCCACTCCTCTCCCCCCAGAGTCTACAGCCCCATTGCAAAGTGGGGGAGGGGAAAGAAAGAGGCTGAGGCCCATTCAACGGGACTGAAGCAGTCATGAGCAAGCCATGTCGGGGAGCCATTCTCCTGTCCATTGCTGGTGCTGTGTTGCTTCAGGCACGCTGAAATGAAGTCACCTCGGCTACGTCTACACTGGCCCCTTTTCCGGAAGGGGCATGTAAATTTCACCAGTCGTCGTAGGGAAATCCGCGGGGGATTTAAATATCCCCCGCGGCATTTAAATAAAAATGTCCGCCGCTTTTTTCCGGCTTTTAAAAAAGCCGGAAAAGAGCGTCTACACTGGCCCCGATCCTCCGGAAAAAGTGCCCTTTTCCGGAGGGTCTTCAAAGTAGGAATAAGACCCTCCAGAAAAGGGCACTTTTTCCGGAGGATCGGGGCCAGTGTAGACGCTCTTTTCCGGCTTTTTTAAAAGCTGGAAAAAAGCGGCGGACATTTTTATTTAAATGCCGCGGGGGATATTTAAATCCCCCGCGGATTTCCCTACGACGACTGGTGAAATTTACATGCCCCTTCCGGAAAAGGGGCCAGTGTAGACGTAGCCCTCTAGAGTGGGCTAGACAGCTGTTTAACACCTGCACAAGGTTTCAGGCAGGGGGCAGTGTGGGCTGCCTTCCTGCAGAGCCCCCATCAGAACCACTGTGCCCTCCTGGCTTAGGAAAAGAATAAACAGGAGGATTGGAAATTAACCCGCCCAGTCTCACGTCACCTGGGCAGGGAATGAGCCATCTACATTAGGCCCCAGCTGGAGTAACGTGTCCAGTTCTGGGCGCCACATTTCAGGAACGTGGAGAAACTGGAGAAAGTCCAGAGAAGATCAACACAAATGATGAAAGGTCTAGAGAACATGAGCTATGAAGCAGGGCTGAAGGAATTGGCCTTGTTTACCTTAGAAAAGAGAAGACTGAAAAGGGACATGAGAACAGCTTTCAAGTATCAGGGGGTATATCTACACTGCCACCCTAGTTCAAACTAGGGTGGCTAATGTAGACATTTGAACTAGCAAATTAAGCCCGGGATTTAAATATCCTGGGATTCATTTGCATGTTCCCGGGCGGGAGCCATTTTTAAATGCCCGTAGTTCGAACTACCTGCCCACGGCTACACGCGGCACGGACTAGGTAGTTTGAATTAAAGCTCCTAATTCGAACTACCATTAAACCTCCTTCTGGCCTCCAGGAAGTGACCCACAATTCCCGACCAGCCCCTCCAGTCCACAATTTAACTCCACTGTCCTTCAGTCAGGTGGCCAGCTACCCACCCCTCCCCCTGGCAAGGCCTGTGAAATTTAAATCCCTTTTCCTGCTGCCTGAGTACCCAGAATACCCCTCCCCATGTGCTGGCTCCGTGTGTAGCAGGCTCATGGTGTCTTCCCGCATGCCCATGCCTGGTCATCGCACCAAATGCTCCCCCAGTTGGTCCGTTGCAGAGCTGTTGGATCTGATCAGAGTATTGGGAAACGAGTCTGTCCAGTCCCAGCTGTGAGTGACCTGTAGGAACTGGGATGTGTATGGGCGCATTTCTTGAGCCTTGTGGGAAAAGGGATATGAGAGGGACACATTGCAGTACAGAGCGAAGATTAAAGAATAGAGGCAAGTCTATCATAAGACTTCAGTGAAGCACCAGAGTGTCAGTTCACCTCAGAAGACTGGCTGTTTCTATACAGAGCAGGACACAATTCTCAGATGAGACTCCACCTCTACCCTCAGGAACCCCATGGATACTTCAGAGGGCATGGAAGAGGTACACAGAGGACCTAACCCAGAGGATGAAATTGTAGATGAAGATCAGCAGATTTTAAGAGCAAGTTAGATAAACATCTGTCAGAAATGATCTAGATGGTGCTTGATCCTGCCATGAAGACAGGGGACTAGACTTGACCTCTCAAGGTCTCTTCCAGGTCTAGTGCTCTATGAGTCTATGTCCAGGGACTCCCTTTATGTCACTGAGGGTATGTCTACACTACCCTCCTAGTTCGAACTAGGAGGGTAATGTAGGCATACCACACTTGCAAATGAAGCCCGGGATTTGAATTTCCCGGGCTTCATTTGCATAAACTGGGCACCGCCATTTTTAAATCCCTGCTCGTTCGAACCCCGTGCCGTGCAGCTACACGCGGCACGAACTAGGTAGTTCGGACTAGGCTTTCTAGTCCGAACTACCGTTACTCCTCGTGGAGTTACTCCTCGTGGAATTAGGACTATGTTTGTTACATAAACATATGTTTATGTTTGTTACATAAAGGGAATTTTCTAGCCCAGTATTTCCCAAATGGTGTTCCCAGGGTTCCACGAAGTGAAAATAAGGGTTCTGCGAGAAAATTCCATTGCAATAACATTTAATGATTAAAAAATAATAATTAATATGTAAGCATGTATTAATTTTATTGAAAACAATTTGCATTTGTGTTTGCCATGGTAAGTGTCCCTGTGTAATGCCAGCTTAGCCAGAGAGTGGCGACGGTGATGTCACTACTCAGCGCTGATGTCCATATATTAGACTGTTATTAGAGGTTCCTCAAAATTCTTTCACGTTTAAAAGGGTTCCGTGGCCAAATAAAATTGGGAAACACTGGTCCAGCCCCAGCTGCAATTTATTTTGCCTGTATGCAAGGATTACACCACCTCTAGCCCCTCACTCACCATGATTAAGGTACTTGCTGAGATAAGTTCCTTTCAAGGGCCAGCAGGACAGTGTGTGAAAATGGTGGGAAAGAGGTGTGCGTGTATCGAAATGAAATGGAACAACATTGAACTCCATGTTAACAGACATTTTTTTGTGCATTGTGTTCAATATCAGAGACCTTGGCAGCCACATTGCACAATGGCTCGGAGCGCTTGCTACAGATAAAGCGACGCCCTCACAGAAATAGGAAGGATTTGGTTTGCAAGGTGCTGAATCAGCCACTGAGTGAGTGCAGATGTGAGGAACAGCACTTGGAAAGTGAACTCAGGACCCACAAGAACAGCCAGGCCTTTGCCATACAGGCCACAAACCATTATCAGGGCCATGGAGGAACAGACTAAGATCCTAAATTGCTTGGTGAAGCAGCGACCTTACAGGGTTTCCCCACCACCACCACCCTCACAGCAGATTCAAAATTCCACATGCAGCAACCCCCACCACAACCTCACATTCCTTTTCCTTCTCTGCAAGTCCACATTTTCCCAGGTACTCTGTCCCCTCTCCCAGCTGTGATTAGGATTCCTTGGACCTGCTCACATCTGTGAATGTTAACCCTTTGCTGGCACTTCCCTTGCCATGTGGGTGGAGAAGGCTTTATCACGTGTCAGTACACTGCTGCGTAATGAATAAAGGCACTTTCAGAATGATTTGTCACATACCAGTTACTGCGATCCCAAAGGCAGGCATTAATGGCACATTCCCTATTTGCAATGCATTAAGGAGGGGCATGGAAACAATTGTCACAGATGTTTATTTTAAGGCACTCTCAAAGCCTCTCTGAAGACAGCTGCCCTTTGAGCTCCTCTGATAGCTCTAGTGTCTGGCGGCTCAAACTCGGCAGCCAAGCGCTGATCCACTCCTGAGCAAATAATTCCTTCCTCCTTTCACATAGATTATGCAAAGTGCAACACACCACAGTAACCATGGGAATATTGTCCTCAGTGAGGTCCAGCCTGCCCTAGAGGCAACTCTATGTCACCTTCAATCTCCCAAAGGAGCATTCAACTACCATGCAGCACCTGCTCAGCCTTTTGTTAAAATGCTCCTTACTGATGTCCAAGTGCCCCATGAATGATTTCATGTGCCAGGGCTACAAGGGGTAGACCTGGTATCCAAGGTTAACAGTGGGCTTTTCCATATCCCCCACTGTAGCCTAGCGGTCTGGAAAGAAAAGGTCCCTGTCTGCAGCTTTATGTACAGGCCAGCGTTCCTGAAGGCCAGTATCATGCACCATCAGACTATCCTGTGTTGGTGTGTGTGAAATGCCTGAAGCCGCATCGAGAAATATGCCTTCCTGTCGATGTATTCTGTGTCAAGGTGGGCCGGCATTAAAATCAGAATGTGTGCGCCATCTATCGCCCCCCTCCCAACAGTTGGGAAATCTCATGCCCACAAACAGGGCCAGATGGAGGCATGGGCAAGCCGGGCAGCTGCCCAGGGTGCCAACAAATGAGGGCGCCTGATGGCAACTGAAAGGGGCGCACGGTGTCACTCACAGCTGCCATCAGGCTCCACGCACCCAGCTCCTGCAGCGCCGGCCCGCCCGCATCCCCACGGCGCCGGCCAGCAACGCCTTTTCCCCCATGGCTGGGGGCCCTACATGGCCCGGCGCGCACACCAGCAGTGACAGCTGGGCCAGACTGGGCCACGCCTGCACCATGCGCCCTGGGGGTGGGCCCGGGCTGTGCGCCAGTGGCCATAGCTGAGCCGCGCATGTGCCGTGCATTCTGGGGGCAGGCCTGAACTCCTGGGGGGGGGGGCACCTGACCTGCTCTCCATGGGCAGGCCCACCATGCGCTGTGTGCCCGGGGGCGGCGTCGCATGCCCGTGCCCAGGGCACCAGAATACCTCGGGCCGGCCCTGCCCACAAAGCTAGCCACTATGTCCACGTTTCCCTAGCTCAGAAGTGCTGGTCTACGCTGCACAGCTGCTCAGAGAGTGCCAAGTGCAATGATAGGTTGCTGCTGTCCATATCACGTGCACTGTTAAACTCTACCGAGTCTTCTTCCTCTTGAAGTCACCTACTTCAAGACAGGCCCAACAAGGAAAAAACAACAGAACACCACTAGTCACTACCCACAGCTCCCAGCTTAAACTCGTCCAGCACATCCTTGGCAATCTACAACCTACCCTGGAAAATGATCCCTCACTCTCACAGGCCTTGGGAGACAGGTCAATCCTCGCTTATAGGCAACATCCCAACCTGAAGCAAATAATTCCCAGCAGCCACACACCACACCTAAGATACACACACCCCGGAACCTACCCCTGTAACAAACCCCATTGCCAGCTCTTTTCACATGCATCATATTCATACAAGCAACATCACAGGACCTAACCACATAAGGCTCAACATCAGGGGCTCATACAACTGTGAATCCTCTAATATGATATGTTCCATCACATGCCAGCAGTGCCATGGATATTGGTCAAATGGGACAATCACTGTGACAAACGATAAATGGACACAAATCAGTAACGCACATAAACCTATAGGGGAACATTTTAACCTACTTGGACACTCAGTCATGGATTTAATAGTAGTCATTCTTCTACAAAGGAATTTTACAATCCAATTACAGAGAGAGACTGCTGAACTAGAATTATTGTGTCCCTCTGAACAGCAGCCCTTCCCCTTGCATGTCATGGAAAACTGTCCTTTTCCTGGGGCTTCCGGGTTGTCCTGGCACAACTAAACCCTGCCCTTGCTTTGAGTTAGAAGAAGAGGAAGCTGCATACCAAATGTGGTGATCCTAGTTCTTACTATTTAGGAGTTCAGCAGACTTGCAGACACACAGTCTGACACTCTAAAAGATAGATAAAGACTGGAGGGGATCACTGATCATATGCTCCGATCTCCTGTATAACAGAGGCCCTTTATCCTCCGATGTTGTGATTCAACATAGATCTATAGAAGTTAATGTTAGCATCATTTCACACCAGCCAAGTACTTGATCCATGGGATTTGCTGTAGCAGATAGGCCATCAATCCATGTTTTCACTCTCTGGATGTGAGCTATTCCAGATGCTTCAAAGAAGATACCACATTACACCTAATATTGTGCAATTCTGTAGGTAGAGAGGAAGGAAATCTAATACTTACTATGATTAGTTCATTAGTTCTCATGTTGAAGTGTTTTAGACTTTATTACTCCCTTAGCATTAATATACAATTACAAGTGTTATTGCTAGTCAAAGTTATCCAGAATCTTTTACAAAGCTGTAGTATTACCTTGGGAAAGACGCAGTATAGTCTGTGTTCTTCTCCAGAGTAATCTGATGGGTAGAAATGGGGAGAATTCTGTCGTACTATAAACATTTCAACTATCTGAACAACAGCTCAGAATCTGATGAATATGGCAAATGTATAAACAAGGAAAATGGTACAACTAGACAACCTCAATAAAATAGCACCTTTATAATAAATTGTTCCCATGTTATTACATGAGCAGGATAAAAATTCCCTCCCTCCTTCCATAAAATATCTATGAAAACTAGTGATAGAAATGTAGCCATGTTAGTCTGGTGTAGCTGAAACAAAAAACAGGACTATGTAGCACTTAAAAGACTAACAAGATGGTTTATTAGGTGCTGAGCTTTCATGGGCCAGACCCACTTCCTCAGAACAAATAGTGGAAGAAAATTGTCACAACCATATATACCAAAGGATACAATCAAAAAAAATGAACACATATGAAAATGACAAATCAAATTTCAGAACAGAAGAGGGATGGGGGGGGGGGGTAAATGTCTGTGAGCTAATGATATTAGAGGTGATAATTGTCTCAACAACTTGATTACCTGCATTCTGCTTCAAAGGCCTTTTAAGACTACACTTGAAAGAGAATCCTCTGAACTGTCATTCATGCTTAAATTTGACACTTTACGCCTAAGTTTGAATAAAGACTTTAATTATCTTATCCATTACAAAGATAGCTTCCCCAATTATCACCTCTAATATCATTAGCTTACAGACATTTACCTTCCCCCCCCCCCATCCCTCTTCTGTTCTGAAATTTGATTAGTCCTTTTCATATGTGCTCATTTTTTTAATTGTATCCTTTGGTATATATGGTTGTGACAATTTTCTTTCACTATTTGATCTGAGGAAGTGGGTCTGGCCCATGAAAGCTCAGCACCTAATAAACCATCTTGTTAGTCTTTTAAGTGCTACATAGTCCTGTTTTTATGAAAACTAGTAGTTTCCAAAAAAATGTTTATTGGAAAAAAAAAGTTAATTTTAGAAGAATTTCAAACAACCAGATTCAAAATGTGATGTGCAAATGCAGCTGAGATGTCCCCTGAAGTTAAAGTATTTTTTTCCAGAAAGTTGCCACCTACCTAGAAAGCAGTCCAGTTTCTATCACTAGAGGAACAAATTTAACAAACAAAAGGGACCCAAGAATAGGGCTGTGGAAAAGACGAAGGAAGAAGCCAGAGACAGAACTGGGTGGTGGTCTCTCCCTCAGGCTATAGGAAACAACTTATTAAGATATGTATTCTACTCTTTTGTGATGACAACCAATAACTGCCTGGCAACTCATGAAAAATTTGGTTCTAAACCTCAGTTTGGATCTATGAGCTGAGCTAAGAAGTTAATGTAACTCTTGCTTCATTGCACTTGGACTCTCCTATGAATGGTTACAATGGGTATGAGGTTGTATAACTTATCCATCAAGGAGACAGAAGGTTGTATTTAAAATAGAATGAAGTAGTGCAAATACTTTTACAGTCACATTAGGTGTAAGGAAGTAGTCTTTTTTTTAAAAAAAAACACACCTTAGAAAACAACAATGGTCCAGTAGCACCTTGAGGTATGTCTACACGGCAAAGTTATTTTGAACTAACAGCAGTTATTTCAAAATAACTTTCCTAGCATCTACACAGCCATTCCATTATTTTGAAATTCAAAATAGTGGAGGGCTTACTTCAAAATGGGTAAACCTCATTCCACGAGGAATAGTGCCAATTTCCAAATTGCTATTTCGAAATAAGCGCTGTGTAGATGCTTATTTCAAAATAGGGGGCCTCCAGCCCTTCCCAGGTGCCCTGCTGGCTGCCCTGGCCACAAGGCAACTTTTGACCTGATGCCCTGCCGGAACTAGTTCCAGCCAGCCTTAAATGTCATTCAACGTCCACTCAGTGTGGACGCGCTATTTTGAAACAGAAAAATGCTATTTCAAAATGCATTTTGTGTGTAGATGCGTTATTTCAAAATAAGGTATTTCGAATTAACTATTTCAAAATAACGCTATAGTGTAGACATACTATTTATTTATTAGTCTCTAAGGGTATCATGAGCTTTCATGGCCTACTTCTTCAGATGACAAATATGGAGCAAGGGTTGCACAGAGTCGAAATATAAAGCAGAAAAAGAGGGGAGAAAGGGAGGAGAAAGAAAGGGAAAAAAACTCTAGCCGATTAAAGTGTCTGTGCTAAATGAGGCTAATAGAGTTGCTGTAATTGCCTGCTATAGCTTGGACCTTTGGGTCCAGCACCCTTGGGACCTGTCCCGTCCCGAACAAGGGATTTGCTGGACTGGGGGAGGTCTCCTGTCACTGGCCTCCCAGGCATCTTCCAAATCTGTTTCTGGCCCTAGCTGGCCCCCACTGCCTTCAGCCAGCTGTGTTGCTAGCTCTGGCTGGACCTCTTCACCCTGAGACTCCCAGCTGTGCCATCTGGGCCCCCTGCCACAGGGCTCCTATCCACGTGGTGGAGCATACTGCATTGCCTAAGCCCCTGCTGTGTTCTTTATCCCTTACCTTGTACCATAAGAGCCCAAGCTTAACACCAGCAGCTTCCTGCAAAACCTTTCATTTTGGCAGGTGTTTTTGTAACCCACAAACCTTGTGGGTGTGGTTCACTGTCCCATATAGTGACACTTCGATAAGGATGAAAGAGAGAATGAGCAAGCGAGCGCTGATGCAGTAATCTTCAGATGTCCCAGGTTTGGTTCTGCTTGTTGGCGCTACATTTGGAGTATGGGGAGTGGACTATTCTTTGGGAAAATCAGTTTTATGGAAGTTTAGGTTTCACGGACTGGTCTGTGTTGTACTAAGAAATGGCAGTTCTTTGCCACTCCTTTCTCTTGGATTGTGTTTGAAATTAGGGTTACGATATTTGAACTTAAAAAAATAATAATAATAAAGGACACCCCTGAGAGGGAGTGTATCTATATCCGTATCTACCAACTCACATTGTATTAATTGTGTTTTATATGTGGGTTGGTAGATACTGGTACAGTTCTATATTATATAACACAGTAATACAATGTGAGTTGGTAGATACGGATACAGATACACCCCCTCTCAGGGGTTTCCTCCTCTCAGGCAGTTCCTCTTTTTGAGAGTTCAAATATGGTAACCCTATTTGAAATTATACATCAAGGATGCTTCTTTTGTGCAGGGATAGAGATTGGGTAGGCAGTTTTATTGTAGATAAAATAATTGATGGTTCCCTTCAATAAAAAACGAGATCTGATTATCTGTCTGAAAGAGCTGGTGATGAGTGGAAGGACTACAAACTGTAAAGTGCTCACCACACATTTTCAAGCAAGTTCTCTGGGGTTTGATCTGTGGCACCAATGGCCCTGATTTCCACTGCATAGAAAGGGACTGGAGGAAGAGGAGTTCCATGGTGGATGGAGTTCTTTAAGATTAGGATGGTTAGCCTAACTTTTCTGGACTTCGGCCCATCTCAAAGCCTTTATTGCCAACGGAATATTTTACACGCTCTTCCTGTTTCTTCACATATCTGTCTTCAACAATGCACGAAGTGGAATTGAGTCATGTATTCTAATCTTTTGTGACAACAATGGATAACTTCCTGGCAGCTCTTGGGAAATCCACTTTTCTTGTTACCTTACTGAGTTCCTGCATCACCAACGATATCCAATTTTTATTTCATCCCCATCTTGTATCCGATATCTTTCAATGCTGAATGGCTCAATTCCTATCACAGATAATTGATCTTATAACTGGAGTGCTGAGGACCAAAAGAAGATTGAAGACTAGAAAGGTCTCTCTGTAAGCACCTTAAAGGTTAAAGACCCCTCAGAGGAAAGTGGAAGTCACCCAGGATGTCTTCGTGCACAAGTAGGTTTATGCTAAAGAGTTCCTGATGTGACTGACAACAACTGGATCATTTTTATAATTACCACAGTATTTATAGCACACTAGGCATGATACTTAAGAATATAATTACGGAGCAGGCAGTGCACTTTTCTAGAGCTGAACAAATATTTTATTAGACAGCAGAAAAATTTCTGCAGAGAATAATTTCTCCATCAGACACGAGGGAAAACTGCCGAGAGATTCAAGCACAGGTGGAAACCTCACTTCTAGGTGAACTCAACTGTTTAAGATTTATACAAATGTGTATGGGGCAGATTGGAGGCTTACTGGTTCCTGCTGCTCTAGGAGGTGCAGAAGTGGGTCACTGCATGGGTTGAAGGTCAGAGGAAAGAAGATGAAAGCAGGCACAAATACTTGCCAAGTGCACAAAGTGAGAGAAACTGCTTCATGTTGAATGCATGCAATGTACACTCACCCTAAGCACCCACCCCAAATGCAAGCTAGTATAGAATGGTAGAATACCATGGGTCATATGTATGACCCATGCTTAGTCATTTTCTTTTTGGAAGACGTCTTACCATTGGTAATACCACAACATCTATCTCAGGGTATGTCTCCACTGCACACTTATTTCAGAATAAGCTATTCCAGAAGAAACACTCTGAAATAGCACATCTACACTACAGGGAAGCCTCAAAATTAGTCCGAGGCAGGTTTCCTTAATGTGGATGTGCTACCTTGATTTAGAACCCCAAGGGACACTAGGGAGTAATTAGTTTGAATGGCCCTGTGGAAGAGCTATTTCGAAATAGCAGTTGTGGAGCATCCACATTACAGGTATTTCAAAATAGCTATTTTAGAATAGGCATTATTCCTCAATGAATGAGGTTTATAGAAATCAGAATAAGCCGTCTGTTATTTCAAATTTATTTCAAAACAACAGAATTGCTGTATACACACTCACAGGGCTCGTCTACACTGGCCCCTTTTCCGAAAGGGGCATGCTAATTTTCCAGGTCGTAATAGGGAAATCCGCGGGGGATTTAAATATCCCCCGCGGCATTTAAATAAAAATGTCCGCCGCTTTTTTCCGGCTTGTAGAAGAGCCGGAAAAGAGCGTCTACACTGGCCCCGATCCTCCGGAAAAAAGCCCTTTTCTGGAGGGTCTCTTATTCAAAGTAGGAATAAGAGACCCTCCGGAAAAGGGCTTTTTTCCGGAGGATCGGGGCCAGTGTAGACGCTCTTTTCCGGCTCTTCTACAAGCCGGAAAAAAGCGGCGGACATTTTTATTTAAATGCCACGGGGGATATTTAAATCCCCTGCGGATTTCCCTATTACGACCTGGAAAATTAGCATGCCCCTTTCGGAAAAGGGGCCAGTGTAGATGTAGCCACATTGTTATTTCAAAATAATGTCAGTTACTTTGAAATAACTGTGCTGTGTAGAAACACCCTTAGAGAGTATCATCTTGCTCACTTCACAGATGGACAGAGTTTTGGGGCTAATATATTACTGATGATGATAGATTTTTGGGGGGGGGCACTTGAATACAAGACACCCAAACACATTAATCGGTTAGCCTTGGAAAGCAAACATGACAGGCTCAGAATTTACAAGTGCATGCAGCATTTGGAGATCCATTTAAAGATGCTCAGGGAAATTAGAAGTGAAGTACAGAAGTAAGATACTGATATCACAAAATATTGTGAAATATGTTGTTTTAAACCAGTGAAATCAAGAATAATGTATGCTCCTTAGCCATGATAAACATAATAAAAAAAATCCACAGTTTATTATTGAACTGCATGAATTGAAATAAAACATTGCATGTATCAAGTTGTTCTTTATTCACAAATGTAATGAAATTCCTCAACTCTTCTCTCCCAATCAAAAGTATGTTTTCCCCATGATTCCCAAGCTGTCAACTTGGGTAAATTGGCCAGTGCAGCTCAAATGGCCCATTAGTGCCTTAAAACTAGTATATTTTAAAAACAACATACCTGGTTTTGTTAAAACAAGAGGAAGTCGGGCACAGATAAATGGAAACTGCTACACATTTAATGGGTGCACTCCCCATTGATAAACGAATCAGCTTTTGATTATGTAACAGAACTCAGTGCAGTTCCAAGAGGCTAGAAAGGCTTCCATTGTGGTTTTGGATGGAAACTTTTCCACCAGCTAAAACATTACCAACAAACTAGAATATTTTCTTGTCCTTAAAGGCTGGTTCTGAAAGTTCAGCTTAATAAAGGTATGTAAATGGACTCTGGCTATTGCATGTGACACCTCACTGAACATGGACAGGCTACCCTAGAATGGAGAGCATTATGGTGAAAGGAAGCCCTTCCTATTTTTAAGAAAAGAATCTGAGATATGGAGTAGAACTGCCTTACAATGAAATGGCTGTTCTCAGATCCAATGTCTACTCTAGGAAATTATTTCAAAATAGTATGTCCACACTACAGGGAAGCCTTGACATTAGTCCAAGGCAGGATCCCCTAATGTAGATGTGCTACCTCGATGTCGAGCTTCAGGAAGCACTAGGGAGTAATTGCTTGGAATGATTTTGGGGAGTAGTTATTTCGAAATAGCCTCAGTGAAGCATCCACACTACTGCTATTTTGAAATAAGAGTTATTCCTCATGGAAAGCAGGAGTTATTTTGAAATAACCAGCCCCTTATTTTGAAATATCGGGCTTGGTAGTGGGACACTCCACTTGTTATTTCAAACTATGGGGTTATTTCGAAATAACTCCCTAGTATAGAGCAGGGCAGACAGACTTCGTACCTCCTGGCAAGTCCTTTTGATCAGCAAGAATAGCCAACGAGACATCTGATTGAACTGCCAGGCAAGTCATAAGCCCAATCCAGAAAAGCAAAGAGTGCCTTCAGCTCCCACTGGCTTCAATGGGAGGCAAGAGTGCTCAGCATCTCAGGATAAGGTCCTAAATTCTGACTCCTGATCACAGTGGGCATTTCAAGTTATACCCAAATGTAACGCTCCTGGGAATAGCATAGCAGTAGTACCTAAGAAGTCTCTCTTTGTTTCTCTCCAGCAAGGAGCTCTGATTCAGATGTAATTTACAGTTTATTGTCATGCTCCAGGACAGCAATCACATAAAATTAATAAGAAGGATTATTTTTATTTTTTTTAAAAAGGCAATGACACTAAGGAACTGTGTTAAAACATTATTTCACCACTAGGCCTCAAGCAACCCAAGTTATTGCACCATCCCCTGACCCAGTGAAAGCTACCCCAAACCACTGGTCACTGGCAGTACTGCCTCATTCCTATTTTGGTCACGTCTCTGTGTTCTAACCTTGGTACAATCTTATTTCTGCAACCCACCATGAAAGGCTAAGCATTTCTGACTTAGTTCAGATGGCAAAATGTCAAGTGTTATGGAAAAAGACAAATGTAAGAGTAAGCTAGCCATAGCCACTCTAAAGGCTGTACTCTCACAGGCTCTTCTGGTTCACAGGATACCGTGCTGGAGGAAGAAAAAAATAATTCAGCACTTCTGCCTCTGTTTTTGCTGCTGACCTGTCTTCACTGAATGGGTTACTGTGCATGAAATGAACACTTCACGTAGGACATTTCAAGGCCTTCTGGACAAGAGAACTCACAGGAAAGCAGTGATGCCCAGTAGATAGGTCTCAGAGTCAGGAGATTTTGGTTCTCTTCCCTGTGACTTTGGACAAGATAGGTCTTCACCTCTTTGCATCTGTTCCCTCTCACCCTTTGTCTTGTCTATTTAGGCTAGAAATCAGGCAGTTTCTAGCCATCAGATGAGTGTGGTTCTTGAATAGCCTTCTCAAAAGAGTTGTGGGGGCAAGTACTCTTATTTTTAAGATGGAGCTTGATACATTTATGGATTGGATTCTACAATAGGGTTGCCTGTGATAACAGGGGAATGGATTGATGACCCAAGAGGTCCCTTCCAGACTTATGTTCCTCTCATGGCTCAGTTTCCCAACCTGGCACTTAGGGTGTAGATATGGGGGCCAGCTAGCAGAATAAACTCTGTAAGAACCTGTCTCTGTAGCTCTCAGAGACAAACTTGTCCAGTCTCAGTTTCCCTGAGATCCAAAAAGAAAAAGACTGATTGCTGCTACCACCAAGTGTCTCAAAATATAAAATAAAGCCTTTTCTAGGGAAGAAACCACTTAGAATCCCTTCCCTGAGGCAAAGCTCTCCCCCCACAACTGCTTTTTTGCTTGGAGTTGGGAAAACAAACAGAGATAATCTGCAGAGAACAATGCAGCTCTGCTTCTCTCCCTTACTGTGGTTTCTCTTAGGCAGGTAGGCTTAAGGACACAAAAACCAACCAATACTGGTTGACAACACAAAAAGAAAACACTTTTATTATTAAAACAAGACTACTCTTGCAAGCATAGTAAATGTTTCGGTATTAAAAACCATGAATTGAAATAGACTCAGGGATTCTCCCTGGGCTGTAATGCTTAGTTATGAAAGAGAAAGGAAAAAACAATTAACCATCTCAGACATGATTTCCAAACCCCCAAACAAGGAAAACAATAAAACCTGATGGACTATCTAAACTTTTCCCTACTTACACATTTTAATGAATTCAAGGAGTCTATTCCTGGAAGAGTCCATCTCTTCCGCTCTGTACCTGGGGGGAATCTGCTGTTTGACTCCCCAGGAAGGCAAAAAAAAATCCCCTCATTTGAAATTCTTTATCTGCACTTCATTGGCTGAATGACCAAAGCCCTCTCTCTCCCCCCTCACCTGCAGAGCTGTAGTTAGCTTAACCCTTTCCTCACTCTCTAGGTAAGTCAAACTCTCCCTTGGAGCTCCTATTCATGACAGTTCCTAAATCAACTTAACAGGAACTGAAGGGTTTCAAAGGTCCATTGTAGATTTTGCCTCTCTCACAAAGATAGTTATCAAAGAGACGAAGAATAATGGTTATTTTAAAATTATTCTGCTTTACCACTGCAGTTGGGCATTTGTGCATGGGCACCAAAGCATTTGACTTGTACATGTGCAGGTGTCCAAATGATGATTTGCACTCTATAGAGTTAGGATGGAAAATGTGATATCACAGTTATATGCTGCACCTTACTCAGCATCTCATAATCACTGTTTTGGCTACATTTCATGGCCACCACATTTTGTTAGACTAGTTTTATATTAACTGAAACTTTGATCCAATAATTTTCACCAAACATTCAAATGATGTCTTCCCAGATGTCTTGAGTTGAATAATTCAATGACCCCCTTACCTTTCCTGTATAGCCTTCATTACCTTAAGCACAAAGACATTTGTTACATTGCTACCACAAGCTTGTCGGTAAATATTAGGGCAACTTATTTCAATTGATTAACCAAAATGGATGTTGATTTCAAATTAACTTAATGGTGCCATGTATCGTGTTGTATTTCCAACTCCTTCCCCCTCGTCAAACTTCAGACATTATGGATACTCTCAAACTACGGAGAGTAGATAAACAGAATCAAAGTGAATGATGTTTAGCACTCAGTGATGTTGTCTCATGTTTTATTTTCAAAATAGCATATCTGCAAAAAAAAATTAAGAACGACAAGGATCCAATTAGCTCAATGGAAGACTAATTTATGTGGCATGAAGTAGTCACAGAAAGGAAACTGCAGGTACATTTAGGAAGGCTAAATTGGTGAAGTCTTGCTGAGTCACAGCTTGAAATCTATCTGAATGACATAGATGTCGTTAAACATCATCAACTTAAAAACGCTCAGGTGATGAATAACACCAGTATGAAGTTCACAGTGGAATAGAAGTTCTTAGCCATCTATTCTAAATAGAGCTTGGACAAGACAATCTGTACTCCATATAAATGCAGGTTTCCAGCATAATGAGCACACTGGTAAATATAGTTTTACATAGCAGAAGGTTTTTACCCAGTACCCCTAAACATATCTCTGGCGGAACAACTGATAAAGTGAAAGCTGTTGCATTAGCTCACTATAGCTACACTATGCAGGGTAGTGAGAGTCTTAGCTGAACACTTGCATTGATTTTTTTTAAGAGGAAGAGAGATCAATAACTGTCGGCCACTGAAAACTTTAGATATTTGTTGAAGAATTGGAGAGTCATGTTTGTGTTGGCGGAGACATTGCCCAGAGCTCAAAATTACCTGATTAAATAACATCTGCTTTAGCAGTTATTGATAGCTGACAGGTCAGCTCAGGAGCTTGTGTTTACCATGATTAATCTAAACAAGACTAACCCATATTGACCCATCCTTTTGCCACACATTTAAGTGGAGAGAATTTGCCGCTTACAATTTTAAGAGCATTTCTTTAGCTCTAATGAGCTCTGCAGGCTAGCTGAAGTTCTGAGTTTATAAGCAATGACTCTCCCCTAAAAAAGGAGCCAGGTTTAACTTATGTTAAGAATGTTGCAGGGTGAGAATGGCATTTCTTCTGCTGTAAACACTTTCAGAAGGAAAGGTAAATAATACAAAGCCAGGAAACACTAAAACCACCCACTTTCTAAAGAAGTTGGAAATTCAACTATTTGGCTGTGTCTAGACTGGCAAGATTTCCGCAAAATCATCTGCTTTTACGGAAAAATCTGCCAGCTGTCTACACCGGCCGCTTGAATTTCCGCAAAAGCACTGACGATCTCATGTAAGATTGTCAATGCTTTTGCGGAAATACTATGCTGCTCCCGTTCGGGCAAAAGTCTTTTTCCAAAAAACTCTTGCGCAAAAGGGCCAATGTAGACAACAGAGGGGCCTTTTTGTGGAAAAGCGCGTCTAGATGGGCCATGGACGCTTTTCTGCAAAAAGTGCTTTTTTGCGCTAAAAGGAAATGTCCACGGTGCTTGTTTTTTGCGCAAAAACCATTAGCGCAAAAATGGATCAGAAGAGATTATGCAAATGAAGCATGAGAAAAATGCTAATCCACGCTTCATTTGCATTGCTTCTTCTGGCAAAACTCATAGGCTACGTCTAGATTGGCCTGATTTTCTGCAAATGCTTTTAACAGAAAAGTTTTTCCGTTAAAAGTATTTGCGGAAAAGAGCATCTAGACTGGCACGGATGCTTTTCCGCAACAGCACTTTTTGCAGAAAAGTGTCCGTGCCAATCTAGACGCGGTTTTGCGCAAGAAAGCCCTGATCGCCATTTTCGCCATTGGGGCTTTTTTGTGCAAAACAGCTTTTAGCTGTCTACACTGGCCCTCTTGCGCAAAAACATTTCCGGAAAAGGACTTTTGCCCGAATGGGAACGTCAAAGCACTTGCCATAGTGTAGATGTATCCTGTAGCAGTTCATTCTCTCTACCTTGGCCCAAAATACATGACAGTGTGATAACTTTCAGGCCCCGCTGCAAAACTGATGATTGTTTTGGGCAGATGGAAGATGCAGGGCTGTTCATTTTAAGGAAATGAGTACTTCAGATTTTTAGACTTCTTTGTATTTGGTTACAATGTGCAGTATCACCAACCCCAAGCATTCAAAAATTACGAGTCAGACTCCTGAAAGTCATTAGATTTCCATGAATAAAAAAGAATGGGTCCCTTTTACTTGTCTTCCGGTTTCTGAGCTTTTGGAGTGCTGTACCCTGCCTTCACATATTTGAGATTTTCTTTTCAGCCATGAGTGCTAAAACCCCCATACTTTCTAAATAATGAAATCAGAGATTTGCATGCAATGTAGTGAGTCTGCTCACTGCAATTTAAAACCCCCAAGCAGCCTCCCCCACAAATATTGTGATGAGACTCATGAAAAAAAAAAAAAAGATTCTGAGTTAGTAACACTGCATAAGACTAAACTGATACATGTACTCCTTTTGCACGGTTTGTGTCTTCAGCTTCGTCAAAAACACCCACAGCTTGGGGTAGGCACTTTTATTTACATCAATGTATATGTAAATACAAGTTAGAGCAATTGTACATTTAAGACTTCATATTTAGCCATTTGCATATGAAATTACTGGATTTGTATGCATGTGTTATGAGAGTAGCTATGTAAACAGCTGAGACGAACATTTTCATGAACATTTTGCCCATGCAGTTGCATGCCAAGTAGTTTTAAATTGCAGGATCCATTTCTCAGAATGCTCTACAGAGAGTCCGTTGCTCACTGGAGAGAAGAGTTTTAAGGAAAGATTGAAGTAATGTATGTGACTGAGGGGCTCAGAGGGAAGTGAGAGGAAAGAGTTCCAATTAGAAGAGGCAGCAGGGATGGGATCAACAGTGAAGGAATGATGTAACTAGTAGGAATATGTGAGGCCGATAGGGCTAGGACAGACCCATGGAGAGATTTTCTAAATCAAGGAGGACAATTAGAATTGGATTTGGAGATACAAAGTCAGTGAAGAGCCACACAGGATGGGGTGATATGGGAAAACATCATCGTATGTCTTTTGACACCCTGATATCTAAAGAGTAGAGATTTCGGAAGACCATAACGAAGAGCGAGTTGCAGCGGTTGAAGCCAGAAGTGAATATAGCATGAATAAAAAAAAAAAATATAGCAAGCCAGGATCTGAGTCAAGACAAATTCTGGCAATGTTTCCAGAGATGGTGACAGGCAAGTTTACAGATAAGCACAGTGTGAGAAAAGGGACAGATTGCATGACTAATTGTTCAACACAAAGCATATTTCTCTTATGGAGTAACAGGATATATTTTACATAAAGTCTGTTCTATTGATTTCATAGAATTGTATGCTTCCACATATAGTTCATCCACTGGATTCAACTTAGAATCCAATTCAAATACAAAAGGAGGGTATGCTTTCATACCGCTTGCCATATATACCTATGCAATGACGACATTGGGAGCCAGAATTCATGTTGCGCTGCCCATCAGCACCAGTCCCAAGGTGGAGACACGAATGACTCAACCAACAGATCAAATTAATTTATTAATCTTGTCCATGTGCCACCTCAGGCATGTTGTACATGTTAAGATGACACATGATGGCATCTGTGCACATAAGTAAATATTTGCACATACAAAGAGCAACTGTGTACGCACAATGACACCTTTTCTTGCAAATGTGGTTATTAGGCGGCACCTTTCCTCCCCTCTAGTAGTTGTGACAGGCTGAAATTTTTCCCTTTGAACTCTTGAATTAAAACAGACTCAAGAATTAAAACAACCATATTCTCACTAGATATCAGCAAAGCCAGTGATAGGCTTTGGAAAAACAAAACCTATGGTCATGCTTTTGCTCCATTAATTAAAGTCAGGTGTGGCCCAGTGACAGGTACCATTGTTACCAACCCACGAAGTTGAAGACGTTTGAATAAATTAATGTAATCAATTTCCTGTTCCAACCCTAATAAAAAACTTGACTTCTTTATTAATGAGATATCATAAGTTAACATTTGGCAGTCCCAGCAGTGCTTCAGGAATCACATCCTGAAAGATTATATACTTTCCATGATATATTCAGTAAAGTAATATAAATCTGGGCAGGCCTTTGACAAAATTTCATTTAATCAAAGCCAAAAAAAAAAAAATTCATGGAGTTACATCAGTTTAGACTAAATTTCAGCAGGAAGGTTTTTGGGGAGTTCAGGTCCTTATGAGACGTGTGTGGGACCTAGGAAACCTGGTTTCAGGTTCCTGTGCTGCATGATTCAAAGCAGAGGCTTCCATTCCAGCTCATGCTGAATGAGACACACCAGAGATTTAAAGCCAGGTTTTTCATAGCCCAAGCTAGTGCCCTAACAACAAGGCTACAATACAATGAGAAATAGTCACAGGACCTTGAGCACCAGGTTGAATCAAAATTTGTTGCTAAGAATAAGTGAACCCATTTGGAGTCTACTTTCATCAAAGCTCACATGCTGAGTATAAGAAGAACCTCTCACCAAGCAGCTCACACAACACCACTGCAAGTTGGTGTCAAGATTCAGCAGTCAAGGAAAGAAAACCAGGAGTCCGAAATGTTAAGAGCTTCACTGAAGACTCTTAATTCCTGTGTTCAGTAGGTGCTAATGTTAATGTTTTTGAGCATCATATACTTGAAATGTATTAGCTATTTACATGTATGTCTATATAATATAGCCCTCCTCCAACACCCATTCCTACTCACATCCCTTCTCCTTCCTTATAGATTTCTTTACTTCCAAAAAAGAAGCAGCAAAATTGGAGCAAGAGAACTCAAACAACTAGGTAACAACCCAGGTTCAGCTAGCTGGGAAAAGAGAAGACACCTCCTCCCAGAGCAGTGGTTTTCAACCTTTTTTTCCCCCCTCATGACACAGTTGAAGAAAATTGTTGATGCCTGCAACCCAACATAACCTGATTAGAGTGTGGGCTACAGGGTGGGGGTGAGGATGAGGGTTTTGGACTGTACAAGCAGGGGTCTGGAAGGGGAGTCAGGTCTGGGGAATGAGTGGCTCCCAGTTAGTGGTGCAGTGGGAGTACTAAGGCAGCTTCCTGCCTCTCCTGGCACCGCAGACCATGCTGTGCCCCAGAAGCAGCCAGCAGCAGGTTCCCAGCCAATGTGAGTGCAGAGTTAGGACTCTGCGCACTGCCCCGAGCACTGGGCATTCCCACCCACCCACCTAGGAGCTGTGCCTGCTGCTGGCCCTTTCTGGAGCACAGCACAGACTGTGGTGAAAGACAGGCAGGTAGCCTGACATAGCACCCCCCTGGTCATCTGATTCCCCTACAGCAATGAGACCCAATGCCTGACATTCCACAACCCAGGACAGGGTCACAACCCCTAGTTTGAAAACCACTGTCCTAGAGCAATTTCCTTTGCTTTAATTCCCCATCCCCACCCTTTATAACCATATCCAGATCAGCCAAGTGATAAACAGGATTCTGGTAACCCCTTACATGCCAGCCTCATTGTTCACATGTCTAAAAGACATAGAAGACCTTCACTTTATTGACATCTATTAATAAAGGATAGGCTATCTTTTCTATAGAGTAAAACTCACTTCAATGTATACTACCCTATTTTTCTAACTCCTAACAGAAGGCATCCTATGAACCTTTGAAGTGAATTAATATTAAATCACATTTGAGATGGCCTACATCTGTAAAAACCTGATTCAACAGCATGTATTTTTAACACAAGCACTTTGCTTTTCTGCCTCTGTGTAGCATCTTCTAAGCACAGATGGAACATATGCAATCCAGAATGATGGCTGAGGATTGACCTTGTGCCAATATTGAACTCGTTTTGTTGTTTTAGGGGTTTACTGATTATTCAAGCTGCTTTGAATATTTCAGCACATTTCTACAGCTAATCTATTTTGGTACAACTTCATAAGATTTTAAACACAGAAAGATTAAGGATGTAATGACCTTCCCTATTGCTGGCCACATTTATACTTTGGAGTCCTGTGTTGTATGATTAGTTTCACATGCCACTCCTCATGTCATTGATAAAGGACATGCATCAATAATTTAGGACTTCACTTTTACATTGTATGAAAGTCTGCTTGCTGTCTGTGCTGGTGCTAAAAACACCAGATGGCCCCCGATCACAGTATTCAGATCACAGCAGAACTGTACTAAACGTTTCACCTTTCTCATGTGTGAGATATGATAAATGATAAAAGAAAATAGGGAACCACAAAACAACCAGCCAGGAGACACGTATGTATAGCAGAGACTACATGCTGCTTTCTGATGAGAATTGTTTAAGAATGGTAATGATTTATTTTTACAGGCCCATATAAAATGTAATGGCTATAACAACATTTTCATTTACAATTGCCCAAGATGCTTCCTAGCTTTTTAAGGCAGATAAACAGGACCCCTACTTCTGTCCACATGTCCCACATTACCACCCAAGCCCACCCATACCACACACACTCCTACAGATGCTGGACAGAGAGCAATAATTAGATAGAACCTAGAGTATAACCATCGTCATAGGTACCCACTGTTGTGCAACAGCAAAAACTGAGGCAGTGGTATTCACTAAACAAAAGCGACAGAGAAGCAAGAATACTCAGGTCCAGATCTCATCAGTCCTCTCTTTGTGCACACATCTGTCTGTGCACTAAGCCCATTTTTGCACATGCAAGAGGCCCCTTATCTGTGCAACTTACTCTCATAACCTGCCCTCTCCCATGGGGTAAATTTTCAAAATTCCTAGAGTTCAGACTGCCTTTGAAGAGGAAAAAATTGCACTTGGGTTTTTGGGTACACAGAGTTAATTAAAAGTTGTTTACATTCTTGTGCTTCTAAATAGTTGATTATATCAGATTACATCTGATATACATATCAGTTCTGATGGAGGCAAAATTAGTCAAACTTGTGTATACGTAATTCAATTGGAAGTGTAAAAAATTCAGGTACAAAAAAGCTTAGGGTAGGATCTGCCTCTGCAGCATCTCCTTGTGACCCTTCTTAGTTCTACTCACCCTCCCTCAGTTTTCCTCTGGGTCTTCCATGGGCAGCCGCTGCTTCTGACGTGGTCTGGTGGTGTGGTAACTTAATGTTCTGGCTAAGTTACACCAAAGTGCCACACGTTCTGGGGTATCCAAGTTCCAAAAAATGACTATAAGTCAAAACTGTCTGCTCTTGGCAATTCTCCTAGGAATTTTTAACCACTGAATCAGGGCTTCCTGCCAGAGTTCCCTGATGGCTCTTCACTGCTGCTGGTTAGGTTTGGGATCCCAGAGAGTTCTGACCCCACAGAGCAGGGTTTGCTACAGTCCTTGGCTTACCACAGCCTTTCTAGTTAGGATCTGTCTTTTACAGTTCAGAAATTTAAACAATAGTCCAAAGGAAAAAAAATAGAAGCGTCTTCTCCCTCTGCTGGACTAATCTTCCACCTCTTGTTCTTGTGGATTGTTGACCTGTTGGATTTTTGGCTCACGGGACCAGCTCTTATCCACCCCACAGATACTCGGGGTTTCCATCTTGGGGTTCTTTCCACAATCACCACAGAAGAGATCCTTCCACATTTGTCTCCAGGTCATTTGCCTTCTTCCAGGTCTGTCACAGGAGACACCTTCTTTCCTGCCACTGCCTCTCTTCAGAACATTTCCCCCCTTCAGCTCTCCTCTTTAACTAAACTCTCCAGTCCCCTTGCTGCTTCCAGCTGGGTCTGATAATTGCCCCAGGCCATCAGAACATCCAGCTCAAAAAAGCTGAGTCCAACTCCCCTTAAAGGGCCAGCCGGCCTGTGATAGAGCCTGTCCTTCAGAAAATGTGGTCCAAAATTATATTTGGAGAGGCAAACACAAAGACAAGGGGCAGAGTGGAAAGTCCATGCATTAAGCTTCCAGGCACGAGTAATGACATACTGCCTTTCTACTACCTCATGAGAAGCAGTGTGATCTAGGCCAGGAGTGGGCAACAAGCTGGAGCTGGTTCACCAGGGTTACCCCTGGCAGGCCACCACCACTTTATTTACCTGCACTTTCACAGGTAGGGCCACTTGAAGCTCTCATTGCACTAGGTCTTGCTGTGCACTTTTTGGGGGGAGGGGCAGAGGTGATTTTTCACACCCTTGAGCAAGAAAGTTACAGAACTATAATTTGTCAGTGTAGACAACCCCCTATCCTAAGCAGCAAACTGGGACACGGGCTGGCCTGCTGAGTAACATTGGGCAAGTCACAACCCCATGTGGTTTTTCTGTAACCATGTTGGAAGGCCTGCAGCCATATTGGTAGGCCTGAACCAAAGCCTTCTGCAGCCAGACAGAAGAGCAGCAGCCATTAGCTGTAAAGTCTGCAGTCACATATTCACGCTCCATCTAAGTTGCATTAAAATAGTGTCACACTAGGCTGTGAGAAGGTGACTTTGTCCTAATAGCCCCACACTGTCACCAGATAAAGAAACAGATCTCAAGATGGGTAAAGAAAACTTAAGTAAAACTATTCTGTCTGGCAAGAAATTGCTTATCAATAGCACGTGTGTCCGGTATTTATGGTTTGTTTTTGTTTTTTGTTTTTTTGCTCGACCGATTTTTAGCACATGTGTTCAGTATTTTTGGGGAAACCATCTGGCAACCGTAATGATTGGTTAGGTAATTCTGTTAGAGTATGTTATGATTGGTTATTAAAATTATACTAAAATAATTGGTTAAGGTATAGCTAAGTAAGACTCGGGTTTCACTATATAAACTGGGGTCCAAGAAGGAGACCAGCAAGAAGTGCAAAAGTAATAGAAGCAGAAAGAAAGTAGTAAAAGGCTAGAAAAGCAACAGGGAAACAAGAACAGAAAGGAACACCAAGAAGGGGGAAGACCTGGAAGAAGAACTCACCTCCAAGACACAGCCTAAGACCAGAGCTGCCAGGATTTTTCTGTACGACTGTGACGTGCAGCAACAAAGATTCAGAGAGACTGATCTTGCCGGGCCAACAGGGAAAGTCTGCCTACCTGTATCAGGACTGGGGAGCATGACACTGTGTGCTTAGCGTGTGTATTCTGCTTGCTTGGGAATTGTCAATAAATAGAGAATAAGAATATTACTGTGTGAGGCTCTTTCAGTGGCTCAAGATCCTGAAAACCTGCAGGAAATTCCACCCTGAGCCCTAGGAATTGGGTATGGGTAGGTGTGTAATTGAACAGGGTTTCACCTTGAGCCCTAGGAACTAGGTAAAGTTGGGTGTCCCTAAAGTGTGGAAGGGATAGAGAAGTTTGTGCGGGTAACACCCACTCTGTGCCTCAGTTTCCGCATTTGTAAAATGAGGAGAACAATACTTGTCTCCATTGTAAAGTGTTTTGAGACCTACAGACAAAAAGTGGTATGTAAGCATTAGGCATTACCATAGTATTACATCCTAATTCTAAGTCTGATTCTTGCATAGCACTGAGCATGCTCAACTCCCATTGAAGTCAATGGCACTCAACTCTCACTTATTGTACTATGCCATATGTAAAAATGGGGCCAAGTGAAAAACTCAGACTGCGAGCCTAGAGGGGAGCCATGTGACTTTCTGTGTAACCCATGCCATAGAATTCCCCCTCTCCAAAACAATTCCCTAGAGAATATCTTTTGGGAAAAAACCATCCAATCTTGATTTTTAAAATTGCCAGTGATGGAGACAGAACCACTACCCTTGGCAAGTTTAAAAATTGACTCTTCATTTTCACGCTGTATTTGTCTACTTTCAATATATTCACCCATGTTGATTTAATTATCATTTACAAGATCATTTGGATTGTATTTACCAAGACTTTTTTCCAACTTGTTGAAAATGATTCTAGTCCACTCTGTTTTTTATCAGTTTTACGGTAAGCCTTTCTGGGGATATTAGGAGAGTTCTGTTACTAATTCAAAGGCAAAGTCCATCCTTTTAAAAATACTCTTTTGAAAGGCAGTTACCTCCAATTATAATTAACCTTCCTGGGAACAAATGGTTGTGTATGAATTGCTAAAATTTTACCTTTACCAAAAATCCTCCATATAGGAAACTTCTGTCCATTTTTATGACTGATAATGATCACAGAGTTTACAATTAGATGCCTTCAGCTGATTGATTCAGGCTTGATCTCTCATTTTAAGTTTTTTTTTCTATTCTGCCATGAGCTTTAGAAACATTTGATCACAATGATATGTTGTTACCTGTCTCAAACAGGTTTGCTGGAATCCTAGCTTCTGTCCATGCTCTCTTGAGATTGCCACTTTAGCAAAATGCTGCTCTGACCTTATTCCTATTAATTAATTTATTATTCTGTGCCTGGAGCCCTAGAAAGAACACTTTTACCAAGATGAATAAAAATAATTGTTGAGGGTCCTTGAGATTAATTGTATTTCATCCCAAAACTAGGCATCACTATTGTTGTAAGAGAATTGTACTTCCACGAAGAATCCATGTTGGCACATTTCCACCAGTGTCCCAGATTAATAGTACAGATATGCACCATCTAGCAAAAGGTTTCCTAAGAGCAACAGGGCATCATTAGGAGGCTAGCAGCTACTGCAGAACTATTTTAAAGGTTCTTCTACTCTCACATTTTCAATTAATGAGATAACTTTTGAAGTTGAGTTTTATTCAATGTGAGGCAGGGTTGCAGAATTTTGCCCTTGAAGGGCACATGTGCAACTCAAGTGAGTTATAATCACCCAGCTAAAATGTTAAGCTAGGAATGTAACTATTCTCTTGTGTGCCTTAATGTTATTTTTTAAAGTAATTTCTGAGATGGAGCTCCCAAGTTGCCAATCTGTTTAAAAACTTGTGATTTTTTAAAATTCCTATAAATGGCTATAGCTCAAGAGTATTCACTGGGTATTGGTGTGGGGAAGTTAAGAACATATGGGGACCTTCCCCAAAAACTTAAATTGTACTTCTTTTCCAATCGATTCAGGAAAAGTTTTAAATACAAACCCACATTCTGAAATGTTGGGACTCATCTAGACTACACTAAAGTGTCAAAAGAGGAGCTTTTGAAAGTGAAAGTAGTCAAGACGCGTTTTTTTCAGCAACTCCCCCTTTTTTGAAAAGCCACTTTTCCTCAAAAAATGAGCTTTATGCGGCTTTTCGAAAAAAGGGGAGGAGAGGTTGCTGAAAAAAATGTGTCTTGACTACTTTCATTTTCGAAAGCTCTGCTTTCGAAAGTGAGATCAGAAGAAATTATGCAAATTCCCACGGAATTTGCATATCCTTTTTGACACGATAGCGTAGTCTAGATGAGCCCCTTGGAGTGCTGCAAGGGAAGGAAATAGAAATATCACAAGCTGGAAGAAGAACCCACCCCTCCTGATTGGTAGATTTCTGACCAACTTGTTAGATCATGTGGGAGACCTAAGGAGCCCCCCTGTACCGTCATCATTCTCAACATCCAGGCTAGGAGCAACTGAGAGTGCGACACTAAAGGGAAGCATAAGAACGTGTCACTCCATGTACTTCCAGAGGGTAATCCACCTGAGAAGGGACAGGGAGGAGGTAGGGCTATAGTCCCTTTTCTGTCCTGGCCTATGGAGCTGGCAGGCATGAAAGGTGGGTAGGTTTTGCCATCCTAAAGCTAAATAATAAAGCATGCCCATTCTCCCAGCTTTTCAAGGATTGTCCACAAGTCTTCCCTCCATTCCTCCTGGAGCAGTACAGCTCCAAACTTCCATCTTTGGACATTATTTTAACAGAACAATCGGTCTGTGAGACTAATAATGTAAAATTACAAAAGGAAAACTGAATCCAACACCGTTCAGAATTCATAACCTCTCCACTGCTTTAAATGAGAACTCATGTCTTTATTAGAATGACCTTGAAAATATTTAGAAAGGTAGCTGCCTGATACTGTTTGTTAGTATCTGATAACTATTTTCCAACACATTATTGCTCCTTTTCTTCGGGATTTCATCTTGTACCAAATGGTAACTTTTACTAGGACTTTGACATTCAAAATATAAGAAGATGCACTTAATGTACAGGTTTCTGGGGAATTTTATTTGTAAAACTTTTTTTCCTCTGTGCTAATTTTACACTTTTTATTGACAAAGGAGGACCGGGAGGTGATTTTTAGATAGGGGATTCTCGAAATGCAAGAGTGCGCTGTATTTTTCAGCCCCTTAAAAAGAATTCATCTGTGCTTTGCTCAAGTGGACCAATAATCTACTTTGCTATGCACTCCACAGGCATATCCATTAGTGGCATAGGGACCAATTTTAAGTTTGTTGTTGTCTTATTCCTGCATTGAAGTTGCAACAGTCTGCAGCCTGTTTATGAACCTGACAGACCAAAAGAAATAGTGCAAATCCCAGAACAACATTTTTTGGCACTCCAAATGATTAGTTAAAGGAATGTTGAGAGACAGATGCAGAAGCTTCATCCCAAATGGCCTAGGCATCACTAGCTATTTGACAGTTTTCCCGTAGAACATAATGAGTACTGGATATCTATTTTTAATAGGAAATGGGTTTTAGTGGTACAATATATATGCATCTCAACTTTCTTAGCAACAGGTATATTTCAACCTCAGCTCCTCAATCCCCTGTGGTTTTGGTGTTCCAAGCCAAATCCAAACCACAACAATACTTCTGAATAATCATACCCCCCACTCAAAGCAGCAGACATCCATCTGCAATGAAACCGCTCTTTTGGTATACCACACTTACCTCAAAACAATAAGCACCTATTTTTGAAAGTCCTGACCCCAATGCTTCTGGCCATTTGGGAAGAGGTGATAATGAAAAACTGTGGAGGAGAAGTAATAATTTTCAATATAAATGTATCTACAAACTCATCTGCAGACTGCAGGACCCATCTTTACTGTAAAATGAATGTAAGGGTTGTCTCTATCCATATCAATAAAGTGTGGCAGTTTTCATTCCATTCTAAGTTCAATAGGCAAGTACATAGATTTCTTTGGTTAATATACCCTGACAATTACATTTGATTTTTTGTTTTGTTTTTGTTCTTGTACTCAGATAAGCCCTCTAAATGGTAGAATTGGTCTGGATCTCATTTTCCTCTCTGTGCTGTTTCTGCCTTATATGGGCTTTGTATGTTACTGCAGAAGATTTGATGAGCCCTGCAGTGTGACAAATCAGCATGGGTAAATCAGAAGCATTAGATTTTCTAACAATTCCTATGACCATTAAGTAAGTTTGTTTTCCCATTCCAAAGGCAATTCCAGCTGTAGGAGAGCAAAAGGATCCCCTACAACACAAACTACAAAATAAAAAATAAAAACAAACTCATGATACAGGCTAACTATAATAATTAATCTTGCTTTATTAGAAAGGAATAGACGGCAAGAGCTAATTTTTATTACTATCATGTGAGGCTTTTTATTTGTGAATCTGAAAACACTTTGCAAAAGAGGTTAATAATCATCTCCATTTTTTACAGCCCCTGATTACAGATGGATGGCTAATTCCCCAAGAAGTAGACACTAGTTTTCAGAAGACCAATCTTGTCAGACCAAAAAAATACAACCACGAGAAAAGTTTCTTGTAATTTAGCATCTGAGCAAATAAATAACAGAGTTGAAAGATGCTGTGAAGCAACAGAGAAAATATTCATCTATCTCTAGGAGTAAACTAAATGGATATTTTCCAGGGTAGGGCAATACAATCAAGAAAAGTCTAGAGGCTAGAGTCTGAATGGCGAGGAATCTTTCGTGAGACAGATAGGCACAAGCAGCTGTAGAATCTAGGAGTGCTCCGATGAACTGTATATTTTGGGAAGGGTGAATGGAAGACTTTTCCCAGTTTATGTGAAGGCCCAGATTTTGAAAGCACTGTACGGTCATTGCTGTTACGCGTGCTGATTCTATCTGCAATGACACCTTGAGAAGGCAGTCATTGAGATAGGGGAATATGATTATTCCCATGGAGTGAAGATGTGCTGTGACTACAGTGAGTACCTTAGAGAAAACCTGAGGGGCCATGGAGAGACCGAAGGGTAGTATTCAGTATTGGTAGTGGTTGTGGCCTACCATGAATCTCACGAATTTTCTATGAGCGGGATGGATTAGGATGTGAAAGTATGCATCCTGGAAGTCGAGGGCTAAAAACAATCTCCTTGTTGCAATGCCAGGGTAATGGGGGATCAGGAGTGGCCCGAGGCCAGCTGCGGTAGCTGGCGCCCCAGGCGGAAGGCATGATTGGTGTTCCCACCTGCACAGCCGTCAATGGCTGTGACATAATCATGGGGCGCCTGGGCGCCCCGTGACATCATCATCGGGCACTCCGGGCCGGCGGTGCCCTAGGCGACCACCTAGTCTGCTTAGGCTCACGGGCCGCCCCTGTGGGGGATAGAGTGGACCATGTGAAAATGCTGTGTTTTGATGAATCTGTTCAGTTTGCACATATCCAAAATATGCCTCCAGCCTCCTGATTTCTGTTGAGTTAGAAAATAGCAGGAATAGAAGCCCCAGCCTCTGTGCTTGTGTGGAACTGGTTCTATGGCCCCTAGATCTAATGGACGAAGCATCTCTTGTCATAGCAGGATGTTGTGAGAGGGGTCCCTGAGGAGGGACAGGGTAGGAGGGTTGGAGAGGAGTGGTATGGTGTAACCAGACAGAATAATGTCGAGCACGCATCTGTCTGAAGTGATGTGAGCCTATTGGTGGTAGAATGGGTGAAGCCGATCCTGGAAGGTTTGCATGGTGATTCTCAGCATTGAAATTTGTAGGGGATTTTCTAGGCCCTTGACCAAGCATTCAAATCTGCTTGTTGGCTAGTGGTGGTTGAGGAGCCGAGCCAGAAGACTGTCTTCGTCTCTGAGGCCAGGTCCTGTTTCTATTAGGATTGTTATCCTGCCTCTGGCTAAGATAGGATGGGTATGATTGATAGTGGTATTGTCTCTGCCTGTTGGCAGGTGTATGTATGCCCAATGTGTGGAGAGTGGCACGGGAGTCCTTCATTGTGTTGAGGACTTCACTTGTCTTGGCCATGAACAGCTTTTCCTGATCAAATGGCAGATCTTCCACTGTGGATTGGATCTCACGCGGGAAAATAGCCAGGGAAAACCAGGAGGCTCTGCATATCACAATGGCAGTAGCCATGGTTCTGCCAGCAGTGTTGGCTGCATCCAGTGCCGCCCGGAGGGCAGCTCTAGAAATGGCGTGTCCCTCCAAAAGTAAGGAGGAAAATTGAGGTCTCTTTGCCTCAGGGATATCATTGGCAAACTCCATGAGTTCGGAGTAATTGCGAAAGTCATATTTTGCTAATAAGGCTGAGTAGTTCGAGATTCTGAACTGTAAACTTGCAGAAGTATACATTTTGCACTCAAATAGGTTGAGCCTCTTTGTGCCCTTGTCCGGTGGAGTGGTGTGAAAGTGATATCGTTTCACATGCTGGTGTGCCACTTCCACCACTAGCGAGTTCAGTGTGGGACAAGTAAAGAGGAATTGTGGGGTATAGGCAGGTATATACTATCTTTTGTCTGCACACTTGTATGTGGGTGGGATCGATGCAGGCATTTGCCAAATTGTGTTGGCTGGGTCCAAGATGGCGGGATTGATGGGAAGGGCAATCTTGTAGGAGGGAGCAGCCTGGAATATATCTGTGAGCTCATGCTGGGGTTTCGCCACCTCCTCCATGGCGATTTTGAGTTCAGCCACAACTTTTTTAAAGAGATCATTAAAGTGCTTGAAGTCATCTACGGCTGATGGTGGCTGTGGCATGATCGCTTCATCTGGTGACAAAGAAGAGTTAGTGGGTGGTGAATCCAAGGGTGACTCCTCCATTGTTTGGGGCACCTGAGATTCTGATTGTTGCATTGATGTGGATGTGCAAGGTGTAAGAGATGCAGTGTGTTTGTCAGGGCTCAGTTGCAGGCTGCGATGTCTCCTGCATAATCCTCAAGGACTCCAATAAGGCCATTGTGCCGAATACGGTACTGGAGGAGGAATCCAGTGGTGACCATACCAGAGGGGGATTGTGACGGCTCGCGTGGGTGCGAACACCCCTCCCGGCGGGGCAGGGGGGTTCGGCGGACCCGCCGTCTAGGGTTCCCCGCGTGAGGACCCGCGGTTCGAGTGCGATCACCTGGCCAAGAGTCCGGCCCGGGGTTCAGTGGACTCGTTGTCCTGACTCCCCTCTGGCAGCCCCAGGGTCCTAGTCTGACTGGGCGCTAGGGGCGAGGGGACGGTGTCGCACCCGGCGGCCTGTACGGAGGCAAGGTCCTCGCCGGGGCGGAAAAAGGGGGGCTTTGGTTGCTTAGGGTCTTATGGCATAGTTTCCGTCATCCACTGTACCTTGAGTTGTTCACCCCCCTGACGGGGGGGTACGTAGGTTGGGGTTTCGTAGTAGGGAGTAGGGCGTGGGGGACCCGGGCCCACCCTCTCCACCGGGTCCCAGCCCGGGGCCCTAAGTGGGGGAACAACGGGGACGTTCCCCGTAACGCACCTGTCCACGGGTGCCAAAAGGACCCCACCCCGGGCTCCTTCCGCTCCCGGCTCCCCTTAGCCCCGTCGGCGTGTCCGCCGAGGCCACTTACCCCGCCCGAAGCGTCGGTCCCGTCCAGCTGCCGTCATGCGGGTTTGAGGGTGGGCCTTCCTCTCCTCCAATGGGGGGGGGGTCTCCCCCTGGTAGCTGGGTTGGCGGCAGCTCTTCCAAGTGCCGCCTCTTGCTGTTCCGCCCGGTCGCTTTTCAAGCGTCCTGGGCGAGGACGCCGGGGACATCAGCTCCGCCCCCCGGGCGTCCCGACGCACCCTGCCATCAAGGCCGGGGCATGCCGCCCTTACGCTGGCCTTGCGTGGCTCTGTTTGAGCAGCGCGCCGTTCGGGCTCCCCGCCCACCTGCCGCGGCCGCTCCTGGCCCCTCCTTCCCCGGCGCGGGGCAGGCCGCTCCTTCCCGGGTTGGGTTGCTCCCTGGTTCAGGTCTCCCCCGCCCCCTGGGCTGCCTGCCGGTCCGCCCGGCATCCTTGGGGGGGGCGCTCCCTGCCCCGGGGTAAGTGCGGACCCACCTGGGTCCATCACAGGGATCACCCTTGAATTGTATTGGGGCTTACAATATTGCATTGGAGGGCTGCAGTGGGGAAAGAAGGAGGCTTGTACCCCTTCTTCATTGTCGTTGGAGGATTGCAATGGCACTGGGGATAGAGCCCGTGATGTTGTTGGTACCAGTGAAGCATAAGTGCCGAAAAGTTGTGACTGAGGGGCAGATGTGACCGCCAAGTCAGCACTTTGCATGTACAGCAACGGTGCCACGCGGATCGGTGCTGAGGTTTGTAGCATATGTCTGTACCGTGCCAGTGAGGTGTTCGGCACGGATGGCAGAGATCACTGGTATGTTGCCAGTAATGGGTATATGACCAGTGCCAATGCTCTGGTTGGTGTCGAGAGTGCCAAGGAATGCGAGGGTACTGTCGGTGTGGATGACGTGGTCGGTGCCGTAGCGTGCGGTGCCGGCAGTGGCCTCGGTGCCGTGGTTATCAGTCCCAATAAAGTTGTCGGTACCGGTGGTGTCTGAGCCGGTACCGATGTGGATGACACTACTGTGGTCTATGCTGGTACAGTCTTAGAGTGATATTTAAGCCCTTTGCTGTTGGTGCTGCCGGCATGTGATGGTGCCTGAACACCTGAGGTGCCCGACGCATCGTAAGTGCTGACACAAGGTCTCTGTGCTGATGGTTTAGGTGGAGATCATTTTCTGGTGATGGGTCATGGAAAAACTCCTCTTTTTTTGTGCTTTTTTGCCCTGAGGGGAGCCTGGGGATGAACGTACCTCCCGGACTGCCTTCCCAGATCCGAAGCCAGGTGTGCCTTCTTTTCCATAAGGATCAGTTTCAGGTGAAGGTCCCTGTCCCTATGAGTCCTGGCCTTAAGTTTGGCGCAGTGGGGACAATCCTGTGATGAATGGTGCTCTCTTAGACAACTGACACATTGGGAATGTCTGTCCGAGATAGGTATTGTGTTTCTGCAGGAGGAGCGATTAAAACCCGGGGAGCTGGGCATGATGTAAAACTTTTTTTTTTCTGAAACTACAACTAACTACTAAACTATTAACAATGTGGAACACTAACTAACTAGAGCCTAAGAATTAATGGTAAATAACAGTTTAAAAGTGTGAATAAGGCAGAGAACTGTGGAGCTTCGTTTCAGGCCGAGGGCAGTTGAGAAGGAACTAGAGGGTGCAGACCGCACATGCACAGTGTCGACTGGCACAGCACGCACTGGTTTGAGCTGTGCATGTGCAGCCTAGCAGGGGCTGCTGCAAAATCTCTGATTCAGGCACCGGGACGGCACCAAGACCAAGTGTGGAGCATCCACGGGGATCTCTCGAAAAAGAATTAGAGAATCCTTCCAGGATCCCTAAGGGTATGTCTATACTACAAAGTTAGTTCGAACTAACTTTCATAGGCGCTACACTAGCGCTCCGTTAGTTCGAACTTAATTTGAACTAACGGAGCGCTTAGTTCAAACTAGGTAATCCTCATTCCACGCGGATTAAGCCTAGTTCGAATTTACTAGTTCGAATTAAGGGCTGTGTAGCCCCTTAATTCGAACTAGTGGGAGGCTAGCCCTCCCCAGCTTTCCCTGGTGGCCACTCTGGCCAACACCAGGGAAACTCGTCTGCCCTCCTCCCGGCCCTGGACCCCTTAAAGGGGCATGGGCTGGCTACGGTGCCCGTGCCAGGTGCAAGGCTGCCAGCACCCAGCCAGCAGACCCTGCACCTGGCACGGATCGAGCCACCCACCCGATGCCCCCCAGCCCTCCCCCTCTTCCCAGGCTGGTGGCTCCCGGGAGCTTGCCCAGGACCGCAAGAGGCGGGCACCCACCTGGGCTAGTGCGGACAAGGTGGACCTCGTCCATGATCTCCACACTAGGCACAGGAAAGTGGCCATCTAGGGCAGGAGAGCTGCCAGCCTGGCCACCCAGGAGCAGGTGTGCATGAAAATCAAGGGTGTCCACTGAGACCCCCGACCCTGAGCCCTGAGCTTACAATGGCCGTCCTGGGTCAGACCAAAGATCCATCTAGCCCAGTAGCCTGTCTGCCGACAGCGGCCAACCCTAGGGACCCTGGAGGGGATGGACCGAAGACAGTGACCAAGCCATTTGTCTCGTGTCATCCCTCTCCAGCCTTCCACAAACCTTGGGCAGGGACACCACTCCTACCCCCTGGCTAATACCACTCCATGGACCCAACCTCCATGACTTGGTCTCACTTCCCTTTAAACTCTGTTCTAGTTCTAGCCTTCACAGCCTCCTGCAGCAAGGAGTTCCACAGGTTGACTCTTTGCTTTGTGAAGAACAACTTTCTGTTACTAGTTTGAAGCCTGCTACCCATTCCTTTCCTTTGGTGTCCTCTAGTCCTTCTTTATGGGAACTAATGAAGAACTTTTCTGTATGCACCCTCTCCACCCAACCCCTGCTTTTAGAGACCTCTATCCTGTTCCCCCTCCGTCTCCTCTTTTCTAAGCTGAGAAGTCCCAGTCTCTTTAGCCTCTCTTCATATGGGACCTGTTCCCAACCCCTGATCATTGTAGTTGCCCTCCCCTCTCCCAGCCTCTCTCTTCCCCTCTCCCACCTCCTTTTCCCAGTCTCCCCCAGTTTTGTTCAATAAAGACAGATTCCATTTTTGAACACATTTGTCCTTTATTTTGTACATCAAGAAAAGGGGCTAGGGAAGGGTAAGTGGAAGGAGGTGAGGGAGGAATGGGGTACGCGCCCCCGATGGAGGACTGGGCTGGTTCTGCGGGCTTTTGGGGTGGAACCTCTCCTGCAGCCCCCCGATTGCCCCCTCTGCCCAGATGGCAGCCTGCGGCAAGTGCAGCCGGGCTGATGGCCGAGTGCTGTGATGTGCCCAGTGTGGGTAGTCCGGGCACTCCAAGCCAGGACTGCTTTGCAAGCAGGGCACCCCTGAGAACTGTCTGTCCGGGGTGGGGGTCGGGACCCTTTAAACACAGCCCTCGGCTAGCCTGAGACAGCATCTCCACGCTCTAAGTCCTCCTCTGATGCCCTGCCGGCACTGCTTCCGGCCATCCATAAGCCTGGTTCAGGGTCCACTTAATGTGGACATGCTAGTTCGAATTAGCAAAACGCTAATTCGAACTAGTTTTTTAGTCTAGATCCGTTAGTTCGAATTAGCTTAGTTCGAATTAACTAATTCGAACTAAGTTAGTTCGAATTAACGTTGTAGTGTAGACGTACCCTAACAGAACAGGAACTGTGTCACTAACGGCACATCTACACTGCAGGACAAATGTTGAATTAAGATACGCAACTTCAGCTACGTCTGTTGTGTAAGCTGAAGTCAAAATGGCTTAATTCAGCTTTTCCCACTGTCTACACAGCAGGAAGTCAGAGTAAGAAGTCCTCCATCTCGACATTTCGATACAGTGACTTGTAGTGACACACTACACTATTTCAGAATAATGTCAGTTATTCCAAAATAACACTGCTGTGCAGATGTACCCTCCGTTACCTAGCCCTTCCATAAAAAGCAAAAGGAGCTAGAAACATAAAAACAAGGTAAGAAACCAGCTTATGTATAAAAAGGATAAAAATGTATGTTCCAGTTCATAGAAAATGCAGAGCAAGCCTTTAGCTCAGTTTCTCTTCCCAAATCTCTCTTCTGGACAGTTTAGGATCTCACTATTTAAATCTATTTTTTTTGGCAATATTGAAAACAACTATTTTGAGGGATTAACTTCTACTGTTGGTTCTGGATGGTTCACAGTCAGTATTAGAACAGTGGTGATTCTGCTGATGTAAGGCTCTGTTCTTTTACTTGTAAGGAGAGGATAATGTTCCCCAGGTTGTTAACTTCACAGGGAGTCCTTCCATTTCCTTCCCGCTTCTGAGTTAATATCCTCTCTACTGTTAGAACTTCTCAGATAAGCAAGAGCAGTGATGGTGTTAAAGACTTTATTGACAGATGGCACTCATTCTACCTGTCCAAAATCCAAAGCCTGAGTTCTTTTACAGTAACACACTCTTTTGCAAGATCTGCCTACTCCCTTTTTGATGTTCTAAAACATATTTTATGTGAATTTAGGATTGATGTAAAAGAACCAGCCTCTCTGATAGCTGGGATGTGTGGGTGAAGCCCACCCAAGTGACAGAAGAAGATAGGCGGGGAGGCCACAGAACCTAGCAATCCACAAATCATGGGGGTACAAAAACTGAAAAAGGAGCAAAGTGTCGAAATGAGGGGTTTGGTGTCACAGGATTGAAATGAAGGCCCCAGAAAGGGACTCTAAGAGAACAATGTGCACCAATCACAGAAGTCCAAGTAGTGTACAGCAACCAGAAGAACAGACAGCTTGGTAGAGAGGTATTGCTCTTCTGCCCGCTGGGTAGAGCAGATGTGCAACTTTCTCTGTTAACACACTCCAGCAGGGGGGACCAGTGTGCTTGCCAAGTTGTGCATATTCGCTATGGCTATTGAGTCCTTACTGAGTGTGAACAAAGATGCCTATTAGAGTCTGGAGTGTTCCTCCTCCTCCCTTTTTTCTTTTTAATGCAAACACTAGTATTTTAGAACCTGGTCTGTGAGGAGGGGTGAATAGAGAAATAGCCATCCAGGTGCAGAGCTGTGTTCAGGAATTCTAGAATCTGGAAAACAAATATCTGTTATTCCACCCTCTGCCTCCCAAATAACAAACAGAAGCCATCCTGGCTGCTATTCCTCTTCCCCCAGTACTAGCTCTTCCTCTTGCCAGATGAGGGGCAGGGAAGCCAGTGCCTTGTCTGCTGAATGCCTCTACCCCAGTCTGGGATGGACACATTGCACATGTCAAATATATACTGTAGTTGGCACACCTGAGAATTTCTCAGCTTGGCTTGCCCAGCCTTGCTGAGCAGAGACTGCCAACTCGCTTTGCAAAGGCCAAACAGCCACCAGCAAGTAGCCACCTTAACTCACACTCAGCAAGCTGATCTCTCTAGTCTATTGCCAGTTTCCCCACTCATCCAATCTACCATCACCCTTGCAAATTAACTTGTTGATAATGACATTTTCCTATGGATCTGAGTCGTTCAGCATTAAGTCAAGTTTAAACTTCACTGTACAATCAGGATAGTGATTAGAAGGGCCACTTCTAATCATTTCCATAACCCCCAATTTAGTGAATGTTTCCTCTTGTCCATTCATTCCACTTTTTTTTATTAACCAAATGTATCTGTTCTCACCTAGAATTGTCAGCAAAACTTCCACCTTTGGCTAAGACAGTGTTCCCAGAGCTCAGGAGAACAGTGTTAATAGATGGTAGAGAGAAAATGATATTTTAATTCCCTTACTCAATTACATTAAATTATGCATGATCTCTCTCTAGTGCACTCACTCTCTCTGCATCCTTTAAATTAGAAAATTTAAACAGAGAACGGTTCTGTTTTTCATTTCTAATTTCCTGATCATTAGGAATCTCCTCATCTCTTTCTATAAATCTTTGGAAAGATAATGTTCTTTTTCGAGGTTCTGACTACAGGCCCTATTCTGGAGCTTGTAACAACACTCAGCAATATATCCATCCCTGTATCAGCTGTGGTAGTTTTCGCTTTGTGTGTGATTTGTAAAATGCCGATGTAATAAACCGTGCTTTGCAAAGCAGCAACAGTAGTCAATAGGGGTATGTCTATACTAGCCCCGTAGTTCGAACTAGGGAGGCTAATGTAGGCATTCGAAGTTGCAAATCAAGGCCAGGATTTAAATATCCTGCGCTTGATTTGCATCTCCCCGGCTGGTTGCCGTTTTTGAAATTTACAAGTCCGGACTAACTGCCCGCGGCTACACGCGATAGGGACCCGGTAGTTCGAATTAAAGCCCCTAAATCGAACTACCTGTTAAACCTCATTCCAGGAAGAATAACAGGTAGTTCGAACTAGGGCTTTAATTTGTACTACTGGGTCCCTGCCGCGTGTAGACGCAGGCAATTAGTCCGGACTTGTAAATTTCAAAAAACGGCGACCGGCCGGGAAGATGCAACTCAAGCACGGGATATTTAAATCCCGGGCTTGATTTGCAACTTCGAATGCCTACATTAGCCTCCCTAGTTTGAACCTGGGGGGCTAGTGTAGACATACTCTAGGAGAATTAGAAGTATCCTACCTAGCTACTTCTCCTAAGGGGGAATATATTTGCTTGTTGGGCCTGCGATCACAGGAAAAGCCAATTTTTTTCTATTAAAAAGGTGGTTCAAGGGACAATCTCTGACTATTTCCATTTAAAACCAAGTCTACTGGTCAAACATTATAATTTAAAGGGGCCTGTTTTGAAAGGTATTTTATAAGTAACTAGAAAATGTAAACAGTTTTCATAGGTCCTGATTTTTCTCAGGCATAGTTGACCTTCTATACCGGTTGGCAAAAGGGCTGGAGGAAGTGCACAAAGTTTCCTGCACCCTGCTACGCACTCCTGGCAGGGTGGGAAGAGACTTCGCATGCTTCCCCCACCCTCAAGCCCTGATTAGCCTGGGGGTACGGGAAGCCCGTGAAGTTTCCTTCGCCCTGCCCCCGCCATGGTCTGTAGGTGGGGAAGCAGGGAAGTATCCTGGCCCCGCCCCTTCCACTTGAGCCCCTCCCCCCTTCCAGTGTGGCCCAGGCCACATCAAAAATTTCTGAAGTGGCTTCTGGCAAAGAATTATTGCCCACCCCTGATCTAGAGGTTGCAACCAGGGATCAGGACTGCCTTCTCACCATGTGTGCATACAGTGAATTGAGTCTGCAGACAACTGCTGGATACAAACAAACAAACAGACCGTAGGAAGCAATGAGAAAAATATGGTAAGTAGAATAAGCTGTGAGCACAGCTTCGCTGTGATGCGTATGGTTGTAGGTATTTTGTCATTATAATTACTATTCTCACATCCAAAACTTCTATGGCAAATTCTCCCCTGCCAGAAGTTGTCTTCCTGCTCCTAGCACCCACGCTCACGGTTTTCACTTATTGCTTATAGACCAAATGTGGAGATGTGTGATTTGAGATAGGCTCAGACTTGATTTTCACAGCTCAGTATCCAAGGAGGTGATTTAAATAGAATCCCTACCTTTGGCTACATCCCAAATTCAATTGTCTCTGCTCTTCCTGTCTCCTCAGTCCCTAGTGCAGGTGCAAGAGGTTAAAAACATCTGAAGTGCTCAGTATCTACCTGTGTCTCCCCTGCTCCTGGATTTTATTAAACCAAAATTGATTTGATTTCTAAGACACTTAAATGTTCAGAATATTTCATACAATAGAATTAAAGAATCATGTTTACGTCTTTAACACCATTAAAAGTGGCCAAAAAAGTGACAAACATCCTTCCAGGTAGCATAATTAATGTCTACCACTTCTGCAGTGCCCTCAGCCATATATTTTTCTTTTACACATATTGCTACAACCCTCCATTTGAGAGAATACGATTGTCTATGCCTACACCCATCCTAGGAACATAATAAAATTACGCATGTTCTGTTCACTTCAAATTGAATGGAAGACAACTTCTGTCTGCTAGAGATGAGACCCATGCTGGTCGGGAGTATTGGGGTACCCCTATGCACTGGAGTTTTCCTAAGCTGGTGGGGAGAAAGATCATTTTTCAACTTCCTACCCATCTTGAATGACTTACAGAATCACTAACCCCAAAAGCTCCAAGGCAGGTGTGGCAAAAGGCCTGGCAATTCCTTCCAACACTCCTTCTCAGATACTTCAGTAGACAGTCAAACTTCTAAAGACAGCTAGGAAAAAAATAAAACAAGGTCTGAATACAGGGTTAGCCAGATGAGAACAATGTAGATGGGCAGTTACATTTAGTTCTTAACTGAAACACACACACACACACACACACACACACACACACACACACACACAACTGCTTCCATATGACAGGGCTGGAGAAAAGGGGAAAATGGAAAATGTGTTTGCCCAGTTGCCCAGAAAACAAAGTAAAAGATATAGCAATACTTGTTCATCTCTATCAAGAATGTAAGCAAAAATTACACTTGAAGAACATGATATTCTATCTGTGCTATGCTACCCAGCTGCCTGATTTTTTTAAAGAAGAAAAGCCATGATATGAACAATATCGAACATGTTCTCCTTACTCTGGCTAGTGGTCTTGAAAAACAAGGAAAGTGTTTTATACCAATGTTTCTCAACCAGTGGTATGGGTACCCTTAGGGGTACTCAAGAGAAGTCTGGGGGTTACGTCAACACAACTGAAATTTGGAGAAAACTGATTAAATAAATGTGTTGCAATAGTAGAAAAAAATGATAGAAAAAATTGTGTGTTTGAAAACTGTAGGTACTGGGGGTAATTTTTTTTTGAAAAAGAGGTACTTTATAAAAAAAGGTTGAGAAACACTGTTTTATACTGATCAGCTCACAAAATCACTGAGGAGAAGCCATCATAAAGAGGTTCACACCTACAGTATTGGAATATCCCTAATCACACAGGATGCACAGAAGTCTTCGTAGATGACTGCTTAGCTGTTTCTACTAAGTCCCAATGTAATTCAAGGCTGAAGTTTAGGATTGTGCATAAACAAAACTCATTCTCAGGCTTAGGTCTGGGAACAGCATTTTCAACACAGCAGCACAGCTTGGGAGAAGGACGTCTCATGGTCAAGAACTTAGTATCTTTGGTGCCAGAGGAAGGAGTTTGATCCTAAATGGAGCAGGGGGAGAAGGAGATAGACTCATCCACCAGCTGGGGCCAATCTCAGAGGATATGGCGAGTTTCAAGAGGGCTCCCATTCCCCAGTGGGAGAGAGTCTCTAATGGGAGATGTATCATTTTTTCAGGGTCCCATAGACTGGCTTCTGTCAGTGTCATTTTTCTATTGGGCCCTATCTCCCAGCTGGGTTTCCTTACTTCTGCCGTAGCAGCAGTTTGTAGAGATGGTGAATCCCCTCCCTGGCCAGTTGGCCGATGTCTTTGGCTGGGTCACTGATAGACAGTCTCAGCTAAGCCACCAATTGCTGAAATCTAATGGAAGGGAAGGCGAGGGGGCTGCATCGGTATTCTACGGCCAGCTCCCAGTCTCCCCTGGGCCAGGAGTCTCTCTTTCCCAAGACTCTCTGCTGGAGACACTGAGGGAGAGGAGCTAAAGCTAGACCTTCAGCTCCTTCTGCTCCCAAGGGATGCTGGAGCAAAGGAATATGAGCAAAGGAATATGGACTTGTACCCCCAGCTGCTCCTGGAGAACAAGAAAGGACCCAAGGCCAGGCATGAACCTGGATGGAGAGGGGTTGGAACATGATCCTTTTGAAGTCCTAGGATCTCCACTGAACAAGGAGATGGAGTTGACTCAAGGCAATCTCATATCTTGCTCTGACTCTGCCTTCCCAAGGGGAACACTCACAGCCCCTTCAGCTGCAGGTCCTACAGCCTAGCGGAGCCAGCCTGCCTATGCTTGGCATCAGGAAACTGGGGTGAGAGGTCCTTTACATCAAATTCAAGGTAAGAGATAGTGAATCAGAACCAGGCTCTGCTGCTTCTTATGGCCTTGACTCTCTCCTGGGACACTGGACCTGATGCAGAAGTTCACTTGCCGTGGGGGAAGAGGGCAGATCATGATCAATAGTCAGGTAGATGCACATCCTGTGCAAATGAGCCTACCTCCATCCCTGGGGCTGAGACATTGTGCTCAGGGTGGCATATCTGATTCATTGGTCATAGCGCTTGAGAAGGGGACTGTCACAATTTGTCTTTGTCTCTCTAGACTGGGACCATGCTCAGTGTCTGGGTTGGTCCTGTCCTTTCTGAACTCCTGATTCATGAACAGCTCATCAGAATGGAGAAAGACTCCTTGCCCCTTGCTGGCTATCAAGCCCTTGGTCAGAGGAAGGGAGTTACTGTGAGGACAATCTGCTCCTCCCCTGAATCTCTGTAATGGTAGGAGAGAAGAGCTAATTCCCTTCAGGCCCACCTCGTTCTTGAGAAAGGAGTCTGTGACTCTACTGTGAGCACTATCTCTTGGATTTCATGGCATGATCAGGGGAGGTTTGGCAGGGGATGGGAGATTTGAGGCTCTCACTCCAAAAGCCATCCAGGGCCCTGACCTCATGTTGTATCTCCTTCCCCTGTCCCTGAAGGAGGAAGGGCCCAACATAATACTGCCCTGACCAAGGATGGCCCACTGGGGTGGGTGCAGGTTAGAAGGACAGATTGGAAAATGGATTTCCACTCTCTCCTTTCCAGTTCTCTTCAGCTTTAAGGTTAAACTGCCCTTGTCCCACCTGACCATGCTCACTTCCAAGAAGTATTGGATTCTGTCTATGTCTGGGGACTCTTCCCTCAGGTTCTTCAGCATCATGTGCCTGAGGCCAGACAAGGTCTTGTGCTGAGCTTGAAAAGGAAGGGACAGCCATGGGTCACAGTTGGGAAATTGGGAAAACTTCTCTTTGTCAGTAGCCCCCCACTCAGCCAATCAGCATCAAGACTCTGAGAAGTGTCAGCTGATAACTCAAAGGATGACCCAGGTCACCATCATAGGGGATCCATCTCAGAAAAGTTTCAGCCCCCCCTACTCTTTGGGATAGCCTCCCACTAAGCCATAAGAGAGGTATCACTGAGGCTGCCCCTGCCTTCTATCTCTATCTTGCCTGGCTACTGTCAGGCTCTCTTTGTGAGGTCACCACCTCCCCACCATCTTTCTCCAATAGGCTGAGATCCTGAAACAGGCTTTTGTGATGTCAGTGCCAAAGCCACACACCCTCTCCCCCAAGGCTGATGTCCTGCCCTTAGCCAGCTCTTTGGGACTCATTGACTGATCAGAATAAAGTGCTCTCAAATGAGCTACAGACCAGCAATTGCTCATAGTCATTATTCAGCAAGTATTTGAGAAGAACTGTCACATTAGAGAGAATCAGGAACTGTGCAGAGACAATAATTGCAGAGAAGCAGCACAATCAATCAAATACATGATTGCTTGTGAGATACTCATTTTGTCTTAAAGAGAACAAAAGGACCTGAATCTTTCCTGTCAATAGACACCTGCTCAGCCAATCATTATCAAGCCTCTGAGAGCTGGGAGACAGAGGGGTCTCAGCAGAAGTCCAAAATAATCGTCCAGGTCTCCATCAGACAGGATCAGTCTCAGTGTACTCTTTGAGCCCCATATCTTTGTGAGGGCCTCCCATAGTGACAGACAATCCCACTGAGACACACACACACCTCTCTCTTTGGTGGAGGCAGGGAGGAATGGAAAAGGGGGAAAAGAAGCAAAAGAAAAAGAGAAATAAGGAGGGAAGGAGGAAAGAGGAAACCTAAAAGGACAAATTCCCTATGCCCCACAGTGATTCTACGGGGCAAAGCCCTTGGTAAGAAATCAGATCACCTTAACCTAATGATTTCTAGAATTCAGCTGGTACCAGGTGGATCAGACTGAACTGGTTCAAAACCTCTCTGAGGGTATGTCTACACTACCCTCCTAGTTTGAACTAGGAGGGTAATGTAGGCATACCGCACTTGCAAATGAAGCCGGGGATTTGAATTTCCCGTGCTTCATTTGCATAAGCCAGGCGCCGCCATTTTAAAATCCCGGCTCGTTCGAACCCCGTGCCGCGCGGCTACACGCGGCACGGACTAGGTAGTTCGGATTAGGCTTCCTAGTCCGAACTACCGTTACTCCTCATTCCACTCCTCATTACTCCTCGTGGAATGAGGAGTAACGGTAGTTCGGACTAGGAAGCCTAGTCCGAACTACCTAGTTCGTGCCGCGTGTAGCCGCGCGGCACGGGGTTCGAACGAGCCGGGATTTAAAAATGGCGGAGCCCGGTTTATGCAAATGAAGCCCGGGAAATTCAAATCCCAGGCTTCATTTGCAAATGCGGTATGCCTACATTACCCTCCTAGTTCAAACTAGGAGGGTAGTGTAGACATACCCTGAAGCTCTTACCTTCTAAACAGGGACTACAATTACAGTAGCAGGAAAGGAGAAAATGCTGATGTGGTTCTTACTCGTGCTCACGTGCATTAATTCTAATTCTCTCTCTGTCCCCAAGGAGAGACTTTGAAAAGGCACCTTGCTCCTGTAAAGGCATGGAAATCTCTGAGGTTCACTTTGCCTTGCCCCTATGCAGCTGAAGTCAGGGTCTCTCTATCAAGTCATCAACTCCCCACCACTGTCACCCAGTAGGCTGAGGTCTTGCAACAGGCCTTTGTGATGTCACTGGCACGCTGACCTGTCCTTTGTAAGTCTGGTGTCCTGACCCTGGCCAGCCCCTTTGGAAATTTGAGCAGCTTCCCCGGATCATCCCACTTCAGGGCCGGCCCACAACATTTTGGCACCTGAGGTGGGGAGCTCATATGATGCCCCCGTGCCTCCTTGCTACGCCAGCAGCAGACAACATTTTCTACACTCTGGGTTCTAGTGGTGCCCCCCCACAGTCTGGCACCTGAGGCGGCCACCTCAGTTCACCTCATGGTAAGACCAGCCCTATCCCACTTAATGACAATTGAGTCTGGGGCTCTAGTTAATTGCACAGTAAAGCCCCAGAGGCTGCTCCCTATGCTACACTGTTTTTCATTAATTAGTAGACTATAAGGCTATGTCTACACTGTGCCGTTTTGTGCAAGAAATATTCAAATGAGGCTAAGCATGGAATATCACTGAGCCTCATTTGCATAATTAATGAGTGGCTGCTTTTTGCACAAGAGCCTTTTGCACAAAAAGGAGCCATCTACACTGTTCCTTTTTGTGCAAAAACCCCCTCTTGCACAAGAGCCGTTCGTCATGAAAAAAAATGCAGAGGCCTGTTGTGCAAAAAGCAGCCTCTCATTAATTATGCAAATGAAGCTCAACGATATTCCACGCTTAGCCTCATTTGAATATTGCTTGCACAAAACAGCTCAGTGTAGACTTAGCCTAAGACCAGAAAGGACCATTAGAGCATTGAATCTGATCCCTGCATATCCCAGTGCTCCTGTACATCATAGTAGATAAGTTTTGATCTAATCACACTAGAAAGGCATCTAGTCTTCATTAGAAGACATAAAGAAATGGAGAGAGACTCCATCACTTGCTTTGGTAGTTTGTCCAGATGGTGATTCATGCTCACTGTGAAATATTTATGCCTTATTTCTAAGATCAATGTGTTTCTTTTCACCTTCCAGCCCCTGGTCTTGTTCTGCCTTTTTCTGCGACATTAAACAGCCCTTTAATACTTTACATTTTGTCTCTAAGAAGATATCTTGACACTTCAATGAAATCACCTCTCAGCCTTCTTTCGTAGATTGGGCTCCTGTCAATAACTCACAAGAAGGTGTTTTTCTTCAGCCCTCAAAACGTGGAGCTCTTTGCTGCCCCAGCTCCTGTGAGCCATCGTCCACCTGCCTTCTGTCTGTGCCAAAGTTAGGAGGTCTTTAAAGTGGACAAGGACAACTTGAGCAGAAGTGATTTTCAGGGCAAGTGCAGAGAGATCCTGAAGCAAAAGAACTCAGGTTCCCTAACATTCCATATGATCAGCCAATCTCTTTCAGGGACTTTCCTTTAGCTCAGAATTACAAGAAAACTTGTTTGTGCCCACAGCAATGCCCTATTGTGGCTATTAAATCCCCCCATCATGCACCTTCTTTTGGACCCCACAAATTCCACACAGATAATCCCCTATCCAAGCTGTAGTTCACAAGGGCTTAGTGCCAGTGCCACATGGTGATACTTTTGCACCAGCCAGCTCTGAAACCAGACGTCATATTCTTGCAAGCAGGCAGGTGATGGCATGTGGACACAAATAGCAGAAGGAAAGAGGTGCTTATGCTTTTCATTTGGATATGCAGGCCTGTGATGAGGTGGACTAAGCCTCAACACCCCATACAGGAGGCCAGAGGTCTTGCCTCACCCTCTCCCAGTAAGAGGAGCAGAAGAAAGGTCCCCCAGGCAGGATAGAGTGGCTGTCTCCACAGTGGCCAATCAGGGCCCAGCAGAGCTGTATAAAAGAAGCTGCTGGGCTGGGGCCTGGCAATTCCTCATAGTAGCTTGACCCAGGCAGTTCTAGATACCGTCTGGGAGAACAGCAGCACTATGGACAGCTCCAAGTATAAGCTGAACTTTAGACCTGGATGAGGCTCCTGTCCGATGGTGGAAGACTGGCCACAAGCTGAATACAAGTTCTGATAGCACCATGGACAGGGCTAGTGGGATCCTAGCCTCAGAACCCTGGGATGACCAGACAGGGCAGCATCGGGAGGAAGTGACCCAGGAAGTACCAGACAGCCAGGCAAAGAGCTTACCCGACATTCCTCTGCCACAGAGTGGCATGCACAAACAGGCGGACCCCATTACAAGGCCCAAAGTCAACTTGGCAGTGCCTTCTACTGGGAAAAAGTCCCCTTCCTGGTCTGTCGGGGAAAATCACCCCCAAGGCCTAGAAAGCACTGCATTATGCCACAGCCTTATGGCATGAGGCTGATGATCTGGTCATTTTCCTCAAGCTGAGTAGGGCTGGTGCTTGGATGAAGGAAAACTGAAGTGCTGATGATTCTAATGGCATGGCTGTCTCTGAGCTAAAACATTCAATCAATGCAGCAGCAGGCGGCAGGGTGTTGCTGGAGGGGCCCTCTCACAAAAGGGTTGTAAAATCCATGGTCCTGTCTGGGATGGAATGCGGTCACAGAAGACCCCTTGAGATTCTTCCCTGTTGTGATGATCATGCCACTGACAGCCACCTTCTTGCTTTCTGGGGCTTTCCTCCACCCTGTCCTCCTGGGCCAGATCCTATGATCTTCCCCAGAGAAGGCACAGAGTTCGAGTTACTGCCCCCTTCCCCAAACATCAGTACAGACTCTGAACTATTTCAGCTCTGGGAGAATGCAGTTCTAGGGCACAGCACTCAGGAAATCAACTCTTAAAAGGGATCAAACCCCCAAATAAATCTGTCTTTCTCTGAGTTAAAATTTTACACAGTGAAAGCTCATTCAGGTAAGCCCCCTTTACCAATAAGGCTATGTCTACACTACAAGGTTTTTGCGGCAGAGAGTATGCTAATGACGGACTCATTAGCATGAGTCACAATGTCATTAGCATATTTTCTGCCAATGCTTTTTGTGCAAGGGGTTTTTGTGCAAAAAGAAGCAGTGTAGTGTTAGTTCAAGATCCTTATGCCTCTCTGGGATCCTGCACAAACGGGTTTTTTTGTGCAAAACGGAAGCGGCTACACTGCTACGTTTTGCACAAAAAACCCTTGTGCAAAAAGCATCGGCAGACAATATGCTAATGACATTGCGACTCATGCTAATGAGTCTGTCATTAGCATACTCTCTGTCACAAGAACTTGTAGTGTAGACAAAGACTCAAAGAGGAATATGCACACTGGTTGTTTCCCCCAGGTAGCAATTATTTACACTGGGCTTGATGATAAACAAAAGTGTTTTATTAAATATAAACAGTAGGATTTAAGTGTTGGCGAGTGAAAATAGACAAATCAACATACATTATGAAATTAAAATACCTTCCCCCACCTCCGCTGCTTAACAAGTTCCAATACATTAAAACTTATTGCAAACAGGTTCTAACTCTAAAAGGATGTTCTTCGCCTAGCCATAATTTTCAGGTCAGAGTCTCTTTTACCTTGACCTGGATTCCTGGCTCTCTTTTTGGGTATGCCATGCCAGCTAAAGACAATGGCCTGATAACTTCCCCTCACTTAAATAGTCTTTCCCCAGAGGTGGGAATCCTTTGTTTTCCATTCCACCTTCGGTGGAAAATTACCTGGTCAAAATGGAATCCCAGTACCAGGTGGTATGGTCACATGTCTTATTAGTCCAATCACCTTGGGACCTACAGAGCAAACAGTCATTAAGGCTTCAGGGGCATTGGTAATGACTCATCAGCACATTTAAAACTATCAACAGTCTCATACTTCATATTTCCAACTTTACACACACAAACAATACATGCATCAAAATAAGATATACAGATCCAGCAGATTGCAATGTTAAAATTGAAAGGTTACATGAGGTATTTTGTCCAAAGAATCTTTGAGTTATGTATATTTATATTTATAAGCCAAATTTGATAAAGCATGGGGAGGGAGGATGGTCACACTGATCCTTTGTGGCCATGGTGAGTGAAGGGAGTCCCGTGGCTGATGATGGGGCTGAGTGTGCAAGGCTGGTGGGCAGGCAAAGCTGAGGCATGCAGGGATGGCTGCTCCCCCTGCTGGCACGTCAGTGCAGTCACTGTTGCATGCCAGCTTTTGGGCAGCAGGCTTCTCCTACCTCTGCCCCTTTTCCAGCCAGCACAGGCTGGCAGCTGCAATGGCTGGTAAGTGCGGGCAGGCAATGGCTGGTTACATGTCACCTCTGCTGCCTACCCATTGGTCCTTTACATGCTTCCCCTCTTGGGGTATGTCTACACTACGGATTTTTTTTTTTTTTTTGAAAAACAGCCATTTTTCTGAAAAAACTTCAATTATGTCCACATTGAAATAATGTTCTTTCAAAAGAAAATCAAAAGAATAGAGGGGTTTTTCCAGCATTGGTAAACCTCTTTCTACACGAAAGAAGCCTTTTTCCAAAAGAGCTGTTTCAGAAAAAGGTGTGTGTGGATGGGGAAGAAGGAGTTCTTTCAGAAGAAGAGGAGAGAAGAAAAAGCACAGATGCCCTGCTGGTCACTCTGTCCATCATAATCACAGTTTAAATGTGAGAGAGTGTACATTTAGTGTGGGTGCTATCTTTCCAAAAAGCAGATCGCTTTTTCGATGCGCTTTGGCAGTGTGGATGTGCTCTTTCTGAAGAAGTTTTTTTGCAAGATCTCTTCTGGAAAAGCTTCTTCTGAAGGAAGCCTGCAGTCTAGATGTAGCCTTGCTGTCCTCTCCCTGCTTTTCCCATTCACCCTCCCCCGAGTCCCACTGCTCCTCCATATCCCCCTCCTAGCAGGGTATGTTCCACTCCCGGTGCTGTGTGAAGAACTAGCCACTGGTCGAGTTGTTCAGCTCACTAACAGGGTGGCTGGCCAGCTCCCTCCTTCCCTCACTGCTTCTGGCTGGGCTGGCACCCAGGGAAAGTACAAACCCTCTGGCCTAGGGCCCTGGGCAGGAAGAGCCAAGCCCTGAATATGCCAAAGCCTCTTACAACACTGGCATGTGGTACCATGTCTTCCCCTTGGCTAGCTGCTGGAGTGATGGGGAGGAAGCTATTTCCATCTTGGTTGTGACCTGACTCTGCGGATCCACAGTCAGGGGTTCTTAGCACCCTCTTCACATGCTGTTCTTCACTCTGGGTCCTGCCCGCAGAGAGTGCAAAGCTGCTCTGTCCCCTAAGCACCCTCCCCTGTGGGGAAAGGGAGGGAAGAGATGACCCCAGGAAAAACATGGGCCAGGTCATCCCTCCCCCCATACCCACTCCCATTCCCCTGAAAGTAGCGCCTGTCCCTTCCCCCCTTCACCACACTGAAAGGCTGCTGCTGGCCATGCTCAGGTGTGACACCTGCCAGAAATCTGGGAAGGGGGACATGTGACCCTGAGTACCCCTCACACATTGCCTTGAGAAGACACGGCATCAGGTACCAGGGAGAGAACACTGGGCAGGGAAGGTTGGACCAGGTCTGTCAGTCCCTGTGTGAGAGATGAGTACGCAAATGTGTGTGTGTCACCTACCCCCGTGCAACCCATAAAGATAAGAATGTAAATAAAAAGACTCCAGCTACACAGTATTTCTTTTCAACAGAGACGCAGTCAATTTGATGTTAATTTGAATGTTTGCACTGCATAGTTCTGATGGCTTGCCATTGCACTCACTTGAACATGAGTGATTTTACCAGGTGTCCCATATTCAGCATACGAAAATATGGCCATCCTCTCACTCGCCTTCCCTTGCGGAAAGGACCTTTATATAACTCTTACCCAGAGGCCATCCTGTAATTATTTGAATACTTGAAAGCAAAGCCAAGCACAGGTGGGCACTATAGCTTGAGTTCTGATTGAATCTTGTGCCATGAAAGCAGAGGACAGATTGTGCTAATGGTTTTTACAATAGTCACGATGGCTACGTCTAGACTGGCATGATTTTCTGCAAATGCTTTTAACGGAAAAGTTTTTCCGTTAAAAGCATTTGCAAAAAAGAGCGTCTAGATTGGCACGGATGCTTTTCCGCAAACGCACTTTTTTGCGGAAAAGCGTCCATGCCAATCTAGATGCGGTTTTGCGCAAGAAAGCCCCGATCGCCATTTTCACCATGGGGTCTTTTTTGCACCAAACATTTTTTAGCTGTATAAACTGGCCCTTTTGCACAAAAGCATTTCTGGAAAAGGGCTTTTGCCCGAACGGGAACGTCAAAGCATTTGCACAAGAAGCACTGATTTCGGACAGTAGAACGTCAGTGCTTTTGCGCAAAATCAAGCGGCCAGTGTAGACAGCTGGCAAGTTTTTGCACAAAAGCAGTAACTTTTGCAGAAAAACTTGCCAGTCTAGATGCAGCCATTATGTATAGGGACCAGGGGTATGTCTACACTACCCCGCTAGTTCGAACTAGCGGGGTAATGTATGCATACCGAACTTGCTAATGAAGCCCGGGATTTGAATCTCCCGGGCTTCATTAGCATAAAGCTGGCGCCGCCATTTTTAAAAGCCGGCTAGTGCGAACCCCGTGCCGCGCGGCTACACGCGGCACGGGCTAGATAGTTCGAACTACGTAGCCATTCCGAACTATCTGTACTCCTCGTTCCACGCAGCATAATGGCTGCGTCCACGAGGAGTACAGATAGTTCGGAATAGCTACGTAGTTCGAACTATCTAGCCCGTGCCGCGTGTAGTCGTGCGGCACGGGGTTCGCACTAGCCGGCTTTTAAAAATGGCGGCGCCCGGTTTATGCAAATGAAGCCCGGGAAATTCAAATCCCGGGCTTCATTAGCAAGTTCGGTATGCATACATTACCCTGCTAGTTCGAACTAGCGGGGTAGTGTAGACATACCCTAAGATATTATTAAATAATGGACACCCTTTCAGAATAAGGAAGATAGCGGGCGATTGTAATATGGTGCATATTGCTCCATCGTGAGTATCTGTTATAGCAAGTCCTCCCCCTGTGTCTGGGCTGCAGTGAGGCTAGGTCTCTTGCAGCCCAGGCTGAATAGTGGGTTTCCGTAATGGCTCAGGCTTTATGCTCTGCACAGCTCTAGTTCAGTTCTCAATGTGAAGTAACAAGCCTTTCTCCACACACCCCACCTTTTTTGTCTATTTTTGTTTCCCCAATGTAGGCCAATACTCTTATTGGAACTTCTTCCCAGAATGCATTTCTGGGCAGGAGGTGGGCCTTGAAATGTGGAGACATACCAATGCAGCCTTAAAGAGGCCATTTGCAGCCAGTTGTTCCTTGCATTAGATCTCACTGTGATAGCTGGTAAGAACTTTTAACTTCCCTAACGTTCTCTGGTTCATATTCCTGGGGCAGTAGCATGTTCTTATACATACGTATCCAACAGGCCTGTTGATGGGGAGAGGGGCAGTTGCTCCAGAAGCCGGTGATTCTAAAGGGCCCAAGATCCAGCTGCTGCCACTACTGCTGCACTTGGAGCCCCAGACTCTTTAGAATCGCTGCCAAAGTGGCAGTTCTGAGAGCCAATGGGAAAGAATCATGTGGTCTGGGTGGTGCTGAGGGCTGGCTGCTCCAGACACACCCCTTCTACCTGAGGCCCTGCCCCTTCCAGGAGTGTGCAGCTGGGCCCCCCACATTACCCAGGGACCTGGCAATCCTGTCAGCTCCCCGCCACTCAAGATAAATTACAAGGGGGAGTTTCAGGAGGAAGAATGTAATTATCCAAGCTGTCACTGAGGCATGGCACAGCAGCTAATGCCCTCTCCTTTGCAAAAAGGCACTGTGGGATCTTTGCCCACAAGTTACCAGTGTTTTACAATTAATTCCAAAGATGGACCCTCCCGCTGTCTACCCCTGTTAATATCAGGATGGGCCTCTGGTTCAAAACTGATTTGGAACCTAACCAATTAAGAATGTATATTGGAGGGACTAACTGACCAAGACAGCAAAAAGGCTCAAAAAATGTTCCTTTTTCACCGTGCATCAAAAAGTCACAGAAAACTGGAAAAAAGCCTTTTATTTCTCCTTAAAGGCACATGGATTATGGGTCCAAAAGTTTACTGTTTAAAGCTCAGATTTTCACTAACTGCCCACTTGAACACCATTTGATTTTTTTTCAGTTTGCTATCAAACACTCCAGAAGCTGAGTGGTTTGGGGCTTCCTCTCCTTCCTCCACTTTCTTTCTCTAAGTATTCTGCTTTGAAGATTTTAGCTTTTATTCTTCTACTACACTTTCTGGGTATTGGTAATAAGGGTCAGAACCTTCACAGGTTCACTCTTCTCCTGTGAAAATGCCATGAGAAAGCACTTCTTTTCTATCTAGCAGAAGTTCTGTAGCCTAGAAGCCATAAGAGCCAAACACAAGGGGGTTCAGGCAGAAAGCAGATCAAAACACATGAGGAGAGATTAGTGTCAGTTTATATTTGAGCTGAAAACCAGAATCTTTTTATTCTATTTATAGGAAAAGGTGTTCAAACTTCAAACCAAAAGTTGAGCCAATGTTTAGAAAATTATGTTTATTGATTAAATTCCTATGGTTTTCAGGAGGGCTAAGATTAAGCTCCAAGTCCAGACAGCTGAAATTAACATACCCCTGATCAAATTAATTCTTCCAGTCTCGCCATTTTGTTTATATCTGCAAAATATTCTAGTTTAGAAGTGCAGTATCCATCTGACCACACAGACTTCTCAGCCATGGGAAAAGAATGAATCTTCAGGCAGGTTGTCAGTATTTCATCCTTTATACTACAAAAGAGATTTCCTAGTGGTTAATGCTGATGCTTTTTTAGGATCATTAGAGTGCTCATTAACAGTGGAAATTGGGTTTCCAACTCCCTTGGGTGGCCTTGAAAATCTCAGCATAATGTTTGCGTATATGTGAGATTTTCATTTGGTTGTGTCAATATAAGTAGTGGAATATACCATTAAATAAAAAACACTACTTCTAACTACAATGATCTCATGATGCTAATAAAGGCTGAGCAGGCACACTCATTACTTTGTTAACCATGTTTTTGGTTGTATTATTAACCTGCTATGGATAGATCGATACATTTTACTTGTCTCCCCCCAGTGACATTATGCTGAGACTCTTACTATAGGCCATGACTACATGGTGTAATAGATGTACCCATGGGACTCTTTCGTATACATGTGTGTGCTTGGAAATCTTTGTTTATTATGTGTCCTCCTCTTGCTCCCAACCCTGCTTCCCATGGTGAACAGGTTAATCAGTCAAAGAGCTCACAAAACATACAAAGAATCAATATTCTGCTTTGTTCTTACTCTTTCTGCTATCCTCAGAGGCAGCATTCCTGTACTTCAGATCACAAACCTCCATGCACACCATTCTTTCCTTATTCTTTGTCACTGCTATCTATCTCATCTTTGCTGCACTTCCTGCCTGAAATTCTTTCTGTTTTTCCCTGCGTTTCACCAGATCATTTTGCTCTTCTAAAAGCAGTGGGGGAGGGGGCTGTTCTCTTCTCAGTTCTTATGATTGATAGATTTTTCTAGTTTTCATGCTGCCTTCATGCTGTAATATCTTGTTCACTTTTAAAACTCTCACTTAAAACAACCAGTGAGAATTTTCTCACATCAGTAAAACTCCAGGACAGAAATAGTATATGAGCATTTTTGTTTTGTTCTGTATCTGATAGTAATTTAAACACTAGGTATTTGTTTTATCATTACAAGGAAATTAAATGATTTTTCCCTAGAATCAAACACCAGTTATTAAACACAAAGATATGTAAACTGAGAGCAGCAATCATATACAAACCCTTATTTTTGGGGGTAGTTATTATTCATGTTAATATTGCCGTTGAAGATTTCAAAATCTCGTTCAGTTTACATAGTCTGTGGGGCTTGTTGACATGGGGACATATGAAAAAGTTAATCTGAATTAACAAATGGCTATGTCTACACTGCAGTGCTATTTCCGGATACCAGAGATATCGCAAAATAACTAGCCTGTATCTTAACAGCATGCCCATTATTTCAAAATATAATGGGCTCGCCATTCCAGCATCCCTGTAAAACTCGTTCCATGAGGAGTAAGGGATGTTTCAGAATAGCCAGTTATTTCAAAATTTAGCACTGTGTAGACAGCGCCAAATTATGAAATAAGCTATTTTGAAATTGATTCAAAATAAACTATGCAATATGCATAGCTCAAGTTGCATCGTTTATTTCAAGCTAAGGGTGCAATGTAGATGCAGCCTAAAGGTGTAAATTTGAAGTGAATTAGTTAAATCATTGTGTGAACACCCTGATTCAGAATCAAAGTGAAGTGAATTCAGCTTATTAATTCATTTCCAAGTACTTTTTCCACACAAGATGTATCTAGGCTGTGGAACTCGTTGCCACTAAATATTGTGGTGGACAAAAATATAACTGAATGTAACTGTATCTATATTTGTGTATAAAAAGGAGCTAAATAAGTTCATGGAGGATAGATAGGCCCATCAGTGACTATTAACCAAGATGGTTAAGGCAACACACCCATGTTCAGGATGACCCTAGATTTCTGACAGGCAGAAGTTGAAATTAGAAGACAGGCATGGATCACTCTATGATCACCCTGTTCTGTACAGTCCTCCTTAAATTTTGGTATGGGTCACTGTTGGAGACAGGATGCTGGATGCAATAGACCATCGTCTGACCCAATATGGCAGCTCTTATGTTCATACGTGATCAGAAACACCCCATTATGCAACTAGATGGAAGAAGGAATTGGCAGAAGAAACACACACCCACATGCATACACATACACACACACTGTTCAAAATCAAATGCTCATTTTGAATTAGCTTTTTTTAAAACTTCCTTTGGATAATATTTTCTGCATTCAGCATGGCACATGCCAAAAATTTCACAAAAGAATTAATGTTCCAGTCTCCTGGGAATTAAAACTTTGCCATGGCTTCCACACAGGTGTCTTGACAGATTACAGGAAGATAAATATATATACAATGTAATAGTTGCTCTGCATGGGTTAAATGGGTAGTGGGAATATTTTCTCTTTACAAAAAATAAAAATAAAACTGGCTATCTAAAGCTAGTAGGTGGAGGTCAGAAAAACATCTGCCTTATCCACAGGGTACAGTCTTTTACAGCTTGTTGTTGTTCCAAGAATCAATTGAGCATGTAATAAGATGAGCTCCAGTATAGACAAAATGCATGGAACATATTGATTAGAATTTAAGTAAATCTGAACTTGGGAGTGAATATGAGGGGTTGCTGTACACCAGGTATGTGATACATACCTCACAAATTTAGTTCCAAAACACGCAATCCAGAATTTGGACTGCCATATAAGGGACATGATGAAGGCAGCCGTAGATCTCAGGTGGTTGTAAATCCATAAGCATATGTAAGTTTTAGAGTGAATCTCTCTGTGAGTCCATCTGTCTATTTTTCTGTGAGTCCATTTGTTCAAAAAATCCTCTTAAATGGTAAGAGCTAAGACCACCAAATTTACTATGCAGCTTCCTCTTATCCTAACCAAAAGCAAGGTCAGGGTTTTGTTGTGTCAGTAAAAAGAGAAGTGCCTGGAATCTGATTATTTTCCATAACATGGAAAGGGAGGGGGCTGATAGGAGGAGAGCAATACTGCAGAATGACCACCGGGGGCTGCAAGCATAGGGGGACAATTATACTGCAGAGAGATCATTTTGGTCAGTCACACAAGCAGGACAGTGGCTAGCTGAGGACTGGGTTTCACTTTTCCAGCTACTGGACTGGATAAGTGCCCTCCCTGCACAAAACAGTGCTGGACATGGAAAGCTTCCCTATCATTGGCCCCACCATGGTGGCCCTCCCAGGACCATCCCCAGGACCAGGCTGGGCAGCCCAGCCCCCACGCAATAGATGACAGGGATGGGAACTGCAGTGTGGTCTCAGACCAGCTGCAGGAGCCCCCAGAACCCCACCCTCTGGAGCAGCTATAGGTTAGGTGGGTGCAACTAAAGGGCGGGGCCAATTCCCTGGTTAAAATGTATTCTTTGGCTTTTTAGATGTGACATAAACGTTCAGACCTTGTAAGTTGGCTAAAGGTCAGAGAGCTTTGCTAGCTACCCAGTGGGAAGTATGCTTGAGTCATGGAACTTTTGCAAATGAAGTCTCTGAATGCCTCTGACAGAAAGTACAGAATAGATTCTGATGCTCTATCAGGAGAACTAAATCCTTCTTTGTCATTTCGCTATTATTCAATGGATATGTTAACATCTTTTCTAGAAGTTCCCCAAAGTTGGTAAGTGAAAGGTTTGCTGTTACTCAGCTATGGAGGATCATGTCCTCTTTGATAACAGCGGGGGGACTCACTGGGGAGTTCTAAAGACATCTTCCCAGGGTGCAGTGGGTCATCTTATAAAACATACTGCTAAGAACCGTGAGGAAGGGGTAAGTCCAGAAGTTTCTCGTCAATCAAGCAATACGGCAGAAGCTCAGAGCCGGAGTTCTAAGAGTTCAAGTCTATAATTATTTAGCTCTTGAATCTACTTTAGTCTCTGCCAATGCGATTTTTGCAGCTAACACTGTGTCATCTACATCCCTAGAAGTTTCTGTGAAAGCAGCCAGGAAAAACTCAAGCTTCAGCTCCTGTAATTGAACACTGCACATAGCAACAGCAGTTTTAAAATAAACAGATTTAAAACACTAGCTTTTGAGAGAGGGGGAATGTTTACAGGCAAGCTTACAGAAATTTTAACTTAGTGCAATTTTTGTGCCTAATTTTAGATATTCATTTATTGTGTGTGTGTTGGAATTCAGATAACTGTGTCTAAATGGTTTTGATCTCTAAAGTTTCTTAAAATCTGGCCCAGAATTAAAGTCAAAATATAATTATAGGCACCCTACTGTATCTGTGTTGGGAGAATTGTCTTTCATTTTACCAGATCATAAGGCAACCATATAAGGCAATTTGAATGTAATCCAAACTATCATAAGAATGTAAGAATGTAAGAATGGCCAGACTGGGTCAGACCAAAGGTCCATTTAGCCCAGCATCCCATCTTTGGATAGAGGCCAATTTCAGGTGCCCCAGAGTTAATGAACAATGAGGTTTTGGAACAAATAGAAAAACTTAATGTTAACAAATCTCTGGGACCGGATGGCATTCATCGAAGGGTTCTAAAAGAACTAAAATGGGAAATTGCTGAGCTATTATCTGTGGTTTGTAACCTATCCTTTAAATCGGCTTCCGTACCTAATGACTGGAAGGTAGCCAATGTGACATCAATATTTAAAAAGGGCTGTAGAGGCGATCCTGGCAATTACAGACCGGTGAGTCTAACTTCAGTTCCGGGCAAATTAGTCAAAACAATAGTAAAGAATAAAATTGTGAAGCATGTAGAAGAACATAATTTGTTGGACAAATTCGACAACTAGTTCGAACTAGCGGGGTAATGTAGGCATACAGCATTTGCAAATGAAGCCCGGGATTTGAATTTCCCGGGCTTCATTTGCATAAGCGGGGAGCCGGCATTTTTAAAACCCCGCTGGTTCGAACCCCGTGCAGCGCGGGCTACACGGGGCACGAACTAGGTAGTTCAAACTAGGCTTCCTAGTTCGAACTACCGTTACTCCTCATGAAAGCCTAGTTCGAACTACCTAGTTCGTGCCCCGTGTAGCCGCGCTGCCCGGGGTTCGAACCAGCGGGGTTTTAAAAATGGCGGCTCCCCGCTTATGCAAATGAAGCCCGGGAAATTCAAATCCCGGGCTTCATTTGCAAGTGCGGTATGCCTACATTACCCTCCTAGTTCGAACTAGGAGGGTAGTGTAGACATACCCTTAGAGTTCTTTGAAGGGATTAACAAACATGCGGACAAGGGGGATCCAGTAGATATAGTATACTTAGATTTTCAGAAAGCCTTGAGAAGGTCCCTCACCAAAGGCTCTTGTGTAAATTACATGGCCATGGGATAAGAGGGAAGGTCCTTTCTTGGATTGAGAACTGGTTAAAAGACAGGAAACAAAGGGTAGGAATAAATGGTAAATTTTCAGAGTGGAGAGGGGTAACTAGTGGTGTACCCCAAGGGTCAGTCCTGGGACCAATCCTTTTCAACTTATTCATAAATGATCTGGAGAAAGGGGTAAGCAGTGAGGTAGTAAAGTTTGCATATGATACAAAACTGTTTAGGATAGTCAAGACAGAAGCAGACTGTGAGGGACTCCAAAAAGATCTCACCAAACTGAGTGATTGGGCAACAAAATGGCAAATGAAATTTAATGTGGATAAGTGTAAAGTAATGCACATTGGGAAAAATAACCCCAACTATATGTACAGTATGATGGGGGCTAATTTGGCTACGACAAATCAGGAAAGAGATCTTGGAGTTATCGTGGACAACTTCTCTGAAAACTTCCACGCAGTATGCAGCGGCGGTCAAAAAGGCAAATAGGATGCTAGGAATAATTAGGAAAGGGATAGAAAATAAGACACAGAATATCTTACTGCCCCTGTATAAAACTATGGTACACCCACATATTGAATACTGTGTACAGATGTGGTCTCCTCACCTCAGAAAAAGATATTTTGGCCTTGGAAAGGGTCCAGAAAAGGGCAACTAAAATGATTAGGGGTTTGGAATGGGTCCCATATGAGGAGAGGTTAAAGCCACTGGGACTTTTCAGTTTAGAAAAGAGGAGACTGAGGGGGGATATGATAGAGGTATATAAAATCATGGAGAGGGCCGATAAAGAAAAGTTATTTATTAGTTCCCTAAATAGAAGAACTGGAGGACACCAAATGAAATTAATGGGGAGCAGGTTTAAAACTAATAAAAGAAAGTTCTTCTTCACACAGCGTGTAGTCAACCTGTGGAGGAGGCTGTGAAAGCTAGTACTATAATAGAGTTTAAAGAGAAGCTAGATAATTTCATGGAGGTTAGGTCAATAAAAGGCTATTAGCCAGGGGATAAAATGGTATCTTTGGCCTCTGTCTGTCAGAGGCTGGAGAGGGATGGCAGGAGACAAATCGCTTGATCATTGTCTTCGGTCCACCCTCTCTGGGGCACTTGGTGCTGGCCACTGTCAGTAGACAGGATACTGGGCTAGATGGACCTTTGGTCTGACCCAGTACAGCTGTTCTTATGTTCATATGTAACATAAAAAATAAACATCAAGTGATCCCTCCTGTGATACCCATTCCCAGCTTCCGACAGAGGCTAGAGATACCATTCCTACCCATTCTGGCCAATAACCATGAATTTATCTAGTTCTTTTTTTAAGCCTGTTAGGGTATGTCTAGACTACATGGCTCCGTTGACAGAGCCATGTAAATTATGTTTCTAGACATAGCAAAATGAAGTGGAGATTTAAATAATCACCACTTCATTCACATCAAAATGGCTGCCGCGCTGTGCCGATCAGCTGTTTGGTGGCATAGCGTGGTAGTCTGGACGCGCTGTGGTCGACAAGAGAAGCCTTTGTCAACTGCCCCGTTATGCCTCGTGGAAAGGGCTTCCTTTGTCGACCGTGGAGCGTCCAGACTACCGCGCTGTACCGCCAAACAGCTGATCAGCACAACACAGCAGCCATTTTGATGTAAATGAAGCGGTGATTATTTAAATCACTGTTTCATTTTACTATGTCTAGTAAACTAATCTACATGGCTCCGTCAACGGAGCCATGTAGTCTAGACATACCCTTAAAGTCTTGGTCCTCACACATCCTCTGGCAATGAGTTTCACAGGTTGATTGTGCATTATGTGAAGAAATACTTCTTTTTGTTTGTTTTAAATCTTCTACCTCTCATGAATTGCAAGGTGAATTTGCTACACAAATTGTGTATCTTATTTCAAAACTATTTTGAAATAGCTATTTTGAAATGTGGTGTGTCTACACAGCACCAAATTTTGAAATAACAAGCTATTCTAAGCCTTCCCTTATCCCTCATATCTTGTTGCTATAAACAGCAAAAATCTGGTTGAAAATTTAACATAAACACTTATTAAAATAGAAAATGGCATTTTGGGAAATAGACATTTTTTGGGGAAAAAACCCTGCTGTTTTCATAAAAAATTGATTTTTTTACTGAAAACCTGAAAAATAAATAAAAAGGGCAACACATAAGTATAGGCTATACAGATTTGTTTATAGCCCAGTTTCAGGCTATAAAGATTTGTTTTCTATTTTTAAATCTTAGTCTTGTTTACATTGGAACCATGCTCTTGAAGCACCTGCAGTGATACCCATGTATCTGAAAGGGTATGTCTACAGTACCCTCCTAATTCGAACTAGGAGGGTAATATAGGCATACCGCACTTGCAAATGAAGCCTGGGATTTGAATTTCCTGAGCTTCATTTGCATGAAACCGGCCGGCGCCATTTTTAAATACCGGCAGTTCGAACCCCGTGCCGCGTGGCTACACGCGGCACGGAGTAGCTAGTTCGGATTAGGCTTCCTAATCCGAACTAGCTGTACTCCTCATTCTATGAAAATGTTTCCCTTTCTTTCACTGGAAAAACATTTTAAGAAAAAGGAAGACAAAGAGAGACAAAGAGTGGGGCTTTTGCCACAAATTTAAAACAAAAAAATAGGAAAGGAAAACTTTGAAAAAAATTGCCATAAACAAAAATGATTTTTTCTATGAAAAAATTCACTGTTATCAAAATCTAATTTTTGGAAATTGTGGTTGATAAAATTTCATCAGTCACATGTAATGTGGATGTTATTCCTGAAATTTTCAAAGAAGTCTTAGAAATTCTGGGAGCTAGAACTTCAACTTCTGAGAAATTCTATCAGTTATCTCTAAAAATCTGGCCTTCAGCTCCTAATTTCTCAGCTCCACGTATCTGGGCGCTTTTGAAAACTGTATTAAGTTCCTATCTGCAACTTTAGGTATCTAAACATCTTATAAAATGTTTGCAAAGTGCCTAATTTGCTTAGGATGTTCTAAACAGCCTATGTTAGGTTCTGTTTCCTCTTATTTGCTACTGTTCTTTATATAATATTAACCATCCTTCTTTAATATCTTAAGAAGGATTGTTTTTAAAGTTGAATAATTTTTCATGTTGTGAAATATTTAATTTAAGCCACTGCTTGTTTTGCTTTTATTAAGAGAGAAGATGGAGAGAAATGAGGAAAAGTGACTGCACCCTACAGACGTTTGATTTATGTACACGATTACATGGACAGTTAATTTTTCAGTGCAATTATTTAACTTTCAGAATTACTTAACTTTCAATGTCTTGTGAACTCGTTTTAGCTGAGCCTCCTCTTATCCTTGAAAAGGGCATTATTGGAAAGAACCCATGCTGGCACATACAATAAATTATTCACAATTCACCATACAGCAGTTTGTATGACACAAGTTCTGGCAAACAGAGAATAACAGTCTTCAAAACGTTTGTTTACAAAGGATTTTCTCAAAGGATGATTTACCGAAAAAAACCTTGCCTAGTGCCAAATCATTGCAATAAGTAGAAGATCACCATGGAAGGACATTTTTATGCAAAAAATGTCACTAGCAAGGACTTCAAATAGATATCCTGGAATCATTTTATAATCTTGAGATTAAAGATAAGAAAGAAAAAAAAGAATGTGAATCAAGACCCCCATCCTCAGCAGGAAGGAAATCCTCTCAGAATATAACATAAGAACGGTCATACTGGGTCAGACCAAAGGTCCATCTAGCCTAGTATTCTGTTTGCTGACAGTGGCCAATACCAGATGCCCCAGAGGGAGATATCACAACAGGTAATCCTCACATGATCCCTCCCCGTCACCCTGTCCAGAGAAACAGAGGCTAGGGACACCATTCCTACCTATCCTGGCTAATAGCCATTGATGGACCTAACCTCCATGAATCTATCTAGCTCTTTTTTGAACTCTGTTAAAGTTCTAGCCTTCACTGCATCCTCTGGCAAGGAGTTCTACAGGTTGACTATGTGCTGAGTAAAGAAAAACTTCCTTTTGTTTGTTTTAAACCTCCTGCCTATTAATTTCATTTGGTGACCCTTAGTTCTTATATTGCGGGACTAAGTAAATAACTTTTCCTTATTCACTTTTTCCATACCAGTCACGACTTTATAGACCTCTATCATGTACCCCCTTAGTGTCCTCTTTTCTAAGCTGATGCTCCTCTAGGTGGCTGTTTTTACAGATAATCCCGATTTATGTGTTTTATTACTTGTTGTGATTGTTGCATGAGACTTAGGATATGTCTACACTTGCAGTTGCCCAAGAAAACTTCTGGGGAACATCTACACTACAGGGAAGGTTGACGCTGCCGTGGTTGATCTTCTGGGGTTCAATTTAGCGGAGCTAATATAGACCTGCTAAATCAAACTCAGTACCAGTACTCCTACTCCTTATGAGTAAGGGAAGTCAATGAAGTGTTTGCCCCTGTTGGCCTCCTGCTGTGTGGATGGCACAGAAACACAATTTAAAATGTCAACTCCAGCTACGTAATTAATGTAGATAGAGTTGTGTATTTGAATTTGACCTTCCACTGTGGTGTAGACTTGGCCTGTCTGTTTGCAGCTGCTTAACACCCTAACCCTTTGTGAACAACAAAGATTTGCTGCAGCAAATACACGTGTGAATGTTTCTTTGTTGGCAGGAGCACTCTGCTGCCAACACAGCAAAACCTGCTCGGAAGCATTTTGTTAGCAACAGTGCTGAGAAACAATCTTCACACATGCTGACTTTTAGCAACAGGGCTGTGTTGCCACAATCTTGTCACTAAAAGCTCCAAAGTCACTTAGCTTATTTTGAAAACTTTATCTAACATCCCACTGTTCCCCTCTGAAACCAGTGCTCTCCACCGGCAAAATCCTGCCACACCGTTTTCCCACTGGCTTCAATGGGCCGTGTGTGTATCTTTACCATCATCCACAGGAGGGTAGCATAACTTTGACAGGGGACTCCTCTGGGGCTTTGCCAAAAGAGCAGTGTTGTCTTGAAGTCATCATTGTCAGTCCAAGTTGAGTCTCAAGTCACTACAGCTCAAGTTTCAAGTTGAGTCTCGAGTCCCTAAAGTCACTTTTGAGTCAAGTCCTAAGTCGAGTCTCAAGTCTTAATTTAAAAAATGTCAAGTCACTTTTGCACAAGCCATCAATATCAGCATTTTCGGACAATTTTTTCACTAAGTCAATTTAACAAAATTAGCAAGTCTCAAGTCGAGTCTCAAGTCACAAACAATGAACCTGAGTCGAGTCTCAAGTCAAGTCACCTAGACGACTTAAGTTGACTCGAGTTCAAGTCGTGGGACTCAAGTCAACAACTCTGCAAAAGAGACTGACATTAGCTATGTTAGATTGTGTGCTTTGGGAGCTGAGCTGGTACCCTGCAAGTATCTTGTTCCACTGTGGACCACCCCAGCAGATACCCTCCACGAGCCTTACACCTTTTCTCTGACACAAGCTTGACCTACTTTCTGACCAGGATTTTGATTTAACACCGGAAATGATCAAAATGTAGTATGACCCTAGAAGAACAATATTCTGTCTAGACTAGGTCCTGAGCTTGAGACCTTTGTCATAATTTAACCAACTGCCATTTCACTGAGATAAATTACAGGATTCTTCATTTTAATTATTGTGAAGCGGTAAGAGAGAGAGAAGGAGCAATGTATTCCAAGCAACGCCTCCTTTAACAGGCAAGGGAGGGGAGCAGAAGACACCAAAGCTACGTCTACACGGCAAGGTTTTTGTGCAAGAAACTTTTTGTGGAAGAGTTCTTGCACAAAAACACATCCACACCTCAAAGCACATCACAAAAGTGATGTGGCTTTGTGCAAGAGAGAGTCCACACTGCATGGATGCTCTTGCGCATGAAAGCTTTGATGGCTATTCATAGAATGGCCATCAGAGCACCTGTGCTTTTTTCCATAGGAGCGTCCAGACTTGCCTTTTTGCACAAGAGTTGTAGCGCAAAAGGGGTTTATGCCTTGTAGAAGGAGGTTTACCTGCACCAGCAAAAGCCCTCTGTTCTGCTGCTTTACTGCTGATTTACTTGTGCAAAAGCACTTTTGAGGTGTGGACGCTCCACAGGTTATTGAGCAAAAATGTCCATTTTTGTGCAAAAACCTTGCTGTGTAGACATAGCCCCAAAGTCCACTAGCAATTTATCCAGTGAGGCCTTTGATATTGTAATCCATACTTTGCAAATCCAGAAGAGAACGTTATGATAATCTTGTTGGGCCTCCTGCTTAACACAGAGCAAAGAAATTTACCCATAAATTTCTACATTAAAGATACAACTTCTCTTTATCTTTTATAAAGATATCCAGTCTTTATTTTAAAAAAGTGATGGTGTAACCCACACACCTAGCCTATGCCTACACTACAGAGTTTTTGCAGAAAAACTGACATTTTTCCGCAAAAACTTGCAGAGCATCCACACCTTAAGTGCATTTTTGCACCAAAAAATTGAAAGAAGAGAGGGGTTTTGTGCAATAATTATTCTTCTTTCTAAGAGGAATAACTCCTTTTTGTGCAAGATCTCTTGCACAAAAAGGTGTGTGCAGACAGGGAACTACGTATTTTTGCACAAAAAACCCCTATCGAAAAAAGCACAGGTGCCCTGGTGGCCATTCTGTGAATAGTTATCAGCACTTTCTTTTGAGAGAGCGTCCATGCAGTCTGGATGCTCTCTTGTGCAAAAGCACATCACTTTTTCGATGCGCTTTTGCAGTGTGGACATTCTCTTGTGCAAGAAGTTTTTGCAGAAGATCTCTTCCACAAAAAGCTTCTTGTGCAAGAAGCCTGTAGTGTAGACATAGCCTTAGTGTGGTTGACTGTCCCATGCAGTGGCACTTAGACCACAGCAACAGATAACAACAAGAGACCTCTACAGCATGGGCTGAAAATCAGCTGCTTTATAGGTCAAATAGTAGAGGTGCCTACACTAAGCTCCAGAGATCTCAGGTTCAAATTTGCATGGTGGTAGTTACAACAGCAAGTCCATCAGATTCTTAGATAAGCTGTTCCAATGGTTATTGATATAAAATATGTGTTTTACATGTAGTTGCATGGAGCAATTGTGTGGGCTAGATGAGTATGTGTCTCATGCTAACACAAGGAGCTCCCAAAGCATGTTACTCAACCTGTAAGGGTCCCAGTGAAGAATCAGTAAGGGACACAAGTTCAGGAATGTGTCTTTTTAATTTTCCCCTTCCCTTTCTGAGAGATCAAGCCTGACTCTAACAGCAACCCAAGCCGCTATGGGTGAGTTGTCTCTATCCTTACTTCCTGCAGTTAAAGACCTGGCCTCCTGGTTTAACGAATGTGTGCTTGCTGCTATTTTTCTGGGGATTATATCTGTCTAGCTATCTCACCACAAGGTCACATAACTATATTAAGCCAGATGGACACTACAGAAATCTGTAAAACAGAATGATAGAAGCTACGTAGACTTACTGTAATCCATGACTACCACTTCTTCAACTGGGCTATGTTCCCTTACTGGGTATATTTGATAAATTCCCTGTTGCTGCTTCTGAAAGACAATAGCTATCCGTTTTACCTCATAAGAAGAGGTATCCGTTTTACCTCATACCTCAGTTTGCTATCCATGCTCTGTGGCTGGCTATGTCCAGATGCCACAAGTTCAGAAAGCAACCATCCAGCAAAAAGGGGTACTGCCAAGAGTAAAAACTAGTTTTCCTCCAACTACAGGAAACATCTCAGGAAAATTAAGTTGGTCAAAGTTGCCTACGCAATTGTAGATGCTTCCCACTGTGTGTTTCCAGTCTGCTGACAGCTCTGTAGTGGGTCAAGCTGTGGGCAGGCAGGCTTAGCCCTGGTTTGCTGTTAGCCAGTCATCTGCAGATGACTTGCCATCCTATGTGTCATTACCTAGAGTTTTACAAGCTATTAAGGCTCCAGGGGACCATATTGATGTTAAGCTTGTGCCACATATTTACAAACTGGATTTGAAAATACGAAGTTCCTGTTGCAGAAAAGATTTTTCAGGCAGTGAGTGCAATGCACCAAGATTTACATGAGAAACAGGATGCTTAGCAGCTTTCCACTGCCTGGAGGATAAAGAACATGTGAGCTGAATTTTTGGAAAATTACTTTAAAAGTAAAAGCCATAGGCACCCAGGGCCTGATCCAAAGCCTGCTGAAGTAATTGGGAGCCTATCTTGGGGAGGGTCTGGTCTGTAAAGCCAGAATGTGACTGATGTTTGAGCAGGTAACTCTAGAGGAGAAGAGTTCAAGAGTCATCCAGTTAGGCCGTGTCTAAACTACACCCCTCTGTCGGCAGACGGATGTAAATTAGACTTATCGAAAATGCAAATGAAGCGGGGATTTAAATATCCCATGCTTCATTTGCATAACGGCACCGCCGCTTTTTTTCAAAACGGGGCTTTTTGAAAAAAAACAGCAGTTTAGACGGGGCATTTTTGACAGAAATTCCCCATTTCAAAAGATCCTGTACTCCTCAAAAAATGAGGAGTACAGGATCTTTTGAAACGGGGCATTTCTGCCAAAAATGCCTCGTCTAAACTGCCTTTTTTCCGAAAAGCCCCATTTAAAAAAAAAGCGGCAGACGCCATTATGCAAAAGAAGCACGGGATATTTAAATCCTCGCTTCATTTGTACTTTCGATATGTCTAATTTACATCCCTCTGCCGACAAAGGGGTGTAGTTTAGACGTAGCTTTACTGTCTGTGCTCCCACTGGGTATGTCTACACAGCAAAGTTATTTCAGAATAATGGCTGTTATTCTGAAATAACAATGCGAGTGTCTACACAACCATTCTGTTATTTTGAAATAATATAGAAATAACAGACAGCTTATTCCGACTTCTGCAAACCTCATTTTACGAAGAATAACACGTATTCAGAAATAGCTATTTTGAAATAAGGAATGTATAGACTCTCCACTGCTGTCATTTTGAAATAGTCCCTTACCAGGGCCATTCTATGTTATCCCTCCTAAGGCTCTAAATTGAGATTGTACATCTACATTAGGGAATCCTGCATTGGACTAATTTTGGGTACATCTACACTGAATCCCTAGTTCAGACTAGGGATGCAAATGGAAACGACCGAAGTAAAGAACAGGTTAGGAACTATTTAGAAAAACTAAACGTACACAAATCCATGGGTCCAGACTTAATGCACCCAAGGGTACTGAAGGAGTTGGCAAATGTCATTGAGGAGCCTTTGGCCATTATCTTTGAAAAGTCGTGGAGATCGGGCGAAATCCCGGATGATTGGAAAAAGGCAAATGTAGTGCCCATCTTCAAAAAAGGGAAGAAGGACGATCCAGGGAACTATAGGCCGGTCAGTCTTACCTCGGTTCCTGGAAAAATCATGGAAGGGATCATAAAGGAGTCCATTTTGAGACACTTGAATGAGAGGAAAGTGATCAGGAATAGTCAGCATGGATTCACAAAGGGCAAGTCGTGCTTGACCAATCTGATTAGCTTCTATGATGAGGTAACTGGCTCAGTGGACATGGGAAAGTCAGTGGATGTTATATACCTTGACTTTAGCAAGGCTTTTGATACGGTCTCCCACAATATTCTTGCCAGCAAGTTAAGGGAATGCGGATTGGATAAATGGACGGTAAGATGGATAGAAAGATGGCTAGAAGGCCGGGCCCAGCGGGTAGTGATCAACGGTTCGATGTCAGGATGGAGGTCGGTTTCTAGTGGAGTGCCCCAAGGTTCGGTTCTAGGACCGGTTTTGTTCAATATCTTTATTAATGACCTGGATGAGGGGATAGATTGCACCCTCAGCAAGTTTGCAGATGACACTAAGCTAGGGGGAGAGGTAGATACGCTTAAGGGCAGAGATAGGGTCCAGAGTGACTTGGACAAATTGGAGGATTGGGCCACTAGAAATCTCATGAGATTCAACAAAGACAAGTGTAGAGTCCTGCACTTGGGACGGAAGAATCCCAAGCATAGTTACAGGCTGGGGACCAACCAGTTAAGTAGTAGTTCTGCAGAAAAGGACCTGGGGGTTACAGTGGATGAGAAGCTAGATATGAGTCAACAGTGTGCCCTTGTAGCCAAGAAGGCTAATGGCATATTAGGATGCATTAAGAGGAGCATTGCCAGCAGATCCAGAGATGTCATTATTCCCCTTTATTCGGCTTTGGTGAGGCCACATCTGGAGTACTGTGTCCAGTTCTGGGCCCCCCACTACAAAAAGGATGCGGACGCATTGGAGAGGGTCCAGCGGAGGGCAACCAAAATGATTAGGGGTCTGGAGCATATGACCTACGAGGAGAGGCTGAGGGACTTGGGTCTGTTTAGTCTGCAGAAGCGAAGAGTGAGGGGGGACTTGATAGCAGCCTTCAACTTCCTGAAGGGAGGTTCCAAAGAGGATGGAGAGAGGCTGTTCTCAGTAGTGACAGATGGCAGAACAAGGAGCAATGGTCTCAAGTTGTGGTGGGAGAGGTCCAGATTGGATATTAGGAAAAACTATTTTACTAGGAGGGTAGTGAAGCATTGGAATGGGTTACCTAGGGAAGTAGTGGAGTCTCCATCCCTAGAGGTGTTTAAGTCTCGGCTTGACAAAGCCCTGGCCGGGTTGATTTAGATGGGATTGGTCCTGCCTAGAGCGGAGGGCTGGACTTGACGACCTTCTGAGGTCTCTTCCAGTTCTGATTCTATGATAAGGGGATGGTTGGATGAAATAACATGATCTTGGTAACTAATTGACCATTCATTTCCAGTTGGAAATAGGTCAATGGAGGGATGATAGGAGTTGCTATAGGGAACTTTCTGGGTGTCTGGCTGGTGAGTCTTGCCCACATGCTCAGGGTTTAGCTGATCGCCATATTTGGGGTCAGGAAGGAATTTTCCTCCAGGGTAGATTGGCAGAGGCCCTGGAGGTTTTTCGCCTTCCTCTGTAGCATTGGGCACAGATCACAGCTGAAGGACTCTCTGCATGTTGGGGCCTTCAAAGTATTGGAAGGCTTCAATATCTGAGACATAGGTGAGAGGATTATTCTAAGAGGGGTGGGCGAGATTCTGTGGCCTGCACGGTGCAGGGGGTCAGACTAGATGATCATAATGGTCCCTTCTGACCTTAAAGTCTATGAGTCTATGAGAAGTAGTTAATGAAGCGGGGATTTAAATATCCCGTGCTTCATTAACATGATCTTGCCGGCGCACTAGTTCGAATCACAGGAAGTGCGCGCCAGGACGCATTAGTTCGGACTAAAGCCCTTAGTCCGAACTAACATTACTCCTCAAAAAATGAGGAGTAACATTAGTCAAAAAATGAGGAGTAACGTTAGTTTGGACTAAGGGCTTTAGTCCGAACTAATGCGTCCCGGCGCGCACTTCCTGGTTCGACTCAGCTGTGATTTGAACTAGCGCGCCGGCGAGATCATGTTAATGAAGTGCGGGATATTTAAATCCCCGCTTCATTAACTACTTTGGTCATCTCCATTTGCATCCCTAGTCCGAACTAGGGATGCAGTGTAGATGTACCCTTTGAGGCTTCCCTGCAGTGTAGACATGCTTTTTCAAAAAAACCTATTTTTGAATAACTATTCCAGAATAATTTATTCTGAAATTACTGTGCAGTGTAGATATAGCCACTGTGTGCCTCCAGGAGTACAAATGGTTAAAGATGGGGATGAGATAGTGCATGGTCCTTCCAGTCCAGGGCAATGTGGCTCTGCATAGTCTCTCTACTGGTACAACCTCACCCATCCCTTGCTATTGAGGTAGGTCCCTCTTTTTACAGCAAATACCAATTTATCCTTCCACTGTTTCAGAGTGTTGGGCATGAAAACAAATGAGCCTCGTAAAGGGTATAGGCTTGGTCATCCACAAATGGAAGATTTATCTGGGCATCATTTTGCATGACAGCCTTTTATTAACGCAGGTAGGACATAGCTAGGACAGGAGTAAGAGTGCGGGAGAAGGAAGAGAGCAATGTGGAAGAGGTTGGAGAGAAGGGGAGCTGACTCTCATTGGGGCTAGTCTTGCATTCTATAGGTAAAACATACACTGAGCCCAACCTGAGGGCTAGAACGGTGGCTGCTACACTTCCTGGTGCTACCTAGGCCAGGCCTGGAGATATATTGGCTCTTCCATAGGCCTGTGCTCACTGGCTTCTCCCGAAATCCCTCTACATGCTGACTTACTTGGAATTGACTTCCTCAGCATGCCAGGAGTTCAAGAGAGAGCCTGGAATATTCAGTCCTCACCCACAGAGAGCTGTCTTACAGGGCTAGTTGCGTGTGAAGACTCATATGAAGCCTTGGTAAAAGGAGTAGATTCTTCTACTAGTTATTGTGAGAATGTGATGCTACCTGCCTGCCTATTGCATGTGTGCCTGTCCTGCTAATTATCTTTCTGGTGATGCCATGTTCCCCTATGTCCTTGTTAATCTATTGGGTCTATACCAGTGGGAGCATAACTGATAGAGCAATATGAGGGGAGAATAATTGCTGGTATTGATTTAGCAATATAGGTGGGACCTCCCTGGTCTGGTACTGTTGGGAGCTGACTGGTCCCAAATGTGGGAGTTTGCTGGACCAAAGATGGTCATTTCTGGCCCCTCTGATACTGGGCTCTGGGCTGCTGAGTCACAGACCAGGTTGCTCCTGGCCCCCTTGCCAGGCTACAGGCTGCCAGTCACTGGGCCACTGCACCAGCTCTACTCCTGGCCACCAGTCCCACCATTGCTGAAATCTCAGCTAGCCCACCCACTTCTAGCTACCAATGTTCTCTGGTTCAGGGGCTCTCTAGTCCAGCATGCTGGACCAGAGGATTCTGAACCAGGGAGGTTCAATCTGCACAAGACATTCTTTAAGTTGGAAAGAGTTGGGATTCTACCTTCACAAGAGTATCGTTTTGTGTTCTTGTGAGCAGCAGACATTTAAATATCTCACATTACACTGAAGTGTCTGGCATTGCATCTTTTGCCATCTCTTCTAAAGCTACCAAGAAGAGACCAGGATAATAGTGGGGAGTGGTTATATCTCTGTGGGCAGTCCCATTGATATTATTTTTGGGTAAATATTGATTTCTTATAAGGTAGGTCTTCACTGCCTATTCAGCAAAGAATGTAAGCACACATTTAAGTTCATTCTTCTTCAGCAGAACTCTTAAGCCTATGCTTAGCTCCCATTGAAGTAAAATGATCTTAAGAGTGTTGTGTGAGCCTTTGCTGAAGAGAGAAGAATTACTCAGTAGGGCCTCCAGGATGGCTCACAATGGTGATATTTTATAAACTTGAGAAAATAATAATTAAAAATAAATAATATAAATGTGAAAACTAGAAAATGAAAAAGCAAGAAGAAAGAATGGGATAAATAGGTGGGATATATTTCTCAGAGGCCTGGGAATTATATGTCAGCAGAAAAAAATCCTTAACAAAATGCAAATAATTAAGTATATAATTAAAGGGAACATTCAGACAATTTATTTCACCTCTTTAGATTTGATGCAAATGAGCTTTTCAAATCTATTTGAATTTGTCAGTGCCATTAATGGAAAAGTTAACGCCTTGTTAGCAGTCGCCTAATGGTAGTGGATGTTTTCATTTCTTACTCAACCTTGGTACCAAATTCAAGAAATTATGATTTATGGACTGAGCAAGGAATCACCCAGTAAGCTTTTCTGATCAGAGAATTCCCTGAGCTTACCTCTTAACTCTGCTATGCCGCACAACCAAGGATATTGATGAATAGTTTTATGACTCATTTGGTAAGATCTATGAAGGCAATTACTTCATAAGGTGGCATTTTATCACATTTGCTTTCGACCTGCTGCAGTTGACTCATTGATTGGAGTTAGTCAGGGAAAGCAAATGTTACAGACTTAGTGCATGAAACTGCATTTATATCTTGATTTTAGACTCAATTTCTGACAATGTGCTGGTGCTTACTTCATGTCGCTTAATTATTCTGTCATTAGATAAGGTTTTGTAATTCTGTTTGGAGAGGCAGAATCTGAGTTTCATATTAGCAGATGCTAGTTTGCTTTGTTTTTTGTGATGCCTGGTTTGGCAGTGCATTCTGAATTTTTGATTGAAGAAACTGAACTTTGAATCTTTGCCCATTCATGCACCATTTAGTCAGTTTGGAGAATTCAATTCAATTAAAACCCGGTGGTGAAGGTTGAAAAAAAATTTACATTAGCACTTTGCTCACTTTTAAAACAATAGAATCATTTTTAAATGCAATTTTCAAATGGACTCCAGAGTGATTAGTAAGATGAGTCATTTATACAAAGCAATTTATTCACTTTGAAAATCATGCCTCATTAAAAAAGAAATCCAAATAAAATAATACAGTGCACATTAAAGAGCATTTTTGTTCACTGTAGCTTTGCATTCTTTAAAACTTTCAGTAAGGTCTAATTGATACAGCAATGCATGTACTTGAAATACCAGATTTTCAATTTTGCACTCCTCCCCAAATACACCAGGGTCTTTGTCAAGTGGAAGACTGATCATTACATTTTGAAATAAACTTTAAACATAGTGGGTATTATAATTCAGTGATGTCTGTGGGTTTCCAGGCTTCATGTGTCAATCATGTTTTGCCAATATGCCTGATGTGCAGTACAATGATAATGTAGGCTGATTCATCAAATAGATAACTATGGTTTCCGGAGGAAACTTTCCATAGGATCACACTTGACGTTTTTCGTTTATGTCTTTATGGCTATTTGCATCCCACTAAATACAACAATGACTGCAGTATAGGAGCCTGTATAGAACAGAACTTACCCCACCTCTTCTAAAAATAGAATGGATGTGTTTCTTACTAGACAATGAAATAGATGGATTATTTCCCTCCCCATGCTATCCATTGGCTTGTATCTCATCTCATACACCATGGCTACGTCTAGACTGGCATGATTTTCCAGAAATGCTTTTAACGGAAAAGTTTTCTGTTAAAAGCATTTTTGGAAAGGAGCGCCTAGATTGGCATGGACGCTTTTCCGCAAAAGCACTTTTTGCAGAAAAGCGTCCGTGCCAATCTAGACATGCTTTTCCACAAAAAAGCCCTGATCGCCATTTTCGCGATCGGGGCTTTTTTGCGGAAAACAAAGCTGAGCTGTCTACACTGGCCCTTTTGCGCAAATGTTTTGCGCAAAAGGACTTTTGCCTGAATGGGAGCAGCATAGTATTTCCGCAAAAACACTGACAATCTTACATGAGATCGTCAGTGCTTTTGTGGAAATTCAAGCGGCCAGTGTAGACAGCTGGCAAGTTTTTCCATAAAAGCAGCTGATTTTCCGGAAAAACTGGCCAGTCTAGACACAGCCCATGGGAGTTGCTTGCACTTCCTCTGCTTTTTACCGGGGCCATTTTGAAGGTGCTCCCATGATTTGTTATTCCTTAATTTTCCCCATTGACTTTGATTAAACAAGGTTTTTATTTTCTGAAGAAAGCAACTCACCTTATATTGAATTCTTCCTTTCCAGCTCCTGAGCCCAGTGCAGAAGCTTGTATTAGACTATCAGGTTGAATGTCTTGCAAAAGGGCTCTGAATCTGACCCTGAATTATTTTCATTCTGAGTCTGATCCAAAAGCCACTGACGTCAATGGGAATCTTTCCACTGATGTCAGTGGGCTTTCAATCCGCGCCTCTGGGGGTATGTCTTCTCTGCATAGTAAATCTGGGTCTACTGGACTTGTGCTGCAGACCTGTTCATTTCGAACTCATGCTTGAATGTCTGTGCTGTATTTCTACTTGAGTATTACAGCCATACCCACAAGTCCATGGTGTGCTACTAGAAACAGAAGATTCCTCACTGCAGTCCCTCCCAGACACATAATCCTAACATGACTTCTTGCAGTTGCAAGAAGAGAATGGCTGACAGGGGCACATTGGAGATGGCATTAGCTCATGCAGCCTCATACCAAGAGCAAAGTGTGATGCCTAAAGCAGAAAAGTAAGTAGACGTTACTGTGTTACATTTGGTCTGAGAGCATCACAAAATGAACTATTTAGGGCATCTTTGAAAGAAGAGCTGTGTCTTTTTATTAAATAAATGAATGGGTTGCCCATGGGCATCTTATTTTACCATACTTGATTGAATGTGTTGTCTCATTTTGCATAAAAATGTTAGACATTCCTCTGCACGGAGGCCTTGTTGCAGAATAAGTCTGCCTCACTGCTTTTAAGGCTTTCAGTCATCAGCATATATAGACTGTGATCCTGTGAAGATGACCATGTAAGCAAACCCTTATGGAGTTCCGTTGACTTTAAGAGGGCTTAGGTGGGCAGAAAGGTATGTGCATGTAGATAGCATGCTCTATTCAGGGCCTTCGACAGGAATATTCATTTAGAAAAGGAACACCATATTCCCATTGCTTATGCATATTTGATTTGTTCTAATTAAGATGCTGAGTTGTATATTTCCTTACTTTGTCCTTGTCATAAACCCATTATGTCACTTAAGCATGCATGTGTACACACACACGGATGCACATGCGCACACATATATACACAGAAACAAGAGACATCCCAGTTCCTTGTAAGTTAGCACTATGGCTGTGTCTAGACTGGCCAGTTTTTCCGGAAAATCAGCCGCTTTTATGGAAAAACTTGCCAGCTGTCTACACTGGCCGCTTGAATTTCCGCAAAAGCACTGACTTCCTACTGTAAGAAATCAGTGCTTTTTGCGGAGATACTATGCTGCTCCCGTTCGGGCAAAAGTCCTTTTGCGCAAAACTTTTGTGCAAAAGGGCCAGTGTAGACAGCTGAGATTTGTTTTCCGCAAAAAAGCCCCGATCGTGAAAATGGCGATCGGGGCTTCTTTGCGGAAAAGCGCGTCTAGATTGGCCACGGACGCCTTTCCGCAAAAAGTGCTTTTGCGGAAAAGCGTCCGTGCCAATCTAGATGCTCTTTTCCGAAAATCCTTTTAACGGAAAACTTTTCCATTAAAAGCATTTCCGGAAAATCGTGCCAGTCTAGACATATCCTATAAGTATGTGATAAAAGAACCAATGTGTCGTTTCCCCCACTCGATTTAGATCTGAGTTGACAAAAAGGCACAACAGAAGTAGCTGGTCATACATCAAAGAGTTTAGATATAATAGGCCTTTGAACAGATAGTGAAAACGTGTGGGAACGGAGGTTGAAAGCAGTATTGCTTTTGGAGAACAAAACAAGCTGCCTTTTTTATTCCGGACAGTGTTTACATTCAAAACTGTTAATAAATGAATAAATACTTCAGATGAGCTTTTCTGTATTTGTTTGCCCTTTATTAAACATTAGATACACCTAGTGATCTCACATTTATATATTATTATATTATATTATCCTAGGGCTGAACAATCTCATGTACATAAAATAAAACTCCACCCCCATTTTCTACTGATCTTTTTGAGAAAACTTACCCATGTCTCATTTTCACCATCTCGAAATACACAGACCAGAGATGTGAGGGTAAGTTCTTTAGATACAAGTTCTGCTTCTGGTCTCACTGTTGAAACTCCACTGACTTACTAAGTTATTCTTGATGTGCATTGGTGCACAACTGAGATCAAATTTGGCCCTTAATATTTGATCCTATGCCCTAAGAAAGCCACAGTAAAATTCCCATTGAATTCCATGGGAGCAGGACTGAGCTCTCAATGTTCGCAAAGCTGTCTTAATTATTTATTAATATTGCTAGACGATTTACCCAGTGTTGCTCAGGTCTGTAACATAATTAATTTTTGTTTTTGGTGAAAAAAATGAAAAGGCCATGCCTCATTTGAATCAATGCTCTGAGTGGGACTATGGATGAGGGGCTCAGTATTCAGGCTGCCCCAGGGAGAGAGGATTACCTCAGCCCTCTCTCACTGTAGCAGCTTGGGGTCAGGTGAGAAGAGCCTCTACATGGCCTCTGCGGTTCCAGTGGGCACACCTGGGGGAGGGGTGCATTTCCATCGGCTGGGGCAGGTCCAGGTTCATCTGACCTCTGTGATCCCCAGCTAGAGTGAGGAATGCAGCAAACTGTGTACTTCCCCCTCACTCCCTGATGAAGGGGAACAGCCAGCAATATTCCTATATGAATTGCGGTGGGAAGGGGAGGGAGAGAGGCAGCTTCAGCTTAAAGGGCACTTGGGTGGTGGGAGGCTCGGGGCTAGGGCAGTCCTGGACAAGGGGGCACATCCTCAGCCAGTCCTTTCACCTGCCTAATTATTCTATCTTTTTCTGTATGTTTTTCTTAGAAACAATCCCATTTTCCTAGCACAACGAAATCCTTACTTTGCTTTAATTTATGTCAATGGGAAGATGTATACCAAATTTGGCGGTCCCAGCTTTTATCATTCAGGAGGAGTTCTGAAACAGACAGAGAGACAGGCAGACAGACATAGACAGACTATGGGTATATCTACACTGCAAAACTATTTTGAAATATCTAATGCTATTCTGAAATAACTTAGTCTGTGCCTACTAGTTATTTCGAAATAGTGTCAAAATACTGTCAAGCTGGAGGACTTCTTACTCCAACTCCTGTAACCCTCATTGTATGAAGAATAAGAGAAGTTGGAGGAAGGGATCTCCACTTAGAAATAAGTGCTGTGTAGATGCTCCTTATTTCAAAATTAGCTATTTCGAAATAAGATACGCAATTGACATAGCTCAATTTGTGTAGCTTAATTTGAGTTAAGCCTTGCAGTGTAGACACACCCTAAATCTCAAATATATAATAGATAGTCACATTCAAAATGTGCTAAGCATTGCATGAACATACAGGTAGAAAGAGTTCCTATACCTTTTTCTCCCATGTGCAACTCTCTACTTCTGGTTTGCAACCATAATGGAAATGCCCTGAGAACTTTTTTTTTTTGTGAGATTTCCCAGTGAATTGTGGAGAAAACTAAAGTTTGCATCAATCTGGATGTGAGAATGGAAAACTGGGTGTTATCCCACCAGCTCACAACCTTTATGTTTTCCTTTCTCTTTTACTTATGCTATCATCTATTGTCTATTGCCTTCTGCAGGGTTCATTTCCATACCATGTGATTCTCCAGATTTCATACAGTGGTTTATAGATGATTAGTCACTGAAAAAAGAATATGTTTGAATGGTAAGTGTGAACCAGATGAGAAAAGATGTGGAAGGGAGTGGGGAACACAATATTTTAAGTCATTGGAATTATAGAAGGGAAATGGGCTCTGAACTTGAAGTTAATTATGCAATTTGCTCAAAAAATCTAAATACATTGTCTGAAATGATAGGGATAATTTGGAAGTTCCATAATATCAGCATCAAATTATTCTACATTACAATATGACAAAGTTGCAGATATTGCTTATCATAGATACAGGAGAGACTTTTCGAATGGTCTGTAGAAAGCAGAGCTTTACCAAAAAATATTTGTAATTCAAATACAAATTTAGAATATTTGCTTTAAAACATAGAAACTGTCCCAAAATAGTCTTCACTTGTTAAACAGAAACTTGACAAATGTGAAGGTTTTGTATCTTCACTATACGTACGTCTACACTGCAGCACTATTTCAGGATACTTCCAATATCCCAGCATAGCTATTCTGCATCTTTTGAACAAGCCTGTTATTTCAAAATATAACAGGTGCACTATTTTGATGTCCCTGTACACCTCATTCCTCAAGGATTAAGGGATGTCTCAGAATAGCGGTATATTTCAAACATGAAATAAACTACAGAATTTGCGTAGTTCAAATTGCATAGCTTATTTCGAGATAAGGGTGCAGCTTAGATGCACCCTTTTTAGATTAATGTTATTATAGTAATGCTACAGTTACAACCCACAGCCATATAATGACTTTCAGGGTATAATGGACACCTAACAGCCTTCACACTCTTCGAAAATACTAGCCTTTCAACATGACCTGGGTGCTGGTGCCCTCCCCCCATCCCCATACCGCTATGGGTACCCTCATGGCCCACAATATGCCAACATTAATATGGCTGACCTCGAACATTTCCTCAACTCTCCTTCCCCTAGCATCCTTACTCTACTTACACCTCATTTTTTAAGGAGTAAGGGTTATTTCGAAGGAAGGATTTTTTCTCAAGTAACCCCACATGGACCGCGTTTGTTTTCTCAAAATACGCTATTTCGGAAAAGCGGCTATCCGCAATTATGCAAATGAAGCATGGGAAATTGAAATCCATGCTTCATTTGCAATTTCGCATGTCTGCATTTGCATTCCTCTCTCGAAGGAGAAATGCAATGTAGACATACCCAGAGGCTGTGTCTATATTGGCACCCTTTTCCAGAAAAGGGATGCTAATGAGACCAGTCGGAATTGCAAATGCCACGGGGGATTTAAATCTCCCTCGCAGCATTTGCATGAACATGGCTGCCGCTTATTTCCGGCTCGGGGTTTTGCCGGAGAAAAGCGCCAGTCTAGACGGGATCTTGCGGAAAATAAAGCCTTTTCCGGAAGATCCCTTATTCCTGATTTTAAGAGGAATAAGGGATCTTCCGGAAAAGGCTTTATTTTCCGCAAGATCGCGTCTAGACTGGCGCTTTTCTCCGGCAAAACCCCGAGCCAGAAAAAAGTGGCAGACATGTTCATGCAAATGCCACGGGGGATATTTAAATCCCCCGTGGCATTTGCAATTCCGACTGGTCTCATTAGCATCCCTTTTCCGGAAAAGGGTGCCAATGTAGACACAGACTTACAGAATAATTTCAGGAACCAACTATAGAGAGAAACTCTGGAACTGGCCTTCATGTGCAAATTTGACACAATTTAGTCAGGGACTGAACAAAGACATCTTTTGGACGGGTCATTATATTTAACACCCAAATGACATCAAAAGCTAAGTATCAGATTTATAGCCCACTCTATTAGCCTTATTGTGTGTGGCGGGGGAACTCTCTCCTGCACTCCTGGGCCCTGAGACAGGGACCTGGCCCCCCGCGGTCATGACCCCCGGGCACCAGGAACTCGGCGGGGGGAGCGGACGAGCCGGAGCGGACTAGAGCGGTTGCCACGCAGACTCAGGGGAGCCGGCTTGAAAACTGGCAGGCATCAGGACCCGAGAGCCCGGAAGGCACCCGGGCCCGGGGGAAGGATGGGAGGACGCCGGGTGGGGAATACAAAAGGGAGGAAGGGCGGACTGAGGGTGGGGGTGGTGTGGAGCAGAGTAGATTCTGCTCTCAGCCCTCTCCACAGGCAGAGCGAGGGGATATCTGGACCCCGGAGCCAGCGGATGGGACCCCGGGCAGCCGGACAGGGAGGAGCGACTAATGGGGGTGCTACACCAAAGACGGCCAACGGTGGGGGAAGTCAGCCGAGGCATGACGCGGCAAACCAGACGGAGAAGTTGCCAGTGGACGGGGCAAGCGGGACTTTGGGGAGTGGGGTCTTTGGACCCGGACCGCGGGAGCGGACGACGAGAGGCTGGGAGTGAGGGGCGAGCGGGACAAACGGGGGTGGCAGGATACCCGCACAATAGGGCCCCTGAGCCCCCACGGGTGAACCCCAGCTACATTGTGCATGGAAACTTTGATGGGGTTTTTTTCTGCCCCCTCCCTTTTCTTTTCTTTTTTTGCTATATATTTGTACCCCTGGACCTTTGCTCCATATTTGTCATCTGAAGAAGTGGGTTGTGCCCATGAAAGCTGATGATGCTATATATATATTTCTCTGTTAGTCTCTAAGGTGCTACAGGAGTACTCATCGTATTTTAAGCTAGATACTGTCCCGAGGAAGGAGAGCCACAGAATAGGGATACAAAGAAGCAGTGGGTGGTGTGACAGACTGCTGGCTAAGCCAGAGCTCTGCCACTACAACCTGGCTGAAAAGGCCAATTGCAGACAGCTGAGCAAGCCCAGGCCTGAAGGGCTAATGGAAGCAGCTGTGGGCCTCATTAGCCAGAGGGCTATATAAGGCAACCAGAGGAGCAGTGAAAGGGGAGCAGCCATGATGTAGCTGAGTGTGCTGCTAAGCCAGAAGGAGAGGTTGGCTGAGTTAACTGCTAAAAAACCAAAGCTGTGTAAAGAGAAGGTGTTGGAAAATTGGCCCTGACAGTAAAAGGCAGAGGTGACTGCACTAGAAAGGGTCTCTGGCTGATTTGTGGATGAAGGTGTCCCAGGGCAAGGGGCCTGAGCGAGGACCTTGCCACAACGGACACAAAAACCCAACCGTGCCCTAAATCTTTGGGTGCCATATTCAGCATGTGGCTAAGGCCGGTTCTGATGCTAGCATGCAACATAGTATCAGCAGAGAAAAAATGGTAGGCTTAGACATGTTCCTAAGTCAATCGACCATATTGTTTCAGGGACATGTTTGACTGGACTAATTGGCAGCTGCTCCCTGTTTAACACTGTGAGTGCTATCACCCCCATTTTACAGATGGGGGAAACTAAGGCCCAGATTCATATAATTTTAAAAGGAATGGATTGGGGAATGGGATGCTTGGACTGCCACCCGCTGGGCAAGTGCTCTAATCAGCAGAGTCATTCTTGTTCTCTTTCTCCACCCAGGGAACTCTTCAAGAATTTATGCATCTTGGAGTAGCTTCATCAAGAAAGACTGAGGCAGTTCCCCCCCCCCCCCTTCTACCTCATATCATACTACAACATAGCTCAGTGGTGAGAGCACACTCCTGAGAGGCAGCGTACTTTGTCTCTACCTCAGCAAGAAGGACAAGCAAACCAGCATGTCTCACATCACAGGTGGGTGCTCTGGTCACTTGGCTAAAAGCTATAGCTTAGGCACCGCTCTTTTCCCACCCTGCATTTTGTGTGGAGTAAGGCAGATGCCTAACTCATTCTTGCAAACACCTAAGCATCTAAGACAGCTTGACTCCAGGGCAGGGGTTCTTGTCTGAGGGTCACAATCAGCAATAGGTGCCTCCCTGCAGCCTGGACTTAGGCAGCTAACTCAGCATCTTTCATTGGTTACCTTAGGCAGCTCCCTGCCTAACATGTCATTTTTGTGGATCCCATTCAAAGGTGCCTATTTCTCCCCATTTATTGTACACAGACTCCAGGCACCTCACTCAGGCTTTGTGGATCCCATTGTTATTCCAATGATTTTTTGGGTGCTTCAAGATTAAGCATTGCAATGCCTAAGTCCCTTTGTGAATCTAGGGCACAGTCACACAAGAAGCCTGTAGTGGAGCAGAAAATTGGACTCAGGTCTCCCATGTTCTGATAGACCATCCTTGTAATGAAGACTTCATTTTATTTTCAGAGTGAACTGCTACAATACCTGTCCAGATGGCCGGTACATCCTGATATGATGCTTTGCATTGCATTTTCACAGGTAATTTTATTCCTGCCTTCTGCAATGTGAGTAACTGCATATTATTTGTTAGGAGCAGGCTGCTTTGTATATCCTCTTTAAAAATGCAGTTTTTCAGACATTTGGTCCCCCAGGTTGAATATATTATGCACTGTGATGATGGAATTGTAAACATAGGGTCCCCTACAAGCAGAGTGAAGTTTAAGTGATTAATTACAGATTAGCTTAATTGCCAGCAGCTGGGGACTGTAAGAGGTGGTGAAGAGGACTGGGAAAGGGGTGTCATTCATTTTTGAGATAGGATAAGACAAATCAACTTGGTGATGGGGCAGTGAGTTGCAAAAGGAATGGTAGAAACACCTGGGTGCTGCTGGATTGTAGCCAATTACCAGATTTTCCTTTGCTGCCTTGAGTAGTTTGTTCCAGGAAAAGTTTCAAGCCTGATGCATCTCTGTTGTCTGTATAGGACTGGCATATTCTTCACTTCTATTTTGTCTGCTGACAGGATTCAGAGATGACATGCTTATTGAAATCATAGCAAATTCAGTCTTGGAATCTTGCATGGATAGAGGCCTGGTGAAAATGGGTAGGACTGACAGGTGGAAATTCTCTAAACTATACTTCTGTGGTCTGGAAAACTCTTGAAACTTAAATTTCTTATTACCATCTTTTAGTGAATATATCCCGCACCCGAGTATACCCTGCAGTTTTTGCAGTTTGAGTAAAAAAAATCTTGTATACCCCGCGCCCAAGTATAACCTGCAGGGTATACAAGACTTTTTTTTCAAACTGTGCAGGGGAGGGCTTCTGTGGGTCGTGGTGGTGGTGGTGGTGAGGAAATTAGCTACCCTCCAGAGGGGGGAGCACTCACCCCGCCTGTTCCCACGCAGCCACACAACCTCCAGCTGGGGGAATGAGAATGCTCCCCCTGCCCCTTCCTGCGGCTGCGCAGGAACCGGGAGATGAGCGCTCCCCCACCCAGAGGCTGGCGGCTGTGCAGTGAGGGAAGGGGCGGGGGAGCACTCACCACCAGGCGAGTAAAAAAATTTTTGTATAACCCGCACCACAGGTTGATGGCTGTTTATTCATTTCATTGGGTGCCCCTTAGCTCTGTTATAGGAACAAGTAAATAACTTTTCATTATTCACTTTCCAGGGGCAGGGAGGATGCAGGATTTGTAACAACAAATATAACATGCGGGTTATATTCACTAAAATACGGTAATGATCCAGTATTGGTTCCGGCTGGCTCAGAAATAGTCCTTTTTTTCCCTAGGGTCCTGATTGCAGAAAAATGGAGTAAATAATATTACTAAATTTCTTTGAAAACCCCAACCCAAGAATAAAAACCTCATTTGGCCCATGGCTTGTATGATGCCTCAGATGGCTTTATCTGATCTAGCTAAGCTTCTGTATTGGTGCCTCCCTGTGAGTGGTGTCATGGAGCCCAAGAGCCAGAGAAATATTAGGATCTCTTCCACATAGGGAATCCAGCATCTTTGTTGACACATGGATTAAAGTATTCTGCAATAATGATGTTTTCCTGGGATGTTTTTATGTTCTTGTAAAATGGCAGTTCTTTCTATAATGTTCTGACTACCTTCCTCTTTCTATGTTCTCGGAGCCCCAAATAGCATTTACTTGTTTCCCGTTCAAGGAAGAACAATTTTTTCCCCCAGAATTGATCACTACCACTGCTTAAATGATCACACTCTTCAACAATTAAGTTCTCTATGATACAACTAAGTTGCAACACTTAAACAAAAATTAATAAAAAATACAGAAACTGATTTGTTAGTCTTGCACATTGTGATAAACATAGTAGAAACAGAAGGTACATCTCTCATTTCAGTTAGAGAACTTAATGTGGTATTTTTGGGCATGAGAATGATCTTTTATTAGCTGCAATGGCAAGATCTTCAGGTAATGGAAATCAGTGGACCTCCACTGAAGTCAATGGACTATACAAGAGACCTTGATTCTACACTCTAGAGTTATTACACATCTGGGGCCACAGCCTGAAATGAGTGGAACTTTGTTGATTTACACCAGCTGAACATCTGGCCCTGTAGCTAGAGCCAATGCATTGACAAGTTCTGAATTAAGGAAACAAAGATATTGCAGCAGAGAACACATCATTGCTATGAAGGCCAACGAGGGTGTTCCCTCATGACGACAGATATTTTTCTGTTTCCCAACCCATCTGTTTTACTTCTGCTTTTATCTGAGTGTGCAGTTGATTCTAATATTTTAAATAAATACATCGCTTGCCAAAAGCAAATTAAAAATTAAGGATGCATAACTAATTTTGGAAAATAGATTTTAATGAACTCCATCAGCCAATCCTTTATAAATGACATCTTCTGCATTGTCCATGCTGGGCAACTTTTACGTTAAATGCAGGAAATTTTAAAATTGCAGAAAACAGATGCACCAGGAAATAAAAAGGGGCTACATAGCTCATTTTATTAACCCATCTGGTGGTACAACAACCCTAAAAAAGTCTTGCCTTAGGACTATAAATGCACCACCCAGGTAACTGTAACTTGAGAGAGCAGTGAAGGGATCAATTGATTTGACTCTCATAGAGGGGAACTGACAGCCACGCAGGGCCCCAGGGTAAAGTAGAGGGGAGGGGCTATGTGCTCCCAGAAGGGGTAGGGCCTTGTGCAGAAGGAGTGGGGACAGGGCAGCAAATGTGCCATGCCAGGCCTCCCCCGCCCTCCCGCCCCCAGCACTCACTGCAGCCTAAATTGCTGCACCTCTGGCCCTTAGAGGTGCTCATAGTATGTAGGGTTGCCAGATGGTTTAACCAAAAATACCGAACACTCCCCTTCCCCCCCCCCCCCCACAAAAAAAAGCACAGGAGAAAAAATTCTGTTGAGCCAAAAAAAAGGGGGAGACCAAAGTTAAGCCAAAAAAAAAAAGCGCTGTATCTTTAAATGGCCCTGCACTGCTCTCACTCCCCTGCCCTTGCAGATGTGGCAGGGGAAAATTTTACATGTCCGGTATTTTCTGTTTTTTTACCGAACAGGGGGGACATAACCAACTGTCTGGGTAAATACCGGACACCTGGCAACCCTAATAATGTGTCATGTGGCAATTTAAAGAGACCCAGGCTCAGTTTGTTGCTGCCACTGTAGCCATGGCCGTGACCAGGAGCCCTGGGTCCTTTCACTCTCCAGGCCCTGGGGAACTGCTCCCTTTATCTCCCCTCCTCCCACACACATTGATGGTCTTGCTCTCAAAGCTGAATCCCTTTTTGCCTTGGACACTAAACTTGGCCAAAGTTTTGAAGGGGGGGAAGCCTTCAAATATTTTTCATAAGAGCAAGAAAGGAGATGTTTGTTTTTGTTGGCTAAAGTAACCAATGATTAGCTCCCCTAGCTGTTCTTGCAGTAGAGTTTTAAAATGGGGCTTCTCAAATGTCATTGCCTTTCAAAGCTCTTCTGACACCCTCATTAAAATGAGGTGGTGACCCACATTTTGAGATCCTGAGTTTGAAAAGCACTATTTGAAAACCAGTGTTCAGGGGCAAGATGAATGAAATAGCAGTGGGCCACATGACCTGGTCTCCCTAGTGGTAATGGAATATGCTTTATTCTCAGGAGTTTTTGCTCTTGGTATCAACTAGACTTATTTGTATTACAGTAAAACATACAAGGCCTCTGTTGTGCAATGTGCTGTACAGACACCTGTATAAAAAAGAGAGGGGGAAACACCTCTGTCCAAATCATTTTCTCTTGTTCTTTCCTCCTGGCTTCCGCCCTGGTGCGGAGAGGTGAAAAGATGCAAAATCAGAGCATAATGTCACACCTTCTTGTCCTTAGTCGTCACTTGATGTATTAGTGATGGCTATTCATTACAGCTCTTGAAAAGGAAGAAATGGTCTGAGAGAAGAAATTGAATCAGGCCCTAGCCAAAAGCCATGTAGGTGTGACAAGCCTTGCAGCTGTTTCTGCCAAAATGTTTCCAATGCACGATATAAATTTCTCTGCTAACAAAACCAGCAATAGATGTAATTTTCCTTTCTCTAATTTTTTTTAACAGTGGAAGGCTTGGCATTTGTACCCTCTTGTACTTTACATTAATTGCTCCCAGCCTGCAGAGGAAGAAGTGACTGCTCTTTTTATTTTTTTATTTAAACATGAAAGGTTATTTTTACCAAAACTTCAACATTGTAAATAAGGGACCCTGTAACGTTCCGCCCCGCTGGATCGGGGCGATTAGTCACATTCAGCTGTCTCAATTAGTTCTTTGGTTACCGACCGGAGCAGAGGTGGACCTGGGCCCACCCCCTCTCCAGGTCCCAGCCCAGGACCCTAAGGGTGGGCGTCCTACACGCACCGCCCGACCAGGGGTCTACGGACACAACTCACCGGTCCCCGGGGATTTCTGACCCCGTCCTGAGCTACTTCCTCCGACCCCTTCAGTTCTGTCCTGCCGCGCTTGGTCTGGCAGGGCGGCGGGTGAGACTCACCCTCTCCGGCCACGGGGTTCCTCCGCTGCTGGTCCTGGAGCACCTGCCGGTCCCGCTGCGTTCTCCGCTCGCCGCAACGGCCACATCACCACCCGGGAGGGGTTCCGTCTCCTCCCTCTGGCTCCCAGCCGACCGGCTTTTGAATCCGGCGCCCCTGGCCTGGGCTGCCAGGAACTCCCGGGGCTCGGGCACCGGGGAAGTTCCTGCGCCTGCGCCAGCAGCCGCTGCCGAACAGGCATGGCAGAACCGCTCCGGCTTCCCAGCGGCAGTTCCCCGCGGTGCCCAAGTGCGGGGGGCGGGGTTGGGGCTCGCGATCCCCGCCGCCCCGTCACAGTCCCCTATCATACAATTGATAAATAAGAGGAAAAGAAAGTACTACAGAACTGAAAGTCCTCAGGCCCAAAACTTCAGAGAGAGGAAGAGCTCCCTTGATTGAAGAAAAGGGGAAAGTGCTGCATCAGAGTTGGAGTTGAATGGAGTACCTACCAATAACTCCTTTAGGGACGATTGGGGGGGGGGGGGGGGGTTCATCATAACTGTACATGACGTTGGGTTGTCCCAGATAGGAAGAGTTCATTATCTTTAGTAAAGACTGCAGCAGGATCTTAAGTATTCTTAGTTCTCACTTCAGGGGAACTCTGAGAAATGACACAGAGGACAACAGCACAGATGAATGGACAGTACAGCCCCACTTATCAACCACCTTAATGAAGTTAAATCACTAAGCTAAGTTAGGCAAGGCTTCTCCAGGTAGGATGAGACAAGCATTTCCCTTGAGGTTAGAGATAGGCCTACTTGAACTACTGCTACTCATTGAGCCAAACTGTGAGTGGGTTTTGGTGGATGAGTGAGGTGATGCATTTAAAGATATGTCTACACTACAGTGTTATTTCGAAATAGCTTCTTTTGAAATAACGCGTCTACACACAAAATGCATTTCGAAATAGATTAGTCTCTGGTGAGACTAGGGAAAGGAGGTGGGAGAGGGGAGAAGAGAGGGTGGGAGAGGAGAGGGGTAAACCTGGGAGCAGGGAGCTGGAAGGGGAAGAAGGGGGAGGGGAAGCTCAGGGTTGGGGGGTCTCACCGGAACAACTTGATTGTCATGCAAACTTGCTCCTGGGTTCGCATGTGGCTTTTGGTGGCCAGGCTGGCAGCTATTTTGCCACAGACAGCTGTGTTCCTCCGTCTAGTGCAGAGATCATGGATGTTGGGGGCATCCCCCGCAAACCTGAATAAGGTCCATGATTTCCACGTTGGACCAGGAAGACGGTCACCTTCTCCAGGCCCTGGTGGACTCCTGGGAGCTGGCAGACTGCTCCTGGGGAGCAGTGGAGGGCTGGCTGCCAGGGGCTTGCTGGCTCATGTTTTGGGGCCACTGGATGGGGGCAGTGACTGCTGGCTCTGGGTTGGCAGGCTTGGAGCTGGCACAGTCACTGTGGCCAGAGTCAACCCCTTTAAGGGCTCCAGATATGGGGGGAGGGAGAGGAGTGTTCTTGGTTGAGGCTGGAGTGATCACCAGGGCACCCTGGGAAGGCTGGAGGCCCCCTATTTCAAAATAAGTGTCTACACAACACTTATTTCGAAATAGCTATTTGAATTTGGTGTTTATTCCTCGTGGAATGAGGTTTACCAAATTCAAAATAAGCGCTCCACTATTTCAAATTTATTTCAAAATAGTGGTTTGGCTGTGTAGATGCTAGGAAAGTAATTTCGAAATAAGGGCTATTATTTCGAAATAACTTTTCTGTGTAGACATACCCTAAGGGACTACAGCTGATGGGGCATTCTCACTGGCAGAGGGCAAGGGAGTTGGAAGGGTGGATGATGATGTTACCAGTGTGTAGAAGGAAAGATTTTACTCTATAGTGCTATGTATACTCTGCTGCTGTATTTTTCCAAGAGTAGTTGTGTTACAAGTGTTTCCAAGTTTGGTTGTGTTTCCCTATAAAGATTTTCTTGTTTGTTTTTGTATGGGGAAATTCCGCCTCCTAAGGGCACTCGGGAAGGGTGTTTCTAGTGTCCCCAGGTTTGTCAAAGAGGGACTCAAGTTAATGAAAGCTGTAAGGGATAGGTTCAATATATCTTTTCTCCCACATGGTTACATAACTAATCCTGATTTTAGAACGATGCTGAGGTCAGGTCTAGTTCTCTTATTATCTGAGTACTAGCCATTTAGCCCATCATAAGACGGGATTTTCAGGTCTCTCCTCCATATCTGTCTTCTCTCCTGAGCCTCTGGTCTCTCTCTCTCTCTCTCCCCCTCCCCCTCCCCCCCTGTCTCCATCTCTCTGTCTCTCTCTCTTAGGTCTCCTCCACCTCCTGCCTCCCTCTCTGTCTTTCTTTCTTTTCTCTTTCTCCTCCTCCTCCTGCCTCTCACTCGGGGGACTGCGGAGCCCAAATGGCCATTTGGGCGCCGCACTCCCCGTGCTGCATAAGGGGTCTGGAGCCCAAACAGTCACTTACGCCACTTGCTCCCATGCGGCAGCCCTGCTGAGCAGTGCAAAAGTCAGCCAAGCGCCACAGCGGGAGGCGAAGGAGGGCGGGGCGGTGATGTTCACGGCCAGGGGGCAGGGCTTGTAGCCGCTGTCACACCACATGTCACCGCCCCTCCCCTCTTCACCTCCCACCGTGGTGCTCGGCTGACTTTTGCGCCGCTTAGCTGGGCTGCCATGAGGGAGCAAGCTGCGCAAGCGGCCGTTTGGGCCCCGCACTCCCCATGCAGCATGGGACACCCAGAGGGAGCAGCCAGCATTTCACTGTTAAAGACTCTCAGACATCGGGCTACTATATGTATGATATTTGAAAATATTTCTGGACATGAGAGGGGGCTGTTAGTGGAATGACTCAAGACTAAACTATCATAGAAGGCATAAAGGTTTAGATTCACCTACAGTATATGTGTTAGTGGTAATTTAGTTAATGACTCATTACTGATTGCCTCCATGTGCTTGTTACAGGCCAGGGGCCTTAAATTCCCCCTGCCCAGAAGATTAGTTTCCCTGAACAACATAAAAAGATACCCCTTTATTGCAATTTAGGAGGAGATTTAAGGCTCCATGGCTACAGCTTTACTAACCATTTGTACAAGGAGAAGTCATTCTGCTGGTAAATTAAATGTGGCACCGAACGCCAAGAATCCTGCTATTTGGTCCTCATAACCCCAGCTCTAGGCCAGCAATGTTAAAGTAGATACTCATGGAGTTATACACACTGATGTCTGATAATATGCTTGGGCCTGTCCAATGAGTTACAAGTGCATATAAATTGGCACACCATTCATAGAATCATAGGACTGGAAGGGACCTCGAGAGGTCATCGAGTCTAGCCCCCCACCCTCAAGGAAGGACCAAGCTCCATCTACACCATCCCTGACAGATGTCTATCTAACCTGTTCTTAAATATCTCCAGAGAGGGAGATTCCACCACCTCCCTTGGCAATTTATTCCAATATTTGACCACCCTGAGAGTTAGGAATTTTTTCCTAATGTCCAATCTAAACCTCCCCTGCTGCACTTTAAGCCCATTACTCCTTGTCCTGTCCTCAGAAACCAAGAGGAACAAATTTTCTCCTTCCTCCTTGTGACACCCTTTTAGATATTTGAAAACCGCTATCATGCCCCCCCTTAATCTTCTTTTTTCCAAACTAAACAAGCCCAGTTCATGAAGCCTGGCTTCATAGGTCATGTTCTCTAGACCTTTAATCATTCTTGTCGCTCTTCTCTGTACCCTTTCCAATTTCTCCACATCTTTCTTGAAATGTGGCGCCCAGAACTGGACACAGTACTCCAGCTGAGGCCTAACTAGTGCAGAGTAGAGCAGCAGAATGACTTCACAAGTTTTGCTTACAACACACCTGTTGATACAACCTAGAATCATATTTGCTTTTTTTGCAACAGCATCACACTGTTGACTCATATTCAACTTGTGGTCCACTATGACCCATAGATCCCTTTCCGCCATGCTCCTTCCTAGACAGTCGCTTCCCATCTTGTATGTATGGGACTGATTGTTCCTTCCTAAGTGGAGCACTTTGCATTTCTCTTTATTAAACTTCATCCTGTTTACCTCTGACCATTTCTCTAACTTGCTAAGGTCATTATGTCCCTATCCTCCAAAGAAGTTGCAACTCCACCCAGTTTGGTATCATCTGCAAACTTAATAAGCATACTCTCTATCCCAATATCTACGTCATTGGTGAAGATATTGAACAACACGGGTCCCAAAACAGACCCTTGCAGAACTCCACTTGTTATCCCTTTCCAGCAGGATTTAGCACCGTTAACAACAACTCTCTGACTACGGTTATCCAGCCAATTATGCTCCCATCTTATCGTGGCCCTATCTAAGTTATATTTGCCTAGTTTATCAATAAGAATATCATGCGAGACCGTATCAAATGCCTTACTAAAGTCTAGGTATATGACATCCACCGCTTCTCCCTTATCCACAAGGGTCGTTATCCTATCAAAGAAAGCTATCAGATTAGTTTGGCATGACTTGTTCTTCACAAACCCATGCTGGCTATTCCCTATCACTTTATTACCTTCTAAGTGTTTGCATATGATTTCCTTAATTACCTGCTCCATTATCTTCCCTGGGACAGACGTTAAACTGACCGGTCTGTAGTTTCCTGGGTTGTTCTTATTCCCCTTTTTATAGATGGGCACAATATTTGCCCTTTTCCAGTCTTCTGGAATCTCCCCTGTCTTCCATGATTTTTCAAAGATCATAGCTAAAGGCTCAGATATCTCCTCTATCAGGTCCTTGAGTATCCTGGGATGCATTTCATCAGGACCTGGTGACTTGCTGACATCTAACTTTCCTAAGTGATTTTTAACTTGTTCTTTGTGTATCCTATCTTCTAAACGTACCCTCTCTCTGCTTGTATTCACTACGTTAGGCACACCTCCAGTCTTCTCGGTGAAGACCGAAACAAAGAAGTCATTGAGCATCTCCGCCATTTCCAAGTTTCCTGTTACTGCTTCTCCCTCCTCACTGAGCAGTGGGCCTACCCTGTCCTTGGTCTTCCTCTTGCTTTTAATGTATTTATAAAAGGTCGTCTTGTTTCCCTTTATGCCTGTAGCTAGTTAGATATCATTTTGTGCCTTTGCCTTTCTAATCTTGCCCCTGCATTCTCGTGTTGCTTGCCTATATTCATCCTTTATTTGTCCTAGTTTCCATTTTTTATATGACTCCTTTTTTATTTTGAGATCATGCAAGATCTCCTTGTTAAGCCAAGCTGGTCTTTTGCCATATTTTCTATCTTTCCTACACAGCGGAATTGTTTGCTTGTGGGCCCTTAACAACGTCCCTTTGAAATACTTCCAACTCTCCTCAGCTGCTTTTTCCTTCAGTCTTGCTTCCCATGGGACCTTACCTACAAGTTCTGTATTAATGCAGTATACATCCATGCACTCTGACTGTTTGGTATCATTTTTGAGAGGTAATTATTTAAAACAGGGAAAGGTTTCTTCATCAAAGTACAATTTCTGGGCACGAAATACATATTGAATCTTTACACATTGGAATAAGGCAATCTAATGGACGTAAAGATTGGCTGGTTCCTGAGCCTAACATCTACCCCATTGGCAATACTTGCTTTAGAAACATAGAGCCTCCCACACTCTCCTATGATTAATTCAATGTATTTGCCTTATTTGCCAAGTAAGTGAGAGCGCAAACAGTTTAATTTTAGAGATCAAAGCAACAGCGTGTAGGAAGATGGGCTGCTCAAAAGTAACTGAGGGAAGTAAATGCTGGTGAAGCTAACTTTTGTCCCATAGTTCTCTGTTCTGCTTTCCTTTCTTCTCTTTACCCCACACCTCATTCCTTCAGTTCCCTTAAAAAACATGCTTTGCACCCATTCATAGTCACAGTTCTCTTCCCCTACCCTTTTATTTTTCCTCGCTTCTCACTTTTTCCATTTCAACCTCATATGCCCCCTTTGTAGCAAGGTGCTTAAACATGAGTTTGTCGTTAAGCATGTTCTGAAGTGCTGTCTGGAACTGGGCCAGAGTTTGTCGTCTCTTGGAATCCTGGTTTCTCGCTTCTTGCCTTTCATTTCCAGCTAAGTTCCTTGGATTCCTTTTCAGTCTCCCTTACAGATGTCAGGCTCTTCTTAAATGCCATCTTCCCTGCCACTGTGCCTATCACAGAAAGAACTATTGGCAACATAGAAAGTTAGTGCTGGAAGGGGAATGTCAGCTGGGACTAGTATTTATTTTTCTCCAAACAATGTTTAACAGGAATTTAAACCAGCAGGTGGGAAGATGCAGAGAACTGGGAAATTTCTCACCAACCCAAATTGCTTTAGAGTGGTCCCCAAGTTAATTCTGGCGTGATTGCTGATTTATTTACCAGCTGGCTGAGATTACCCAGGGCTGCCATTCCTGCAGGTGCCAGCTCCAGCCCTCCTGGTTACACATCTATTTATTTGCCTATTTAAAGGTTCAGTTGCTTTAATCTGTCTCTTCTTAGGACATTGCTAGAGTGGTTTCCTCTAATTACACAGAACCTGATCTAAATCCCATTGAAGTCCATGGAAAGACTTGTACAGATTTCAGTGGCCTTTGGATCAGGCCCATAGAATTGTTAGGTGGATATTTTGATACCTAGTCTTTTACCTACTTCCAGCAAGACATCCTAGATAGATTATTTGTGAACTCAGCCAATTTTTTTCTTTATCTAAACATAAAAGATCTCACACTCAATATTTTTATCGACTTTTTTCTAACTTTTAACACTCACACAGTGTGACTTCAGAGTGCCACAAACGGATCATGTTTGAAATTAAAAACTCTGCAATTTGTAAACTGCCAGATTTCATACTGGACTTCAGTGGTATCAGGATTTCACTCACTTCTAGCATCAGAGGAAGGAAAAGGTGATAGAGTGCCATGAATGAAATGAAGCACAATACTTTTTCTATTTACATATCCAGAGTCATATAGATTTGATTGTTGACTCTGAAATATGCCAACTCGTTGGCCAGTACTTTTTTTCTTCTGGCAAGTATGAGGGAAGGAGGGAGGGAGAGTGGGGGAGGGCAATTTCTGGAACTGCTAATGAAGTCAGCAGGTTCTGAAGAGTTGTGAAAACTGATTAGAAGTTTGCTGTCCAATTACTGGGAAAACACTGGAATACATAGCACCTCCCCCTCCCAAACCAGGTGTTCTGGATTTAGTCTAGTTTCCCTTCTCTATTTGCTATTTCCTCCCATTTACAGCTTCATTTCTACAGCTTTTTTAAATGCTATTAATACATTTAACACAGTAGAATGAGCCAACACAGAGCTCATGAAGATTAAGGAAGAGGCAGTATGTGGGCTCCCTTACACTTGCAAATTAGTTCTTCCACCTCCCCTGAAGAAACAAATTCAAACATGCTTAGGTTTTTAAAAGTTTGCATAACTGGAATTAAGAACAAGCTCCCACTCTCCTGCAGGTTAGGAAGCAAGATCAGCTCTCTAAGCTCCACCATGCCTCCTATTGACACGGTCAGTATTTTTTTCTCTTGTAAATGGGAGTGGGGAGGAGGGAGGCCAGAGGATAAAGAATAATGCCAAGAACACTACCCCTCCCTCCTGAACTACACAAAGCCATACACATACACATAAACATCTCAATAGCCAACTAAACAACACGTATGGGGAACAACAGAGCACAAAGCCATCCTGCCAAGGTAATAATTCTCTGCAATGGAAAGGGAATGGATAATAACACCTACAGGAGCAGAGTTTATGAGAAGGTAGTTTATAGGCTTGAGGGCAATGAAGACAATTTGGCAATGACTGGAATCCATTTCCAGTTACATTAGCTATTGGATGCAGTGTTTCCTTTTACTGCTTCTCCTTGTTTCCCTGGTTTCTCCATTTCATACTTTTGATGTAGTCCTGTTGATCTGTACTTGGTAAAAGGCTTAACTCTAAGGCCATATTCTGCTTCCTTTGAACACATGAGTAGTCCTATTGGCTTCAGTGAGACTGCTCCTGAGAATAAATGGAGCAGAATTTGACCTTTCATTGCTCGTTGTAAATGAGCTTAGTGTAAATGAGCTTACTTCTTTAAGACAGGATCAATAATATGACATTGGCTTTTGTTATCTTTCAGATTATTTAATCTGAGTATTTGAATCTTTGAAATTAATATAAAAAGTTATTAATATAAAAAGTTATTAAACTAAGATTTGTTCACCAAAAATACAGCCTTCTAACACCTGAGCTACAAAAAATCATCATTGACTTAATCAAGACTAAAGATAAAGAAAATACTTAATTTACTATATTGAGGCTTTCTACTCTATTTCATTTTGCTGCTTTCAAACCACTTAATAGTGGAGACAGTCTGAGAAATTCAGAAACTTACTTTATTATGAAGCCTGATAATAGCCAGCCAGAGAAAATATGATGAGTCATTCAACTTTATATTGGTGAGGATCCAAATAGTCAATTTTTTCATCTACTTGAAGGTACCTCATGTAGTCTTCAGAAGCTAGGGAAATAACTACCTATCTACCCGGATTTTTATCCATAGACTCTCTCTTTGCAAAAATGTTGTCCAGCTCTGTTAGCACCTATGAGTGCAGTGACTAAGAATGCTTGAAATAGTTCTAATGAAATTTGAAAACCTTGAAATCTGAGGCTTTCATATATTTGAATTTTGTAATTTTCCCACCCCATTTTCATTAGGGTACAATATTTTGTATTTTAATACTGCTAAACTTATTAATTGTGATAAAAACACAGTATTTCCCTATCAAACTGAGATCCGTTCAAAAATTCCCAACTTCCACTCAAATAAGTTCCAATTGCTATTTGTGAGTAGAGTTCATAAGAAAATGGGCCTTTTTCTCTACAAAACATCAAAGTCAGAACTGAAATATTTTAACTTTGAAGTACTGCTGTGGTGCTTCATGGGAATTGTAGTTCAAATGCTTCATGATCCCATTCTTCTGTATAGTTTGGGCTTCCTGCTCAAACTACATATCCCATAATGCACTACTGTCTTCCCCCCTTTGCAAGGAGAGGCAGTTATTTGGCCTCACTAAAATGTGGGAGAGAGTTTGACTGGTGAACTCAGTTCACAGAGGAAAACAGCAGCATGAGGCACCCAGCCTACACATTTCATGAGACACTGATGACATTTCAGGTTAGAAACAGTCTGGTGGTGGTAAGTTAAAATATTTGTTTTCAGATATTAAGTTTCTCAATGTAAAACTGAGATTTTTTTCCCCCATAGAAAGCAGATTTTATTGGTGAAAAAGTTTCAGCCAGTGTCAGCTCAGTCTGTCCAAGAAGTATTGTCAGAAAAGAAATTATTTTGGGGGAGATAATTGGGAAAGTGTTGTTATTTGGAACTGGCAGCATATATCCTGAAAATAAAGGAACCATTAGCTGATCTCCAGACACTGCTTTGGTGTTGCTAACTCTTGTAATTTACCATGAGTTTTTCTGAGATGTGCTGCATTTTCTTAAAGCGCTCGCTCCTGGAGTCATGTGATCACGAGAAGTGCAGATTGTTTTTAATACAAAGAAAACTTCCGACCCCAGTGGAGAAAAGCTTGTAAATGTGAATTTTAAAGATTATTAGGTCCTGTTTTTGCAAGTAGGGGAATGGATTTTTCCATGCAGGCACAGGCACTTGCATATATGAACAGTTTTCAAGATGGGAGATTTTGACATTTGTTTGGCTGTATGCTTTCCTTCCCCATATATCTCATCCTACTGTGCAACTGTTTGATCTGCAAAAATTGCTACCTGATCCTTGGGAATAAATTGATTTGTCAGGGAGGGATGTACTATTTGAAAGGTGTCTGCGTGTGTGTATATAGGTCTATAGCTCTATTACAAGAAGCCGAGGTGTAATCTGTTAGAAAATGTGCAACGTGATCGAGAAACAGGCAGTAGATTTTCCTCACTGTCTAATTTTTTATTGACTAAGTTATTTCACCAGCTTTGTGAACATGAAGAACTTTAAAAAAAAAAAGCAAGCAATTTGTCAAGCGGATTTTTCCCAAGTTCTATTAATAATTTCCCATATTTATGAAATTTCCACAACTGATCTCCAATCCCAGTGAAAGAAAACATATGTTCCATAATTCATTAAACCCCAAAGGCTTTTTACATACATTACCATTCAAAAACTGTATTAACACTCAGGGCAAATGACTTTCAGTATAATTAAGGAAATGAATTGTGGCAGCATAACTGCAAGACCTGAATAACCAAACCACTTTCCAGTGTTCTTTTATCTTATTGTTTAGAGAGGGGTTAGATTTGAAGTTTGTAGAGAGGTACAAGGCAGTAAAATGAGCATTACCAGAGTGTTAATCATCTTGCAGTCTGTATCATGTGTTCTTTATGTCAAAGTACTTTAGAGACTATTCTTACTTTTCCACTTGAAATTGAACCACTGAAAGTAAATATAGCTGTTGAGTAACATTACAGTAGACACATGGAGATATGTAGAAACAGACTAGAGATGGTATATCCGAAACTCAACCCATGTCTCACTTGACTTTTTTCCTTTTAAAGGAAAGAAGGTAGAAAGTCCATCTACTACAGAGCAAACTTTTGTTTGTGAAAATGCATGTAAATATTTTATCATACAAGTTGAACCTCTCTAATCCAGAATTCTGGTCTGGCAACACCCATGGTCCAGAATGATGTATGTTAGCCAGATGTCCACTTATCATGGGTGTGGCTAAGTTTCCCATGGTTCCATAAAGTCTTTTTACAGTCACCAATCCTGGCTCTCAGTGTTCTGTGCTGTTATTTAGTTCTAATTTACCACTAAATATCCTGTAACAGCCCAGTAAGCAGTAGACATGTTACAAATGTTGCTAGACAATATTCACCTCCCGTGGTCCAGAAAATTCTCTGGTTTAGATCTGATCAGGTCCTAAGGGTGCTGGACTAGAGGGCTACATCTAGACTGGCATGATTTTCCGAAAGTGCTTTTAACGGAAAAGTTTTCCATTAAAAGCATTTTCAGAAAAGAGCGTCTAGATTGGCACGGATGCTTTTCCGCAAAAAAGCCCCAATCGCCATTTTCGCGATCGGGGCTTTTTTTCAGAAAACAAATCTCAGCTGTCTACACTGGCCCTTTTGCACAAAAGTTTTGCGCAAAAGGGACTTTTGACCGAACAGGAGCAGCATAGTATTTCTGCAAAAAGCACTTTCTTACAGTAGGAAGTCAGTGCTTTTGCGGAAATTCAAGCGGCCAGTGTAGACAGCTGGCAAGTTTTTCCAGAAAAGCGGCTGATTTTCTGGAAAAACACAGCCGAGGGGTTCAACTTGTATTGAAATTGCCTAACAGTAACTCATTGGCTAAGAGACAAAATCTGGAAAGACCCTCTGCAGGTGTTCTGAAATCACAAGTGGTAAAACAGATATAGTCAACAATGTAATTCTGCTATTGTCAGATGTATAGGTCTATTGCTGAAGTGTCTTGGGGTTCATGTCTGGTTACACAATCCCACATCTTGTTTTTCCCCCGCCCACCCCTCCCAGAGAGTAAGAGAAAGGCAGTCAGCCTTTGATGCCCTGGGAACACAGGTGTGCTGCCCGTCCCTGACTCTACCACAAACAGAAACTAGACAGTAAATGGGCTAGCTGACGACCCGGGGCCTCCCACCGCCCTGATGGCTAGTACCAGTAATTGACATGCCTGCACTGTCCCAGGAGAGGAATCTTCGCCCATCACGTACCAGAGGTGCCCATTGTCTGCATTTTCCCAGGTGTGAATTATGCTTTGCACCCTTCGTGGGAAACTTGGTGTTCAACGCCATTTTTCCTAATTGAGACCAGGAAGAAGCCTACGTGACCCAAGAGGTATAAAGAGGGGTTTAGTAGCCCACCCCATTTGAGCTACAATCACCTACACCTGCTGGGAGGTATTGATTGACTCCCGAGGTCTGTGGGATGCCCATCCTCACCCTACTTCTTCCCGAGGGATTGAGAGAAAGTCGCTGGCTACGCCAAGTCTGAAACATGGGGGTGAGAATATATATCTGCTAGGTGTCTATTCTGCATGCATTTAATAAGAGCTCAGAGAACCAAAAGGGTTTCATGGTACCTGTAAGTGACTTCTTAGTGTAATTTCTGTCCTGTTCTTTGTAGTGGTTGTGTTATCTGTAACACAGTAGTAGCATTTAACAGCTAAGTTTACCCTGTAACAATAAAATAGTAACTGTTTAAGCTGTGACCTGACTCCTTCAGTTGCTGTAACAGAACCAAGCACAATTTTAAAAAGAACTCCAGCCGGTCATAAGGGACAGATATACGGAGAGTTTCAGCATTGGATTGTGTCGCTTCCAGGGGACAGATCCGTTGGGGCATCTTTCAGCCTCCCCAGGCTGCCCGCAGCGAAGGTATCGTGTATCCTAGCAGTCAAAATCTGAGGTGTAATAAGCTCTCCCTGTAAACTCTGGGGCGTCTGTCGGCCAGTTGGCTGCCCACCGCAAAGGGATCCCGATCCTAGCGGTAAAGACACGGACGTTAAACTCCTCGGGACACCCGTTAGTCTCACCTAGACTGTCCACTGCGACGGGGCCTTGTGTCTCAACAGTTGAAGACTCGGGTGTAACACACACACATGCACTGCCCTGACCATCGGCTGACAGAATGTGATGCTTATGATGCTGCCATCTGGAGGCCGAACTTTAGTTGAAGGTCTTTAGGAATTTTGAAAAATCTTGTGTAGGGAGCCAATGTATTCCCTCTTCCCAATATGCAGTTGTGCATCTAGTACCACATTTCCATGTGTGTCTACCTGAAGTATGTCGGCTAAATCTGTACATACAAAATCTGTTTCAGCATATAAATATTTGTTGTGGTAGTCTCAGAATAGGACAGACTATGGTGTAGCCTGCTACTGTAATGGGTGCACAAGTACGTAAAATGTCTGGCGGCCCACCGAGGATTAACCCTGGCAAACCATGTTCAGTCCATGGGCCGCTTATTGCTCACCCCCAGCATATGTGGTGACTTGATAGCATGACAGTGAATCAATTCAACTATGTATTGAGATAGACCGGGTCAAATGGACAAAGACGTTCCCGAGTAAGCTGTTAGCCTCAAACACAAAAAGTAAACTTACAAAATTAAGACTTTCACTATCTGGACTTCTCCAGAACCACCAGAAATTATCACTCCAGTCCAGGATGGGTGAGGGGAGTGGTGAGGAGGCCAAATGAACTTTAGAACTAAATGAATACTGCCATGCTTGATGTGCATATTCTGAAAAACAGCTAACGGAAAAGATGTTACTCTGCAGAAAAAAAGAGTGATGGGGATTTGATAGCAGCCTTCAACTTCCTGAAGGGGGGTTCCAAAGAGAATGAAGAGAGGCTGTTCTCAGTAGTGAGAGATGGTAAAAGAAGGAGCAATGGCCTCAAGTTGCAGTGGGGAAGGTCTAGGTTGGATATTAAGAGAAACTATTTCAATAGGAGAGTGGTGAAGTACTGGAATGGGAGGTGGTGGAATCTCCATCCCTAGAGGTTTTTAAATCCCAGCTTGACACGGCCCTGGCTGGGATGGTTTAGTTGGGGTTGGTCCTGCTTTGGGAAGGGGGCTGGACTCCATGACCTCCTGAGGTCTCTTCCAGACCTAGGATTCTATGACTAGCAAACATACAAAAAGTATACAACGATAAAGTGGCATGGAGACTGACAAATATAGGAGAGAAGACAAAGAATTGAGCAGATTCAAAGGCAGACTAGAGGAGAAGCATGAATACATCAGGGCAAAATGCAAGGAACTTGAGAATTACCAAGAAAGTAATAAAATAAAAGGTACATTTATAGCAGTGAGACTTCTTACTAAAAAGCTTTTTTCCCATGACTAAGCATACTAAAAAGTCATGATGGCAGAGTTCTTATTGTGGGTTATGTGAAGAGATCAAAAACATTACTATGCCAATCTGTATGCCTCAAGAACCACTTACAATACTAGACAACAGAAAAAGAGAGCATGGCGCTAGAGCCATCAATCCTGAGGGAAGTGATATAGATAGTTATGAAAATGAAGTCTGGGGAAAACCTCAGGGTTAGATAACTTATGAGCAGAATTGCTAAAAATGATCAGTTACCACACTATTGATAGCATCTGGACAATTTGCAATGATATGTGAATGGTTTCTGCCCTTACCAGAGAAGGGGATTATAACAATGTGCAGTAACTGTGGTACCATCTCCCAGGTGCTGCACATGAGTAAAGTACTACTCTCTGTAGTTGAGGATTGCATGAAGCCAATGAGAACTACAACAAGCTAGTTTCAGATGGACATGACTGATCAAATCACAAATAGACCATAATACCATTGAAAAATGAGAGGAGTATAATGCTCCATTGAGCATTCTGGAGCATTTAATATTGCCTGACTTGACTGTCTCTGGAGGATACAGACAAGGTGGGTGAGGGAATATCTTTTATTGGACTAGCTTCGGTTGGTCAGACAAAATTTCATGTTTACAAAAAGCTCATCTTCCAAAGATAGCAGAGATGAGGATTCCAGAGTAGTTCACTGAACTCCTCTCCCAGTCTCTACTGTCAACAGAGCCTGGAGTGAACAGCAACAGCCAACAATGACTGGTTTTCCACTGGGCAAGGTATGAGACAAGGATGAATTCTGTCCTCAAGTCTTTCCAAAATGTGCAGAGAATTTATCATGAGACAGCTCTTAGAAGGTTTTGAGAAAGTGGAAGGAGCAGGGTATTCCTGTAGTCAGCTTCAGATATGCCAATAATAATGCTCTGTGCTGCAACCACTGATGAAATGCAATGAATGCTGAGTCAGTAGAAATGGTGAGGAAGATGGATTATCCTTTCAGTGTGGCAAAAATGAAATGCATGTACATTTATATGATCAATAATAGGATGCTTTTAACAGTCAAGGTGTAGACATGCTAGACTAATTTAACTAAAATTATACATATCTAAGGAGGTGGTTCTAAAAAATCAGAAGAATATTGGGAATAGCTCATTCAAACATGGCCTCCATTATGAATGTGTGGAAAAATTGTAACATCATTAGGAATACAAAGGTTCAACTAGTGAAGGGTTTAATTTCTCCATATGAACTTCTGGAGGTGAATCCTTGAAATGAATGTTGCTGACACGGAAAAAAAAAATAAGCCTTTGAAATATGGTGCTGGTAGAGGCCTTGCTTACCTGCAGGACAGAACCTCAGACAGAAAAATGTTAGAAATATTATTAGAAGCAGATTCTGGCCTTAGTAATCAACAGCTGCAAATGTGTGCACATGGGTCACAGTGTAATGTCTACACTACAGCATTATTTCGAAATATCTTATTTCAAAATAACGCATCTAGACACAAAATGCATTTCAAAATAGCATTTTGCCATTTCGAAATAGCACATCCACACTGATAGGACACTGAATCGCATTTAAAGCTTGCTGGAACCAGTTCTGGCAGGGCATCAGGTCAGGAGTTGCCTTGTGTGGCTGCTGCCTGAGGCTATCGGAGGCCTGTGCTTAAAGGGACACCCCCTGGACAGCCAGTTCTCAAGTTTCTCTCCTTGCTTGCCTATCTCGCTGAGAGACAGCAAAGCATTTTTCCTCTGAATGCTCTGGTTGCCTTCACTCAGGACACCACAGCACTCTGCCGCATGGAGCCGGAGCTGCTCCTGGGCACTCTGGTGCTTCTCCTGGATGTGTTGCTGCGAGCCTGGCAGCATGTTCTGCAGGCAGTAACAGTCTCCCTGGTGTACTCCAATGGGGACTTGTGCCTCATTTCTCCCTCACGTCCTTCCACTTACCCCTCCATAATCTCCCTTCCTGTTGTACAATAAAAGACACGTGTTCATTACAACAAAGTCTCTTTATTGAACAAAACTGGGGTGTGGGGAGGGAGTGAGACTGGGGAAAGAAGGTGGAAGAGGGGGAGGCAAGGAGAGGAAGGGGGAGGAGTAGCTCAGGGTTGGGGTTCTTGCCGGCCCAACTGTCTCCCAGTATTGCGGGGGCCTTGGCATCCCTGGGGGGGTGGAGGAAGAAGCAGGAGGGTGGAGAAGGAGTGGGAAGAGGAGCGGTGGCTGGGGAGGCAGCAGAGGCAAGAGCAGCAGGAGGTAGCAAGCTCTGCACCAGGAACTGCTCCCTCTGGAGCTCCAGGTCTTCCTGCATCCAGTGGTCAAGGGTGTGGTGCAGGGCTCGCAGTGCCCTCAGGTGCTCCTGCTGGTACTCCTCCACTGCATGGGTGGGCCTGCGGAGTTCTCGGGTGCAGGAGGATGTCCCAGGTGGTGTGGTACACCCTGCACTAGCAGCTGCTGCAGCTGTGGAGAAACAAGAGAAGTGGTCAGTTATCCCTGGGGACACAGCCCCCCTCTACAAGGCAAGAATGACAGTTCTCTGCACCATTAGACCTGATGTGCTTGCACAGAGGCCATGTTCAAGATGTCCTGCTATCCCCGGGAGTGGGAGCTGCCCTTGGACTGCACCCATGCCCCGGTGCTGTATATAGAGTCGGTATGGGAGGGGAGATGTCCCCTGCCTCTGTGTAGAGGGGGTTTGGGAAGGGAGGGCATCCTCCTGTGTCCCACCCCAGGGTAAGGTGCATGTCATAGCCACACGTGCATGTGAGGAGACATCAGGCCAAGGCCCCTGTGTTACAGCCCCAGGATGCGGTCCAGGGCATCAAAATAGGGTCAGCTCTCTGGGTCTGCCCCTGTTTGAGAGCTGCCCCCTGTGGCCCTGGCATAGGTCTTCTGCAGCTCCTTAATTTTCATCCAAACCTGCTCCTGGGTTCGGATATGGTCTTTGGTGGCCACGCTGGCAGTCATCCTGCTGTAGATGGCTGCGTTCCTCCCATCTAGTGTGGAGATCATGGACATTGGAGGCATCCCCCCAACCTCAATCAGGTCCATGATCTCCGCACTGGACCAGGAAGGCGCCCACCTTCTCCGGCCCCTAGCAGACTCCTGGGAGCTGGGGGACTGGGCCTGGGGAGCGGTGGAAGGCTGGCTGGCACTAGCTGCCTGGCTCATGCTGGGGCCACTGGGTCAGGGGCAGTGAATACTGGCTCTGGGCTGGCAGGCCTGGAGCTGGCTCAGACACTGTGGCCAGATTCTACCCCTTTAAGGGCTCCAGGAAGGGGAGGAGAAGAGGAGTTTTCCTGGTTGTGTTATTCATAAAAAGGAATTTGAAATGAGTAGTGTGTGTATGCGTAACTGTCTTATGGTAAAAATTGGTCCTGGATTCCCAAGGAGAGAGAGAAAGTGAATCCTTATTAATGCTTTTAATTTTAGCATTGTAGGAGTCCTGTTGGAAATCAGCTGTGGTGGTTTTTAAAGATGAGTGCTCATGGTTACTGCAAAGTTTGTTGGAGAAATTCTGTCACGGAATTAATTGGTAAGGAAATAGACTTACCTTCCCTCTACATAGATTACATACACATGAATGGTCACAGGTGACTGGCTGAAAAGGATTATGTGAGAATAGAAACACCTATATTCACAATCTTATCTGCTTGTCAAGATATATGTGGACTGAAACGAAATTCAATTTTTAACTGCTATGGTGGTTTGGTTGTCTCGCTTTTAACAAATAATTCAATTAAAAAGCTTTCTGAAGAACAAAAGCTGTCTTAAGTCTGACCTGTATTTCAGGTATAATGTATTTGTTAGAGAACTTGAACAAGAACAACCTGTAATAAGTTTGTTTAAACCACTCGGTGGTCAGTGTGTCATGTACAGAACCGAGTGAGAAATGGAGTCCCCACCTGTGAGAATTCACTACATTTTAAAAAAATCCTGTTTTACCCTCTCCTTACCCCCTTATGGACCTCAGACACCGTCTCAATGAAAATTTCTCACAATAGAATGTTGTCTGTGAAAAGTTTTGGTTTTGACAAACTGATACTTTCTGACTTAAAAAAAAAAAATAGAAAATTCCCTGCCAGCTCCACTTGTTTTTCTTCAACAAAGGATGAACCTGCACTAGAGATCCTGACTCCTTAGCTTAAGTTGCAACAAAGACTCCTGCCTTAAGCTCTGTCAGTCAATCAGTCAGTCCCTGCTGTGTCAGCCAAGATGGCAGCCACCAGTCTTTCAGGGAAATCAGTTTAAAAACACCATTTTCCATCCTCTTTATCTAGCAGAGCACAGGACTGTGCTGCTATTCTCTGTTTGACAGCAGAGCTGCACCTTAAACAACAATAACCATTAAAACGATCTTGGTTCCCATAGCCAGGAACACCAGCAGAAACATGAGTGTTTTGTTCTGGTTTTTATTTGACATAGTATTGCCTGCAGGTACTGTCACAACCTTCAGAATAAGTCCTCAAGGACTTTTGAGTCCAGGGTTGTGAATCAGTCTTATAAATATCCAAACATTGTGTTGGGTTTATCTAACAGGAATGCCCTGTCATATGATGACTCATGACTTGTTGAAGGGCTAGTAAGCTTTAACATGACACGTTTTTGAATTTACAGCATGCTTTGTTAATCAGGTTGTGGCCTTTAAAAAGTCACAACTTTGAATGATTTAAGAGCAAGTTGTACATGAATAGCATACAGATGATAAAAACCAGTCTGTTTATGTCTTCTCCAGACCATGATAACATTCAAATAGACACCAGTGTGTTAATATTGGAATAAAAATATGGACAGAACATTAGCCAGGTTATCTGTCAGCTGTGGTCAGGTTCTGTTTAAATCATGAAGTTCATATACAGTAAGTATGTTACTGCATAGAATTGGGAGAATTAGTCTTGTTATAACAATTCAGGAGAAGTTAGGCTGCATTTAAGCATCCATCTTGTTAGAACTGGTCACTTTTACATAAAAAGGGCATGCTGTACAGACAAGATAACTGACAAAGGGAAAGCTTTGTCACATTCACACTATGGCAACTGCTATCATATTCGGAGTACCACTCAGCATATAAATAGAGAGAAGGCTGGACTAGCGGGGCCTCTTGAGGTCCCTTCCAGCCTGACGTGTATGATTCTATGAGCTATGATATATTATTGTGATATTAATATACACAGTCCTCCATGTTTTTACACTACTTGATTCAATTTTCAATTCCTATCCTAAAGCTGTAAGCAGTGTTAGACTGAGGCTGAGAAGATGCATGTTCATCAAGAAAGGATCAGTAAGGAATACAAAAGCTCCATCTTCCTTGACCACAAAATGATAAAACTAAGTAACATTGCAACATAAAGAAAAGAAAAAAAAGATGATCAGGCAACGGTGACTTAATGTGCCACATGAGCTGATGATGTGCATTCGGCTCCTTCCAAAGAGTGGACTGATCCATTAAAAATACACCCCATGTGATTATATCACAGCACAAGGAATCCAAAGAGCAAATTTGAGTTCCCTCTGTCACAGGCCTGGGGCAAATTATACTGATCCAATTTCTAAAAACAACTAATCAGAGAACTATTTCCTCCTGAAATGGAGATTACTCCCTCCCCCGCCATGTTCTTTTCAATGAATGGATCCCAAGACGGGCTGTCTGCAGTCTTGCATCAGTGGCATATTTAAAGTCTGATGCCATATGACTCTTGAGATCTAGAAATGGGAATTTTAGATCACTAGAAAGAGGAGTTCCCCATCTTTCTAATGAGAGACATAACTCTTGTTTGTAGCCACGTAAAATGCCAAGACATAAGGCTTTAAAACTGTACATTGAAAAGTTGCTGAAGTGATTTTAGAAGTTTGCAAGTTTATAATTTGGTTTATAATTTTCTTCCCTTATGAGATCTGTATAATTGAATACCTAGCGCTGGAATCTCTGTACCAATTCCCCTCAGAGCTGTATTTCAGTTGCTCCATTGGTAGCCAGAGGTTTGTGTCTCCCCATATGAATTGTGTGGAACACTCACCAGTCACGCAGATCTCAGGGGAAGTCCTTAAAGTTCTGGTCTCTCAGTAGCTTGGTCCCTTGATAGCAATCGTCTTTCCTGACAGAACGAGGCATCTTTGGACTCTCTCTATCAAGGATCATTTTATCCAGGGCTGCTCTGGGGAGCCCTTTCTGCTATGAAGGGTGATTCTTAGGAAAGGCAATGTGGTCCCGGACTGAATTATTGCTCCTGACTAAATTCTTCTGGGATGAAGGTGGGACGTGTGTCCTTCCCCTCACCATATCCTCTTGCACAGATCCCTGAACCAGCAGAGAACACTCTACGGGGTGAAATGGAAGGGAAGAATGGTGTAATGAAGATAGCCAAGTGTCCATCTATATGGGATTATGAACAAGGATCCCTCCTTTCCTATCATAACTAATGCAACCTGAAGATGTATAATAACCCCCAATCATTTTGAGCTCTCTAAGACATTTCTAAAATACCTTTCCAGATGTGGCCGCTACAGAGTGTATGGTGATGTGCAGTGGTAAAAAAGTTACCTTGCTGCTCATGACGTGAATAAGACATGCAAAGCATAACCACTCACGAGTAAAGCAGCCACCCCAAATTCAGTGACAAAACCTTTGTTCCAGGCTACACTGTTCTGGATACCATTTATATAATGCAGTAACAGTGTTTTCCGTGCTATAACTTTCAGTGGCTGGCTCAGAAGCTCCATATCTTTTTCACGAAGGCAACTGAAAGCTGTAGCACAAAGAGTTATTCTATGTGTAGCTCATTAAAAGCCCTTAATCTGCAAAGGTGAGGGCTGTGATATACTTTCATTCACCTCATGTTTTCACCCAATGCGAATGGGCTGCCCTGGCTCTCTCCTTCAAACAGGACAAAGTCAACACTCTCCTTTATAGCATCTCTCTTTGCAAATTACCGAAGGGAGTCCAAAGAAGTAGGAAAGGGGGGGAAATTGGAGGAAAGTTGCATGCATTCCCATGCCAGAATTTCTTTGTATATCTCAGGAGAGGCAGGTGCATTTGTGACTGCATCCCTTTAGATGGCATCCCTTTTGTTGTCAGTGTTATTCAGAAGAGCACATTGGGTCTCACTGACCTTGCCAACATCACATTGTCACATGGATGAACTCTCTCAAAACACGTCTCTGCTGTATTCATTACAAATCGAAGGTTTGTTGTGGAAACATTTGCGCCCCTCTCTTTCCACCAATTTCCTTTCTCCCCTCCCCTATAAACATGTTGCCATGGTGAGGAAAATCTCATTCTCTGTCTGAATCCCCCGTGTAACAATTACAGTACTTCAGGATATTGCAATGCTGGATGATCTGTTCCATTCTCCTGTCTACTATATGAGAAGGGTCCATTTCAAACCCCCAGGGTTCTGATATAACTGTTAGGGTTTGTGCATTTACCTTTCACCGTCTCCTTCCTGGGAAGGGCTGATGGTGTTCAGTTTCCTCTTGGCTTATGGATACCCAGAATTTACTGCATGCTACCCATCTGTCCAGCATGAATGTGATATTTCTGAGCACAAGGAAGTAAAGGTTGACCCTCTCTAGTCTGGCACCCTTGGGATCTGACCCATGCTGAACCAGAGAATTTGCTGGACCATGGGAGGTCAATATTGTCTAGCAGTATCACCAACACTTCCACTGCTTACTGGACACTTAGCTGTAATTTACCCCAAATATCTTCTAAGTAATGGCATAGAACACTAAGAGCCAGGGCTGGTGGCTGTGGGACTGTGGGGAAACCTGGTTATACCCATGATAAGTGGATATCTGGCTAACTGAAATCATACCGGGCCACAGATATTGCTGGACCAGAGAGTGCTGGGTGAGAGATGTTCAACCTGTACTTGTTAAAGTGTGATTCTGAGAATTGCTGAGCACCTACAACTCCCATTGACATCAGTAAAAGTCCCCACCTCTTGGAATCTGTCCATTTCACATGGAATGGGCATCAATTGTTGACTCAGTGGAGAAGTGTTGTCCAGGTAAACTCACTGTCAGTCCTAAGGAAAGCTATGGAATGCACTGAGAAAAGAGAAGCTCTAGTGAGTATTGCTGGGTTAACCTCTGTCTGAATTGCTTTAAGCCCTCTCTTTGATGTGCATGAAATGGGTATTTATTGTTCTAATGTTACTTATGCCTACTGAGGATCTGTAATATGAGTGCCTTATGATTGTTTGTTATTTATAGTGCTGCGGCACCCAGAGGCCCCCATCACAGATCAGAACCTCATTGTGCAAGATGCTATGCAAACACTTAAGAAATAGACCGTCCCTGCCCCCAAAGAATATGCAATAGAAACATAAGTTAAAGTAAAAGCTTGTAAGATTTTCTAACTAGCTAGTAGAATGGAAAAGCTAGATTGTGAAAACTGAGGAAGCAGTGACCTATGTCAGTGGGGATTCATCCATATCTTACTATTTGAGATAGTTTTGTGAATTCCCCTGCACCAGATATCTGTCTGAATGTGAGGTTTTTTAAAACAATTCCAGGAGGACTTTTGTGTCAGATACAAAGTGTAAAGGGCAAGTCTACACAATTCCTCAACCAAATTCATGTTCAGAAGTTCCTCTGTATATCACTTATATACAGAGATTATTGTTTAAGGTTCACTTTCTTTTTCTGTGTGTGATATCCAACTTTGTTGCTATGTTGATATCCAACTTTGTTGCTATGTTGAAGAACTCTGTTCTCATCTGAAGAAGTGGGTTTTGCCCACAAGAGCTCATGATACTCTCTCTCTATTTTTGTTAGTGTCTAAGGTGCTACAGGACTACCCGTCTTTTTATGTTGAAGAGAGATTATTTTAAAGCACAGACCTACTGACCTGTCTTTTCAGATATTACCATATATTAGAGCTATATATTGTTTCATACATTAATAAACTGAATACATTAATGCTACTGTATTTTGAGCACACCACTTGAATCTGAAATAGATGGTGGTTGGCTCTTGTGGTTTTGGGAGCAGTAAAGGTAGTTTCCAATGCATAGGATGTCTGGGGGAACTGCACTGTAGCAGACAGAGTTCTGTTAAGCAGAGGAAGACAGACCTGTGCCACTGAATAAATGCCCTACGTGATTACTGAATACCATCACTGTCCAGTTGTTGGGATTTTTTTAATGAATACCATCTGCTCTGTCTATACTGCTCCCATCTCAAAGTGTGTGTGGTTACTGCTCAAAGGGAAAAGGATTTTTAAATGCCATTACATGGTCTATAAATATCCCTCCTTCTTTTTTGTCTGGTCTCTTCTACTGATGCATTGCCTGGCCTCAGTCGCTCTACAACAACAATTTCTATTCAGAATATGCTTATAAATCAATTATATTCCCAATTAAATATGACTTGCTGCCTTTGCTGAGTCCATCTGAGCAATCTGAATGTAGTCTTGGCTCAGAAACTTGGTTTTACATGCTGATTTTTTTTTTTTTGTATCTTTTTCCTTCATCAAAAGAGGGGAGGAGGTAAATCGGTGGTGTTCAGAATCTCCTTGACTATTATGAGCAGATAGGCAACCTTGAAGCACGGACATGCTTTTTCATCAGAAATAGTTCTGTCGTGCGCTATTCACTGCTACACAAAGAACAATTCTTTTTTAGTAACATATTTGTTATTTTACCGGACTGCTCTTTGTGAACTTCAAAAGGTTGATAAGGCAGGGTTGAATAAGAATCGAAAGATTTGAATACTGTGAAAAGTAAATTCACACTTACCTAAATATCTTTGCTGTAGATATGTAGTAGGCTGCAAATATGGCATTTCAAGAATTTTTCAAGTCTCAGACTTTCTTTTGTAAGATTTCAAGTACCTTCTGTTTTTGTATTTCACTATAATTTTGATCATTACAATTCAACCCAAGTCAGTTAATGAGCACACTTGCAAATTTTAAAAAGACTTAATTAACTGGCTTTTTTCACAGCTCAAGGACTTATGCTCAGTTAAAGCTAGAGAGACGTTTGAGGTCAGTGGTGTTTTTATCTGAACAAATTTCAGTCCCTACTTTTTGCTCATAGATCCATGAGGAATTCTGTGGCTTTGGTTTGCATTGCTAGGTCTTACTTGGAGTGTTGCATTTCAAATCAGCCTGAAATACAATTTTGCAACACTCAGTTTTGAATGGCTCCCTTGTTAACCAAGATTGAACTATAGATTTTTCTCCTTTAAGGATCTTCATTCACCTCTTCTGTGTCCTCTTTTCAGCTGAGACAACAAGCCAAAAATAATTTAAAAACTTTGTTTTACAGCAATGGGATAGTTTCAGAGTACATTTTTGTAGCATAACATTAATTTCCTGCACACAAATCTAATTCACAGCTTGGTAGATAATTAATTCCAAATAATACAAAATTCACATATCAAATTTTTCCTGCTAAGTAATGATGAGAGTAACTTTGTGGGTATGTCAGTATAGCAAATATTTTATCTACACCTGTGTGCATTCTACCTAGAACCAGTTGAATTATTCATGACAAATAATACTCCTTGCATATTCAGCACTTATTCTTCTGTGCAAATACTTTACCTAATCTAGATTTCTGGTAATGGACTTCTTTGTGTTTGCCAAAACATTGGGCAGAACAATAGTCAGCCTATGGCTTGCTTAAAAACTTGGCTGACTTGTGTTTTATGATGTGTATTTAGTCAATTAAAAGTATGTCTACATTTTGACCTAGAAGGATAATTCCCTGCGCAGGTACACTTACCAATCAGAATCATAGGGTTGGAAAAGACCTCAGGAGGTCAAGTCCAACTGCCTGCTAAAAGCAGGACCAATCTCAACTAAATCATCCCAGCCAGGGATTTGTCAAGCTGGAACTTAAAAACATCAAAGTGCCAGCAGGCCAAAAATAGTAGGAGCTGTGGTGTGAGCATCAGGGGGAGTTAGGTACCCTGATCACATATTCATTTGATATGCTACACATCTAATTAGGGAAGGTCCAACCTATTTTTTGTATGTTAGCTCAGTCAGAGCTACTGTGGGTATGTCTCCTCATGCTGAGAATTACAACCCCAGACAGAAGCATGAACATGCCCAAGGTCAGGTGACTTTTGTTTGATTCCTGAATGGATGATTGACTCTCTTTAAAACTGGAGAAAAATCAATGACTAATAATGAATGGCATGTGGCAAACAGGCACTTTCCAGCAATAACGATTAGAAGCACATTCTTTGTGTTAAAATTTATGAAGGTTTTGGATTTTCAGTGAAAGTCACAGGGATCTTCATGGCTGCTCAAGTAGTCCTGTATAACAAACAGCATGATCCATGAACAATTCTGAACCAAATCCAGTACTTTTATTCATGAACATAGCCACAAACGTTTTAATATACGGTCAGCATTAACTGTCCAGGTCTTTTTCCAGGTCATGCATCCTGACAGGTTTGTGTGAGGCTACTTTGGATAAGCATCAGCCCTGTCTTGTTTTCACTCAGGTGTCTTTTTTTTTTTTTTTGGTTAAGATAAAAAATAAAATCAGGAAATTCAAGAGTATATTTCATAGGACTCAGGGAACCAGCCTTCTGAGCTTAATGGAACAAATTATACTGTCTGTTTTGGATATCACTTTCTGCTACATTGGGGCTAGATAAAAGATAAATGGTGCTCATAAATAGAGAAACAACCCTAGAGGCAAAAGAGAGAAGTCAGCTCTGTGATCAACTAATCCATATGTAACTGCTTTCCTAGCACTCCATCTCTGCAACAGCTGTTCACCAAAGGTTAGAGTTTACAGTCAACCAGGGCAGCCTTCTGCTCTCCTTTACGTGACGTGATGCATATTTTAAGGAATTTGCATCATTAACATGATTGAGGATAGTTTCCCAGGTCTTTTCATCTTTGCCTAAAGAGCTGCACAGCTCTAGGCATTTTTCCTGCCCTTAGTGAGCTTCATTACATGCACCAGTCCCAATCCATTCTGTTCCATCACATCATTTAACTTTTTTATTGGATTATTTATTGTAACATTGTGGCATTAGGCTATCAAATAACAGTGACATGCAAAATAACTTACTCAATTTCCCCTGTGTGCGTGCTCTCCTCTTTCCATCCTTTCTCTACGAGCTCCTAAGAGAGAGGGGCATGACTAGGAAGAGTAGAAACAGGGTGGAAGTAGGCCAGAGATGAGAGCAGTTACAATAGGAAAGCTGCAGGCCACTACTTGGTAAAGTATGGAACCCAGGGAAGAAGACAGGCCTGGATTCCCCTGCCAACCACCACAGAGTGGTATTGCTATAGTGACCGCTGCAGGGGTGGTATAGTCAGGGCAGCAAGCATGAGGCCTGATGGTGCTTGTGGAGAGAAACTTTGAATGACTCCTCCAGAAGGGAAAACCATGTGGTGACCAGGCTTGGATGGCTGAGTCACGAAGAGGAATCTGCTTCTCCCGGAAGAAGAGTGGGATGGCAGACAGAAAACGGAGTGGAACCACACTAGGAAGAGGGGCTGGTAAGCTGTGAGTAGAGGAGCCCATCTCAGTACGGGATTCAACTTTTCCAAAATTTTTGTAGTCTCTGGTTTTGTAAATGAAACTTATCCATAAAGAATTTTTCCAGAGGCCAAAGCTGCAGAGCCGGTTTCTGATGTAAATTCATACAATATTAGAACTAGAAAGGACCTCGAGAGATCATCAAGTCTTGTCCGCTGCCCTCGCATCAGGACCAAGCCCAGTCTATATCATCCCTGATGGATGTCTGTCTAACCTGCTCTTAAATATCTCTAGTGATGGAGATTCTACAACCTCCCTAGGCAATTTATTCCTGGGTTTAACCACCCTGACAGCTAAGAAGTTTTTCCTAATGTCCAACCTAAACCTCCCTTGCTGAAGTGTAAGCCCATTGCTTCTTGTCCCATCATCAGAGACCAAGGAGAACAATTTCCCCCCCTCCTCCCTGTGACACCCTTTTAGAAACCTGAAAATCACTGTTATCTCTCCTTTGTCTTCTCTTTTCCAAACTAAACAAGCCAAATTCCTTCAGCCTTGCCTCATAGCTCATGGTTTTTAGACCGACCTTTAATCATTGCAACACCGGTACATAAAGCTACAAACCCTTCCAAAAAGTGATGAGATTTTCAATGGTGGCTTAAATTCTACCATATCTACTTTATTTTTCTTCAAAAAGGGGAAAAAAATAAGAAAAAAGAAACAGAATGACTCGTGCGTATCCGCAGTAAAAACCCATATGCTCTTCTCCAAGCGTAAATTAATTTACTACAGCTCGGCCTTATTGCTCTCTTTAAATAAAATAAATAAAACCATCTTGTTGACTGTGGAGATCATTACTGTTTGTCCTCAAGCTATTTAAACACCAAAATTAATATTGTTTATCTGGGGGGGGGGATGCCTCTCCAATTTAATTCCTCCCATGTACAAGAAACAGATTAATAGGTACCTAAGATGGTTTAATTTATTTTGACAGCAAATACTTATCTCTAATCTTCTGCAGCATCCTGACAGTCCTCTCACCTTGCAGATCTCCTGTGTTTTCCTCTTCTTCCCTTGTTTACAGAAACAAGAAGGCCAGCGTTAAGACGGCAGGCGGTTTGCATTTTAATACAGTATTTTATTGCCTAAACACACAGCAAAATAATTTGCTGCATTCCATATTTTCTGTATAACAAGGGTAGATCACCTGAATTTCCAGGAATCAAAGACTAACTGCAAGAAAAATGAAGGATACTGCTTATTTTGAAGGGACACCATCCTCAGTTTTTGAACCAGGGTAGAAAAATATAAATTTACATTAGAAGATTTACCTGGCATTGCCCAGGTCTCTCCTGGGGTAGGGGTGATGCTGCACATTGTGGCTGCTGGCTTCTTCCTGGGTTGGCCCAGAGTGGGAGGCAGGCCATGTGGCAGGCAGCTGCCCCGCAGCAGGGCAGGTACCATGCAGCCCTGGCCCTAGCTTCAGCCCTTCCTCAGGGCTGGAGCTGTGGGCCACATTGCAGGCAGCTGCTCCTCCACTGGCCCCAGCCAGGCCAAAGCCCGAGCCACGTTGTGAGTGGCTGCTCCTCAGGTGGTCTGGGGTGGGGCCAAAGCTGAAGCGGTGTGCACAGCTGTGTGGCAAATGGCAGCTGCTTTGGCAGCCTCAGCAGGGGCCAGAGTCGGAGGCCACGTGGCAGGTGGTGGCTGCTCCAGTGGTCCCAGCTGGGGTGGGAGCTGATCCTGCCACGCTGGAGCATCCCTGCCTGTGGTGTGCCAGGCCCCACAGAGCTGGAGCAGCCTGCTGGTTGATCATAAGTACTAAGCATCACCCAATAAGGGTGATGTTAACCATTCACATCCTTGTTTTGAATAGGAGTTTAATAGTTGGGCTTTATTTTATATTGATTTTGTGTGTGTGCACGCATGCTAAGTTGGTTTTTGGTTTTAGACCACCCAGCTGGTGACCTTTTTTGAGCTTTTAAAAGATTTTAAGTAAGACATATTATTTTTTGTATATTATAGGAATACCTATAATTATTTTTAATTTTTTGTTAGAAAGATATTTTTTGTTTTAGTTGCTTTATTGTTGACAAAGGGCTTTAGGGTGTTTATTTTGGGTTTCTCTTTTTATTTTCACTTATTCTTAATTATTAATATTAATAATTAAGGGAAAAGAGTTTAAACTTTGTGAAAGCATCAGGACACTTGAAGAGTTAACTAATAAAGTTAAGGCTGTCAGTAGATACTCGCTGTTAGTTTTGCAACCGTAAATAAAATATTTGAATGGATTTTTAGTGGAATTTTTAAAAAGCTGAATTATTTTATATTTCTTTGTTTTTTTTAAATGTGAGGTCCCTTGCTATGTTTATTATGAGAGACTAAATATTTTAAACTTTCTTGGCTTACCTTTTATTACATGGAGTTTCAATTTTTTTTTGTTTTGTTTTCAAAATGATTTTCGACTTTCAAAGAGCTTTGGGGGCAGTACGTGTAAATTGCAAATTATGAACAAATGACTCATTTACGTTGCTTACATTTCTAAACTTTTTCATTTTTATATGTAAGCTTTGGACCAAGGTTGTTTTCTTTTTCCAGCCGAGATCTCTTTTGGCCTGGGCTTTGATAACTTCTGTATTTTAGCAATGTTTAGTTCCATCTTTTCCTTCTGTGTTTCATTTAGCTGATCTTGACTAAATTTTTAATAGTTAAACAATTTAAATGGGATTGTTCAGGTTCCTGCTGCAAACATCCCAATTCATTATTTAAAGGCTTATTTGTTAGGAAGCACCCGTTTCCTTCAGAATGACTGTAAGGCCTTCTGTGGTGTGTGTGGTGACAAATCACATAGTGCAAGGGTGGTCAATAAGTAGATTGTGAGACAAAAACAGTACATTGGCAGTTAGGGTCAGCCATAATAATAAGGATGCATGGGTGAAAGTGCTGATTTAACAGCTCTTTTTATTCTTTGTGACAGGGAAAGGGCTGTTTTAGTGTTTTTTCTTCCATAACATTTTAGTTATATATGTATGTGTGTGTGTGTTAGTAGCCGGGGGAGTGCAATGGTGGCACACACCCGATCAAGCTCACATGACCTCAATATAGGTGCATAAGACAAGGTGCACTCCGCTCATAGATAGAAAATCTTAGAGGGAACCCTGGTTGTGAGAATTAAGGATTTAGCCCAGAGTTGTTACACTATATCTACCTGTTCTGTCCAAAGACAGTGAGTACAATTTTCAAAAACATCTAATTAACATGAGCTTCTATGTTCCACTAATCTTCAATGGGATGTAGGTGCCTCAGTTATGTAAGTCTACGTGAAAGTCAGTGGAACTCAAAAGCCTACATTAATTAGGTGCTTCTTAAAATTCTTCCCAATTAGATTTTTTTTTCTTTTTGAATTTTTCTTTCAGCTGCCTGGTATCACAGCAGTATGGCAGATTATGAGCCTTTAACGTGTGGGCCATGTTTTTCTCTTATAGTTCAAAATGGCCAAGTTTTGAGAAATAAAACAGCATTTATGGACATGGGAATGTAATGAGAAATCAGTTATGCTCACAGGAAAACTGTAAGCCTTGACATGTCTGTGCATCTTTGATTGTTAGATTAGATTATATATTTTTTAAAACATCGGTCTGGGGCTAGAAGTAGCTTGAACATTGAACTGTTCGGATAGGAACATCAAACTGATTTCTTTTGACTTTTGACTAAGGTGTCACTGAAATATGATTTACTAAGCTGTCACTTTTTTTTTTTATTTCTGGCAGGCATTTCAAAACATCCGATAAGGGTCTGAATTAATTGTATAATAAGGTCACATCAAACTACATATTCGAATATTTAGACAATGCTACGCAAACACTTTTGGTCATGCAGTCAATTATTCGCTGTGTAGAATCGCCTATTAGCAAGATCACAATGTCAGTGCATTTTCATGGAAATTGAGTTTGACTTTGTAGATCTGCTAGCTTGGAATAATTTTCTTCTCAATGGGATATTGGGGCATGACTTAGATTCCAAAACAAGTAGGAAAATTGAAGGCTATTTTGCTGCTGCTTATTTTTTTAATCTTCCTTGTGGAAAAACTGATTAAGTCTTTTTCTAACCATCTCTCTCCAGAGGTCTCATTTACTACTAACAAAATTTAACTTTGGCTTTGAACTGCATGAAATGGCAACACAAGCAAGATTTTAATGATTACCTGGTTATATTTAACATCTTTAAAAAAGTCTTGTTTTGGAAGCTCAAAATAATTGAAAATATATTGTATTTAAATTATGCATGCTGTGTAGAATTGGAGCACAATCAGAATAAAATGCTTTTTGGTAAAACCAGCTCTCTGAAATAAAATTTTTGTATGGATATGAATATCAAGCACAAATCTTTAAAAATTCATCATCTTTATACACACATACATAAAAGGCTGATTTTTCTGTATACATGAAACCCATCTGCTTCAGAAGCCAGTATGATTCATATGAGTCCTCTCTGTGGAGAAGGCATTTATTTGTCTTGTCTTCTGACAGGATAATAACAAAGAACATGTTAACTCTATTAATTCTATTAAGAGCCCAACTACTTGAAGTGCTCTTCCTATCTCTGTCCCTCCTATGGGTAAACTGTTCTGTATAGCATCACATGACTACTATGCATCACCTGATCCAGAATAGCCTGAAAACAATGCATCAGAGCTTCATTTTATTTCATATTTGCTTGCCTTGGATTCACCACATTGTAAAGGAGTTCAATTTTATAAATAACAGGGGAGGGACCACCTGTTCTGTTCATTCCCTCTGGGGCACCTGGCAGTGGCCACTGTCGGAAGACAGGATACCGGGGTAAATGGACCTTTGATCTGACCCAGTAGGGAATTTCTTATATTTCTAATTATGTAATTATAAATTGATGCATGCCAATAAATTATCACCAGACTGATACAGACTATGCCATAATTATTCATGGGAGTATCATGGTCTATCACTTAAAGAATGCACTGGTTGAACCTCTGTAATCTGGAACCATGGATATTGCTGGACCAGAGAATCCCAGTGGCTGGGTGTGGAGGCCAGCCGGTGTCAGCCAGCAGTACATCTGTGCTGGTGGCTAGGGTCAAGCCAGGACAGGGAGTGCAGCAAGAGCTCTGGGCAGACCAGAAGTGCTGCAGGCTGTTGCCAGAGGCCTGGTCAAGAGCCAGGAGTCTAGCTAGACTGGCATCCACAGGCAGGGCCAGCGACTGGGAGGCCGGCTGGCCAGGAGCACAGGCAGGGGCCAGGAGCCCTCTTGGGGCCTGAAGCAGAGCCCAGTGGCAGGAGCTGTTGGCTGATAGGAGAGCACTGGTCTCCCCTCGTCTCCCAAACTTTCTGGTTTGGGACCCCGCTCAGGTCCTCTGTATTCTGAACCAGGGAGGTCCAAACTATAGCATCTGTGGTTCGAATTCATGTCACCATGTGATGAGAATCAAAACATCCAATGTGTTCTGACTCCTGGACCACTTAAATGGTTGGATAGCAGCCTGTCCTCTCTCCTTGTCCTTGTCGAATTAGCCATATTGCAGTAATTGTCAGCAATGGTGCATAATATGAGCAATGGAAGTGCTCATATACTCAAGTTGTGGGCATTTTTTTTACTGTTTTTGCTTGAAAAACTGCTTTTGCGTAGGTACATGAACTCTTTTTTTGAAAAAAAAAAAAACTTTGGAACATTCACTTGTCATTATTATGAATTTACTTATGTAAAGGCTAAAAATCTAGCCCAGATTTCTGATTTTGGAGTTCACTTTTGCACTGCATTCATATAATTGGGACGATGACCCCCATTATTATACATGTTAACACATGGAGTTAAATTCAGTGCAAACTTAGATTTGATGAAAACTAGCAAAATCTTGGCCTAATGAGGCAGTGTTAGGGCTTTCTGTAAAAAAATAATAATTTTCAGAGCTCTGTGTGCCCCTTGGAAGTCCTCCTCCACTTCCTGAAGCCAAATTCCTTTATCTGTCCTGATATGCCTTGCTAAAGGGTAAGAATGGTCTATGTAAATTTTTTATAAGGCTCAACATAAAAAATTAAACCAAAATAACAAAACGTGAGTGCTCCTAATGCCATTTCAGCATCAACTGCTGCTTCTCACCTTAAAAAAAAAAAAAATCCACTCAGCAAATCCACCTCAGAACAGTTTCTTCTTGTGAACAGGAGAATGGGTTTGTCCAGGCCATTGTACAGGATGATGTCCCAGTGAGTGACAGATGTCCCTATTGGCGGGGGCTAAGACTCCTCATGTTTTGTTTATAAGGAGGTCACTCCTAATAGATTCAGTTTGAATCATTTATGTTTCTTTATAAAAAAAATTAAATATTTATGCATAAGGTTGACTAGGCTTTAAGAAACTCTAGATTTTTAAACCCACTTTAATTGTCCCATCAAACCCTGCAACAAGTCAACATTTTTTTACAGGGATGCTAAGTTTATGGAAGTCAATGACAAAGCTCCCATTGACTTTAAGGGTGTGAGATTAGAACAATAGTGCATTGCCTGCATAGATACGTTTTATATGGACCTTAACTCCTAAAAACTATTCATGGGACTAAAAAGACAAACAGTAGGGACCTTAATCCACATTTAATATGCAGAGTGGTACAATGGAATGTCAGATCTCTAATCCATTTGTAAGTTAAGTATGTACACAGTTTATTTTTCTATAGACCATCTCTTTTAAAGACCTGGTGCATTAGCTGTTGAAACTTCGCACTCACTTCCTGTTCACATCATTCAGCCTTAGATTGGACCCTGAAGTGAATTATTTAAATTTTATACTTCAACTCATTCTAAAATTTAACTATCGCTCTGCGCTAGTGTATTTTTGAATCCCAAATTATTCCTTTTAGTGTTTCACTAAATCAGATGGTATAAATGTATCTGCATTCTGCATTCTATTTCTATCACAGCAATTTGTAATAAATATAGCTGAATCTTCAATTTCCTCTTGGTGGATAAAAGCATTGGATGCATAAGAAACAGCTCAAGCTGGTTTAATATTTCCTTATTAAACCAAACACTCAAGCAAATCCCAGTGGCTTTCACAAAAAGTTAATTGTTTGGCAAGTACACAAGAATACTGCAAATCTATATGTAAGGGTTAATCTTAATCCATTCCCACTGTGTGCGCCAAAGAATGTGCAAAATTGGTGGCCTAGCAAGACCCTGATTCTACAGCAGTGAAACTCCACTAGCTCCAATCCTCCAGTTCCTGAAATGCAGAGACCTAAAGCAGAAGGATCTCCACCAACATAAGGACTATAGTGTGGGTCATCACAGCTCCTTTGCAACCCCCTTCATCCCCACCAGCATAGGTGCCATGGAGTAGGAACAGCGGACATAGCCAAAATATCTCTACAGGATCATTGGAAAAATTACCACAGGCTAGACCATATCTGAATAGTCCCAGGGGAGTAGCCGTGTTAGTCTGTCTCTGTAAAGACAACAAGGAGTCCTTTCAAAGACTAACATTTATTCAGGCATAAGCTTTCATGGATAAAAACCACTTCATCAGATACATGAAATGGTTTTTACCCACAAAAGCTTATGCCCAAATAAATCTGTTAGGCCTGGTCTATATGGGTACGTCTAGACTACAGGCTTTTGTCAACAGAGGCTTTGTCGACAGATACTGTCAACAAAGCTGCTGTCGACAAAGAGCATCTAGACTATATCCTGTTCTGTCAACAAAGCAAGCTGCTTTGTCAACATGAGAGTGTAGATGCAAGCACAGTGTAGATGCAATAATGCCTTCTGTCGACAGAACTCTGTTGACAAAAGGCGTTATTCCTTGTAGAATGAGGTTTACCACTGTTGACAAAACTGCCACGTTCTGTCGATGTTATGTCAATAGGAATCGGCGGTAGTGTAGAGGCAGGTATAGTTTTGTCTACAAAAGTCCACTTTTGTCGACAAAACCCTGTAATGTAGACACACCCTATTAGACTAGTCAGGTCAACTTAAGGTACACCATCCAGTTATGCAAAATGTGTAGCTGGATTCAGTTTATCTTAAGCTGAGCCACTGCGGTGTCCATATTGCAGGAGGCTCATGCTCCCACCAGCTTCCCTTACTCCTCGCAGAAGAAGTACCAGACACTGGTGGGGGCGTTCCTCAGTGTTTGGTTTATGGGTCTACATTAGACCTGCTAAGTTGAGCACTAGAGGATTGCCCTCCAGAGGATCAATCTTCTTTGTCATGTAGGCAAGCCCTTAGTCTTTAAGGTGCACAGGACACCTCATTGTTGTCATAGCTGAGTAAAAAAGGGGGTACTCCTGTAGCACCTTAGGGTATGTCTACACAGCAAAGTTATTTTGAAATAACAGCCATTATTTCCCAGCATCTATACAGCCATTAATTCAAAATAGCAGAGCGCTTATTTCAAATTTGGTAAACCTCATTCTACAAGGAATAATGCCAAATTCGAAATAGCTAAATCGAAATAAGCGCAGTGTACACGCTTATTTCAAAATAGGGGCCTCCAGCCCTTCCCAGAGTGCCCTGATGGCCATTCTGGGCCAAACCAGGAAAAAGCTTCTGATCCCCACTCCAGCCCTGGAGCCCTTCTGTTTGGCCACAGGGCCTGTGCCAGCTTCAGGTCTGCCAGCCTAGAGCCCCCAGGCGCTGCCCCTGGCCCAGTTGCCAGCATGAGCCAGCCAGCCAGTGCCATCCAGCCCTCCACCGCTCCCCAGGAGCAGTCTGGCAGCTTCCAGGAGTCTGCCAGGGGCTGGAAAAGATGGGAGCCTTCCTGGTCCAGTGCAGAGATCATGGACCTCAATGAGGTTTGAGGGAAATCCCCCAATGTCCATGATCTCTGCAATAGATGCAGGAATGCGGCCATCTACAGACGGATGGCTGACAGCCTGGCCACTGAAGGCCACATGCGCACCCAGGAGCAGGTGCACATGATTCTAAAGGAGCTAGGCAGGCCTATGCCAGGGCCACAGGAGGCAGCTCCCAACCAGGGGCAGACCCAGACTCCTGGCCCTATTTCGATGCCCTGGACTGCATCCTGGGGGGCCGGACGGGCCGGCCCCGCAGCTGGTCATCGACCCTGGGGCAGAGGGCCCTGACCAGGGCACGGAGGAGGAGGAAGAGGACGACGGCGGCCAGGAGTCACAAGAGCCTGGAGGGAGCGTGCCACTCACCCAGGACCCCCGAGCTGTCACAGCATCCATGTCACCGCTGTCTTCCGAGGCCGGGGAGGCCTCGACGTGTGAGTGCCATCACTGTTCCCTTATGCAGAGCGGGGGAGAGGGAACCCAGGGACCGCGCGTGTGGGCCTTGCTGACCACGGATCATGCAGCAACCTGTGCATGTGCTGTGCCAGCCAGGGCATGTAGCCCCAGCTGGCTGCCACATAGGGACCCTGTCCTGTTACCCACACACATGTATGTATGAAAGCACATGACGTGTCCTGATCCCGGGGAGGGACACTGTACAATGCCTGCCCTCTGGAAGCCCCCTCTATGCAGAGACAGGGCACATCTCCCCTTCCCCTCCCTGCCCCACACCCAAACTATATACAGCATGGGCATGGGTGCAGTCCCGGGCCAGCTCACACTCCCGGGGATAGCAGGACATGATGGTGCGGGGACCTGCCATCCTCGCCTTGCAGAGGGGGGTTGGGCTTTACCCACTGTGTCCCCGGGGATAACTGACCACTTCTCGTGTTTCTCCATAGCCACACCATCTGCGAGTACAGGGCATGCCGCCCCACCCAGGACATCCTCCTGCACCCACCCGGTAGGCTCCCCCGGAACTAGGAGCAGTACCAGCGGCAGCACCTGGGGTTACTGAGAAGGCAGGTCCGTGGCCAGGAGCCCTGGGTGCAGGAGGACCTCCAGCTGTGGCGGGAGAACTTGCGGGAGTTGCTTGACCAGGGCTGTGCTATCCGCGACCACCTGCAGACTCTGGTGCAGAGATTGGTGCCTGCTGCTGCTCCAGCCCCTGTGGCTGCCTCAACTATTGCTCCCCCTCCTGCTTCTTCCTTGCCCTCCCCACCCCACCCATCCAACCCTCCATACCCGCTCCCCCCTGGGGACACTGAGGCCCCCGCACCTGAAGTGCTGGGAGACAGGTGGGCTGGCAAGACCCCCCCCACCCTGTGCTTCTCCTCCCCCTTCTTCCCCTTGCCTCCCTGTTCCAGCTCCCTCCTCCCAGGTTTTCCACTCCTCTCTCCCACGCTCATTCCCGCCCCACCCCAGTTACGGTCAATAAAGAGAGGTTTTTTTTGGCAACACATGTTTTTATTTGACATCAGGAAGGGGGGCTAGGGAGGGGAAAATGGCCAAACCCCTCAATGACCGTGTCCAAATCTGTGAGGTGGATGACTGCGGAGCAGCACTCTATTGATGGCCTTGACCACCTGCAGAGGGACACACAAAACCAAGAGTCACTGCCGGGTTTGCTGCCCTTGGATTCCCTAATTGCAGAGTCCTTGATGGAACACACATCGCAATCCGCACACCGACCCATCGAGCAGCCCAATTTATAAACAGGAAGGGCTACTATTCGATGGTGCTGCAGGCTCTGGTTGACCACTGGGGACACTTTATGGACATTTATTTTGGGTGGTCAGGGCAGAACTCCTACCTGTACCATAGGTTGCAGGCAGGAACATTTTCCCTCCAGAGGCACCTTGCACTCGGGGACGTTCAAATGCCGGTGTGCATAGAACTCTGTCGACAAAGGTGTTCTTCCTCGTAAAAGGAGGTGTGACGGGGTGGTGGAGACCAGAGGGGAGAGTCCCACACCCCACACAGAGCGCCGCAGTAGTACAGGTGCCGTAGGAAGCACCCAATGGTGCCTGGAGTGTTTGGCGGCTGCTGTGGGCATCTGCGCGGTTGCACCTGCCTCAGTGGGGAGGGGAGTGCAGGCGCCAGTGTGCTGGGACAGAGGTGCCACTTTTAAAAATGCCGGCCAGCGGAAGGACGGGGGAAGAGCCGGGAGTACCGCAAAGACAGGCAGTGAGTCGTGGGGGCCACAGAGGAGCTGAAAACCCCAGCCACCACGAGCCCGCCGGGAGAGGAGCCATCTCGGGTGGCGGACGGAGCAGTGAGACAACTGCAGGATATGGCAGGGAGGGTAGGAAGAAGCCCAGGACAGGGCAGCTACGGCGCCCGCGGGCCGGTGAGTTGTGGCATTCCCACCGGCCGGACAGGAAGGTGGACTTCCTGTCCTTAGGGTCCTGGGCTGAGGCCTGGAGAGAGGGTGGACCCAGGCCTCCCTACCCCCCGAGAAGCCTTAATTACTCAGAACCTAAAAGACTCCTGAGACTTGACTAAGCAAGAACTTATGGGGCAATGGGGCCTCAGCAGTCCCTGAGGCATTAAACTGTAACAGGAGGTTTACCACTGTTGACAAAACTGCTGCATTCTGTCGACATACTGTCGATAGAACACGGCGGTAGTGTAGACGCAGGCATAGTTTTGTCAACAAAAGGCCACTTTTGTTGACAAAACCCTGTAGTCCAGACACACCCTAAGATGCTACAGGACTACTTGTTGGTTTTCTTTAAAGCTACAGACCAACATGGTGACCCCTCTGAGACTCAGATTTGACTAGTTATTCTAGCTTTACATACATTACAGTGTAAGAGGATAATCAAGCCTATTAAAGGTGAGCTTACTTTAGAGATGTTCATTGCTGAAGAATATTTTGCACGTTTTGTCTGTTTTACAATTGCTTTCTGTTTTTTTGTCCCCAAATATAATTTTGGACTTTGGAAGTCTGCATTTGTCCCGTGTTTTGAAGAGCTCCATGGGCAGTTTTTTAAAGAAAGTACATTAAAACTACAGAGCAACAGCTATTTTCTTAGCTTTGGTTTCTTTTTCTTGTTGAAGGAGAGTGGGATCTTGTTAAGGAGAGAAAGAACACCTTGATCTACAAATCTGCATCCTGAGCTCTTTGGCACTTAGTTGACAATTTTTCAACTCCTCTGCTAAACTATGGGGAAAATACAATATAATCATCTGATATAATATAGGAGACACAGCTGGATACGTCTGTAATATGTTCAAAACTGATTTTTTTTCATGTAATATTTTGTGGTTGTTTTGTGGTGGTTTTGTGCGTCAGAGTCCATAGTTGCTTAGTGATGTAGGGGGCTTGGGAATGAACAGAACTGCATGCTTGCATTGTTTGTAGCACTATCATAAGTGCTTGGCTAAAGTAATGGATTTCTGTGAAAAGATCAATTTCCTGCATGTACATCTTTTTTATTTTTAATGATCTTAAAAAGAAAAACAAATCTCTTCTGGCCCTTAAAGAAGCATGTTTGTACATTTCACAAGAAGTAACTTTGGGGATTGTGCAGCAGAACATGCAATTGATTTCATTGCAAGGCATCCAATCTATCATTTAATACTCAGATGAGGACTTAATAGGTGTGTGCGGCCTTCACAGGTTTTGAGCACTGGGGTGAATTCTAATCCACATGACGAAACAAGATGAGAACTCTTTCCTAGCGATTGGCAGTTTTGCAAACCATTAAACTTCCCCTTTGATTTGCTAAGCTGCATCAGTGATGTGAAGCAAGTGGACAAAGATGCCATCTCCCCTATATCTGTTTTGATTACTTGTAACAATGTGGTGGTTATACTGGTGCCTTATTCACTTTTTTCATCTCTGTTCTGCATGATTTTCTTCTTGCATTACTGAAATGAACATCTATGGACTTCTCTACAATGAATTCATATGGTCTTCGGGTGTTTCTTTGTCACGTTGAGATACTTGAATTAATTTACCTTCTCATTTTTCAGTTCTTCCTTGGCTGGATTAGATTTGTGAGCATGGCAAGATAGCCCCTGTGCTCTCCTATCTCATAAATACCCTAGGAATATCACAGTTCAGACAAAATTTTCTCAGCTGAATTGGGAACCATTAGTATTATGATTTAAATTGAAGTTTCTCTTTTCTGATGTCAAGGAACCTCCCAGAACTTTTCAAGCACTTAACTCACCGCAGATATAGTTAGGGCAAACTAACAGAGAGAGCCTCTTTCTGAAAGATAGAGGTAAATATTTGGCTGGTTAATTTATGTGACACTTAACGGGAAGTTGCAAAAAAGGGAGGAGTATGAGATACTGATGTGTTTGTTTGTCACAAGTAGACAACGATGCCATCTCCCTTATATTTGTTTCTATTACTTGTAACAGTATGTGACGGTTATATCGTCATAACTTCTAGCCAGTTTCCTGAGTGACTAAAAGAATAAAATCAATAAAATGGTTCCCAGAGTTATTAGACCTGGGAGTTTGGTGAAGGGTCTGGAGCTCATGCTATAGTGAGACCTTGTGGCTTTCACATCCAAGGTTAGACCTTGTGGTCCTTTTGGGCCAAGGACCCCACTGTCCTGCATCTTTCATTGTCTGTGCGTACTATGACGCTGAGAGAGGTCATTCCTAGGGGATAGGCTGAGGAAAGTCTAATGGAGCCTTGTAACCCTGGTGCCAATTAAGGGGTTATATGATAGTAAACCCTGTATGCTAGCACCTGTTAAATCCCTGGACTAGGAGAGTCTGGGTAATTGGCATGGTATACCCCTCCCTGATGTTAAAGTGAAATAAGTTCTAGCCTGCCATTTAATTCCATCTGTGCTTCCCATTGTGTCCACATCAATCTGCATTCTAACCTTACCCCTGCTGATACAGAGTTGCATCTCATAGGTATATAATTCTGGGGGGAAAAGGAAACGATTTTTCCAATGCATTTTGCCATCACAAATATTCAAGTCATTCCATTTCCTAGTTCTTTACTCCTTTCACATTTCCTCATACAAGTGCTGTGGCTAAAGCAAATACATAGACCAGATTTCTTCTACTTTTTCTTCTTCTTGTTCTCTTAAATTAAATCTGAACTGATGACAAGGGGCATCTCCTACTCCAGGGACTTTGAACCAGGGTCATTTCCATTAGACCTAAATGAGACCCTAAAGGAAAATTGAATTCATATCCCAAAACACTATGGTGTTCTGAGTCTTGGCTGTATCTGGCAGGCTGGTTGAACAGGAAGCAATAATAGAAGTGGTTTGAAAATAATCTATTTTAAAAAAAGTTTTCTTTCTCTCCCTTTGAGATGCGATGTGAATCTCAACTTGTAGATTTATTGGAGAAAAATGTGATTTGGACGGCGTGTGGTGATTTGTTTTTATTTTGTTTTTGTCAAATCCAACCAAGGGGAAAAAGAAACCTATTAATTGTGTAGGTGTTTCAGAAAGGCATTTAAATAAAGTGTCCTCTTATGAGAGCTGTGAGCTGAAAGATGGAAGAGCATGAGAGGCAGGAGCTATCTGTCTCAGAAGACTGTCATCTACATGACCAGTTAACTAAAGGCTGCTAAAATATTTTTAATGGAATTCTGTAGGGGAACTTGGCTAAAATGCTGTTCATTATATTTATTTTGTTACCAAATACAGCATTCAGTTGGGGAAAAAAGAGGGGGAGCATATACATTTATTTAGAGAACTGTGTAGCAATTTACATGAATATATCAACATCTTTTGCCTGTGCAAACAGTTTTCCCGCAGGGCATATGCTGTCTGTCCATGAATTGCTGTTAAAATGTATACAAATTTTCAGAACTTTTTGTTATAATGGGAGGCATTTTACCCTTTCATTTTACAGGGAAACAAAAGTCTTGTTTAATTAAGAGAGAGAGAGAGAGAGAGAGAGAGAGAGAAAGAAAATAGAGCAGGCCAAAATAAATAAATAAATCAACCAAACCCATTTTACCCCCTAAACTAAAAACAAGGGTAGAATAAGCAATTGGTTGCTTTGGGATATGAAGAGCAATTCAGAATAAGACTTGGCAAAATAGGAAGGTCAAAGCATAAATAGATTTGCAAGCTGTATTCCCAATATCTACTTTCTATACATTGACAGTGAATTTGTATTTACTAAGGGCCTAGTTTCCAGAAGCCATGTGATTTCTAAATTAGTGCTAGAGGAAGGACTTGTATTTGTAGCACTGGAAATGGCAGTTTGCTATTTCCTCACAAAACAAATGAGGCAAAGACCTTGGCCAGGGTAATGGCTACCAGGGTGGGAAGCGCAGAGTGATGCAGGGAGATGAACAGTGCACCTCCATACACCAGGGGGTGTGTTAGCCCCCAAAGGCAGTGCTTCTCAAAGTAGGTCACGGGCCCGCTATGATACATCCACCTGCAGACCACTCTACTTTATGTAAAAAGGCTCTGTAGATATGGCTCCCATTAGCTCCGGTTTGCCATTTCCAGCCAAGGGGAGTCATGGGAAGAGGCATTCCGGGCCATGCCGCTTCACGCAGCTCCCCTTGGCTGGGAACAGTGAACCAGAGTCAATGGGAGCTGCAAGACCCCATAGCCGTGCAGCCTTTAGATACAAAGTACAGCAGCCTGCTAGTGGCTTTCCCAAAGTGGGCCCATGGCATGTGTTAAGAAACATTGCCCTAAGGGAAGCTAAGCAGTGTGTGCAAGTGGTAACAACTCTCTCAATTGTATTCTAGGTTTTCTGATAATGGGTGGTTGTTTTAACACCCCACCTCCTGCAGGCATACGATGATGGGAGGTGCACAGTTTTCATTTAAAACACAGTAAGGTTCTGACAACACAACAACACTCTCCCCCACCCTCTCAAAGCCTACAGCAGGGAGTCTCTGAGCCCAGGTCAGTTGAATCAGGCTTGCAGGGCATGGGCTGAAGGATCAAATTAGCAGTGTAGCTGCTGGGGCTCTGCTGGACCCTGGGTTGTGAAATCTGTCTCAATGGGATTTCAGAGCCAGGCTCCAGCCTGAGCCCCAATATCTACAATGCTATTTGTAGTCTCGCAGCCTAAGCACATCTGAACATAGCATCTGTCACACAAGGGCCAACCTTTGCAAATTCACCCTAATTCTGGGGGAAGGAGAAAGCTCACCACCCATAGAGGGATTAAAGCTGCTTCTGAGAGATCAATGAGCTAGTCCTCTTGTGACATCAGATACCTGTTTCATACTATTAAGTCTGAAAACTAGACTGGAAATCTAACAAACTAAGTCTTGACTAATTCTGAAGAGTTCAATTTATTGTAATTCCTCACTTAATGCTGACCTAGTTAATGTTATGTTGCTTGTCTATTATAGTACTTGTTTAAAGTAGGGATGTAATAGTGTGGTTGCTTAACTTATTAACCAATAAGCAAAAGCATACAGGTTAATGCTATAGACTACATGCATCCCCCCTATCCCCGCCAGTAAATTTTTCAGCAGGCTGACCAGCTGGCTCAGTCCCAGGACCTACCCCTGCTGTGGCTCTGCATTTAAAGTGTAATAGGAGCTGAGTGGGCTGGCAGTCCATCTCAGTCCCCCCCACATGGAGTTCAGAAGCTCAGCCCCTCTGGACAAGGGCTGCTACCACCCCGTGCTGCCAGGGAAGACGATCCAGAAGGAGAACTGGTATTTAAACTGGCTCCCCTTGTGGACCTGCTCCCTCCTGGCACCACACTGCTACCTCCGATACAGAGGCAGAAGTGTAGAGTGTCAGGGGCTTCTCGGGAGTGAGGCTGGAGTGATCCAGCTGCCAGCCCCAGGGACTATAGAAAAGTCGAGTAACCAAGAATAATTCATGAGGTTAATCAAATATTCAATTATCCAATATTTAACATCTCTGGTTTAAAGTTGCACGTTGACACCTTATAACAGCATTTGGTTGCCTGCTTTGCCCACTACTTGCAGGATTTTCTGGAAAAGCAGCCTGTCATTGTGGGGGTTTGGAACCAGGATTGATTGGCAGCCAGTGTTCTCTCTAAGCTGTGCAGCAGCACCTCTTCACAGGTGATTCATCGGCCCTACCCAATCAGAGGCTCAGGTCTCCTTGCACTGAGCTGACTGGGCGGGGCTGATTAACTACCTGTGAAGCTGTGCTGCTGTCCAGCTTAGAGGGAACACTGCTGGCAGCCCCCCCCCCCCCCCCATCAGCTCCTTGTAAGGTATGCAGCTGGGCAGCTGCCGTTGAATTGAACCCTCCCACTGCTGTGCTGCTCCTGCCTGCTGCCTTGGAGCTGCTTCTGGGAGCCTCCTGCTTGCTGTGCATAGGGGAGAGGAAGAAGGGGCGCTGAAGTCAGGATGTTCCCCCTCCTTTTCATCGTACCTCCCACTTTATCTCCCCAAAGCAGCATCACAGTTTCTGCTGGGATGTGATTGCAGCCACTGACATGTATCTATTGTTTCCTCCCTCTTATCTCAGTCCATGCTGCCTCTTGAGTGGGAGGTTACGTTAACATGTTAACCCTGGAGTGCTCAGCCAAGTGCTCCTTCACCATTCCCTGGGAAATACTCCACCCTCTGACTCCACTACCTCAACCAACCTTCACAATCATCATTGCTGTGTAGAGTACTCCATTACTTAAAACCTAGACTCTGTGTATAGAATGCCTTTTTTCTGCTAAAAATTCTCTAGAATCTACCCCTCCCCATTTACATTAATTCTTATGGGGAAATTGGATTAGCTCCGTATTGTTTCAATTAAAGTAGCATATTTCAAGAACATAACTACAGGTTGGACCTCCCTTGGACCTGACTGGTCCCAGATGAGGGATTTTGCATCTCTGTTGCCAGTCCCTGCTGCTGCCCTACTGTCCCATCAGGCTTTCCAGCTCATCTGGAAGTCCAACTTTGCCATGCCGGCGGCCTTCCTGGCTCCCCCTGCTGAGTCCAGCTGAGCTGTGCACCAGCCTCTACAGCTCTACGCAACCCAGCAGGGTCATGCACACTGGGCTTCTACCTGCTACCCCTGTAGCTCAGCTGGGCCGCATGCTGGCCTTTCTGGCTCCTCCACTCTTCCCGCTCAGCTAAGCCATGCACCAGCTCCTGGCCCCCAGGGCAGCCCAGCTGGACCACAGATTCTCCTCTCTCCCCACCCCAAAAGCATTGGGCTGGACCCGTGGACTCTCCATCACCACTACATTGCATCAGGCCTCCGGGGCCCCCAGCCCTCGCAGTGTACTGGGAGACACTGATCCTGGAGCATCCGTGGTCCTGCCAGACAGTGGATTCCCAATTTCTAGAAGTATAACCTGTACAACATTAAGTGATGCATTACTGTATTCTGTTTGCAGGAGCTGGCAATAGGCCTGTTTCAACATGTTTGTTTGGCTTCTGGTGGAGGTTCTTGCTTCTGTTTGAAGTTTTCAATGCAGTGGTCTTTCTGCAAAGTGCATACAGGTGAAATTCTGGCCCTACTGAATGGGATTTCTTCTACTGATGTGATTGTGGCTTTATGCGTCTGCATTTCAGATGAACCAAAAATATTTTCAGAGGTGACTGCCTTTATGACTGTGTTTGTACACTTGTGTTTCTACATGAGATCAAGGAAGTAGAGAAATACACAAATAAATGAGAATAGATTGAACTTTTTTGAATCTCCTAAGAGATAAAAGTTGGCTTGGATCAGGTTTTGACAAGTAAATTCACACATCCCTACAAAGTGCTAAACGGCAGGATGGCTGGGTTATAGTGAAAATATAGCTAAAAATGGTTTTACTAATGCTACTATAAAGTCTAAAATATTCAATCAAAAGAAAAAATAATGAAGACTTTTATTTAATAAGAGTACCACCACTGCATATCGCTAAGCCCCAAGGACAAAAGTGACTCTTGTACCAACAATAGTACAGGTTTTGTGCATATATTATGGATTATATTCTCTTTTCAATGCACATGTATTAGCATTAATAGCCATGGAAAAGAGGATAGATTCATTTACAATGTTACCCAATATAAGCATCAAAATTCATTTAAATTCATTCAGTCTATGACACTTTGATTCCATCTGGAAACCCCCCCACATATTCATAATGCATGGACTTTAGGGCAAAAAATTATTGTAGTCTACACAAAATCAAAATGATATTATTTGGGATTTGAATTTGCTCAGCAGAGTTGTGGGATTGTTTTGTTTTAATCTTGTTAAGTGAACCATTGGCTGAAATATTTGATATTTGGAATTAGAAATGCAGACACTCCAGTGATAAACATGGTATAAGAACCTATATAGAATAGTACAGGTTGATCCTCTCTAGTTTGGTGCACTCTGGTCTGGCAACATCTGTGGTCTGACATGATTTTAGTTAGCCCAATGTCCACTTACTAGAGATGTGGCCAAGTTTCCCATGATCCCCAAAAGTTTGTTTACAGCCACGAGTCTTGGCGCTCAGTGTTCTATGCTGTTATTTAGCTCTAATTTACCCTGAAATGTCTTCTAAGAGCCCAGTAAGCAGTGGAAGTGTTGGTAATGCTGCCAGACCACACTGACCTCCCATGATTCAGCAAATTCTCTGTGTCAACACTGGTCAGGTCTGGAGGGTGCCAGATTACAGAGGTTCAACCTTTATTCAATGCTGAACTTACCACATAACTACCACATATGAGCCACATTATATTGTTTTCTTTCTCTAACTGGACAAGTAGTTATCTATACCCAAAGATCTGGCAAGGGAGCTCTAGTAATCATCTTCACTTGCTGTGTCAACCAGTGGCAGTTCCCCTGTAAAATATGCCAGTTCTGTACATATGCAAGCAAGCCTAAGATTCACTTCCAACAAAGCTTTGTGTCAGTAAAAACAGATTATTTGTGTTAAGACCTGGGTACAGGAAGCAACTTCTGTGTATAACCACAGTTATGTAGAACATAGGAAGAACAATAATAATTCATTTTAAAATTTGTGTCTTGTTTTCTTTGAAAATGGTCAGATTTGGCCTGTTGTGTATGGATGTGAGGCCAGAATTTAGTCCATAAATGGTAACTTAAAAAAAACCCAGGAAATATTTGTAGAGATTAGAGACTCAAAACATTGTGGGGGTAGTGTAAGCACAAAAATGTCTTTTTATTTTGTGTTTATACAGACTCACACATAATGTTCTATGACCTTACTGGCCACTCTGAATAGTGGCTCTAAATGGTCACAACTGACTCCACAACAGTATTTTAAAAATCACATGTTGTGCTTTGCTACTTTGGGTGTGTGCTTATTGTTCAAGTGGGGGAATCTTGCTTTTGTAAATGCTGGAAGCTCACATCCAAAATGTTTGGTTAGTGATAACAGATTCCTAAAACTGAAATGGATCCTAATTATTAATAAACGATAGAAGTGAGATTATTCATCGTTATCTACTTTCAGCAGTGTTACAGCAGCTAGAGGTTAAGAGGCAGAACAGAATACTCTAATTATGAAGTAAAATTTCTATCTGCCTGAAGAGTGAGTAACCAGAGAATTAATTAAAAGTGCTAATAATAATAATTATACATGGTAACATTATTTCAAACGTAAAAGATAATGAATTTAAGATATGGAGTGTTGTGAAAATAGCAAGCTATCGCCATTTCTATTAATTTTGTGTCCCCTGGCATCCCTTCCAGTATATACCTTAGCTGCGCTGTTCCTGCCCCTTTGCTCAGGCTTCTAGCTCCCACACTCACAGAAGAGGGTGAGCACTAAGTGGGCTAGAATAGATTGTGCAAAGGGGAGATGAGGTTGGCTTTGAAAGTGCCAACCCTCCAGGATTGTCTTGGAGTTTCCAGGAATTAAACATGAATCTTTAATTAAAAATTGTCATGTTATGAAACCTCCAGGAACATGTCCAACCAAAACGGTCAATCCTCAATTCTGCAAGCCCAGTAGGGTAGAAAAGGAACATGGCTGAAGCCTTCTCTGCTGTCGTCTTTCCACTCTGGGGATTCTCCAGTAAGAGAGATTTCCAGGAGAAGCTGCAGCCCAGGGAGTCTGAGGCAACGTCTAGACTGCATCCCTCTACTGACAGAGGGATGCAAATCAAGCACTTCGGAAGTGCAAATGAGCCCAGGATTTAAATATCCCGGGCTTCATTTGCATACTCATGTTCGGGCACTGTGCCGATCACGCGCCCTTTCGAAAGTGAAAGTAAAGTGTAGCGGGGAGCTTTTTTGGCAGATCCTGTACTCCTCATTTTACATAGCTCGAGAGTTTGGATCTATTGTTGTGTCACCTCCTAGGGATGCTCTGAGAGTTCCATAGGTCTCCAGAGATGCCAGCAGAGCCAGGCCATCTATGAATTTTGAGAGCAGAGCCAATGTTTTGCTCTGGGAGAAGAGAAAATCCATCCCCTTAGCAACTGAAGAAGTCACCCCCGCGCTCCCCTTCTCTGACTATTGGATGAGATTTCTTCTCCTTTATCCATAGATTTTTTTTTTCACATGGGAGGTCTTCACATAGCCTCAGAAGTGCAGCACACTGGATCCTGTCCAGTCTGCCATATATTTGAACCACACTGGGACTTCTAAGCTTGGAATAAAGATGAATATGGGGGGAGAGCATAAATAGAGACCTGTACAATCATGACTGAAGTGGAGAAAGTGAATAAAGATGAGTTGTTTACTCGGTCCCGCACCACAAGGATTAGGGGTCACCAAATAAAATTAACAAATGGCATGTTTAAAAACAAACCAAAGGAAGTAACTTTTCTGACAAGGCACAGTCATTTTGTGGAAGTCCTTGCCAGAGGATGTTGTGAAACCCAAGACTAGAACAGGATTCAAAAAAGAACTAGATTAATTCATAGAGGGGAGGTCTGTCAATGGCTGTTAGCCAGGCTGAGCAGGGATGGTGTCCCTAGGTTCTGTATGCAAGAAGCTAGGAATGGGTGATGGGATAGATCACTTGCTGATTTCCTGTTCATTCCCTCTGGGGCATCTGGCATTGGCCACTGTCAGAAATGAGCTAGATGGACCTGTGGTCTAACTCAGTATGACTGTTCTTTTGTTCATATTCACTATAGCTATCCCCTGTAACCAGCACCACTCCCCTGCAACACTAGCTTCAGCAATGAACCTTTGCTTATCTACTCCATATGTCCTATAAACTCGGTGTCTTGATCATACCAGATAGCTCTCCAGTTATGCTTTCAATTCCAGTTACCCTGGAAAAAATCTGACTCCGCTCCACTAGCATAACCAAAAGCGGTATCTTATCCTAAACCTTAGGGATGATTGGTTTTTCCCTCCCCATTGTTCCTCATGTTTATAATCGTTATGTTCCTGCTTCAGTCTGCTCACCAAGCACAGTTAAGCTATTGAGAGAAATGGGACTTGGATGTATTTGTGGCCAAACACAAAAGATATGTAGATTTGATTCGGGATACTCACTCATTTCTCCATGGGTTTAGTGGAAGGACTTAAGGTTTTATTCTATTCCCTCCTCCCCCACTTATACTGAGTTGCATTGACACACATGAGTACTTGCTCGCTGAATGCCAAAAGCAGAACAGCGCGCACATAAATATTCCCATTGTACCCAATGAGAGTGCTTCTGTGAGCGCTATTCAATGTGAGTTAAAGTTGCAGAATTGAGACCTCCAGGATTTTGTTCAATAATACTAAGCAATATTCTCTTCTATATTGTTGTGCTTCCTAATCCTTGAGACTGGAGCTCTGCACTCTGAGCTGTATGTGAAAACAGGAGGCTATATTACAAGGAGCTTTATTAAAGTGGCATTTTCTTTTTCACCATCTCTATATATAAATAAATAAAACCCTGTCTTTCCAGAACATCAGTCTCTCTGTGCCTTCTCTTTGTGGGAGGCTCTATTTATTTTTAACTTCGCAAACAAACAATTACGGCTTTTAAGTGCTTAAAATGTTATCCTAGATATAAATGGGTTGCACTTTGCCTCTTGGCGGATCAGTGTCACCTAATTAATCAGCTTTGTGTTACTGCTATAGGCTTGGAAAGAAGTGAAATACACAGATAACCAAACAATCTTATTTCCATAAACTGTCTGACTTCGGTGCATTAACGTTTCAGCCATTTCAAGAAAGACGTTATCGCGCTCGTTGCATCTCTGGAAAAGCTGAGGCGTTGTTCAATTTGTGGAACTCTTTCTTCTGCCGCAGTCACAAAGTGTTTCCAATGCAGTGACCATTTGCTCATGGCATTTTTCATAGCCGAATGAAGGGGTCACACGGCATCCAGCTCAAATGTCAGTTCCAGTAATTATGTTTTGCTGAACCTCAATTCCCGCTGCTTCACATCTACAGGGCTCCTCTGTTTTTGCTAAATAATCCTTATCTGCCCTACAGATCTGTTGTGAGGCTTAATTAGTTAATGGGATTCCAGCAATAGAAAGCTAATCTGGAGAATGATTATAATGCTTTAGGCTGACCATGACATCCTCTTTGCCAAGGGACCCCTGGAAGGGGTTCAGCTCACTAACGTGGCACCTCCTGCTGGTCTTCAGGAATTAGTTCCTTTTAGGATTCAAAGCGTCCTCCTGCTGGCCAAGGTCTTGTCCTCAGTTACCTGTCGTCTTCTGCACTGGTTCAAGTTCTGTGTCCCTTCTAGCCCACCAAGCCTTTCCCTTAGGGTATTGCCCTGTGGCCCTCCCCTTCCAGGGAACCTCAACCCCCTAGATCCATCTTGCCTCAGTGACCCACTGCCAGTCATCATCTACCCACTGCCTCAGGGGCAGTCTCAAGGGAACACTCATCATTGGCAAGGGGGTATGGACCTTCTGTCTTCTGCACTGGCTGCCTCTCGGCAGCCCTACGACCCCCTTCCCCCCCCCCCCCAGACTCCTGTATCAGGTCTGCAGCCTGCATGTTGTGTCAGGCCAGAGCTCCCCAGCTCTGCCTGCTTTCTCCAGCACGGCTTTTTCTCTCTCAGGTACCCTCTGTAGCTTACCTAGGCATCCAGGTCCTTCCTGCACTGCAGCTGGAGGAAGAGTGTGTGCCTGAATTTAGCAGCCCCTATTTAGCCCACCCCAAAGGTGGGCACTGATTGGCTGCTTGCTCCATAGCCCCAGCCCTCTCACAGGACTAGGTTTAACCCTTATTTCACCTGAAGCAGGGTGACTGGCCCTGCTACAAACCCACAGTCAAGCAGAGAAGCCCTCTAACCCTTGGCAAAGATGGAAGTATCCCTCTTCAACAGAAAACCAACGGAGGCATAGAAGGCTGCATCACCACATGCCTTTGGGTGATTCAAAGAGTGGCTATATATATAGGGCTCTGAGTTAGTCAGATGGAAGGATTTAAGGAAGTTCAATTTATTATTCCTGATGGTTGACGCTGAGAGGGTCAGATCCACAGCCAGTGCAAACCAGCACCATAATACAGGATTCTTGGGAGCAGTCCAGTTTGGAACGAGAGAATTTGCCATATCAAAGGAGTTCCCCTGCCACTGGCAACCTTGCCCACTGCCCCTCCCTCCCCTGCTGGCCCCTGGCCTCCTGCCTCCACTTGGCAGTACAGGTGGGGTTCCTGGCCACAGGACTCTCAGCTGCACCACCATGCCCCCTACTATGGAGTTCTCAGGTGTGCTGTGGGGCTCTTGTACACCCTACCATAGGGCTCATGGATGCACTGTGGGGCTTCTGGCTATGCTGCCATCTCCTCCTTCTGCTGGGCTCCCAGTTGCACTATGGGGTTCCTGACCATGCCATCCGACTGCCCCTAGCCTCTGGTCCAGGAACATCTATGGTCTGGCAGGCTAACAGATGTTGCTGAATTAGAGAGTCCCAGTTTAGGAAGGTAGAACCTGTATATCATTTGACACCATCTAGTGATCTGGACTAGGTATGTAATAGTGTAGTTAATTAACTGATAAGCAGCAGATTACAGGTTAATACTATAGACTACACACATTCCCCTCCCCCTCCCATCATCAGTAAATGTTTTAGCAGGCTGGCCAGAAGTCCAGCTCAGTCCTGGCTTGTGATGGGTCCAGGACCTACCCCTGCTACAGCTCTGCATTTAATGTGTATTAGGAGCCAGGTGGGCAGGAAGCCTGGCTCAGTTCCGGGAGCTCAACCTGCCCCCTTCTTCCTGCCCCCCCCCCTTACAGACAGGGGCTGCTGCCACTCCGTGCTTCTGCCTCTTTATCAGAGCTAGCAGCACAGGGCAACAGGCACCCAACCCATAAGGGGAGCTGGTTTTTAAACTGGCTTCCCTTGTGGACCAGCTCCCACCTGGCACCATGCACTGGATGTCAGGGGGCTCCTCAGGAGTGAGTCTGGAGCACACTGGCTGCCAGACCCATGCCCAGGGACTATAGAATAGTCGACTAATTAATAAGAATTCTTGAGGTTACTCGATCTTCAATTAACCGATATTTAACATCCCAACTCTGGGCCCCAGATTGTTACACCAGAATTCATTTAAATAAACACCATCAGCACAGTACAGCATTGATAACTGAAACGATGGTTAGTGTCAGAGTTTCAGATATGATTATTTTCCTTTTACCTTAAGGTCTGTGTACACCATGCATGTGCATCTTAAATGTTCATAAAATCAGTTATGTTCCATTTATGGAATTTCTTTTTTAACTTTATTCCAAAGAAGAGTGAAAATGCACCAAAGTGATCAAATTCTATTGCTTTCTTATTCAATAAATCATCTGATGTGTGAAAATCTCTCTCTTTCTTCTCCTTCTTTCACGATGCCCTGGAGGAGCTTGAAAGTCTAACAGAAGATAAAGGATGTGTCAAAAGATACAACAAGGGTATTTTTTTTAAAAAGGTAAATTCTGTCCTAAAAAATAAAACAAACAAATAAATATATACTGAGTTTGTTGTATGAATTTTACATAACTAATTGCCAAAGTTAATCAGTTAAATAATTTAACATGACAAGTCTGCATTGCAAGGAGGGCTGAAATATATGTAGTGTTGCTTGCATGGGAATAATTTCCATTGCCTTCCTGTGATATGATTGCTTTAAAATGTTCCCCTGTCACATAAGGCATAGTAAATCTGTCCCTAAATTTAGAAATGTTGGTAATTTTGTTTTGATGTCAATATTGTTTGACAATTCTACATATGAATCTTTCTTAAAGGGAACAACTGATTGTGCTGGATGAGCAGGGAGATAAAACCGTGGTAAAAGATTTTTTTAAATGCAAAAAACATAAAGGAATTAAAGGATTCTTAGTCTCTCCATGTTTCTGCTTGAAACCAGTATCTAATTCTTCAGGGATTTTAATATTTAAGGTAAGGATTTCCTCTCCCAAATAATGGTTTACTTCCAGGAACTGCAGGAAATTCAGTGTGCACCATTTGTGCTTTCTTTCAATTATAGTGAACGGTCAGAAAAATAGGAAGGAGGATATGTAAGATCTGTGATGGAACTGGAACTGGTACTGGCAATGGAATGCAATGGAATTACACTAATGTGGGGTCAGAATCGGGCCCAATCAAGTCACCTGCATTTTCATGGTTGCATTGGGCATCAGGAAAACCTATAGGCTACGTCTACACTGGCATGATTTTCTGAAAATGCTTTTAACGGAAAAGATTTCCATTAAAAGCATTTTCGGAAAAGCACGTCTAGATTGGCAGGATGCTTTTCCGCAAAAGCACTTTTTGCGGAAAAGCATCCGTGGCCAATCTAAACGCGCTTTTCCGCAAAAAAGCCTCGATCGCCATTTTCGCGATCAGGGCTTTTTTGCGGAAAACAGTACTGTGCTGTCTACACTGGCCCTTTTGCGCAAAAGTCTTTTGGAAAAAGACTTTTGCCCGAACGGGAGCAGCATAGTATTTCCGGAAAAGCACTGACGATCTTACATGAGATCGTCAGTGCTTTTCCGGAAATTCAAGCAGCCAGTGTAGACAGCTGGCAAGTTTTTCCAGGAAAAGCAGCTGATTTTCCGGAAAAACTTGCCAGTCTAGACACAGCCATAATGTGTATATTCCCCTTTGCTCTTCTTGCACATGACTGTGTTCTTCATTGCCCTACAATGTGTGGCACTAAGAACTACTCAAGGTTCAGAGCAATTGAGAACGTGGTCCAGAGACTTGGTGATGGATACATTAAGATTGAATTTGAAAGCCTACTGAAGTCAATGCCATTGAGTTCATCTGGTTTGGGATCAGGTCCTTAATAAATTAAATGAATTCAAGATTTAATTTTTGAATAATGCTACCCTTCCATTTTATGTTATAATTTTTACCAAGAAAACGCCTTGTGATTGTAAATATTTTTCACATCTCTGGCTATGACATTTTAGTCAAAATGGAAAATAATCAAAATTGTAGGGGGTTGCATTTTAGAGTAGGTCTACACTGCACACTTATTTTGGAATAAGCTATTTCAGAAGATGTATTCCAACTTACAGAGGAACCTCAAAATTAGTCTGAAGCAGGCTTCCCTAATGTGGACACACTATGTCAATTTACAGCCCCAGGAGGCACTGGGGAGGAATAACTTAGAATGGACCTGGTGAGGAGCTATTTCAAAATAGCAGCGGTGGGGCACCCACACTGCCACTATTTCGAAATAGCTATTTTGGAAAAGGAGGTATTCCTTGTGGAATTAGGTTTACAGAAGTCAGAATAAGCCACCTGTTATTTTGATATTATTTCAAAATTACAGAATTGCTGTGTAGAGCTCGCATTGTTATTTCAGAATAACACTAGTTATTCAGAAATAACAGTGCAGTGTAGACACACCCTTAGTCTGGACACCTTGTGGGCAACCTAGCACAAGTACTTCACATGAGTAAGTCTGGACAGGAAAGAGAGAAGGCGAGAGGAAAAAATGGAAAGTTGAGAGTTAACATCACAGATCTTAGATAACTCCCTAGGGATTGCTTCCTATTTAACCACCTCCACCCCCCAGTGGCAGACCCAAGGAAATGTCCTTAACCATAGATAATGCACAAAATGTGCATTCCCAAAAGCAGAAAGTACAAAAATTGAATATGTTATACAATTTAAATATTTTGTCAAGAGGGTTTTTTTTTCAGTGAAGAGTTTATTTTTGAAATAAGAACCCTCTGCCTTAGGCTTGCATTAAGTGCTAACAAATTATGTGCAATTCATACAACCATACTGATTGAATAGTTTCTGCTTTCAATAAAAAAAAAAGTCCATCATTGCTATGATAACCTTGAAATCACAGGAAAGATGTAGCTTTTTTCAGACCAAGGTCAAATTCAGACCCAGATCAGAGTTTCTACTTGGGAGAAGTCACTTTGCCTTCCCCTATCATAATGGGATGTTTGCATTTGGACCATGGTCCGTAGAAGAGCCACATAGCCTAGCCTCTGTGCTTTGGCGCCCCCTGCCTATTATATCAGCCAATGGTTCCCTGAGGTAGCTGGCATAGGTTAGAACAGTATTTAGTCTATAAAGCACTCTGCATCTTCACAGCTCTGTGCATATAAAAACAGTCTGTTACTAATCCACACATCCATGACTGTGCATAAGTATGAGCTTTATTCTATGGATAGAGAAATAGAGATACAGACTAGCTAAATAACTTGTCCAAACCCAGGTGATGCAGTAGAAGGCCTGGGTCTTAACAAGATAATTACAGTCCCTTTAGAGAAGTACAGATGTCCCTATGGGCTCATTTATTATCTTCTGCTGTATGTAAGTTTGGTAGTATCTCCTACCTTTGGAATCTTAGCAAGGAAGCATTCAGCACAGTTGGGTGCTAACCATGTACCTACCTATTATTGAAGATATTAAATGATTCACAGTCCCAATTTCTTTTTAGGAAAAGAAGCTCTGAAAGCAGTTACTAAACAATTAAGGCAGCTATGCTTCCCTAAGATTTGTTTTATTAAGCAAACAAAACATAAAACCTTCACAGTCTGTGATTGATTAATGACCTTTTTCAAAGACCCTAATAACAGGCACAATTTAAAAATATTGGAACAATTAAGGAGTTCCTGCACAGGCAGTTCACTTATCAAAATGACTTAGACAGGCATTCAGCTGGATCATTGCACCTTATACCTTAAGGACTGTCAAATCAAGTATAGCAGCCCACCCATGAAGACTATTTTAGGCACATCAGCAAAATGCCACACTGAACTTTTAGCAGCAATTATAGGTATAAAAGATATTGGCCTTGAGTGATTTAAGATGAACTCTACAACAGCATCTGTCCAGACACTAATATCTTACCATTTACTTTATTGCCTTGTCTTACAGGTATTAGCAGTTAAGTTATATTAGCTTTTTTTCCAGATAAAACCCAGACTTTTCAAAGAATAAAAGCTAAATTAATCAGAGTGCCACAGAGCTTTTCTGTGGAAAGTCTCATTTTGAAATACCAATTACTAATGTAGGTAATTCGAGGGAGTGGTGGAAAAGCAATTTAAGCTAGATGTCTGCACAGTGAAATATTCTGCTGGCTACTAATCCATGTTGTTCTAAAAGTACATTTTAACATACTAAAAGTAATGATGATTATTACTTGTTATTGTTATTTGATCAAAATAGCTTTACCACCTCCCTGGTTTTCCATCACTGTTATGTTCCAGAGCAAAGTAGGAGCATTATAAATACATCCTGGTGCTGGTGGACTTCAAGTTCCACTCTTGTTGAACTCACTTCCCATTTACAGATGCCTCATGAGGACAATAGATTTTGCTTCTAGGCCTTTTTTTTTTTTGTCTTTTTTGTCTTTTTTGTCACCGTGAAGAAGTCAGCAAGACCTTTTATGGTCCATTTCTTTTCTCTCCCTTTGTATACATTTGTGATTGACACAGGTTAAAATATGGAAGGGCATATTGTTTTTTCCAGCCAACATCTGATTTCAGTAAGCCATGTTTTGCAGAGAAATTGGCTGCTTCGTATCTTTCATACCTGGAATTAGTTGTGCATGCAAAGTTGCTTTGCAAAATTAAGGGCTATAATAAGGACAGGTCTTCAGGCTATAATAAGGGTGGAATTCAGCATGGCACCACTGAAGTTAATGGTGTACCTTTTAACACCAGCTAAAGATTTGGCTCTTAATGCTGAAATTCTGGCCTTGAATTTTTCAGCTACGCTTATTTTACAACCTTTTCTTAATCAACAAAACCACAAGGAAGTGAATGTATTAGCAAAAATTCAAGTCATTCCACACCCTTGAAATACACATGTACAAATAAAGAATGAATAGGAGTGTTAATCATATTAGTCTGCTTTATTAAGCAGATAACATTTCCTTAAATTCTTGGTACCCCTGTTTACCAGGTTTAGCTTTGGTAAATCACTCAAAAACCTGATTAACTATCACCAGTGTTAATTTTGTTTGATGATGTCCTATTTTTATTGAATAATTAAAATTATTATTCTTTAAGTTTCTGACCAACAGATGTTGACAGTGAAAATATTGAAGTTTAATGAAAGAGAAAATCAAGATCGGAACATGAAGCTTCTAATTTCAAAGGCATAAGATTTTGTTTGAGAAAGAGCCAGTTAATGCTGTTCTCAGTACTGCAAGAGACAAAAGTTTGCACATCTGGGGCTATTTTAAAGTTAAATTTTATGGAACCAGTCATAAAATGTTGTCAACTTTTTTTCCTGTGTAATTATATATATATATATATATATATATATATATATATATATATATATATCAATTGGCTAAATGAAATTTTTCACGCAAAACTTTCTCTTTTCACCTAATTTTGGTAGGATTTCTGTCACAAAATATCCACCACCCAAATTTCAGGAGTTTGTTGAGAACCAAGTACTGATATACTTTTGCATTCAAGCATTCAACTTGTTGGAAAAAAACCTGTTTTTTTTCTTCCCCGCCCCCAAATCAACACTTTTCTTTGAAAATTTTACTGGAAATTTAAATAATTTTTTTCAGTGTTTTTCATTTAAAAAGATCTATTTCTGTGTTCCTTCCATGTTAAACACTCGTACTGATTTCACCAGAATCTGAGTGTGCCAAAGGAAAACAGCACAGGATGCTGCATCAGCAGGACTGTAGAATGTGGAGGCAGGACTAGGGGAGAGGAGATTTGTGTGGCCATTTCAGGTTTTGTCAGTAGCAGAGCAAGAGTCTGGTTCACTCTGACTCTTGCTAACGTGAGAGTTAGGAGAGATGCTGTGCTCGCCTCTCTGCCTCGCTCTCCAAGATAAGAATGGAATGCTGACCTCAGTGAGAACCTTGAAGATAAGACAGTATCTGATGGGAATTGAGTGGGCAGGGAAGTAATTGTTTGATGTTATATGTAATGGAAAGGTATATATATTGGGTTTTAATTGTTTTGTATTTGAAAATCCGCTTATGCTGTCTTCCCTTGCAATATTGCTCGAATAAATTGCCTCTGGCTACTTGTTGCTTAACACAACACAGAGTGAAGGCTCGTTTTCTTCCACAAGAGAAATACAATGGGGCTGCATCTAGACGGGCAAGTTTTTGCGCAAAAGCACCTGCTTTTGCGCAAAAACTTGCCAGCTGTCTACACTGGCTGCTTGATTTTGTGCAAAAGCACTGACATTCTACTGTCCGAAATCAGTGCTTCTTGCGCAAATGCTTTGACGTTCCCGTTCGGGCAAAAGCCCTTTTCTGGAAATATTTTTGCGCAAAAGGGCCAGTGTAGACAACTAAAAACTGTTTTGCACAAAAAAGCCCTGATGGCGAAAATGGTGATCGGGGCTTTCTTGTGCAAAACCGCATCTAGATTGGCATGGACGCTTTTCCACAAAATGTGTTTTTGTGGAAAAGCGTATGTGCCAATCTAAACGCTCTTTTCCGCAAATGCTTTTAACAGAAAAACTTTTCCGTTAAAAGCATTTGCGGAAAATCATGCCAGTCTAGATGTAGCCTGGGTGAAATTGTTGGTGCTGGAATTAAGGGAACTGGAGTCAGTCAGTCAGTTGGCTGTCAGTGTCCCCATTATGCAAATTATTCAAGCAACCCTGGGTGAGTATCTGTGATGTTCTGCAGTGTAAAACCCTAAACCAGTGTGAGGTTTTGCACATCTTTTAAATGTCTTTGCTTTTCAGTAGGAAGTCATGCAAACCTCTTCTAAGGTCCAAATCCTTCTCCTTTCCCTCTAGTAGTTTTTTATCCCTGTATTCTTTAAACAGAGGTTAAATTGAAGGAAACACTGTGTATTTCCAGTTAATGGGAAGTCTGCACTATGTATTAGGGAGTTAGAATCCATCTAGAGGATATGCATACATGTATTTTTTCTCTTGATCTCTTCCTCCATGCTCTCTTTTCACTTTACATTATTTTAATATTTTCTCTGATTAACTTAAATAATGATCCACAGTATTTGACTGATTTTATTTAAACAGCAAATTGATCAATCTGTTTTCTATCCAGAGGACATTTCTATGGTAAATTCTAATCTCTTTGCCAGTTCTTAAATCCACTTTTTCTCAGTGGAAACTCCCACTGGAGTAAATGGAAAAATAATCTCTGAGGGCACGTCTATACTTTAAGGAAGGTTGACTCTCTGGAGGGCACTCTTCTGGTATTCAATTTAGCAGGCATAGTATAGACCTGCTAAATCAAATGCTGAGGGCAGCTCCTGGTACTCCTTTTGTGAGGAGTTAGGGAAGCTGGAGCATTTGCTCCTATCAGCCTCCTGCAGTAGGGATGCTGCCAAGACTCGGCTTAAGATAAACTGGCTTCAGCTATACATTTTACATAGCTTGAGTTGCATACCTTAAGCTGACCTCCTGGGTCTAGTGTAGACCTGGCCTGAGTGAGCTCCATGTTGATGAGAGATGGGCAAGAAAGTATATAAACTCCTTTCTGGTCAAGTAATGTAAAAAGATCTTAGCTAGCAATGATATAACCAATTTCAAGAACTAATTATGGCTCACTTTGGCCTTTGAAAGAATATACAAGATGAACAGTTAGGCAGAGGATCATCTCTCTGAAAGGATAACCACTATGGACTTGATCCACTGCCCACTAGAGTCAATAGAAAGAAGATAGACAAGCAACAAATAGCACTTGCCATTGGCTATGTAGTGGCATTAGCTCCTCAGTAGCCTTTTCTTTAATTTATGGCACTATCAGCTAACATTAAGAGGATTATTAGTTTGCCATATGCTGTTGACCATGCATGTTGTTGCAAGATGTGAATTTTCTTTGCCAGCTTATTCTTTTTGCAATACTCCGGTCTTTCTGCAAAGGGCTACAGCTACAATTTTAATTTGGTGGATGCCGACCTTGTGGTCGACTCTCTAGCTAGGTTGAAGGTAAAAACATCTTGCTCTATTCACTAAATTAGGGGAGCCTTTTGTTCACAAGGGACACCAGGTTGCTTTGCTGGGTGCATGCAATATAAATCAAAAGAGAAGCCATTATTAATAAATAAGGCATTGGGTAGACTTTGTCTGGAAATCTTGTTTAAAGCACTGATAAGTATCCAACAGCTTTTTTAAAATATATATATAATGGCCTTTGGGGGTTGTAATGCACCATAACCAGAGCACAAGCCTCAGAAAGTGGAAACATGCCTAGAACTGGGTGAATTTCTTGCAACAAGCAATTTATTCATACAACACAGGCCCTTTATTTTTCGTTCTTGATTGTTAGTGAACATTCTATATTTTTCAGTGAATTGTTTCATGATGCATAATTATTTAGTGCCTGTTTTCTGTGATTACATTTCAGTCCGTGGGTTATTCATGAAGTACCGGCTCTCAGGATTGCTTTGATCTAGGCCATCTAAAACTCAAGCTGCCACATCCTTCAAGGGATGAGGAAAATTCATAGATTCGCATAAATAGCTGGGAAACCAGGAAGATAGTGGGTTAGGTTGGCAGATTGTATAAATTGTACAGCTGCGTTGATGGAGCTTGTCTTGAGCTCCACTGGAACTATGCTAATTTATGCTAGTTGACAATCTGGCCTTCCACAGATATTCCATAACATGTGGTGTTTGGGTGAACATTCCTACCAGTTACGTCACTGAGCCGGATCCTCAGCTGATGCAAAATGACATGGATGCCTTGAAGTCAGCAGCACTACACGGATTTCCACTTGTTGAGGTTCTAGCCATTCATTAGAATATTCATGGACTTCAAACACAAAAGGGGCAGAAAAGCAACTGAATCAAAAACATTGAAAAAATGGAATAAGTGTTTATCAGTAAATGTTTGCACTCTTTGTTCCATTGCAAGCTAGAAGTTGGATATGGTGAATTACCTGATGAAATGTCTTTCAGAAAAGTCTTTCTGTATGGTCTCATGTTTCTAGATCTGTACAACGGCAGGATATAAAAAATGTATCCTGTAATTGACAAAACATTGGAATTTTACGTGATCCCAAGCACTGTTATCTCATGTGAAAGAATAACAAATAGCTTTGGGATAATTTACCAGTGTGAAAAGTTGATGAGTCAAGGTATACCACTGCATTCAGGAGAGAATTGCGGGAGGTTTGGAACAAAGAATGAAGAGAGGCATCTGCAGAGTAAATAGGAGAATAGAAATGAGGGAGATAGAATGGTTAGGCATCCTCGGATTTTCCAGGTGTGTTTCTGCATTTGCTTTTTATAATGAAGGCAAAGCATGGAGGAGAAAAGTGTGTTTTTAATTCTGTTGCGTCAAATCATAATGGCATTTTGGGTTGTGTCATTGTAAAGACAGCAAACACTGGATCCTCACTTAGATGCAGATGAGAAGAAGCAAAGCTACGAAAGAAATGTCCATTTGGCCCATTGACCAGAAAACAATCTTTGCTTACTGCTGTCCAGATGACCGACTGATAGGTATATCCATTAAATAGAACTAGCAAATCTCTTGTAAAGCAATGGTTGGGGATTTGTTGGGGGGTTTTTTACGTGATTTATTTTGCAATATTTTCATTTTTGAGTGCATGCATTTGTCATTAGGCAGATTCTTATTCTCAAAGAACGAGGAGTGCAAATCACCATTGCTGAGCTCGAGTGCAACATCAGCCTAACTTCAAGACACTTGTTAAAGTTGATCATCTATAATTGATGTTGTTAAGCCTGGCATACAAAATGGTCATGCTGGTATGGGGGAGGAGTCAAGAACAGGATATGACCTGCTGTGTATCTAACATAATCAGATGGTCTGGGTAAAGCAGAGGAGGGGGATGGGGGTAGCAGGTACTTGTGTGTGGTTAAATCCCCATTTATGCATGTATCCATCCCTTTCCTGTAGGAGGAAGGAACTGGGCATTTGCAGCCTCCCATGCATCTTTTCCCTCCATCCCTAGACCCTGCAAAACCCCTGCTAGGTTGATGATCTACAGTGAAAGCTTTGTTATCTGGCATTCTCTTAACCAGAAAACTTTGTTAACTGGCATTGCCGCCAACCACAATACTGTCATACCTTCAGGCGCACAGGCCTGGCTTGGTTTACCACGATTGGCTTAACAATTTTTTATTTAAGAAGTACTAATCATCTTTAATTCAAAATAGAAATGTGAGACCAACTGCCTCACACTACAAAACTACCAATATTAAAAACTTGAGTTTTACTATTATTATCAATTGTTTTTCCTAGGTTGATAGGACCCTCAGATAACTGGAATTTTTAGATAACTGGAATGCCCTAATACTTGACTGTGCAGGATAACACAAATTTTACTGTATATAGCTGTAGGGGGAACAGAGTAGTGGCAAAAGAGGCAGGGCCAAGAAAATGGGTTTTGCATGATTTCTCCCAAACTTCTAAGTACAACAACTGTGTACTTCTCTGTGCTGGGAGAATACTCCTAAGTAGGGGCTGTGTGTACTGGGGGAAGCCCTGGCATTACTGCTGCAATGAATTCATGTTGTTTTGGAACCAGAGTTGTGACAAAATTGTTCCAGAGGTGGCATGGAAGAAATCTGCAGCCTTCAAAAATCTGCTGCCCATATTTCTGCAAGGGAATGGAAGATTCACCCACCTCCCCTGTAAGGATTAATCTACCCCATCACTAAAAAGAGCACTAGGAATTTCAGCATCCAGCTAGCAATGAGCATTTGTCATTCCTTTACAGTACATTCACCAGCCTGAGTAAGAGGATATAGTAGTAAAGAAAGGCAATCTGCTAACAATGGGGTTGGGGTGGGAGACTATTGTGCCGTTGCAGAATGATGATATACTCTGTTATACCATTAACTTAAGAATTACCATGAACTACATTAAGGTCGATGGTTTTAACAAAAGTCTCTAATTAAGTCCATTGGTTTAGAGGCCTATAGACTACCTATTTTAATATGCTGGCCCTCTGGCAAATTTTTCAACTACAAATCTTTCAGCAGGGTGCACTTGTGCTCTGAATCTCTTCTTATCTTAGAAGCCTAGACATTACAATTAGAAATTCAGAACTCTTTACATCTTAGTAACCATGCATAAAAATTAATTCAAGCAAAATGTAATTTAGAATAATAACAACATGCTTTCTTAATGTGTCCTACATTAATCATGGTTAAGACAGTTACTATAGCAGCACACTGCTGGATTTCATTGAAAATACACTAATTCAGTGTGGTACAAGCTCTCTTCAAGAGCAGTGCTGTTTATTTAAGAGAGAGGAGATGCAGTAGAGGGGCGGGGGAGAAAGACGGAACCTTCTGTTTTTCTTTCAATGAATGTAATGCTTAATAACATATTGATACAAAAGCAGTAGAGCACTATTTATTTTCAGGGAAAGGTTCTGATCTTTGCTATTTGTCATTGGATACTTTTAAAATTTACAGACAGAAACAAAAAATAGAAATAAAATTGTACAGGCTACGTTTTCCACCAGAATAAACATTAGATTCATGACAAATAGTTCACCTGGGTTATTGACGGTGGGACAATAAGCCCATAAAATTTTTCAAGCTTACTGCTGTTTACTCAAGTCTTTTCTTTTTGTCCTGAGAGGTACGTGCCTAGCAAGTTCCCAGTTGAGACCCTCTGAGAAACGCATTAGAGAAGTCAACTTTAATAATAGGCATGGGAGTCAGTGGACCAGGTTCTCTAGTGAATGGTTTGAAGGGGACATAAACTGACCTCAAATGCACAGCAGTGGGTTCCAGTGTAGGGGGACCCTTTTGCTCTGCACAAATAGGCTGCTTTGTGCTTCTGCAGCCTGTCCAGCAGAAAGGGCAGGGCAGGGTGGGGTGAGGGGGGAGATCCTGAGTGCCAATACTCCCCTAGACCTCGTCTACATTAAAGGAGAAAGTTGACTTGACGTACACAACTCCAGCTACGTTAATTCTATAGCTGGAGTTAATGTATCTTAAATCACATTTTAGCATTGTCCACACAGCGGGAGGTTAATGGGAGCACACTCTCCTTTTGACTTCCCTTCCTCCCCATGAGGAGCAGAATTATCATCGCCAACAGGAGCGTCCTTTCAGTTCAAATTAGTGTGTCTTTGCCAGACCTGCTAATTTGAACCCCCAGAGGATCGACTGTGGCTGCTTTGAGCTTCAGACCTTAGACTGAAAGAAATGGGCCTGTTAAGTTTAGAAAAGAGAAGACTGAGAGGGAAGATGATAGGAGGAGGGAGAAAACCTGTTTTCTTGGCCTCTGAGGATGGGACAAGAAGCAATGGGCTTAACCTACAGCAAGGGAGATTTAGGTTGGACATTAGGAAAAACTTCCTGCTTGTCAGAGTGGTTAAACACTGTAATAAATTGCCTAGGAAGGTTGTGGAATCTCCATCTCTGGAGATATTTAAGAGCAGGTTAAACAGACCTCTATCAGGGATGGTCTAGATGGTGTTTTGTCCTGCCATGAGGCCAGAAGACAGGACTCGATGACCTCTCAAGGTCCCATCCAGTTCATCATTCTATGATTTCTCTGTAGTGTAGACAAGCCCCTGGTGGAGGGTTGACAAAGAACTCATTAGCACCTGTCTGGCAGCTCAGCTGACTTTAGGAGTCAGGGAGCTAGCCCTCAAAATCAGGGAGCCATTGCTGTCTGCCTCTTTCCTGTCTGTCCCAAGCAGAACTCCGGGGTGGGAGGGAGTCTTACCAAGTGAATCGCAGGAGAACATTCATTCCTATGAGTTTTAATACAGTAACGGACAAATTCAGTAGTTCTTGATAAGGATGTTAAGTATCGCGTAATTGTCTAATTGAATAGTCGATAGGGTAGCGCTGCCCCTTGGAAATGCCACATGGAGCAGCTGATCCCAGACTCCGTGCAGCGCTGTCACTTTGAAGTACTCCCTTCTAATCCTCCCTTGGTGCCTCTATCAGATAGAAGCAGCAAAGCGGGGGAGGAAGCGATTAGTAGACTATCCTGTCAACTGTACAATAAGTATTTGCTTATTGGATAGTCGACTAGTCCTTAACATCCCTAGTTCTTGATTCTTGCACCCTCATGGTCAGGGTCAGATTACAAGGTCCATGGACTAAGGGACCTTAGCTCAGGGCCCTGGAATGCAGCTCTGAAAGCCTCTGCATGCTGTGGCTCTCTCTGGCGGGGGGAGGGAGGGAAAGGAAGGAGTGGCTCTGAACATTGCTGTTCTCCCTCTCTCCCTGCTGGAGCTGCATGTGCCACTGCTAGTAGTGCTTGGCTGCAGGCTCCACCACAGCCACTCCCATTGGCTGGGAACTGCAGGCAATGGGAGTGGCAGAGGGTGGTGCCTGCAAGCATAGGACTGCAGTTGTTTCCCTCCCTTTCCAGGAGCTGCACCAGGTATGTGCCCCAATCCCCTCTCATAGTGTCTCTCCCTGACACTGTACCTCCACCTAGCACACTCCTGCACCCTGCCTCCTACCCAGAACCTATCTTCCACTCCGAGGCTGCTCCAGCAGCCCTCCTCCTCCTCAGACCCAAGCTCCCTCCTGCACCATGCAACTTATCCAGACCCCACACCTGCTTTCTGGCAGCACCCTCCCACACAGTGAAACCCTCATTTTTGGCCTCAACCTGGAGCCTAGGGAACCTCACAAAATTTACTAGTCCTGGACTCCCAGAAGAACTAATCCAGCCTTGCTCACAAGAGCTGCTCTTTGCTAGCTCTTCCCTGTCTTAAATGTGTAAATTGCACCATCACTTGTTTTCTCTCTCAATGCCAATTCAGTGCACTTGTTTTCCTACTCCCAGTTATCATTGAATTTATATCACTGTTTCTGGTATTGCTTAATTAAGTTCCTTGACACTTTTATGGGAAATGACCCTACTTGCACTGGTCTTGTATTTGCTCCTAAAACTTAATATTAAAGTAAATAATTTGAACTTTTCCTATAGAGAAAATGAGACAAGAAGCCACTTGCAAGTTTGTGGCATAATTAGTCCCAGGCGGTTATGCAGGAGAGAAACATGACTCTTGGAATGTAACTGAAACTGTAGAAGTTCTGTGACCTGGATCTTGTGTCAAATCAAAGAGAGGGCCAGATCTCAAGCTCCATTCTGGCCTTTCATGCTGCCATAGTGGCACAAAATGGATGGAAAGATGGCTTTATTGTCCAACTTGTGATTTCCCCCAATGTGGGTGAATATCAACATTTTATAGGGCCAATTCCAGGCCTACGTGATTTTCAGGGACATGTCCTAAGTGTCACTGTGCTCCGGTAATCACTAGCTTGTGTAATGGCTTTTGGGTGGTGGTAGCGTAGCAGGAAATATAAGTCAGGAGGGTTCCAATTATGCACAGGAAGCCAGATCATTCTTAGGATCAGGATGGGCATAAATCTGTGCTCTTCCCGCACACCTTGCTATTTTCCATGATGCCCTCATTGAATATAGCCTGGGATCAGAGCTTGAGAGAAACACCCTAAATTACTATCCCCCCACAAAAAACCCAGGTTTGGGGACAAATGTACCCATCATCACACAGATTCAGGAGTTAGAGTGGCTCAAATACATAATTTATTCCATGCAAAATATTTGATGAAAACATATTTTCCAATTTTCTAGAAATCCATTGGGTTATTGTTAAACTCGTTTTGCTTTACATGAGCTTTTAAATTTAACCCACCTCATTTTAGTGAAAATAGAAATCATCACAATGAAAAGTTTGTGTGGTCAATACAAAAACAATCATTTTGTGTTGTAGAAAGAAGCTGTGATGAAATATTTTTACAAGCTCTATGCAAGAGTAAAATCGACTGTGCTTTGCCAGTGTGGCTTAGGATTCCACAAACCTTTTCAGTAATTCGAGTTTGGTGGCTTCACTGAGCTGTAATGTTCCATTGATCTTGTAATAAAAGTGTGCATTATTTATAAACATTTTGGGATTTTTTACTTAATAGTGGAATAATTCCTTGCAATCTCAGAGGCGTTAAAATGTTTGTGCTCTTTGAAAGAGCTGCTGTTTTGGGATGAAGTAAGGGATTTTTTAAAACCTTAATTCTATGTTAATAAAGTCTTAGGGCTAAAATAGTGATATAAACTGGTGATATATTAAAACATCTCAACATTTTATAATGAGGGTGACAAAGGCCTTTGTAACAGAATGCATTTTTATTGGATTTAGTGCTCATTAGAGGGAGGTGGTAGAGGTGATACTATCATTCTGCAAACCTAAGTGGACTGTTGGCACCTAAGTTGTTCATGAGAGCACTGCTAAATTGTTATTCCAATTGTAGGTGTTAATCAATAAAGAAAATGTACTTTATTTTACATTAACACATTAAATGTGAAGGAAAATAGATTTTTCTCTTTTAAATAACACCTGCATGTTTTCTACAAAAGATGCAGAATTTGTATGGAAGAACCATTTCATTTGCTCCTTGTAGTCCATTTTTTTGTGGCCAATTTAAATTTTAATTTATATCCTGGTCATTCTTACCGAAAGTGACAGCAAAATTTGGCCTCTAATGTTTACTGAAAGTCAACCAGCAAACACCCTTTTAAAATAATGAGAACACATAAATAAGGGCATAAATTCGGATTAAGGAAAAGTTAGACATCAATTTGAGAACTCCTACAATGAGTGAGCGCTGATGCTATATAGTTTACTTCTGCAGAAGATCATTCATACAAATGTCTCACCATGGCTATGAGCCTGATTTTCAAAATTTCTCACCACCCCACATTTCCTATTTCAGCAAACAGGATCTGACTGGGAGGGGTTACAAGGTCTTTGAAGGACAGGATTAGATTTCAAAATGACCCTGACAAACTAGAGATTTGGTCTGCAATCAACAAAAGGAAATTCAGTAAAGACAAGTCACTTAGGAAGGAAAAATCAAATGCACAAATACAAGGGGAATAACAGGATTATAGCAGATCTAAAATTAAATATGAGTCAACAGTGTGATGTAGCTTGGTCCCACTTTTGGTGCATATTCCTCTGCCTTCTTTAGACCCAGCCCTCCTCTATCCTTGACACCCCAACTCTGTGTCCTATGTCTTCAATGCACCCATTGGCTCTAACCATTGGGCATGATCCCAATTTATCCTTAGGATATTCTCCTGGCCACTTGCTCCTGATTGCATTTTGGTAGCTATCTACAGCTCTCAAAAGTGGTTGTGGGAGGATAGCAGTAGACAATAATACTATGCCAATATGTATACCAACCAGCTACCATTGCCTTACAGGATATGAGAGTGGATATGCTCCATCTGTGCACCACTGGTACACTCTAACTGTAACACTGGCCTCTAAAGGACATTGTGTTCCACTGCTCTTGCCAGTGAAGTCTGGCACCATGCTGACAGTGCCCCTTTAAGGAGTCCCATTTTCTTCCCTACGAATTTCATATTCTTTTATGTTCACCTAGCTTTTATTTTTCTTCCAGCCACAATCAAAGCAGGAACTTTTCTTTGAAACAATTTCTGTAACACTGCAATTCACATCTGAATGAAATATCTCTTAAGGCTCATGTGACACACGAGGCAAGAGCAGATAAAAGAGAAAATGGATAGACTGTAAAACAGCACCTAGAAGAAAAGTCATTTTCTGCAATTCTTAAATAAATTGCTCTCTAATTCACAAATAATGCAGTACATATTTAGGTTGTCATAAAGAATGATTACTGAATGCAGAGTCTGGGATTCATAATAAAAGGAAAGCATATAAGGAATTGCTGGGAAAAGCCAAGCTATAAAAATTTGGAACCTGTAATATTTAACTGCTTTCTTTCATAAATCATTTGCCAATAAATGCAAAGCAATGGAGAGTCAGCAGGAAAAGAGTTGCTGTAAGGAATATAAGGGTTTAAAAGATATTTTTCATAAATTTTATTGCACTAAGAGGGATGTAATGTTCCTATTTTTACTCTATCAAAAAATCCTGAGTGCACCACTTCTGTGTATAGGGCTTTGGTTTCAACTGGTGCTAATCCACTAGGGGACTCTATAGGTCACTTTACAAAGGTTTTCTTCAGCCAGTGCTACCAGTTATTCTTTGTCATCTATATTGATTCATTTAGATAAATGTACATATTTATTTTTAAAATACAAGTAAGAAAAGATTTCCAGGGCTCATCCTCTTGTTGTTTATATTAATAGCAAAATCCTCTTTGAGTTCACCAGACACCCGTTTTAATTCCCAAACTCACAGGGTTGTGCTCCCTACTGGGATATGCTAGAGCTGCAAGCTCAGAACTATAGGCTGAACCTCTCTACTCTGGCATCTTTGGGACCTGACAGATGCCAAACCAGAGAATTTGCTGAACCACAGGAGGTCAATATTGCCTAGCAGCATCACCAACACTTCCATTGCTTCCTGGGCACTTAGAAGACATTTGGGGTAAATTAAAACTAAATAATAGCACAGAACACTGAGATTCATGACTAGTGGCTGTAAACAAACTTTATGGGATCATGGTAAACATGGCCACACCCATGATAAGTGGACATTTGGCTAATTAAAATCATGTCCGTCCACAGAGGTTGCTGGACCAAAGAGTGCCAGATAGATAGGTTCAACCTATATTATGTTTTTTCCATAGAGCATTGCAAGGGTCATGCACTAGCCTTGTCCACCAATAAATCTTAAACCTGATGAAAAATGGGTGATGTTTGTGCTGCATGGAAAAAATCCCTATATGTGCAGCTACTCTGCAGGGCTTAACTAGAAATAAGATATGAAAATTTTTCTACGTCAATTGTGTATCTTATTTTGAAATAGGGAGTGTCTACATAGCACTTATTTCAAAATAGAGCACTCTTTCTCCAATTTCCCTTATTCCTCATACAATGAAGGTAACAGGAGTTGGAGTAAGAAGTCCTCCAGCTTGACAGTATTTTGACACTATTTTGAAATAACTGCCTGCTGTGTAGGTTTACCCTGTGGCTACGTCTACACTGGCATGATTTTCTGGAAATGCTTTTAACGGAAAAGTTTTCCGTTAAAAGCATTTTCGGAAAAGCACGTCTAGATCAGCAGGATGCTTTTCCGCAAAAGCACTTTTGGTGGAAAAGCATCCGTGGCCAATCTAGACGCGCTTTTCCGCAAAAAAGCCCCGATCGCCATTTTCGCGATCGGGGCTTTTTTGCGGAAAACAGTACTGTGCTGTCTACACTGGCCCTTTTGCGCAAAAGTCATTCGGAAAAAGACTTTTGCCCGAACGGGAGCAGCATACTATTTCCAGAAAAGCACTGATGATCTTACGTGAGATAGTCAGTGCTTTTCCGGAAATTCAATCGGCCAGTGTAGACAGCAGGCAAGTTTTTTCCGGAAAAGCGGCTGATTTTCTGGAAAAACTTGCCAGTCTAGACACAGCCTATTTGTGCCTGTTTTAGGCATATCCCATGATAAAGCTCAGTTTTAACCCCACTAAAGCAAAACCTTAGAAAATTGGCTTGGCTTCAAAATTGCCATATTTACACAGAAAGTGAAAGGAGGGAGATTTTTGCAAAGTTTGAAAAGAATTTTTTAAAAGGGCATCAAAGTGAAATTTAAGTTACCGAGTTTGTGCCAGCTGAAGTCAGTAATACAAACTTTGCCATGGTGGGAGTAGAAGCAGGCCTCAGTTTGTACCCTGCTTTCATACACATAGTGGGTAGAAAAACTACACATGGTAGTTATTGCAAGCTTTGTTGTTTTTCCATTTGGTTAATAATAACTGGAAAACATGTCTACGTGTTTATAACCAAGAGAGAGAGCTATAAGACTCCTTATGGTCAGAATTGCCACCACTACCTCAGCCCCTTTGGAACATGACCACTTGAGGGCTGGTTCTACTTGGGATCATGCAGAGCAGGTCTTTCCACAGCACATCAAGTTTAAGTATGTATACAATAATTTGGTAGTGTTGGTGGCATTGTTCACCACTTATAGCATAATATGGACACAGTTGATCTGCTCTCTGTGCAACCCTGGTTTTCACTGTGTCAGTAAGAGCCTGACCAAAAGGGTGACTTATCATTGACTTCAAGAGACATAGGATCAGGTCCTTAAGGAAAAGGTATATGTGAAGACTGGTAATTAGAAGGCCTTCTTATGTCAGACCCTTGAGCCTAAATCTGCTTATGGAGTAGCCATTTAGGACCCCACACTGAGGTCAAATGACCAAAAAAGCTCTGCACACACCAGTTCCCTGCTATGAAGGCTTTTTGGCAATTCATAAGAATGGCTATACTGGGTCAGAATAATGGTCCATCCAGCCCAGGATCCTGCCTTCTGACAGTGGCCAATGCCAGGTGGAATGAACAAAGCAGTTAATCATTAAGTGATCCATGCTTGTTGCCTATTCCCAGCTTCAGAATAAGCATTCCTGTGAATACTAGCTAATAGTCACCGATTGTCCTATTTCGATGTACTTTAGTTCTTTTTTTTTTTCAATCCTGCTATGGTCTTAACCTTCACAACATCCTCTGGCAAGGAATTCCACAGATTGTGCATTGTGTACAAAACCAAAAAACTTCCTCTTGTTTTAAACCTTCTGCTTATTAATTTCATTTGGTGATCCTCGTAGTGTTATGAGAATGAATAAATAACACTCCTTATTTACTTTCTGCTCACCGGACATGATTTTATAGACCTCTTTCACATCTCCCTGAGTCATCTTTTTCCCAGTCTTATTAATCTTTCCTCCTGTAGAAGCTGTTCTACACCCCTAATCATTTTTTGTTATCCTTTTCTGTACCTTTTCCAATTCCAGTGTATATTTTCTGAGATGGGGAGATTAGTTCTTCATGCAATATTCAAGATGTGGGTGTACCATGAATGTATAGAGAGGCAATATAATATTTCCTGTCTTCTTATCTATCCCTTTCCTAATGATTCCCAACATTTTGTTAGCTTTTTGGACTGCCACTGAACATGCTTTCCAGAGAACTTCCACAATGACTCCAAAATACCTTTCTTGAGTGGTAACAGTTAATTTAGACCCCATCATTACACGTGCATAGTTGGGATTATGTTTTCCAATGTGCAGGCCTATTGGGATTATGTTTTCCAATGTGCAGGCCAATTGTCCAGTGGCCTGGGTGATTTCAGCGGACTGGGAACACCCTCCAGCACAGGAAAGATTCAAACGCCTCCTAGAGGAGAGGAAGCAGGTGTCCCTCCCCCCAGCATTGCTCAATTTTGCTGCAGCTCAGTGCTCCTGGGACCCTCTTGCTATCTGTGCAGAGCCAGGAGGTAGGTGATGCTGATGTCACTGTCAGGCTGTCCCTCTACCCCTGTAGCCCATTTCTACAGAGCAGGGGATACAGAGAGCTCTGACTTGGGAGAACTCTGGTTTTAGCTATTTCATTCTACTCTGGCGCATATATGAGTGCCCTAGCTCTTAGAGTCAATGCACTAGTCAGATATTTCCCCAGCAGCCAGCTCACACTGTCTGTCTGTCTCTTCCTGCCCATGTACCCCATCTCTGAAAAGCAAGGGAATATCTTATAGGTACAGCTCATGCATCTCTCATGTTACCTCAGCAGCTAGCGTTCTCTCTCTCCCACCCCAGAAACATACACATGGTCTTGTCTCTGTGTCTCTCTCTTACACACATCCATAGTTCTGTCTGTATCAAATTCACTTCCCATCACATACTGGTATGATTGTTATTACTTGGTACTGGCTGCAATGCACAAATATTTCTGTAATTGTATTCTTTCGCCATGTGCTATTTTAATGTTTTGACTGGACTATGCATTTTGTATATTTTATTTCTTTTATATTTTAACTTAATTCTTTGAGTAGTGAGTTCCAAACTGCTTGACTTGTCCTGCTTGTAGTAATTACTCCTATGGTATTTTTTTTAAATATATTAAATCCAGGTTTTTTGTTTCTGCTAGTGGAGTGCATTACTAGCACGTCTCTCGGTGCACTTAACAAAATATATTCAAATGGAAGAAAAAAGTAAGCAGGAACATGCCAGCAGTGCAAATATTAGGCAGACCATGTCCTAGAGGGCCCATTGTCTGTTCTGCCCAGGGGCCCGGAATTACTGTCAGTGGACCTGCCAATATGCATTACTTTGCATTGATCAACTTTGAATTTCATCTGTCATTTCATCTGGTCAACACATTTCCTGGGATCCCTTTGTAACTCTTCATGGTCTGTTCTGGATTTAACTGTCTTGAATAGCTTTGTATAATCTGCGCACTTTGCCACCTCACTGTTTGCCCCTTTTCCCAGATCATGTATGACTATATTGAACTGGTACAGACTCCTGAGGGACACCACAGTTTACTTCTCTCCATTCTGAAAATTGACCATTTTCCCTATCCTTTATTTCCTATTTTTTAGCCAGTTACTGATTCATAAGAGATTCAGCATTTCAGCCAGTAAGCTGGAAATCACATAGTTACTCCTACAGAGTTCTACTTGTTATCAGAGACACTCACATGGGGCTGGGGAAGGGACTGGTCCTGTTATCATTGACTTTCCTGTTCAATAAAGTGTGGCTTTTCAAATCTTTATTTTTTATTTAAGGCCTCTTGTGAATTGTGACATCTACCCTGCATGAGCTATGTGTTGAATCTGTAGCAACACTGTGCAATGCAAGCTGGCTGTTCCTTGCCTCCTCTAAAACAAAAGAGAGGATGGTGGGAAAAAACTTTGCACTGAAAATCCAGACCTTTCTATTCCAGCATTCAAAGTGGTGTTCAGCATAACCTCCAAGAAAAAGTAATGTGCTGCATCTTTCCCTCAGTATCAAGTGGACGTCACACCTTTTATCTCTCATCTCTACAAAATCATTATCACATCAAAATGTTCATAATAAGTTGAGATGTAGTGGTTCTTGAATGCTTCCTGATAACTTCCCTTGGCAAATGGGTGGCAGTTCCATTTTTAGAAAAGAAAAATGGATCAAAATAAATAAAAGGGGAGATGTTCTACTGGTGAGTTCACATAAGCTTGTTGTCTGAATGGAGGTCAGACCCTTTTTTAAGGTCAACAGTCGGGTTTAGTTTCTAAAGTTTCTGTTTCTGGCAAATGGCCAGCTGCAGCTGTATTGTTTAAGCATGAATTAGTCTCAAATATGTAGCTTAGGAGAGCCAAGTATATTAAAATACTGTGGTACAGTAAAATAGTTCATTTATTAGTATGTTTTGTAGCAATGGAGTGTATAAACCCCAGCTAAGTTACAGGTCCCATTGTCCTATGCATTATACAGGCATATACTACTAAAGACTTCTTGTCCATCAGAGGATGGTCCATGGGTAGGGCATTACCTCAGGACATGGAAGACCTGCAGTCATGTCTCTGCTTTTGGAAAGACTTCCTTTGTGATCTTGGGCAAGTCATTTAGGGCTTGTCTAGATGGTGAGTTAGCATGTAGCAAGTTGGGCTGTACATTTACAGTGCTCTAGTGAGTCATACACTAACTAGTCACATGAACCCTGGTGTTGCACACTAAAAATTCTACAGTGGCCTTTAAATTTGGTCTGAAACAGCAGTTGGCACGGTGAAAGAAAATACTTTGTTTTTTGTTGGTGTTTAATCCACTTTCACTCCAAATACCTGCTGCGATGAATAGGAGGAGCATCCCAGCATTCAGTGACTAATGGATTAAACACAGGTAGCTAGGGGATGTTGGCAGGGAGCCAGGAGAGCCAATGGGAGAAGGTGTTGAGATTTTAATTGGAAGATATACCTGCCTGCTATTCTTCTTTGTGTGAGATTTAAGCCAGCGTTTGGCATGCCTACAAAGAATAATGGGCATGGAAATGGACTGGACCCTGAAGCATGGATCATGAGTAGATAGGAAAATGTCTATTTAGATGCGATCGGGTCATTTTCTTTGTTTTGTAGTTTGGTTAAACTTCTCTGTGCCCTGTCCCATACACTGTACTTTAAGCAGTGTCCCTGGGATGGCATTTTCTCTGAGTTTTTAAAATTGTTCTTTTCTCAGTTGCTTTAAAATTCCTAGCAACCAAGTATGTTTTTATCAACTATATCTTTTTGTTTTGTTAATAAAATCACCTTTTTTAAGGTAATGATTTGATTCTTGTGTCCTGGAAGGTAATAGGAGGTCTATGTATGATTGCTTAAGACTGAGAGGCCAGCTAACAGTTATTGCACTTTTTCTCTTTTTTCCCAAGCTCTCTTGTGGTAAAAGAGCTTGGGGCTACCCATCCGGAAGAAGGCCAAGTGCTTCTTTCTGGGTTCAAGAAGACAGGCATTTTTCACTTGGTGGTGGCTGCTACTGCCCAAGGTCAGGGAATCTGTGACTTTGGGGAGATTTTAAGCAGAAGTCTACAGAGGCAAGACATTTTTAAAGTCTCTTGTGGGGCTCCACCTTCTGCACTCAGAGTGGGGAACAGCCTTGACACCTGCCTTCTGGTGATATGTGATGAAGATTCTGAGATATTATCCAACATTAGGAAGATATGCATCTATTTAAAAATATTAACCACTAAATTATTTTCTTATTGATACCATCTCTTGAAGCAGTAAGAAATGGACGCTTTTTAGATGATGAAATGAACTGCAAACCTCTCATTCCCTACACTGTGTAGGCAAAAAAATTAAAAGCCCCTTCTTAGCTATGAATGTCTAAATAAGCAAGTATCTTTCACTACATACTTTTAGCTCAGGTGATAATTTTTATGTCTAAAGTTTTGCATATAAGCTCTTGACCTTACTTGTAAGTCCACAGTAGTATACTGTAGACCTGTGAGCATGAATATTGGCAAGCAATGTGTCTGCTTAAAAATTGAATGTTATCATGAAAGTAATGCTAACTACATATTAATCTGTAGTAAATTGTATGAAAGAAAAGTACATGGTTGGACAATAAGTGATACTTCCTTTAGATATTGATAAATGTTGGCCCAATCCTCCAAGGTGCCTCTGAGAAGATGCTTCTGGTAAATCAGATATTGCTCCAATAGGGAGAAATATCTCCCAGAATTTCTGTTATCACAGGATACAATCCCATGATGTACAAAATGCTCTCAACTCCTACTGAGTTGAGGATATTCAGGGCATGTCTACACTAGGAAACTATTTTGAAATAATTAAATTTGATGTAACTCCTGATTTTACAGAATTGAAATAGCATGTCCCCACTATGGGAAGAGCTCGAAATTAGCCCAAGGCAGGCTCAGTTAATGAGGATGCACTACCTCAACTTAAAAAACAATAGCCAATATTTATTGCACTACCTCAACTTAGTAAAAGCACTGGGGAGTAATGAGTTCAAATTACTCTGGGAAGCAGTTATTTCTAAACTGCGGCACAAGAGCATCCACCATAATGCTATTTTGTAATCACTATTTCAAAATTATCATCATTCACCAAGAAAAGCAGGAGTACAGATTTCAAAATAAGTGGCCTGCTATTTTGAAATAACAGCCTTGATAGTGTGGACACTCCAGTTATAAGTTTGACCTCAGGGAGGGTTATTTAAAAATAAAGCCCTAGGCTACGTCTACACTGGCCCCTTTTTCGGAAGGGGCATGCTAATTTTGAAAGTGGGAATAGGGAAATCCGTGGGGGATTAAAATAAACATGTCCGCCGCTTTTTTCCGGTTTGGGAAAAGCCGGAAAAAAGGCGTCTAGACTGGCCCGATCCTCCGGAATAAAGCCCTATTCCGGAGGATCTCTTATTTCTACTTTGAAGTAGGAATAAGAGATCCTCCGGAATAGGGCTTTATTCCAGAGGATCGGGCCAGTCTAGACACTTTTTTTCCGGCTTTTCCCCAAGCCGGAAAAAAAGCGGCGGACATGTTTATTTAAATCCGCGGGAGATATTTAAATCCCCCGCAGATTTCCCTATTCCCACTTTCAAAATTAGCATGCCCCTTCCGAAAAAGGGGCCAGTGTAGACATAGCCCTAGTGTAGACCAGGACTCCATGTCGCTTTGGCATTGTTGGGTATCTCCCAGGACTAAGACTGAATGAGCAAGAAAAGGAAGCTCATAAGGTTTTTTGTGTGTGGTGCCATTAAAGCACCAAGATGATGTTCTAGCCTTATATAATTTTTTTATGTTACATTCTCTACATATTTAATGGTTACAATTTTAATCATGTTGTAAATTTTGACATTACATAAATGCAACAGCTTGAAATATCCACCACAGGAACCATTACTAATATCCTTTAGTGTAGAAATGCAATATGATATTCACGTTAAGAAGGCACTCAGGACATGCTTCCAAAATGGTAGACATCGTCCAAAAAGAAAAATATGCCCACTGATATCTTTGAATATTTTAAAGCTTGGATTGAAGATGTGCTTTTTCTACATTTAAATATCAGGTTTTCAAAGCTGTTGTAACTTCTGCTTCTGCCCAAGGAAAGGATCCAGAATGAGCGATGCAGGTGAAATATTCTTAAGATGTTAAGGCTTGTTTTCAGTAGGAAAAGCCCATTTGAGTATAAACTGTTTACAGTATGTAATGAAATGAATAATGCAATTCCTGTGGAAGATGGACTTTTTAGCTGCATCTTCCACAGAAGGTAAAGAGAATCATTAAAAATACATTTGCCACTGATAGGTTGAATTCATTTTAGCTGGCATAAATAGGACAGATGAGCTATTCAAATGTCTGATGAGTACCATATAATGAAATATTTATCACCTTCTCATGGTCACTGCATGAGAGGCCAATAATTTGTTTTCTCTCAGCATTAGTATTTGTGACACTTATAATAAATTATACATTTGTAAGCTCACAGACTTCACCCCTTTTCTGTTTACCTGTCTAGTCTGAGATCTCATTTATCAAAACTTAGCTGATTCTGGGACCAAAGTAAAGCTACAAATTCACGTATTTTAAAGAATCATGGATTTTAGAATGCACGATTATAGTAGAGCAACATGGACTAAGAATAACATATATGTTCCCTTCAGAGCTCGACAATGGAGAAAGGAAAATGTGTGTTGGACTGAAATACAAATATGTGTGTGACAAAGATCAGCCTGAGTCACAAAGTCAGTATCAGATACTGATTTAGATTCAAATCTCTGAAGACTTCCAAGTCTATTCAGATTTTGCCTCTGAGATACACAAATGGCATGACATTTGAGTGTGATTATGACCCTTAAGTGACCCCAAAGTTCTACGGCAGGTGGAATTCAGCTTCTGGTTCAGAAATTTAAATCCTACCTATACCTAGTACATAACTTTGCAAGGGAGCAAAGAGTTATAGCAAGAAACTCTAGGAAGAAATAAAAATATTTGGGAGAAAGTTTAGAAAACATTCAGATGATGATGTATATGTATGTATGCTCTATGGATAATCCTGCTCTCACCAGGCAGGTGCAGGACTAGATGACCTGATAGATTAGGTGTTGTTTTTTTTAATTTTTGAGATCCTATGAGCCCATATTTTTATGCTTTATTTCTGCATGAATGTATAGGGGAGTAACTCAGAGGTGAAAGTGAAAGTAGTCAGAATTCACCTGACTCATATGAAACTAATAGGAATTGATGTTGCTCATCTACTTGCATAAAGTTCAGAGAACCTCACAGTGAAAGATTTGGATATTATCTCCTTTCTATGCAGAATGGACAGTTTGTATCAGTTAAATATCCCCAGATGAGGGTCCTTGAAGTACTAAAGAGAAGCAGGCATGTTTCTTAAAATTGTTAGTGAAACTCTCATAAGAATATGAAATGAAATTAATAGGCAGCAGGTTTAAAACAAACACAAGGAAGTTTTTCTTCACTCAGTGTACAGTCAACCTCTGGAACTCCTTGCCAGAAGATGTTGTGAAGGCTAGGGTTCAAAAAAGAGCTAGATAGATTCATGGAGGTTAGGTCCATCAATGGCTATTAGCCAGATGGGTAGGAATTGTATCCCTTTTCTCTGGAGGTAGGTGACAGGGAAGGGTTCACATGAGGATTACCTGTTGTGTTCCTTCCCTCTGGGGCATCTGGTATTGGACACTGTCGGCAGACAGGATACTGGGCTGGATGGACCATTGGTCTGACCTAGTATGGCTGTTCTCACGTTCTTATCCCCTTTAACATAAGCCCCTTTGCAGACAGTATCTCCACGTGCATAAGCAAATAGAAAGTAGCAGGGTCTCAAAGTCCTTTTACTGTTGTGAATTGGATGCTCCTCGTAAATGGTTCAATTCAAAGATTTTTTTCCTACTTTCTGTAGCAATTATTGGTGCTCAGTTATGAGATAAGACCACCACCTGCCTCAGTTACTTGCTAAACTGAAAATCATTCAGAGTGCTCAGAAGGCAGCCAAAGATCATTATTCTCAGCCCAAAGGGTCTTCAGGGTTCTATCACAGCATTGCAGGGTTGGAAAAAGACCTCAGGAGGTCATTGAGTCATCATCTCTGCATAAACCTGTAAATTTTCTCATGACAAAATCATTCAAGATGGACAGCTTGAAGGATTTTAAAATGACTTTCTACTTGGAAGATACAAAGAAAATAAACCTAAATGCCTTTACCAACCACCCTAATATGCTACATCATCACATTTTGGGGTCTGATCAAACAGGAAGGTTAAATTGTGGGTTTTCTCTTGCTCCAAAGACATATGTAATTTATGATTAGCACTATATCTGCTGAAAAGCCTGGCTGTCAGGGTTCTGTTGCATGTGGAACACAATGTTTCAGCCATTGGTCACAAAATTCAGAAATAGGGAAATCCCTCAAGCAAAATGCAGGACAATGTAGCACTTTAAAGACTAACAAGATGGTTTATTAGATGATGAGCTTTCGTGGGCCAGACCCACTTCCTCAGATCAAATAGTGGAAGAAAATAGTCACAACCATATATACCAAAGGATACAATTTAAAAAAATGAACACATATGAAAAGGACAAATCACATTTCAGAACAGGAGGGGGATGCCGGGGGGGGGAGGGGGGGGAAGGAAGGAAGGTAGGTAAGTGTCTGTGAATTGATGATATTAGAGGTGGGGAGAGTGGGATGTTTGTGGGATGTTCCCCCCTCCCCCCCGCATCCCCCTTCTGTTCTGAAATGTGATTTGTCCTTTTCATATGTGTTCATTTTTTTTAATTGTATCCTTTGGTATATATGGTTGTGACTATTTTCTTCCACTATTTGATCTGAGGAAGTGGGTCTGGCCCACGAAAGCTCATCATCTAATAAACCATCTTGTTAGTCTTTAAAGTGCTACATTGTCCTGCATTTTGCTTCAGCTACCCCAGACTAACACGGCTACATTTCTATCGGAAATCCCTCAGTGTTTGTTGTTGCTTTTTGTTGTTACTTGACTACTGCCTTCCTAGGGCCAGATCCCAAACATTTTTATGCATTACTAAAAGATAATGTTTAGGGTCATATTTTTTCAAAACACCATCTAAATTTGTACTGACAACATCAAGGAGATAAATCTCTCCAGTTGTGTTACCATTGAATTCTTACAAAGAAAGAATAATATGCCCCATGAACAATACTGGCCAAATATATTTATCAACATATATGTTAATCACTTTTTTGTATAATGTAAACAGATCTGGGTTTAAATTTGTACTTCTTGGAGGAGAAAATGAATTAACATTTTAATAAATATTTTAAAATGTGTCAATAGGCCATAAAAAGTATGAATCATACCACAGAAAAACAATTAACTTTTTTCAGACTGTAATCTTTTACCACATTCCACAAAGATAATATCATGAAACATATTTTTGATCTTATAAATAGGTACTGCTTTTTTTCTTCATCTAGATAACAAAACATTGTTACATAAAAGTAGGTATTCAACCTCCTGCCATAGTCACGACATCAAAAGAATGTATACACTTTTTGACACACAAAATGAGAGCTATAGCCCTCTTAACTGATTTTAAAACTTGACAAAGGTAAGAGGCATAGAGAATATATTATTAGAACTGAACAGAGTCAGCTGTTTATATATTGAAAGCTACCTACATACAACAAAAGATGCTTCTTCCCACAGAGATTATTCAAAAACTGAACCCAAAAAGAATCTAGATCATTCACTGCATGAATTTTCTGGAGTCCACAATTCAACTGTCTACTCAGATGTATCACTGTTACCTTGTGTTGTGGCCATTTAAATATATATATGTAATTCCTATAAAACTAATCTGGTAACACTGGTTTTCTCTTTTACATAAATGTATTTTCATAATTATAGTCCTCCTTCTAGCTTTAGGAAGAATTCCCCTATGACCAGTTTATTTGGCAAGGGTCCATTTACACCTTCCTCCAAAGCATCTGGTAGTGCAAATGGTGGAGTCTGTCTCCTGAAGTCTTGAAAACAAGACTGAATACCTTTTGTCAAGATATGCTTTTGTCAGACACAAGTTATTGGGCTCAATGCAAGGATAACAGGATGAAATTCGATGGCCTGTGCTATTCAGGAGGTCAGACTAGAAAATCTACTAGCCCCTTCTGACCCTAATCTGTGACTCTATGCAGTAGTAATAGAGGCAGAATGCTGAACTAGATAGAGTTGTGGTGTGAATCAGCATGGTGATAATATTTCCCTGCTCTCACTCCTTAAAAATGGGTTACTGTTCAGTGTGAAAGAATTATTATATGATCTAAGCACTAGATGCTGCTTCCATGTCCTATGTTACATTTGTTAGAAGAGTTGAAAAGAATAGCAAAATTGATTCAACTGAAGTCTAGGTTAAGCAATAAAACCCAGAGACTGCAAGTAAATGCACAGTAATTGCAATGTAACTATGGTCAGTTGATAATAAAGTGTGCCCACCATGGTGCTCTTCTTGAAGAGGATGTAGAATATAGTCTTTTCCATGGGGGCCAGTTTGACAGGGAGGTAATAAGACTATGGGAGCAGCTATAGGTACCAATTTCCTCTCTAACCAGTGAGTGCTCAACCTTCCCACCCCTGGCCCTGCCCCATCCAATTCCATCCCTTCTTCCCGAGTCTCCACCCTTGCCCTGCCTCCTCTTCTGAGTGTGCCCCGTCCCCACTCCTCCTCTCTCCCTCCCAGAGCTCCCCGGATGCCACAAATCAGCTATTCTTGGTACCCAAGAATGGCTAGGAGGGCGGGAAAAGATTTGGTCAGTGGGCAAATGTATTTGTATGTATTTTAAATACCTGCATCCATGCATTCCATAATTTAATATCTGCAGTGTGTAAGAATTCACATCTGCAAAACCTAATGTTCTCTGTGGGTCTTGTAAATTCAGTTTCTAACACTTGTGCATGTGCAATCTTAATTTACGTAAAGTATGCACACTAGATATTAGGTTAAAACATGGGGTGGCGGTGGTTGCACCATCAAAGCTGAAGTGCAAATATACCATATGAGTATATTTCATCACATGCTATTGGAAATAGAAAGGAGAGCAGCCTTTCAAAATATAGGCCTCTCCATCTGTGTGTTTTTCATAATAATTAAGGAGATTACTTTGATGATCTGACTCTAAAGCTATGTTTAGACTACATCCCTCTTTCGAAAGAGGGATGTAAATTAGAAATATTGAAATGAACCTCATTTTTTGAGGAGTACAGGATCTTTTGAAAAAGGCTTTTATTTTCAAAATAACCACGTCTAGACTGCGGTTTCACTTTTGAAATAGAGTTTTTCAGAAAAAACTCCATCATGCGATTATGAAAATGAAGCAAGGAAAATTCATATCCTGGCTTCATTTGCAATTTCGATATGTCTAATTTACATCCCTCTTTTGAAAGAGGGGTGTAGTTTAGACATACCCCAAGTGTTGCTATATGCTCAGCAATTACCCCTACTATAAAAGTTACTGCCACAGCTAAGCTGAAAAAAATGTATTCTTGCAAAATATAATGCAAGAAGCGTGTTAATGAATCCACACTTTGAAAGGGCTAATCTCTTGCAATTTGTAATGCAGGTGTTTAAATTTAAAGCTCTGTTTTTCTCTGACTGTTGCAAAATTCTGAGCAGAACCATGCAAAAGTTAAAATACTGTACTATTTACCTTCCCATAATTCAGCGGTGGAAGGGAGGAATTACGTCTCTGTTTAGAAATGCAAACATAGTAAAATATGAGGCCATAGCTTTGGTTCTGCCTATTCTCTATGCTGAACATGTACATAAGGGTTTAAAATAGGAAATTCATGTACATGTGTTAATTTAACATATCTTGTTTCCCCACAAAGTATTTTTAATTGAAAACAGTCATCTTGACTTTCTGAGAAAAGTGAGTATCATTATGATACAGATAGTATTAAAATTATTCTGGTTATAAATGATTACTTCTATTCTGCAGTTTAAAAATTGCCTGAATCCATTTTCTTTTTATCTAGTTTTTTTTCTATGTCCTCTACAAGCAGGTATATGCAGGAGCAATCTGTATATCTACAAATGCTAAAATATTACATTTGAATGAACCTATCTAGTAAGCCATTTTCAGGAACAGTTATTATCATGTTTGTAGTGCAAACATATTAAAACTTAAATTGTTCAAAAGCATAAACAAGAAAAGAATATCATGGCACTGTTTACCAACAGATTTATAATTACAAAATAAATTAACCATGAAATGAAACATTTTTTTTCGTTGTCTGCAATAGTGCTATGAAATATTTGATGTTTCTTTATGTATTATTCTGGAAAAGCTTTGAATGGGAAGGCTGTGGTGGTGCTTCTGCAAAATCAGGACACAGCTCAAATATTAGTGGCCTTACAGGTGCTTAGAATTCCGGAAAGAGGAAGGGGCCATGAGATCCCACGATGAGGACCTGTAATCAACATCCATAAAATAACTGACTTCATCGGAAATACAGAATGAAAAGTCTTCTCTTTCTTGCTCCTAAATATTTTATTGACTTTAAAGCTGTGATAATTATATATACACAATCCATAATTATCCACAAACACTTAATGAAAACAAAGTCTTTACCTGACATATACGCACACCTTCACCCATGCCAGGAAATTCCATTGCCAGTGGGCATTCAGCAGGTGCTAGGCCAGTGTCAGGACTATGTCAGGCACTGGAAGATCCTGTACAGGAAGGCCAAAGATTCAAACACCAACCCATAAGTCTACATGCCCCTTCTACAAGGAGCCCAGGTGCTATCCAGGGCTCTCCGTCCTGGACCTTAAGTGGCTCGTGATCCCATGTCCAACACCTTTGGCCTCACTATTTGATGAGGGGTGGAGAGAAGGCAACATGGAGCACAGAGGATGCTGTGGAAGAACCTAAGGGCAAGGAGTCTTCATCTTTACCCAGAGGAGCTGGTTGAGGAAGTCTTCTTGACTGGATGTGTGGAGGATGGGGGTGCCAGAATCCAAGGCTGGTAAGAACCCTCCCCCCATTCCCACTAATCACCCTTTTTGTGCTGGTGGCACATTCATGGATTTTAAGATCAGCTGCATTTGTAGTTATGTGTGTTGATTCTCCTCCCTGGTAACGGTTCATGTGTTGCTCTGTGGGAATATGTTTGTTTGAACTCTAGCAGTGAAGCCACAACATTGGCCATGCCTTATCCCATTATCAAAATCCTCCAACTTTCCCTCCTCCATCTGGCCCCTGCTCTTCTCTGCCCCAGAATGGTTTCCAAACAAGACATGACTACATACTCAGTGATTTTGCTGATTTCTGATGAACCATCTTTATGCATTTGACTAAAACTATTCTGTAAAACAGATCATTTTGGACAATTCAGTAGGCCTCTGTTTTTGTGCATTTCTCAGCCTGTAGTCAGTCAGTGATGATCCTGGGTCCATAAAAACTGGGGGAGAACAGGGAGAATTGGTAAGATCCTGGCCGTAAAAGGGAAATTTGTAGAAAACATATAGTTGATTGTCTAGTTATTGTTGCCATTCAAAGCTTTGCTTGCTCAATAAGGGCACGTCTACGCTAGGAAATTATTTCAAAATGAGTTATTTTGAAATAACTCCCAAAATAACAATTTTGAATTAGTGTTATTCCTCATAACTAGCAGGAATTATTATTTTGAAATAACGGGCTTGATAAGGGAGTTATTTTCAAATAACTAGTGTAGACCAGGGCTTAGAATTTTGCCTGTATAAAAATCTTTGGGTTTTGCTGCTAGAATGGATGGACATGAGTAAACCAGTAAGTTGCCCTCTACAATTGGCCAGGGATGCCAGTTTCTAACACCCTGCTGATAAACTTTCCAGTCTGTACTTTTGTGGTTCCTCCCCCACTTCCCCTCACACTTAGAAGGAACTCTCCAAAAACATTCACAAAGCTCCTTGAAATTCTCCTTAAAATCCTTAAATAAATCTCTCTTTTGCTATGATATCTACAAGAAAAACTGGCAATCACTAGACTGCTCATCTAGTAAGACCCGTGCCTATCATGTTGACCAATTTTGTCATCTTATTTCCTTTTACTCTACATCTGTCTGCATACATATTTGTCTCTTGTCTTACACTTAGTTCCTGCCCCAAAAACTTGTAGTCTTTTTGTTTTGTGTTGGTACAGTGCCTAGTACAGTGGGATCCTGTCTCTTACTTGGGGTTCTTATCCACTATGCTAATACAAATAGTAAATATTACTAGAACAAGATATGTAAAATGCCCACCAGATAAATTCTAGTTCTATTTTCCCACTTGGAAGTTGTGGGATTCCAGGTACTTTGTTGTTGTAGTTTTTAAGTTGTCTTGGTCAGTCTTGTGGGCTTTATAACTTTTCATGTGTTAAGAAAAGCAGATTTACCATGAGGAGTCATTCCTATATACTGTCTCCCCTGGTGACAGGGGAGAACAGAAGGCTGTAAATCAAGCAGATTTTAAGGTAAATTATTCAGAGTTTCTCTTCTTCAGTTGTGTAAGATTCCCTGCAGAGTATAACCATCCATTGAGCTGCTCTTGAATTTTTCTTGAGGTCCAAAACTTTATGCAGGTTTATATTTAATATTCCTTTAACAGTGATAAGAATGTAAGAATGGCCCTCTGGGTTAGACCAATAGTCCATCTAGTCCAGAATCCTGTCTTTCAACAGTGGCCAATGCCAGATGCTTGAAAGGGAATGAGCAGAACAGCGCAATTATCAAGTGAACCATCTGCTGACAATCAGTCCCAACATCTGGCATTGAGAAGCTAAGGGACACCCAAAGCACGGGGTTTCATCCCAGACACAATCCTTTCTCTATAGTTGTGTCATGTGCCCTAAGGCTCTGCCTGTTTTTGATAAAAGAAAAGATACTGGTATAAACACAATTAATTCTGAGATTGCATTACTCAAACAATAAACAGACGAGCCCTCCCAAACTCAAGCGTAACAGAGCCAGTGTTAAGAAGACAATGTGCTGTAACATAGGCTTGCAAAAGACACAACTCGATGGTCCTGAGTTGCTGAGAAGTTTTGCATCTGTGCAACCTCATATTGAAACTTTTTATCTAAGATTAATTTGGGTGGAATATGCTTTTTTTTAATCCAAGTCTTATGAGCCACAGTACTGCAAACCTTTACACAAGTGATTAGTGCTTTGACTGGCAGGTAATCTCGTTTAGTTTGTATGTGTAGTATTGATTATATCTGGGCTACTTGTGCGAGTAAAAGCTGCTTCTGTGAGAAAGAGTTTGCAGGATGAGGATCTAGGTTTGGAGAATAGGTCTGATAATAAAAACAGTGAAGATAATGTACTTTATGCAATTTTTTCTGCTTTCCAGAGCATAATGATAAGGCCTATGATCAGAAGGCAGCCAGACATGGGTCAGTATTTACAGCCATTGTTTTCTAGCTAGGAGAAAACATAAATGTAAGAGAAAATCTGATTGCCTTTCTGCCTAATGTACTTTAGAAACAACTGAGTGCACTAAAAATGATTCTAATACATGCTTCTCAGATTACCACCATATATATATATATATATATATATATATATATATCACTGTATTATAATGGATGTGGCCAAATTTTTTTTTAATGCAAAGAGCTCCTATTTTTAATCAGGAGAAAAATTAAAACCAGCCCTTTAATAATAATAATTCAGGCACAAAAGATTAATGAGACATATAGCCTCTTATACCTACTTCAGTTTGTAGTTACAACCATTAGATTCAAAGCTGGATACTCTGAGATATTCAGCAATACAGTTTTGAATTAAAACAATGAAGCTAATAGCTACACAGTCCCTGGGTGGGATTTTTGATAACTGATTCAAATATCAGTATTCCAGGCTGAGAGGTATGATCTGAGAGGTGGCAACTATGCATTCTATGGCACATTTAAAAAGTAAGATCTGAACAATATAAGAGTTGGCAGTTTATGGACTTCGACAATTATTGTTATACGTGGTACTAAGTACTCCATTTTTAATCACATTGGGCAGTTTTTAAACTTCTACTGGCTTTATCTAAAAATGAAACTCTAGGCAGCAGTGGCTGGGGGATAGGAGGGTGGGTTACACATATCAGGAGTCAGTTAAACAAAATCTCTGCCTCATGCTCTACTCAAGCCTTGGCTTATAGTCAGCTTCCTGGCTTTGCAGAGGAGGCCAGGTGTAGAATGTCTTATGGGGATGAGGATTGTGTTGAATCTGGCCCTTTGATTTCTAAAGCACCAGTGCCTGTTTGAACATCCTTTACTTAGATTGTGCTGAGTACCTGCAAACATGTATAACTCCATTGCCCGTGATGGTCTGAATAAGTGCTTGTCGAATTAAGTGAAGGATGCAATAGCAGACCCAGTATATGGGCCTGTGTCCTGCCCAGGCAAAGGAACAGCTGCAGAGTCCACAGTCTGAACCACAACTATTCAAACAGCGTATGTCAAGGAAAAGCCCTTGGACAAGGGACTAACCCCAGGAGCTAAGGAGTTCCCTAGCAACAAGCAGCCTGAAGGCAGGGAGAGGCCCATCTGAGCCATTCATCTCCTCTCATCTCCCCACGGATCCAGACATGAACCCCTTCTTTAGGGATGAGCAGTCCTAAGCCCTCTCCTCTTGTTCCTCCTTCCCTATCTTCATACTGAGACCCATGGATAGGAAGAGAGAGATCCCGGGGTAGACTCTGTTCACAGCATCAGCAGGGATGTCCCCAGTACCAAAGTCTCAGCAGCAGGAGGTCCTATGAAGAGGCCTCTCTGGGAATAGCAGCGACAAGAAGTTCAGTTTGGTCAGAAGCAGTAGTCGGACAGAGGTGAATCATATACAGAGCACATGACCGTTAATGATGCCAGTGGCTTGCCTTGTACAAAGTGAGTTCAGAGCTTTCTCTTTGTGTCTAATTGCTTGCTCTAAATTCCACCCATATACCTCCCTTCCTTATCTCTCTGCTGCCAGCCTCAGTCTTTCTCTCCCTCAGTCCTCCTCCTTCCCTCCCCCATCTTCATCTTACTTTGTGTTTGCCCATTGCCTAGCAAAACAGGGCTTGTTCTTGACCTAATACCCCAAACAAAATAAAAATGGACACTATCATAACAACAATAAATAACTGATCTTTGTATTGAAAAGCTGGGCTTTCCTTGCACGTTGTAGACAGACAATATTCTGGCTGCAGCTGTGTATGATCTATGGGAGAATGGCTGGGTGAATGCCACAGGAAAAGAAAAGGTAAATTTTTAAAATTTACAACCCATTAAAAATAGAAGTTGAGGATGTCATATCGTGAATGATCTATTTCTGTGTTCGGTGCATGTAACTGTTTCACCTGAGGTGCTGCCTGTTACCCTGCAGGAAAACCAGAAGATTGAGTTGACAGCCTAAATATTGAATGCACAAAGGAAAGCCAAGCTGAACATTCCATCTGTCACTTAAAATGGTTAGGAAAAGGTCATAATAGAAATTATGGTTAGATATGCAAGCTCCTAACTTGCTGGGGGCAGCTTTCGGGCCCTGGATCTAATTCCTGAGCAGGAAGCTTATTCCCTGCCAATTGGCATTCCCTTTCCTCCCTTTTCCACTTTTGGAAGGGTACATAGTGACAAGTGTAAACAGGGGCAGGATGCTGTCATTGACAGAATCTGACAGCTCTCCCCTCAGTACCTCTCTTCATAGCAAAGGTTTTGATTCAGTTCTATTGGGATCTGGATGAGTTAAGGTTACTTGCTGATGTGGGATCAGGTTTTTTGCAAGATCCAAGCCACCACTCACCACTGCCACTTGTGGTCAGGAAGTTTTTTCCTTCACTGCTGATCTGGTCTGGCAGACAAGAATTTTACCTTTCTCTAGCATCTGGTGGATGCAATTAGGGGATAAATCAGAGTTGTCCAGCATGAATGCATCTATTGCTGTTGCATTGTTCAGGGTTTATAGGCAGTGCTGAAGTGTTTGTCAGAATGAGAGGAGTCTTCTGCGCTGATGGGCCGTGGTGCAGCTGGAGTTTGTCTCAAATCTGTGGACAGTGCTGGCTATGGGTAAGTCACAGGATGCAGGGCATGGTAGAATAGAGGTAGGACTTCTTGTCCACAACACAGTGTAGAGATGCCCTTTGTTTAAACCCAGTTGTTTAGATGAGGCAAGAACTGGCTGGATGATTTTGGTTTTGAGCCATCTCTCATTGGTTGGGGCTCAACTGGGGTCCTGGTGCTGCTCAGGTCTGTTATGGCCCTGTTGTAACAGGCTAACAGGACTGGACCAATCTGACTGTTGCAGTCTCTGATCCTCTTACTGGATAATGGAAACTGTGGCCAGTCATGTAAGTCATAAATCACACTCTTCGACATCACCCCTTTGGGTGGAAGTTGCATGAATTGTTCTGAAGAGGGATCGTTGCAGGATAGCTAATTCCAGTGCGGTTTTATGTGGCTGACATCCAGGAGGACACAACTCAGAGGGCTTCTCTCACATAGAGAATGAGTAAGTGGGGAGCCAGTGAATGAATCTACTACCCATGAGCTTGCCATATAGTCACTGGCTGCATATTGCCTGGTAGCAGCAATAAAAGTTCTATCATTTCAAATGGGAGGCTATGAAAATACACTATGGAACTGTTAGTGCTGGTGTCCACGGGGCCCCGTAGTGTATGGTAGGCTGGTGTGCTGCAGATTCACACCCCCGCTTGCCAGACACAAACTCGTCATGTATCCAAGCCCAGAGATGACTCAGAAATGTGGCATCTCTTTTCTAGTCTTCACACCATCACTTACTAATTTTAACACCCCAAGAAGCATTTCCTCTTATCCCCATTGAGACTAAAATCTCAGGGCTGGGCCTTGCCATGGATAGTTATGCAGGCAGCGGGTAACCATGTGTCATAGCATAGAAATGAACTCCACAGCTCTCAGCAGAGGCTACTCCAGGCCAGTGGTCTAAGTGTCTATCTTTGTACGCTTTACAGTGGGGAGGCTGGCTGGGAGGATACATTCTACAGCTAGTCCACCTATGCCCCTTCCCCTCAAGCAGTGGGTGCAGTGTGCTGAATGGGAGATGAGTTTTCAGCATGCCGCACTACTCCGTTGATCCACACTGATTTTGCTGCCTGGGGCATTTACACTGGGTACAGTTTGGGGGAGGCGGTGGGAAGGATTTTTACCTAAATTTATAAATCTGACTCAAATTAATGAAGAGAAATTATAAAATTAGCCCTTTAGGCACTGTAATAATTAAACCTGCAGGAGAAAACCATTTCATAACCATGAATCACATAGAAAACAAACAAACAAAGATTCTTTTATTTCCTTCTCCTGGAGCACTCATGGCTTTATCAGAACTGGGAAGCACACATGATATGTTACTGTTTGGCAGTTCATTCTCCAGGTTGGTTCTTTGTAGCTATTAAGATAAATGGTATGTTTACAAGTTACATTATACCTTCAATTCATGTTTCCAGTGGGGGACTCCAAGTCATTTTCTAACAACTACTTTCGAACTACCTGCCAGAAGGTAGGGAAAAGAGAGAGGTGCTTTGTTTGAAAAATGAAACTTTATTTCTCATTTTAAAAATAAAAAAAGCAGAAAGGAAAGTAGTCATTGAAGAGTATACCAGGAAGTACATGATTGAGTCAGATCCGAATGTTTTCAACAAACATTTATTTTTTTAAATTATTTATTTCTGATTTTACCACAGATGTATGCTTTTGTGGATAGAATGTTGAGCTAAATCATTTTAAACCTGATTGCAAAGAAAGTAACTGAATGTTTCCTTAATGAATGCATGTATGGTGTTGTTGCTATGATTGTAAGAATGGTGTGACTAGAATTTAAATTATACTACTCCCAAGACCTGCATCCTCAACTTACTCCCTATTATAGTCAAGCCACCTGTTCTTCCTTTTAAGGATGCAAAATATTAGCTGAAGTCATTGAAATCATAAATGGAACGGCAGGGATGTATGAAAAACAGTCACCTAAGGTGGCTTCCAGTAATTCTGTAGCTCTTACTAAATTCTCCATCACATCATTTCAGGGTTCTGAAATAACAGAAAGGAAGGGCTATGCCTTTTAATGTCATGACATATATTGTCACCAAAAAAGGAGAGGTGTGTTTCTGAGTTTACTTCAGCCAAGCAAGTTACCAGCAAGTCTCACTACATAATAAACCTGATCATTTTCAGGTTTATTCACCATTCACTGAGATATCATAGATCAAGCTGAAGTTTTTTTATTAGACAAGACAATCTGGCATTAACTAACTATTGCTCATACTTTGATCTCCCAATTACACTATAACAAATAAATATGACACCAGTTATGTTTCCCTAAATGCTGATGTTATAAATCAACCATGGATCAACTGCTGAAAGAGAATGTTTTTCTACTTTCTTTTTTAGAATCCCATTTGATTCATGTATTTTATGTAACAAAAGTACAGAAGGAAAAAGTACAAAGCCTTTTATCTTCATAGTTGATATGCAGTATTTCTTTCAATTGTAGCAGAGAGACGGATCAATTTTTTAAATATTATTTTAATATTGTGCATAGGGTCAAAATCTGTTCTTAGTTTCACAGATGATAATTAACTTCACAGATGAAAAATGGCTCAAACTGTGTTAATTTAGTGTAAATGAGACCAGAACGTGGTCCCCAATATGGTATGCGATCTGTGTGAGAAAATTTGAAGCAAGAAATATCATATGTAACCATAATATATTTGTTTTTCTATTGAGCACTTACATAGCACCTTTCACAACAGATCTTATAATGAGTTGTGAACTGAGCAGACATTTTATAGACGAGGAAGAAGTTGAGACCTGGAAAGTGTGAAGCCAAAAATTTCAAAAATGTTAAAGTCAGTGGATGTTGACTTTCCATCTACACTATTACCCACAGCCACACAGGAAGTCAGTGACAGAACTGGGAATAAATATCTTTTCATCCTCCAATTCTTTAGATTATGCTGCATCATAAAGGTCTGCTAGTCATGATAAAAGTGTATTAATTCAATATATAATTCCATTTTACCCTATTTGTACTACAAACCACATGAGGATATGTTAATTTCAATTAGATTGGTTTATTTTGAGCTAGTAGAGCACCTGGCCTAGTAATGACCTCTTCTCTCTTTCTCTCTCCCATTATATAAATGAAGTGTGATTTCAGTAAGGCAATACTTATGTCCTGTTTTGTGCCAGAGAAATGGCTCTATGCTTTCCTACATTGACTACTAGCTATAACACCTCTTCTCCTTCCCAGAGATAATGAGGTACATGCACTGCTTTCGTTTCCATAAACAACAAAATATATTGGTTCAACAGAAGTTTTTCTCTGTGTTAAAATAGTTGATTTTTGTTAATATTGCCAATTTTGGAGCTGGAAAAGCATTAACGTTTTTGGAGTTATTTGTCATGTGGTTTGCTGTCACCACTCTAAGGTGTCAGTTGTGTTGTCAAGCTGCCTGTGAGTCGAATGGACTGTGAGATGCTGAGTGAAATACTCAGAGTCCAGAAATTTGATTTACTGTCAGAAGGGTCCTGAAATCTGCTTGAGTCAGCAAAGTATGATTATTGGCCAGAAAGATCTGTGTTAAAATATTAATTAGTGGCCATGTCCCAACCTTATCTGGTAATAACGTGAAGGTTTTTTTACTGATTAACATCACCAGAGCAGAATGTAGGATGGTACCATTGCATTCAATTAACAAATCAAAATGGAAATGTATGGGAACACCTTGCCAGCACAGTGTATTTACAGGCGGAAATTATGGACAAGAGGAATCATCCCTTGTCTGAGCTGAAGAAATGGTGATACAGACGGCAATTAAATTTTACATGGGCCCTCATTTACTAAAATAGTAATAACTACTTTGTGGCACAGTGTTCCCACAGGAGCAATACCATGAGGACGCGGAAGCAACCTGCCAAATGTAATCTTTCGCCAGTTTTCCGTTCCATAGAAATATTTGTTAATAATACATTTATGAAGTATCTTTGCAGACACATGCCATTATGAGATGGAATGTGAATGGTTCAAGGCAAAAGAAACAGAAAGAAAGCATTTTTAAAGGGTATGGCTGGCTTGCTGTGTTGAGAAAAGCTCTTAGCAACTATAATGACCAATAGGTTAGAGATTGAAATATAGAACAGAGAATTAAAATGGGAAAATAACTCCCATCAAAAATCATCGGGTCAAAAGACAAAACTGATAGTTTGGAGCGCAGATAAGCTTTTTCTTAATGATTCCCTAAGGGCCAGTGGTATAAGCAGATGAGAACACTTGGGTAGGCCCCGATTGAGGGTGGGTGGGCAAGGGCAGGAAAGTAGGACAGGAGACAGCAGGGTCAGGTCAGCATAGACTTGCCCCATTCCGCCTGCCCAGTGCTCATGCCAGAGAGCGGGGTCAGGGAACAGGGTTCTATCCCTGACCGGGTTCAATGGCTGGACACTGGAAGGGAAAAGGTAGTTAAGCCTCTGTGGCCCGGCCCGGCTTCCCATCAAGAGCACCAGCCGAATAGAGCAGGGGGCGGTGGGGAGACGGGTGGGTGGGCCTGGTTCATAAGTAGGTGGGCCATGCCCCAATCAGGCCTACCCATGGCTATGCCACTGTTAAGGACTAGGATAAAACTCTGGGGTTTGGTCAAAGAGGCTGAACTCTGCTCTAAGGCATTTTGCTTCTGGAAGTGTGGTCACGCTATCAGACGATCCTGCTGATTGAAAACAAGAAGCACTAGAATAGCTGGCACGTTTCAATTCTGCAGGGACTTCAGAGGAAGTGGTGGTGATATGACCATTTTGTAGATTTGGTTCACATCAAGGTCTCCTGTATAAGGTGGCTGGCCCTCTTGCTCTTGTGGATCGGTCACTAGTTCTACTGCTGCTGGGCTCCTAAATAATGTGCTGCACCAGAGAGAGTTCTAATTTCTAACGCAGAGTACAAGACGATACAGTGGAGTCAGGGTCTGGTTTTCCTTCAATCACAAACTAAGATGTATTTTGTTTCCATTGAATACGTCAATTACAGCCAAAGGGGGCACAACAGGAATAACGTGGTTGTAGACAGTTGAGCTTGAGTAAAGGCACATCTACACAGCAGGGCAAAAGTTGAATTAAGCTGTGCAACTTCAGCTACATCAGTTGCGTAGCTGCAATCGAAATGCTTAATTGAACTTTTGGTGCTGCCGACACAGCAGGAAGTTGAAGGAACAACACTTTTCCTTTGACTTCCCTGACTCCTTGTGAAACAAGGGTTAAAGGAGTCAGAGTAAGAAGTCCTCCAGCTCACCATTATGTCAAAATAATGGCTTTCTGTGTAGACACGCTCTTTGTTATTTTGGAATAACGTTAGTTATTCCGAAATAATGCTGCTATGTAGACATAGCCTAAGAGAGCATGGAAGGAACCAATTGTGGTTCTGATTCAGAGAGTAATAATTAGGTCCCTGCTTCCCTGCTCCACTGGGAAAGTCAGCTATGCCACCCGTTGTTCTGGAACAGCTTATGCCCTTTCCCATATCAGCCGAGCTTGAGCTGGGTGGGGCTTTGCCTTTGCTTTCCAACTCAGTGCTGACCTGCATGAGATGGGAAGCATACTATCATGACCAAAGTTGCTTTCCATTCACTGCAAGGTCTGGGCAATCAAGGACACCCGTTCACCCAGGAAGTGAAACTTTGCAGAATCATATCCATAAACCGTAATCTCAGTCATCTCTCAATTATCCTTGCCCACAGATGTTTAAAAATATGTTGCAGTTTCTTGCATCTTACTTGCCACATTAAAATTCAGGTATCCAGTCCATCCTGCCCTTTACTAACTATATCCTTATCTGCTGTCACAATTTAAAGAAAACAACCTGTTCAAAATCCCAGCAATGTTAAAACTTTCACCGTCCCTTCAAAGGAGAAATATCCCCTGTTTGGGGATATACAAACCCCCAGAAGCAAACAAAGAGAGTTAAGGTTAGTGAGCTAATGTGGACTCAGGTGGCTCCAGCTCATGAGACCTTTGAGAAATACTAGAATGGGGGAGGAGGGATTTTAACAGGGAGAAGCTCAGCTCAATTGATGGCAGACTAGGGAGGAGAATAGGCCTTCAATCTTCCGCTTCAGGAGAGAGGGCTGAGTGAACGCAAAAGCTCTCCAGATAACAGTTGCCTGATGGTCAAGGAGGACCTTATTTAGTGTACAGAAGAGAGGAATGAAGGGGAATGTAATACCAGTCTTTAATTACCTGTAGGGGGGTACCAAAGAGGATGGAGAGAGGCTGTTCTTAGTAGTGACAGATGACATAACAAGGAGCAATGGTCTCAAGTTACAGTGGGGGAGGTCTAGGTTGGCTATTAGGAAAAACTATTTCAGTAGGAGGGTGGTGAAGAATTGGAATGAGTTACCTTGGCAGGTGGTGGAATCTCCATCCCTAGAGGTTTTTGAGTCCCAGCTTGAAAAAGCCCTGGCTGGGATAATTTAGTTGCTTTGGGCAGGGGATTGGAATGGTTGAGGCCTCTTCCAACTCTGATTCTATGAGTACCAGCTGCTGACTCATATTGAGCAGGAACCATTCCCCTCTATAAACTGTGAAAAAAAGATTGGGCCCAGAGCCTGATGAGCTCCCTTTGAAGGAAGAGAGTGTTAACACTGCTTCAAGATTCATTTGTGTTAATTCCCCTGGCTTCTGTTCATTAACTACACTGGAAAGGAAAAGCCTTTAAAGTCAGAGGTCCAAGTCACAGGAAGAGAGAGGCCACCAAAGTGCCAGAGTGACTGTCAGCAGGATGTACCTGATGGGGAAATGCTACACTCTGCCCAACCTCAAGGAGGCTCTCGTGGCGAGTCAGCCTTTCACACACCTTAAATATTTTGTGCACTCCATGCGCCTGATTCATTCCTAGGTTTGGTGTTACCCTCTCCCCCCACACTCTATCAAATGAAAAAAAAAAGGGAGAGCGAGAAACAGACAAAGTTTTTCAAGCCCGTTCTACCTGCAATTGCAAAAGCATTCACCACATAACAAAAAATGAGATTTCCTTATCATACTCAATGGGCAAATTTAGCCATCAATGGGGTCCCATCATAATTTCTTATTTTAATATGCTCCACCATTTTCTTAAAATAATTGTGGATTTTGGAAGATTGCATTTTTATCAGATTGCTTTTTTTTTTCTAATTACACTAGTACATTCATGAGCAGAGTAAATTACTAGCTTAAATACTGGCTAGTTTGTGTGACACTTGACTAAGGCTGGATGCTATTAGGATTTCTATATCATCTGTTTAAGAACAGTGCCAAGAGCTAATGACTGTGATTTGATCCCACATTTGCAGGGCTCTTGTTATTGAAAGGATTCATCATGCATAGAAATTATTTGTACTCTAGCTGGAGGCCATGTTCTGTGCTCTCAGGATTCGACATGGAACATGCTGTCTTCATTTCTACTCACTTACCCATGAAACAAATGACAGAGGAGCTGGGACAAATATAGCCTCCTTGTCAGTTTTCCTCTTGTTTTCTTTTTCTTTTTGGCAAATGAATATAATAAAGAACAATTCCATCAAATACCCAAGAATAATGGGGGAATGGGAGAAGGAGATGGAGAAATAGGGCAAACTGAAGTGGCATTGGTTTGGTTTCATGTTTAAAAAAAATTTTCAACCTCAGACAATGTTCCAAATGTACTTGTTAACAATTGATGTTAGACATGTGCATTTATGTTCAAAAGGGAAACAATGAATTGTGATTATAACATCTACATTGGTGGATATTAATTCTAAGCTTGATTATTATAATATGCCTTACACAAGGAAATATGCACCAAAGACTAGAAATCATTTAAAATTTAACAAAAAATGATTTAAATGACTCAGAGGGATACCGTATTAGTTTGTAACTTTAGAAACAATGAGTAGTTCTGTGGTACCTTATGGCATGTCTACACTAGGAAATTATTTTGAAATAACTACATTTGAAATAATGCTTCCCAAAATAACTTTTTCAAAATAAGCTTATTCCCCAAGGAAAGCATGAGTACAGAGTTCAAAATAACCAGCCCATTATTTTGAAGTAACGAGCTTGGTAGTGTGGATGCTCCACTTCTTATTTTCAAATAAGGGGGATTATTTCAAAATAACTTCCTAGTGTAGACCAGGGTTTAGAGATTAACAAGTATATGGGTAATGAGCTTTTGTGGGTCATCAGCTTCTGCAGATGATTTGGGGTGGAATAACTGTGGAGAGGAAGATGATGTCTGTTTGTATCTGTGTGAGTTTCTTCATGAAGTTGATGGATTTCCACTTCAGTTATTTCCACTCCAACTTCTATGATGAAGTGGTTTTAACCACGAAAGCTCATGAGTCTATATATTTCTTAGTCTCTAAGGTGCCACAGGACTATTCATTGATTTAAATGAGTTAGATTAAGTTGCTATGCCCATTTCAGCGGGCGGCTGGGGCTATACCAATGCACTAAATGAAAGGAGAGCTTAAGCAAGGAATCTCACATTTTACTTGTACATTCTTGTCTGTGGATGGTATGTCCAATTGCCTTATTAAGTCACCCGATAATTGATGATACTCCCGAGTCTTTCCATTCTGCTGCTATTGTAATATGGGCTACTAGAAGCAAAAATCCTAAGAGGTCTGAAAGGACTGTCATTTTTCTCTTTTTTTCCCCCTAAATTAACCCCAGTAGGGCAATAGTCATAGCATATTTTGTATTAATCCCAGTAATCAAATATATATGCTAATATATAGAGGCCATCTGAGCATTAAAGTGGTCTCATTTAATATTTGAAATGACACATGCTGAGCAATTCTGAAAAAACTTGAGGAGTTTGGGCCTGGAGTGGGAAATGGGGAGGGGTCTCTATCAAAACATCCCTGAAGAGCAACATAATTTTGCATCTGAGTTGTATCAGTTTGTCAAGGTTTGTGGTCTGCTATTTTTTTTAATGGAACTCAATAATTTATTCATAAACATTAACAGCATCTCTATAGTCCCTGCATCCTTTATTAGAAAGGAAGAGGTTTAATCCACAGTGTGTATCATGGGTTAAAGAAGATTCTAGTCTCATTTTTTTTATATTGTTTCTCAAACAACTTATTGCCATAAATTTTCTTCTGGCTCAAATTCTCCCTCACTCCAATTACTTCCATACATTGAATTTAGAAAATCTTTCCCCTAAGCAAGCACATATTTGGGCTTATTACTTTTCCTTGCTTTCAGTAACTGCATTTATTGCTGAAGTAAGCCCTTGCTCACATCCCCTAACATGAATAATTGGTTCTATCCAACTTAGTCCCTTTACCACTTTGTCACCATTAATTCTTTTTTTTTAAAGTGTTTAGGTTAATGTTCTCCCCTTGCTCAAGAGCCACACCTCTCTAGAGAGCTCCATGAGATCTCTATTATAGTGCCGCGCATTTGTGAGCACATTCTCTGGACGTTGCAGGATCCTACAGGAGATTCAGAATATTAGCCAGCAGGGTATAGTCTAAGAGGTCTCAGGCTACATCTACACAACGAGTTTTTTCGGCAGAAAATATACTAATGAGGGACTCATTAGCATAAGTTGTGACATCATTAGCATATTTTCTGCCATTTCTTTTCGCACAAAATGAAGCAGTGTGAATTTCTTTTTGCGCAAAATGGGGGTTTTGTGCAAAAAAACCCCATCCACGCTGCTTCTTTTTGCGCAAAAACCCCTTTTGCAAAAAGAAATGGCAGAAAATATGCTAATGATGTTGCAACTTATGCTAACGAGTCCCTCATTAGAACATTTTCTGCCAAAAAAAATCACAGCGTATACAAAGCCTGAACACTGGGCACTGAAGAAGTAGTAGGAACAGATAATTAACATAATGAAAATTTTAAAACGGGTGCTTGCAAGCTATAAGGGCGGACCATGAAATAGGGAGGTGTGGAGGTGGTACGAATTGTAGAAAAGCTGGGGGATTCCAGGCTTAGGTAGCTTGAGCATGTGAAAAGGACAGAAGACTGTATAAGAATGGCAGACTGTCTAGGAAACAGGGTGTTTAAGTTAGAAATGGAAGGTAAGAGAAGGAGAGGAAAACCCAAAACTATATGGAGAGAAGTCCTACAAAAATATTTGATTAGCTGAGGTGTATCTGAGGAGCTGCTTCAAGACAGACTGGAATGGAGAAGGATTTGAAGGGTATGTCAGCACTGCAGTTAAATACCAGTGGCTGGCCACGGTCAATTCACTTGGGCTACGGGGCCGTTTAATTGCAGAATAGAGAGCGGAGCTTGCAAGTTCCAGAGCTTGGACTCTAGCCCAAATAGCTACATGGCAGTAAACAGGCTCATGGCCCAAGCCTCACAAACTTTGGTCAGCTGACCTGTGGGTGTGTAATTGCAGTGGAGACATAGCTGAAGAGTGAACCCCATAATAGCTGTCCTGTATTATTAAAAAAGAAAAAGGAAATGACCATGGCATAATGGATATGACAGTGTGATAAAAGCTGGTGGCAGCTGAGTTGTTAATGTTGACCTTTGGTATATATTTTAATCAAATGAAAGATATTTTACTCTCATGGCCATTTGTTCTAATAAAATGAAGGTCATTTCATACAGCTCAAATCATCAGTGGAATATGCCCACAACAGAATATGGCCTGAAGTGGGGACGGAGGGGAAATCTTTCTTCCACTACTTCTGCACATATGCCCACAACTTCTGCTCTTGCCTATGGGCTAGCATCGCCCTCCCACAGTACTAGCTTGTAACCATTACTGGATCAACATAATCCCGGACTTCCCCACGGTACCTCCTCTGGCCACAGCAGCCCCTCCAACCACTGCTGCCCACTATACTGGCCTATATGGGACTGGAACAGAGAATCTTGCTGGAGGCATGCAGGTCCTTCAGCAAGTCTGTTCTTTTAGCAACATAGACATGGTCAATTTTTTCCCCCACTCAGAACGATTATTTTTTTTGGACGAGAAACTTCTGCTTCCAGTTTTTTTATTTTAAAAGAATTAAAACTGGAACGATCAAAATTCTAATAGTTTGGAATTTAGGGTTTTTTCTTCTTCTCTGCCCCAACCGCCCTCCCCCTAGCTCCTATGTGCTACTGAATGCAAGAGAGTACATGATATCCAGATTTTGGAGGTCCCTCCCCTTCAACCTTTCAGCTTTTCTTTTTCTTCATCATTCCTTTCACCATTCTGCAATTTTTCCAAAGTTGAGGAAGTTTTGAAATAATATATGGGTGAGGGAGGAGGGCAGGAAATGAAATACAAAGGTGCTAGAAAAGGAATCTGAACATAATGGCTACGTCTACACTGGCATGATTTTCCGGAAATGCTTAAAACGGAACAGTTTTCCATTATAAGTATTTCCGGAAAAAGTGCATCTACATTGGCAGGATGCTTTTCTGGAAAAGCACTTTTTCCGGAAAAGCGTCCATGGCCAATGTAGACGCACTTTTCTGGAAAAAAGCCCTGATCGTCATTTTCGCGATCAGGGCTTTTTTGCAGAAAAGACTACTGTGCTGTCTACACTGGCCCTTTTCTGGAACAGTTTTTCCAGAAAAGGACTTTTGCCCGAACGGGAGCAGCATAGTTTTTCTGGAAAAACACTGACAATTTTACAATAGATCATCATTGCTTTTCCGGAAAAGCAAGCGGCTAGTGTAGACTGCTGGCAAGTTAATCCGGAAAAGCGGCTGCTTTTCCGGAATAAGTGGCCCAGTGTAGACACAGCCATTTAATATGTTTTATGGTATTTGGTCCCAAAAGGAGGGGGACAAGTTGTTTTTTAAATAAAAAATGTATTATAAAAAAATGAAAACATCCCACTTCAGAATGAAAATTATTTTAAAATAGGAAGCTTGTACAAATCTTCAGTTGTGTTTTTCAGCCAATTCTGTTCCACCATACATAACCCTTCTAGAAGTGACTTATAGTTCATAGACTGGACAGCGCCCAGAAGGAAAGTTTCAACATTAACAACCAAGATTTTTTTTTTCTTATGTAGAAATGCTTGTCTGCCCCTTAAAGCACAACTCTGTGAATTTACATTTTTTCTTGTTGGATGTGAAGCTGGGAGATATTTTGCTAAAGTGATTTTAAGACATTTATTCTTTTCAGGAGCAGCAGAAGGACACTATATTCAGTATGTTTTTTGCGCCTCGTGAAAATGAAACATGCAGCACAGCAGGGAGGGGGAGGAGGACTGATGTTCAAAGGGTAAATTCTATTTACTGTGACATTTTCACAAGTTAAATCTGCATGCATTACCACTCAGCCTCAACCTGGGGGTAGCGTGGAAATGGAGGCAGCTTGACCAGGGCTGGAGGAAAACATCAGGAGAAGTGCCTGATAATTGGTAAAATGTCCCTCTTTCTGCCGCAGCTATTTCTCTTCTTACGCTACCTTTGATCAGAAAATGGAAGGAAAATGAATGCATATTTCAGTGTTAGCCTTCTTATTTTCTATAAAGGGTGAATCAGAGGCTGTGAACGAGTGTGAGTCTGATAATACAATGGAGGAAAAATGTACGGGAAGAAGAGGGATGTAAGAAGCAGGAAAAAATCTGAGCATTTCACTAGCACATCGTAGTCTTTCTAGTTGGCTATGAAACACAGATTTCAAAAAACCAACAGCATCCTCTTCTACCTCACATGGTTGTTTAAGTCATTTATGTTTTGCAAAGTATATAAGTTTTGTAATTCTATCTCTGTAAAAACTTAAAAAACAACAAATAGTCTAGTAGCACCTTAAAGACTAATAAAACATGGAGATGGTATCATGAGCTTTCATGGGCACAACCCACTTCTTCTGATGACTGGATATGGACTTATAATACTCCAGTCATCTGAAGAAGTGGATTGTGCCCACGAAAGCTCACAATACCATCTCCGTGTTTTGCTAGTCTTTAAGGTGCTACTAGACTTTTAGTTGTGTTTTAAGTTTTCCCTGTTACAGACTAACTCGGCTACCCCTCTGAAACTTTTTTTATATATCTGTACAGCCCTTGACATGACTAGGGACTCAAGTTCTTTGGGGGCCTCTATGTTACTACAAAGAGTGATGAATAACAACTTTAAACATATGTTAACTTCCATTACAAGACTAATGACTGATGGCTCTGGGCGAGGTTGCTTTGTATTTTTGTTCACTGCAAAAAAAAAATCATACCATTGAACAGAAGCAGCCTCTGTAGCAGAATGTCATTGAACAGTGATGGGCAATGATCTGTGCTAACCAGAGTAGAAAAACTGATGGAATTACTCCAATGTCCTTTTCTAAGCCTATGTCTACACTGCCACAGAAAGGTGACTTAAGCTTTGCAACTTCAGCTATGTGAAAAACATGGCTGGAGTTGACATACCTTAGCTTGAGTTACTTCACAGTCTACACCAAGGGCATGCAAAAAACAGTGGCAGTTCACCAGAGTTAGCCCCTGGTGGGCCGCTGCTCCTATTTTTATCTGTGCCTCTGCAGGTATGTGGGATCATAGCTTTCATTGGCTGGGAATGGCTAAGTGTGTCCAACGGGAGCTGCAGTCACCTTTACCCACAGAGATGCAAGTAAATATGGCAGTGTGGGGACCTGGCAGGAGCTAATCCTGGTGGATCGGATCTGGCCCATTGGCAGTATTTGCCTACCCCTGATTATCAACAGGAGAAACTCTCCCACTGACTTACCTTACTCTTCTCAGTGGGGATACACTAACAGGGTTGACTGGAGAGTGATCTGTGGTTGATAATGGCAGGTCTTCACTAGACCTGCTAATTCGACTGCTGGTGAATCAATCTCAGTGTGTCAATCCCTGCTGTGCTATAGATGTAGCCGTAGGCAAGTATAGATGGGTGTGGTTTCCGAGGGCATCACCAATGATGTTCCAGGTGCTAGGCCAAGTGTCTAATAAAGGTACAGAAGTGAAGAAGCTGGGAATTAAGAGGTTATTCCTTCCCATGAGGAACATCTTCCTGTTGTAAGGCATTTAAATACTTATAATTTTTCATGAATGTCTAGGAACTTTCATTGGGTGTCAGGAAGAATTATTGTGGTGATGCTTGGAGCGTATTGAGTAGCTCAGAACTGCAAGACCACCACAAGCTGTTGCTCACCCCTCTACTAGAATCAGCATAAAGTTTTTGCCATTCTCCATCATGTCACTTCAAAACTATGGCCTATAATAGTAACACTGAGCATAGTCCATGCTGTATTAGGAAATCTTGCCATGGAACTAATGTCACTCTGGAGATTTATCACGAATAATATCTTAAGAAATGTTACAGAGTTTTACAGCAATCACTGCACTGAACGGTGTTTATGTATTATTTATATTGTAGTAGCATCCCGCAGGCTGCAATCAGGGGCCAGGCCTACATTGCGCTTGACACTTTACACACCATATTGCAAAAAATGATCCCTTGCCCCAAGGAATTTACAAATGAAGAAGAAGAGAAGCTTACAATATACAGATAATATTCTCAGATCCACTAGGGCATGATTATTATTCAGCGCATCTACTGTCAATATTCCAGAGAATGTATTTCCCCATATGTACTATTCAGTCAACTCTTTCTTCAGGCCCATGGCTGGTTTGCATTAGAAGTGCTACGCTGGTGCAGGTGTTCTATTGCAGCATGTCTGGTGAAAGTCTCTATGGTGACAGGAGTGAAGTTTTCCCACTGACATAGCACTGTCCAGATTAGCTCTTAGGTTGGTGTAACTTGCATCACTTGGGAGGTGAGTTATTTACATCTCTCAGGGTGCATTTACACAGCACGGCTATTTAGAAATAACTGTTGTTATTTCGAAATAACAATGCATGCATTTACATAACAATTCTGTTATTTGAAAATAATTTCAAAATCATGGAAAGCTTATTTCGAAATCTGTAAACTGCATTCCACAAGGAGTAACGCTTATTCCGGAATAGCTATTTCAGAAAAGCAGTCATGTGGATGCTCCACTGCTGTTATTTCGAAATAGCTCCTCCCCAGGCCATTCAAAGTAATTACTCCCCAGTGCCTCCTGGGGCTCTAAATTGAGGTAGCACGTCCACATTAGCCTTGGACTAATTTTGAGTTTTCCCTGTAGTGTAGTTGTGCTATTTTGAAATAAGCTATTTTGGGGGGAAAAATCCAAAATAGCTTATTTTGAAATAAGCGGGCTGTGTAGACGTACTCTGAGTGACCTAAATTACACTGACATAAGTGGAAGCGTGTGTAGTAAAATGAGGGCATAAACTATAAGCCTGTATATCAGAGGCCTGGTGGAAAGCCTGAGGCAGCAATGGTCAAGATTTTGCTAATATAAATCAAAGTGAAACTGTGAGCAAGAGGCAGGCCCTGCTCACAGAACATGGCACAAACAGGGCCGATGGTGTCCAAACACTCGTACCTAAGAGGTATTAGGCACAGGCCATAATGCAGTCCAGAGGGATGGTAACAAAACACCTCGTTAGGAGACAACTTGGTCCCTAGATGCAAAAAACCCTTTTGCACAAGATCCGTTATTCCTCAAAAAAGGAGGAATTTTTCGTGCAAAATGGCCCCGTTTACATTGTGGTTTTTTCCTCAAAAACCTCTTCCGCAAAATGGATTGGAAGACACTATGCAAATGAGAGCGTGAGAAATGCTAATGAGCACTTCATTTGCATTTCCTCTTCCGCAAAATTCTACAGTGTAGATGTAGCCTTACAGGGCATCATCGGCTGCTTAATGAATGAACAAACTGCATAGCACATGGAATTACCCACAACAGTAAGCCCTCTATTTAATTATATTTGAAGGATCAGAGCACAAGTTTGGATCCACACACCAAGTAAAATTGTCAGGCCAGATGCTTCACTGGTATAATCAACAGAGCTACATCAGTTATAGGTCAGCTAAAGATCTGAATTTCTATCAGTTTTACATAAAAACAGTGAGCACAAACAGAGAGGCTAATTTGAAAATCTGGTCTTTTTTAGGTCATGTATTATAAAAACAGAATTTCACCTTCAAATCATGGTGAAATTCTGATTCAAACTTGGGATTTAGTGATATTAAAATTTGGGAGTGACAGTGTCAAATTTATTACAACAAAGCAAAGAGAATGTGGATGAAAATATGAGCTTCCATAATAGGTAAAAAAACGTAGAATAGAGCTGTTCCAAGTCACTATCAGCGGAAATGTACAAATGACTGCTGTTGGGACACTGCCTGATAGTATCAGCCTCCTCCTCATGCTCCTGCCTCAACAGAGCTAGCCTGCAGTAGGTACATAGCCATCAAAGAAGTAGCCACGAGACTTATCATAAAATCACATGATATTTTACATTAGCTTTATTGTTACAGAATGAAAAAGATGCTACTCCTGGAAAATTGCACAGGGCAAGCAAATAAATGCTTAACAATCCTGTGTTGGTAGGGGAAAGAAAAGTGGTTTCGATCACATTTTCTACTAACTTTGAGCTGATATAAATTACTATGCACAGTACAGAGCAATGAAGAATCAGGTCCCTAATTTTCATGAATTTCCATGAATTCACTGAACTGTTTGAGCATTCTGAAAGGCAATTCCTAAGTAGGCTGCACAGTCCTCTGTATCATGCAGGAGGCATTCCGCAGTTTCACTGATAGGAACACCCTGCGTCACCAAAGTAATCACCCCTTTACACTCCAAGCAGTTTAAAGATGTGTCGGATGTAATAGGGATCAGACTTATATATAAAGCTGCCTTTTTCAAATTCTTGTTTTATCGACTTGGAAAAAATACAGTATGTCATAAGAATAGGATATCCATATGCCACTCAATCATTTAATTATATTATAAAAGCAGCATTGGGGTTTGTTTGTTTTTCTAAACTGTCATTTTGAAAAGTCAAAACTCTTAGCTAAATCATTTGTGGAACATACAGAAGTTACCAAGCCTGGAATATTACATCAATGACACGTTAAACTGGAGAATTTATTTTTAAAAATGATTTTTTTAAAAGGGGGTGGGAGGGCTGGAGCTTTAGAAAAATCTTCTTTCCTCCTTAAATCAAACTGCTAAAAGTTTGGAATTTTATTTTGTGCCTGTTTCTTACATAATCTCATGAAGGGTAGGTTTGTCTCTTCCTACATGGGACTTTCATGGGAAAAATGATTCAATCATATGTATCAAAATATCACCATCCAACATAGTTAGCCAAGGTAACCTTTTGGGATCTGAGCAGTTAGCCAAAATTCAAGGACTAATGGGCTGTTTTCTTAAGAGAAGAAATTGACAATGGAGTCAAGTATTTCTTTCAGGGAATCCTGTTTACTTGCCGAGAGAGTACAATGCCCTGTTTCCCTGAACATAGCATTAGGCAGATTCTTTGCTCACAATTTCAAGGCCCTTTCTAGCCAGCATTAAGCCCAAAGCTTTCTCCTTAGGCTTTTCTCAGGACCACTTTCCCAGTGCTTTTGCTGGCATGGGGTTTGAATTTCTGCTTCTTTTTTCCTCCTATTTCTTTCTCTGAAATGGACACTAAGTAAAATCCTTCTGCCCACGCGCACCTTACCTGTGCCTTTGTTTTGAGCAGCAACATGTGCCTGTGTTTTGGGTGGAGGCTGCTATTGTTTCAGGTAGTTGGTTCCATGAAAGATTGTAATTGTTTCCAAACCTATAAATATTACCGGGCAGTGGGTACTGCCACCAGTTTCAATGAGGGCATAAATCAACCCTTAATAGTATGAATATATATTAGCATTGCATTGTTTGTAGACTGTCTGGGTAATGAGTCATGTTGTCCAGTCTTATAATCTGTACTGTGCCATTGAACTGGGCTGAATCAGACCTTGTAATTTCCAAATGCATACTTTGATTTTACTGGGGCTAATACAGTATTACTGTTTACTAGAAAACGATACAGATTTTTACATTGAGCTCCAAAGTAAGACATTTTTCTATAAAAGTTCTATGCCTTAATTTTCCAGACTTTTAAATGATGAATGATTTTTCATCATTGTATAATGCTTTGAATCCTACAGTTGAAAAACCCTATATAAATGTTATGGGTTATATCTTATTATTTAGTGGGTATTATTTAGTGTTACCATTCTACTCAATTTGACTGACTCTCTCTAACAATTTAGAGAGAGAGACTCAGAGGTACACATGGAAGTTAAATGCCTACAATCCCACTACCCTTCAATGAGAGCTAGGGAGCCAAACTTACACTTCTATCTTTGACTTTATCTTTCAGTGAGAGCCAGACTTGCAACTGCCCTGTAAGCAAATGAAAAATCTTTCCTGCTTTTGTCTGAGCAGCATGCATCTGAAATGGTCCAGTATCCCTTCAGCTGAATGGCTGAATCCATTTTTAAACAGTACTGTCAGCCATACAGAGAGGATGAATGGTGCAGTGGTGATGTGACTTTGAGTAACTCATTTAGCTCCTTGGAGCTTCATTACTCCCATGTAATGGGGGGTTGTCACTCACCACTGCAAGCGTCCCTCCCCCGCTTGGCCAAGTGTCTGCACTCCCTGCTGTGTCAGCCCTCCTGTCACCCAGCTCTGCTAGCCCTGTCTGAGCCTTTTGAGCTTCAAGGAGGAACTGCCTCACTCTGGCCCAACAGCTTCCTTTTAACTGGCTTGTTGGGCCCTGATTGATTGTGTTCTTTGTGCCGCTCTATCTTTCCTGGAGGACTTTTCTATGGTTTGCTCTAGCAGGGGGCTTCAGGGGCTGGTCCATCCTATTATATCCCAGGTATAAAATGGAGGTAAACTAGATCTCACAGAGATGTTGTAAGGAGAAATAAATTAGAGTGCAAGGTGCTCAGATACTCCAGTAGTGGGAGAGCTATGTAAATACCACAGATAGACATATGCATCGTAGTGATATTTTTCTCTCACAGGTAAGTTATCTAGTTCTTCCTTTACATAATCACCATGGTAAAAATCACCCTAGTGGATTGTTTGTGTGCTGTGCTGAGAAGTGTATGTCATGTAAGAAATCTCTACCTAAATAAAAGTGCTCTGGAGACACTAAGATACAAATAAAAAATGGTTATGTCAACTTCTATGTATCTTTTAAGCAAGAGAAATGTTACTTTTTACATTGCCTCAGTCTCTGTCTTTTTGTTGATTTAACTGCCAGAATGCCCTCTGATCAGAACATTACTGTTGTATGGTTTGACCTGCTGTGTTGATCCTAACTGGTGCTATATATTTTAAGGTAGAATGAGCTTTGAACATTTTAAATGAGGTTATGTGCTTTAAGGTACTAGTTGCTGCTCTGAGGCACATTAGAGTAATGATATGAAAACTGACTTAATGGTTACAATAAAAAGAAATAAACTAGTGAGGTTTGGCTAGATAAATCTGGATTTCATTTAAAAAAGGAACATGATAATAAAAATAACACTAGACTAGGACAATATTATTTTTTTACACCATGAAAAAGGTGGGATTTGCTTTAAGTAACCAAAACAATTTTTGAAAGGAATTATGTTTAGAGGCATTTATATGCAGCATTGGAAATAATTTGTGCTCTTCAGTAAGGAAGCTGGGCCACATTTGTATGTGAGACCTCTTTGTCAATAATAAAGTAAAAATAATATAAAAATTTCTGTAGAACTGGAAATAGTTTGATGAAGTATAGGATAGGTCTGTAATCTACAGGCTTCATCCAGAGTTTATAGATACTGGCCTGGGAAACAAACCAAATCAGAATTCTCTTCTCAAACTGCTCCAAAACGGTTATGGTGCTGGGATAAAGGTGTTCAAGTCTGATTCAGAGAGGAAACCTGATTCTCTCAGATGAGTGCCATGATCACCATGAAGAACTAGTCTTTTGCTCTCTGGTCCAATAGATATTACAAAGTGGGATAGCTCCAACAGGAGCCATGGAGAAGGATCCAGCACAGACTAGCCAGTGATCTAATACATCACCTGGGATGTGGGAGATGCAGGTTCAACAAGTCCGTGCCCTGAATCAGGCTCTTCTAGGCATGTCCGGCCCACCTCCCCCTGCCATCCATTTTGTCAAAAATTCCTAACCAACTCTAACCTCTTCCAATTTCATGGAGAGGCTTCCCCCTCAGAGAAAGAGGCTATAAAATTATTTGGCTACCAACGTTGTCCCTTCATAGAGGTGTGGTCACTGCCAGATCCCCAGCTAGTGAAAATCAACCTATTCAATTTTGAAATGAGCAAAGCTATTTTGATTTGTACCAGCCTGAGAATCAGGTATATTGATTACATCCAACTGGCATCCTGGATTGGGGAATGATGAGAGAAAAAATTCCTTATTATGAAATGGTGACCTTTGAGTGACCATTATCATCTTTATCTATTCTTTTCTGTTCTTAATGACAAACACCCACTGTTATTTGGAAATATTCCATTTCAGCTAACTGATGTCTCTTGGTCTAAATCAGGGTATATTTTAATGTTGGCAGGTGCAAAGAATGTAAAAAAAAAATAGCATTACAGCAGCTTCTTTCATAGTCTCCAGTATAGCCCATATATTCAAGAAATCAATACCCCTTTACTTACATTATTATGGAAAAAATACGTAAAACAAGTTGCAAAGTCTATCAGTTTCTGTTTTAATAAGGACAGAAACACACTTTTCATGGAATCCTTGACTTTCTAATCTGTCTTTCCCTTGAGAACCAAGGCTTTGTAGCAGTTTCTTTCAAAAGTGATTTGACATTGTCAGGAATCAAGCTATCCTTGTATCTGTTACTAGCTTCCCTGCAAAATGAAAGGTGAACCAGCCAAACCTCTCATTGCCAGGAGTGGTGCTTCTAACTTCTGCACTTCAGACATGGCATAATAATAAAATGTATAAAGTGAGATTGTGACGGAGTGGACTAAATCCTGAAGCCTCCTGCTAAAGGTTTGAGGCATTGCCACACTCCACCCCAGTAAGGGCAAATCTACACTGGGGAGTTATATCAAAAGAACTCCTGTTATTTTGAAATAAAAAGTTGAGTATCCATCCTACCAAGCCAGTTATTTCAAAGTAATAGGCTTGTTATTTTGAAAAAATAACTCCTACTTGTGAAGGGGAATAAACTTAGTTCTAAATAGTTATTTTGGGAGTTGTTATTTTAAAATCAGCTGGTAGTGTAGACATAGCCTAAGAGAGCAGTTAGGGAAGTCCTCCAAGGTTCCTGGAGCAGCGGTCTGAGCCCAACAGATCTATATAAAGAAAGCTGCTGGGCCGGAGCCAGTCACTTGTTCTTTGGATCTAAAGATTTGCAGACAGGGTCTCTGACTGATTAAGGGAGTATCAGTATCCACAGTCGCTTCACTGTGGAGAGCTTAGAGCAGACCAGACTATAGCTGAGGGTGGCTACTTTAGGCGGGGGCTTAGTTGTTAGGAAGAGCTGCAGAACCCGGGTTATGGTGCTGTTAGGACTTTGAGAAAAAGAGTGGGTTTCTCTTTGCGAGCATGCACCCCAGCCTGGCTCCACTCCCGGCTTATCCAGGGTGGGCACTCATAAGAGGCAAGTGTGAGCACATTGCAGAGATGTTTAAAAGTGCAAATGTCAGTTAGGAGCCAAATTCCTAAAGATTTGCAATAGTAGATGGGTGCCTAATTGCACTTTTTCCCTTGGAGAATCTTGGTTATACATAATAATAACACGATACTCATTTGAAGACTGGAGTCACCATTAAAAACTCCCACTGGCTTCTGTGTAAGAAGTATCAGGCCCATCTCTTGCTCTATGCATTTGACTTTTATGAAGTACAGGTTGGACCTCTCCACTCTTGGGTCTTAACCAGTCCCAAACAAGGGTGTTCACCATACTGGGGAGGTCAATTCTGGTTCCTTTGCTGCTGGCCTCAGGACTCTCTCAGGGGAGCTGCTGGTCCCACAGTCTGGCTTCACTCCTGGCCACTGCTCCCCAGCCTAGCTCCACTCCAAGCCTCTGGCTCTTCTGCCACCAGATTCTAGCTAGTCCCTGCTAGTCCTGGGACTCTCTGATCCAGCAACATTTGTGATCCTGCTGGACTGCAGATGTTACCAAATCAAAGAGTCCTGGACCAGAAATGTTCAACCTGTACTATTTTTGCATGAATTTATCAGTCATTACAAATAATAATATATTCAATTCATACATTAAACCTTGGGATTTATTTCAGACTTGGATTGGGGTCAGAACTAGTTCTGGACAAACCTGAGATTTATCTCTGCAGTTAAGGAATAAACATCAGCAGCTAAGGTGATTCAAGAAGGCAGCTGTCTTGTTCAATAGAAACACCTTTCATTGGAATATCTCCATCCTGGAAACAAGAGTCTGTAGACAAGAGGACAATATGGATATGCACTTTTAAGAGAGCACAAATCCTGCTGCTTAGCACAGTGGTCTGAAAGCTCTCATTGAATGAGAGACCTTTTTTGCAATTCACTGTGTGCAAAACAATATATTTTAAAATTAAGTTTTTAATTAAAATTGGCATTTCTGAGCCGATTGCTAGCAGCTCTAGCCGTGGAAAGACCCATTATTTGTAATGTCAATTCACTGAGGGCCAAATTTATCATCCTTGCATCTGGTTTAGATCAATCAAAATGACAGGTACGCATTTTAAGCCACTTCATCACCTGCTAGACATTTGCATATGACCGCTACTGGAGAACAGCTGAAGATGACATGTATAGGTAGCATTAAACGTTTTGAAAATGTGGTCAAGTGACTTGAGCCCTGGCCTCCAATTAGAAACCTGTATTCTATTTCCAGCTCTGCTGGTGACCATGGACAAATCATGTCACTTCTCCATGCCTTGTTTTTTCCATCTGTAAAATGGGGATATGCAATTGACCATCTTCTGTTCAGTGTTTTGCAGGGCCATCTTTGGGTTTTATGGGGCTCTATACAGTACTATTAAACTGGCGCCCCTGTGCCCAATGGAAACCCAGGATGTGGGAGGAGGGAGTTATGATTCTTTTAGAGATGTGATTTTATAATCATCAGCAACACACTATGAAATATTTTAAACTAAGGTCCTGCTGACTAACATAGTAAATTCAGAAATAGACAGGCTATAACTGTTAAATGGCTTCATTACCACCCGAATGGCTCTTTCACAGGTTCAATGCCCTGTTAATAGCTCTGGCAGGCTTTTTCACTTTTAGGTTTACTAGCTCTTCTCCAGAGGAAACAGCCACAGAACGGGGATAGAAAGAGGTAGATGGGTGGACTTTAAGGCCCAGTGGTGCCCCAAATCTGTGGGTGCCCTATGCACCTGTATGCTTTGGTATTTTGATATTTATGGATAAAAAGTGCTATAAAGAACACATTTTTATTGTGTGTATTATTGTAGTGCATAGTAACCCTAATCAGGGCATGGACCCCATTGTGTTCGGTATTAAAAACACAAAATCTAAATATAAAACAAGACTCAGCAGAAGGATGGGAGATGGATCTCCAGTGTGTAAGTAGTGACATGGCCTAAAGTTTAAAAAAACTAGCTTAATTTTGATCCATCTAACTACAGTACTGGTATCTTTGATAGGGAGTTATTCCACATGTAGAGGTGTTTAAGCATCAAACAGTATTGTCAACAAACTTTTATATTATAGTGGAAACTGATATAGATATAATGATGTATCTGGAGCCATGTCTAGGGTTACACTAATATAGTCAAATTAGAAACTTTAAAATGCAGGTTCCTTATGGGAATCTTAATGTAAAAAGCCTCAAATTGGTCTCCACTTAGTAAAATGACTTGTAATACACAAAGAGTTATTCATTTAGCACCCTCTACATTTAGAAAAGTAGTGGACCAGCACACAATATAGAACACTCTACATTGGGGGTAGTTTGAGTGCAGATAAAAATTTTCGGATGGCCCTTAACTCTGAACTTGGCCAAAGCAGAATCTTTGCAGCTCTGGGCCAGTTCTGGGTTGAATGCATCTTCAGCACAGTTATCCTGGACAGTAGTTTTATTTCAAGCAGCAATATCATTCCTGTGGGACTTTGAGCATAAGCATGTTCAAATTAATGGCAGTTTTTGGGTCATGCCCAGTCTAAAGATCTATCGTAGTCTGGTTTGATTATTTGTTTTTTTCAATTAAGAGCAAAGCTGCGCTAGAATTGTCCAGAGGCAAGGTTGAGGAACTCGACCTCCTCTTGAATTTTCTTTCATCTCTTTCTGAAGTCTGAACAACCATACATGAAAATGTGAGTCATGATGGCATATTAAATATTAAAATCAGTTTAAGATTTAATCCCGATTTATAGTGCAGCTTTGTCTAATTTACTGCATATTACACAATTTCCTTTACAGCTAACTTTTAGTATTCTATATAAATAATAAATCAGCTCTCATGATTCTCAATTGTTCTGATATGGTTTTATATTAAACTTAAATTTGTGATCATTTGAATATTGCTAAACCAATGTATTTTCTCTTTGTCAGCTTGCACATTTAATTCTCTTAATGTTATAGGTTCTGTCTGGACAACTGTAGGTACTGGAAAATGTGAAAGGGAGGGGAGGGTTTGCAAGATAGGGATGATCTTATACTTTCAGGATGGGAAACTATAAACACAGATACAGTAGGATATGGAAACTCATTCTTCATGAATGAAAACGTTTCCTATGCTCTGAATTCCCGTTACACGATTTACTGAAGATTTAGACTATTAAACTCCAATCCTGCAACCAAATATGCAGATGTTTCACTTAAATCCCTGTGAAGGTGTTTGTAGAACTGGGACCTTGCTTTGCCTTACTTTCAGTGCTCCAGAGATTGTGGGAAGTGTTTTCAAAAGCACCCAAATCCCATTGAAAGAGGATCGGAATTAAGCTCCTAAATCACACAGGCTTTTTTGAAAATCTTACTCTGGTACGGCACTGTTATGCCTTGTGGGGTGCCACTAGCCAGAACTTGAAATCTATGACCATTTTAAAGCTCCTGACTCCCTTTGACCTGTTTTCCCCCATCTGGTGAAGCTGCTGTGGGTTTGATTTGTCTAGATAATTCTGCCATGCAGTAGGGAGACATGGTCATTCCAGTGTTGCACTGATAGCCAAGAATGGCAGCAAAAGGGGATGGCTGATAGCAGAGAAGTCAGAAACAGATGGGGGTAGGGGGGAGGCTCACATCAAAACACATTAGCGAATATAGAAATATAGTGTTGGAAGGACCTCAAGTGCTGAGTCAGGACCAAGTAAATTCTGATGCACATTTATCCAACCTGATCTTTAAAATCTAAGTGATGGAGATTCCACAGCCTCCCTTAAAAGCCTACTCCAAATTTTATCTATCCTTATATGTAAGGGAGCTGTTGGGCTGATTTTTGGTTGGCTAGCTTCTAGTTCCAAAAGGAAAGGAAAGAGTTGATGAGAAATCAGGATCCTGAGGGCAGATCTACACTTACCGGGAAATCAGTACTGCCGTGATTGACCCCCCCTCCCCCCCCCAGAATGGATTTAGCAGGTCTAGTTAAGACTCTCTAAATCAACTACTGATTGTTCTCCTGTTGTCTCTGGTATTCCACTGGAATGAGAAACATAAGAGAAGCAAATGGAAGAGTTACTCCCGTTGACCCCCTGCAATGAAGACCCTTCAGCAACTCAATCTAAGATATGTCAACTCCAGTTATGCTATTCATGTAGCTAGAGTTGCATACCTTAGGTTGACATTGTCCCCAAGTGTAGACTTGCCCTCAGACTTACAGTCCCCAGGAGCAATGGGGGAGAAGCCAGCATTCTAGATTAGCATGATTGACAGGATGGGCAGGCTAATGAGGGAATCAGGAGACCAGAGGTTCCCATCCACCATGTGAGCTGGAACTGCCTGGCATGGAGCGGAACCAAACTAAGGCGAGAACAGGGATTTGAGCTGAGCTAGGAAAAAAGTCCTGCTCGCCAGAGAGAACCAGGGAAGGAACCCATGGAGCCGATCCATGCTGGGAGCAGGGCCGTAGCAACAAAAGCCAGAGAAGCATCCCAGGGAGCAGAGCAACCCTGACAGGAAATCTGTGCTGGGAGAAGAGCTGTAGCAATTAGGGCCAGGAAAGGAGGGCAGGGAGCTGAGCCTGAGGCAGAACAGCATCAGTGCTGAGGCAGAGTGGAGCTGGAGCAGGCTGGAGCCATGTAAGGCGAGCAGCTGGGAAGAATGGGAATGGATCCTGGGCAGAAGGCCCAGAGCAGGGAGAGGCCCCCAGCCAAAAGGCCTTGCAGGTCAGACGTTCAGGCGGATTGCACCCCCAATGCGTGTGGGGCTCTGATGTCGGGAAGAAGGGCCCTGCCACCTAGAGCCTGCAGGTGCGTGTCTACTGCCAGAGCAAGAGTCCAACGCGCATCATCCCTGCAGCACAGCCAGGGCCAGAAAAGGAGGCATAGGAGGTGTGAAGAATAGACTGTGAACCGCCCTTGCATTCTAGACGTTGCTGTTTGCGATGCCCTCATGCCCCAGAGAGGGGTTAGGTGTTTAACCTTTCCCACATTTTCCTTATTTTTTAAATGGATGGCTGTTTACTAAAGTGTAAGTGCTTGGACTATATGGAATGATCAGTGGACCAGGCAGGTGTCCAGTGTAGAGAGCACCCTGCAGTGGGGACATCCTAGTCCCTGTCCTAAGTCACCACAACAAGGTTGTGGGTCGAGCCCCCCAAGAATCCTGGGCCCAGCTTTGTCACTGTTATGAGGCCTCTGCTACACAGGAGAGTGTAAGGGGAGCCCTTGAGTTGAGGCAGGTCTCTGGGTATAGGAATTGTGAATGAGAACACAGATCTTTTCACTGGACCATTTCACCAGGGTAATTTATAAACCAAAAAAGTTCCTTACAACAGCAGAAGTGGAACCATGCTCCCCCTTCCCCCCACTTACATATAGTTAGAAAGTTTAATCTTTAACCTAAATCTCCCTTGCTGCTGATTAAGCCCATTATTTCCTGTCCTATCTTCAGTAGACATGGGGAACAATTGATCATCATTTTTATAACACTGCTTAACATAGTTGAAGATTGTAATCTTTTCCCCTTCAGTCTTCTTTTCTCAAGACTAAATATTTCCAATTATTCTAATCTTTCATCTTGGTTTAGAAAACATAGCCACTTTTCATTTTTCTGGACACACTGGCGTATTACCCAGCTTGCGTGTTTTTCTGGACACACTAGAATATTACACAGGCTGCATACTGTTGTTCTTCCTCCCCCTAATATCCTAGACTTAAGCACCAGATTCTGACCTCAGTTATGTTGGTGCAAATGTGGAGTAACTCTGGGGCCCACTCATACAGTAAAGCCTACATCAAAATGGTTTTATTTGTTAGACTCTCACACCGCACCAGCCCCATTTTACTTTTTCCTCTTCACCGGAATGAATTAAGTGAGCTGTGAGAAATGCATGATGGGTAAGATCAGTGGGGCCAACAGCCTGACTGGGCTCCTGGGAGAGGGGGGAGCGCTGCTGTACACGCCTGAAAGGTGCGGAGCCTCAGGTGGAAGGGACAGGGCTGGGGCTAGGTGGCCTTCAGTGCATCCCAGAGAGCGCTGCTCCTTCCTGAAGCAGCTCTGGCAGCTATTTAAAGAGCCCTGGGTCCTGGGCACCACAGTAGCAGTGATAGCTGGGATCTCCAGGCTCTTATGTGTTGCTGGGCCCCAGGGCAACTGTCCCATTTCCCCCCTCTTCTATCGGCGGGCCTAGGTGTGACTGCATCCTCTGACTGACCCCTTCTTCAATATTTTCCACAATGAAATGCAGTCATTCATCTTGTACATATGTGAAAATACCATTTGTGAAGGAAAAGTGTTTTTGTTTTGTTTTTTCTGCAGAACATTTGACAATCCACAGTAAGTTTTCTTTGGTCAGTGTCATCAGATGTTTGCTGTGTGTGTGTATGTGTGTGTGTTTTCTCTCTCTGTGTGCCATCCCAGCTCTATGCAGGTAACTGGCACAGCAGACCTCAAGCGAACCACTGAAGGACCAGAAGATGTTATGGTACAATGGCATTTGATTAGGTACGTTGTCAATGAAGCACAGTACTGTTGCCTTATGCTTGCCACAACTGCAACTAATGCATGTGTGCTCATGACAGTGGACAAAGCTCAGTTAGTGGCATGACATTCCACTTTCTCCTTAGCTGGCCAAAGACGTTGACTCTGAGAGACCGCTTTATACTCCAGTTCAACTCTAACATGGCCAGGTGCCACCCTCTAATGTATCTGGGTGCCTTGTACCTGTTGTTTCAATCAAAACATCTCTCTCCATCATGATACCATTCTGACCTTATGGATCAGGGTGTTATAATTATCTTTGGGCAACATGTTAGTATCAAGGTGTTCTGAGTAGGATCCGTCTGCTATGTGTTTGCACGTGTGTTCTTGTGCCTAGAAATACTTTGGAATGTGTGTTCCTGAAATGTTAGCTCTGTTCTTGCCAGATTTTGTGAGCAGGGCCTGCCTCTTGCTCACAACTTGTCTGACACAAGGCCTTATGTCTCAGTCTATCTTTATAGACTGTGTTCAAACAGTTTTTCCAATGAGGAAAATAAACTCCCCTCTAATGCTTATTTTAGGACATGTCTTCACTTCAGAGAAGATTGATGTTACCACAATCAATCTTCTGGAGTTTGATTTATCAGGTCTAATAAAGACCCACTAAATTGAAGTCAGAGGGTATCCCTGTTGGTACTGGTACTCCTGCTCCTCACAAGGAGTAAGGGAAGCTAAAAGGAGTGTTTGCTCCCATTGACCTCCCACTGTGGTGATCATACAGAAACTTGAATTAAGGTACGTCGACTCCAGCTATGTAATTAATGTAGCTGGAGTTGCGTATCTTAATTCCACCTTCCCTTGTAGTGGAGACATGGCCTTAGAGTCAACAAATTCTACCATTTAATTCATTTTTCTGGGTTTTATGGATTAATGGATGAGGAAGAGACCAGGAAAGATTCAGCTAATCTTAACCCCACCACGAAACGAACTGGGGAAAATAAATAAGAACAGGCACATATGAGAGTCAGATTAGAACCTGAAAACAGTTAATTGAATATATAAAGAAAAATGATTGTCTTAGGGCAGGAAAAAAATCTTTAACAACTTGCTTTTTCCCCATATCAACTGAAGAACCTGAAAGCAAGTAGGAAAAAAGTAGGATAATTAACAAAAAGGCTACAGCCTATGGGTGCCTAATAGAACATAAACTTGAGACATAAAAGAAGCCAACAAAGGATAATGATGTGTTTAAGGCTCAACATCTCAATATTTTTATTTTCTACTATTCCCCTCTGAGCAGATTACTCTGACACTATGCACATTAATATTTTATTTGAAGTATTGGTGCAAAATAAATGTAAATTTGGGGAAAGATGCTAAATACTGAATACTAGCTGTCCTCGTAAATTTGCCTTGTTCTAAGAAACTGAGTTTCGGTAAGCCTTTGTAAAATGGATAGCATTTGTGCTCTGATCCTGCAAGCCGGAGCCCCAGCCAAAATCCTGATCTGCTTACAGGATCAGCACCTTAGGTGCTGATCTTTTTACTAAGCTCTCTGCAGTCACAGCCATGGATTCACAAAGAATTTAGCACAGTAAGGATAATGAAATGTTGGGGTGCTTAAATCATCTAAAAATCCAACTTTTATTTAAGATGCCTGCATAGGAGCTGAACTTGTTGAATAGCTGTCCCTTAAACTGCACTGGTATCTGGCTGAACCAACATTCTATATCTGTCTCGTGGAGGGTCTTGGTGGAGAATGGCTCCGCATGTACATGTGGTGACATGTTCAAATCCTGCTTAATTTGTCTCAGAAAGTGATGAAAATTTATTTTCTATTATGGGTTTGATCTAGAGGCTACTTGATGATGTTTTCTGACATAGGAGTAAGCGCTGTTGTTGGTCCCAGAATATTATAGATACAAGGTGTTTGGTTGCCTTCACTCTGTGTGCTATTCGACTTTCCCCCATGCTAGCCAAAAACACTTCCTACCTCTTTAGACTCTGATACAAACAAATTACATATTGTCCCTGATGTCACTCTCTGATGCAGCTAGGTACCACCATCTGATGTAGCATTGCTTGGGTACCTGTTGGTTTCATGAAGACCCATTATGCTCTACCCAGCATGCTGTCTCCTTGACCTTATCTTTAAGATGGGTCAGCATCTGTTATCGTTTGGGGAATGTGTTGTTCCAGCTTGGTATCAGGGTTTTCTGATACTGTTCTTCTGAATGTGTTCATAAGAGTGTTCTTGTGCCTAGCACTTTCTAGAAATGTATGTGCTTCTTGGTATCAGCCCTATTCTTTCCAGATTCTATTAGCAGGTCCAGCCTCTAGTTCACAAACTAACTTTGCTTTATATTAGCAAAGCTTTGACAACTACATAAGCTCAGGGCTCATATTAGACCTCTGATACAAGGGCTTATGTCTCAGGCTCTCTTGCCACTAAAGAGGTAATATAGTTTATTATACCAACTTATTTTGGTCAGAAAGACAAACTTTTGAGTTTACTCAGAGGTCTTCTCCCATATGCATGGACAGAGTAAATAGTGTTAATGGTCCCAAATGGCATTACAAAGTATGAATCTTATCTTATTCCATAAATTGTGAGTAGTTATAGCCATAAAAGAATGTGCTGAGTCCCCCAAACTCATCGCATCCAGAACACTATAATACACCCCCTGAGAATTAATTCTTCTGTCTATCAGTTGGAATTTAACCAAGATCTAAACACTAGCAACACCACTGCTGTGAGTTAATAACTCAATGAACCATCTGCCTCTTTCAAAGGAATTACATGTTGCGAAATATTGTTGGATGAAAACACTAAAATAAAGTGTTACAATTGAAAGGGAATTACATTCTCTCCTGATATTTGGTTTGTAACAAAATTGCTTACCTCTCAGAGGCCCAAGCAAATAAGAAAAATAATCCTCCATCAGTGACGAAGCACATCAGCAGCTAGGGGTGCGGGTGGAAGGAAATTAAACTAAAACAAACAGCAATTTCCTGCAGTGCACCACAAAACCAATGATGTACTTGAGACACATGGATAGTGCCTCAGATACACAGCTTGACTCACTTAAAAACACCTTCACCAAACAAGGACATTCCACCAGAGAAGTCAATCATAGAGCGGACTACCCAAATAACTCAAGAGAGCTTGTTTCAATATGAGGGAAAAAATCTCACCATAACCACTCCATAAAGGAACCCATATGAAGTATTATTGAGCAATTACCACCCATAGTCAATAGGGACCCCCATCCTGAAATAAATCTTTCCTGAAACCCCTCTTCTGGCCTTCCAGTTACCCTCCACATCTTCAAGCTCATTATCAGAAGCAAGCTCCTCACAGGAGCCCCAAGCTCAAAGTGGTCACCACACTCTGCTATAACAACAAGCTCAAAACCTAGAGACATAGCTCCACTGTAACAAGGATCAATATCCTCCATAACACACCTTTCCAGATACATGGGTCCTACACATGACAATCACAACACGTGATGTGCCTCATCCAGTGCACTAAATGTCCCAAGAACAATTATGTGCGTAAAGCAGGACAACCACTGTGCTCATGAATGAACTCGCACAGAAAAATGATAAAAAGTGAAGACACCATATCACACTCGGGGAAACACTTTTCACAAAGTGATTACTCCAGCTCGGAGTCCCCCTCTTCCCAGGAAACCTATACGACACCTCCAGAATATAAGCCTTGGAGCTTAAATTCTTAACATTGCAGGACACCAAAAATGATGGACTTAATAAAGACACTGGATTTATGACTAAGGCCACTGCTGGAATCACTCCACAGCCAATCACTTGGGTGGCCCTGAAGCAGGCTGTCTCCAGGGCCGCCTAAGCAGCAGCTGGTATAGCTGACCCCAAGGACTATCTGAGCAGTGATCTTTGGGGCAGCTGGAGCAGTGGCGGGTGGGCTGCCCAGGAGGCAGCCAAAGTACTGCTACTTGGTGGCCTCCAATAGCTGGTTCTGCTAGCTTTGTCAATCCCCAGCAACAGTTCTGGGGACAGTTGGATCAGTGGCAGGTTGTCAGCCCTGTCTCCTCCAGAGTACCGCACCTCAACGGGTCCCCCAGAACAACAGCCCCTGCTAAGATATAGTCGGGGGGGGTTATAGTAGAAGTCATGGGCAGGTCACAGGCCATGTATATTTTTATTGACCATGATGCGTCCATGGTTTCTACTAACAATGCCCATGACTCAATAGTAACCTTAGCAATGTGTCCTGGAAACACTGAAGGTGACCACAAACATCAGGGATTATCGAAGAATTATGGTTTCAGTTGCAAACTTGGCTTTTGAATAGTTATTTTGTTTCTTGCACATTTTACAATACAGTTGAATGAAAATTGTGACCGCTTTCCATTGTTTTGTGCTACCTCAAATGCCGAGTGAGAGAGAGGAAGTCTTTCCCACATCTTTACCCTTCTGCCCCTCTGGACAAGGACACATAGAATTGCAGACTTTGGGCTGTTGAGAAATGCTGCCTCTTTCTGGAACCGATTGAGGTGCAAGCTAACACTGCAGTAGGATGAAGTCAGGGCCTTGCCACCTACTATGGTGAAGAAGAGGTGCCCCAGAGAGTGTCTTAATGGTTCTACAGGATGGTGTATGGGTTGTAACCCATTCATTGCAGAACTCAATGATGTCTCTACTACACATAGAGCTTGATGAGCCTGCTAAAGCCATGATTTTCATAGCTGGGTCTTGCTACTAACCATATAGCAATACATGGCTTTAAAGCAAGAGGCTGCAGGTTCAATTTTTTCTGCTGATAGTGTACTCCTTTAGATAGGTGAAAGTGTCCATGAGGCAATTTAGCTGTGGCTAAACTATACAGTCTGATTTCTATACCAATCTTATGTTTAATGCAAGGGTCCCAAAAGAATTACTATCCTGGATCAAAGAAGAACCCATCTGGTCTCAAAGCAGCCAGAACGTGCTATGACAGAGGAATGTATAAAATGTCCAGGATTCAGAACCATACATCAAACATTTTTAAAGGCACCTTATTCATTACACAGTCAAGCAGAGGTCAATAACAATGCTACATCCGGATTTCTTTTAACTTTACATGTGTGGAATTGTATCCGAAATTTTTGCTATTAAGCACAATAATAACGTTCTGTGTTAACATATGTGCTCCTAGGCATAATAGACCCAGTTGCTTCAACCACTCTGAGAGAAGTACAAATCACCATAATAAACCCAAATCCTCTTTCTTCCGAAAAGCAAGTTTTGCCAAAGGGCCAAAGCTCTGTGTCAAGGTCTTTGGGGTTTCTCTCTCTTTAGCATGAGCCCTGCTGGGGGTGGAGACTAATCTGTAAATACACTTGCCTTCATTTTGAAGTCTCTCCTACAAAAACAGCTCATGCTATAGAAGCCAGAAGGAATTTAATGTATTCAAAGAAAAGACAAAAACAAAGGAACAAAGAACAAATAGAGGGCAATGTAAGACATGACGAGTGGTAATAGCGAGTGTGCATTCTTTATCCTGTTATTCTAAAACAAGAAAGGAAAAAAAGGGGAAACAAACAAAAGTTCTACACCTGCGAGCTCTCTGGTGAATTAGGTCCTTTGTCATAATCTTATTCTGTGCATTTCTGTGATATGGCAACATAACTTAGAATGTTTGTAAAGACTTTTGTCAACAGTGATATAATATTAGATATTTACAGGATTCATCACAGGAGCCCAAGCACTGTCCTGTAGGAAATGAATAGACAGATGGCTTTTTAATCTATGAAATGTATATAATTTCTAAAGGATTCTCATAGGCTTTCTATTGGGGTAATTACATTTAAGGGCCTATTTTCACCCAGATTGAGAAAGATTTTCCTTTTTTCTGGGCATAAATCTGAGTACTTTTGTTCCATATAAACTGAATTGTACCTCTATAACAGGTGTGGGGAATCATTGGGCCCTGTAGCCCCCATCCTCAGTCAGATGTGACTCTCAGACAGCAGGTAGAACAGAAGGTTTATTCGCCCACGGGAATACAGCGTAGAATAGTCAGCACAGTAACCAGAAGCTGTCAGTACAATCCAACTTGGGGAGAGGGGGGCTAAAGGCAAGGGCCCAGCCCCCCATCTCTGCACCCCAAGCCCATGAGACCAAATCACACACTCAGAAGCCCACTTCTGCCCTGCAGCCAGCCCCACTTCCAGCCTTTGTCCAGCTTTCCAGGCAAAAAGGTGTTACCTGGTTACATCTCCCTCCCAAGCTCACATTACAGAAAGCATCAGCCATTGTGTATGTGGGGAAGGCTATCGCACCAAAATTCCCATCTTCATCTAGGTATTAGTGTAGTATCCAGGGAAACTGTGGCACACATACAAGGTTACTACAGGACAGTAGAAATCACATGCAACATAACAAGCAAACAGAATGAATACAATCCCCACTTTGTCACAACCCATAATCAGATAGTATTGGATTCAGTTCAACAGCATCTATGCCACTGTCTGAAGTGCTGCTAAATTTGAATGTCCGTGGTGATTACTGGATCCTACTACACCAGAACTAGAAAGTGGACAAGGCTGGAGGAACTGGGTTATCTAGCCTTACCCTAAAGCGTGAGAAAGAACATTGCAAAAAATGGATGGAATTCACCCTAACAAAACAGCAGACTAAAAGGATGGGTTCAGGATGGGGACTCTAATGATTTGGATAATTCAGATATGTCACCAGAGTCTTGAGTGATTATCCGAAACAGGTGAGGAGTGGTCATCTTGATTAATTTTCAAAATATACCAGCATGGGACTCGTGATAAAATGATTAAAATGCTTGGGGTGTTGTCTAGGATCTTTTGGGAAACTAAGTAGTCCATTCCCCATTTCAAATAAAGTTTTTAAAATGAAGTCGTTTATAGGACTTATCGGCCATGCTTCAGCAAGTGAAAAAGCCTTTACAATAATCAAAAGCTGACCATACCTCTTCTACAAAGTGCTGACATGTAAGAGTAATGGCGATTTTGATTACAAAAGCAAACAAAGGAGAGCAGAAAAAGGCAAACATACATAATGCTGGCTGGAAGCAAGAATTTCAGTTTCTAACCTTACTTATTGATTGTTCCACCAATAAATAGTTCTTTAAATTAGATACATATAAATGTTTGGGATCCCTGTGCTACAATATCTAAAGCAAGATGATTTAACTAAGTATTGATTATTCAGTGGTTATTACTGCACAATTGGAATATAATTGTGACCTATATTGAGGTTTTCAGTGTAGAATGCATGTTAGTATAACCATTTGTCAGTATAGTTATGTTGTTGCTAATCTAGATCTACATCAGAGTGAGTGTTTGTTTTATTCATGTGATTTATTGGAATGAACTGGCTCTACCTTATTGGTTCATAGGTAATTGAAGCAGATTTGTACATAAATACACCAGTTAATCTATACATTCATTCAGATGCAGCAAGGCTAGCCGAATCACATTCAGAGGCTGTGGTCTTCATAGGCCTGACAAGCTCCTATGATTATGATTCCCCTTGGTTACTATTTTGATAGGAGGTAGCTAAGAGCAGCTCAGACATTGCAGGAAGCAGTACTGCCTTGTGATGAGTTGTTTCTGAACAAATTCCACTGTATGGTGCTGGGGTGTAAAAGTAGCCCCAGGGTTGGTGGATCTATGTAACAAGGACATATGCTTTTGTAGCCACGACTTGTCCTATGTAAGTAGTATCAGGTCCTAAAGTTCAGTCTCAGGGTTTCTCTGAGTCACAACTTTATTATGGGGGCACAATGAGACTGGAAATGGTGGCTTTCGAATAAGGATGTGTAAAGTCAAAGGCTTGACTGCCTGTGTCCATTAACATCCCCATAGAACTTATTTTGTGGCAAAAGAGGTGGTCTTTGCTCTACTGCAACGGTGACTGCCATTTCTATGACAGGTGAGTGAGCCCTTGGGAAAAATGGGACTAAATAAATATCTACCTATCTGGTATAAGGTTCCATATGGTTTATAGAAATCCCTATCACCACAATTTCTGAGCACCTTCCATGTGCAATTGATAGTAAAGCACAGTCTACAGTAGACTTACTTGGGTCTGTGGTACAGTATATCTACCCATATGAAATTAAAACTAGGCTTGTGACAGGATTTGGGAGGTTTTATGTGTTTTTTTTTGCTTGGTGTTAAAAGTATTAATTTCCTTTTGATCTAGGGTTTAGAGCAGTGATTCCCAACCTTTTTCCCATGGAGGAACCCCTAAAATAATTTTTCATATCTCGAGGAACCCCTACCTATGAAAATGTTTGCTTGGCCAGAAAAAGTTGACAGCAGGGAGCGCAATTCAATTACTGCTAAATTATTGTCAAGAAAATGTATTTGTAAAGAGCTGGTTTATATATATATATATATATATATATATATATATATATAATGTCAGCTTACATTGTAAGAAAAAAATATTTATTTATTCCACGATTTCTCGCGGAATCCCTGATGATGGTCTTCGGAACCCCAGAGTTCAGCGGAACCCTGGTTGGGAAACATTGGTTTAGAGGTTAGAAGGGTGGTTTTGGTGTTAGTGGGCCATTCCAATGGTGGAAAGGATTGGGTTGCTTAAACAGATGCCAATTTTGGGTATATACTCTTACCTCATGAACCACTTAAATCGACACATACACAGCTACGATGTTTTAAAGATTTTTTTTCCTTGTCACAAAAATGGAATTATTTTTTGATATAATCAACCAGTGCTACAACTGATCACTGTTTTTTGTTGTTTGGTTTTTTGTTTTCTTTTATTTTGTTTTGTTTTTTTGAAAGAAGCTTTCCAATTTGGGGAAAAAAGTATCATAGCAACATAACAATATTTAAAAACATATAGCGCCGAAGAGTCCTGTGGCACCTCGTCACTTTTGCAGATTCAGACTAACACGGCTACCCTTCTGATAAAAACATATAGTACCTAAATGAAACGTGTATTTCCACTTAGTATGTAGACATGGTCTTTCCATAGCTTCTGAATGGAATATAGAAGTATTCTACAGTGGGTTGAACACATATTTTAACTATTTGAATAAATTTTCATACAAGGCCCTTGAAGTTTGTATAATGACATTTCCATTCAGAATTAATCTGCGTGAAACACTTTGAGCTCACCAAATGGAAGATGGTACATAAGTGTTAAATGTTATCTGTCTTTCTATGCATTTCTAATGTGCCCATGGGATTATTTTTATTTCCAATATGTATTTCCCCCTGTGTGTCAGGGAAAGAACTCTCAAAATTGGTCAATGATTTTTAAAGGCAATATAATGGGAGTGAAATGGGAAATTGCAGCAATCTCACAGAACTAAATTCTGCCCTCAAATAAGAATGTGCAATTCCCACTGAAGTCAATAAGAGATGAGTACACTCATGAGCACTTAAGTCAAAATGTGACTGCTCATAGTATCTTTGGAGCTGTGGCTAGAGAGGTTTGAGAGCAAATGGAAGTGCAGCCTACTCAGTCCTTGGGGGGGTTATCTCAAAGCCCAGATCTGCAGGAGCAGTAGCCAGCACAATGAAGAATCTTTGGGTGGGAAAAAGTAAAATATTAAAAGTAAAAAATAATGGTTCAGTTATTATAGATGAGAGTAAGTCTGCTTTTGTCTGCATCATGGTGTTCATATCAATTACTGTACCACATATCTTGCTGGGTTCTAAAGACCTTCACTGCTGATTTGATAACATTTATACCTACTTTGTACATGTGCAAATGATGAAGCAAGGTGTGAGGCAGTGGAAAATCAGGACTAATAATCTCTCAGAATAAAACAAGCAAGCCTGTCTGAAAATTCAGTGTATGTTTTCTTACTGGCATCTGTCAAAATGTATGTATAATTCCTACCCACTATGATGAATGGGAGAGGTACTACCCTTTTCTGGACATCCCAGCCATTCAGTTAACTACATTGCCTGTAAGGGTTAAACCCAGAGACAGCGGATCCTTGAGAATCTCCGGGAAGAGCCAATGAACAGAGTGTGAGGCTTTGTCTAGACTGCAAGCTTCTTTTGGAAGAAGCTTTTCCAGAAGAGATCTCCTAGACAAGCTTATTTCTAAAGACAGCATTCACACAGCAAAAGCGCAATGAAAAAGCTATGTGCTTTTTCAAAAGATAGCATCCACGTTGATTAGACACTTTCTCTCATTTAAGTTGTGATTAGTCTGGATGGAGTGGCACCAGGGCACCTGTGTTATTTCCTGGAGGCCTCTTCTGCATCCGCACATGCCTTTTTCTAAAAAAGCTTTTTCAGAAATAGGCATCCTCCTCTCAGAATGAGGTTACTGCCGTCAGAAAGCCCCCTCCATTCTTTTGACTTTCTGTCAAAAGAACTCAATGGTAGTATGTTTTTCTGGGAAAACAGTTGTTTTTCTAGAAAACACTGCAGTGTAGATGCACCCTAAGTTTTTAAATTGAAGCTGGGCCCTCCTGCTGAAGTCTTTGAGTGAACAGAGGACAGTTGGGGGAGATGGACTGAGCCAGGAACAAGGCATGGAATTTCCAGCAACAGCCATGTCTAGGGAAGAACCAGACCTTGAAACAACAGTTATGTAAATAGAACAGGGAATGTTTAGTCAGATGTGAACAGGCTATTTTCTTTATTTTGGGGGTTGTTGAACTTCCCTGTGGTGAGTCCATGTATCTCTCCATGGCTATGTCTAGACTGCAAGCCTCTTTCAAAAAAGAGCATCTAGCAAGCCGCTTTTTCGACAGAGAGCACCCAGGCAGTCTGGATGCTCTCTTTCGAAAAAGCACAATTTGCATTACATAGCACCTTTTTTCGAAAGAGCACTTTCAAAAAAAGGGCAATCTTCCTCATAAAACAAAGTTTTCCACCGTCAAAAAAACTGCCGTGTTCTTTAGATTTACTTTCGAAAGAACGCGGCAGCAGTCTAGACACAGGGGAAGTTGTTTCGAAAAAAGGCTACTTTTTTTGAAAAAACCCAGTAGTCTAGACACACCCCCTCATACACTGTAACTTTTAAACTGAATCCCAGGGAAGCAATTATCTGTGCTTTTAATCTGCCTTTTTCTCAAGTTGCTCTAGAACACCTAGCAATCAAGTATGCTTTATCAAGTATGTCTTCTATGTTTTGTTAATAAAATTACCTTTTTAAGACTATGATCTGATTCCCGTGTTCTAGAAGGCAGAAGGTTCTGTGATCATGTAATACACAAGTAATACCTCTGGCAAATGATATTCTGGCATCATTGAGGAAGTTTTCCTGATCTTGGATGAATAGTAGCAAAAATATCAAAACAGCTTTATCCATAGCCAGCAACATCTCTAAATTTCCAAGTTTTCATGTAATAATCGTATTGTCTGTGTTTCAAATTCACACAATTGGACTATATTTTAAAAAAAAACCCTCTCTGCTGAAAGAGAAATTAAAAAAAAATCTAAAACAATATTGATGCCATGAAAACTTAGCATGAACACACTTATGAAAGCTTTTAAGCTGCAACCCACCATGTGATCTCACGGTTCTTGGAAAGAAACTTTTTCCAAGATTTTTCAAAGACCTGATATTGTTTGAATGTTAATATTTATAATGTAGAACAAGTGTGTTTGCAGCTTGATGCCCATGAGAATTAGATAATTTTAAAATATATTTGGTGAATTATTTTTGGCTTTCAGACACATACAGAGGCTTAAGAATTGTAATGTGGACAAACCCCTGAGTTGTTGAAAACTTTTTGGCTTCTGTGGACTTTTTTTCATGCCACTCCATGGATAAACACCCAAAAATGAAACACAATCAGTGCGATAACATTCCAGGACAATCCAGCCATGCAGAAAATTACCAGATCTCAAATACCATGTAGTGACTTCATTATGGCTTCTTTTCTGTTTTATTCAGAATATTTCTGTAAAATATGTGGTACTTATTGACCACATCCATTTATTTAGTTTCTTATCCTGTGTCTTTCACAAATCTCTCTCACTCAACAATAATGATTAAGATATCATGCTGAAAGGGGAGAAATGAGAAAAACAATAATAAACAATGTATTTATGATGTGATTCCTCCAGGATCTTCTATTGACTCCTTAGATCAACATTTTTTCCCATGCTTCCCACCCACTGCCAGAGTTTGGCCATATTTGTATAACAGGATTTGATTCAAAGTAAGATTGACACTATTTTTGACATGACAACTGTGAAATGATTTTTTTGTCCATTCAATAGTGCAAATTAATATGTTAAAATATTTGTGATTGACCCATTTAAGAAATACAGGATTAAAAATAGGCAAACTCCACACAGGGATAATTTCTGATTGTAGATAGCTTTTTAATTCAACAAACATGAACATATCACTGCCCAGTGACTGGAAGCTTAAAGTAGTCAAACTCAGATTGGAAATAAGGTGCACATTTTTAATAGTGAGGGTAATTAACATTTGAAACAATTTACCTAGAGATGTTTTTCTTTCTCCATCATGTGGATTCCTTGAACTAGGACTTGGGCGTCTTTGAAAAAGGTACATGGTAGGTCAGTCAGAAAATATGGGCTTGCTACAGGACTCACTTGATGAAATTATATTGCCTGTGTTACTGAGAAGAAAAGATTAAATTATTCAAACAGTTTCTTTCGGTCTTAAATCTATTACTCTAAGTTGGCATTTTATATTTGTACCTTTCGTTTGTAAATTGTTTCTATGCACACTTGTGCTTGGCTATGCAATTGTACCTGATTTGTGCACTCATGGAATAATTACACATAATTTCTTCAAACCACAGTGTTTGGTATGATTTCTGCTTTGGTCAGGTTTGTGCCAAAGAAGCTTAGTGATAGTTCATCTTGTTTTTAAATTTTGTTTTGAAAGTTCCATTGAGCTTGACTGATCATACAATTTTCTGACACATGCCAAAAGTGATCTGAGGGAAATTACTGGAAACCATCAAGCTAGGATGATTGGCTGAAGAAACAATGCACTGTTATTAGACAGAAGGGAAAACTTCATACAGTCAGAACAGTCTGGGATTCATTTTTGGTGTCTGCTATTCATCTCTAGCATATCTGAAGCAAAAGAACTTAATCTGAAAATAGAAAAGAACCACTGTCAATCCTACTGAGAAAATAGATCTGAAAAGGTGTGCTGTTCATAACGTTCCTTAATGTTGCTGACATGAACACAATAAGAAACACACACCAGAATACAGGTAAATGCAGAGGCTGCCACTTTGTTCATCTATAAACCATTAAGGAACCCCTCTTCAGACTACATGGCAGGACTGGTCCAATGCAGAATTCACCTGGGCACCAATGGTGCTGGGTTCTACAAACCTGAGCATGGATACGAGGGACGATGCTCCCTCTACACATCAGGCCTGCCTAGAAACCTTGGCCCGAAGCTTTCCCAATTCATTTCCCAGAAGTAGGAGTGATGAGCTGAGAGGAAGCCCCATGAAGCCGGCAACATGGAGGAATACCCCTTCAGAATCCAATGTCATGTTCTAATCCTAATGGGTTACCAGGACCTCACATTGAACCCTTTTTAACCTATCAACCATACTACAGACCCCACCAAAATTGAGACAAACGTAATATAAGCTGCCTGTCTGGACTTCCAGCATAGACTCATAGGGCTGGAAGAGACCTCAGGAGGTCATGGAGTCCAGCTCCTCCCCAAAGCAAGACCAACCCCAACTAAATCATCCCAGCCAGGGCTTTGTCAAGATGTGAATTAATAATCTCTAGAGATGCGGATTCCACCACCTCCCTAGGTAACCCATTCCAGTGCTTCCCCACCCTCCTAGTAAAATAGTTTTTCCTAATATCCAACCTCTCCCATGGTAACTTGAGTTATATGTTGGAGGGAGGGTGAAATAACCCACAAAGATATTTGCTAGTTTTTCCAGATGTGAAAAAAACTTTCAAGACCCCAAATAAAATTTAGCAAGTGAAGCAAAAATGGCTACAAGCCAGCAGCAAGCTGACCCAACTTCTCCTAGATTCCCCCAGCAGGCAAGAGCCAAGTAGCTTGCCTGTCATGGCTGAGCTATCCCATGGCAGCTGGAATGGACAAGACAGATCCAGGACTTGTCAACACTTACACAAATAGCGTAGCTGAAGTCAATATACTCACCGTGGTGTCTTGCGTGTGATAAGGTCAGTGGGGGCTGCTCTTCCGGCGACCAGCTACTCTTCTTGTCTTGCTGGAGTACTGGCCTTGATAGGAGAGCACTTGGACATTGATTTGTTATCTATAAGCAGACACAATAAATCAGCGGCCAATGGATCAATCGCTGCAGCATCGATACTTCTGGTAGTGTAGACGAGGCCCCAGTGCTGTGAGCTGTTGGAGCTAGGCTGCCCGCCCTTCTCAGCTGGGGAAAAGTGGGAGGAGAGATGAGAATGAGATGAGATAAGATGAAAACAGTGTCTCTCACTCTTTCACCCCTTCCCCCAAGATTGCAGGTCGTCAGGAGGAAAGGGGACCAAAGGAGGCTACGTTTCCCTCCTCTTCTAGTCTTGCTCCCAAATCAGGAGGGTGAAGTGGTGTCATACATGTCCCCACTGGAGTCCCATTTAGCATTGTGAAGACAAATGATAACCCTCTGTGGTGTGTAAGTGCCTATGATTGTTGCAACAAGTGTTGAATGTTACAAGTGAACATCTCTGGGGAAAATACAGTAAAATCTTATTTATACCTCAACCCTTATGCACATGTCGTTCTGCCCTAAAAATCACACAGTCCTTTAAAACTATTGCTTATGTTTTCAGGAAAAAAAGAAAAGCAGTGAGAACCAATGGAGTGATTCTGCGTGCAAATCACCCTAATTAGTCTGTTGTTTAATAATCTCTTTTTTTGGCATGGTCTCAGAAAGACCTTGAGCAAGACACTTATCTGAGCTTCAGTTTCACTATCTGTAAATGAGGATAATGAGATTTGCTTACTGCTTTTAACAAAAGAAAAGGCTGTTTCAGAAGTGGGGTGAGAAACAGTGACTCTCGATAGCCCTGGTGACTTGGCCAATGCAGGCTCAGCCCCTGGTGCAAGTTAGAGATACTTTAAATGGTGACAGCTTCCATGACCAAAGTGAGGTCATGTGAGAGATTGGCATAGAACGGGCTTTACTGGTTCCACATTACCCAGAAACATCCTCCATGATAGGAGACTCCTCAGTTTGGTGGTGCAAATGGGAGATAGTGGGGTTCAGAATAGAGCCCAAGATGGCCTATCACCTGGAGAAGGGGGAACCAAGATGAGGATTTTCTGATTTTCAGGCTCCCAGTGCTGTGGCTGAATGTATTTCAACATAATTATTACAATACAAAATGCCCCACTCCCAAGAAAAGTGCTTTTCCTGCTGCAGTGTTTGCAATGTCCCGGAGATGCCCCTCCAGATTCCTCACCAGAATTTGGAACTATCTAGGAAGAGGAGCCTCTAGGATTTCCTTTCAGCCCAGCACATGCTGGGATTGGAATTCTGAGCATTTACTCGTAGTGAATGTCAATCATATACATTCACATTCCTAAGGCTCGTAATTTAAATATCTCACTATACAGTCTCACTGGCATGATTTAAGGAGCTCCAGGTAACAGTGGACATAATTAGAGCCATACCTATGTGAAAAATGCATTATAGACCATGAAATGAACCTTATGTGAAATCTGATGTCTCCTTGTTCCTAGGAGCACCCCCATCAAAGGCAGGAGAAGAATGGGATTGTCCCTTCCCTGCAAACTGTGCTGGTGGTGGGATTGGGAACCAGACCAGACCCACCTCCATGTGCCTCCCCCTGCTACAGGGCACTCTCTGAGACTGGGCAGCACCTGAAGTTCCTGCAGCTAAAAGAGACTTGTGGAGTTGGATCTTATCTTCCCTGTGCTGCTGGGAGCACCCCATCAAAGGGGGCTTCTTATTTCTAATTGGGCAGTGGAGGGACAGGACTTGTCCATCTCCGGCATAGATGCTGGGGGTGAAGAGAGACCAAAGAAATCCACCGCTGGGTGCCTCCCTGTGCTACAGGATACTGTGCAGCAGCCTGAGGTTCCAGCAGCTGACTATGGGGCAGGAGGTGCCCTACCAGGCCGCTCAGAACTAGCCGCGAAGAGGCCCTAGCTGGGGTGCTCCCAGAAGCTTCCGGGAGATCAGATCCACTTCTACCTCCTAGAACCTCCTTCGGTTACTGGAAGCTTTGTGGTTGCTATGTTCAGAGACCAGCCCTGAAGGCAGCACAGAAGTGAGGGTGGGAGTCTCAGGAATTTCCCCCTAACCTCTCCTTTTGGGTCAGGACCCCACTGTTACAACGTTGTGAAATTTCAGATATAAACAGCCGAGAAACTTGAAATTTACTGATTTTTCAAGTCCTATATACATGAAATTGGTAGGACCATAGACATAATCTCTTAACATCTAATGATAATTCCCACTAATGAAAGCAATAATGGGCCACATCCCCAGCCAACCAGTGTCTGATACTAGATATAAACAGACAGGGGCCAGCAAGATATAAAGCAGAAAATCAGTTGAGTATATTTTTCCAACTTACTGACTCCAAGTCCACTCTAGAGAGTTAAAACTTTTCTTCTTTGATATAGAGCTAATAATTTCTAGTGCATTGCTTCACAGTGAGCAGGAGGACAAAAAGAGAGGCAGAATTGCTATATATTAATCAACCTTGCACATTTTTCTTATCAAGTATTCACACTTTGCCTCAAGTGAAGAATTGTAGGATAAATTCATTTTTGTTTTATTTTCCTTATAACCCATCACTTGCCCTGCAGTGAGAATGGGCATCCCTGGATCATTGTTGGCTGCAAGTGCCTTCATCTGAATTTTACCATCGATCCATTCTGCCCTCTGACTCACTTTGTTGGTGTTTAATTTCTAGCATGCTACTATCCACCTTTATGTGCTACTCTTTTATCCTTTCTAATAAGTGAGTGCAAAGTAAAACACTACCTGGGTAGATCAATATTCTAAGTAGCAATTTTGTAAGCAAACAAAATGGTAGGTTTCTGAAGGATGAACCGATGAAGTGCTAGTTAGAGAGATACACAGAAAGGAATTCCATTTACTGTGAATTAAAGGATATGGCCCAAAATACTGTACTACTTTAATGAAATATAGATCGGTACGAATAGATAAAGGCCTGAAGCATTTGACATACAGCCGCTTCTTATTGTACAGATAAAGACATGGAACTGAGGCCCAGAACTGTACTCAAAAGTTAAAATTATTCTTGCAATTTCAACACTTTTCCTTCCTGGAGCATTTGTCTGAACTATATTATGAATAGCCCTGTATAGAAAGCAGTGTGGAGATATACATCCCTAGAAGGGGGCTTGGAGAACAATCAATGTATGGTTTGCATATGTCTGTGTGTGTGACTGTCTCACGTATTCACACCTCACACACCACTCTAATAATCTTTGTACACAATATGTTTTGTGAGGTATCATATGAAAACTAGTAACTTGCATGGTGAAATGTGTGTAGCAACATTATATATAAAGTTATGAACATACACTGAAATTATGACTGAAAGGCAAACCTATGTCTCAAAGACAAAGGACCAGCTTATGCCTGTAGCCCGTTAACAACAGTTTTGATTGGTGACCTCTGGTAAAGTGGTCATTCTTCAGCAATGGAGTGGGGGGGGGGCAAAAATAGATCAAACTGCTTTTAGTAAAAAACAACATGCACTTTCATGGCTCCATCTCACAGTAGGAAGGAACTAGGAGTAACCCTCAGGAAAATGTATTTCAGAGGGAGGGGCATGACTATAACAGTATGGGACAATATTATGTCGGATCTTTCTTTTTCTCTCTCTTTGGATATGTTTACACTACAAAGATATATCGGAAAAAGAAGTGCAATTTTCAGTATGCAAACTGCCTATCTTTTTTCGTTTTACTTCCAAAAAAGGCATTTTCAAAATTTGGTCCATCTACACGGAGCCAAATTTTGGAAAAATCCCCTTTTTCGGAACATCCCTTCTTCCTCGTAAAGAGGTTTACATAAAATGAGGTTTTGGGATGCCAAAAAAAAAGTGTCCACTTTTACGACATTTTTTTTGAAAAAGCGGATGAGTTCCTTGGATGTGGCAGAGCTTTTTCAGTCTAGACGTACCCTTACTCTTTTTCACAACTTCTCACTTGTTCTCTCTTTCACCTAAAGAGATGAAGGCACCTGATTTATGAGAGATTGGTCATCCTGGTTGCTGGGACATGTGGTAAGGATTTTACTTTGATTCAAGTCCTGGTTTGTTAAATTTTAGTTATTGGAAAGCACTTTATGTTTATTTCTCTTGTAATTATTTCTGACTTTAATGCCTCACATATGCATTTACTTTATCTATCTCTTTGTAGTGAGATAAACTTGTTTTATTTTTAATCTAATCAAGTTCAGTGTTTAAGCTGTACAACAGTAAAACTCCAATAGTCCGGCATCCAGTTGTCCAGCACTCCTGATAGTCCGGCATCAACTGGAACCTGGAACTGCTCAGGTCAGCCACTCTCATGGCCAGGACCTGTGAGCCTCATGCGCGCTCACGGCTGGTGCCATCCTGCTTGTAGTCTCCAGCACACACGGTGTCCAGCCTGTACGTGCTAGCAGCCGGCCACTGAGCACAGGCAGCTGCTTCAGGACCCGGACATAAGGTTGGGGGAAAAGGGAGACTGGGTTACAGAAGGGAGGGGAGGTGTTTGGCTCTGCTGAAAGGGGAGGGGAGGGAAGGGAGATTGGGTCACGCACGGCATCCTGGCCAGCTCATTGAAAAGCTGGCCGCTCAGTGCATGTGCCCCAGTGTCTGGAGTGAGACATGCGGCTGTACCGGCAGCTCCGGGACCCGAGCATAAGGTGTGGGGGCAGGAAGGGGGATTGGGTTGGGAGTATGCCCCCTTATAGTACCTCCTGGTACTCCGGCATATCCAATAATCTGGACCATCCTGCAGCAGTGCAACACAAACATTGAACCATCTCAGCTCGGGGAGGGCTCAGCTCTAAGGCCTCTGACCGTACCCAAGAACAGAGCCCAAACCAAAATTCAGTGGATTACAACTTTTAAAATGACAGGTCACATGAGGTATTTTGCACCACGCATCTTTGAGTTGTGCATATTCATGTTCATAAGCCAAGTTTCATTAAGCATGGGGGGTTACAAGGTAGTTTGGCAGAGCATTGTCATCTGCCCAGGCATTGGACAGCTTCCCTGTTGACTGACTTTCCAGTTAAAAACCAAACAACTGGCAAGCCCACTTCTGGCATCTATCCCAGGGATGGGATCTTTCTGGAGCAGAAGCACTTGAATCGAATATCTCTGGCAGACCCTTAAGTCAAAATGGCTGTCCAACCAATCAGAACAAATGATGGGTCATGCTCGAGGCAAGTGCCATGTTGCAGAGCCCACTTTCTTTTCTCTATTGCATTTGTTTTCATTCTTGTTGGTTGTGTGTTTTAATAAAGTTGCAGTTGTCATGACACAAACTGTCAATACCTTATGAAGTGCCTCTGTGAGGGTCCCCTAGTCATTCAAGCCCAGTTGCTAATTATGGTATTTCCTGTTTTTTTCACTTGACTCTCAGAAAATCACCACAACTAGAGGAAGGTCAAAAACATTTGACAGTTTTCGTTGGAAAATATCAATTTCTCAATCCATAATTGTACACATGAAACCGAAATGATTTGGTTTCAACTAAACTTTTGGCAGAAAGATTAGTTACAATGTCCATGTGAGACACAAAGACAGTTCAGAATAGCTCAGATGTTAAGGGACCCTCCCTTCCCCAGTATATAGAAGACCCAGCCTCAAATCCTTGGTCTTCCTGATATAGGTCTTCTATTTCCCATGTGAATGCTAGAACTATTAGAATGGTGGCTGTTGGGTTTTTTTCTCAGACATTTGGAAAGGTTTGATTTTTATTCTGATGTGGAATAAAAATGAATTTTGAAATCTCAGGTTTTTGTGACACTAAATTCTTATTTTTCAGTCAGCATTAGCCACAACTCTCTCTTTCTGTTGTAGCAAAAAAATTAGAGAACATGCCCAGTACTCAGATAGTATTCACTAAAGAATTTGACCTGACCTCTCATTAGTGTGTTTTCTAAAAGAACATTGTGTTCTTTGGCAGGGCACAGGTGTTGTTTTTCTTCATGTATCATGCTTGGAGGCTAAACTCAGAAAGATGATTTTTGTTAAGGATTTCTTTTAGCTGGTTTTTGTAACTGACTCATAAACGCAGCTGAATAATAGAGACTTAGTTAAGCTTACTGAGAAACAAATATAAATACTGCACAAAGAGAGATGTGTTGCATTAAAAGAGTGCGTGTAAGACTATAAGTATATCATGTAGTTGTTTCATTTATTCCGATTCCTTTTCATCCTGTGAACAGCTGTCCTTTTGTTTCTAAAGCTATTCTAATGTGGCAGGGGTGTTTTTAGTTTAATCTGTTACAATACTCCCTTTGTCTCCATGTCATTTTTTCTGCTTTAAAATATTAATCCAAGTTAACAAAGGGAATTTTTGATGTAGTCTAAAATCCTGAACGCAATGTATAATTTAAAAATCAAAACACTTTATTAGGTTATGCTCATATTGAGATCCAGCTATGTTCATCTGGAGTCAGGCTCCTACTCGGAAACATTTTGTGTCAATAAATATTTATTGGGCATTGACAGCCTGCCTGATACCATGCAGATATAACCCATTGGTCAGTGTGTTTTGTGTCTGCTTTCTGTGTCCAGTTTATAGAGCATATAAGTCCATTATGGCTACTTTGTTTTTGATTTTATTCTTTGCCTCAAACTATAGAATCTTGTGCTTTAACTGTGGAGGTCCCTGCTTTAATCCCTGGTCATGATCAAAATGTAGTTCTCATGCAAGCATGCAGGACAGTACAAATCCAGCCCAAGGAGCTTTGTATTCAGTCCTAAAACCAGATGCAAGCTAAATGTTGTACTATATACAACTAGTCAAATGGTAAAAACACTGATCTGTAAATGTTTTTGTGCCGAGTTGGGTGCATCCTGGTTACTATTCACAATTATTTGGATAATCCCAAAAGTTTCATAAAATTTTGATCAGGTTATTTCCCCAAAAGTTTATAGCTATAAGTGCCTTATTCATCCACGTGTCTTGGTTTCCCCAATCACACACCATGACTAATACATAATGGACAGATATTTGACACAACCAGCCTGTAAAGAACTCATACACTGAAAATTACTAATCAAAACCAGCTTGCAGACAGACATTTTAGTGAAGTGCATAATGGCTGGCATTCTCCCTGGCCGAGGGCAAGGGGAAAGGAGGGCAAGGCACCTGCCAGCTTCTCCCTGGGGCCAGACAGGAGTGGAATAGGCCGCACGGCATAGTCAGTGCCTGCTGCTTAGGGCATGGCCAATCATCATAAGACCTGTCCCGTGTGCTTTGCTGTCCCCCTGTGGTCATTCATGAGTATAACTGTCCCTTCTATCATGCCCCTCCCTTTTCATTTAATAAGAATCAGTCAAATTCCAATCACATCCTATTGTCCAGGAACAACCAAACCCTGACCTTGCTTTAAGTTATGATAAGAGGAAGATGCTGTTACTGTTTAGGTGGAGTTCTTGAACAAATGGCCTCACAGGACAGTCAGATAGAGAAATGCACAATGTTTCTAAAATATGTGGTAAGATAAGAAAATCACAAAATCTTTGTAAAGGAAGGTACGAGGCTACTCTAAAAGGATATTTGTCTGGTAGGGGGATGAAGTGTTGAGGAAGTATTCACCACAAGCTGAATGAGAGGTTAGTGCAGGAGCAGAATGAGATGGGCACTTCAGCCATATAGCTGATTTCCTTAGATTCATAATTCCAATGAAAATGTGAGAACTCCGTCTCTGATGCTGATGGTTTGACCTCCGGCTTCATGCCTCATGCTCCTGACACAGATGGCTTTTGTCTTTGCAACAGCTATTTGATCTGTTGTGTAATGATTCCAAATGAAAGCATCCACAACTTCATTCTCTGAGAGTTAAGTTTGGTTTCTGACATTCCTTTCTGGTTTTATGACACTAACCAGCAGTGTCAGCATGATACACATTGTAAACCAAATTAATTGTGTTCACTATTTCATGCTTTCTATGTGATTTGAGCAACTATGGATTTCCTGAGGCTCCTGCAAGTGGATCTAGGCCCGTGGTCACCAACAGGTCGATCGCGAGCTACTGGTCGATCTCAAGGTCTCGACCAGTAGCTCGCGAGGCGTCCTGTCCGCCCCGCCCCCATTTCCCTCCCACCCTCCAGAAGCACCACTACTTACCTCAAGAGGTAGTGTCGGCTTCAGAAGTCCCGCAGCTTAGCGCCACTTCCAGCAATGCCAGAAGTGTGCTAGCTGCTCTGCCGGCCCCCTGCACCACACAGGAGGGGTGAGTCAGCCCCGCGGGAGGTGTGCAGGGGGTTTCCAGCGGGCGCGGGGGCTTGGCCCCAGGGCAGGTGTTCGCGTGGGGCTTCCCGGTGCGGGGGGGGGGGGGTTAGTGCGGGGACAAGCGTGCATGGGGCTTCCCTTTGCGGGGGTGGTCGGCCCCCTGGGCAGGCGCGCGCGCGGGAGGCTTCCCTGCATGGGGGGGGGTGCTGGCCCCGGGGCAGTCGTACGCTGGTTTCCCTGGGCGGGTGGGATTGTTGTCTCCTTGGGCAGGCGCGTGCGCGTGGGGCTTCCCTTCAGGGGAGGGTGGGAGGCAGCCTTTGGGCAGGCGCGCACGTGCGGGGCTTCCCTGCATCGGGGGTTAAGGGGGGGCAGGTGTGCGCTGGTTTCCCTGGGGGGGGGAAGAATGCTGGGAGGAGGGAGATGCAGGGGACTCTATGCCTCCACTGGCACCCCACTCCCCAGCCCCCACTCCCGAGTCACAGAACACTGTCCCCATTCCCCTGTCCCCAGCTACAGAATTCAGTCCCCACTTCTGTCCCCTCTCCCCGAACTCTGTCCCCACTCCCCTGTCCCCAGCTACAGAATTCAGTCCCCACTCCTGTCCCCTCTCCCCGAACTCTGTCCCCACTCTCCTGTCCCCAGCTACAGAACTCTATCCCCATTCCCACTCCCCGAACTCTGTCTCCATTCCCGTCCCCACTCCCCGAACTCTGTCCCCACTGGCACTCTGTCCTCTGCCCTCCCAGGACCCAGCCACAGTACTCTGTCCCCACAAAATGTATAATTATAAACACTTCATTTTAGATTTAAATCGCATGAATAAAAACCAGACCATTTATTTCATAACTATAAACACGTGATTTTAATTGTATGTATCACATAATTTAAAAATAAACTGTTTACCAGAGTGTGTAAGTAAGGGTTGGGGATAGCAAGTGATGGACAGGAGGAGAATAGAGAGGGTGGGGTTTCAAGAAGGGGTGGGGCTTCAAGGAAGGAGCACAGATTAAGGGAAGGGGCGGGGCGGTAGATCTTCTCCTGTTCTGAGATTTAAAAAGTGATCTTGGGTGTAAAAAGGTTGGAGACCACTGATCTAGGCTGATAGGAACATAGAAATCAACCACTTTCTCCTAGTTTAAAGTTTAGTATGGGTATGTCTACACTACAGCGCTAATTCGAACTAACTTAATTCGAATTAGTTAATTCGAACTAAGCTAATTCGAACTAACGTATCCAGACTAAAAAAACTAGTTTGAATTAGCGTTTTGCTAATTTGAACTAGCATGTCCACATTAAGTGGACCCTGAACCGGGATTAAGAATGGCCGGAAGCAGTGCCGGCAGGGCATCAGATGAGGACTTAGAGCGTGGAGTTGCTGCCTCAGGCTAGCCGAGGGCTGTGCTTAAAGGGACCCGACCCCCACCCCGGACAGACAGTTCTCAGGGGTGCCCTGCTTGCAAAGCAGTCCTGGCTTGGAGTGCCCTGAGTGCCCACACTGGGCACATCACAGCACTCATCCATCAGACCGGCTGCACTTGCCGCAGGCTGCCATCTGGGGAGAGGGGGCAATTGGGGGGCTGCAGGAGAGCTTCCACCCCCAGAAGCCCGCAGAGCCAGCCCAGTCCTTCCCATCGGGAGCTCGTACCCCATTCCTCCCTCACCTCCTTTCACTTACCCTTCCCTAGACCCCCTTCCTGATGTACGAAATAAAGAAAACGTGTGGTCAAAAATAGAATCTCTCTTTATTGAACAAAACTTGGGGAGACTGGGAAAAGGAGGTGGGAGAGGGGAAGAGAGAGGTTGGGAGAGGGGAGGGCAACTAAAATGATCAGAGGTTTGGAACAGGTCCCATATGAAGAGAGGCTAAAGAGACTGGGACTTTTCAGTTTAGAAAAGAGGAGACTGAGGGGAGATAGGATAGAGCTCTATAAAAGCGTGAGTGGGGTGGAGAGGGTGCATCAAGAAAAGTTCTTCATTAGTTCCCATAATAGAAGGACTAGAGGACACCAAAGGAAAGGAATGGGTAGCAGGCTTCAAACTAGTAACAGAAAGTTGTTCTTCACAAAGCAAAGAGTCAACCTGTGGAACTGTGAAGGCTAGAACTAGAACAGAGTTTAAAGAGAAGTGAGATAAAGTGATGGAGGTTGGGTCCATGGAGTGGTATTAGCCAGGGGGTAGGAGTGGTGTCCCTGCCCAAAGTTTGTGGAAGGCTGGAGAGGGATGGCACGAGACAAATGGCTTGGTCACTGTCTCCGGTCCATCCTCTCCAGGGTCCCTAGGGTTGGCCACTGTCGGCAGACAGGCTACTGGGTTAGATGGACCTTTGGTCTGACCCAGTACGGCCATTGTAAGCTCAGGGCTCAGGGTCGGGGGTCTCAGTGGACCACCTTGATTTTCATGCACACCTGCTCCTGGGTGGCCAGACTGGCAGCTCTCCTGCCCTAGACGGCCACTTTCCTGTGCCTAGTGCGGAGGTCGTGGATGAGGTCCACGATGTCCGCACTAGACCAGGCAGGTGCCCGCTTCTTGTGGTCCCGGGCAGGATCCCGGGAGCCGCCAGCCTGGTCCAGGGAAGAGGGGAAGGGCTGGGGGGCATCGGGTGGCATTGGGTGGCTGGCTCGAGTCGTGCCAGGTGCAGGGTCTGCTAGCTGGGTGCTGGCAGGCTTGCACCTGGCACGGGCACCGTAGCCAGCCCGTGCCCCTTTAAGGGGTCCGGGGCCGGGAGGGTGGAAATAGAGTTTCCCTGGTGTTGGCCAGAGTGGCCACCAGGGAAAGCTGGGGAGGGCTAGCCTCCCACTAGTTCGAAGTAAGGGGCTACACAGCCCTTAATTCGAACTAGTAAGTTCGAACTAGGCTTAGTCCTCGTACAATGAGGTTTACCTAGTTCGAACTAAGCGCTCCACTAGTTCGAATTAAGTTCGAACTAGCGGAGCGCTAGTGTAGCACCTATCAAAGTTAATTCGAACAAACGTCCGTTAGTTCGAATTAACTTTGTAGTGTAGACATACCCAATGTGACTATAGTGGACACACACACACAGCAAAATGGAAGGAGGAGAAGAATAGAGACAATCTACTAAACATCATCTGAAGAAGAACTATCCAGCTCATTGAAACTACTTGCTGCATGCTCAGGAACAACGCAAAGCTCTTCATAAGAGTATAAGAAAGAAAAAGGCAGCTGTTTAACTGACTTAAACTAAATGAGACCTGATTGCTGGCTTGGTTTCCCTTCTATTGGTACTTAGTGACTATTTAGGAAGACAGTAACAATTAGACATTGTTTAGCCAGACAATGCCAGAGATCAAATGTTGAAGCAGACTTGCAAATAAGCTGTGGCTTAGTGTAAAACAAGGGAAATTTTGTTCTAGAATGGAATGTGGGTTTCCAAACATGGGAGAATATTTCTGACCAGACAGGCTCGGCCAAAGAGTGTGAGGAGCCCAAGGCAGCATGCTGAGCCACATTGCCGCGTGGCTCCCAGCCGGCTGGGCGGGGCTGGGAGCTGGGTAGCATGGGGCCCTGAATGTGCAGGGCCCAGGGCAATTGCCTCGCTTGTCTTGTCCAAAGGCCAGGCCTGTGGCCAGAGAGAATCTACAGCATTTTATTTATGAATTAAGCAAACCAACTTTGGTTCTTTGCTTTCAATACATTTCCTCCTCCCTCTGTGTCTCTCTAGTGGAACTGGTGCACTTCTGCTGCATGAAGAAAGAGGGTGGGAAAATGTGTAGAACAAGAACACCAGTTATGCCCTGCATGGATGTTTTTTGTAAACTCTGTGCTTCTGCTCACATATTGATAGGTGGAGTGGGTACCAAGATGGGGTGGGAACAAACGCAGAAAAAGGAGCAAAGGATGTATTGTTATCTGGATCCATAGGCCTTTTCACCCCTTGGACAGAAAGATTTACAGCATCCCTCTCCTCCAGAATACAGCTACTGCCACCAGGGTATTTTATGGCCTATGGTGGGGGTGAATCTCAAGGAGCCTCTATGTCACTAAAGTGCTCTCTTTTCTGGCTACTTAAATCTGTATATTGGACACTAAATCCCATAGCTTTGTTCCTCTTTCACAATGCCAAAGCCTTTTTGTCCATCCCTAATAAAATTGTTTGCTTTAGTAATGAGAGAAATGAACAAATCTGCAAAGAAATTGATCAGAAATGTTACTATGCAGACATCTGGTTATCTGCATGTCTCTTTTGTTTTGAGTTCTTTGGAGTACTCATTGGTTTTGTTTCATTCTTCTCCATTTAGATTTGTGGTTTGAAATGACTTAACTTTGATCTTGCTTGTCATCCAGTTTCAATTGCCCCTACGTTTATTCTGATTTTTGTGTCATTTTGGTTGGTTATACTCCACTTGTTGTGTGTATGAAGTACACAGCCTGAATTTATTTTCACTTTTTTCTTTTCTTCTCCCAGTTTTATTTCTGATGCCATCACTCTGTTTATTATTATATCCTCTTCATGTTACTTTCGTCTTCCTGTCTCTCACCTATGCCCGATTGTACATTATGGCTCTTTCACAACAACTTGTTCGCTGACTTTTGACAGCTAGTTTCTGGTTCTTTTCATGATGTTCTTGTCCTTGGGATTTTTTTCCTTTAATTAATCTCATTTTAGAACATTTGTCAGTTCAGTTTTTTTCTCCTTCACAGATTTAGAAATTCAGAAATATACACACAATTAAGGATGAGACTTTCAAAAATGTGAGGCATCAGCAGTCTAATTGGTGAGCTACATACACACTTGTGCCTAATTAGCCATTTGGACTATCAGTTTTCAGAATGATAGATGCAATTGTAATAATTGCACACACTGACATTGATTTCAACAGTGACATTGATTTCAATAATTAAATCCTGATATTCCAATTTGTCCTATGCCTGGTGGAAAGTGTTCACTTTATTAGCATGAAAATGTTCACTTCGGAATATATTTTACTATTAACTCTTGTTTATTCTTTATAGCAATTTTTTTTAGAAAGAAAAAATAGTGTATTGAACAAACTCACTGTTATTGCAAGTCATTCTACATTGTAGCTATTTAGGGCTTGTTTCCACTGCACAATGGATCAACACTGCAGTGATTTATACACTGGCAATCCATTTATCGTATCTGCTTAGATGCGATAAATCAACCTCCAAGCACTCTCCCATTGATTCCATACTCCACCAGGACGAGAAGAGTAGGTGGAGTCGATGGGAGAGCAGCAGTCACTGACCTTACCGCAAGGAAGACACCATACTAAGTAAGTCTAAGTGTGTCAACTTCAGCTGAAGTTGTGTATCGTAGATCAACTTGCGGGGGGAAAGGGGGAGTGGCATAGTGTAGACTAGGAATGTTAAAATGCTGTTAGTTTACTAACTGAGTAGTCGATAGAATTTTTATTGACTACTCAATTAGTTGATAGGGGAAGGCAACCTGGTTCAGGCCCAGTTCGTGCCAGGTCCAGGACCAAACCCCACTGAGGCTCAGCAATTTAAAATGCAGTAGGAGCCAGGGGGCAGGCTTCCTGGCTCCTACTGCCTTTTAATCAAAGAGCCGTAGTGGGATTTAGTCCCAGACCCAGCGTGAGCAGAGGCAGTAAGTGTGTGTGCTTGGGGGGGGGGGGGGGATAGTCAACTCGACTAACCTAGACCAGGCCTTATAAGATATCCTATATGTACATCAAATTGCTTTTAGTAATAGAGCTGGTGTGCATTAGAATTAGGGGTTTAATGCTCTGAATTGTAAACTTTCCTTAGAGAGAATCTTAAAATTTGTCGTCTAAATAACTGAGAGTATGTCTACACTACCCTCCTAATTCGAACTAGGAGGGTAATGTAGGCATACCGCACTAGCAAATGAAGCCCGGGATTTGAATTTCCCGGGCTTCATTTGCATGAAGCCGGCCGGCGCCATTTTTAAATGCCGGCAGTTCGAACCCCGTGCCGCGCGGCTACACGCGGCACGGAGTAGCCAGTTCGGATTAGCCTTCCTAATCCGAACTAGCTGTACTCCTCATTCCACGAGGAGTACAGCTAGTTCAGATTAGGAAGCCTAATCCGAACTAGCTACTCCGCGGGGTTCGAACTGCCAGCATTTAAAAATGGCGCCGGCCGGCTTCATGCAAATGAAGCCCGGGAAATTCAAATCCCGGGCTTCATTTGCAAGTGCGGTATGCCTACATTACCCTCCTAGTTCAAATTAGGAGGGTAGTGTAGACATACCTTGAGTGAAACTTTTCAAAATGTGTGTGTTTAGGGGAATTTTCTATATTTCTGAGGGTGCTCTGTGAACCTTCTTATTTATATTCAAAACTGATTTTCAGTTTCAAGCAAGAAAAGCTGATAACTCATCCCCGCCCTCCGGAGTACAATAACAATAAAAATGAAATCAGTGTTTCTCCAAGAAACACCAGAAAAGCACCAAAAATGGTTAGTTGTAACTGAGGGCTTATCTACATGGAGCACCAGACCAGACTATAGGATTGTGATGTCTAAAGGGCATTAACATGTTGAGCATTAATTGGTCCTCATAGACTCTGCTGGTGTGTACTGCACATTCTGTAGTGCACTTTAACATGGTATTGCTGGAAACAATACTGAGTTAAAGTTGAATTAAAGCACAGTGGGAAAAACTACAAAGAGATTAATCATTACAGTGTATACTACTGTAATTAATAATGATTATAGCATACATTACTCACTACCATATGTACAAAGAGAGCTTAGAACCCCCTAGTTTTTGGGCATCTGCATAAAACTCAAACTGCTAAATATGAACCCTATAAGATAAAATTAACAGTGGCTGAAAAACCAGAAGCTCTATTTACATGACGGTAGCATTTGAAGGCTGCAACCTACATTAAGTCTTTGTAGATATGTCCACACAGCTATTGGTAGCCAAACTCCTGGGCCAACAGACTCGGGGTAGTAAGGTTCACTCTAGAGCACTAAAAACAGTTGTATAGACAGCACTTTGAAGTTGCAGTGTGGGCTGGAGCTTCGGCTCTAAAGCTCTCCCTTACTCATCAGAGTTCAAGCTCCATTTTGAGTAGTTGCTTTAAAGCACTGACTGGTGGATATAGTTACAGTGCTAACCCAAGTTGGTCAACCCATGCTAGAAGAGTTGCTTCCATGAGCTGTGTAGAACATACCCTGTTGGGCAGGCGTTTTACATACAGAGAGCAAGAGACAGTCCTTGCAGAATACTTTATGCTCTGAACAAGCTAGATAAAAGTATGCAACATGAGCAGCAAAGGCCTGGAGACTTGCCCAAGGTCACTCAGGAAATGTCCAGTGGAGCTGAGCACCAGATTCTTGCATCTTTGTCTAGTGCCTTAACCACGCAACTATCCTCTCTTACCAGTTGTGCTGCTTTTCCCTTGTTTTTCATTGTGTTCTCTCATTGCACACTTCTGGTGGAATAATCATTGACATTATTGGCCTCTATCCCTTCCAAGATGTTATTTTTATTTGTGATTTTATTCATTTTACACAATTTGTGAAATATTATTGTGGGAGTGAAGTAGGGGAAAATCCAAGATCTCAGCTTTAAACAACATTCATGTTTCAGGGACACAATAAATGTATCTTTACTGTCATCTTGATTGGGATGTTGGGGCAAGTAAAGACCCAGTTTTGATGACTAAATTAATGGGGAAAAGTGATGTTTTCAGTTTCACATAATGGTTTATTTAAAAAACCTGTTCCACATGAGTTAAAAAAAATAAAAAGAAGTACAATTCAGATTTGAAGAACTTAAGGATAGTGAAGTGACTCAAGTGTTCATGGTGGGAAAGCATTTTCAATTTATAAAGCAGGTTTCAAGGTTAGTCAAGTATGCCAGTTCATTTCTTCTAAAGCTCTTATTGCTCAGATTTTAATAATCGTCGTGCAGCATGATAGATTGTTGTTAATAAGAAATGCATTGGATAAAATGATCAGCTAACGGTATGACTCTTTAAGTGATGTTGAATGCAATCTTAGAAATAGAATTAAATTACCAGAACCTTGTGTAATGTCGAAAGACCCTGGTTAGCAGGATCAAACCTAGGACCTCTGGAGCTTAAGGCATAAGCCTCTACTGCATGAGCTAAAACACGTGGTGTTTCTAAATGACGATCTTGCAGACTCATCAATTGCTGGCTGGACTAGATGCCATGAGAGGGACACAGGGTGACACACTGAACAGGAATGGGATCACAGCCATCAGATTTTTCTGTGCACAAGAAAGGATGCAAAACATATTGAAATGATTCTTGCATCCCCCTAAAACTGAGAGTTTCACCGCATGAAACCTTATTGATCCAGGTCAGTTTCACAGGGCTCAGACATACCTTCATCCGTAAAAATAGGAGCGATCAGGATGAAATACAGAGGCTTTAGTACAAAGCATTTATGGATTTCAGTCTCACTTAATGAAAGCTATTCATTACTCAAACCTTTACTGTGCCTTCTTACTATAAATAGAAAATATATCCTGTCACAACTCAGCATTATCATAGGCTATTGTACAAAATTCTCTCTCCAATATTGTAACCTGCTCTTCTCCCAAACAATTCTTTCTATAATATACGTTATAGAAAATTGTTTTTAAAAGTAATTTACTTTATCATTTGTAATGGCTTATTTTTATACATTCCAAATTAATGTCTACATCACAGAGGACCAATTGATCAATTGGATTTTTGGCTCATCATTTATAAATAGGCTTAGAAAGATGTGATTTTTCTTTTATTGGTAAATGTCAGTTAATGCTTATTTCACTGTACATAAACGAACTGATTGTCAGGGCTGTTCTCCACTCTAACACTCCGAGTGCAGAAGATGGAGACCTGCAAAGCTCAAAAAGAAAAAAAAAAAACCTTGCCTCTACAGACACTGGTTAAAAAAAACTTCCCCCCTCCTCCGCCCCCCTCTCCCCCAGAATCATAATACACAGATTTTGGAGAATTGCTGCCACCATCAAGTGATTTTTATCTCTAAAACCCAGGGGTGAATACTTGGACTCACTCTCCGGGGTACCTCAAGCTCTTTTACCCTAAAAGAGCTTGAAAAAAGAAAAGAGGAAAACAAGCTGTAGTCTCTAGTAGCTGAACTCTGTGTCTGAGGCATGCAGATACAGGCAGACAGACAGACCTTCCAGGACACAAGAATAAAATCAAAACTTTAAAAAAGTTATTTTTATTAGAAAACAAAAGATAAACTTGATAAAGTATACTTGGTTGCTCGATGTTGCCGAGCATCTAAGGAAAACAAATTAAAACACAGAGAAAAGTCCCTGGGCACAATGCTTAGATAGTAAATGGGGAGGGGAGGCATAGATTCACAGAGAGCAGTTCAAACTAAACCACAAAATAAAAAATACCCTGAACATTACTAGATTCACTTTTCCCTCTATTTACTTCCAATCTTCTCTTTGTTCAGTCCACTTCCATGCCCCGAATTCCTTGGAGACATGGTGGTCCTGCCCTGGTTTAAATAATTCTGTCTCTCTCACCTCCTGTTTTTTCTCTCCCACACAAAGAAAGCAGGCAAGGAATCATATACAATTCACATTTCAACACTGTATACTCATTGGTTCTCTGATTCCCTGCCAACCCCTTTGCTAGCTACCTGAGTTTAACACCTTAGTCGGGGGTACTGGTCATCACTCCTTCTATCCATTACACTAATAAAAAATATCTCTAATGATAATTGAAATGAATAGTAAAGCTAAGTAAGAAAGGCGGCTTGAGATCTTTTTAGAGGTCAATTTAACGGTATTTAGTTAGTGTATATTGACATGTCATGTAGACTGCATCTTTGATAATGATTAAGATTTGACTGTGTCTGCTATCCCTGAGTAATTATTGTCTGACTCCCTCCGTAGTCTGATGCCCCCACTCAGTTTCCACGAATTATGAAAATTTAAATGGATAAAAATCTAAAGAAATGCTTAAAGCCCATAATTTTGTAAAACTATGAAAACAGAAATTCATAATAATCAAAGATGGTTCTTAAAAATAAACATCAATATCTATCAAAATTATACAGAAATCCAAATTGAATTCTGCCAAGATTATTTATGAAGTTCTTTGGGATTTTAAGGCATTTAGGAACTTAAAAATGAAGGTATGCACCTCATAGGATTTTCAAAACCTAACTCTCATTGGACTTTTGAAAATCCCACCAGGTGTTTTATTTGAGTCTTTAGGTGCCTAAATACCATTCACATTTTAACCCTTTGCCTTTAATTTGAAACTTTCTGTAAAGAGAATGCAAACCATGGGGGAAGGTGGAGGGGGGAATTTGAGGGAAACTTGCATTTGTAAAACAAGTTCAAGATCACAAACTTCTAGTTTCCTGTAATTTGGATTTTGTTTTTAATATCAAACTTGTTTCTATCTTAACTGAATGTTTATTGTGTTAAAAAGAAATATGAGACCTCACACTGCTAGAAGGACAGAACTCCCGAGAATTAAGCTGGCACAACGGAGTAGCTTGTTTTCAATATATAGGTCCAGATCTTCAGCTAGCGTAAACTGGCATCGCTCCATTGACTTTAATGGAGTTGCATTGATTTACACCAGGTGGTGTTTTTCTCCCTACTTCTCCTAGTCTTTTTCTCAGTCTCTTGTGGTCTGAATAATAACCGAATGACTTCTGAGTTATAGCTGAACCCAGATATATGTGATTTTCTATTAGGTTCAAAATTAGACAAAGTGAGTTCAATGGTGGTGGTTTTCCGTATTGCAAAGTGTTTATTAGTATTTATATGGCATACTAACACAGTGGTTTTAAAGGACACTATTTTCTTTCCTGTAGGCAAACCCCATTGACATTTTTTCACTATTCAGTATTTATGCCAGATCATTTCAGAGGAGTTCTCTACATCTCAGAAATGAGCTCTTAACTGTCCCACCATGAAGATAGTGAAAATGAGCCTGAAACCAATTGCCCTGAGCTACCATAGCACTTACGTTGGTATTTCATATGAAACCATAGGAACCTTTCCCTTCAGTTCAATGGGATTTACTTGCATATTTAAAGTTAAGCTTATGCCTAAGACGGGGTGGGCAAATTCTGGCCTACAGGCCAGATCTGATCCACAGGGTTAGTACCTGGTGGTCCTCCACCTCCATGTTTACCTGCACCTCTGCAGGTTTTGGAGGATCACAGCTCTTGTTGGCCACAAATTGTCATTTGAGGCCAATGCAAGCATTGGGAAGAAGCGTCCCGGTCCATGACACTTCCCAAGGCTTGCAATGGCCATGAACAGTGATTTCAGGCCAACTAGAGCTGGGATCCTCTGATGCCTGTGGAGGTGCAAATAAACATGGTGATAGTGGCCCACTGAGACCTACTAGTAACCTTGTGGACTGCCATTTTTTTAATGTCCACCCCTTGCCTGAGGTCTTTAGTAGATCAGGGCCTTTGGGAAAGAGAACATATGGGAGATACTCAATCATATGACTTCAGTCTGACCATTTATGTAACTAAAGCAATGTCTATACTGGGAAAGTTTGGCAAAGAAAGTACCATCACCAAAAATGAAAACCACGTCAAACTGATTTTTCTGCCTTCCATTGTTGACATTTCATGGCCACATTGCTAGCACCCTGTCAACAGAGCAAAGTAATGTGGGTATGTTTCTCACAGTGCAGTATTGTGAAAAGGTAGAGCTGACCCCTGTGCTTTTGGGGATTCCTCGTAGCTCTGTGAGTTCTCCGTGCTGAGGGATGTCAACGCAGCAGAGCAGTCTCTCTGGCCCTCTCTCTATAGCAGCAGCCTGCCTGCCTCTGTGTTCCTAGCAGGGCAGTACAGGAGCATTTTAATAATTTGTTCTTTATTCCCCAAACAGAGCAGCTCACTCAGCTGCCAGATACTTCCTGAAGCTCAGGACAGCAGAGGTCACAAAACAATGAGCACAGGTATCAAGGCAGGTATTGTGGGGTACTGTCTTCAGTTTTCTTGAAAAAATAAATAGCAGAGTCCACACTAGCTCTTTGGTGACAATAAAGGGAGGGGAAAAGATAAAAATCTCTCCCAGGAGTGCAAGATTTTTCTTGCCAAAACTGGGTGTTTTTCTCAATAAAAGTTGCATCTCAGTGTAAATACTCTTACTGTTTTTTGGCCAAAAAGGCTATTTTTGGCAACAAAATGTGCCAGTGCAGACAAAGCCTAAAACTAAGAGTGTGCTCAAGAGCTTTGGTGGATCAGGGCCATTTAATAATTCTCCATATCGGATCAGAGAGCAACATTTCTCTTGTAGCTAGAACTACACTTTCCATTGTATACTTAAAAAACCCCAGTGTAAAACATTTAAAATAAGGGGGGAAAGTATCTCCTGATTTAGTTAGGAGAATACGTGAGCTGTTACTGCCATAGCAGATGTGGCATTAAAGTAATTTATCAGTGTTTTCTTTAACATTTTTCATTTTCCTTGAAGAATAAATGATTTAGGCATACAAAATAGCGTTTTGTTAAAAGTACTTCCATGGTGATTTCCCATATGTTCTCCTGTCCTGGAACATATTCCATTTGCTGTCTGTTACTAATTGTTTTCTGTTTTCCTCGAGATGCTCCCTCTTTCAGGGAGCGTCAAACTTTGAGCAGAAAGTGGTTCTGTGGGAATTACGCTCTTGCTGGCAGCATAACTTGCAACAAGGTGTTTCAGTTTTATAGGCAGGGAAGGACAATGCAATTCATCAAGTTTTATATCAAGTTATTGTTCCAGGAGCTCATGTATTGACAGACTTGATACAACATATTATCCTGCCATCCCAATACAGTGTCTAACTTTTCACTGCAAAATTAAACATTTAATTTATGGAGAGAGAGGGACTGCCTCATAAATCTGTTTTTTCTCCATTGTGTGTTACAAAGCTATTTTCAATGGCAATTAAAGCTAGATGAGAGTCTTACCTCTAAACCAAAATGATTGCCAAGTAACTTAAAGAGAAAATACCCCAGAGTTAGCTGTCATGGAAAGCTTCCACAGACATCTGTGTCCTGCCCCTAGAAGTATCTTCACACTGTTCCATCAACTTTCCCTGTGTCCAGAAATCCCTGTTATAATCAGTCATGGGAATCATATCTTCTACACATCCCAGTCCATACAAGAATCATACTTTTTGTTCCTTTTCTTTGAGTTCCTTCCATTTGTGAATCCCACTATGGTACTAATATAAGTAAAAGTGCACCTAGGAACGAACAAACTTTCACATAGATAGGCTGGCTATCAAATCTGATTCTGAATCTGAATCCAAGCCATCATATGTTGCTTAGGGCAGGAATAGGGAAACCTCTAGCTGACAGGCCAGATCCAGTCCCCTGTTCAATTTGATCAGGCTTGCAGCAAGTCTCTATGCCATGAGCCAGAAGCCCTGAGCCTCAGCACCCCCAGGGGGCTGGAACTGCAAATGACAGTTCACTCTATTGCTGGGGGATGCGAGGATGCCAGGCTGGTTAGCTGACCCCGCAGCCCTCAAGCCCAGGGATAGATGATCAGGGAAGCTGTGAATCTTGGTGCACCTGCCCTGCAGCTCCCATTGGCCAGGAACCAAGACCAATGGGAGCTGCAGGGATGGTGCCTGCAGGTATGGGTAGTGTGCATTGTGCAGAGCTGCCTTGCAACATTGTGGTAGCTTCTGGAAGGCATGTGGAATCAGGGCAGGGGGGAGCCTGGTGTAGCCCTGCTATTAAGAAGGAGCCACCTGAGGTAAGTGGCACCTGTCCAGAGGCTACACCACTCCATCCCTCCCACACCCCTACACTGCCTGTACCCTTTGTCCCAGCCATCAACTCCCTCCTGCATCCCAACCCCCTGCCTGAGCCCTAAGCCTGCTCCTGCAGCCAAACTCCAACCCAGAGCTAAACCCCCGCTCCAGGTCAGAACCCTCTCCTGCATACCACCTCCCTCCCAGAGCCTGTACCCAGCCCCTATGCCCACTCCTGAACTCCAGTTTCCTCAGCCCCAGTCCAGTGACCCTTTTTGCACCCTGAACTCATCATTTTTGTATCCACCCCAGATGCTAGGGCAGTGGTTCTCAAACTTTTTGGCCTGTGGCCCACTCCACTAAGTGCAAACCTTTCCACAGACCACCAGCCAACTACACATGATGACCAGATGGGTGCAGGAGGACATGGGTATGCAGGGCCTAGCTGGGAGATAGGGTGCAGGAGTGGGCTGAGCGTGGAGAGTCTAGCCAGGAGGTTGGGGGGGGGGGGTCTGGGTAAGAGGTTGGGTGCAGGAGTGAGCTGAAGGTGGGCAGTCTGGCTGGGAAGTAGGGTGCAGGAATGGACTGAGGGTAAGGAGGGCCTGACTGAAAGGGAGGGTGCAGGAGCAGGGTGGGAATGTGGGGTCTCCGCAGGAGGAGGTGTATGATGGGGGTACAGAGTATGGGCATGAGAGGGATGGAGGGCATTTACTTGGCTCCATGCCACCTGCTGCTTCTAGGCATACATACACCTCCACCACTCCCATTGCCCGGAATTCCAGCCAATAGGAGCAGAAGGGGAATAGCCTGCAGGTGAACAGTTTCCTATGCTGCCATTCTCCAGCCAGAGGGAGGGTGAGCAGCAGTGCATGGAGGTGTTTCCTTTCCCTGATAGACAGGGCCTACGAGGCTCCCCACCACTCCTTCAGTGGGAGGCTGAAACTAGCACTTCAATCTCATGGGGGTGGGGGAGCAGGGCTAGAGCACCAGCCCAGTCTCCTCCCTGAGAGAGGGCATGAGTCCCAAGCCCATGGCCCACCTGCAAGACTGTCATGGACCACTGCTGGTCCATGGACCGCACTTTGAGAGCCACTGTCCTAGGAAAATCCCCAAGCCTCTACACCCCACTCCATGCAGCTGTATGTAGCCCATGACTGATTTTTTTCTGTGGGTCAGTGGTCTCTGACAGAAAAAAGTTTCCCCATTCCTATCTTAGGACATGGATAAGGTTCTGTCTATCATGTTTGCTTGAATGGTTACCTTGTTGTTTCTAGAATTTTTCTGAAAGGATAGATTATTGGTCTATCAGTCAACCCCCGATCTCGAGGCCTTGAAAGTCCAGCTGGTCCCTGTCCATTGACCTTCTGGCTTGGACAGCTCTACCAGGAGCTCTTGCTAGCATAGATTTTCATAACTTTTTAGGGTTGTTGGAATATAGAAGCCTTTCTCCATCGAGGTGCAGTCTCTAAAGAGGGATGAAATTTGGTTGCCCAGCCACTAAATATATTTGTCTCATTTTTATCTTTTTCCTAGCTGTGAATTAACCATGGGGTATCTTTCTGGAGTGATGTCTCAGGCACAGAAAAAATTGAATGGTATGGGCCATTGGAAAAATTCATTGTTTATGTGCCATTAATGATGTTTCAAGGTAACAGAGCATATTTCATGTTTAGTTATTTAGCATCTGGCACTACTACTCTGTTAGCATATAAACATAGGGAGAAGTTTTCAAAACTGCCCATCACCTACAGATTTCGAAAAACTTCCCACCATTAAGTTACGTACATGAAATGGTCAGATTTTCAAGAGCTCCTTGCCCAGCTGCTGCCATTGATGTAAATGGGCATTTACCTCTTTTTGAAAATCTCTGTGGTTAAAAAACAGGGGCATTTTCCAACCAGCTCTACTGGCCACTTATTCAGCAGCCTAAATGAGAGCTGCTGGGTATCGACCAATTTTAGAAATCCAACCCAGAATCTTTAAATACAGGTCACTAGTTTATTTAGCTCGGAATCTGGGTTGTCCTTGATTGGCAAAGAGGAGGATTTTTCCTAAACCACCATGATATATCTGTAGGTGAAAGTCCATCAGTGTCACACACAGATCACCAACTCATTGCTCCCTAATGTGATGTGCCTGTATAGGCAGCCCAAAGCAGAATTAGGAGATTTGCAAACAATGCCACAAACAACTACTGTCTCATTTGCTATTCCCAATTATCCCAGGTTCCCATTTGTCCATTCGGCATTCTTACTATTCCAACTGTTACTTTTTTTCCTCTTCCAAATGATGTTCAATATTCCCACTCAATGGAAAGGAAAGGAATGTATGCAGCACACACACACTGGAAACACAAAGCATACATAGCCCCATGCATGTACAGATACGGCTTTTTCCTTTTAATTTTAATGCAGGAAACTCACAGTAATGGCATTTGTAACAGGTGAATCTATTTGATCTGTCCTTAAGAGCCTAGATGGCATATCAGACTAGAGTTCTGACTTCTCTCTTCGAAGAGCGCTCATCTCCCTAAATGCTGCTTCTTGTAATCTACTGTCATAGAGCCAGGGAGGAAAATCTGGCTTCACTGAAGTCAATGGGAAAGCTCCCATTGATTTTAATGTGGCTAATATTGCAGCCCAGGAGAGGGAACTCGTTCCAGGAATATGTCATCCTTCAGGGCCAGACTGGTCCTGTTACAAACATTAGGTAAGAGAGGGGTAGCCCCCTGAAACATGGAACCAGCCCAGGGGCCATTCCACACTGACCTCTATAAGCAATTTTTCTCGCAGTGTTTTATAATTTCATCTAAGAATTATACTGTGCCTGCTGCAAGCTTCAATTCTTTCACATCTGTTACATTGCTTTGCATGAAAGTATAGTCCTCAGGTGCCATGGCAACCATGTTTTCTAATCGGATTTTAAATTTTTACTGTGTGCAGCATAAAATATTGCTACATTTCCCAGTTTTTTGATTTATAGGTGGGAGAGAAGTTGAGGGTAGTGGTTTAAAAGATATACATTTCTTTATAAGAATTAACAGTAAGTTCAAAGGTTTCTTTGCTGAAGGGTATGTAACTAGTAACTAATTCTCCCCCCACTTTTTTTTTAAAGTATAGATTGGGTGATTATACATGTGTAGATTCTGACTAGGGCATCTCACATGTTTATAATTAGTATCCAGAAATACTATACTCTGTGAGGACATTTACTATCCTGAATCCAATTAGCTTACAGAAAATATTACAGCTTCCTACGTGTCCAACTACCACAGATAGCCAAGTACATCAGGGCAAATGCCATTTTTTCACAGAAAATGTCTCACAAGGTCTTCAGCATTCATACAGCACATGTTTTTAAGAGCTCTGAGGAAGGACCTACATGCTAAAATTCTCTGAATTTAATTTGTATTCAAAGAATGATGAACAGTATAAATGACCGGATGTGAACCTCTGGTTTCAGGTGGTACAAGTTCTTCACATATTATCCTTAAACCATTTTCTTGGTATATTATATGAGCTGTGTTTCCAAAAAGCTGGTATTAGAATTGCATTAAGCTATATAATGAAAAGCCCACTATTGCTTAAATGATTGTACATGTAGAATCTGCAATGATCCACATTAAGCATCCATTACCAATTGAATTAGCTCTGCCAAGAGCACATTCTGCAATTCAGATGTGCAAGAAAGTCTCTGGGAAGTGTCAAACACAATTCAGCTCAACATTGACCTAATGCCCATTACATCTGCTTGCAACAGAATGACAACTCATGCCGATGAACACACGTTGAATTTCGCAATAGTTGATACTTAGTATTCGAGAAGCTGTGTGAGTGGATTGTGGGGGAGACGGCTGGAGGGCATGAAAGGAAATTTGACACTGAATCTTTTAGTGAGGGAGAAAATTTTCAGCTATCATATAATGCAATTCTTAAACTAGTTGTCCATGCATGAATTGATATTCAGTTGTGAAACATACTCCTGTGTCCGAGTGCTGTTCACTGAATTTGTAACAGTAGGATTCAGTAGCAGAAAGTGATGAAAATACGAATGTAAACTTTCTGTTTTAAAAACTGGAGTTAGGGAGAATCCTGGTGCTCCAAGGGGAGCTAGAAAAAGCTACGTCTGTGCTTGGGATTTCCAGGTACCCCTGAAAAGACATTGGTGCACATTAGGAATGTGATAGTAAAGTTAGTTAACTGAAAAACAAAAGCTTATAGGTAAATGCTATAGACTATACACATTCCCTCCTTCCCTCTGCCAGTTAATTTTTTAGCAGAGTGGCCAGCAGCCTGGCTCAGTCCTGGCTTGTGCTGGGTCTGGGACCTACCTCTGCATTTAAGGTGTATTAGGAGCCAGGAGGGCAGGCAGCTCACCTCAGTTCTGGCTCGCCCCAGGTCCGGGAGCTCAAATCCCACCTGGACAGGGGCTGTTGCCACCCTGAGCTGCTGTACCTTTATCAGAGGCAGCAGTGCAGGGTGACAGGCAGTTGGTCCACAAGAGGAGCTGGTTTTTAAACTGGCTTCCCTCACGGACCACCTAGCACCCTGCACTGCTGCCTCTGATATGGTGGCGGGGGCTCCAGGCTGGAGCACACTGGCTACCGCTCCCACCCCCAGAGACTATAGAATAGTTGAATAACCAATAAGAATTTATGAAGTTACTGGACTATTCAATTAACCAATATTTAACATCTCTAGTGCACTTTGAACCTGCATTGGGAGAATGTATTGAAGATGACGCTTCATCTGAATCTGCCCTCTGAGAGAAATGATCTTCAATTGACTTTAAATCCTGCAGGATCTTATTTCTTTTTGTGTAGTTTGAGGTAGGTTCCAAGTTGGAGTAGAAATGAAGTAACTGTTAGGTTTGATCCTTCCCAATGGAAATGTCTTGGATAATGGCATGGAGAGTATGCCTAAAAAACTGCATGCTAACCTGGGAGGGTTAGAAGAGCTTCATTGAACAGGATTAGAATTTAAATCAACCTTAGCATGTTGGAGAATTTGCAGCAATAAACTGGAATTCAGTGTGTTTAGGAAGAAAACAATCAAATGAGCAGTAACAAAATAAGGAACGAGGTTGTAATACTGCTAAAATAATTGGGGTGTTGCAGTGAATCACAAACTGAATATGAGTCAACAGTGTGAAGCAGTTGTGTGAAAGACAAATATAATTCTGGAGTGTATTAACAGGCCTGTCATTTGTAAGAGAGGGAGATAATTGTCCATCTCTACTCAGCACTGGTGAAGCTTCACCTGGAATTTTGTGTCTAGTTCCTGATGCCACACTTTAGAAAAGATGGGGACAGTCAGAGGAGAGAAACAAAAATGATAAAGTTTAAAAAACATGATTTATGAGGAAAGTTTAAAAAAGACCTGGGCATGTTTAATCTTGAGAAAACAAAACTGAGGGGGATCCCATAATAGCTGTCAAGTATGTTGAAGGTAGTTAAAAAGAGGAAAATAATAAAATGTTCTTTGCATCCCCTGAAAATACTTAATCTGCAGGGCTATGTGTAGACTACATTCCTCTTTCGACAGAGGAATGTAAATGAAGGACTTAGAAATTGCAAATGAAGCACTGATTTGCAAATTTCATGCTTCATTTGCATAATGGATTCCGAGAGCTTTTTCAAAAAAGGATTTTTAAAAAAAAAAAAAACTTCAGTCTTGATGTGGTTCTTTAAAAAAAACAAACCCTTTTTCAAAAGAACCGATAAACCTCATTTTTTCAGGCGAGTTCTTTCAAAAATGTTTTTTTTTTCAAAAATCACGTCTAGACTGCATTTTTTCTTCCGAAAAATCCTTTTTCGACAAAGCTATCGGAATCCATTATTCAAATTTGCAAATCAGTGCTTCCTTTGCAATTCCTGTTGAAAGAGGAATGTAGTCTAGACGTAGCCCAGCAAGAGAGAAATATGGAAAAAGTTTCTACCTCTAGAAAGGATGAATAGTCCTGTGGCACCTTAGAGATTAGGCAAAATATATAGAATCATGAGTTTTCATAGATAAAACACACATTATATATATATATAAAACAGAAGAAGTACCCGTCAATTATAGGAACTATGTTAATGAGGTTAATTAAGTGGGCTGGATATAGCTTTTGATGTGGAAATGCAGATGTTAAAGGCAGAAGAGACTGGCTTTGTAATATGCCAACCAGATAACGTCTTTGTTCAAGCCTGGAGTAACCATGTTTCATCTGTAGTTACATTCCAGTTGTGCAAACTCTTTCCGGAACTGGTCAGTGAAATTCCTTTGTAGAAGAATGGCTACTTTTAAATCCATGACTGAGTGTCCAGGCAGGTTAAAATGTTCCCCTATTTTGTAGTCCCTTCCAATCCAACATTTCTATGAAATAAACTGTTATTGACTTTTATGTGTGTAAAGGCAGGTGGTAGGTTAGTAGAGTATAGATATATTTACTCTGCCTAAGTTTTGTACCCAACACTATGCGTTTGGTTAGGCTACAGAGTGCAGCAATGAAATCCCCAGCAGTCTCTGCCATATCTGAGTATGGTTTGCAGACACTTTAACTGTACACTTTTTTTTTTTTTTACAGGCAGTGAATTATTGTTCTTTAAAATGCATTTGTCTTAACTACAGTAGTATCAAAGTAATTTGCCTCAATGCCTTTAGCAGATATATTGTTACTTCCCATAGTATCACCCCTGGTGAATTATTATAATAATGAAACTTGAGAGGTGCAACATGACATCACAAACCAAAATGTGATTCTTCATCTGAAATTTAGAGCTAATTTGTTGTTCTCCAAGTAGTAGATTCTTATAACTTGGGTTTTCCTTGAAGAGGAAAACTGCTTTCAATGAATTGTATGAAAAGCTCATCTTGCTGAGAGAGAAAACAAGCCATTAGCCATTGCATGTCCCTGAGCTTTTTTTGGAGAACTGATTCTGATTTCACAGTTGCAAAGCAAGAGTAACTCCATTCAAATGAATGGATTTTCACCAGTCAAAATACGCTCTTGGTAGAAAAGAGAAAAAAACCTCACCTCTCAATTTCAGACCAACTTTAACTCAATTTTACAGAAATCTTAAAGCATTTCCTTAAAGTGTCTGAAGCTGAAATTATTCACCGAGTTGTTCTATAATAGCTGTGCTGTAATATTCTTTGTACTTCGAAATAGGTTTCAATGTGAACATCAGAGAAAGTAGGCAGATTGATAAAATGTCTAGCCAGTAGGACACTATTAAAGTGGTTATGATGGAGCAAAACAGAATTTCACATCGAATTAAAATGCCCTGCATTATAAACTTCATCATGAATATTACTGAACATCTAGCTTTGAAAGTGGCAATCCCCCTTGCATTTATAATAAAGATATATGTTCTACATTATTTCATCAACACACAGAACCATGTTACCCAGCACCAACCAAAAATGGTGTGTGTTGTGAAGTTGACCATAGTGGGATTTGTGAATTCAGATATGTTTTGTCTTTCTCTGAAGACAAATTGTATGTCAGAAGCGAAAGACCACTCTTCTGATTTGCCAGCCGAAGGACCAAATTTCAAAGTGAAGAGGAGTTCAAAATGTTTGCATCCAGATGTCCCTATATGTGTGCATGGAAAAAGGCTGTGTAGGTCATCTCTGAGCAAACATGATCTGATGCAAAGGCCACTGAAGTCAATGGGAATCTTTTCATTAACCTAATTGAACTTTGAATGAGGCTGACAGTTGTCTGATTTTGAAAGGAAAAAATTCCGTGAGTAGACACAGTCATAAATGTTTGTCGTTTGTCTATGGAAAATCTTGCAATCCTTCAGCCAGTGAAACAGGCTTTTTTCTACTCATGTAAGTTTGATAATTGGAGACAAATCAATATCAGCACATATTTCCATCGGTTGCTGCTTTGGTAGTTAAAAATATGTATATGTTGTTGCAAAATGGGAAGATGTACTCGCTTATTACTCAGTAAAAAAGGAAGAAGAAATATTTCACCGTTTGGGAAAACATAGCTGATACAGCTGTTGGGGAGAAGGGGTCATTTGTTTTTTTATCAGACTGCCCAAATGGTGAATTTTTGAAGGAAAACATTGTTTCTGTAGAAATGGCAAGAAATAAGCTCTGTGTTAGCTTGGTTTAGGTTATATTCTTGTTAGCCTTTGAAGAGAGAGAATGCCACTGGGTTTTGAATCCTATTTCTTTCTTATTCATACAACTTGGAAACAATGACATCTGAAACCATGGCAAATCAGATGTTTGAATTAATTTAAGAAAAAGTATAGTCTGCAAACCCCATGGATCTTTCATGATGCATATAAAAGAAAAAGTCAGGATGTTTGAACTTGGTATAAGAAGAAGACTGAGTTGCTGATTGTGTGGTAAATATTGGAGCATAGTATATCAGGAAGGATTTGTTTTGTTTATCCATTTCTTCAGCTGATACAGTCCTTGTATTGAAAATGATTCTAATGGATTAGCCATCATCCATTAAAATTGCTTGGCTGGGTGTTTACATTTTTAATCCTGACACATTCCTTTAAGTACCTATGAAGTACATTTCTCAGGATTCACTGAGATGTGGGAACTGGACACTCAAAAGGTAAACATCAATTTTTAGTAATTGGAGAAAAAATTATTTCTAGACACAGGTCTCCCATATTTCTAGAGTCATCCAATTTGTTTACAGATCCAGCATTTCTAAGCTAGCAAAAGAATATTTCTATTGATAACAGAAATACAAAGAAAGAAAAATGTAGCTTGAGAACTTATTGGAGTTTGATTTCAGGATATTTACTTGCTTATTTTGACATTTAATGTTGACAAGTGTGGTGTTAATTATTACAAAACTTGAATTCTTTGAATCTCAGCATCTGCTGTCATTAAACTTTAGAATTACTGTTCCTTCCCCTCCCCCTGCCAACTGTGGAAATTTAAATTAATAAAAATAGAAATTTACTTAAAAGAAAACTGATATTATCCATCAAAATCGTACCACAATCAAATTCTATCAAGACTAATATCAGCAAAAATGAGGAACCCATTTTAAGAACTGTGCCATTGTTCATTCATATGAAAAGGGATAGCAATACCCTTAAGACAGAGCTAAGATGACAGAACTTCTGATGTATGAAAATCAGAATTAATCAAACCTCTGCAGGTGAGTCGTATGTAAAAAGAAAACTTCATTGCTGTATGATTCAGAAACGGTGATCCAATACCAGCTCTTATAGCATTCTCTTTCCCTTGCCCTGCCATATTTGCGATCATACCCATTTGTTTGCCCTGAAAATGAGGTTTCCTGGAATTTATTTACCCTCCATTAATGGTCACAACCAGATCACAAGATCAAGAGCTCAGTCCTGAAATCCTCACATAAGTGCCTATCCCACTAAAGCTGTGTCTAGACTACATGCCTCTGTCGGCAGAGGCATGTAGATTAGACAGATCAGCAAAGGCAAATGAAGCCGTGATTTAAATGATCGCGGCTTCATTTACATTTACATGGCTGCCGCGCTGAGCTGACAAACAGCTGATCAGCTGTTTGTCGGCTCACCGCTAGTCTGGACGTTCCCCCTGTCGACATCAAAGCCCTTTGTCGGCAGCCCCGTTATTCCTCGTGGAATGAGGTTTACCGGGGCTGCCGACAAAGGGCTTTGATGTTGACAGGGGGAACGTCCAGACTAGCGGCGAGCCGACAAACAGCTGATCAGCTGTTTGTCGGCTCAGCGCGGCAGCCATGTAAATGTAAATGAAGCCGCGATCATTTAAATTGCGGCTTCATTTACCTTTGCTGAACAAACAAATCTACATGGCTCTGCCGACAGAGGCATGTAGTTTAGACGTACCCTAACTTACCAATTTTTGCCATTCTATACGTGCTGCCTAATTTTCATGTTCCACAAGAATCAGAAGTTTTACACAACTGTAATATGGAAATATCTGAAACTTGGAGCCACTGTGTACCTCACTGGAGAGTGTGTCAAGACTGGTCAAGAGGTCCCTCAGGAACCCGATCCACACAGGATGTGAGTCCCTTGTAGAGAGCATTAGCTCCAACTGTAAAAGCTCACACTTTTAGCTTTGGAGGTCCCCAATGCAATCCACAGAGTGTCAGGCAAGATGATGGTTGTCACAAAAACACTGAGTGTAGGATCAAATACCAGTTATCATGCCTGATAACAGCCATGTGTCAGAGGTTTGAATGAGTTCAAATAGCCAGTAAAGCAAAAAACATAACTGAACATATTTCCAATTTTTTCCCCTAAACTGCAGACATTATGCTAGGGTTGATTTCCCTTCCTACTCCTTTTGCCTCCGTCTGTTGAAAAAGAAACCTAAGTTCAACTTTATTACTGACAGTGAATCTTCCAGTGCAATTAGATTGTGCCCACTTAAGTCCACCTTCATAGGCAAAGCTTTTCTTTGCTCTGAATTTCCACTCTGAAGGTCTGTCACTAAAATTGCTGCTTCAAATATATCCTCAGGGAAATCAATAAGAAATCAAGCAGCTATTCATTCAGATTTACTGATGTAACAAGGTGAGGCTGCCAAAAATCTCCAAGATTATCAGAGAATCAGTGGAAAGCAAGTCATGGCTAGATTTCAAGTTGATTTCATAAATGCGCCTGCACCAACTGATAGTCCAAGGGCTAATTCAAATGGATAGTTCCTCAAGATACAATGACATCTTTCATTCTGCTTACCACATGGATATAGCTAATAATACTTCATGTAATGCAGGCCAAGAATATGGAATACAATATGGAGATATGTATTCATCTTGAGTTCCTATAGTGAAAATTGTTTACTGAATTATTTGAAAGTGGGTTGGGGTGAACCGAATCAGATTGAATAAAATCCTTTTTCTTCCTATTGGTCTGCCACAAAAATACCTGGTGGCCTGTAGCAGATTGGGTTGCTGGTCTCCATCCCATTCCTAGTAGACATGTGTCTGCATCACAAAATGCCACATGTTGCCATTCTCAGCGGAGAGGCTAAGGACTCAACGAACAGAAATAATGAACTGTGCTTTCATGCATATAGCAGGTCTCTTAGGTCAACATGGAAGCATATTGGCAGGGAGGTGGAGGGATGTTTATACTGTCTGTACCAGATAGGTTCACATTCTGTATGAAAAGAAGAATGCAGTCTCAAAAGATTATTTTTGGCACCTTTCACTAGGCAGTGACATTCACTTAAATATTTTTTATTTATTTATAAGGCCAAATTATCAGAGAGTGTACTTTAGCATGGAATCATAGAATACCAGAATTGGAAGGGATTTCCAGAGGTCATCAAGTCCAGTGCCCTGCCCGCATGGCAGGACCAAGCACCATCAAGACCATCCCTGACAGATGTTTGTCTAACCAGCTCTTTAAAATCTCCAGTGATAGACATTCCACAATCTCCCTAAGCAATTTATTCCAGTGTTTAACCACCCTGACTGGAAGTTTTTGTAATCTCCAGCCTAAACCTTCCTTGCAGCCATTTAAGCCCATTGTTGCTTGTCCTGTCATCAGAGATTTAAGAAAATAATTTTTCTCCCTCCTTGAAACAATCCTTTAGGTACTTGGAAATTGTTATCATGTTCCCTCTCAGTCTTCTCTGTTCCAGACTGAATGAATAAAGCCAAATGAACGTTGCCAATTTTTGCCCTACCTGAGAATTCAGACTGCATTATCTAAATAAAGATTTTTAAGGAGAACCTTGCTGTTGCCTTAGCTCCCAGTTTGCTTTTTGATAGAGATTTTCCCAAACCCATACAGATAAAACAACTGGAATCTGAATCCAAATCTACTCAAACTTCCTGGCCAGCTCCAATCTCACTAACTAGCTGACATGCAAAGCCAGAGTCAACAGTCCATACTCTGGGGAAATTCAGATCCAGAGCTAGTCTTTGTGATTCATTCAGCTCATCAATAGTTGCTACAATATAATGAGAGGTATTCATTTTTTGCATCTGATTGTGTCACTCTTACCTTGATAAACACTCTGACTCATTTGAAAGTTTGCCAGGATAAGTAAGGGATGCACAATATAGCCCATTAGGGATGTTTTCCCCTCCTACAGATTGAAGCAAACACAAATCATTGGTATTTACTTAAAAATCATCATCCAGTAGTTGAAAATCCATCCTCCCTCCTCTCTCCTCTTTCGATGGAAATGGACAAATTTCACTGTCCTTTATTTATAACTTCTTTCATTTGTTTTGAAACAAGGTAGGGAATTGCCAATAAATGTCAGGCTTAATGCATAGAGTTTGGGAAGTGATGAAAAATGTTCATTTGGTCTTTTCTGTAGTAGGAGTGAATCAGAATGTACAGTCACATTTCACTAGTTAATTGTTTCAGAGCAGAAAGAAAGGTAAATTATTCTTGATTCTGAGTGGTGCAATAAGAGAACTTCTGAAATCTGCTTGTGACAGGGCTGATATATACATTGGAAATGAATATTTGGAGTCTTGAATCTGATTTTTTTAACAGATGGCAATGCTGCACTTAAAATTCAGCCTTGAAGAAATTGGGTGTGATTTCCCATTGATGTCCATAGGCTTTGTTACTGATGATAGCAAGGCTGAATATGGGCACACCAACATTGCTTCAAAGAGGGCAATGCATTTCTATAACTGAAAAGTATCTTGTGGTAAGAAATATGATTATTAAGGTGTGCAGCAAGTCGTTATAAACTGAACTTTGAATTAGGAAATAACCCAAATAAAATACCTTCAGTGACTCTTAAAAAGTGCTTTTAATAACATAATATTTCTAAGACAATAACCAGAAGTCATTCCAAAGACTTTTATGTCAAAATCTCTTTTTTTCCGGTATTAATTTAAGCTAAAGCTGGCTACATAACTGTATAGTATTTATCTCCATATTGTCCTTATCTGAAACGTATAGTTCATAGCTGCACACCTGAGTTGAACAAAGCAAGCGACATGCAGAGACCACCTTGGGGATGTTGCACTCCCCCATGTTGAAGCCTGTCAGAAGGCACGTGAAGCTGGCTTTGAGGTGCCCTAAAGCACATTCTACCTGCATGTGGGCCCAGTTCAGGTGCATGTTGAATTATTTCCTGCTGAGGTCCAGGTGGCCAGTGTAGGGCTTCATGAGGCATGGCATGAGTGGGTAGGCCACATCACCAATGATACAGTGTGGCAGCTTGCAGTACAGGCTAGAGTTCCTAAATATGCCTGGCCCGACCACTCTACAAAAATGTCTGAAAACTGTCTCTGGTGGTTGACCAGGGCCTGCAGCACCATAGAGAAGTAGCCCTTTCTGTTTACATAGTGGATGGCTCGATGCTGTGGTGTGCAGATCAGGATGTGGATCCCATCGATTGCTCCTCCACAGATCGGGAAGCCAAGGGCAGCAAATCCGGCCATGATCCGGTTCAAGTCTCTGAGGTGGATTACCCTTTTCCAGGACCCAGCCTCCCTCGCAGGGAGTGCACCCCCGAGAGTGCCTTACCTCCATAAAGAGGACCCCAGTGGTGGACTTCCCTACACTGAATTGGTGCCCCCCCAACTGGTAGCTGTCAGGGGTAGTGAACTTCCATATGGCAATTGCAACCAGATGGCGGGCTACAGGTAGGTGTCGCGTCTCTGGAGGGCAGGGGCAAGCCAGGCACACAGCTCCAAGAATGTGGCCTTCTGCATGCAGAAGTTGTTGCACCACTGCTGGTCGTCCCACCACTCCATCACTAGGTGGTCCCACCAGTCAGAACTGGTGTCCAGCCTCCAAATTCACCTCTCAACCGTGAGGCATGGGGGCAAGGGCATTGCTCCTGCATCCAGGCAGAAAGACTCATAGTTGAGCTGGGAGTCGAGCTGGGGCAGGACTGTCAAGACAGTCTGCTGCAAAACTTGCAGCATGGCAGTGTGGGACTATTGCATGCCCAGTGGCAGCCCCAGCTCGATAGCCAAAAGGAAAAAAATGCTGTGGCGTCCAACCAAGCTGAGCAACCAGAGCACACACTGCAAAATCTTTGCTGTCCCTCAGAGAGGTAGGCAAGCCCACAGCAGAACCTGAGAAATGGCTGTCCCAGGGGGTCCCTTTCAGGGCCGACCTTAGGCCGATTCGCACAATTCCTCTGAATCGGGTCCCATGCCTAAAGGGGCCCCGTGCCCTGAACCCAGAAGTGTGCTGGGTGCGCTGCAGGGGGGGGGCAACATCCCTGGAGGGGGAGTGCGACGGCTGCTTGCACCGCAGGAGGTATGATTTGAGCGCAGGGTTTCCCTGTGCCCCGGGAGCGGGAGGGTGTTAGCTACCTCTGGGGCTTGGTGGGGGAGGTAGCTGGGGATTTTTTTGTGTGCTGTGTTTTTTTTTTCTTTTTGCTCAACCAAATTTACTGTGGGGCCCTGTCAAAATTGTTTGAATTGGGCCCCGCACTTCCTAAAGCCGGCCCTGGTCCCTTTAAGCATGCGTCTCAGCTAGCCTTAGCAACAGCACCTGGAAGTAACTGCAGACCTAATGCCCTGGCTGAAGTGTTTCCGGGTGGCCTTTTATGTGCGACCGTGTCCAATGAGTGTGGACACTCTCTTTCAAAAAAGCAGATTGCTTTTTCGATCCACTTTTGAAGTGTGGAGACTCTCTTTCGATAGAAGATGTTTTTGGAAGAGATCTTCTGAAAAAGTTTCTTTTGAAAGAAGCTTGCAGTCTAGACACACCCAGATAGGATACTGGGCTAGATGGACCTTTGGTCTGACCCTGTATGTCCCAATCGTCAAGGCTGTAGTTTCACAGGACGGGCTAGTGCTATGATATGCAGTGATGAATGAATTCTGTGCCCCAGATTAGCAGTAGTGAGTCTTAACTATCCAAATGAGATGGTCTTGCTGACCAACTCCGGTTCCTTGGGATATTAAGCCATACCTCGTCCTCATGCTGCTCCTGGAGAACCACATATGGAAACTTTGAAGAGCATCACTTTGGCAACAGAAATATAATGCTGGAGAAACGTGGAAAACCCACTGCAAGAACATTTTGATTTTTAAAGACTCAGACCCCCAAATCTCTGCAAATTTGCACTTTTCTCCCTAATTCTTGAATGTGCACTCGACTCTCAGCCACTTGTTAACCATCTGCTACTAGAGACCTGTCCTATACGCCTCTCCTCAATGGCTCAGGTACTGAGAAACTGCACTTCTTCCCTCACTTTATGTTGTTTATGGTCCACCTACCTTGAGTGGTGATTGTTTCACTGTACATGCCTTCCCCTCCACCGCTTGATTGCACTCTGGTGGCCCCATGTTCAACTATCTCATCTGTTTGAGGCTGGAAGTTCTATTTTCACCAAACGTAGTTGTTAGTCTCAGGTTCATGCAGATCTGGGCCTGGATTTTATTTGCTTAAAAGTATGGGGTCTTCAGAGAAACTGCAAGCTTGAATTCCAGTTGTGCAGCAATGGCAACTTTCCCTTAGCAATAGTCAATCATTCTGCAAAACTACAACTTGGTGATCTATAATAACGGAGGAGATTGAGAATTAGAATTCCTGGGTTCTGTTCTCTGCTTCATTGGGTCTCTTTAGGCACCTCACTTAACCGCTATCTGCTCCAGTTTACCTAGCAAGTAAATATACATATTTTGACTACACTTCATGAAAGGCCTACTTCATTATAGATAAAGTGCTATGAGATTTTGGGATGAAGGATACTATGGAAGTACAAAGCACTGTTATCATAAGGTGCAGCAGTTGGAGCAGTCAACAGACTTAAAAAATGCAACAATACAAATCATTTATAATATTACAGTTCAGGGCAGTTACAATGGAAAATGATATTTCTGAATCTGTATCCTCTGCATCTAATTTCTGCTCAACTGGAAATCAATGTCTAAATCTTGCTAGTGACATTTAAATGTGCCAAATCTTGATGATTTGTACTTGACTGTGATTTTTTCCCTGCCACTGGACAAGCCTCCTAGAGTCAAAGATTATAGACATGTCATTTCTGTCACAGTTTTAAAGGGCAAAGTTTCATGGTGGTTGAGACCCAGCCTCACTGGATTTTACTGCTGGCAAATGAATGATGGCAGCAGCTCTTAGCACTTGGACGGTTAGCCACTGGATTTGTGGGCATAAACCAGAGTATTTTCCATTCAAATCAGACATGTTGCTCATAGGCTTATCGCACGCATGTTAAACTCTGGCATGAAAGAGTGAATGTCAGTGGTTCATATTATAAAAGCAAATATCTAATTATTTTTCAAGAGCTTCATATTAATACAGGGGGAACATAGACCAGCCATTGCAATGGGTTGGTATGTCAGAACACTTGGGTTCTCTTCCAAATTTCCACCAATTTGGATCCTTCTTTTGCAACTGAATTTGTGTGGCCAGACTTTGTGGCCTATATGGAGCTCTGTTTGACTTGGATGGGGTTTAGGGGTCCATGCACGCTAATTTGACAGCAGGATCAGAAGCTTATTCAGTAACCTAGGGTAAATCACTTATAATCTCTGTGACTCTGTTTGCCGAATTGCAGGGATGATTTTTCCTGCCTCACAAAGCGTTGTGAGCTTAATTAGCATGTGTAAATCTCTTTAAGGTGCTTCAGTAGGTGAATGATGCTATCAAAGTACAAAATATAATTATACGTACCGTAATTATACTTCCAACTAAAAGTGCTTTTATTGATATTTTCTGCAATTATGCTGCTATTATTCACTGAGTACTCACAGAATGCTTAGCACAGTTCAATACATAGGAAACACTGTCCTTCCTCCAAAGAAACAGATAACATTCACAAAGTTCTAAAGGCTCAGATAAGTACCAGAACAAAATGTCGTGGCACTCACACATATAAAAATGGACCCAAACGTATATACCCTGCTTTGTTTATTCTTTGAAAAGCTTCATGGAAGCTTTGTAAAATGGTCCTGAATACAAAGAGGATAGTTGATCGAGTATATTTAGCTTCAGGCTACCATGGTTGCTACTAAAGTTTATTCTCTTTTGAAAAGATTCTGCCAGTTTCTTGTATCTTCCCTATAATTTAAATGGCAAAGATAGAGCCGGTAATCTCTCTCAAACTGATGCATTCACTGTACATAGTAGACTGCTACTGTAATTTTAAAAATACATGGCAGCTTTTTACATTTTGTAAATAGTCAACATGTATGCACAAATGATTGCTTAAATTTTCTTTGTGGTCTAAGAATAGTAAGCAATGTTGTTAGAGAATGTTTCTAAACTACTATATATTTCAGAGAGTTTGTGAGTGAATGAGTGTGTGTGTCTGTTTCTTTAAGAACTCCTCCTAAACAGCAAGAACTAGAACCACCAATTTTTTATGCAGCTTCCGCTTATCATAACTTAAAGTGAGGAAAGGAGTTGGTTGTACCAAAACCATGGGATCCTGAAATGTGATTGTTTCACATAAAATGGAAAGGGAAGGTTCTGCTAGTGGAGACAGCTATACTGTATAATGACCACAGGGGGGCAGCAAGGGGGCAGAGATGGGGACCGGGACAGCTATAACCCCATTGGGGCGGCAGGGGTGGAGAAAGGGACACTTATCTACTATATATTTCAGAGAATTTGTTTGTGTATCTGTTTCTCTGTGTGTCTGTCTCCCTGCCAGGGGACATGACTGTCTCCCTGACTGTGCCTGCTGCAGCCATAGACAGGTATTTCTCAGCTGGCCCCAAGCTTCTGCACTAAAAGGGCTGGGATTGTCCTCTCTCCCCAGGGCAAGCTGCATACTGAATTCCCCATCCCCAGGCAATGATTTAAGTGAAGAAAAACAAAAACTATTGGATTTAAGGGCCTGAACTACACTGGGTAAATCTTCTAGTCTAATATATGTAACAACAACAATTGGAGAGTCAGACAGGAGAATTTATGTCCACCTATTCCAATATCAACAAGCTGATAGAGGCGGCATCTGAGCCTTTAGCTATCATCTTTGAAAAATCATGGAAGTCAGGAGAGATTCCAGAAGACTGGAAAAAGGCAAATATAATGCCCATCTACAAAGGGAAATAAGAACAACCCAAGAAACTACAGACCGGTCAGTTTAACTCTGTGCCAGGAAAGAGAGTGGAGCAAGTAATTAAGGAATTTAGAGGTCATAGTGGACCACAAGCAAAATATGAGTCAATAGTGTGAGACCGTTGCAAAAAAAACCAAACTTGATTCTGGGATGCATTAACAGGAAAGTTGTGAGCAAGACACAAGAAGTCATTTTTCGCTCTACTCTGCACTGATTAGCCCTCATTTGGAGTATTATGTCCAGTTCTGGGTGCCACATTTCAAGAAAGATGTGGAGTAATCGGAGAAGGTCCAGAGAAGAGCAATAAAAATGATTAAAGGTTTAGAAAACATGAGCTATGAGGGAAGGCTGAAGGAATTGGGCTTGTTTAGTTTGGAAAAGAGAAGACTGAGAGGGGGCATGATAATGGTTTTCAGGTTTCTAAAAGGGTGTCACAGGGAGCAGGGGAACAATGGCCTCAGCTGATAGGACAAGAAGCAATGGGCTTAAACTGCAGCAAGGGAGGTTTACGCAGGATATTGGGGAAAACTTCCTGTCAGGGTGGTTAAACACTGGAATAAATTGCCTAGGGATGTTGTGGAATCTCCATCACTGGAGATAGTTAAGAGTAGGTTAGACTGACATCTATCAGGGAAGATGTAGACCGAGTTTGGTCCTGCCATGAGGGCAGGGCACTGGACTTGATGTTTTCTCAAAGTCCCTTCCCATTCTAATATTCTATGATTCTAAGAACGTGTAGTCATTTTGGGGTGCATTAGGACTTTAATTCTGCAGTGTACGGAGTGCCCTCAAATCCTGTTGTGGATAGTGGGACTTCAGGGTATTTTGCACCTGTCAGGTGATGCACGATACTTCCATGTATCAGACCCTAGATTTTTTTAGACTTTTCCTACTTCCTTGCACATCCCTCTTTCTGAAGACTGCTCTTCATAATTTGCAGTATGTTGCACAAGTTTTAGCTGCTGATTTAAAAGCATTAGAGACCAAGAGAGGATGCTTAAAATCCACCTAGATTACAGGAACCACATCTTTTTAGGTAAGAGATAAATGGCAATCTCAGTGCAACCTTCACAAATGCTGCAACATAATGGAAGGCCATAAGGCAGAGCAGCTTAGTATATAAAACCTTTCAAGAAGAAGGTAGGTTTATAGACTGAGTAACTGCCATGGTATCTGCCTGTGTCTAGAAGAAGATAAAAAAAAATCAGCGTACAAGTTTTCTAAGAGTCCAAAAGTCAGAAGACCAACATGCTGACAAGAAAAAAAACAAAACATATACAGTAGCTGCATTTGTTTGTGAGCCCCATTCTGTTAATATAACATTGCAAAGAACTCATAAAAAAATCAGCCACACAGCACTTTGTGAAAATTGTTATTACATTGTGCCAATGCCTTTGGCCTGGGTTTTTGTCTTTTTACTTAGTGTGCGTCTACACAGTAGGGCAAAAGTCATAACTTAAGCGATGCAAGTTCAGTTACGTCAATTGCATAGCAGAAGTCAAAATAGCTTAATTTGGATTTTGGTGCTGTCTACACAGCAGGAAGTTGAAGGAAGAACACTCTTCCTTTGACTTCACTTCCTCCTCCTGAAAGGAGGGTTATAGGAGTTGGAGTAAGAAGTCCTGCAGCTTGCCATTATTTCAAAATAATGGCTTGCTGTGTAAACACACTCTTTGTTATTTCAGAATAACATCAGTTATTCTGAAATAATGCTTCTGTGTAGATACACCCTTACAGAGAGAAACTAGGCTAGTGGAACCTAACTGGCATATACCACTTGAAGTTCCTTCCAACATGTTTAGTCTAAAACACAGGTTTCTTCTCTTGATTGTATGGAGAACAAATAATAGCCACGAGTGATGATGTGATCTAGTAACCACAGCAAAAAGCTCATGAGAGAAACTGATAGACGTATTTAGCTACCTTGAGTCATTCTAGCTGTGAAAATGGGCTAAAATAAATCTACACACAGATTTCCTATATTAAGACTTCTACTACACATGTTTACAAACAGTAGTGGTCTGAATCATGCAACTTCCCTAGCTACTGAATCATTAGCAAGTGTAATAGGTAATATTTGAAGGCTATAAATTAATGGTGAGGGGTTTTTTTTTTTTTTTGGAATTATCACTTGCAGCCAAAACTGTGAGACCCTTCTTCTCTATCTAATTAATGATGACTGTAAAAATAGCATGAGCCTTGCATATCTTACTTAGGAAACCTATCAAAGGTAGGTGATGCTTCCAAAGATGACAAAAACTGTTTTCTGAGCTTCCTTCATCACAAGATTTTTCAATGAGATATAAATCACCATGTACCCTAAAGTTAGTGATTTGATTATGGGACTCGAAGAACTTGCTGAAATAGATTATGTACTTTGCAAAACACCACATAGTTTAAAATTCTTCACTAACATCTGGTCCAGCTTCCTGGAATCAAATAAAAGCATAAGCAAATGTGTTTCTTGCTCTGATTAAGCGAGCACTTTCTTTCTCTTCCTGTTTTATGTTTTGTTTTGTTTTTTTATCATGTTTTTCAGAAATGACTAGTGATTTGGGGTGTCTCAATTTTCTTTGGTGCCCAATGTACAGCATGTTTAAAGGGACTGATTTTCAGACAAGTTGAGAACCCCCTCAAAATGAAACCATTTTTAGAGAGTCCAAAATTGGGCACCCAAAATCATTACTGTTTTATCAAACTCTTTGCCCAAGAAAAAAGAAGTATCTGCTTAATAAAAATATATTCATTTCTATATGACAATGTGCTTTAATACTCTGAAATATTGTTTTAAATAATGGGAGAAAAGAGTTATAAAGCAATATTCCTTTGAAACATCTGTCCTTCCGGTGTACACCTGGGTGTTGGTCAGAGCTGGTATTAGACTGCATATGTTCTGTTAATTTTATTTAATGGACAGTGAGGCTTCCCCCATCCTATTCTTGCTGCTGTTGCCCTTCTGTTTTAATTATCACTCCTGCCACTTTGTTCTGTCATTTACAGATTCAGGCCCTCTAACTTCACCTCTGAGTTATCAAAGCAAGTAAACAGAACTGTCCCACATCAGCTATATCTTTTATGAGTACTTAGTGATTTGTGTCTTCTTCCAGCTACAGAGACCTCATTTGAGAGATGACCTTGAAGCACATCTGCCTTTAAATATTTCACAGAGCTGACAGAAGCCCCAGTATCTCTTTCCAGGGAGGTTTGCAAGCCTGTCAGACCACAGTTTTCCATCAGGAGTTCTTTAACAGTTTTTATCTTAAGATATATGTTTAGCCATCTGGGGTTGTTTAATAGTGGCTAGCCAGGGCAGAATGGCTTTGCAACAGTCAGACCTGGGAAGCATTTTATTTTATGCTGCAACATTTTTAATGCATATATGTGATCTCTGGTGGGCAGTCACCTCAGTTTCATAAGGATGTCAACCGTTGGGGTCATCTCTTATAGAAACATTCCAGCTGCTCTTTTAATCCTCCTGACTACTGTTCTGTTGCTAAAAACTAATACAATACAAAAGGCAGCTGTAGATCTTATTCAATGGATGCCAACAATCTCTCAGTTAATCCTGCTTTTGAATTGAGCTCGAGGAATAAAAATTCAATAATCTCCACTGTAACCTTTTTTCTTGCAGGTTAGCAAAGGGGTAAACGGTGAATTTGTCTCTACACGCTGTTGTGCTGATAACACTTTGCCATAGGGCCCCCACAAAAATGTTCCCCTTTAGCCTGTAATAAATCCTCTGTCTCCAGGGTGTATGGAAGAATGAGAGAGGGATGAGGAAATCCTTTCACTCTGCCTACTGCCCTTCACAAGCACAAAATTAAACAAAAATGCTAAAATGTTTTCCCAAGATGAAAACCAAACCAGGAGGAAAAAAAAATAGATGTGCTTAGCTGAACATAGTTATACTTTTTCTGAAAAATATATTTAGGCTTGGAAGGGTTACTTTTCTAAGTAAATGTCAGTTTCCCCCATTCACAGAAACTGATGAAAATATTTCCCTCAATAATCAAGATTTACAGAGAGTCAAAGTGAGAAAAATGCTGCTTGAGAAATTGCAGTTTGATTTAAAGGTGTTTACTTTGTATATTTTAATATAGGGTAGCAATTTGGCTGTGTCTAGACTGGCCAGTTTTTCCGGAAAATCAGCTGCTTTTCCAGAAATACATGACAGCTGTCTACATTGGCCGCTTGAATTTCCGCAAAAGCACTGACTTCCTATTGTAAGAAATCAGTGCTTTTTGTGGAACTACTATGCTGCTCCCATTCGGACAAAAGTCCCTTTTGCGCAAAACTTTTGCTCAAAAGGGCCAGTGTAGACAGCTGAGATTTGTTTTCCGCAAAAAAGCCCCGATCACAAAATTGGTGATTGGGGCTTTTTTGCGCAAAAGCGCGTCTAGATTGGCCACGGATGCTTTTCCGCAAAAAGTGCTTTTGCGGAAAAGCATCCGTGGCAATCTAGACGCTCTGTTCCGAAAATGCTTTTAACGGAAAACTTTTCCGTTAAAAGCATTTCTGGAAAATCATGCCAGTCTAGATGTAGCCTTTGTGTTTTAACAATTATAAAGGTTTAATTTTATGAATCTCAATGTCTAATGCCATTCAATTGTCTGACCGCTCCATAATTTCCCTCAACTCTAAAAATTAGCTTAAAATCCCTAATTTCACACAACCATAAAAATTTAAATGGATGAAAATGGGAATAAATACTTTAAAATAAACAGCAATAGCATTTGTCAAAACTATACAAAAAATTAAAAATGGAATTCTGCCTACAAATGCAGAGGGAAAGATTTTAATGTTGTTCAGTGCTGGCCTAGCTCTCACTGAATCACTTGGCCCTTGTCTACATTAGGACCTTAGTCTGAAATAACCTCTCCCAAGTTTGAATTAGTAAGCGGTGTATCCAAACTACCAACCCCGTTATTTCAGAATAATGGGCAGTGGAATTCGAACTCCGTACCCCTGCTTTTCATCAGAAATAATGCTAATTCCAAACTTGTAAATTCAAAATAACAGTAATGTGGATGCTCTAGTGCCACTAATTCAAACTAATTTTTGAGTGCTTCTTGGGGCTCTGAGTCCGAGGTAGCACATCCTCTTTAATGGAGCCTGACATTGACTCATTTCAATGCTTCTCCATAGCGAGGACACACAAATTCAAATTGGTTAAATCGGGAGTTCTTAAGTTGAATTTAGTAATTTAAAAATCATTTCTTGGTGTAGACATGGACTTGGAGTTTTAACATTGACTTCAAGGAGAGTTAAATCAAAATCCCAAACATGCCAGATGGATAATGTAGCATCATGTGAGTTAGCAGAGCTGAAGACCTCAAAGAATCTGGAGATACTTCCCCCCAGCACATTATTTTAAAATACCTGCCACTGAATTATTGTAATCCAAAGATTAAAAAAAATAGTTGTAAGCATATAAATCTCAGCATTGCATTTATGGAAAGCATTAATGAGCAGTAGCTAGAGAGTAGGTAAACTCCATCCAAAGCAATAAAACCATCCCAAAGTTCCCTTTAATTTGGCAACTGGAGCTGCCTCCTGCTTGTCACTAATTCTGAAAATTTTGCAAAAAAATACTGTAAAAGTTTTAAGGCACAGAAATGTGCTAGCCATGCCAATGTTGCAGTAGCTCTGTGGGTGCCAGGATACAAGAGAAGCAAGAGGGGAGCCTCAGCCTCCTTATATGATAATGGTTCATCTGGGTTCTGACACTAATCTGATCTTCGCTCATTATTTATATTACTGAATGACACAAAAGTTGAGAGGATATTTTGAAACAATCTGTGCTTGTTGTAAGGCTTGTATTCAGGTGTGACGGAGCGAACAGGCCCAGCACTGAAGGGCTGGGAGTAGCCCAAACCCAGCTGGCCGAAAGAGCCCCGCCCTTCCGGCCCTGCGGAGCATGCTCCCAACAGAGCCAGCATATAAAGGCGGAGGGAGCTCAGCAGGAGAGGAGGCAGGCAGAGGCTAGAAGGACCCAGGCTGCATCCCCGGTGTTCCTGCAGCAGCTGACGCCAGAGAGAGGGTCCGCATCTACCCCCGGGAGTACTGCCAGCAGCCAACCCCGCCTGGGGGACCGGACCCCCTATGCCTCCAGCCCCGGCCGCGGTAAGGACCGCCGCTGAGGCAGATGGCTGGGAGGGACGCCAGGGAGGTAGAAAGCAGCCCAGGGCAAGGGATCGCTAACACAGCTTGGTGTGTATTGGCTGGAGTCCCCACCAAGCAGGCAGCGGCAAGAGTCCCTGCCTATAGGGCCCTGGGCTGGGACCCGGTGGAGAGAGAGGGCCTGGGTCCCCCTACCACCTCTTTCCACACTCGGGGAAATCACCCCGACAAGGAGAGGCTTTTTCCCAGAGCTAGGCCTCTAGTACCGTATATGCCCTGAGAGAGGGGCCGGGACCGAAACCCGGGACCCAAGAAGGGAGACGTACCCCCACGTCAGGGGCAAACCCCCTGACATCAGGTAATAGGCCAGGCAGATAACAGAGAGTATGGATTTCATGTCTTGGCTCCCACTGTATATAAGGTGCTATAGCCAGATTAAATTTACGGGTAATGTATTTTACACATGCAAGATTTTTCCGGGCTAGAAGTGAAATGGTGTCGTCTTTGTGTGCAGACCAAACTAAAATATCAACAATGAATGTTCAGCTAAAACCAATCAGATATGGGTAATTAGTTTAAATGAGTCTTTAAACAATACTACATAGTAAACTAAAATAATTTGCATAGCAAATAGTATTTTTACTTAGTTCAAACATTGTGTAGCTCTGACCTAAATATTGTGTATTTATGTTGCGTAATGGCATTATGAACCATGTTGGAAGCTAGAAAAATGCATACCAAGAATTAGGTCCTGCCCCAAAGACATCAGTCTGAATCAGTGATTTTCAAACTTTTTTTTTCTTGAGACCCAGTTGGGAGCAATCACTTATGCCCATGACCCAATAGTTATATCTTTTTAGAGTCCACCCCCAGAACTCCCCAGTGGCTGCTGGGGGAACTGCCTGTATGGCTGCCAGAGATATCCCTCCCTTTCCCCCCACCCCGCACTGCCTGCAGGGCTGCAGCTGCTGACCCATTCTTAAGTTTGGGAATGGCTGGTCTAAATAGAGAGGCAGACAAAATACAGAATTGGGACCCCATGGCATGGACAGGCAAGACAATTTACCCAGGGGCATAGCCAGTGGGAGGCGGGGGGCATTTGCCCCTGGGTGCCACACTGGAGGCGTGCTAATTTAGCCCCCCTACACTCCCCCTGTTATCCCTTGGCTTGCCTGCTCCTCCTCCGTCCACCGCCACTGGCTGGAGACTCCTCTCTGCCGCCAGCCCCACTCTCCTCTATCTCTGCCAGTGGGTTAGTGTATGTGGTGGCCCAGCCCCAAACTGGAGGGGGCGGGGGAAGACACGGTACAAGCTCTCCCCTCCTCCCATGGTTGGGCTTAGCTGTGCACTAGGATTGGGGCCCTACCACATGGCAGGGGCGGGGGCCCAAATTTTGCTTTTGTCCCTGAGTGCATAACACCCTCACTACGCCTCTGAAGTTACCCAAGGTTCACACAAAGCAGGTCAGTGGCAGAGCTGAGAATAAAGTCCACAGTTCCAGAGCCCGAGTCCTGTGCCCTTCTCACTGAACCATGCTGCCTTCCAGAGCCCTCTGAGGTCAATGAAACCTGCAGGGTGTGCAGCATTTTTGAAAATCAGGTTACTTAGGAGCACAGTTTAAAAGTCTACCTTGAGGTTCTCAATGTCTGGAAAATCTCGTTCTCTGCAACTTTTCCTAATGTCACTTTGCAAGATCGGTGAGGAGTCCTGTGGCACCTTATAGACTAACAGAAGTGTTTGGAGCATAAACTTTCATGGGCAAAGACCCACTTCGTCAGATGAATGTGGTGGAAATTTCCAGAAGCAGGTATAAATATCCAGGCCAGAATCAGGCTAGAGATAACGAGGTGAATCCAATCAGGGAGGATGAGGCCCACTTCTAGTAGCTGATCTGGAGGTGTGAATACCAAGAGAGGAGAAGCTGCTTTTGTAGTTAGCTAGCCATTCAGTCTTTGTTTAATCCTGAGTTGATGGTGTCAAATGTGAAGATGAACTGTAGCTCAGCTGGGAAAGGAACATCAGGGTTTCCTCTAGCTGATGACAACGGCACAATATTTTTAAGAGGCCATCACTTTGTCATTGAAAAGGATGCATACTTCCCCTGAAATATTGAAATAATGGGAAATACAGGCAGTCCCCGGGTTACGTACAAGATAGGGACTGTAGGTTTGTTCTTAAGTTGAATTTGTATGTAAGTCGGAACTGGTACATATTGTAGGGGAAACTCTAGCCAAACATTTTTTTTAGTTTTGGATAGCATAGGGAAAGGTAAACTCCCCGCTAATGTTTGTTTTGCTGTCTGTTCCCCTGTTCAGAAGATTTCACATCTATTTCTGTCCCTGTGACAAACTCAGGACTAAAGGAGTAACTCATCAAATACCAAACAGCTCTGCACCATGCTTTGAGCTAATAGCTTTATTTCCACACACCACCCAGGGTTCTAGGAGGAGGGTCCTTTTTTTGCTAACACAATGAGGCCAGCACTTTGTTTGTTTTGGTGGAGTCTTTGTTTGCCCAGGGAGCCCAGCATGTATAGGGTGAGGAGGGGCGGAGAGGCTGCTTTTGTCCGGCTGTTTGGCAGCCTGTTGCTCAGGGGAGGGGGCAGCCTGTTGCTGGCAGGGGGGGAGGGGGGAGGCGTGCAGGATGCGAGGCCGCGGGGGGGGGGGGGGGCAGCGGGCGTGGGGAGGCACTTTTCCTCTGCCCGGCAGCTCTGCGGGATCCCTGTCCCTGTGGCCAGCTGCTGCAGGCAGAGGCCAGTTGGAGCCGGCCGAAGAGGAGGAGGAGGTGGATTCTAGGACCCAGGTGAGCGAGCCCCGGGGACGCTGCTGCGCTCCGGGAGCCCGGCATGTATAGAGGGGAGGAGGGGCAGAGAGGCTGCTTTTGTCTGCTGTTCGGCAGCCTGTTGCTCAGGGGAGGGGGCAGCGGGCGTGGGGAGGCACTTTTCCTCTGCCCGGCAGCTCTGCGGGACCCCAGTCGGAGCCGGCCCGAGGAGGAGGAGGATCCTAGGACCCAGGTGAGCGAGCCCCGGGAATGCTGCTGCGCATGTGCGGGAGTTGCCTCATCCCGTTCGTATCTAGGGATCCGACGTAAGTCGGATCCACGTAAGTCGGGGACTGCCTGTATATATATATATATTTGCGTGTATATGCAACCACACTTAAGTTGTGGCCCTATGAGTATCATTGTGGCTTCTGGGGCTTCCAAAGTTGCATAGCACTGATCTAGATGGTGCTTGCTCCAATCAGGGATGATCTAGATGGTATTTGGTCCTGCCATGAGGGTAGGGGACCGGACTCAATGACCTCTCAAGTCCCTTCCAGTTCTAGGATTCTAAATAGGAACCTAAAGGTCCAAACTATTCTAACGCCCCAAGTTGGACGTCAGATGTTCCATGATAGAATTGTTTCTTCATTTTAAAAAAAATAGCAATCATGCACAGGGGCACCAAATTAAAGTTGCCTAGGCAACTTTCATTCTGGAATTTCTTAACTTTTGAGTGCTTGACTTTGCAACTTTAATATTGTTTAAAATAGTGCTTTTTTACTGTAATATAACATTTATTTTGATGAATGGAAATCAATGAGCATTAGTTACAGTGTTTTTTTCTGAGTATACAACAGCACAGCATGTATGATTGCATATTATTATCACATCAACACAATGCTGCTTTTCAGCTATAGATGGTACATGCAATCAACCCTAAGAGTTTTGCCAATCTTTGATGCTATGTTATGGTGATTTTATGGAAGACCAGCAGGACTTCAATATAAGTCACCAGCCAATATCTGAGATTTTCAACAGGAGAAAAGGAGGAAGTAATTTTTAGTGGAAGAGAGGGAGAAGACTATTTCTGAGATTGCTACTTATTTTTTTTAATCAATATAGCTTTGGAATAGACTAGTTGTATTTTTTTATACAAGTTGAACCTCTCTAGTCCAACACACTCAGGACCTGAACATTTGCTGAACCACGAGAGGTCAATATTGTCTAGAAGCATTACCAACATTTCCACTGCTTACTGGGCTTTTAGAAAAACCATCAAGTAGTCCTGTAGTACCTTAGGGTACATCTACACTAGCCCCCTAGATCGATCTAGGGAGGCTAATGAGGGTGACCAGAATTGCAAATCAAGCCCAGTATGTAAATATCCTATGCTTGATTTGCATGTTCCCGGCCAGTCGCCATTTTAGAAATTGACTAGCCAGAAGTAAATGCCCGCGTCCACATGCGGCAGTGAAACGGGCTTCCGATTTAAAGTCCTAAATTGAATTAGGTGGTATTCCTCCTGCAATGAGGATTACCACCTAATTCGAATTAGAGGCTTTAAATCGGAAGCCTGTTTCACTGCTGCGTGTAGATGCGGGCATTTACTTCTGGCTAGTCAATTTCTAAAATGGTGACCGGCCGGGAACATGCAAATCAAGCGTGGGTTATTTAAATCCCGGGCTTGATTTGCAATTCTGGTCACCCTCATTAGCCTCCCTAGATCGATTTAGGGGGCTAGTGTAGACGTACCCTAGAGACTAACAAAAGTGTGTATATATATGGTATTGTGAGCTTTTGTGGACAAAATCCACTTCCTCAATTAGAAGACATTTAGGGGTAGATTAGAGCAATTAATGGCACAGAACACTGAGAGCCTGCACTAGTAGGTAAAAACAAACTTTATGGGACCATGGGAACCTTCGCCAAACCCATGATAAGTGCACAGCAAGGTAACTAAAATCATGCCAGACCATGGATGTTGCTGGACCAGAGAGTGCCAGACTAGAAAGGATCAGTCTGTACTAAGACAGAACTAACCTGACGTTCAGAAGAAAAATTTAGGCTGTTTAGTAACTGAAAAATCAAGGCAGTTGAATTTTACTGCCTAAATAATGAGTTTGGGAATGTAAGTTTAAGTACTACATTTGAAAATTTGGGGCAGAGATCTTAGAGTAGTTTTTCAACACGTAAAAGGCTTGGTCACACTCTTCATTAAAGACACATGATTAATACTCTCAGCATTTTCCAGACATGAGTGGAGAGTGTTACAAATGGTTGTAAGAACAAGAAAAGATGTTATAGAGGATTTTAAGCAACCTATTGAGCTCTCGGACTCTAACTCAGTTAAATAACTATTAAAGCATAAATAATTTATTAAACCTTTTAAAGCCTTAAGTAAACAGACCCTTAATATAAAGTGTGACCAAGCAGGTTTTGAAAGTGTAATGGAATAAATATTTTTCACAATGTAACACCCTATGGTTTCAGTGCTACAGAAGTGTTCAGTGGGGCCCTGGGCAAAGCAGGAGGTTTCTCTGTGACTCTGAAAGGGTGGGGCCTTGAGCAGAAGGGCTGGGGGTGGGGCAAGTCAGCCCTTATCAACATCTGGAGGTGCTTTGCCTTCCCCAGTCAGTCCTTAGTGCTGCCCGGAGTGTGCCACATGGTGCTCTGGCAGTGATTTAAAGGGCCTGGGACTCCACTGACCATTGCTGGGAGCTTCAGGCTATTTTGTATTGTTGTGCCCTTGGGCAGTCATCCATTTCCCCCGCCCCTTCCCCGCCACCAGCGGACCTGCAGGTGTTAATGTGCTCGGAGTCATGAAAACTGACTGATTTATAAATTTTTCAAAGAGACTTGAAAGGTTTTCATGCATTCCAGCATATTATTTATTGTTTGTATTGTGGTCACTCCTAGGAAACCCAGTCCTGAACCAGGGGCCTGTTACCCCCCCAAAATCCCACTGGATACCACCAAGAGTTACACTAGCATGGGTTTATTGCCACTAGGTATAAACTAAAGAAGATAGAGCTCCCACCAAAAGTTTAAACTAAAGGGGACAGAGCTGCTACTAAAAGTTTAAACTAGTGGTCCCCAATGCTGTGCCCGCGGTGCCATGGTGCCCGCCGGGGCATTTATGTGTGCCTGCCGAAACATCTGGGCTGGCCTCGCCTCCGGCGCGCGACACATGCGTGGTGCCGGCCCTGGGCTCAGGGTGCGTGGGCGGCCCCCATCCCCGGGCGTGCGGTGCATGTGTGACCACACCCCCAGAAGTGCGGTGCATGAGCAGCCCCACCCCTGGACGCCCGGCAGCCACAAAAGATTGGGGACCACTGGTTTAAACTAAAGAGGGAACCAACTCTCTCTCTCTCTTACACACACACCCCCTTCCATTCATTCATTCTCTCATTCACACACATTCATTCCTACCCTCAGGCACTCACACATTTACACAGGCATATGGGTTGCAGAAGGAGCTAACACAGGCATGTAGATCCTGAGGGGTCTGTCTGTTCATCATGGCTGGGGAGTTGGTCAGGAGGAGAGACACTGGCTGTAAGGAGGAGTTTCTCAGGAGCAGGGGAAGAAAGAGAGAATCTCCCTCTCCTTTATATTGTGTCTGTATAGCCCCTGTGACTCATCCACCTCATCACCAGGGAGCATGCCCAGACTTCCCTTCCAGCAAAGCAGCAGTCTGATGACTCATCACTATGGGTGTGTCTAGACTACATGCCTCCGTCGACGGAGGCATGTAGATTAGCCAGATCGGCAGAGGGAAATGAAGCCGCGATTAAAATAATCGCGGCTTCATTTAAATTTAAATGGCTGCCCCGCTCTGCCGATCAGCTGTTTGTCGGCAGATCGGGGCAGTCTGGACGCGACACGCCGACAAAGAAGCCTTTCTTGATCGGCACAGGTAAACCTGGTTTCACGAGGCATACCTGTGCCGATCAAGAAAGGCTTCTTTGTCGGCGTGTCGCGTCCAGACTGCCCCGATCTGCCGACAAACAGCTGATCGGCAGAGCGGGGCAGCCATTTAAATTTAAATGAAGCCGCGATTATTTTAATCGCGGCTTCATTTCCCTCTGCCGATCTGGCTAATCTACATGCCTCCGTCGACGGAGGCATGTAGTCTAGACGTACCCTATGTGTTCCAGTTACAGTTCCTAACACACACACACACACTCTCTCTCTCTCTCCATCACTCAGGGGAGAATGCAGATTAGAGCAAGTTACAAAGTGGCTGAGAGCTACAAAGGTTACAAAGTTGCAGTTTACAGTAAGTCTCTGAACACAGCTGCTAAGAGTTACAAAGTTTGACAAAGGTTACAATGGGTTGCAGTTTAAAACCTTAGACCTTACAGTTCATGTATTTTCAGAAAATGCATGTATAAAATCAAGTATGCTCAGGCAGAGTCTTTTTCATGCAACAGGGCCCATTGTACTAGCCACTTGTACATACATGGAAATGAAACAAACCCTGACTCAAAGAATTTGCAAAATAAGAAAGTTTCTGATCTATGCTATTATTTTCCTAGCTCTTTAAACATGGAGAGTGTTCCTCAGAAAAGAATGTGAGCATGCTGAGCATTTTGTGCAAGCTGAACCTCCCTAGTTCAGTCCAGAGAGTTTGCCAGACCACAGGAGGTCAATATTGTCCAGCCACATTACCAGCACTTCCACTACTTATTGGGCTGTTTGAAGACATGTAGGGATAAATTAGAGCTAAATAACAGCACAGAACACTGAGAGAGCCAGGACTGGTGGCTGTAAACAAACTTTATAGGACTGTGGGAAATCGGGCCATATCCACAATAACTGGAATACGGCTAATTAAAATCATGCCGGACCAGAGAATGCTGGACTAGAGAGGTTCAACTTGTAGTTGCATTTGGAATTAAAGGCAGTCTAGTGACCCCCATATGAGGGCTTAGATTTTGACCAGATTGTGCAGTCTAGCACAGGCACCAGCAGCAGAAGCCATAGCATGTGTAGCCAACACCTTCATATGAATGGGATAAACAGAAGCATATCCATCAGCAGCAGAGGTGAGAACAAGCAGATTACCAACATCCGCTGGATACATTGTAACATTTCAGTTTTTTTCCTTGTCACTAAGCCATATGAAGCATTTGCTGTGGAATTATTCTTACATCTCTGTGGTTCATAAGCTACTTACCAAGGTAGAGTTTAAACTAATCTGAGTCCTCTATGTGAACTGAGATGGGGTATTTTTGAGACACATTTGATATTTGGTTACATCTTTATGTGTACTTCCTGTAAGTTCCAGCTACTCCATTAAAGCCCAAATAATGGCCAAGCAAGGCTCACAGAATGGTGCTGTGAATGGCATATAATTCTCCTGCAGAGTAGCAGGAGAGGTGAGGCAATACATTCCTATACTATGCATCAGGGAGTTGAGGAAAGAATTTTGCTTCCTTCAATCAAATACATCCTTAAGTTCCCCTGGGACAATGAGAATGTGCCATGGCCAATGTAGGCCGATGCCTTAATGGTACAATCAAGCCTCATAGTAAATCTTGTTTTGAGAGAGAGAGAATTTATCTACCATTTCTGCAAATCCCATTCTTGTGACCATATGATAAAAATTCCATGGGGGCAGCCAGCATGCCTTCATTGCAAGTAATTTCCCAGAATTTAAAATAAACCAAAATAGTTTTAAAACTGATTGAGTTATAATTTCCAGGGGCTTTCATTACTAATCAACAGTTTTATAACCTAGTGATCTTTCTTCGACAGGAAATATGTTTATTCCAAACCATTTAAGAAAGCAGCTGTTTTTTAAAGTGCCAACACTAGTGATTGATTTCTAATGCTCTTGAGTGCATCTGTTTTCTAGCTAATGACATCATTGCAAGCAAGCAGATATTGCAGGCTGGGACTCTCATGGAGAAATAAAGCAGGCATGCCTTTTCTATAAAAAAATCTATTTCATTGAGAAAAAGCTCTATTAATAAGTCAAATGTTCAAGTAACATGTATGCCAATTGGCATTCTTACACAACTGACATTTGTTCAGAAAGAATTTGTGGGTTAACAGTGTTTATACTAAAATCTCTAAAGACGACATCTGTTAGCTGAAATTCCAAAAGTGGTGATTGATTTATGATCTATTAAATCACAGCTGTACAAAAAAAAAAATGGCCTGAACTACAGTAGGACTAACATCTGTCAGGAATCAAACACATAACATAGTTTTCTATGATAACATATGAAAGATGAAGCACTTCAGTTCTTTATTTGTTCATTCACTTTACATTTTTTTGTCAGGATGGGCCAGGGAGAGGAATAAAAATGAACTTATTCTAAACCTGATTCAACAGTTGGAGAAGTTACAGAATTTTTAATTTCACTTCTTTGGACCAGATCCTGTGCCAATCTAAAGAAGTGGAGCTCTGCTGGCTTTCACTGAGCTACACAGCTGGGGGGATCTGACCCCTCCAATCGCTAACAAAAAAAATCTCTCTAAAGAATGCCTGTGCATGCAGGCTGTTTATTACGGGGAGCACATGGGAGTCCACAATATGTTCCTTTTTGAGAAACTGTTTATGGTCTCTGTGGATGTTCTCTTTTTAATCCTATGTACTCATTGTTAATTAAAATGTAATCAATTTCCCAAGTAAATCCTAGTGCACACATATAACTAAGCACTGATTTTCTTTGTTTTTAAAGGGAGGGAGCTATGATTTGGCAGCCAGGACTGGAAAAGCACAGGAAATAAGGGTTGCTACCATTTCTGCCAGTGTTAGTGGCTCCTTATCTTAGACCTTACCTTAGTCCATCCCGTCCTTTTCAGCAATTGGTCTACCCTCACTCTGCAGGCTAGCTGAACAGCTGCCATGTGACCTAAGTCCTCCCATTTCAAATCATGTATATCTATGTCATTAATCATTGTATGCTTCTGAGTCGCCTTAGGTCTATCCCTATTTCATGTTGGACTTTCTGGATTCCAGCTGAAAACCATAACCAGTAATTGGTTATGATCCATTCCTAACATATGCCCTAGGCTCTGATGTCCTCTCTTGGGAACGCTAGAAAATTATTTTGAAATTACTAAATTCGACTTAAGAACTCTTGATTTAACAAATTCAAATGTGCATGTCCTCACTACAGGGAAGCATTGAAATTAGTCCAAAGCAGGCTCCATTAATGTGGATGTGCTACCTTGGACTCAGAGCCCCTGGAAGCACTCTGGGGAGCTGCAGGAGGCCTTCAGCAGGCCAATTAGTTCAAATTAGCAGCACTAGAGCATCCATACGACCATTATTTTGAATCTACAAGTTCAGGGTTAGCATTATTCCTGATGAAAAGCAGGAGTACAGAGTCCGAATTCCACAGCTCAATAGTCTGAAATAATGGGCTTGGTAGTGTGAATGCACCACTTACTCATCTAAACTTAGGGGGGCTATTTTGGACCAAGGTCATAGTATGGATCATGGCTTAAAAATCATTACTGATAGAGACCTTGCATCAACCATTTTTCTTTCCTCATCACTTACTCCTAATATTCTCCACAAGCACTTGTGATGAAACACATCTAACTTCTGAGCATCTGTTTTTTTAGGTTGCCAGGTTTCACTGCTGTAGGTTGCTATGGCAACAACTATGGCTGAGTAGACATTTAGTTTTGTGTGTAAGGGTATGGCATTAAGTTTTCAAAAGTTTACTGAAGGCTGTGTTCACTTTGCTGATACCGCTTCTTATTTTTTCAGCGCATGTATGCTCTTGGCTCTTCCAAGACATCTGAATTGATCTATCCTCCCTAGCTGTTCATCATCAATTTTGATGTTTAAATCCATATCTCAATTGCCATGGTCTTACTGGGTTGTATTATTAATATATTAGCTGTGTTACATGTGGATCGAGTGGAGACAGGGCTGGGTCGTGAATTAAACTTCCTCAGGCTTCTGTGCCAGGACCAGTATGATCTTTTAAGCAGTACAGCAAGTTATTTTCAGACAGTACTGAGTACTGGAAAGACTCGTGTCAGCCATCCCCAGCCCCTGCACTGGCTGCTGCATCTTTGTGTTCCAGGGTTGGAGATTAGGGGCTGGAGCCGGGAGTGCTAGGTCAGCCATCGTTCTCCTCTCAGGCTATGTCTACACTGCAGGAATTTGTCTGCAGAGGTAATGAAAATGAAGTGTTCTTTGGCATTTCTTGTGCTCTCCTTTGCACAGTCTCTTCCGATCCATTTTGCGGAAGAGGTTTTTGTGGAAGAAAACGCAGTGTAGACAGGGCCATTTTGCACAAAAACCCTTATTCCTCAAAACAGCAGGTATACAGGATCTTGCACAAAAGGGATTTTTGCCCCATCGACACCGCGTTTTTTTCCTCCGCAAAAACCTCTTCCACAAAACGGATCGGAAGAGACTATGCCAATGAGCGCACGAGAAATGCTAATGAGTGCTTCATTTGCATTGCCTCTGCAGATAAATTCCTTCAGCGTAGACGTAGCCTCAGTGGGTAAAGGAGAAGAACTCGCAGCCCATCCCCCCCAGCCCTTAACACAGACATGAAAGCTCCCTGGAGGAGCTGGGTGATCAGCTCCTTTCCCTGCTAGGAACTCTCAGCCATGCCCAGCAGTTAATATGTGATGAGATAGAGTTGGAAGATGGGGAAGAGTGTGGTGGTTTCAAATGGAGTCACATGGGAGGGGGGTCACATTTCCTCTCTGCCTCTGGTATGGTCTTCCCCTCCCACTCCTGTACTGATGAGAACTTCTGTTTACATGCACCACTCCACTGCCCCAAGACACTCTTTCCCTTTGTAGCCAATTCATGTTGGGTGAGAGTGCCACTCCTGCCCATCAGGACAGCAAGAAGGGAACTGAAGAAAAGATGCATTCTGTACATTTAAAGACCAATGTAAATGCTAGGGAAAGTGAGATCACAGCTTGAGCCCTGCGGTAAATCTCACATTTCTTGACTTTTTTGCATCCTTTTCTCCCTTTCCTTGGCTCCTGACATTTGTATTAGAAGTTTCCCAGAAGTGGAAACACTGCTCAGTAGCTAGGCCTGCTTTATAACTATCATATCATTGTCTCCTCTTTTCTTTCCAGCTCCTTTCTGTCACTACAGCACAGGGAGCATCCCTGTTCTCATTTCAAAAGCCCGATGATCTGTTTAGAATCTAATGAGCTTTGTCATCTAGGCTTCCATTTTCAACTGTAACTCTAAACCTAACCCTACCCAGACACTTTTCACCCTTGTTATTTGCAAAAATGTTCTCTCATATAGACTTACATTTTCTTTTCCTTCTCAGCTTCTTTGACAGGGTTTCTGGTCTCGTAGATACAGGAAAGCAGAAATGGGAGATCTAAAGTTTTTAGAAAGGCTTTTGACACAGCCCCATGTAACATTCTCATAAGCAAGCTAGGGAAACATAGTCTGAATGAAATAATTGTATTGTGGGTCACAATTGGTTGAGCGACAGTGTCCAAAGATTAACGTCAATGGTTCAATGTTAAAGTGAATGACCTATCTAGTGGGATCATTCAGAGATCAGTCCTGGGTTTGGTACTAGTCATTATTTTCATTAATGACTTGGAGAATGAAGACTATGCTTATAAAATTTGTAGGTGACACCACCTTCAGAGGGGATACAAATTGTTTGGAGGAAAGAATTAGAATCAAAACAACCTTGAGAAATTGTATAGGGAGTCTCAAATCAACAAGATGAAATTCAATACAGACAAGTGTGAATTCTTCACTTTGAAAGGAAAAAATAAAAGCACACCTACAAAATAGAGGATAGCTGTCTAGGTGGTAATATCGCTGAAAAGGACTTGAGGGTTATAGTTCATCACAAATTGAATAAGCAGTAATGCTTGCAAAAAAGGTTGATATTCTCAAGAACATTAAGAAGACTGTCATATGTAAGACGTGGGAATTAACTGTCCATCCGTACTTGGCACCGAGGCCTCAGTTAAATATTATGTCCTATTCTGAACACCACACTTTTGGAAACCTGTGGACTAACTGGAGACATCCAGAGTACAGCAACACAAATGATGAAAGGTTTAGAAAGCCTGACCTCTAAGGAATTTTTTTAAAACAAAAAAACAAGGCATGTTAATTACTGACAAAGGACTGGGGGCGGAGCCTGACCATCGTTTTCAACTATTTTAAAGGTTGCTACAAGGCCAGGTCTACGCTAAAGGGGAAGGTTGACTCAAGAGACACAACTCTGGTACAATAATTACGTATCTAGAGTCGATGTACCTTAATTCAAGTTTCCTCTACCATCCTCAGAGTGGGAGGCCAATGAGAGCAAATGCTCCCATTGGCTTCCCTTACTCCTCGCTGGATGGGAGGGGAAGCACCTTTGATTTAGTGGGTCTTAACTAGACCCGCTATATCGAATGCCAGAAGATCGATCATGGTAACATCAATCTTCCCCTGAGTGACGACATAATCTAAAGGAAGGACAAGGAATAATAGGCTTAATCTGCAGCAATGGAGATTTATGTTAGATATTAGGAAAACTTTCCAACTATAAAGACAGTTAAGATCTGGAATAAGATTCCAAATGAGGCTGTAGAATCCACATCATTGTAGCTTTTAAAGAAAAGATTGGACAAACACCTGTCAGTCATGGTCTGTGTTTACTAGCCCTGCCTCTGTCCAGGGGCTTATTACTTATCAAGGTTGCTTCCTGTCCTATATTTCCATGGTTCAAGTCCAGCATAATTACGACACACTAATTAAAAATTACTTTTTATTTCAAAGCTTAAGCTAACGAGACTAAAGATGGTGAAAAAAGAAAACAAGTAAAAATCAAAAAGAAAAGTTACCTGAACAGATTGTTTTGCTTTTTCACTTACCACAACTTTAAGATTTTGACTTTTTGTCCTCCAAAAAAGGCAGGAGAAAATTTCAAATTTTCAAAAATATTAAATGGATGGAAAATAATATTCTACACATAACTTATCCATTTTCTTCTGAGGCAAATAGACTCCCACTGACTTCAATAGGTTTTGGATGAGCCCTTTATTGCTCTGTGGGAGTGAACATAGAACTTAAGTATACCTTTACTAGCAGATTGGAATGTTATTAATGCATTTTTTCTCTATTACAATCAATAATAGGATAATAAAAAGTCTGTTGGGTTTAGAGGTCTCTCAGAGTATCTGAAAGCATCTCAGAATGTTCAAAAGTATTATGTGCAGTGGAACAAAAATCTTTTACTAAATCATGGATTTGACCTTTTGTCATTTTTCCCTTGTAAACTAAAACACAATGCATCCTTTTCAGTAGAGATATTACTGGTTTGCTCACAACACCATAATTACTCCAGAGCCTAGAGATATTCATTTCCTTATGTGGATATTGAAGACTGACCCTTCACTTTTTCACACTGGATATTTAGAAGAGGAGTCTGGCCTAGTGGTTTATGGCTAATAGATAAAAGCAAGTTAGGAATTTTTTAAGCCAAAAAGGAAGTTACTCTGTTTGGGAAATTACTTCATTTTTAATTATGTTGGTCTATGTCTGAAACAGGCAAAAACTGAGTTAACGAGTTTGGATCATGGAGAGATGGTAATTTTTCTACATATTAATAGCACACAAATTAGGGTAAAAGAATGACCAATTATCAAATGTGGGTTTCTTAATAAGATGCTGACACCCCACTTTAACTAGAGAATTGCAATCAAGACTCTACCATACCATAAAATATATAAGCTGAAATCATAGACTCATAGAATACTAGAACTGGAAGACACCTTGAGAGATCATCAAGTCCAGTCCCCTGCCCTCACAGCAGTACCAAGCATCACCTATATCATCCCTGATAGAGGTCTGTTTAATCTGTTCTTAAATATCTCCAGTGATGGAGATTCCACAACCTCCGTAGGCAATTTATTACAGTATTTAACCAATCTGACAAAGTTTTTCCTAATGTCCAACCTAAACCTCCCTTGCTGCAGTTTAAGCACCTTGCTTCTTGTCCTATCCTCAGAGGCTAAGGATACCTGAAAACTGCTATCATGTCCCCTCTCAAACTTTTCTTTTCCAAACTAAACAAGCCCAGTTCCTTCAGTCTTCCCTCATAGCTCATGTTTTCTGGATCTTTAATAATTTTTGTTGCTTTTCTCCGGACCTTCTCCAATTTCTTCACATCTTTCTTGAAATGTGGTGCCCAGAACTGGACACAGTACTCCAATTGAGGCCTAATCAGTGCAGGGTAGAGTGGAAGAATGACTTCTTGTGTCTTGTTCACAACATTCCTGTTAATGCATCCCAGAATCATGTTTGCTTTTTTTTTTCTTTTTCTTTTTGTAACAGTGTCACACTGTTGACTCATATTTAGCTTGTGGTCCACTATGACCTCTAGATTCCTTTCTGCAGTACTCCTTCCTAGACAGGCACTTTCCATTCTGTATGTGTGAAACAGATTATTCCTTCCTAAGTGCAGTACTTTGTATTTGCCCTTATTAAACTTCATCCTATTTACTTCAAACCATTTCTCCAGTTTGTCCAGATCTTTTTTGAATTATGACCCTATCCTCCAAAGCAGTTGCAATCCCTCCCAGCTTGGTATCATCTATAATCTTAATAAGTGTACTCTCTATGCCATCATATAAATTGTTGATGAAGATATTGAACAGAACTGGTCCCAAAATAGACCCCTGTGGAACTCCGCTTGTTATGCCCTTCCAGCATGACTGTGAACTGTTAAAAAATATTCAGATATGGGGCCAGAAGAGTGTTGTTTCAGCAGTGTGCAGCGATGGCTAAACTGCCCCATTGACTTTCAAGACCAAAGTTGAGAATTTATGAAAATTGCATCCAAAATGTTCAACCTTGGATGCTTAACTTTAAGCATCTAAAACCATATTTGGGTACCTAAATAAATGGACTGTTTTTCTGATTTGCCATACCTGAAGCTGCCATAAATATGTGGGATATCTTAAAATCAGAATCCACCTGGCTAAATGACAACAGTAACTATGTGCCAAAACACCTCAGCAGCCACTTGATTGTGTCCTTCGGAAATTTGGCCCTATATATTTGGGAAAGATTGAATTCACTAGAGCTCTAGTCCTCTGATCCTAGTATAATTACTTGAATAAAAATCTACAAGAAAACTAACAAAATACTGTATATACTGTTTTTGATCACTCATGCTGCTGTCAAAATCAGTGCACCAACTTGGCAATTTTTTATACTGTTCCATCTTGTTTATCAGACCAGCTATTCAATAGTGAAAAACAAACTTCCAAAAGCTTTTGAATCAGTAACAATCAATCTAATTTCCCCATGCTTGTGTTTTGGTCTTTCATAAGCATTTGCACTCCATGATAATCTTGGGGGAAAATTCTTCTAAATGTGGACTTTTTCTATGGCAACATACTCCATGGGTAAAGTGTTTCTGTAAGGTTCCCTGATGTTGAATTTGATATCCTAAACATTTTCATTAAGCTCATTCTTTTGGGCATGAATTATCACTTCAGGCAGCAAGTAGCATTGAATTTCCTGCTGTGGTTATACAAATAAGCCTTCCAAGTGCTAAATGTAGAACTTGAAGATTTACCTGGTGTTGCTTGGGCTCTTAACTCAAATAAGTTTTTATTTTTCTTCATTTAAATAATTGTTTTGGGATGGAACAGCAGAGGAAGGGTTCAACATGCAGGCTGCCCCAGGGACAGAGGACAACTCCAGCCCTCTCTCACCGCAACAGCTTTGCAGCAGGTGAGAAGCTGCTCTCCATGGCTGCTGCAGATCCAGTGGGCACAGTCAGGGCAGGAGTGCATGTGCCATAGCTGGGGGACAGATAGACACACAGACAGGCAAACTCTTTGAAACATATAGTAGATTGCTGTCCCCTTCTCCAACCCCACTAGCCCAATGTGATCATAGCTATCCTTGTCCCTATATACGGCCCCTTGCTGCCACCTGTGGTCTTTCTGCAGTATAACTGTCCCTCCTGCCAGACTCCTACATAAGAATGGCCATACTGGCTCAGACCAATGGTACACCTAGTCAGTATCCTGTCTACCAACAGTGGCCTACACCAGATGCCCCCGGGGGAGTGAACAGAATAGGTAATCATTGTGTGTTCCCTCTCTTGTCATCCATTTCCAGCTTCTGACAAACACAGGATAGACACCCCATTCCTACCCATCCTGGCAAATAGCCATTGATGGACCTAACCTCCATGAATTTATCTAGTTCTTTTTTGAACCTTGTTAAAGTCCTGGTCTTTACAATATCCTCTGGCAAGGAGTTCCACAGGGTGACTGTGTGCTGCATGAAGAAAAACTTCCTTTTGTTTGCAACAGCAACGAGGAGTCCTGTGGCACCTTATAGACTAACAGATTTATTGGAGCATAAGCTTTCGTGGGCAAAGACCCACTTCGTGAGATACACATAGTAGAAATTCCAGAGGCAGATATAAATATAAAGACATGAGAAAAGAGTACCAATCAAGAGTAAGGCTAGAGATAATGAGGTCAATTCAGTCAGGGAGGATGAGGCCCACTTCTAGCAGCTGATGTGTAGGTGTGAACACCAAGAGAGGAGAAACTGCTATTGTAGTTGGCTAGTAATTCACAGTCTTTGCTTAATCCTAAACTGATGGTGTCAAATTTGCAGATGAACTGTAGCTCAGCAGTATCTTTTGAAGTCTGTTCTTGAAGGGTTTTTTGTTGCAGCATGGCTACCTTTAAATCTGCTACTGTGCGTCTTTTTGCTTGTTTTAAACCTGCTACCTATTAATTTCATTTGGTGGCCCCTAGTTCTTATGTTATGGGAGCAATTAAATATTTTTTCCTTTTTCACTTTTTCCACATCAGTCATGATTTTATAGACCTCTATCATATCCACCCTTAGTCCCCTCTTTTCAAAGATGAAAAGTCCCAGTCTCTTTAATCTCTCTACATATGGGACCCATTCCAAACCCCTAATCATTTGTATTGCCCTTTTCTCAGCCTTTTCCAATGTCAATATATCCTTTTTGAGATGAAACAACCACATTTGTACGCAGTATTCAAGATGTGGGCGTACCATGGTTCTATACAGAGGCAGTGAGATATTCTCTGTCTTATTCTCAATCCCTTTTAAAATGATTTCTAACATTCTGTTTGCTTTTTGACTGCCACTGCACATTGAATGGACGTTTTCAGAGAACTATCCAAAATGACTCCAAGATCTCTCTCTTGAGTGGTTATAGCTAAATTAGTCCCCATCATATTGTATGTATAGTTGGGATTATTTTTTCCAATGCGCATTACTTTACATTTATCAACATTAAATTTCATTTGCCATTTTGTTGCCCAATCACTTAGCTTAGTGAAATCTTTTTGAAGCTCTTCACAGTCTGCTTTGGTCTTAACTATCTTGAGCAGTTTAGTATCATCTGCAAATTTTGCCACCTCACTGTTTACCCCTTTCTCCAAATCATTTATAAATAGGTTGTATGGGATTGGTCCCAGTACTGATCCTTGGGGGACCCCACTAACTACCTCTCTCCATTCTGAAAATATATAATTTATTCCTACCCTTTGTTTTCTGCCTTTTAACCAGTTATCAATCCAGGAGAAGACCTTCCCTCTTATCCCATGACAACTTACTTTACTTAATAGCCTTTGATGAGGGACCTTATCAAAGGTGTTCAGGAAATCCAAGTACACTATATCCACTGGATCCCCTTGTCCACATGTTTGTTAACCCCCCTCAAAGAATTCTAGTAGATTAGGAAGGCATGATTTCCCTTTACAGAAACAATGTTGACTTTTCCCCAACAAATTGTGTCCATCTATGTGTCTGACAATTTCATTTTTTACTATAGTTTCAGCTAATTTGCCCAGTACTGACATTAGACTTACCAGTCTGTAATTGCCAGGATCACTTCTAGAGCCTTTTTTCAGTATTGGCATCACATTAACAATTTTCCAATTATTAGGTATGGAAGTTGATTTAAAGGATAGGTTACAAACCACAGTTAATAGTGCCGTAATTTCACATTTGAGTTCTTTCAGAACTCTTGGTTGAATACCATCTGGTTCTGGTGACTTTTTACTGTTAAATTTATCAATTTGTTCCAAAACCTCCTCTAATGACCTCTCTATCTAGAACAATTCCTCAGATTTGTCACCTAAAATGAATGGATCAGGTTTGGGACTCTCCCTAACATCCTCAGCTTTGAAGACTGAAGCAAAGAATTAATTTAGTGTCTCTTCAATGACTTTATTATCTTTAAGTGCTCCTTTAGCATCTCAATCGTCCAGGGACCACACTGGTTCTTTAGCAGGCTTCCTGCTTCTGATGTACTTAAAAACATTTTGCTACTACTTTTTGAGTTTTTGGCTAGCTGCTCTTCAAACTCCTTCTTCACTTTTCTTATTATAATTTAACACTTAGTTTGACAAAGTTTATTCTCCTTTCTATTTTTCTCACTAGGTTTTAACTTCCACTTTTTAAACAATGCCTTTTTATCTTTCACTGCTTCTTTTACTTGGTTGCTAAGCGACGGTTGCACTTTTTTTTGTTTTGTTACTGTGTTTTTTAATTTGGGGTATACATTTAATTTGGGCCTCTATTATGGTGTATTTGAAAAATTTCCATGCAGCTTTCAGGGATTTTACTTTAGTCACAGTACCTTTTAATTTCTGTTTAACCTCCTCATTTTTGTGTAGTTTCCCTTTCTGAAATTAAATGCCACAGTAATGGTCTGCTGATGTGTTTTTCCCCACTATAGGGAGGTTAAATTTTATTGCATTATGGTCAATATTTCCAAGCAGTCCAGTTATATTTACCTCTTGGACCAGATCCTGCTCTCCATTTGTGGGTTCCAGAAACAACTGCTCCAAGAAGCAGTCATTTAGGGTATAAAGCAATTGTACCCTCCCTTTCTATTTTATGAGAAGCAATCCAATTCCAGGCACATCCCATTGTCTTTGCACAACCAAACTCTGACCTTTAAGATATGATAAGAGGAAGCTGCATACCAAATGTGGTGGTCCTGGTTCTTACCGTTTAGGAGGAGTTCTTGAACAAACAGACTTAGAGGCAGATGGACAGATGCACATTTCTAAAATATATTATAAGATTTTTGCCAGTTGAACAACACTGGGGCAAAACCTTTTTCATGTTGTTTTGAACAAATGAGTTGAATGTGTATGAATGTGGACACACCTAGTAATAGAAATAGGAAGGCCATTCAAATTAGTGAAATAACCATTGCAAAAAGTTGTCAATATGGGTAGCCCTTTACAATAAATCATAGGATAAATGATGTGGAGCAGCAGAAGTATGGCCCAAGTGTAGATCCACTCAAAAGAACAAGCTATATTACTGTTCAAATATGTCTTTTGTTAAGCTTCTTCCGGGTCTCAAGAACTGACTCTAAAATGAGTGACATCAATGTACATAATCACAGACAAACTGATTCACTGAAAACATAAGAACTTTCTGACAGCCTTCATTTACTTCTTGCAAAGCCACAGTGATGGGTACCAATGTGTTCCATAATATAAAAAAGTGAATGTTTCTCTAGGGAATCACACTGCATTTTTTTCCATACATGGATGGCATCCTGCAAGCCACTCTAAATATATCCTGCATTTCAACACTGACTCAAGAGAGAAGAACTATCTCCATTATTTGAAACTTTTAGGAAGGATAACGTTGATGCCCAGTTTCATCTGATGTTGAGGAGGGGAATTGCCAATTGCTCTTAAAACAGCTGACCAGCATATGCAAACAGATGCATTCCGTGTTAGCACTACACACACGCTTTAGATGCACAGAGTTAAATCTTGAAACAGAAAACGTAAAGGGACTTTTTTTTTTGCAATTAACTAATTAGTGTGTTTTTGTTGAATTTCTAGTAAGGAGAATAAGTAACTTCAAAACAAGAAGAATGTACAATAAAGTAAACATTGGTTTGATCCCTAAAGCACCTAGCACCATATGCACATATTTGTGAGTGATTCCGCTTCAGCGAACATCTTGAACAACACATAATTTCTCTGATCCTGTTTGGTCCCTAGAGTAACACTTGCAGGTCACTGTTTAAATGAGGAGAAAATTGGTTATAGATCAACTTCATTTTGAAATGTATTAATCCAAAGAGAACCAAATTTTGTGTGAAATTGTGCACTTAGAAAAGAGTACAGGAGAGTAGTAGGAAGAAAGCTACTTGACTTAAACCAGAGGCACAGTCGCATTGAAGTAATTTCACATCTTTTTTTTTTCTTTGCCAAAGTTTCTGTGTTTCTGCAGTGCCACATGAAGTGAAAGAAGTATTCATCACAGGGAAAATGATAGAATTACCTTTAAACACAGGGCTTTACAAAAAGTAAAGCCATTTAGGCTTTGTTTCTTTATATTTTCTGTGAAAATGAGTGTGATGAAGGGTTGACCCACTTTGCTGTACACCTTTGGGATAAAGTACACTTTCAAGAGATCTGAAATCAGACTTATTGTTGCTTGTAATTTCCGAGATCTAGCTTTTCTTCTGACAAGACGTTGTTTTGAACAGGAGCAAGGTGACATGGTAGGTTCTTCCTACCAAGAACTGTAGTTCTCACTACTTGCATTTGATTTTAGATGAAGGAACAACTGAACCTCACTTATCACATGAACCTCACTTGCACATCCCTCACTTGGAAACATCCCTCTCCCCAGCACCAACATGAGGGGTCTGTCCACGGGACAAAAGCACTATGTTCTGCACAGGGGAACAGCAAGAACATTTCCCCATAGTAAAGTTGGTAGCATCATCTATATTCCTAGGAGGCCACTGCCCACATCACGAAACTGCCACATATAATTCATCATAATTGACAGTCTGCACTCAGGAGAAATGATTTGCTTGCTTTGACATGATTTCAAAGATTCTCGTACTTTCCCTCTGTGGACTAAGCAGGGAAGAATTAGTTAATTCCTTGAGGGCTGTCTACAGTTAATCCAAAACAACAGCTCTCTCAATTACCTTTTAGGCCCTTATGCTTGTGCTTCCGGTTACAGAGTGGGATTTCCATAGGTAAATTCATGGAATCTAGCCAGGCACTGACTTCAATAGGCACAGAGAAAATGGTGCCCAGCATTCCACATAAGGCTGCTCTACCTAGGAGTACTGATACAGATTAATTCAATCCACATTTCAAGCCACCTTTACACACTCCTTTCTCGCGTTGTGCTGAGAATCTGTCCCAGCACTTTCATAGTCATTTTTTTAGAAATGCAGGAAAAAAGCCATTATCAGCAGAGCTACCAAATAAATAAATTATGAAGTCCAAAAAAATGAAGCTGAGAATTTAAGTCAACACACACATTCAGTCATAAGCAATTTAGATGGTGATATTTGATTCGTTAGTCAGAGGTCAAATTCTGCTGTTTCTTACACCCATGCATCAGAATCAGTGGGTTTCTTGTCATACAAGTAGCAGTAGAGTTGGTTCAATAAATCATTCATTATTTTGTACTAATTACAATTTGTTTTTACCTCCAAACAGTCCCATCTCAGGAATATCTAAAAATTACTTCCATCTACGCCTGCATAACCCTTACCTGCTTGGTATGCCCTCTGTCCCTCTCTGGTGGCAGCTAAAGCAGCTTAGAGACTAATGAGTTTGCTACAGCCTCGGCTAAGAGACACGTATCTTTGTGGCTCATGTGTTACGATGCAGAGGGCCCAGGTTTGATCTCAACTGCTGATGACTTGAGGTCCATTAGTGTTACACTTGGATTATACATGAAAACCTACTCGAGACAAATCTAAAGACCCAGGAGAAAAAGGAAAAACAAGGGCATGATTTGAAGAAATTCTTGGCAATCGTAAATCCAAGTTTAGTGAGTGGGAGCCATGGGACCTCAGTCTAGGGTGGATAAGAATTGGGTTTTCAACTGGAATGCCCAGTCAAAATGGGATCCTGGATGCTCCAGTGAGCATCACTGAGTGGGCTGTTAAAAACCTGGTTGGCAGTACATCAGGGCTAAGGCAGGCTCCTAGGAAGTGGCCAGCAGGTCCCTGTGGCTCCAAGGCATACGGGGAGCCATGGCGGTTCTGAACCCTGAGTACTGGTTCCGCATCTTCTTGGCTGGGAACAGCAACCAATGGGAGTTATGGGGGTGGTACAAGCAGGCAGCATGCTGACCTTCCCTGGCCTCCTGCCTAGGACTGCAGGGACCAGCTGGCCATTTCCTGGGAGCTGCCTTAGGTAAGTGCCACCCGCATCCTACACCATCTTGCATGCCCCAACTGCCCTGTCCCATCCCCAAGCCCCTCCCACAACCCTACATTCCTAATACCTAGGTTGGAGCCCCTCCCAAACCCCAAACTTTTTATCCAAGAGCCCACCCCACCATATACCTAAACTCTCTGCCCTAGCCCTGAACTCCCTCGCAGAGCCCACACCCTGTACAGCATCCCAACTCCATCAACCCTGGCCTCACCCCCCAAGCCAGTGCCCCCCAGCCAGAGCCCTGCCTGCACCCATGCCCCTGTCCCAGCCCTGAGCCCCCTTCCTCATCCCAAATCCCTCATCACTAGACCTAGTCCAGAGCCCCTTTGGAGCCCTCATGTCCTTCTGACCTGTCACCCCCTGCTCCAGCCTGTTGAAAGTGACGGGGGGGGGGGGGGGGAATGGAGCGAGGATGCAGGGCCTCAGGGAATGGGCAGAGAAAGGGCAAGACAAGGTTGTTTGGTTTTGTACCATTAGAAAGTCAGCAGGGTTAGCTCATCCCCTGTGAAATGGGGCTCCCAATGTCTGATGGGAGATAGAGAAGAGGGCACAAAGATAATATAGATGGAGAGAGCACTGGTTTCTCTGAACAAGCCCCACTGGAAATGTCCACACCAAAACTGCCCCCAAAAAATTCTGCTGAGTGCATTGGCAAATGGCGTATTCTTCAGCAGCCTTTGTACATACTGCATTGAGAGCTCTCTGGCCAGGGAGTATCTTTGTTTTATTTGTAGAATGCCTGGTACAATAGAATTTGAAACCCTGGGGCTACGTCCAAACTACCGGGGGGGGGGGGGGGGGAGGTCGGGGTTTGAAAGAGGATATGCAAATTCAGTGGGAATTTGCATATCTTTTTCAGATTGATTTTTCGAAAGAGGGTCTTTTGAAAGTGAAAGTAGTCTGGATGCATTTTTTTCAGGAAAAAACCCTTTTTTGAAAAACTGTGTGAACCTCCTTTTTTTTTAGGAAGAGAGGTTTTCTCAAAAAATAGGTTTTTTTCTGAAAAAAATTGCCTTCAGACTACTTTCACTTTTGAAAGACCCACTTTAAAAAAAAGCAAATGGAAGAAGATATGCAAATTCCCATGGACTTTGCATATCCTCTTTCGAAACCCCTCCCCCTCGTAGTTTCGACGTACCCTGTCTCACTTCCTTCAGTTCTCACTGAAGGAAGCAATAATACCATCAGGAAGTGCTATACTCTGGTAATGAATAGTGTCTTTCGTGGCTGTTATACTTATCACTGTGTTAAGATCAGCGTATCTTCATATCTGAACATTCAAACCTTTTAGAAAAAGCTGTTTTCTTGAACAATCCTCCTGTAGTTTTGATCCACAGGCAAATCTCCCTATTTAAATCAATGGAGGATTCTGCATACAAATCAATGGCGGAATGTGGCAAACAAATTTTTGCCAGATTTGTACAGGTGCTTTTCAGCACCCCCTCTTCCCCTGAGTCTCCTGTTCCTCATTCCTCCTCCCCAAACCTGAACACTGCAATTCAACAATTTATGGCACTCTAGAATCTCTGGGGCTATGTCTAGACTGCAAGCCTCTTTCGAAAGAGGCTCTTTCAAAAGATACTTTCGAAAGAGCCTCTTTCGAAAGAGAGCATCTAGACTGCACGCGGAACTTTCGAAAGAGCAAGCCGCTTTTTCGAAAGAAAGCACCCAGTGAGTCTGGATGCTCTCTTTCGAAGAAGCCCTATTTACATTCAAGAACGCCTTCTTTCGAAAGAAGCACTTTCGAAAGAAGGCGTTCTTCCTCGTGAAATGAGGTTTACCGCCGTCGAAAGAAAAGCCGCGTTCTTTTGATTTAATTTCGAAAGAACGCGGCTGCAGTCTAGATGCAGGTGAAGTTTTTTCGGAAAAAGGCTACTTTTCCCGAAAAAAACCCTGAGTCTGGACACAGCCTGGGAGAACGGGAGAGGAGTTGCTGAGAATAGGGCCCCTGACTTTCTCCTGTGAGTGTTCTAGCCCCAGAACACCCTCAGATGCTGCCAGACTATAGAGGTATAACCTGTACTGCCCACCCATATGCCTACCTCATGAGGTTGTGAGCGTTAATTAGAGATTGTAAAGGGCTTTGAACATGTGGTAAACATGAGGGCTCTAGTAAGAGTAAACATTACTGTTCCTAACCCAGCACTGCTTGGCCAAGTATGTGTCTATTTAACACAATCAAGTCCTTTTGTAACTAAACGTGAACACATGCTGTCAGCCCTCCATGCCAACCAAATGGTGAAAGGTGTTTAGAAAACAGAAGGTGTTCAGAAAACTTTTTTAGCAAGCCGGAATCTATAGCCAGGTTCTTTGTATATTACCCTGATCCTGAATAGTAATAAATAATGCACAATGTAGCATGTTAGTATTTTATTGTAACTTTGCTTTAATAAAAAGTTTCAAAGAAATCTGCTTCCACAGATTTATAAATCACAATGCACCAGACATGTTTAAAATTCTTTAGCAAAAACATCTCCTGTTCGGATTAGATGAATTATGAATTACAAGGGTTATTTTCTTGAGCATTTGCATTTACAACACTTTCATCTGATTCAAAGCATTCAAATAAAGATTGTCTAGCATACCTGGGGTAATTATGTCTATCAAAAGTACATTAGCAGCTATACAAAATGCTTAGAATAACATGCTCTGTGTGTGTGTATATATGTGTGCATGTGGGGGGGGGGAACGTGATAGAAAAGTCAGGTATCTATGGTAACAACATGCACATATTTTAATGTCACTGTGCTTTCTGATAATGGGTCCATTAATGAAATAGTTGTTTGATGTTCAATTACGTATAATGATAGCTTTTTGCACAATAACTATGCAGGTATACAGATGTGTGCAGATGGATACAGAAAAAAACACACATCCCAAGAAAAAAACAAAAAACAAACTAGCTCAGGCATAGCCATTAGGAAATGTATCATACTAGCCTTATTTTCTTTGATTTAGAGTTCAAACATTTGCAATGTATCTCTAAGAACAAAACAAACAATACCCCCCTGAGTAGCTGACAACAATTCTGAGCTCCAGGGCAGATTAGCGATTAGCGGATGAGCCCCGCAGGACTCGGTCTGCTTGACATCTGGGCAGTACTGTACCTGCACTGCTGGCATGTTCCCTCTTACTTTTTTCCTCCAGATCCATATATATATATATATATATATATATATATATATATATATATATATATATATATTACCAAAAGGATAATAACTCGACCACCCAGGACAAGTTAGGCAGTTTAGAACTCCCTACTCAAAGAATTAAATTTAAGTGCAAGAGAAATAAAAATTACAAAATGCACGGACCGGACAAAACCCTAAAATAACACACAGTGAAAGAATAATATTACAGAGAATGTATGTACATTGCAGGAAGCATCAAAGAGTAGCACCAACCATGAATATATGTTGGGAGATGAGAGTGATATAGAGACAGGTCTTTGGACATGAACGATGCAGGAGCTGTATCTATGACACTGATTGAAAGCTTTTCTTCTCTGTTCCTGAGCCCTGTCTCCCCTGCCCTTTTCTGCAGAGGTGGGGTACATGGGCAGGGGGAGGGAAGAGAGAGGGAGAGAGATTATGTGAACTAGCTGCTGGGGAAATCTCAGAAACAGTGCATTGTCTCTTTAAGAGAGACATTCACACTCTCCACTCAGAGCAGAAGGAAACAGCTTCAACCCAAGTCTTCCTGAGTCAAGCCTCCTGTGTCCCTGCTTTGCACACATGGGGTGCAGGGGAGAGGGGACACCGCGACTGTGACATTGGCATCCCTTACCCCTGCTCTGTATAGCTAGCAGGAGCCTCCCAGGAGCACTGATCTGCAGCAGGATGGAGCAATGTTAGGGAAGGGGGCACTCTGAACTAGGAGGCATGTGACTTTCTCCCAGGGTATGACATGAGCACCCTTGCCACTTTCACCTTGTAAACTTGAGTACTAAATGTGCTAAGACTGTTCATGTTCATTTGAGTAGCATGATTTCATGAACCTACACTACAGCACATATACAAGCAGGTTCATAATGTTCACTTACATACCCTGGATTCCCTGGGATGAATTTTTCAACTTTAGGGCTTGTCAACTACTTGTTTGGCTCTAACATTCTCTCTGCTTCCCCTTAACACATTGGCTCATACTGCATTAAATTACTGAGGGCATGGCTAAATAAGCATGAGTTAGCACGCTGTTTTTATAAATGGGTTTTAAGTGATTCTGGAAGGGCTTTCCAAACAAGAGTTATATGCATCTAGACTTTTCCAGGTTCCTTTTTCTACACCATTATAAATCCAATCAGTTTTACATACTGCAAAGGAAAATTTATCTTCAAGAACATAAGACTAAGTTTTCAGCTGATGAAAATTAATTCCACTCCATTTACTGTAATAAAGATGTACCAATTTACATAATTTGAGAATAAGAATGGCCATACTCGGTCAGACCAAAGGTCCGTGTAGCCCACTATTCTGTCTTCTAGCAGTGGCCAATGCCAGATGCCTCAGACAGAGTGAACAAAACAGGTAATCATTAAGGGTATGTCTACACTACCCCGCTAGTTCGAACTAGCGGGGTAATATAGGCATACCGCACTTTCAAATGAAGCCCAGGATTTGAATTTCCCGGTCTTCATTTGCATAAGCCGGGCGCCGCCATTTTTAAATCCCGGCTAGTTCGAACCCCGTGCTGCGCGGCTACACGTGGCATGGAGTAGCTAGTTCGGATTAGGCTTCTAATCCGAACTAGCTGTGCTCCTCGTGGAATGAGGAGTACAGCTAGTTCGGATTAGGAAGCCTAATCCGAACTAGCTACTCCGTGCCACATGTAGCCGCGCAGCACGGGGTTCGAACTAGCTGGGATTTAAAAATGGCGGCGCCTGGCTTATGCAAATGAAGCCCGGGAAATTCAAATCCCGGGCTTCATTTGCAAGTGCGGTATGCCTACATTACCCTCCTAGTTTGAATTAGGAGGATAGTGTAGACATACCCTAAGTGATCCTACTCTTGTCCTCCATTTCCAGTCTCTGACAAACAGAGGTTAGGGACACCATTTCTACCCATCCTGGCTAATAAGCATAGATGGGTTGAACCTTCGTGAATGTATCTAGTTTTTTTTTAAGTCTGTTAAAGTCCTGGTCTTCACAACTGTCACATAAAAAGTCATATATGGGTCCTGCAGCTTAGTGGATCTGGGATGGAAATTTCCATCCTTAAAGTACACAGCCTAGTAACCTTGTAACCTGCAAACACAAACAGCAGCTGGGCTTTATCAGCTTTAACTCATGTCGTGAGTTGGGAAGCTACTAAGCGGTAAATAAGTTTGAGCTCGGGATCAGTTCATGAGAGTTATAAGAATGGTGTTGAGCCAGTATACCCACACCCATTAAACAACTGTAGTAACACTGATGTAGGGAGTCCCGTGCCAGGTGAGTCTCACCAGGCAACTAGACCTTGGAGAGTGCCCTGGATTCCCCCAGCTGGAGCCATGTCCTCTACGGCCTGGTGCGAGGTGACAGGAACGGGACTCCCCGCAGGTTGAAAGGGCATAATCATTTCTAAGTGCCTGTTGCTCTCTTATGCATTGCTCTGCCTGTGCTTATTGATGTGTCACTTTGTGGTAGATGTGTAACCATTTGGCAGTATCAAGCATGTAATAGTAGTGACACAGTGAAATTAATAAAAGCAACTATCCTTAATTGACTCTGTTGTGAAGCAAATCTACAACCTTGTTCGGCCATGCCCCTGTGAGTTGACAACTGGCATCACAAACCAATTGGCTGTGTACAGTGTTGAAGTGCAGGGAGAGGGATAGCAGGCAATGTGGAGTAAATGGGGAGTAGGGGTTGTTTTACCCAAGGGGAGACCGGGATGGCCAGCAATCTCCCGGTGGAATTCCATCGCATAGGCACTGTGCCGAGTAGCTCCCCGGGTAGGGAGGGAGAAGGGGCAGCTCTTGCAGTCACCACAAGAGATTGTGGAATGCTTGAAGGCTGCAGTAACCACCTGTTCAGCCAGCAAATACTACAGGGATTGGGGCTGAGGACGGCTGTTCCTCAGCCTGTTGGAAGTAGTTGTTGGGAAGATGCTAAGAGGAAAAGTATTATTGGAAAAGAATTCTTGGTTTCTTTGCAGCCTTTTGAGGAAAAAAAATGGCCCTTTTCCTGAGGAATGTCTGTGAATAATCCAGGCAAAGAAACAATCTGGTTTAAATGTTTGGCCAAGGCCCCCTGAGTTCACAACAACATCTCCTGGCAAGGAATTCCACAGGTTGACAGTAAACTGCATGAGAAATCTGGTTGATATTTTTGGAGAAATTTTATTTACAATATTTTCTCTTGCTTTAACAATTATTCTTATTATTTTCTCTCACTCCATCACACCATAATATACTGTTGGTAAATTAAACTAAAAGATACTCACATTCTGATTAGAATGCTGGGCTATTTGAGTTATAATCAGCTTCTTGACATGACAGGGGAAGGACATAAAGTAAACCAAAATCCTCTCTTCTTTTTTTAAATTTTTTCTATATTGAAGGAAGATGGAACCGAGCTTCTGTTTTGTTCCGCACCATCCATGGTCTACAGCAGGGGTGGGCAAGATACAGCCAGAAGGCTCGGTCTGATCTGCTAAGCTGACAGATCTGGCCCGCAGCAGCCTCACCAGTACCCTTATTAAAAATTACTGCCCACCCGTGGTCTGCAGGTAAAGCAACATTCATGTTCTCAATGGTTACTTGCTTTTCACTCAATATACATTAGCCAACTTGCTAGAGGGTGAGTTTATTTTCATTTCCTCCTCTTCCCCCTCTCCCCAAGAGCTAATGCCCTCATTTTTCAAAGAGGAGTTTCCTAGTTTCCTCAAGCTCTACAACTGAGGAACACAGAGGCTCATTAGGTATTAAGACAACTACCCTGACATGCAAAGCACAGCAGCTTCTTATCCTCTTCTTCAAATGGACTTAGAACCTCTGTGACAAGCTTTCAAGTGTTTGGAAGTGTTATTACAATGATGAGAGGATCTGGTTTGTTTGAACAAAAAGGAAAGTTTAGAAATGACATAATGCACATGGTGAAGTGCAAGGGTGCTGAAGACACTTTTTAAGCTGTCTTTTACAAATATCTGATTTGTGACCTATTTTCCGAAAGGCACATCGATAAGGAAGAATTTCCAAGGAATGTACAGGTTCTGAAATTGTAATGTGATTTTCAAATCACAGCTTCCTTATTTTGCTTGCTGTCTTATCTCTGTTAATGCACATTTGGTATGTTATTGTTATCCAACCAATGTGAAACTCCCAGCTGCCACCAAAGCCTCATTGTTACTCTGGTCCCATATCTCAGAACAGGATGTAGAAGTTTGAAAACAGCCAACAGCATTCAACCTACCGAATTCAGGAGGTGAAACAACCTGAAAAAATGAATGAAATCAGATTTCAACAGCTATTTGTCAAAATGTGTTATAGGGAAAGTGTTAAACAACCTGCTCCACCTTACTCTTAGCAGTGACACACTAAAAACAGTTCTCAAACCTGAAGAAGAGTCCATGTCAGCTCAAAAGTCTGTCTGTCTCACCAACAGAAGATGGTCCAATAAAAGATATAATCTCTCCCAGCTACTCTGCTATTCTGGGACCCATATGGCTTCCACAACATTGCCTTCCATAGGACGCTCTCTTTCTAACTGCATTAGGATGCAGTATAACTTTGCATGTCATTCCCTAAGCCATTGCTTCCTATAAGACAGTGGTTCTCAAACTTTTTGGGCTCCGGAGCCCTTTACATGCATAAAAATTTATGTGGAGCCCCAGTGGTCCACTGATTGTATATGTTGTACTTATGCGGAACCCCAGAGGTCCACTGACTGTATGTGTTGTACCTATCGATGTTTCCAGTTTGTCAACCTCACAGAGCCCCTGGAGATGTGGACTCCGCAGAGCACCGTTTGATAAACACTGCTGTCAGAAATACTCCCTGTAATTATAGAATCGTATTGGTTTATGGTGCACCAGTGCTGCTAATGGTTCCTAAAACACATGTTGCACTTTGTAATTGCAACCAAGCACTTCATGAATGCAGCACTTAATACTGGTCAAATGAAAAAAATCATCAAAGAAAACGTACACAAGAATGTATACATTGCAAGCCAATCCTTAATTAAAGCAGTTATGTGAAGTAAATATGTGGCCTACACCTAGAGCCCAGCATGGATACAAAATTTGTTTCTGTATCTGATCTGCATCTGTATCCACAAAAATGAGCTGTGGATATTCACCTCCACATCTGCAGAGGGAGATACCCGCAGATATAAAGCGGACAGCCACAAATTTGGAGGGATCTACCAATGCTTGATACAAGGATGCAGACCAGAGTTCCACACATTTGATGCACTTTAGCAGCAGCAATAGGTACTCATAGGTAATGTTACTGGCTAAGAGTAAAACATGCATTAACTGACAATTAAACAGGGTGCAACCTTTGAAATATAGGCAACATCTTCTTGCACATAAGTGCTTATATAGATTTCTCCTCTGCAGTTATTTTGGCTCCTTTGGAGATGTCATATTCTGTTGCTTATATAAAAGAAAAAAGCTCCATACATTTTAGTCCCCACACCAGAGTTAGAATGAGGCATATTTATTTGCACTTGAGCTATGGTCAGGCCAACCAATGGAGGGATACTGTAGCTTGATCCAAGATTATGTTAAATTCTAATTACCCATCTTTAGGGTTAACAGGTTCTCTGTCCCAGGATCAGGCCCAGTATTCAATTATAGCATGATTGGGAACCCTGATGTGCACAGTTGTAACACTCACAATATAGAAACTCTTGGGGTATGTCTACATTACCACCCTAGTTCGAACTAGGGTGGTTAATGTAGGCAACCGGAGTTGCAAATGAAGCCCGGGATTTGAATTTCCCGGGCTTCATTTGCATATTTCCGGGCGCCGCCATTTTTAAATGTCCGCTAGTTCGGACTCCGTGCCTGCGGCTACACGCAGCAAGAACTAGGTAGTTTGGATTAGGCTTCCTATTCCGAACTACCGGTACACCTCGTTCCACGAGGAGTAACGGTAGTTCGGAATAGGAAGCCTAATCCGAACTACCTAGTTCGTGCCGCGGGCACGGAATCCAAACTAGCGGACATTTAAAAATGGCGGCGCCCGGAAATATGCAAATGAAGCCCGGGAAATTCAAATCCCGGGCTTCATTTGCAACTCCGGTTGCCTACATTAACCACCCTAGTTCGAACTAGGGTGGTAGTGTAGACATACCCTTGTATATTTACAATATTCACAGTTTATTAATAAAGTTGGTGCAGTCACAAACACCTCAATTTTAAAGACAGGGAATGTACATTCATATTTCCTTACCACATCCTTACATCATTCCTTCCAGAACAATCTTAGGTATTAGCCCATCATCTTTCTCATTACCTTCACCTTCCCCATCATCACAAGTGGCCATCATTCTGGCCCTTCCAAGGACTACATCTTCTTCTCCCTATCGCCCCTGGGCTGGGGTCCCACTTTTATACTAAGTGATGCTGACGATAACATGTTTTATGCATATTCAATAGGGGGTGTTTCTAATGCTGAAGTGTTCTTTTCCTATTAGTCAATATATCATTGCTCTTAACTTATTATCATATACGTCAATTCGTTGCCATGGGTCTTTGTGGTTATCTATCGCAACCTGTGTCCTCATTGCTTAACTCAGCCTGAACCAATTATTTGGGACCTATATTTAATAATACATCTGCTGAGTCTGAGGGTATTGTTCCCGCCATCCTGTGTGGGTGAGAGGTCCAGACCTAAGTTCCCCTTTTTCAGGCCCAGGAAATCATAAATAAGTTATGACCAGTGTCTGGGTGAGATTGTGTCCCAACCACGGAAGTCTGCAAACCTCAGATTCTGCTGATCTTGCAAATGGCCTGTTGTAGCATGGACAAAAGATAAAATATAACCCCACATTACTTGACCTGGACTGTGAGCTTATGTATGTTCTCTCATTCAAGTGCAAGCCTGTCCTTTAATTGATTGTAATGCAGACATGGCACTTATTGGAAACTGCATTCAGAGGCTGTACCATCTTGTTATACTCTAGAGCAGGAGCCACTGCACTGCAGGGGAACCTGACTCACGAGGCAGCCTAGAACTGGGCTGTACTGTACCCAGGTGCATTAATGGCAAAGCCCTCCCTCAAGGAGTTGAGTGCTACTGTGTTAGTATTAGCGGCCTTCACAAATTTGGGCAGACATAAGGCCAAGTGTATTACACCTGAACCCAGGGTACGTCTACACTAGCCCCCTAGATTGATCTAGGGAGGTTAATGAGGGCGACCGGAATGGCAAATCAAGCCCGGGATTTAAATATTCCACGCTTGATTTGCATGTTCCCGGCCAGTCGCCATTTAGAAATTGACTAGCCCAAAGTAACTGCCCGTGTCTACACGTGGCAGCGAAACGGGATTCCGATTTAAAGCCCTAAACCGAATTAGCTGGTATTCCTCCTGCAATGAGGTTTACCAGCTAATTCAAATTAGGGGCTTTACATCAGAATCCCATTTCACTGCCGCGTGTAGATGCAGGCAGTTACTTCAGGCTGGTCAATTTCTAAATTGGCGACCGGCTGGGAACATGCAAATCAAGAGCAGGATATTTAAATCCCGGTCTTGATTTGCAATTCCAGTTGCCCTCATTAGCCTCCCTAGATCGACCTAGGGGGCTAGTGTAGACGTACCCCCAGATATCAGTCAAGCTAACACAAAGGGCCTACGGGAATGCTGAGGGCAGCTTTTAGAAGATTTCTTACATTAGCGTTTTTAACTATTACCGAATTAATCTAAATTAACACAAACATATTATTAGCATGATAGGAAAGTAACTTGATAGGCTACAATATATAAGAACCCCAGGGCCAAGCATTTCAAAGGTGACCCAGGGCTCCTAGCCACTGCTACTGCTACTACGGCCGGAGCCACAAACCTTTAAAATAGCCACTGGAGCCCAGTGCGGCATGCTACTTAGTCCTGGGTGGTACTGGGGAGCTGTGACAGTCTGGGAGGCATGGAGAGCTGGCTGCTTTGGACCTGCCTATTTCACCCAAGGCTCCACCCCTTCAGGGAGCATAGAGCTGTTTCCCCACCTTGCCCAGAGGTCCGTAGCAGCTCCCCTGGCTATGGCACTGTATAATATTTGTGTGATATAAAGTTCATTGAGAAAGGGTATGGAAATAAAACAATGCCCTTTGTGTTTGAAGGAGAAAATGCTTTAAAAAACCCCAGATATTGTGTCAATGTTCTACAAGCAAGGGGGATATTGGTTACAGTGCTAACATCAAAATATTCACAGTGTTTGTAAATGAACAAAAGGTGGATGCCTTACAATACATCCATTTTCACCAAGCGGTCCATCAACCTTCACTTTGAACCTAATACTACGTTTGTTTGTGTGCACTCAAACACCAAAAAAAAAAAAAAAGCTTCATACGTCTACGGTTTTATAACCATCAGTCCTTGGCCTATGTCTACAGGAAGCAGCCGAGCTAGTAAACACATTTAACACACACACTGCATTTCTTTTGTTGTCAGAATTTAAGTTGAAAAGAGTCAATCTCATTTGAGTAATTACAAAAGTCTCTCAGTTTACAAACCCTTTTTGACATACCCCAGAACATGATTTACCACACAGCAATAATAATAAAAAAAAAATGCCTCCAATAATTTATAGCTTCCTGAATGCTGTAAAAATGCTTTTCACTTTTATTATGTCTCTCACTAGAAAATGGTTTCTGAGGCATGATTTACTGGAGAGGGTTACACCACCTAGACTGTTGAGAAGCCTGACTATCATTTGCCCTATTGACAAATTCAAACATTTCTTGCAACTTGTAAATTTTCAGTCATATTGCACTCAAAACACAGCTGAGCACAAATAACACGTTTGCCACATAGGACAAAGCTAGAGAGCAATAGTTCAAAGCAGTGGAGCCAACAGCCACTGTAGCCTAGGGGCAACGTGTGGAAGGGTCCCAGCTTCATGCCTCCTGGAAGAGGTGGGGCCTCAGCGGAAGGGGAGGGACCAAAGGCAATCAGCCTTTAGCGCTTCCCAGACCACGGCGCAACCCCTTCTCCAGACTTCAGAGCTGTGAGGAGTGGCGCTTGGATGCTTCTGGGCAATTTAAAGGGGCTCAAGCCTTTGGCTGCTCCACTGCTGCCACAGCTGCAGTGGCGGCAGTGACCAGGAGCTCCAGGCTGCTGGAAAACTGACCACTTTAACCTCTCCCCCGCTCCGCCATTGGTGGGCCTTGTTCAAAGATATAGTTATATTTGTTGCACAATCCTGAATTTTTCATTTAATTTTTCCAAATGCCGCTATTCAAAACAGGACTTTCCAGAGTACAGTAGTTGGGATATTGCAAATAGGATTTTTGTAAAGAAAGTGTCGTAGAAACAGGAAAGAAAATTAGGCCAGACTAGCAAGCTCTTTATAAACACTGGAGTACCCAAGAGATTGAACCACCGTTACTATGTTTTAAGCATGCAAATCATCACACTGACCTTCTATTATTAAAGCTAGTCGTAACATCATAAACAGCTCCACGATGGGGCTAATCAAGGATAAAGAGTAACTTAGCATGAATAAGAGTGGCGGAATGGGGCCATATGTGAGTTTGTCATGTCTCAATACAGTTGTTAGCAAAATGTATTTCACATAGCTAATGAAATGCCATGATGAGCAGCACCTCTGTTGAAAGAAAAGAAAGGACAAGTAATGAGTAAAGCCACATTTACATGAGACCTGGTAGCTTGGCTTGAGGTACACAACTCCAGCTACGTGGAATAGGTAACTGGAATTGGCTTACCGTAAACCAAATTTGCCACAGAGGGAAACCAATGGGAAAAAATGTCCCACTGGCTTCCCTTACTCCTCGCAAGAGCAGAAGTACCAGACTCCAGAAGGAGTGTCCTCTGAGTCTAGTTTTAACTAGACTCACTAAGTTGAACTCTGGAAGATTGATCACAGCAGTGTCGATCTTCTTTGGAGTGAAGCCATGGTCTTAGGGGACAGATTTATCTTCTCACTCTATAGAAGGTCTTACTCAGGTCAGAAGTGATGCCTTGTGCAGAACTCTTTCAGTTGCTGACCATGTTGTAGGCTGTGCCTTGGACACTTCTTTTTAATTAGACAAAGTTGTAGCACTGTTCACACTGTTCCCTGGATGTTAGCTGTGTTTTTGTTACTCTTATCACATTGTCTAAGGACATTCTATGACTATAGATGGAACTTATATGATTGGCCTTGGTTAAAAATGGCTAAAAAGGTTCACACAATATTTTGTTAATGTTTTTAGCCCAATTTTTGAAGAAAAAACCCCACAATAATACATTTTAAGAATGATCATTAAAAGATGCGGTAAAAGATATGAGTGACAAACCATTAATTTTCATGAGCACGACATTATACCTTGGGGGGAAAAAAACATTTTTCTAAGACCAGAAATAGCTACTGTAAGTATTTCTTTGGAGATTAATTGTAATTAAGGCTTTATTCAGAGCATCTTGGAAAATTTAGAGAATCAGAGAATTTATCTGAACTAAAACAAAACAAGAGCACCACCCAAAAGATTTTCTTTACATCCCTTTCTTTACAGTATACCTAATCTTTAATAGGGAGGTGACAAAAGCAAGATGCTGTGGGTTTTCAGTCTGGTACATCGCTCAGTTCTAGATTATTAAAGCAAAGCTTTAATTAAGTTTCTGAGCAGCCACAAGTAGGGCCCATTTCAGCTAGGCTCAGCATGAGCTGGCTGTTGTACTAAAGAGCATTCAGTGATGACCTTTCATGTTTTGTCCTCACTGGGTGTGTCGAACCTACAAGATTTTGAACCTGATCCAGACGTAGTGCCCTCTCGTCTGGTGTGCATGCAAAATGTGGGTTGTATGTACATGTTGTAGGTTTTACGCATCTAAGGCAGGTGTACTCTGCAGTGTGCTCAAAAATAGGCATGACATCACTTTGAATATATATATTCATATATGGGATGCAGAGTGAAAAAGAAAAACAAAAATGCTAAAGGAACAGAAAAAGAACTGATAGCTACCAAACATATCCTTTTCTCTCCATCACCACTGCTAAACCCTAGTTTATCGTATCTTTGCTGTCTATTGCCTTGTGACCTCTAAATTGCTGTTCTTCCCCACAGCCTTGCACCCATCTTCACCTATCCAAATTCCCTGCTACTAATTGTTTCTTTCACCAGAAGCTGGTCATATCAACCTCCGATGCGTCACTGCCTTCCGGTCTTTTCCGGTACTATAGAAATAATTAATATTAGTATTATTAATAATATATGTATGTGCATCTTGATGAATTATTCATAGCAAGTGGAACTGCTTAAATTGTTAGACATTATATTCATAATCATATCTATCCAAGAAAAATTGCCATATATCTTTCAAAGTCAGCTTATTTTCTCTGTTAGCCAGAAGGATTTCAATTTTCATGCAACTTAGGCACACGATTTCATGTGCAGAATGCACACAAAATTGCACCTGTAATTTGCATGTGTTTATTAAAATTTTTCCAAACTGGGCAGCTACACATACAAATGGGGGATTAGATTTGTTTGTGCATGTAATCAGAGTAATTGTGCATGCAAATGACTAAACTGCATGTACTTGTAAGAGGCTATACAGATATTATTCTTGGTTTAATTTTTTCTTCCATGTATGTCATTTTACCTCATCCCATTCATCATTCACCTCACTCATTTTTGTAGAATCACAATTCTGGAAATTGCTTTAGTACTTGAAATATTTTTCTCTCCTCCATCTGCTTCAATTATACTGGGATCTTTTAAATAAAAAGTGACACTACCTGCTTCCCTTCTTATATATCTTGTATTTCAAATCTGCGTTATACTCACTAAGTCTAAAAAATGGACTTATGGAGCCAGAACCTCAAATGTTGAAATTGGCATAGTTCTGCTGATTTCAGTGGAACTATAGTTCACATCAGGAGTGGACAAATTCCAGCCCATGGGCCGGATCCAGTCCACCAGGATAAGCCCTTGATGGTCCCCACACTGCCATTTTTACCTTTACCTCCACAGATATGGGAATCACAGCTCCCTTTGGCCATAGATCAATGTTCCTGGCCAATGGGCACTGCAATCACCCATACCTGAAGAGGTGCAGATAAATATAGTGGCAGTGGCTCATCTGGGGTGTAGCAAGACAGTCCCCCTCTGTCACATCCATCTTGTTTGCCCCTCTGAGGTGCCTGTCTACAGGGCAGAGAAGGAGCAATAAAAATCAGCATAGCCTTTGAAGCCTCGATGCGAGGCCAGGATATGCCGGCTCATCTGAACCTGGGTAAGCTGAAAACATAGATATGAGAAAAAATGATTAAGGCAATTGTTGACCTCGAGGCTGCGAGAACTGCCCTGGCTGGCACCTATATTGATACGATCACACACAGTTGTCCCTGGGAGAGGAATCTCCCACTGAGAAAAGAATGCCCAGTATTCCCAATTTAGTTATCTCTCTTACAAGTGTAAATTAAGTTCACAACTCCCTTGTAAGAACTGGCATCACAAATACAGACCAACACCATTTGGCATCACAGATAAGAAAGAGAAATACGTGACCCTATGGGTATAAAGATGGGTCCAGCAGCACACTCACTTTGAATGTCAATCTACCATCTATCTGCTGGTCGGGTTAGGTGTTTGACCTCTCAAGGTTCCATGGGGATGCCCACCTCGTATTCGTCTTTCCTAGGAATTGAGGGACTGGCCCTGGTCTGATACGCTGGAGTTGAGAGGCACAGAAGGGGGTAAAATTGTACCTGGATGTAGTCCTTTGTCTTAAGTGTACACATAGACTTAGAGCTCTTTAAAGATTAAGCTGTCACTTGGTACCATTACTTCTATTTTCTATCTTTATTTTCTTTGTAACCATTTTTAAGATCTATATTTGCTAGCAGTTAAGAAATAGAGCAATAGCCATTGTAACCATATGATTTATAAGCTTCTTTAATAAACCTGTAACTGTTTAAGCTTTAACCTGACTCCTTCAGTTGCTGCAACAGAACCAAGCACAATTTAAAAGAACTCCAGCCGGTCATAAGGGACAGATACAGGCAGAGCTGGGCATTTGGATCATGTCGCTTCCAGAGGACAGATCCATAGGGGCATCTCTCAGCCTTCCCTAGGTTGCTTGCTGCGAAGGGATCATGTATCCTAGCAGTTAAAATCTGAGATGTAATAAGCTCTTCCTATAAACTCTGGGGCATCTGTCAGCCTGTTGGCTGCCCTCCACGAAGGGATCCCGATCCTAGTGGACAAAGACACGGACGTTAAACTCTCAGTCTCTCCTGGACTGCCCACTGTGACAGGGCCTTGTGTCCCAGCAGTTGAAGGCTCGGGTGTAACACACACACACACACACACACACACACACACACACACACACACACACACACACACACACACACACACACACAGCTCTGACCATCGGCTGACAAGGGACTAACTGTAGTGAACAACTGCCGTTTTATTGTCCATCCTGGTTTATAGGAACAGACAACCTGTATGGAGTTTGTGTATATGTCAATGATTTAACATGAAAATGCATAGTTTTCAAGTCCAAAGATCTTCTTACCTGCCAGTTCTGCAAACAAAATATGTGAGCTTACTGTTAAGCAGAGACCTTGCTGGTAATGACAGTAACTCTTGATTTTGTAACCAAAAGTAAGTTAACACTTCTATTAATGATGTTTGACCTGAAGTCAAAGAACTTTCTCCTCCTATAATGGTCTGCAAAGTAAAAAGTATTTGTTTGACATATAGAAAACATTACTGGATTACTTTCTTAGAGGGTGACTCCATTCTTTCAGCAGCATTATTCGTTTTAGGGACTGTATTAACACGATTATTAGAACAAAGTGCTATGTTTTTAAATGATTTCTCTTATTGCTATAGAAACAGAAGCAAAACAAACAGAAATTATCTATAATTTCCCATTGCTGAAATTCACACACATGATTATACTGCTCAAGTAAATCCCTTGGAATACTTGAAAAATTATATAATTATCTCCAAAGTGTGCTAATGGCACTAAAGCAAATGGCTTTTCATTGCATTTGCTACTCATGACCTCTTAGCTGAATAATTCAGAAGAAGGTGATTGTAGCCACTTTCAGACTAATGGCTAGGGGTAACTGCTGTGTGATTTGTAGTTATTTCTGGCAATCCCAGACAATTAATTCTCTCCAATCGAGAAAGTGATACCAAATAGAAAGATAAATTGTTAAAGTACTGCTTGGCACTGGGAAAGCATTAGAAAATTAGGCTGTGCTTTAATTCAAAGCAGAAGTTACTAGAAAAGAATGACAGTTTTGTGTGGCAGAGTTTTAATTTTGTATCTACCCCCAGCACCAACGAAAACATCTTGATGGAAGAATTTTTTTTCTAAGTCTGACAAATTCAGTTACCTTTGAGGTGTCTTCTGAAGAAATCTTTAGAGAAGCTGCATAGTCCAGTACATAGGGAAATAGTCCATGAATGTGAAGTTGGATTCTATTCCGACCCCTGCCACTGATCTGCCATGGGACCCTGGCAAGTCACCTTACTACACTTCTATTTCCCTTCCTATCCATTTTTTCTTGTCTATTGAGATTTTAAGCAGGGACAATCTCTCACTGTGCATCTCCACAATGCCTAGCACAATGGCTACGTCTACATTGGCAAGATTTTGCACAAAAGTGTCCGATTCTGCGCAACATCTTGCCACCTGTCTACACTGGCCGCAAGTACTTGCACAAGAACACTGATGTTCTAATGTATAAAATCAGTGGTTCTTGTGCAAATACTCTGACACTCCCACTCAGGAATAAGCCCTCTTGCACAACTGTTCTTGCGCAAGAGGCCAGTGTAGACAGGCAATATCAATTTCTTGCACAAGAAAGCCCCATGTTTAAAATGGCCATTGGAGCTTTCTTGCGCAAGAGAGCATCTACACTGGCATGGATGCTCTTGCGCAAAAGAACATCTTTTGTGCAAAGGCACATGCCAGTGTAGACGCTCTCTTACTCAAATACTCTATTGCAAAAACTCTTGCGTTAAAGAGTATTTGCGCAAAATCTTGCCAATATAGACGTAGCCAATGAGTAGCTCCCAGCAGACCAGGGAGACGCGGAGCGGCTTTTCTCGCCGCGGCTTTGCCAATAGCAGTTGGGGCTTTTAGACGCTAGCACAATACAGATAAATGGTGAGCATAGTAAATTTTTAACATTGGTAGGCTGAATCAGGGAGAAATGTGACAAACCATCCTACTGACTCATGTTTTATTTTTATTTTTTACTGCAGTGATCCAAATGTTCTGTATCCCATGTTCACAACCCTCCATCAAGCTGATGTAAGCAGGGGCTGAACTGCTGCTTGCTATCAGCCAGCTAAAAGGAGGAGTGGGTGTGCCCGCTCCAATTGTTTAGCTCTGCAAGGTAATTAACTGTTAACTGTTGATATGTAAATACAGCTCAGGAGAGAATACAAGGTGTGGCTATGTAAATCCCATTCAGCCAGGGATGATGGAGGGTCTGTGTTGGAATGGAATGTGGAGAATTGTAAATAATTTGGGGCTGTTGAGGGGGGGTCACTAATCATGTTACCCCTAAATGTGGGAACTGTAAAACATGCCACAAGTGCTTGCAGGAGAGACACCAACATCATGGTAAGAGGTCTCTGAGGAACAAGCCTTCCCTCTTCCAGAGTTGAGTGAACTGAGCTGGGGGGAAGGGTTAAAGAGCTTGAGTCAGCCTGCTTCACACCTACCAGGTGTGAGCTGTAAGACTGGCCTAACCTGCCCCTTTCCCCCTTTGTTTTAAAGACAGACCTAAAGCAGACTCCCTGAGGAGTCTTTTCTTTTGTTAGTCCAGTGGAAGCTGGATTCCTTTGCCAGTCCAGCTGGTGGCTAAAGTGTTGAAATCGCTGAGAGCTGAAATCACTGGTTTGGCTGAGAGCCAGACCCATTGCAGCCAGTGAAGTGGCGACAGCCAGCAGAGTGGCTGATGGGAATCACGGGCTCGTGGCGCAATGTGGCCGGTAGGAGCGGCAGCGTGGCATGGAGCAATGGCAGGCAAGGAGCGGCGACCAGCGACGTGGCGCGGCAACCAGCGGCGTGGCGTGTAGCGGCGGCAGGCGAGGTGTGGCGGCAGGCGACCAGTAGAACATCCGGTGGCATGGGACAAGACAACTGGTGGAGCGTGGAGGAGTGTTGTAAGGTGCCCCCATCTATCTCCCCACCCCCCATTTCTACCCAGGTTGGGAGGTGAAACCCTGCGGGTGAACTTTGGGACTCTGAGTGGCACAGACCAGGGACAGAGACTTTTGGGGTGTCGGACTCTTTGGCTTCACGTGATTCTTGGCTGGGGGTGGCCTTAGCTCATGTTTGGGTTATGGACTCTGTTTGTGGTGTTTACCCCAAATTAATGCCGTATGACTTCTCTCTCTGTTTCATTAAATGTTTCTTTCCTACACTCAGACTCATTGCTTGCGAGTGGGGAAGCATTGGCTCCCAGAGGCACCCAGGGGTGTGTGAATTTCCCAGATTACTGGGTGGGGGCTCGAGCTGTTTTGTGTGAGATGGACCCCAAGATATTGAACCCAGCCCTGGTTACTGCCAGGCCTACCCGGCAGAAGGGTTACACTAAGCTGCAGCCAGCGGAACAGCAGCTGCAAATGTCTCTGATCTAAATTCTGCCTACATGGAAGAGCCAATTGAATTGCTTTCTGGAGCAACATAGTGGAAAAACATTAAGAAGACACTACCTAAGACACTGCCGAATGACAAGGACTGAAGAAAAACAAACTCATCAGGGACAATGAGGGTACGTCTACACTACAGCGCTAGTTCGGACTAACTTAGTTCGAATTAGTTAATTCGAACTAAGCTAGTTTGAACTAACGCATCTAGAACTAAAAACTAGTTCGAACTAGCGTTTTGCTAGTTCAAACTAGCGCGTCCACACTGATTGGACGCAGGGGGGCATTTAAGGGCAGCTGAAACCGGTTCTGGCAGGGCATCAGGTCAGCAGTTGCTTTGTGTGGCTGCTGTCTGAGGCTATCTGAGGCTCGTGCTTAAAGGGACCCCCCTGGACAGCCGGTTCTCAGCTTTTCCTGCTTGCTTGCCAACCTCGCCGAGGGACAGCAAAGCGTCGGTCTCTGTGCCCATCTGTGTCGGTGCTTCCCTTCGGGGGGGCCGCCGCAGGTGGCAACATGGAGCCACGGCTCGCCCTGCACCTTCTGGTGCACGTTCTGGACTTGCTGCTGCAAGCCTGCCAGCAATGGCTCGAGGCTGCCTGGCACCACCTGGGGAACGTCAGCCCCCTGCCTCTCTGCCTGGCCGCCCTGGGGGCCATGGAGGAGCCGCGGCGGCGCCCCGGCACCGGCATGCCCCGCCGCATCTGGCGTCTGGACACCAGCAGCGACTGGTGGGACCGCATCGTCCTGGAGCGCTGGGACGACCGACAGTGGACCCAGAACTTTAGGATGAGGAGGGACACCTTCCTGGAGCTCTGCGAGTGGCTCGCCCCTGTCCTGCAAAGAAGGGACACTCGCATGAGACCCGCCATCCCCCTCCAGAAGCGGGTGGCCATCGCCTTATGGAAGCTCTCCACGCCGGACAGCTACCGATCCGTTGGGAACCAGTTCGGCGTGGGGAGATCCACCGTCGGAGCGGTGCTCATGCAGGTACGGCGCTCGTCGGCCACCGAGCCGGGGGGGAGGGGGGCTGCAAGGAGGGGATGGGCCGCCCCAGGGACAAAGGGGGGGGCGGGAGGAGGCGAAAGCGCCCCGCACTGGAGGGGTCGGGCTGTCCCGGCTGTACTACACGCCGCCAGGGGAGTTGCTTCCAGGAGTGGGGCGCGGGGCACTGCCAGGACACGCACGCTCCCAGCCACCCGGGCGCCCCATTGATTGGTGCTTTGCTGTGTCTCTCTCCGCAGGTGGTCAAGGCCATCAACCGGGTGCTGCTCCGCAGGGTGGTCCGCCTCACCAACCCGGACGCCGTCATCCGGGGATTCGGCGCCCTCGGCTTCCCCAACTGCGGGGGGGCCATCGACAGGACGCACATCCCCATCCGTGCCCCGGAACACCAGGCGTCCCGTTACGTGAACCGCAAGGGGTACTTCTCCGTCATCCTGCAGGCCGTGTGTGACCACCGGGGACAGTTCACGGATATAAATGTGGGCTGGTCCAGCAAAGCACACGACGCACGGGTGTACCGGAACTCCTCCGTGTGCCAGCGGCTGCAGGACGGGACCTTCTTCCCCGACCGCCACATCAGGGTCGGGGACGTGGACATGCCCGTCTGCCTGGTGGGGGATGCCGCCTACCCACTGCAGCCCTGGCTCATGAAGCCCTACACGGGGCACCTCAATCCCTCCCGCCAGGCCTTCAATGCCAGGCTGACCAGGGCCCGCATCGTGGTGGAGGGGGCCTTCGGGCGACTGAAAGCCCGCTTTCGATGCCTCCTCACCCGTCTGGACCTGGCCGACCACAACATCCCTCCCGTGGTGGCGGCATGTTGTGTGCTCCACAATTTGTGTGAGCGGAAGGGGGAGGCTTTCCTGCCAGCCTGGATGGCTGAGGCTGACCGCATGGCTGAACACTACGGTCAGCCCCGCACCGCCGCCGTCCGGGAAGCCCAGCGGGGGGCCATCCGGATCCGGGAAGCCCTGCGGGAGAGCTTCCAGGTGGAGGAGGAGGAGGACTGACCTCTCCCTGCATGCCCCACTGGGGCCTTCTTCCACCCTACCCCCCCCTTCCCCTTTCCCCTCCCTACCTACTGTCAAATAAAGACACCTGTTTTTCCAACAAAAACGTCTGTTTATTTCACAGAACTGGGGTGGGGGGAGGGAGGAATGAAGGTGGGAGAAGGGAGGGGGAAACCTGGGACGAGGGAGCTGGAAGGGGAGGGGAGGGGAGGGAAGGGAGGAAGGGAAAGGAAAGCTCAGGGGTGGGAGTCCGGCTGCCTCTCCCGTCTCGCCACAGTGCGGGTCCAGGGGCGTCGGTGGGGAATGGTTGTGGGGGGGGGCAGAGGGGACAGGGGGTGTGGAGGAAGCAGGAACGGAAGCAGGAGCGGAAGCAGGAGGAGCAGGGGGAGCAGGGGGAGCAAGAGGGGGAGCAAAAGGGGGAGCAGGGGGAGGAGGAAATGGAAAGCGGTCCAGCAGGCTCTGGAGGTGGCCTCGCAGGGCATGGCCCTGCTCCTCCAGGGCCTCCAGACTCCTCCGGCGCAGCCTGAGGTCCTCCTGGACCCAGTGGTCCTGGAGACGGAGCTGTCGGTCCAGGAACCGGAGATGCCGCCTCTGGTAGTCCTCCTGGTTCCTGGCTGTCCTGCTTGCCCGGGCACGGGCGGCTGCTGCAGGCGGTGTGGTGCGCCCTGCAGGCCCAGGTGCTGCAGCTGTGGTGCAAGAAGACCAGCGGTCAATTTCCCCAGGGGCCCAGGTGTGTGAAACCCTGCTCCCCTCTGCAAGGCCAGGGCCCCTGCAGGATCCCCAGCTGCTGCTCCGTGGTGGGCAAGGCCCAAGCGCACGGTCCCGGGGCTCCCTCTTGCCCCAGCCCCCCGTACACATAAGGGGAACACGAGGGTACTCACAGGTGGACGCCTCCCCGGCCTCTGACGATGCAGGCGAGCGGGTCTGTGGCGTGCCTCGGGGGTCCCAGGTCCTGGGCAGGCTGGCGGCAGGCTCCTGGCTCTCAGAGCCCTCTTCCTCCTCCTCCGTCTCCAGGAGCGGTCCCTCTGCCCCGGGGTCAATCACGTCCCGGGGGGCAGGGACGGCATGAGCCCCCAGGATGCGGTCCAGGGCATGGAAGTTGGGGCAGGCCTCTGAGTCGGTCCCTGGCAGGCAAGCCCGGGAGTAGGACTGCCGCAAGTCTTTAATCTTGCAGCGCACCTGCTCCCGGCTGCGCTGGTGGCCCCTGGCGGCCAGGCTAGCAGCCATGCGTCCGTAGATGGCCGCGTTCCGGTGGCTAGTGCGGAGATCGTGGACATTGGAGGCTTCCCCCCAAACCTCGATGAGGTCCACGATCTCCGCACTTGACCAGGCGGGCGCCCGCCTTTTGCGCCCCCGGGCAGGCTCCTGGGAGCCGCCAGGCTGGTCCTGGGGAGCAGTGGAGGGCTGGGAGCCCTCGGATGGCTGGCTCATCCTGTGGCAGGTGCAGGCTGTGCAGGCACAGGTGCTTGCAGCCTTGCAACTGGCACAAAGTGAGTAGCCAGCCCGTGGCCCTTTAAGGGCTCCTGGGCCGGGAGGGGGGCAATAGAGTTTCCCTGGTGTTGGCCAGAGTGGCCACCAGGGAAACCTGGGAAGCCTTAGCCTCCCACTAGTTCGAACTAAAGGGCTACACAGCCCTTAGTTCGAACTAGCTAGTTCGAACTAGGCGTTAGTCCTCGTAAAATGAGGTTTACCTAGTTCGAACTAAGCACTCCGTTAGTTCGAATTAAGTTCGAACTAACGGAGCGCTAGTGTAGCGCCTAGGAAAGTTAGTTTGAACTAATGGACGTTAGTTCGAACTAACTTTCTAGTGTAGACATACCCTGAGAGATTTCCCTGAGGCTGCGTCTAGACTGGCATGATTCTGTGCAAATACTTTTAACGGAAAAGTTTTTCCATTAAAAGTATTTGCGCAAGAGAGCATCTATACTGGCATGTACCTTTGCGCAAAAGATTTGCTTTTGCGCAAAAGCATCCATACCAGTGTAGATGCTCTCTTGTGCAAGAAAGCTCCGATGGCCATTTTAGCCATCGGACTTTCTTGCGCAAGAAATTAACTTGGCTGTCTACACTGGCTCTCTTGCACAAGAATACTTGCGCAAGAGGGCTTATCCCTGAGCGGGTGCGTCGGAATATTTGCGCAAGAACCACTGATTTTGTACAGTACAAAGTCAGTGTTCTTGTGCAAATACTCATGGCCAGTGTAGCTAGGTGGCAAGATTTTGCGCAAAAGCGGCGGCTTTTGTGCAAAATCTTGCCAGTCTAGATGCACCCTGAGTGAAAAAGATACGAAGGCTTTGATTGGTGAAGCTGTGTATCCCAGGTGCCAAAACCAAAGAATAAGCCAGAGGAAACCCAGAGAAGCAATGGCAATATCTGAGAGCGAACAGAGATAAACCTCTATTGTAGGTATCAAACTTGTAAATGAAATTAAATTCTGAAGTTTCCCTTTCAAGCTGGTTTTTGAAATTGGCTTGTAATGATATGGAAACTTCGAGAATCATTAATGAGCGCCCAGGCAAGTTAAAATGTTTCCCAACAGATTTCTGTGTGTTACCTTTTCAGATATCTGATCTGTGTCCTTTAACCCTTTGTCATAGACTCCCCAGTTTGACCAATATACATGGCAGAGGAGCATTGCTGGCACTGGATGGCATAGATCACATTGGTGGATGTGCAGTTATATGAGCCTCTGATGCGGTGGTTTATGTGGTTAAGTCCTGTGATGATGTTGCTTGCGTAGATGTGTAGACAGATGTTGGCACCAGAATTGATTGCAGGGGTAGGTTCCTGGATGAATATGATGGAGGTGTGTTGCATGGTTGCCGGAAAGAATTTCCTCTGAAACTTTTGAACATGCAAGGTTCTTAGGAAGATATGGGGTTCAATAATTGACTCCCCATGAGTGTCCATTTACTTCTGGGGGTTCAAAAATTATTTACCCTCTCCTTCCTTCCTCCCGCAGGGGAGTATAGGAAGTGAAGTATTTCATGCACTTCTTATTGGAGTGAGAGGTTTGGTAGGAGAATCCTGGCCCTCCCAATGCCACCAGGCTCTGGCCCAGAGTCCTGTAAGGTCTGCCAGAGGTCCAGCTCCCAAGAGTTCCTTAACGCTGCCTCTCTGGACCACCTTCTACTACCCACTTCCTTGTAAAAATCTTGCAGTCCATCTCAGAGAGGAAAGTACTATTTCAACCTTTAGGCCCTTCAGGATCAACAGACAAGCTCTTCCTCTCCACAAGAAAGTATCTGCATCACCCTATCCCAGAAACTCTCAGGATAGGTTCCTTTCCCTGCCTGGTCAGACTCCTTCTGAGCTGCCTGGCTCCCTTTGAAGCTCCACCTCCAGCAGCAGCAACTCCTTAGCTGCAGCTGGGCAGAGTTGCCTGAGCCCAGAGTTGCTCCTTGACACTTTCAATTCTAGTTCAGGTGTGATGGATTATCTGCCCCCCTCCCGCCCCCACTGGCCTTAATTGGGGTTAAATCCAGACTGGGAGAGGGCAGAGATTATAGAGCCTGCAGGTAGCAGCCAATCAGGACCCAGCTGGGGCTGCAAAAATAAGGGCTCCTAGCGTGGAAGAGAGAGCACACTCTTGATCCAGCTGTGGCACAGAAGGGGACTGGCTATTGGAGAAGCCACAGATGCTTCCTGAGACAGAGTGGTGCTAGGGAAGGGCAGGAGGAACTGGGGAAGCTCTGGCCAGGCAAACTACCAGGCTGAGGCCTTGCTCTCAAGGTCTGACAGTACTAGAGTTGTGTGGAGGCAGCCAGTGAAAAAGGCCACAGTTGATGAGTGACCATTTCAGACTGCAGTTTGCCCTGAGGCAGGGATTAGATGATAACTGGCAGTAGGTCACTGAGGCAAGGTGAGTATAAGGTACTGGGGAGGGGGATGGGGGACTTCTGAGTGCAGGGGAATTGCTGTAGGGTAGTACTGAGAGGAAAGGGCACCATGGGCAGGAAGGGACACAGGGTCTGAACCAGCAGCAGACAGGTAACTAAGGGTGAGACACCAGCCAACAGAAGACTCTTGGAGTCTGAAGAGCTGATTTCCCAAGTAACCAGCAGGAGGTGCTGCAGCAGTGAATCATGATGTGTTACAGCATGATTCATAGAACTGGTCACAGGCTGCGTAGGATAGAAGAGATAGATCTTCACTACGGTTACCCATGCCCTCAGGAAGCGATGGCATATGGCAGAAGTGTTCTTAGGCAGGAACCCCCAAATAAAACCCTTTTTGTGCCTCTCTAGTCCCACGGAGTCAGAATGAAATGAAGGGAAAATCAACCATGGCACACCAGAAGGACAACATCAGTGTAAAAGTCCCTACTCTTACTGAGTCTCTCATATGGAGCACTATGTGGGTACTTTGTGATTTGTCACTGCAAAAAACAAACAAACCAACAAACAAAAACAGCCAAACTTAAGAACATAAGAACGGCCATATTGGATCAGACCAAAGATCCATCTAGCCCAGTATCCCGTCTGCTGACAGTGGCCAGTGCCAGGTGCCCCAGAGGGGGTGGACCAAAGACAATGATCAAGCAATTTGTCTCCTGCCATCCATCTCCAACCTTTGAAAAACAGAGGCCTGGGGCAACATTCCTTACCCCCTGGCTAATAGCCTTTTATGGACCTAACCTCCATGAATTTATCTAGCTCTTTTTAAAACTCTGTTATAGTCCTAGCTTTCATAGCCTCCTCTGGCAAGGAGTTCCACTGTGTGCTGTGTGAAGAAGAACTTTCTTTTATTAGTTTTAAATCTGCTACCCATTAATTTCCTTTGGTGTCCACAGAATACACCACAGAATAAGCTTTTCAGTTCAATGGGCTTTGACCTCATGAGCTTGGAGTCACCTAAGCTTATTGGCAGGGCAGATGTTTTGCTGTAACTCTGCTATAGGCCAATAAAAGCCATTACAGCTTTCTGACAAAATGATACAAAGTATGTGAAGTCTGACCCCACTAATTATATTGCATTGGATATGCTGACAAAAGACATGATCAGCACACTTAACGTCTCTTGCAATCTTCCCTAACTTGGTTTTAAAGGCAAAGAACACTGACAGACATTAAGGGCAACCAAGTTATAGTTAAGCCTTGACACCCACATTTAACCTCAGTGTATTGGTAAACAAGTCTAGAGAGTGCCATGTAAAGATAATGAGACAGCTGTCAATGGCACAAAATCACTATAATCATTCAAGATGACATGGAAGGACAGAGCAATCAACAAAACCTCTGAGCTAATCTTAGTAAAAGAGCCCAGTGTCTTTAATTATGTGGAAAACAAAAAGGCCACTGAAAGTGGATTTTCCCTCCTTCAATTGCTTAATGAAGTGTGAATAAACAACTTATTAGGGCTATTCCACTGAAGAGATTATTTTCTGTGTTTGTGGTTTTAGATAAGAAATGGAAACCCAATATTAGCAAGAGGCAGTAAACATAGAGGAAGCTAACGTTTAGCTTCTGTACAGAATATTTATCTAGAGTAAAAACCACATACACACAATCCAGGAAGCAGTTCTGCTATATTGCTTGATCCTAGAAAGCCTGGAGCATCGTCAGCTCCTGCTGAAGTTAATGTAAGTAGAGGGAACTTACCACCAAGCAGAATCAGTTTCTGAGTGGCAATTTCATAACACAGGAAAGTCTCCTTCTGTGTAGATACTGAAGGAATGTTACAATTGCAGTGGTCCCAAGACTGATCATTATTGCTGCAGAGAGTATGTAGCAATTAGAGGGAGTCAGTCAGACAATTCATGTGAAATCATATGTCCTCTGTATTTGAAAGTCATTTGCAAAGCAATCCTGATTTCTAAGTATTTTTAATTTGGATATAGGCCAGGTAATATTTAGGAACAGTTTTTAGTCTATAACTTGTCTGAAGAGTTTGTTTCAGCTCTTCTCGTTGATGCTTTATTGTTGATATAATAGTATGATTCAAAATACTCCAGGCTTTCTTCAGACATGGTCGTGCCCTGATGCAGCGGACCAGACTAGATATCTGTGGAGGTCCCTTCTAACCCAGTATTTTTATGGTTCTGTACAGCAAGGCACAGTCTCTGCTTATAACAAGCACCAGCTACTCAGGCATCTCTTCTTGGCTTATGGGGGGAATTAGCTCTCCACCATCAGGACCCCATCTGGCTATTTCTCAGCCCCTTGCCTGCTGCTCAGTGCCTCTGCTTAGCCCTCTGACCAAATCACAATCATTCTTCCCTTCTGGTCTCTCTCTCTCTCCACACAGACTCAGAGTCAATGTCTACACTGGTGCAATCTTGCGCCAGAGATATGCAAATGAGGCTAAGCGTAGAATATCGCCAAGCCTCATTTGCATAGCTAATGAGCCACCATTTTTGCAGAAGAGGCTCTTGAACCAGAAGGAGCTGTCTACACTGCCCCTTCTTGCACAAGAAAAACCCTCTTGTGCAATGCCGTTATTCCCAAAAATAATCAGCATAGCAGCATTGCACAAGAGGGTTTTTCTTGCACAAGAAGGGGCAATGTAGACAGCTCCTTCTGTCTTTCGCAAAAATGGCGGCTCATTAGATATGCAAATGAGGCTCAGCGATATTCCACGCTTAGCCTCATTTGCATATCTCTGGTGCAAGATCACACCAGTGTAGACATAGCCAGGCAGTCTCCACATCCACTAGAGTAATGGTCTCCAACCTTTTTAAGCATGAGATTGCTTTTTGAATTTAAGTGCAATCCATGATCTACCTCAAACCCAAACATCCTTGCCCCACCTCCTTCCTGGTGCTTCTCCAAGGCCCCGCCCCTACTCACTCGGTCCTCCCTCCTCACTCACTTTTATCAGGCTTTACCCAGAGCCAGTTTGTCTTCTGTGCATGGTCCTAGGCAGCACTTTCCCAAAGAGCCACAGTCACCTTTCATGATGGTTTATGCAGGCCATCCTCAGCCACAGGCACAACCAAAATCTCTCCCCTCCAGGGGAAATCCCCAACAGCCTCTGAAACAGCCTGCTAGATCCAAGCCCCAGCAGGTTCTCAGTAACAGGCTCTAGCTTCCAGCAGCAGCAGCTCCTGGACTGCAAAAAGGCTCCACACCAGCAATTTGGCTCCCCTCTCCAAATTGGAGCCCACCAACTCTCTCTCTCTCTCTCTGCCTGGAAAAGAGCAACCATTTCCCTCTTTTTTCCCCAAGGACTCATTGGAGCTGTAGTCTCTAGTGCTAGATTGTAGCACAAAGGATCCTCCCAGTAAAAGACAGAGGTTCCTATAGTAAAGTTATAAGGAGGAAGGAGTTATAAGGAGGAAGGAAAAAATTGTTCTCCTTGACCTCTGATGCTAGGGCAAGAAGCAATGGACTTAATTGCAGCAAGGGAGGTTTAGGTTGGACATTAGGAAAAACTTCTCAACCGTCAGGGTGGTTGAACACTGGAATAAATTCCCTAGAGCAGTTGTGGAATCTCCATCATTGGAGATATTTAAGAGCAGGTTTGAAAGACAACTACTAGGGATGATCTAGATGGTGCTTGGTCCTGCCTTGAGGGCAGGGGACTGGACTTGATGACCTCTCAAGGTCCCTTCCAGTTCTATGATTCTAAGCAATATTTTTCTTTTCAGAAGACTGCCTGATCATTGCATACATGACTGGTCAGAGTCCCAAAGATGCTTAACCCAGTTGGCTTGCAAGTAAGCACAGCTGAAAAACAGGGAGAATTGTACAATTGCACTCTGCAATAGAGTAGGGCTGAAGCTTCAGGGGGTGCACTCAGACATACTAGAAAGGGAACAGAAGTGCAGCTATTCCTGCAACTGTGACATATGAACACTCATATTAGTTGTATCTCTCCAGGATTAACCATGACTATTTAGCACATTTCCAATCACCATTGTCTTTGTTGACAATGGGCATTAAGTGGTGTCTAACAGGTTATCTGATTAACTAAACAGGGCTAGCTGATACATTTTCTAACACAACTCATGTTCCCAGTGTAGAAAATGTTGAGGTTAATCTGGAGGGTGGATTGTGTGGGGAGTGGAAAAACTTGAGCTGTGGGCATCAGTAGTAGAGTGGCAGAGTTGGGGTTAAAGTAGTAAAGGTGGAGGGTAGAGAAAAGCAAAGTTAAGTACAACAATTAAGGTGTTCACAAAAAGTGGAAAAGAGTAATGGACAATGGAGGGAATCAGAGGAAAGAGACACAGCATCTCATTGATGGACTAGGAGGTTAGTGGAGACACTTTCAATACCGTTTTTTTTTTCACTCTGGTATTTTTATTTGGCAAAAGCTATCCTGAGTCGATTACACTGAAATGCAAGGGCAGATGCAAGGAGCATATCACAAATTCAAAGTTATACAAAAAAACCGTCTCCCTTTATATACATTTACACATTTGCAGCCAGCTTTAAAAATACAGGAATTTGTTCTTCAGAGAAACATTTCAGGCAAGTATTTTAGGCCATTTCACATAAAAACATGGCTATATTCCCTGTTTTTATGCACTGTTACTTTGCCCTAAGTAATTCATCATTTGACTAGCCAATTAGCCATTTTCAGGTCTCTCCTCCACATCGGTCTTCTCTCCTGAGCCTCCGGTTTCTTGCTCTGTCCATCTCTCTGGGTTTGTCTACACTGCCACCCTAATTCGAACTAGGGTGGCTAATCTAGGCAATCGAAGTTGCAAATGAAGCCTGGGATTTAAATATCCCGGGCTTCATTTGCATCTTGCCAGGCGCTGTCATTTTTAAATCCCCGTTAGTGCGGACTCCGTGCCCGTGGCTACACGTGGCACGGAGTAGGTAGTTCGAATTAGGCTTTCTAATTCGAACTACCGTTACACCTCGTTCCCTCGTTCCAGAGGGAACAGCAAGCATTTCAGCGTTACAGACTCACAGACACTGGACTACTATATAGATGATGCCTCAAATAAACACAATGTGAAATTTAGAAGTCAAAATTTGAGGGTCTCTCTAAAGTAAAGTAGAAGTTTGCCTGAGTAAAAATTGAGTGAAGATCACAGGAGATGGCCCTAGAATAATAAGAGTGAACAGTCAAATCCACACATATTCTTGTCTTTCAGCTCTTTCCAGAATCGCCTCTTTTCTGATCTGGCTCAGAGCTAAGCGAAGTATGGGACTGCTGTTGACATAAAAACTCAGTATCACAGGTCTTTTACCTTACCACTCAGCTTCTTGTACAGTGGGAAGCCTATTTAAATCATAATGTAATGCTAACGGAATAGGAAGGCCCATTTGTATATTTGGTTTCTAAAATGAAAGCAGCGGTCTGCCTTTCCTATAATTGCTGTCAGTTTTTAAAGCAATCAGAACGCACATTTTAGTGCCGCTGTGAAAAATTGTTACCAGGCAACGAGTAAGTTCTGAGCATTCAACAATGATCGACATGAAGACTTCTCAACTAGAGCATGTGAGGCTCCTGCTACTACAATGGGGACCTCAACATGGCGCAATACGATGATGAGGAGTCGTGTGCAATGTTAGTAGAGGATCAGAGGTTGCAGAGTCTCAAAGAATCCTCTGAACATGAATATCGGCACTTAACATTTCTAACTCATCTGACCGTGAGCTGACGGCATAAAAGGCCAGACATTCATTTATTGTCAGACAGGTTATTTTGTCAGCCCTGGGAATGAGGTCTGTGGCTGCACTAAGATGAAGGGATTTGGGGACAGTAAGTTACACACAATACTTTTTTTCCTCGCTCATATCAATGAATCTCAAGTGACTGAGTACAAACAAGGCTTTGGCATATCTGGTTTGTCAGCTATTAGGAAGTGAGTATTGTTAACCTGCCAAGCTATCTCATTGTAGTTCCAACAGGATCTCCCTCATCAGGAATGTGTCCTATGTCTTATCACGTTGCTTATGATTAGTATTGAGCTCAACTGTCCCCTGCTGCTTTCAGCTGCTGTCTCTTAGATTGGCCTCCAGAGGAATACACATCTTCCTTCAGTTCTGCCTCGCAGGCAGTGCACTGATGCAACAGTGCACTGGTGCTCTAGAGCACAGAGACTTACCTAATAAAACGACTTCTCAGAGGCAACTTATAAACACTTTCTACACTACCCAGGACTTTTCATTAGTCATAAGCAGAAAATGGTGAAAAGACTGATCACAATGATACATTTGATACTCAAGGGAATGTTTTGAACATAGGAGCTACAGGGTGTCTAAGCTGTGGGTCTAATAAAGCAAATCACAACTCTGGCTCTATATAGTTCTCTTCCCCATGCAGGGTCTCTCTCTCTCTCTCTCTCTCTCTCTCTGTCCACCTGTATGAATGTAAATATACAGGCACTCCCCGGGGCTTTGTCTACACAACCAGGTTATTTCAAAATAATAACAACTCCTGAAATAACTATTATGAAATAAGCTTAGTCCTCTTCCCAAGCAAGAGTTATTATTTCAAACTAACAAGCTCATTATCACATATATAGTAGCCCAATGTCTGTGACTCTGTAACGCTGAAATGATGGCTGTTCCCTCTGGGCAGCGCGGTTGCCTCCCTGGCTGTTCCCTCTGGGTGGTGCTGTTGCCTAAGTCACATCCTTCGCCTCCCGCCGTGGCGCTCTGCTGACTTCTGTGCTGCTCAGCTGAGCCACCACAGGGGAGCAAGCGGTGCAAGCTGCTGTTTGGGCTCCGTGGTCCCCCGAGTGAGAGACAGGAGGTGGAGGAGTGTGGAGACAGAGAGAGAGAGGAGGAAGCAGCAGGAGGAGGAAAGAGAGAGAGAGAGAGAGACTGGAGGCTCAGGAGGGAAGACCGACATGGAGGAGAGACTTGAAAATCCCGTCTTATGACAGGCTAATTGGTTAGTTTCAAAATAACAGGCTTGGTAGTCTACATCTAGACTACAAAGAAAAGTTGGAAAAAGATACGCAAATTGCAAAATGCAATTTGCATGTCTTTTCCCGTTTTCCTTTCAAAAGAGGCTTTTACGAAATTTGATGCATATATAGAGCACCAAAGTTCAGAAAAACCTGCTCTTTCAAGCCATTCCTTCTTTCTCCTAAAACAAGGTTTACAGGGATGGCGAAAGAACGCAGCCACATTTCTGAATTTTTTCTTAGAAAAGCAGATGCATTCCTTGGATGTGGCATTGGTTTTCCAGGATACTGCTGGTATTCTGGAAAAATGCTGCAGTCTAGACGTAGCCCTAATGTGGATGCTCGCCTTGTTATTTCTAAATAAGGGGAGTTATTTCAAAATAACTCCCCAATGTAGACATGCCACGAGTGACTAACATCTGACTTACAAACATCCACACATACACACAAGCTCACCTGCAGCCTCGGGGAGCAGGCAAGAGGCACCGGTGGTGGTAAGCAGCACAAGTGCTGGCCGGAAGACTATGGAGGAGCAGAGGGTGATTGTGCAGGAAGACGCTGGAGAAAACTGGTGCTTTAAAGGGGAAACTGAAACTTCTCTTCAGCTACCGGCTGCATGGTCGCACTCCATTCCTCCAGAATCTTCTGGCCTGTGCTCATACCACTCACCACATCCTGGTGAATGGGGCCTACAGATAGAGAGGTTAGCTGCAGGAGCCAGCGCCCAGCCCGCGGAGGTGGGAGTGGTGGCATCTTGATGATGACCCAAAGTCCCCTTCAGAATTTCCACCTACCTCCTCCTCCAATTAAATCTGCCTTTCCTCAAGCACCAGCATTCAAGATTAACAAAAACACCTATTTCTACGATTTTTTTCACTGCAAATATACATTATTTCAGCTACATTATGGGTTCAATGGGCTTTTGTGGGCTAGCCTGGGAACCTGAATACCATTTATAACATTGTTACTATGGGGAAATGCGTTCCATGTTCCAAACAACAGACGCACAAATGAACTTTTGGAATGCAAACCGTTCGTAAGTTGGGGGCTTCTTGCATATATTCAGAGATGCAGAGCACTGACAACTCAAGCCAAAATCATTTGGAATTACTGGTACTCAGAAGCACCTTTGAACATCAGACCCATAAAGTTCTTGATGCATATATATCTATAGCTCACTCCCTAGAAAATGCTTCAGGAGGTAGCCAAGTTAGTCTGTGTGGGTATGTCTACACTAGCCCCCTCGTTCGAACTAGGGAGGCTAATGAGGGACACCGAAATTGCAAATGAAGCGCAGGATTTAAATATCCCGCGCTTCATTAGCATGTTCCTGGGTGGTTGCCATTTTTGGAAATTGACTAGCCTGGAATAACTGCCTGCGTCTACACACAGCAGTGAAATGGGAGTTCGAAGTAAAGCCCTTAATTCGAATTAGCTGTTAAACCTCATTCCAGGAGGAATAATTGCTTCATTTGCAATTTCGGTCACCCTCATTAGCCTCCCTAGTTCGAACTAGGGGGCTAGTGTAGACATTCCCTTACAAAAAAGAACAACAAATGGTCTGGAAGCACTTTATAGACGAACAAAACATGTAGATGGTATCATGAGTTTTTGTGGGTGCAGTGCTGTAGGTCAGTAGAATTATTTCTCGGCATCTGTGAAATGATGTTGGATCACTTTTTAAAGCCCATGTTTTGAAGCCTATATTCTGTGTAGATTGTGGTGATTGAGACCAAAGTTCCAGCACTATATTATTTTACTCAGAGATTGTTTTGCTGCTGCCATTTTCAAAACATTATAGGGGATTTTGCTGGGCATCTTGAGATGCTGTCTAATTCTCACTCTGATGGCCTCTGCTGGAAATCAGAAGTAACACAGTTGAAATCAATAAAGTTAAAATGGTGTAATGGATAGAGAATCCATCTCCCATTTCTGTCTCTGCTTGCTGTTTTCAGAGCACCTAAACAAGAAGTGGCTGAAAAGATGACTATTTTGAATTGTTTCTATTACGGCATCATCTTCTACTGGCCTTGCTTTTCAGACTAATGACTTTCAGGATAATTCTGATTTCAACACCCTTTACACACCATACATGCAGCAGTCTCCACAAGGGCATTATTCTATACAGTGGATAATTAAGCATCTTTGCTAATGTTGGTCTTTATGGTAAGAATTTCTACAGCAGAAGCCTTATTTTCTGACAATTTTGGGCCATTCTCTAATTAGAATTGGGCTGTAAGGTCTTTCAAAAACTCTTTTGAACCCATCTTATTGTCACAGACTTTTTACATATTTCTTTCCCCATCAGACCTCAGCTAATTATCCAGGTAGGTGTGTTTCAACCACAGCTTTCTCTTGAATGACCAGTCTCCTGTTCTTGTTTGATTAGTGGTGGGAAGATGAGACACATTGCACAGGGGAAAATAGAGCACTGACTTACTGTAGAGAAAATGAAATACTGCTGCCACGTTGGAAGTCATGAGCTTGATTCTGGAGATTTTATAGGTTTCCTTAAACCTTATCCCCACTGAGGTCAATGAAAATCGAGGACTCTTAGCTTTTTGGAGAGGTTAACTATACCTCAACAGGATCAAATCCAAGGAGAAATCATGACCCAATCTCTGACAAATGGCTTGGGGCATACATTGGGGTATGAAAGAGGTTTTAGATTTTGATCCTACAAAGTATATACTTTGGATTAGACACATAATCAGTCCCGGAGAAGACTAGATGACTATTAACACGCATAAAGTTAAGCACATGATTAAGTGTTTTGCTGGGTTGGGTCAGAATGGTTAGCAACTTACAAGATCATGTCTCTAAAGTGGTTGGGTTGATTATGTTTTACATACCAGTTTGTTATCCCAGACAAATTATTTCATGATTCTGTTCTAAACTTTCTTCCATCAATTCACAACATATTTTTCTAGGCTAAAATGACCATTCTGACACCTTTACACAACTTTTAGTATGCAAAGCTTCAGCTCCCGGTAGAATTTAATGCAACTTCAATGCAGAATGCAGCTCTGCATGTCTGTGCCAATATTGCCATGTATTGAAGAAGGCCTGGGAAATAAGTGCATGGCAGCACAATCTCAACCCAACGTTTGCAGAGGAGGGAAAAAATATATAAAATTGCAGTGGGAGAGAAAAATGAGTCAACCACCTTTCGACTTTCTCACAACAGAACCTTTCTATCCTGCTCATAAAAAACAAACACAAGAGGATATGAAGGAAAATCACCACTAACAGGTTCATATGCTTCATAAGCAGATACCTAAGAGAACTGCAGCTCTTCAACCAATCTGCCTATGACTGACAAAGAGTTTATTAAATCAAACAAGATGCTCTTGGCACTTCTAAAACAATTTAAAATGAGGGGAAAGAAGATGAAGTGAGGCACCTGAACTTAGCAAAACCAGCTGAGGTGAAAGAAACAGAAACACACAAGCCAAAGTAAAAGCTGTAGTTTTTTCCTATTGTCTAGCAATTCGTTTTGCTTTAAGAAAGGAGATTTTTTTTGACAGGCTGGCTATTCTTGTCCACTAATTGTATCTCATGATAAAATACATACTATACAATTCTCAGTTATCCCCTGCCTGCCCCACCACCCTCAAAAACTAAAATCATTCTGACAGATACAAGAGACATCAATATATTCCCGAGAGAAAACACTGTCTAGACAAACAACAAAATCTTTACTACTAGTGGCTACCTATAAACTTAACATACCAAGGGCATGATGACACCCTTTAACATACACAGACAAATGTGCACATGGAAAAGGGATGTGTGCAACACATTTGCTGTGATTAAGCAGCAATAATTACATCTCCTCATTCCACCCCACTGACCACAGCTTTCACTGCAGAGGTTGCATTTGGAATGGTTAGCTACAGCATCTCAAGGATGATTAAAATGAAGTCAAGGAGCAGAACTATCTTAAAGCCATTGATGGAAGCTATTGGCCAAACAAGGAGCAGATGCCTGGTGTTGAAACATGCCTTCTTGTTAAGGTTAAGAGTCAGTGAGGGGTGTTTTTAGGAAAAGTCAGAGACAGGCACCGGCAAGAAACAAAAAATAACAGACACCCATGACCTGTTCCCAATTCATACTAAATATACCTTGGAGCAGAGTGGGGGAGCTGTTCTAGCCCCAGTGCTCTTGTGGCAGGGGCTGACGACTGCTAATCCAGCTTCAGGAGTGCTGGCTCAACTCTGGTTGCCCAGAAGCCGCTCCTCTGGCAACCCCAGGGTTGGCAACTGGCTGCTGTTTCAATAGCCCCGGTGATGCAATTCTGTCAACCTCAGGGCTGACCACCAGTTAGTTGTTCCAGCAGCCCTGGGGTGGCCACTAGCGTGGTTCCGGTGGCCTGGGGGCTCCTGCTCCTCCTCTGGCAGCTGATCCAACCCCCCTTACTGTCCCAGCCCATGGAATCGGTGACCTCCATGAGAGTTTAGACTTGAAATTAGATGAAGGTTTCTAACCATTAGAGGCGTGAAGTTCTAGAACAGCCTTCCAAGGGAAGTAGTGGGGGCAAAAGACCTATCTGGCTTCAAGATTAAGCTAGATGGGTTTGTGAAGGGGATGGTTTGATGAGATAACATGCTCTTGGTAACTAATTGACCTTTCACTATCAGTGGTAAATAGGCCAATGGAGGGATGATAGGAGTTACTATAGAGAACTTTTCCTGGGTGTCTGGCTGGTGAGTCTTGCCCACATGCTCAGGGTTCAGCTGATCGCCATATTTGGGGTTGGAAAGGAATTTTCCTCCAGGGTAGATTGGCAGAAGCCCTGGAGGTTTTTCACCTTCATCTGTAGCATGGAGCACGGATCACTTGCTGGAGGATTCTCTGCATCTTGGGGTCCTTAAACCATTTTAGGACTTCAATATCTGAGATATAGGTGAGAGGATTATTCCAGGAGTGGGTGGGTGAGATTCTCTGGGCTGCATCGTGCAGGGGGTCAGACTAGATGATCATAATGCTCCCTTCTGACCTTAAAGTCTATGAGAATCGTATCTTTACATGCTGTCTAACCAGAAGCCAACACTGCAATGATGGGACCTAGGGCCACAGTGTATCAATGTAAAAGCAGCGCAACAAAATCATATTCCTGCAGGAATGGGAGGTAGGTTTCAGTAAGCTATGTGGACCTTCCTGCGTGGCAACTGCAGCATGTGATACATCTTTAATGGAGTGTTAACCTACATTAAATTGCAACATGCAGTTTCAATAAAAATAGAAGCTTAAGCATATTGTCTCTCCCCGCAAAGGACAATCATCAAGACCTTTTGGCCAACCCCTTGGAAGTAGCACAATAGCAAATTCCTTTCCAGTAGTGGCTGAATGCAGAAGAATCTAAGCATTTTAAAAATGTTTATTTTATTTCATTTGCTAAGGAGGACTACAATAGCTAAATTGGTGATAGAGATGCAGCCGTGTTAGTATGGTGTAGCTGAAACAAAAGACAGAACTAGTTAGCACTTTAAAGACTAACAAGATGGTTTATTAGATGATGAGCTTTCGTGTGCCAGACCTACTTCCTCAGATCAATATGTGGAAGATAATCGGCACAACCATATATACCAAAAAAAAGTGAACGCATGTGAAATTGACCAATCAAATTTTAGAACAGAATGGAGGTGAGGGGGGAAGGTAAGTTTCTGTAAGGTAGTGACATAGGATACATAGGATGATTATTACCATCAACCACAGGACATATCACACTAAAACCAACCTTGGAACTTTCCCTTGCAACAAACCCTGGTGCCAGCTTTGTCCACATATTTACTCTGCTGACACCATTATTGGACCTAACTGTGCCAGTTACAAGATCAAGAACACATATTCCTGTTCATCCAGAAATATAATTTATGCCATCATGTGCCTAAAGTGTCCATCTGCTATGTACATTGGACAAACGTCTCAGACACTTCGACAAAGAATCAATACACACAAAACAGACATAAGACTCTCTCACAGAGAGAAAGCTGTTGCCTGCCATTTCAGCCAGACTGATCATTCACTTAATGACCTTAAAACATGCATATTGCTTCAAAGAGACTTTCACTCCAGACTTCAACGAGAAGCTTTAGAATTGTCCTTCATGCTTAAATTTGACACTTTATGAATGGGTTTAAACAAAGACTCTAATTATCTCACCCATTACAAAGATAGCTTCCCCTATTATCATCCCTATGTCACTACCTCACAGAAACTTACCTTTCCCCCTGACCCCCACTCTGTTCTAAAATTTGATTTGTCAATTTCACATGCGTTCACTTTTTTTGATTGTATCACTTTGGTATATATGGTTGTGCCGATTTTCTTCCACATATTGATCTGAGGAAGTGGGTCTGGCCCACGAAAGCTCATCACCTAATAAACCATCTTGTTAGTCTTTAAAGTGCTACATAGTTCTGTCTTTTGTAATAGCTAAACTGGTTTGGCTTTAAAATTGGTTTGGCTTTACATCTCTAGTACCCTCTCGTGGTCCTTATCCAACTGATAAAAGTTGGCAATGTCTTTGAAATTTTGACAAATAGATTGAAAAAGAATATATTGAAATAATCATATTTCATCGTAAATAGGCAGTAAGTGCCATCATAGCTTGGGTGTTGCCCAGATGCTAGGGCAAATACATGAAAGAAAACTGATAGCAATGCCAACATATAGTCCAACATATTGCAGCTTGTTGAAAACTGCCTATCATCAGCTTTCAGTGAAATAACCCCACCACATTATATAATTTTCAGGAGAAGTATGTTAAATGCATGGTCATGACACATATTTGTCACAACAAGGAAACATTTTGTCTGGATTACAACAAGGAAATAACTTGCTGAAGCACCATCTGAAGCAGAAGGTTCCAGCTCATTGAAACTACTGCATATTCATTATATGCATGAACAACTCACGGAACAACAAAAATTAGCGCATGACTATCCAGGCACATATAAAACAGATTTTGTACTTCCATTCACTGGAACCCGAGAGTGTCTTTTCAAAAATCGCCTCTTGGGAAGTTGGCACCAATGATGCATCCTTAAATCAGTACTTCAAGGTATCAGGTATCTTATAGGAGCAAGCTTCCACTTCATGATGGAAAACAAAGAAACTGTTGTCAGGGCAATGGCAGAATGCATGTCATGCATGAACTCCATAGCAAGTGGAAACTAGGGAGAGATGAAGATTAATTCCCATATTAAACAGAAATGGACCAATCTATATCTTCTGAGCATCCTGAGACTAATAATAGTTGGATGCATTTGGTCCATTGCAAGCAATTCAGTGTGTGGCATTCTTTTGAATTATTTCTGCTACTACAGAAAGTGAAAAGAGCTTCCTATAGAAAGAGATATTGTAATACTGAATGACACTTTATATTTTTGGCACGCAACTGGCACTTAGTTATTTTAAGTTATCACATTACAGCATGTAATGGCAGAATAAGCCAAGATGATAAAACACCAGCTTCCAGTTACAAATTTGCAGGCCTATTCTGTACATCTATTTTTAGGTATTCGAATTGTTATCAGCTCTTATACCATTACCAGGAGAAATAACATGACAGACCAACAATTCACTCAAAAGACGTATTCTAGCTTGTCATGCTCTGACAGTCAAAATCAGCCAGTTTGTTGGTATTCAAATGATTGGCAAACTGAATAGCCTGAATGTATCTCAAAAAGGAAAAATGAAACCACATATCCTTAATAACCAGAAGAAAGTCACCGGAAAGATTGTGTAAGGAAACTAATATAGACCATGTCATCTTCTGCTCATTCACTTCTTCCACTATGAAGCGGAAACCTTACATACAAAATCTTGATCCATTTCCCAATAGACTATATTGATATCTTGAATGTAGAATAACTATAAGTTATTAAGAATGACTCTAACAACGATGGGTTAGATCATAGGGGTCCCCTTGGGCTGTCACCCAGTGTGCTGATCTTATCATTGAGCCCACCTACTTCCCCTCTGGGGCACCCCACCATCCTGTGGGGCCAGAGACTGTGATGTCTCCCAGCAAAGACCCAGAGATAGGGTAACAACCCCCCGGCAGAGCAACACAGATGCTGACCCACCTCAGCTATAGGGCCTTGACAACATCCAAGAACACAACCCTCAAAAGGGATCAAACTCCCAAATAAACACATCTTACTCTGTGTAAAAGTTCTACTCAGAGAAAGCTCCTAAGTTTACTCTCTTTATCAATGAAAGAGATATAAGCACACTGGTTGCTCTTCCCTTCCCCCCAGGTAACAATTATTTACATTGGGCTTGATAATAAACAGAAGTGTTTTTATTAAGTATAAAAAGTAGGATTTAAGTGATTGTATGTGAAAACAGAGATGATCAAATTAAGTTACTAAGCCAAAATAAATAAAACATGCCAATTTAGCCTAATATACTAAGAAAAAACGAGTAGTCCTGGGACACCTTAGAGACTATCAAAATATACATAGTATCATGAGCTTTTGTGGGCAAAACCCACTTCTTCAGATGAGCTGCTAACTCCAGCTTATCTGAAGAAGTGGGTTTTGCCCATGAGATCTCATGATACTATATATATATATATATATATATATATATATATATATGTTAGTATCTAGGGGTGCCAAAAGGACTAATTGTTGTTTTAAAGTTACAGACTTACACAGCTCACCTCTGAGACACTAAGAAAATTGTTACATGCCAATTCTTACTCTAATAGTAGCCTCTTAGTTTGGGCCTCATCCTTCCTCCTGTTCAGCCTTAGATGTTTCCAGAAGGCATCTTGGGTGGTAAGAGGTTTCCTGGTATCTAGTCACTCCCTACTGTATTGTTTGCAACCTTTATATCCACTTTCCCAAGGCAGGAATTATTTGTCTTCAGTTCAAATGTTTCTCGTCTGCAGTGGAAAAGCACAAGATCCAAAATGGGTTCCAGCATGAGGTGGCTTGGTCATATGTCCTGGCAGGACTAATCACAATCCAAGTTTACAGGAACAACTAGATTATTCACAAGTCATTGGTTTGAGTACCGAGCCATTATGTTTTCAGAGTACCACTAATGGCCCTTATTAGCACATCTAGATTTATAATCAGATTTAAACTTCATATTTCTAACTTCACATAAAAGAATGATACACGCACAGAAATAGAATATACACATTCAGCAGATCATAACTTCGAAAAGGATATGTTACATGATGCATTTTGCCTAATGCATCTTTGACTTATGAATATGCATATTCATAAGCCAATATTTATAAAGCATAGTTATGTCCCTGACAAAGTCATTAACAGTAAAGGAAAAATCATTGTATGTTGAATGGTTACTGTGAGGCAAAATCCCTTTGCTTTTCTAAAAAAGAAATAGTGATTAGCTATGCCAGTGATGCTCACACCACTGAGTCTAATTAGCATTTGCTCCCATGCATATGCGCACATTCCTATTTCTTTACACACAGTTAGTTACGTGGGCATTAATATATGTGAGCACAGACTGGGGAGGTGCACACCCACATCTGGACATGCAGGCACAAAATAAGGGGATATCTGCAGATTATGGGGAGAGGTTGAAAAATCAGGCCCCATCTGTCACTTTCTTTAAAAAAATATATAATCTGGCAATTGTTTCTTACTAAGATGCAATTCTTCCTATATGTTGCTCTGCAAGGAGCAGAGTGGAGATTAAGTAGTAAAGAAGTATGTTGACATCAGTGGGAGACACATACATTTATCTTCAAGTATGGGGAAGTCACTGATTCAGGTGGACTACAAAGACTAAAAACAGAGGAATCCTTGAGAAACAAAGGTCTCTTTTTATGCAACTATTCATCACAAACAATAGAAGGGAACAAACTCATCTCCATAAAAAATATCCAGCTTTTCAAATAGATCCTTATAGACACTTGCCTTACTACAGTATTTGAGCACCTCATAATCTTAACAGTATTCATCCTTAGAACATCCTTGTGATCTAAGGCAGTGTTATTCTCTTCATTTTACAGATGGTGAACTTAGTCCATGTCTACACTAAAAGGAAGATCATTGCTGCTGTGATCAATCTTCCGGAGGTCGATTTAGCAAGCCTAGTTAAGACTCGCTTAATCAAACTCAGAGGGTGCCCCCACCAGCCTCTGGTACTCCTGCTTTTGCGAGGAGTAAGGGAAGCCAATGGGACTATTTGCTCCCATAAGCTTTCTGCTGTGGGGACACTGCCAAGCTCATCTTAAGGTAAGCGTACCTTAAGCTGAACTGACAGATCCAGTGTAGACCTGGCCTAAGGCACTGTGCTATATCTACACTGTATTTGAACATCTGTTATTGGCAGGTGTCAGCTGCTATGGGCTCATGGGACTCAGTCTAGAGGGCTGTTTACATGAAATGTAGATGTGTGAACTCGGGATGGAGTCCAGGATCCAGAGAGCCTGGAGTCCGACCCAAGTCCAGATAATGTTTCCTCAGTTAAACAGCCCTTTGACTACCTTAGCTGACACAGACCAGCCACGGCTGTTTATCTGTAGTGTAGATATAACCAGAGAGACTGAGTGACTTGTCCAAGGTGACAGAAAAAACTTGCTGCAGAGTAGGAAACTGAATGATGCTCTCCTGAGTGCCAAGCAAATGACTTAACTACTAGATCATCCTTCCTTTCAAAATTTCAGTGTTTCTGATTTTCCTCAAGGAAGCTCATTGCTAAGAGAGGAAAAAAGGAAGGAGGTAGCAGAGTATCACAAAATAGTGAAAAAGCAGACACATTTAGCATAAACAATGATCAGTGCAACATAATGCAGGAAAATAATATAAATGGTTTTTAATAATGGCAGTGCTCTATTACTCAACAGTTAGAGGGAGAGAGAGAAATACTGAAATTATTATACTAAAAGGAGAAAGCAGATTGGCCTTCATTTATAAAAACAAAACTAAATCAAACATCATTACTCATTCCCAGGAAGGAGGTTTGGAGGCAGTAAAGGAATGTGATACAGAAAGTTCCTTTGTTGTATTTAAGTCTCGGAAGAGGAAAGAACTAAAGACATCACACTATCACTTGAAAAGGCTATTCTATTTTATTTCTTTTCTAATACAGCCCCCCACTGTTCTAGTATCTCAGTACATTCAACTTCCCACTCCCAACCATCAGAAGCCTGTGAAATACATCTAGATGGTTTTTATTCTTGGGCAAATGCTAACAGGGTAAGAGGCTACTTTGTAAGAAAACAAGTTTGCAGATGGGCGTTTTGAACGTGGACCTAGAACTCATGACGTTTGTAGTCAATCTTGTTTCCTGCAGAAGCAAATTCAACAGACCTGATCGAAGCCTCAGATTCACCCAGGTAGTTAAGCATATTGCAAACTTTAAACAAACAAGAAGTCAAGCTGAAGTCTGAGCCTCGTTACCCACTCATGCCAGCCTCATGCTCGATAGTCAAAGTTCCATTATTGAAGTGCAGAGAGCCCTCGTGTGTGGTCAAGGCACCACTTCTTTTTCCCAGGATGGTTTCTATGTATGTGATCCTTCCCAATGAGAATACTTGCAGGCAACATTCACAGCTTGCAGATCATGTATGTACCCCTGCTAGCAGTGGTGCTGTCTCTCTTTATGGGAAGCTACCCTGCTGTGGGTTCCTTATTGTCTCTTCCAGTGATATTTCTTGCAATGCTATTGACACATGAGGAGCATAGAGCGCTGATACTTTAGTTATCCTGCATTGTTCTATCTTTGGAGTTGCTAATCCCAGCTGTTGTGCATATCTGTGGACTGGCTGGTATATACCTTAAGGAAACTGTGAACACTACAGAAATTAGCAACCTAGCCAGTCTCCAAGGTTCCCCTCCAGTAAATATTTTCAACTTGCTTCATTATTCTTGTTCAGTTATCTCCTCTGCTATGTCTTAATTAATGTGGATGGGCTTAGATTTGTCATTGTCTTCAAGAACTAAAATTAAAACCTTTTTCAGCTGATGATGTTTTCACCATTGTGTGTTTATCACACACACTCTATGGCTGAATGTCAAGGGAGGGAAAAGACACGTACTTCTTTTTCCTTGCTTCAGAAAAGAAACAACAAAAAAAGCAAGCACTTTTTTTCTCTCTGAATTTATGAAAAGAACATAAAATCCCAAGGAAACTAAGGGAATCATTACTGCTTAGCTAGGAGCTTTCACTGGTAAACTGGGTGAAATCTTTTTTCTTGTGCAGGTTTTAATTTAGATGTTAAACCTGCTTGCAATGCATTGTGGATTCTCCAAATGTACATTTAAAATGGGTATGACATAGGAAAAAAATCTGCTTAAAAATAATCTGCATGTAAGTCTTCCTTGTTTGAAAAAAAAATTCCACGCAATATTCTGAGTAGGTGTACCCACAAAAGAAACTGTGTTCACCATCTAAATGACTGTAATTAATTGGGGTCTGGATAACTGAAGGCGATTACTAGGAAGCATATGAGAAGTGAGATAGACTATTAAATTTTGTTCCACGTGGAGAAAGTATTACATTTCCTTGTCCAAATAACCTTAGTTAATATACATTGATCAATCATTGCTTCACATATACGCACTATTTATCAGTTTATCAAATTCCCAAGCTTTAATGCCAACCATTCTGACATGTTCTCGATAAATATTATAATAGAGAAAGGACAAGAAGAATATGGGGAGATCCATCTTTCAATGACTACTACCATCTTAGCAGATCAATACATGCCATTATGTCCTTATCATTCTGGAAACAGAAATTCTATTATGGCAATCAAGCTCTAGTATTTTAGTTGCTAATTTAAATCAGTCATGACAGACGCAGGATATTTCAGGTTGCTGCAGGAAATAAGAATACAAAGTTTGGCCTCAGTAATTGTTAAATTCATTTTCTGTGTCAAACAGAAAATTCTGCATATGATGTGGTTTTGGGACACATCCTCACATCTTTGGCTGAGAGACTAGATTCTAATCTTGTTGACCTGGTGAAAATCCAAAGTAATTCCACTCACACCACCAGTATTACTTCTGATGGACATGATTATAATTGGGAAAATAATCTGGGTCAATTTGTTTTATAGGAATTATCATACCAGATGCCTGCCTTTAGACAGCACCAGTGCCCACTACCAGGTGCTTCAGAGAAAGGGGTAATAAACACCACAATGTAAGCATACTCTATAAGCTACCCAAAGGGTAAGTTTTTCCCTCTCTCCAGGAAGATAACTGGCTATGCCCTGAATCATAAGCATTTATAGTCCTGGTAATTTTAAAGTTCTGTCTAATGTAACTGTGGATGTTTTCATTTTACCCATATAATAATGTAATTCTTTCAGGAATCATATTATACTCTTGGTATCAGTTACACAGGGCAGGGAATTAAACACATACATGGACTTTGGTCTTATAGGATATTATCAAGGATCTTGGTTTTCACAGAGACAGACATTATTACGCCCATTTTACAGATTAGCAAAATGGAACATGTCGGGGTTAAATTATATGGCCAAAGTAACACAGCCAAGTTAACCCGAGTATTGTGGGTTAATTAACATAAAATGAAGGTGATGTCTTCTGCTGTTGTTTGCAGTGTTGTAGCTGTGTTGTCCAAGGATATTAGAGACAAGGTGGGTAAAGTAACATCTTTTATTGAACCCAGGTCTTATAGGCCATGTCCAGACTCAGGGGTTTTTTCGGGAAAAGTAGCCTTTTCCCGAAAAAACTTCCCCTGCGTCCAGACTCAAGCCGCGTTCTTTCGAAATTATTTCGAAAGAACGCGGCTTTTCTTTCGATGGCAGTAAATCTCAATTTACGAGGAAGAACGCCTTCTTTCGAAAGTCCCTCTTTCGAAAGAAGGTGTTCTTCAATGTAAAGAGGCCGTCTTCGAAAGAGAGCATCCAGACTCGCTGGGTGCTCTCTTTCGAAAAAGCGGATTTCTCTTTCGAAAGATCCGCCTGCAGTCTAGACGCGATCTTTTGAAAGAGGATCTTTCGAAAGATGCTTTCGAAAGAGCCTCTTTCGAAAGAAGCCTGCAGTCTAGACATAGCCATAGAGAGCTCTTCTTCAGGTCTTGGAAAAGTAATCAGAATGTCACAATTAAATGCTAGATACAACAGATAAAGATTTACCACATCTTGCAAGAGACCATTCAGTGTGAACTGGGCAGCTAACACTTCTACAGTTAGAGGAGAAAGGAGGATGTGTACTTTACAGATTGCTGTACTGAGCCATACTGCAAATATGGGATTAGAATGTGACTTTAGACAGGGCCTTAGCAGCACACACTGCATAAATTACACCACCCATTACACTTCCAACACTCACCTCTGAGTGACAATTGCTCCCCCACTTTCTCCTTCTTTTGGAAGGGATAATTATGCCTCACACCCTGCTGATTTAGTTGCACTGGCCAGTGAATGGGAGGGGCAGAGCTAATACTTTACCATTCCTAGACCAACTGCCCTTAGGGAAGAGTTAGCAAGCATGCAGCACCTGCTTATTCCTGAGCACAGGACCCAGGTTTAGGTAGCATAAACTGGAGTTTGAGGGGAGTTTCTTATTCAGATAATCCAAGCAGAATCTAGCCCTGAAAGAGCATCTGCTATAATAGCCTGTTCTTAAAAATCAGGATATTAACTAGGGTGTGTCTAGTCTACAGGTTCTTTTCGAAAAAAGTAGCCTTTTTTCTAAAGAGCTTCCCCTGCATCTAGACTGCAGCTGTGTTCTTTCGAAATTAAATTGAAAGAACGCAGCATTTTTTTCGACTGTGGTAAACCTCATTTAGAAGAAGAATGCCTTTTATCGAAAGTGCTCTTTTGAAAAAAGGTGTTCTTGAATGCAAACAGGGCTTTTTCGAAAGAGAGCATCCAGACTGCCTGGGTGCTCTCTTTTGAAAAAGCATCTCGCTTTTTCGAAAGAAGTGATTGCAGTCTAGATGCTCTCTTTCGAAAGAGGCTTTTTCGAAATATTCTTTTGAAAGAGTCTTGTAGTCTAGACACACCTCTAGTGTTAGCCCAGAAAAAAAAGTGCTTTACAAATGAACTTTCATTCACTGATCGCTATGAAGAATTTTTTTAAAACAACTGCAAAAAAACACTGAGTGTCCCCCTAGAGAGGAAGTATATCTATATCTATATAGAGATATATAGTATCACAAGCTTTCGTGGGCAAAACCCCCTTCCTCAGAATAAATGATATTGAGTGAATCATTTTGTTTATTTTACTTTCTGTGCTTTCTTTACTTTTGGATAGTGGCAGAAATATTGTCCACACACAATCCAGTGAATCTCTGTCACAGATATAGGAACAAATAGCCCAAATGCTGTCATTTCTATGCACTTCTTATCACTGGCCTTGCAGCTGGTGTTTCTTTGAAACTTTGCTTGCTTTTGTTCAAGTTTTTAAACCCGTGAACAATCTCTGCAGTCATATTTGGGTACTTTATAGTCCTCTTAATCTTGACAAATCCTTGGTCCATGATTTAATGTGCATAGATTCACCTCCATTTTCAGAGATTTAAAATATACAGGCACATGACATTTGGCCTCTTGGGAAATTTTAAATTGTCTTCTAGTTTTTAGATACTAAAAAATACAGGGCACATTTCTCATATCTTCTTGTTGTTAAAGTTGCCTAGTCCTATAGTGGAGATTTTCTTTTCAAAATTGCAATATGAATGATTATTTCTTGGAAAATAATCTGACTAGTTAGCCCAGATTTCAAAAAGGGGGCTCCTTGGCTTTTGTTAGATTTCTGAAAACTAAGGCCCAAGATTTTCAAACATGCAAACATACACTATTTAAAGCCTGATCCGGAATCTTTTCTGGTTATGTCATCAATTACTCTCCCCCCCGCCCCAGTTAGAGCCCTGCACAGATACAAAATTTGTATCTGCACCAGTATCTGCAAAAACAAGCCACAGATATCCACCTCCATATCTACAGATGCAGAAACCCGCAGATATAAAGCATCCGCAGATTTGCAGGTACTACTCTCATAGTTCACGAGAATGATCCTGTTAGCTATCAGCCACTTCCTCTGTAAAATTATGAAAAGAGAATCATCATGTGTGTTTATGGCATAGACATTTTTGTGCCGTTACAAAAATGGATGCCCTTTTCATGGCAAAGGAAAGCAGTGTGTGTGGTGTTCCTATGAGGTTTCTAGCTTTCTATGCTTTGCTCCAGAACCGAGCAGATTCATCTGCAGAAGAGGCAATGAGCACCTGCTATGGGCGATTCTGTGAAACACTGTTGGTTATAGCTTTCTGTAGCTACAATAGCAGTCTCAATGAGCTGAATTCTATCTGGGTAGGGGTGGTCCTCTAGGAATAAAGAGATAAATCTGGGATACAGGCCATACCTAGTTTGGGAAAGTTTAGGCTGGGCAGAGGAATGTATCACAGCCGCCCACATTTCACAATAATGACAATAACCATTTCACTTCAATATTTCTTTCTCCTTTGTCCTTGCTTATTTTTTAGTAGCTTAACAAAATCCAGCACTGTTTTAATTTTTTAATTTTGGATTTGACTAAAATATCCTTGTCAATTAAGAACATAAGAACAGTCATACTGGGTCAGACCAATGGTTCATCTAGCCCAGTATCCTGTCTGCTGACAGTGGCCAATGCCAGACGTCCCAGTGGGAGGAAACACAGCAGGTAATCCTCACATGATCCCTCCCCTGTCACCCATTTCCAGACAAACAGAGGCTAGGGACACCATTCCAACCCATCCTGGCTAATAGCCACTATCTTCCATGAATGTATCTGGCTCTTTTTTGAACTCTGTGAAAGTCCTGGCCTTCACAACATCCTCTGGAAAGGAGTTCCACAGGTTGACTGTGTACTGTGAGAAGTAGCAAAGTAAATGTTTTAGTCACGAAAACATTTAGCTGGAGAACAGGTCCTGTGTTTCCATGGAATGCCATTAAAGTTCACTGCAGATGTGGTAAAACTTTGCAACCTTTTCTAGTGAGATTCTTTTTTAGTGAAATGACTTGTGGGAGTCTCAGAAAGACACAGTAAATCATGGAAGGGTTCCCTTGGCAAAAAATTAAGTTTTGCTAGCTCTGAGTACATAAAGCCCGACAGGGTCCCATAAATCAGCAGAGAGCCTAATTCTCACAGAGACAAAAAGAAAAAGTCTCCATACCACAGTTAAAGAGCATCATGATTAGCTTTGTGTTCTTGACTCTATTCGAAGGTTTTGCACCTCTCTGCTAGAAGAAAGATTCTTCTGGATAAAACGCGCACATGGGCCTCCGTAGATTAGGGATCAGGTGCAAGTTGTGAGTAAACCCAGCTGTAAGCCTCAACAGGGTGTACACAGGCTAATGTCCCCTTTTGCAGATAGGGACCTGAGGTACAAAAAGCATAAGTGAACCGTTCAATGTCACAGAGGAAATACATGGCAGACCTTGGATCTGAACCTTAATCTGCTGAGGCCCAATGAGGATCGTTTTCCCCTCCCCCCAAGTAAAGAAAGAACCTGAAATGAAATCTATTCTGACTAAATAAAAGGAACAATCAAATAAAGTCAAATCTCTGTGTGAGAGAGCAGCACATGGGTGATTCTTCTGACAGTCTGCACTGAACTGAACACAAGATATGAAGACAGCAAAGTAGCTAGAGATGTACACATGCAGTAGGCAAAATTAAAAGCTTCACCTGTTACATAGCTTAGTAGGGAACTCAGCACCCTGCAGAATGGGGCTGGAGTTCTCTACTTTAATGGAGCACTGAAAAAATGGAACTGTTAGGTGCTGTCATGTGCAACTAAATCCTGCCTGCTGATATGTTAATTTTCTCCTTATTATCAAGCACCTTTGCCATTCACCTAGTGCTGCTTCCCAAGCTGCTTCTGGGCTGCCATCTCTAAGATGAATCTTTGGGCTCAGTAAAAGTCATTACAGAAACTTAATAGAGGAAAAGCCAATACGTTTTCTTTCACAACTTCTCAAATATCCCCGGGTCTAAGTTAAACTTCAAACTTCCCAGGCTGCAAAGAGCCTTGGGCTTACACAGCTACATCTCTGTCCCTGGGAGGAAGCAATTGTTTCCTGAGAAAGGATAATGGAATCTGTAGTGACACAAAGGCAGTGAACAGCAGAGGATTAGAATGCCCAACATAGAACTAGAGCACTCGTCCATTTTTGCAGCTTGCTCCTCGGGGTGTTTCTCTTTCTGCACTGGTATGAACAGTGTATGAACCACTTAAGCTGAACAGAAAATATACAGTGCCTCTACAAAAGAGGGGGAAAAATCCCTCGATGTTACATTTTACCTACGGCTCTCCAACCAAATTCAAACTGTGAACCAGCAAAGCATGTCAAAAGACAATTGTTGGGGCTTTTTCATGTCCCGTCCTTTCCACTGTCAGAATTACAGTGATGGTAGGACTGGACCGTGCACAGCTTTCCAAAGGAAATCCAGTCTCCTCCCTTCAAGAGGATAGCAGAGTCACAGAGTTAAAGCCAGAAGGGACCACTTGTACATGACAGGCCATCAATAAAACCCAGCACCCACTCACCAAACCCAACAATGGAAATAAGACCCTGAGCATGGGAGAAAGAAGCACCAGGGAGACAGAGAATGTTTGGTGGCATGTCCGATCTTTGGCGCACCCACCTGCTGTCCCTTTTCAGTGGCCTGTGCTTAGGACCTCCTTCCCCACCCTTCCAGAGTTCCTGGAGTGCCACAAAACTGATTTGTGGTGTTCAAGCTCAGGAAAGGGCAGGAGTGGAGATGGGGGTGCCAGGAGGGAAAAGGAAGGATGGCTGTGGAGCCCCACAGGTGAGAGCCCAGCCAAAGCCAGGAGCATGGTCTGGCAGCCATGGGTCTCTGCTGCCAGCCATGGGGCTTCACTCCTGGCTCCCAGCCTTGGAGCTCTGCAGCCAGCCTGCCTCTTCTCCTGAGCACCCCCCGTTTCTGTTCCATCAGTGCCAGCCCCTCTACTGCTGCCAGAGCGGAGCCTCACAGCCAGTGGCAGCAGAGGGGCCAGCATTAACCTCCCCTGGTCCAGCAAATTCCCTGCCAGGTCCCAAGGGTGCTGGATCAAGGATGTTCAGCCTGTACAATAAGTGAGTGCTGAATTATTCAACAGAATAAACAGAAGAATCATGCATAGGCAAAGCTGACCGTAGGCAAAGCATAGGTTCTTCATGTAGTCCTTAGTCTTAGCCATACAAGCATATGGTATAGCCCCTTTAACTATTTAATCTGCAAATAACAGAATTTGCACTCCCTTAATCATGAATATAGTGCCACTAAAATGAGCTTTCAAAGATTAACTTGCATAAGGCATGGTTTGCAGAATCAAGACACTACACAGCACTGTTAGGATCCCTGGACTCTCACCAAAGACTGTGATATGATGTGGTTAGCAGTTACCAACATGGCTGGAGTTATGTTAGCCTGGAAGTGACTACTGACCTTCCTGTTTCCTTCAATCAGTGTTTGCAACAAAGAATTGTGAGAGAAAGCAGCTTACAAGCTCTCAAGGGGTTACTTGAATTTCATCAACATGTTCTTCAATATAGCTGGATATTGTCTTTGCTGATTATTGTTTACATCTTATTCGGAGGGTCTGGCCAGAATATAACATAGTGCTCAATTCCAGCTTCAAAGATATCCTTATAATTCTTCAGAGTTCTTCAGTTGGCACACAGAGACATCTCCCAACTTCAGCTTCCACATACATTCTTTATGTGGCAATCAAATTCATGAAACACTTCTATGTCTAGCCTGCTAATATCACTCAGGCTATGTCTACACAGCATGCTTCCTGCGCAAGAAGCTTTTTGCAGAAGAGATCTTCCGCAAAAACTTCTTGCACAAGAACGTGTCCACACTGCAAAAGCGCATTGGAAAAGTGATGTGCTTGTGCACAAGAGAGCCCCCAGACTGCATGGATGCTCTCTTGCAAGAAAGCTCTGATTGCCATTAACAGAATAGCCACCAAGGCACCTGTGCATCTTCTGATAGGCTGTTTTTGCGCAAAACCCCCGTTTCCCGTCCCCCCACACCTTTTTGCATAAGAACTCTTGTGCAAAAAGGAGTTATTCCTTGTAGAAAGAGGAATAAATATATCACAAAAATGCCTCTGTTCTGTGGATTCACTGTACATTTTCTTGCACAAAAACGTGTTTGAGGTGTGGATGCTCTGCAAGTTTTTGCACAAAAACTGCAGTGTAGACATAGCCTTATTTCCTACATGGCAAATTCACTACCAAGGGAGCATTATCATTTCAATTGACTTACTACTAGGCAGCCTTACTTGGTAGAGAGAGAACACATACAGCGTTTTCAGATATGTCTTGAAATATTGGAGCAAGATACTGTAGAATTCATTTCTTGTCTTACCTATTTTAACATTCCACAGGTCCAGGAATCTGCTGAGCTCTTGCAACATTCATTGAAATCAAGACAAAATTCGGATTCTTTGGCCTTCTGAACATGAGGTATTAACATCTCCATTATTTATTGGATCATCGCTTCTTTGAAACACTGAAACTCATTCCCTGTCTAGCACAAAAAAGGATTGCTTATTTCACCATGTTTAGTATGATTCAGGAAATTATTTTAGCCCCCTCTGAGAGTTGGTTATTGCATAGATGGATATGCAACAAATTACACACACACACACTCACTAACTTTAGGTCAAATTCTCCCAGCACGGGAGCTATGTAGCCAGCAATAAAGCCATTTCTGCAAAGTATTTAAGCATGTGCTGAACTTTGAGATGAATCATCTCATTAACTTCAATGCAGCCATGAGGAAATATTGACTTCAGAGATGCTATTCACATGTTTAAAGTTAAGCACATGCTTAAATACTTTGCGAGACTGGGGCCTGCACAAACAAATTGGAACTGGCAGAAATTATGCTCTTGTGCATATCTTGTACATCACCTGAGTTGTGCTTAGCTGGTTTGAGCCGCTTCTTCCTAAACACCAAACTGCCTCAGGAATTTATATTGATGTTACAGCTTATGACAACCTCCAAATTCCCACTTCTCCCTCCCCCTGCTATCCCAAACCTCACATGCTACCTAATTCCTGTTCACATAGACTTTCATCTTCACTATACTATATAACACCACAAAAGCCATATGCTGTTACAGCTTATGACAACCTCCAAATTCCCACTTCTCCCTCCCCCTGCTATCCCAAACCTCACATGCTACCTAATTCCTGTTCACATAGACTTTCATCTTCACTATACTATATAACACCACAAAAGCCATATGCTGATCAGCTGTACACATGCACCCTCAGTGATGGCTGGGGAGGCTTTATATCATAAGCTCCCTATTCCTTTTGGCTCTCCATAGAAGGTATGCTCTATCTGATGGAAAAATAATTTGGTACAGAGCAGAAGACAAATCTTTTCTATCTTCTATGCCTTGGAAGGCTGGGGATTGCTGACCATTGCCAAATCCATGTGTCGTTGTCGAAAGAGGTTTAGCAATTTAGCATCCATGGACACCAACATGGGAATTGGAGTACAAGAGCAAGGGAGAAGAAATAAGCATTTCTAAACTGCACCATTTCTGCAGGCCAATGCAACCTTACTCACATAATGGTGATAAACGCCTGCTGTTGAAAAGGCTGGATAAACAAAATGTAATCTTAAAATCTGTTTTGCTTGACTCTGATCCAATAGAGTTGGGGAAGATGGTGCCCAGATAATAAAGGAATATATGGATTAGTCACACACTTTGTTCATGCCATGCCTCTGTTGAGCTAAACTTGCCCTTCCTGACCTGCCTTCGAGATGTGTTATCATATTTTCTCTGAGTATTATTCTGAAAAAAAAAAAAACCAACAAGACAAGCAATTCCTTTTTTATTGATTTCTTCTGTCAGGTTTCTTGATGCAGAAGTGTATTTTATGATCAAACGTCACTCTTTTTGTTTAGTAGCAAACAATAAAGGGTGCATCTTTTGTTTTTCCTTTTTTAAAAAATGTATTACATGAAACAAAGGTGCTGGGAGGGTGGCGGGATAGAAAGGATTGTTTCAAATTATTCAAAGTTCTACCTCCACACATTTCTTATTCCATCACTTTCCATCTACGATGAAATCGCTTGAACTAGTGGTTACAGTTTATTCCTGCTCAAAGCTGGAAGAGGTAGATACCAGTTCCTATGTATGACTGCTAGCTCCTAATTACCAAATCTAGTTTTATTTTATTATACATTCATAAGACAATTGAAATTGTGAGTTTCCAAACTAAGGCATTGAAATATTGTCATCGTGTACTAGTACAGTCTACACATGAATGACATCCTTACCCTAAAACCAACCAAACACTTACCCTAAACCATAGCCCAAACCTAAACCCCTCACCCTAAGTCACCTTAACCCTATCTCTAATCCTAACATGAACCTATCCATAACCCTAACTCCAAGCTGGGGAAGCTGGTGTTGGAGCGGCAAAAGGGAGGAGGGAGAGGGATTAGGACTTTAATGACATCCATGTGTAAAGTCACCATGTGTGTTTTCCCCCCAAGAGAGGCAAAATCATATATTTATACTGACTGGCAAAAATACTTTAAATTTCCATTCTATACGCAGAGGCACGTGCACACTTTGCAACATATCTCACACCACCTCAGGAATTGTGCACCTGTGCAAAGGCATGGACGAGAGGATAAGAAAGACATGGGACTTCTGGACCCACTTGGAAAGAAAAAAGCTTGGCTACAAAAAAGATGTAGCACATATGTGCAGTTATCTTTGTCTGAAGAAAGGATTTCTATTTCTCCTGGGAGAATTTCTTAGAAAAGTTATTTAAAAAGGGAAAAGAAAAAGAAAATCTACTCTTCCTTTTATAGCTGACCATCTGCATTGCATTAAGAGCAAGAGCCATTGATCTGTAGGTTACATTTATAAAGCAAAGATATTTGTATTTGAAAAAAAAAATACAGTACCCTGTGTTCAGGTCTTAAACCTGCATTTCTAGTGCCCCTGAAGTAAAGATCAGACCCAGCTTTTGAATTAGTTGGGCTTTAAGTCTGAATTCTTCAGAATATGGAACCAAACTTTCATTCAGAAAGCTCTGAAAGCCAAAGGCAGAAATGCTGTTGCATATATGCATCTGCTGAACAATGATTCTGACTATACATGACTATGAACAAGTGACGAGCTGGGTGCTTAAATAGCTGCATGAATACAGTCAAATTACCGTGATAAATATGAGGTGCAGATATAGTAGCAGCCTTACATATGGGCTCTCTGAATGAAAACTGTTCTAAAGTAGGGCTACATCTACATTGCAGGCTTCTTGCGCAAGAACTGTTTTGCTGAAGAGTTCTTGTGCAAAAGGTCTTCCACAAGAGCGCATCTACACTGCCATGTGCTTTTGCACAAGAGATGTGCTTTTGCGCAAGAGCGTCCATGGCAGTGTGGACGCTCTCTTGTGCAAGAAAGCTCTGATGGCCATTTTAGCCATAGGGCTTTCTTGCACAAGAAATTCACATTGCCTGTCTACACTGCCTTTTTACGGAAGAGCTCTTGTGCAAGAGGGCTTATTCTTCATGGGGAGAGGAATAACTCTTCCAGAAGAAGCCCTGTTTTCCGACGCTGTGCTGTAAATTTACTTGCGCAAGAACGCACATGCAGTGTAGACACCTGGCAAATTTTTGTGCAAGAACAGTCATTCTTGCGCAAGAAGCCTGCAGTGTAGACGTAGCCTAAATGTCTTCTCTTGCCTTTTTACATGGTGGGCAGTCTGGAAAATATCAGCATGCTATGGGTTAAGAGCCATTAAAAGATTATTGTAGAATTGTAAAGAAACTAGGAATTGTCATTCTGGATTAGATCAGGCCCTTGTTGCCTTAGTATCCTATTTCCAGCTTGAGTTATTTCATAGGAAGGTGTAAAACCTCCTCAATAAACAGATGTGAAATAATCTGCCCCTATGTCTCATCCTGATCTGTAATAAGGACTGGTTTAAACCACGAAGCACAAGGCTTACCAAACCTTCCAAAACTATTCTTGTCATTACTTATGACAACTCTGGATATTCTTGAACTCCAGGGGGTAGCCAAGTTAGACTGTTACAGAAAAAAGCATCAAGCAAATGGTCTGGTAGCACTTTATAGACTAACAGAACATGTAGATGATATCATGAGCTTTCGTGGGCACAGCCCACTTCTTCAACTCCATATAAATATCCAATCTCTTTTAAGATTTAGGCAAGCAACATTCTTTGGAGAGGATTTTAATACTAAGTGATGACTCTTCCTTGTGAGGGAAGAAACTCAAAGAAACAGCTTTAGCTTGAAAGAGAAGTAGCTTTAGAAAGAAATAAAATGGGTGTTTTTCAGTTTTCTATTTGAAGCTGAGCTTGCAGTCTGGAGTCAAGAGAGGATATATTCTACAGCCTTTAGTACAATTAAAAATGGCTCCAATATTATACGCTGTCATTGCTGAAGTATGAGCAAAAGTCTGGAAGGGAATTTGCCACGTACATTACCTAGCTTATGTAGCTGTTTCATGTACAGATTTGCCGGTCAGCTAGTGGCTGCGTTTTATAATGAGGAATTAGCCCACAAGGACCCAAGCAATATTCTGAACAATGTTACTGATTTTTATAGTGTGCTTTTTAATGGGACAAATATTGATGTTACCCAGACTAAGTCTTTCTTGGACTACATCCAGTTCCCTGGAGTTTTAGCAATGGACTCTATAGCTCTATTTCTTTAATTTCACAGGACAAGCTCAAGAAGCAATTGCCTCTTTAAATTACCAAAGATCTCTAGGGATGGACAGGAACATTGCAGAATTTAAAGGGGAAAAAAGGGAGGCCTTCTACTAAAAACTTTAATGTGAAATGCATTCAATCATTATTTGATTTCATTTTAAATTGCCCTTTAAAAAGAATCCTGGGGAGCAGCGCTGGAGGAACATGGGTGAAACAATCAGCAACTCGAAAGCTGAATTTTTTTTTACTTACCAGCAATTGTTGCATGGTGTAGAAAGCATTGCTCAACAGCATAACGTTGGCTGTGACTTTCCTATAATTAAGAAGCAATGTGAGCAATGAAGTGTGGGCTTAGTGCTTCTTATTCTAAATGGAAAGACATGGATTCCCTGTAACAAACATCTGGAGAAAAAAAGCTTTTGATGTCAAAAATTGAGCAGCTAATCAATATGCCATGCAAAGTGGATAGAAGTACTCTAAAACACCGCACGTCAGCACTGAGGTAAATTAAACCTTCAGGCTCTCAGTTTTCCTATCTGTAAAAAGAGTGTAAAATTCCCAACCCCAGTGGCAGTTTTTGGGGTGCACAAACAGTTGCAAAACCATTACCTCTTTTAGGCATCTGAATTTAGAATGGTAATTTATAGCTGCCATTTTTTTTTAAACCTTGCACCTCTTATCAAAAGAGCTCCAAGCCTCAGTATTAGCAGCTTTCTATCCATGCTCTGGTAAGGAAAGCTCACTGTATAATTACTCTCTAAATACCTCATAAAGTTGGGCTTGGTTTGGACATTTTTCTACTTTGAATTTTATATTTACTGCTTCATTGATTAGGCAGAAAGAAATAGAGATGACCGTTTTTATAGTGTTTTCTTTTTAAAAAAACATATAGAAGGAAAGACGTGAAATGTTTTCCCTGGTTTCTTCATCACAAGTTTAATACAATCCATTTTCCACCTAGACTAAGACTCAGCATGCCAAAGAATTCCCAGCATAGGTACTTTGTTGGTTCTTCTGTTTAATTCTAGATTTTAAGAATGCTTTCATCGTTTAAAAAATATGATGCTTTTTTCAAGAGCAAAGGCCTTTTCTTTCTGTGTCTCCACCTGGGTCCAACTAGAAAGTAGTAGTTCTGCAAAAAATGGTCTGAGATTAGCTCAATTTCACTGACTTCAAGAATTAAGCTTGATGTTCTTGTGCTCTGGATAATGTGGCGGGAGTGGGATGAAGTAGGGAAGATTGATGGAATTAATTTGCATAACAGGGCAGGTGAAATCATCATGTGCCTCCTACAGTTCATACATACCAAATCCTCTCTTATTTTGGATGTGCCTTTTTAAGGTACAATGGCTTCCTTATTGAATTCATTTGGGGTAGATAAATTACCATATAAACCTCACGCACACAGAACCCTAGTCCTTCGGCTCCCAAAATCGAAGCCTCCCTTTGGTACTAGTCCCATGTGTGGTCTGTGGTCCATGCAGATTGCTCTGTGCATCATACAATTGGTTTGATTTATAATCCAGTCATGGATTATTATCTAGGCCCAAAAGCATTTTTCTAGGGTGGGGCATTACGCCAATTAGGAAACCGGGGGGGGGGGGAATAGCCACTGTGAGCACCATGGCAAAGTGTGGGGGTGGGGTGGGGGGACAGTTCTATAGGGGGCGGGGCTACTGGAAGAAGGGGCGGGGGCAAGGGCAGTCAGCCATTAGCACCACTCAGCAACATGACCTTCCCTGCACTCCTCAGAGCCCTGTGGAATGCTCGGCACAGCACTCCCATACTCCAGCAGCCATTCAAAGGGGCCCTGGCCCTGGGCCAATTGCCCCTTTTGTCCCCCCCAATCAGCAGGCCTGAAGAAGACCTACTGACTTCAATGGAGCATCATAGAGACACCCAAGTAGCCAAATCTCATGAGCTTAGCCCCATCCCCCAAACTCATGAGATTGGCTTAAAAATCACAGTATCTATTCTTTGCCTTATTGTAGCACCTAGATGTCCCAGTCGTTGTCCAAGACCCCCATTTTGTCAGACACTGTATGAAGCTCTGCCCTAAAGAGCTTATCAATCGATCCAAACATTGGTTGGTATTCTGCACTGGCTTTTCTTCTGGCTAATAATCAAAACAGGATCCATTTGTGGGTTTGGATTCCTCTCTAATAGTTTTGTGCTTCTGAACCCTTTTTGCACATATTGGCATGGATGGATGGATGATGGCTCTATTGGCTTTGCAGTCTCTTGTCTGCTCTCTTTTCCTTGCTCTATGAATATGGTCTTTGCTAGCATTCAAAAGATAAGTCTTCCCGAGGAAGGGGCGTTTCCTCCTCTTGTATTGTGTAACATCAAGCAGCCTGACAGCATTCAATAGCCCCTAAATTCTAGAACATCAATCACATACTTTAACTTTTCATCTTAAGTAAATGATGCAAAGCTACTGAAGAAGGATGGCATTCGATATCAGTGCCAACTGCAGAGACAAGAGGGAAGGAAAAATGAGTGATGTCTCCAGAATTAACTGCACACGCATCGCCTTCCAAAACAGCTGCTCTGGTGCATCCTCCTTCGGAGCGAATGCCCAAACCACAAAGTAAAACTTCAGATCTGCACATTCTCAAAGCTTTGGGGTTTTTAGATCAGCGAGAGCTGTTGTGGGGCTTCCCAGGAAAACTCAAAACTGGTGAGATCCCTACTTTTCTGCTCCGCCAAGTCACACAGCCTGGCATATCATAGATATCACAACAGTAACCTGGAAGTGAATTCTTATCAACTGCTGCAGATATGCCACCCCAGCCTTTGGAGGCGAACTCCTCTCATGCTCTCTTCTCCTTAGCTGCAGATTGCTAGCAAGTTGTGTTGTCACTGTACCGATGCCTGTGGGACATTTTCAAAACAATTTCAAGTTAATCTAGAAGCTAATTGACCTCCCCGCAAACCAAATTATTATTTGGAGGCCATTACGATCCAAATCGCCATCAACTGGCAAATGGAGGGTTCAATCTCTTGAACATTTTTTTTTAAATTAAAAACAAGACAAATGCAAAGTGAGGTTAATGCACTACATATAAGAGGAAATAGAAATAAGATTAGAAGTGATGTATATGCCAAGAGGCCTTCTGCAGGCAGTGGAAACAAACGAACAAGGTTAACATGTTTGATTTTTTTGCCCCCCTGAAGAGGCAGGAAGAAGTCCTCATAGCAGCAAGGTCAATTCTAATCTTATTTATTTATTTCTCACAGAAAATTTCATTGCCTTCCTCCCCATTTTTAAATTTCACAGACGGAACGGTTTTGTTGAAGCAGAAAATAATTTTGTTTCCAGAATCTTCTGCCTTTCAGATTCAGTTAAATATCATTTTCAATAATTAATATGAGACAGAGAGAGGAGCAATGACACCTTTTAAACAATAGCCACTTGTAGTAAACTGGTTAAGGAAACACAACCTTCTCTTGCTTTGAATAGCTGCCACTTTGCTCACGCAGACATTAACATGTTGTACACAAAAAATCATGTAATTATCAAGCACTTTCTCTATTTCTGTTTTCATTATCATTGATTGCCAGAAATTACTGGGCAAATAGAAGCTTTCTGCTTTATAATCAACCTATTTCTCCTCCAGCTGATACCCCTGGCCTCTGGATTATAGCTTGTCTGGAGTTTATTTGGGCAGGAGATGGGGTAAAGGAAGACAAAAGGTAGCATGTGAGAGGTATTAGACAGTTTTTGAGTTACCAGTATTGCCAGCTCTCAGGATTATATCATAAGAACATAAGAACAGCCATACTGGGTTAGACCATAGGTCCATCTAGCTTAGTGTCCTGTCTTCCAATAGTAGCCAATGGCAGATGTCCCAGAGGGAGTGAACAGAGAAGGGAATCTTCAAGCAATTCCTCTCTCATCACCCATTCCCGGCCTCTGATAGAGGCTAGGGACACCATTCCTAACCATCCTTGCTATAGCCATTAATGAACCTAACCTCCATGAATTTATCTAGTTCTTTCTTGAACCCTGTTAAAGTCCTGGTCTTCACAACCTCCTCTGGCAAGGAGTTCCACAGGCTGACTGTGCGCTGTGTGAAAAAAAGCCTTCCTTTTGTTTGCTTTAAACTTGCTACCAATTAATTTCATTCCATGAGGTAACCACATCTGTACACAGTATTAAGATGTGGACATAGAATGATTGTATATAGAGGCAATACAGTGTTCTCTGTCCTATTCTCTATCCCTTTTTTAACGATTCCCAACATTCTGTTTGTTTTTTTGTCTGCTGCTGCACATTGATAGTTTTCAGAGAACTATCCACAAGGACTCCAAGATCTCTCTCTTGAGTGGTTATAGCTAAATTAGTCCCCATCATATTGTATGTACAGTTGGGATTATTTTTTCAAATGTGCATTATTTTACATTTACCAACATTTAATTTCATTTGCCATTTTGTTGCCCAATCCCTTAGTTTGATGAGATCTGTTTGAAGGTCTTCACAGTCTGCTTTGGTTTTAATTACCTTGAGGAGTTTAGTATCATCTGAAAATTTTGCCACCTCACTGTACCCCTTTCTCCAGATCATTTATAAATAGGTTGAATAGGATGGGTCCCAGGACAGACCCTTGGGGGACCCCACTAGTTACCTCTCTCCATTCTCAAAACTTACTATTTATTCCTACCCTTTAGTTCTTGATTTTTAACCAGTTATCAGTCCATGAGAAGACCTTCCCTCTTATCCCATGACAACTAACTTTCTTTAAGAGCCTTTGGTGAGGGACTTCGTCAAAGTCTTTCTGGAAATCTAAATACACTATATCCACTGGATTCCCCGATCCACATGTTAGTTGATGCCCCCAAAGAACTGTAGTAGATTAGTAAGGCATGATATCCCTTTACAGAAATCTGTCACCACAGGCCTGCCCCACCTGACACAACTGCAGGTTCTTGCTGAACTGTGCTAAGATCAAGTGCAAATGTACTTTCACGCCTCGTTTACAGGTTCTCTGCTCATGGAAAAGGGGCACTTTCTTACCCAACACGTCTCTCTCCTGTGCCAGTCACAGCTGCTCATTCCACAGTTTTGTTCCCAATATTCTTCCCAAGAACATGTTGCAGACTATTTTGTCTCGTGTGCCATGAACAATGTTGGCCAGGAAAGTTCTCAGTCGCAATTATAAAAGATCTCTTCAGGCCTTCTCCTATTCAAGACACAACAGTTTCTAACCATTAGAGGAGTGAAGTTCTGGGAACAGCCTTCCAGGCGAAGTAGTGGGGGCAAAAGACCTTTCTGGCTTCAAGATTAAGCTAGATGGATTTATGAAGGGGATGGTTTGATGGGATAGCATGATCCTGGCAACTAATTAACCTTTTACTATCAGTGGTAAATAGGCCAACGGTGGGATGATAGGAGTTACTATGGAGAATTTTTTCCTGAGTGTCTGGCTGGTGAGTCTTGCCCACATGCTCAGGGTTCAGTTGATCGCCATATTTTGGGTCAGGAAGGAATTTTCCTCCGTGGTAGACCTGGCTGAGGCCCTGGAGGTTTTTCGCCTTCCTCTGTAGCATGGGGCACGGGTCACTTGCTGGAGGATTCTCTGCATCTTGGGGTCTTTAAACCATCATTTGAGGACTTCAATATCTGAGATATAGGTGAGAGGATTATTACAGGAGTGAGTGGGTGAGATTCTGTGGCTTGCATTGTGCAGGGGATCAAACTAAATGTTCATAATGGTCCCTTCTGACCTTAAAGTCTATGAGTTTATGAGGACAAAAATTGGGAGGAATCCTGGCGTCTGAGTGGCTTACCAGGCCCCACTGAACTGCAGTTGTTTGGGAATTAAATGAATGCAAGAAAGGAGAAAGTGATTATTTTCTGGTCTTGCTCACGTATCTCACCCTTCAGAGTGGGCAAAATGATTTGTTTTAAAAACAGAGAAAAAAAAAAGAAATATTATCTCAGGCTGAGACTTTGCATTTTAAGTTTTAGCCTGGAGCAAATTATTAAGGCTGAGTTACTGTGTAAGTCCCTGGAAATAAGGGCTTATAGTGAAAACACTGACAGATCCATAGCCATCACCATGCAAATACAGCAGATAAAAATATGTATAAATGATAATGTGATTTAATAGCTTAAAGAGTTCTTAAAGGAGGAAAAATGTCTGCTTTATTTTAACAGTGCAAAATGTCAGAGCAGAACCCTGTGGATGTAGCAGAGTCTGGCTCTATACTTCTTGGAGATTATTTGACAAGAACAATTTCAATGTTCTATTTAATGCGCTTACGACAAATTTAAGTGATGAATTGATGCCTGAGACACCATGTGGCTAGAATTAGAAGAACAAATTCCCTTGTTATGGGAGCAACTAGAGGCCACTTCACTGCTGATAGGCATACTAAAAGTTAGGTAAAGGAAATCTAAAAAGAATATTATGTCAGTGGCAAAGAAAATGGAAACCGTATATTTATTAAGCTTTAATATCACCCAAGTTGTATTTGAAGTACCTCCCAGACAGTAACTCTTTAAAGTCACTAGGAACAAGGAAAGGATCAGAGCCTTTTTGGAAAAGTTGCTCTGCTGAAAAAAGCAAACATTACTGTACAATTTCCGATGTCACTTGTAGTCAAATGTGCTATTATTCTGTGAGCTTCTCTAATGGGGAATGGAACCGAGCAAGCCAGTAAGTCAAAATGAGCCTTCTCTTAATAAAGTGGAATGCAGCCAGACATCACTCAGACTGATCTAGGAAACCTAAGATTATCTCTCTTTTCATACTCGGTAAATAGCTACTCACTCATCACAATCTGTACTCCAGGGGTTTGGCTCTTGCCAACCTTTCATACATGTAATTTCAATGGGAGAGAGGCACATATAAGGGACTGAAGATTGGTCCACATTTGAGAGCCCTAGTGAACGTTCTTAGAGCACAATAATAATTAATGGAAAAAAGTCATGTTCAAGGAGCATATTTGAAATGAAGGCAGCCTGAAATAAGCCAGCGTCCAAAGATTTTCTCTGCCAACACTTTTTAACTAAGGCTGCCAATTTCTCAGTTGCACAGAAAGTGTCATGACCCCCTTGGTGGATTGAGATGGGAGACAAACTTCAGACCTCTCCATTCCCCACGATGGGCTTGAGCTAAAGAACGGCATGTATTTGATGGGAACAGTAGGACTCTGATTGCTCAGACAGACCAGCCATGAGATGGGGGATTAAAAAAATCTGTATCCATGCTCACCTGCATTACAAAAGGATGAGAATCTGAACAAGTTCCGCAGGCTATTTTCCCTTAAAAGCATCTCAAAATGTAGTCTGAAAGAAAGAAGGGGCCAATGATCTAAACCAGATCCTCCCTACACTGCTGTATGTACACTGCTGAAGGTTACAGTGTGTCTGCCCTCAAGTTTTTCCCTCAGTGTATACACCATTGTGAGCCGCAACACTGAAACAAGCATGTGAAACAAGGTAAGATTCAGGCTAACCTGTGGATTCCCTGGGATTTAGAAGTTCTTATATAATAGGACTGGATTCAGCATAGATTCAGCCTACCTGCTATTAAGCATAAATCATACGGGGGGAGAAATTTGGGTAAATGTGTTGCATTTCCTCTCCCGCACTACCTTAGTCCACAGGGGAAGAGAGAAACATTCCATACTTCCTAAAAAGTGGATGATGTTGGTTTGAATAGGAACAGAAGAGGCAGCATCAGTTAGCAGTATTTAGCACATCCCTGCAACAGTCTCAAATCATGTGGTGACAGAGTAACTCCAGCTAGAAACCAGAGCTGCTTCACCCAGTGCACCATTCCAAGCAATGGCATCAGAAACAAAAGTGCCTGCTGTCTGTGACAGGGAATCCATCTGGGGCACAATGGAAATCAGACTGGCCAACCTATATAATTCTCACTTCCACTTTGGTCAGTTTGGCCCAAGAAATCTAGAGAGGGGAAGACTTACCTATTGCCTAATTGCCCCTGTAATGTATATTTAATAGTCTAAGTCTTCCCTTCACTATCCAAAACTATTGGGCTTTCACCAATTCCTGTGGATTCCACCAGTGCCCAGGGCAAAACATCTGCTTTTCTCCTCACTTTTCCATTCTTCATACAAATCCAGGACTCCTCATTATAAACCTTTTTTCTTAGGCGCAGTATAGAGATGCCAAGAACCCCAAAATGTTTTGTTTAAACTGGCTCTGTAAACTCTCCACTCTATTTTTCACCAGCTGCTCTTTGTAGATAGTAGGTATTTGTATTCTTGGTTTTCCCTTTTTTGCATAACTTATCCCAAGTTTTGCTGTTGAACACCTCAGGATATATACTTAAGACTGAAAGAGAAAAGAGATCTCTACAGCTCTTATTGTTTCCACTTGTCCTAAGAGCAAACAACGAAATTTCCCCCTTTTTTAGGCCATCTCCTTTGCGATAGGGTGGGGAAAGTAACAAAAAAAAATCCTGTCTCAAATTATTACTTTGTTCTTCATGAAGAACAGCCTTCACTCTACAGACAGGAAGCAACAGTGCTTTATTACACAGTGATTAAAGATACCCTTGGGTTACCTTAATATCACACAGTATCCTCAGGTCTGAAATTACTCCCACCAGAGAATGGTGTTGTGCACCCTTCAGGAACAACGCATTAGGGAGATTAGACTGGTAACTGATAAACACTTAAGTGTGGAGCTGAGCAAGCAATGACTTAGCTCAGAAACGTCCATCCTGTTTCCTGTCGACTATCTGAAAGTTCTTATTCCACACTAGGATGAAACAGAAACCTTTCAAAATTTGGCATGAAAATTAAAACCAAACAACCACCCTTCCTCCCCCTCCCAAATAGGCTAGTGGTTAGGAAAGTCTGCTAGGATGTGGGAGACCCAGATTCAAGGCCCTATAACATCCACATTCTAGGGGACTGTCCTACTACCTGGGCTATAGAGTCAGTCTCTCTCTAGTCCAGCAAACCTTTAATTATGGAACAGTTCCAACAGGAGAGCTGAAGAGAAACCCACTCCCAGAAATGGCTTGTGGTGAGGTCTGTCACATGGGTTGGGGAGACAAAAGTTCAAATCCCCTACTCTGAATCAAGCAGTCTCTCACACATCGTGGATCTCAGAAACCTTTCCCAATGAAAGCTTAATGAAACTGAGGCTATGTCTTTTTCCTCTTTTCTTCCAAAAGAGACTTTTCCGACATTTGGCCTGACAGGGATTGCTTGATAGCCTGATACATCCCTATAAAAAATTTCCTGTATTTGCCCCACCCCTCAATTCCTAGTTCTGTCAGTGTGGTCTTGGACGATGTTCCCTCTAATCTTTTCCATCAATCTGCTGAGTATTTTTATGGGCACCGAGGCATGTGTGGATGTGTACCACCAGTAAAAACAAAACAGCTATGCACACTTTGCTAATCAGTTGAGAGGCATCTGAATCTCTCCTGAGCAGCCACACAAGCTCACAGCTTACAGGGAACATGGGTGTTGGATATTTTTTTAATCACCATATGATTCATTTTGCCCATTTGTAAAATGGAGACATTCCTTTGTACCTCTTGTACAACCTGTGTGCAGTTGCAAGAACACACGTGCACTCAAAGTTAGATGGAGGACCTCTCCAAAATACATACATAATATTGCATGCACAAATTAGGAGTGGACCTATCAGCAGAATTTATTTCTGAAAATCAGGCCCTCTGAGTTGAAAATTGAATATGATGATGAAATGCTGTTCGGTTAGTGTGTATGATATAGAGTGCCTATCTTTGGAGCTTCTCTAATGTTCATGTATTCATAAATGAATGGTTGTTAGATGTGGGTGAAGTGAGTTGTATATACATCACTAAAGACAGATATTATTCCTTTTAAAATATGAAAAGTCCTCATTCCCATATGAAACTCTGTGATGTGTTTTATGGGAAATGCCTGAATTCAGAGATATCAAAGGTTGTCTTGTTAAATTAACTCTTACATAATTCAGGGATTAAGCCAAATAGATAAGGACTTCTTGAAGATCTGTATTGCTCTGAGAGTTGGTGGCCTGACCCATTTTCCTTCATAAAGTAGTAAAAGACAGATCTATGGGAATATACACCCCATTTTCAAGTTGGCTTATGCTGTTTGTTTTCAGCTACGGATGATCACTGATTGCACTGTTAAGTAATGAAACCAGATCCCAAATTCAAGCCAGAATTCAGCTCCTACGTGCCAGATGAGTTCCCATATAAGTGCCACAGAAAATATCAGAAGAATAAGGAGAAGGGGATCCATTGCAGAGAATGTCTCTACTGTAATGAACCAAAATGAACCAGCACTTTTCTCTGAACTCAATAAGGCAGCATGGATGTTATGGAAAGGAGACTTTGGCTGTTTTCTTTCCAGCTCGTGTTTTCCTTTGTTTCTGCCTTTGTTGTCTTTGAGTTCCTCCAGCACATGTACATTGTTAGGCCCAAATCTTGGCTTGCTTTGAAGTCAATAGTTCTCTCATAAGTAAGGCAATTAGGATTTGCCTTTATTTTAAAAGTCTCTCTTCCCATGCATTTGTTAAATCATACAGTGGTAGTCTCTTTTCCTGGAAGGAGCCAATTAATCCATGGCATATTCCAAGAGGAGTCCTTGTGTGGTTGCCTGCAAAATATTGGTTGTTTGCAATTATTTGGACATGGCAAGTAGCCAAAGGATTGCTCACAAACATATGGTTACTTAGTTCCACTAATCAAGCCCTAACACAGCCTATTTGCTACATTCCTTTACAACTGTAACAAGCTTTAGAAAGAAAAACGACCCCAAATGCACCAAACAATTAATGCGAATGGCCAAAAAGCAGTGTTCAGGCACAAAAAAATCACTGACTGATTGAAAAACCCTCCTTCACTTTCACTCAGCAAATCCCCCAAGATCAACTCAAGCTTAATCTGCTATAGCATGTTTGACTCCTTTGTTTAACCAAATCTAAAACGACATCTTTCAGTGTGACATGTCAGCTGAAAAATTGGAACTACTGCTTGGAGAAAGCTGCAATGTGGGCTTTATTTTGAAGGCCGAGAGAGAGAAAGAGAGTGCAGGTGAAAGCAATAGGACACACAGTGAACTCAATGTAATGTGACTGATTATTTGCCCTTATGCTAATTCTGGTGTGTCAACCTCACTTCACAGACCCTCAAGGCTGTGATTTTTCAGAAAGGGAAGATGGTCTTTACTGAGCTATCTAGTTATTGAGGGGGCCGGACTTTAATGACTCAATGGGCCTGGTAGTGGAACCCAGTTCATGGGGTTTTCATTGAGTAATAGGTTCCCCTCTGGGGAACTTTGTCTAAAGAACTATCTGAGATGTAATAAAGAAGACTCAGTTGAAACTCATGGAAAAACATTCTTTTAAAAGGTGGGGAGCGTAGCCTTAAAGTCTAACCTTACCTGCAAACTAATATAGTCTTGATAAACTTTTCACTGTTTTTCATTCTATCTAGCAGAAACGTAAGGCCTACAGAAAATGTATCCAGTAAGAAGTTAGCTTCAGCAATAGAGTAAGATTATAAGAAAGATGTAGGAGAGATAAGATAGAAGATTTTCCTTTCTTTGTTGAAATATGGTATTCTAGAGTTAAATCATCAACAGATAGAGAAGAATATATGTAGTGGTATTCATAAGAATGGCCATATTGGGTTACACCAAAGGTCCATCTAGTTCAGTGTCCTGTCCGACGACAGTGGCCAATACCAGATGCCCCAGAGAGAGGGATCATAACAGGTAATCCTCACGTGATACCTCCCCTGTCACCCACTTCCAGAGAAACAGAGGCTAGGGACACTATTCCTACTCATCCTGGCTAATAGATTCATGGAGGTTAGGTCCATCAATGGCTATCTAGCTCTTTTTTGAACTCTGTTAAAAGTTCTAGCCTTCACAACTTCCTCTGGCAAGGAGGTCCACAGGTTGACTATGCACTGAGTGAAGAAAAACTTATTTGTTTGTTTGTTTTTAACCTGCTGCCTATTAATTTCATTTGGTGACCCCTAGTTCTTATATTGTGGGAATAAGTAAATAACTTTCCTTTTTCACTTTTTCCACACTAGTCATGCTTTATAGATTTCTATCATATCCCCCCCTTAGTCTCCTCTTTTCTAAACTGAAATGTCCAAGTCTTTTTAATCTCTCTTCATATGGGACTCATTCCAAACCCCTGATTATTTTTGTTGCCCTTTTCTGAACCTTTTCAAAGGTTCTGGATCTAGCTCTTTGGGCTGGGACAGGTGATCCACAAAAGCCATCATGTGGACGTACAAGACAGCATGCAAATATTCTGTGTCCTGAAAATAGAATGATCAGACATGGCATCTCGTGCCAATCTCACAGGTGTGGTGTTATGTCATAATTGTCTGAGTTAAAGATCACTGAGGCCCAAGATATACCCTAACTTGAAGGGGCAAACATCCTGCTTTCCTAGAAAGCAGGAACGGAGCACGACTTGTGGTATTTCTTCGAATGTTAATCAAAAACACCTCTCTTCAGGAGGACACAATGTGAGAACTCAAGCATATTCAAAGGGGTGCCTTAATATAATACTCCAGCCAGACATGAGCACCCACAACTATCTTAGGGTGCAGAAATCTGTTTATGGCTTTGAGGGTTGGATCCTAAATGCCTTCAAACAGGCCTATAAACGCATACAACCAGGGGTGCAAGGCATGTTTGCAATCTTCATTCTCATCTCTTCTTTACTTACTTTCTAAACTTTCATTATAAGTACTACTTAAGTCTTTAGTTTCTTATGCTATCCTAATCTCTCCCCTCTCACTGAGATACCTGCTATACAAACAAAACAGGCTGTAACAATCCTGTCACTCCTCAAGGTCTTCAGGAAGCTGTGACTATGGTGTTCTATTAGTTAGTTGCAATTGTATACTTAGGCTATATCCATGTTACCACCTGGCGTTATTAAAACTTTTTATCTAATTGTTGCCTGTAATATGTTAATATATTTACTTGCATTACCTGTTGCCGCAAAAGTAGTCATTAGTTTGTACCAGACATACCGTTAGTATGGATTTTGTGGCTTCCTAATCTGCCTCTCAGACACAAAGACCATCATCAATCTTTAACTTTGTGACCACAGGTGGGGGATGACCTAGGAAAATTTCTAGTCAGATTTGGCAAGCTTTAAACCTAAACTATATTCTGAAATTCCCAGTCAGCAGGAGAAGGAAAAAAAAAAGATGAAAGACCAAAGTTGAGATAATCTCAGATAGGTCTCTGAACACTTGTACACATATGTGAAGTGAATCACTAGACTTATTATATTTCTTCCATCACCTCTTCCAGGAATGTGCCACCACCTAAGGATACTCTGTGATTGACTGTTACCTTTCTCAGCTTCTCTGCCATACTCTAGACAATGACTATAAAACAGCTATAGACCCAACAGGATCCCCTTCCTTTGTCTTTGCTCCCCATGGCTGACCTGTCTTTGGAAAGCATATACTCTCCTTTCATCTGGAAGAATCCAGTATTCCCCAAAGATAGTTCGGTCTTAGTAGGACAGAAAAGTAGTGTCTGCCTATATCGAAGTAGCATTATCATGTGGCCCAGATAACAAAGCCTTTATCTGGTGTTCATTACATAAATCTCCAGTTGCTATCAATATCTCTTTGAGTAAGGACTTCAGCCCTTTATGTGGAGTAATATTTAGCCTCAGCAGTGTGATTTCAGATTAGAGAGTAGGATTCTTACCTGGGCAGTTCCTTGCTTGTGTCTGTTTGAAGAGGGTTTGAAACCTGGGATATTGTATACATCGTAGCAAATTCTACTTTTTGTGTGTGCACAAACCTTGATATTAATGGATGAGGGCAGAGAAGAATGTTTAAATTATACTCCAAAGAAGACTAAATTCCATTGATGGGAGATAGTGAATTACACTAATATACCAATCAATGTCCTGATGAGATAATATGAGTTATACAGTGAAAGTTTTCTTATCCAGCACTATTAACTGGAAAACTTCGTTAACCAGCATTCCCCCAGCCACAATTCTGCTGCAGCTTTAGGCACACATGACTAACTCCCCACTGTTCAGCTGGCTATTGTGAGGCTTCTGACTGCTGGCACTTCTGGCAGATAGCAGCAGCAGGTGCCTCCTTCTCCCTCAGCCTGCCTCAAGCTGCCAGGAGCCAGATCTGCCTGTAGGGCAGGGGTGGGAAATAATTTTTGATGAGGGGGAGGAGGACTCCAAGAATTTGTAAAGTGGTCAAGGGCCACAATCTTCCATGATGTTAATGGAGGAGGTACAGAGTCTGGGATGGAGATTAGGTGCAGAAGACAGCTTGGGGTAAGGGAGGGTGTTTGGGTGCAGGAGGTAGTTGTGATCTGGGGCACTGGATTGGGCTTTAAGGGGTCAGATTATGACCTAGGGCAGGGAATTGGGGTATGGGAGGGGGATGCAGGGTTTGGGGGTTATTAGATAGGACAGGAGTGGACTGTGATCTGGGGCAGGGAATTGGGGTACCGGATCTGGGAGGGGAATATGGGTGCAGGAGGGAGCAGAGGATTTGGGTAGGTAGAGTAGGGGGGCAGGAGTTAGGGGCAGAGGGTTGGGGAAGGGAGGGGTGAGGGTGTCAGAGGCAAAGCTCTGGCCTGGCATCTTACCCATTCCTGAATTAGCCTCCCTGGCTGCTCCACCACTGCATAGGCTGCAGCCATGTGCTCTGTGTATAAGTGATCCTCTTGTGCTTCATGGCTGCCTGTTATTCAAACAGGCCGCTTCCACTGACCAGCTTCTTGCCAGAAGCTGGCCAATGGAATTGTGCCGGGAGTGGGAGCAGTTCCTAAAGCTTTCCCCTTCCCCTCCAGGCTATGTTTTTAAAGTGAAGTCACCCACAGCTGCATTTCTGAGCGGCGTGTGGGTGGGGCAAGGCAAGTGGGGAGCTTGCCTGGGGCTTCCTAGAGCATCTGTGGGCTGGATCCAGTGTCTTGGCAGGCCAGATTTGGCCTGCGAGCCATATTTTGCCCAGACCTGCTGTAGGGGGTAGGGACAGAGCAATAAGCTTTTTTTTATGTCACATTCAGCCCCCAATCCACACGAGTGCCTTCTAACAAAGCTTTCACTATACTAAGAAATAGCGTGTATTTAATAATCCATTGATTAATGTCTTCATAATATTACCCTTAATGAGTAGATCAGTAATATGATTAGTTATTCTGATCAAGCCACGTCAATGTGTTATATCAGCATAGTGTCTGAATCTGGTTCAATGTAGATAAACATTTAAGAAGCAAGGATAAGGAGAAAGGTAATGAAATATTCTGCATATTTACAGTAGTGAATGGTCAAAATTTAATGTCTCAATTTAAGTCTTTGGTCTTTTGGAATATACTAATAGTTATTACCAAATAATGGCCAAATAATTCACTTTTTAAAGTGTGTGGATTTTTTTTAGAGGAACTAAAACAGCATGCAAAATTGGCAAGCATACCATTCTAATGAAAAAAACATCTGAACTGGTTTGGAACCAAATTATATAAAGGATTCAGTCCTTGGCTATGAATATACACACAGAGCTTCAGCATGAATAGATTTTTTTTCTAAGTAATAAAAGCGCTTCCGAAAAAGTTTACTATATATGAGACTCACTGACACCCCCTTATCTATAGTAGCACAAATGGTGTTAGTTAATTGTACTAGAGGATATGCTGTAATTTTTGAATTTGCATATACAGTAGGCTCATTAATACTGATTGCTAATTTTCATTTATCAGGCAGCCCCTGAACAAATTCCGTGTCTTCTTGAAATAGGAAAATGAAAGCCAAACAAGAAAGGGTAGGAAGGGTATCAAGCTTTCAACCCTGAGCTAGGACTGATACTGCTTTAGCAGGTGCTAGGTCTTTAGAAGTATGCAGGTAAATGGTACTGAGGGAGTATATCGCACTGAATGGACTTGATGTAGGCAGCTTCTGTAATTATGTAAGAGATGTGTGCCAAAGCCCTTGCACATCCTCAGGAAAGCATGAATTATTATCACAGGAAAACAGACAATTTCTGTCATTGGATCCACCAGTAATGTTGGTGAGATCAGGCCCTGTTTGTAGATAGTATGGCAGGGAGCACAGTGCATATGCTACACATATTGGAGAGGATTAATTTAATTGGCCATAAACCTGGAAAATGACTGCAGTTCTTTGAATGCAGAGGAAGATACTAGAGCAAAAGCAGACAGGGTCTGTGGCCTTTCTAATTATTCTAAAAGTATCTGTTTGTTCACACTCTGTAAACCCAGTTGAAACCTAGATTTGAAGTCCAAATTCTCCTTTGATGAACTCATTTTTACAACCAGCTAAGCCTAATTTGGATCCTACTGCTGAGCCCTCTGCTAATCAATCCACTGAGTATTTTCCTCCCCTTTTAAAATGTTATTAGCAATGGGTTTGTTTAGTTTGGAGAAGAGAAGACTGAGAGGAGACATGATAACAATTTTCAAGTACATAAAAGGTTGTTACAAGGGCTATGTCTAGACTGCAAGCCTCTTTCGAAAGAGAGCATCTAGACTGCATGTTGAACTTTCGAAAAAGCGGCTTGCTTTTTCGAAAGAAAGCATCCAGTGAGTCTGGATGCTCTCTTTCGAAGAAGCCCTATTTACATTGAAGAACGCCTTCTTTCGAAAGAGGAACTTTCGAAAGAAGGCGTTCTTCCTCGTGAAATGAGGTTTACCGCCATCGAAAGAAAAGCCGCGTTCTTTCGATTTAATTTCGAAAGAACGCGGCTTGAGTCTGGACGCAGGGGAAGTTTTTTCGGAAAAAGGCTACTTTTCCCGAAAAAACCCCTGAGTCTGGACACAGCCAAGGAGAAAAATTGTTCTCCTTCACCTCCACTGATAAGACAAGAAGCAATGGGCTTAAATTGCAGCAAGGGAGGTTTAGGTGGGACCTTAGGAAAAAAAACTTCCCATCAGGGTGGTTAAGCACTGGAATAAATTGTCTGGGGAAACTGTGGCATCTTCATTATTGGAGATTTTTAAGAGCAGGTTAGACAAGCACCCAAGCCCCTTGCTGGTGGGGGAAAGGGGCAATTGTCCCAGGGCCCAATGACTCAAAAGGGCTCCCTTGCTACTGCGGCAGTGGTGGCAAACTGAGCCCCAGATGCTTTAAATCATCACTGGAGCCCTGGGAGGCATGGTCCAGGCAGTGCTAAGGGGTGGGGAAAGGTGGGGGTTGGGGTGTTGTGCAGTCCAGTGGTGCTAAGGAGGTACCACCCTTTCCACCCAAGGCCCCATCCCTTCCAGGAGCACAGAGTCAGAGATCCACACACACTTTGCCCAGGAGCCCGGCAAGTCTGTCAGCCCCTCTGAAAACAGTCAGGAATCTTCTACTTTGTCCTGCCACGAGTGCAGGAAACCACACTAGATGACTTCTCCAAGTCCCTTCCAGTCCTGCAATTTATAATTGTGGAAGTTCTGCCACTCTTATAAGCACCAATTAGGCTCCTATCTGCCTGTATGTTTTGTCAGATATATAAAGCAACAGAAAGCAATCCATGTGGCAGTAATATATCCTTGTCATGAGGAAAAACGTGTATATCCAAAGTTGAACTGCTAGAAGACATAATAAATACACTATTAAATGCAAAATATTTGCAAAGGTGATGTGATGGTTGCAAATTTTATTAACCACAAGAAATCAGGAGTGGCAAAAGTTAATATTCCACCAGTAATGGTAACCATGGCTATTGTTTAGTTATGACATGGAGACGTTTAGTAAGAAAAACAGAAGAAAAACAGTAGAATATATGATATATTCAATAATGTAGCAACAGGGCTTCATTGAACAACACAACAAAGCTCTGAAGAATTCATTCAGAGGGCCCAAAATCAACAGTGGCACAGACAGTATTGCTAGTACCAAGCATTCAAAAATTATGAATCAGGCCTAAACATTTCATTAGATTGGTAAGAATATTTTGGGTTCCTTAGGTGTCCAGGGTTTTGAGCATAGAGGCTGGGGGAGTACATTCAAGTTACATTTCCCAGCTTTTCTTTGATGCCACAAGAGTTGCAATTTATTGTTCCAAATGAAAACTGGTGTTTTTGTACAAATAACTCCAGTTGCAGAGAAAATAATATCAGGAAACTTCCAGTAAAAATTGAGAGAGTTGGCAGGACAGGGGGCAGCAATGGCCAGTAGCAGTGACCTGTTTTATATTTTAACCTAAAGCTGCAAGAATGAAGAGGTTCTGATAACATTTCTTTTGCCAAATCACACCTGAGTATTTGATGCTGTTTGAAGCGACCGTAACTTTCCAATGCACTTTGGTTCTGCTTGTTATAACTAGTTCTCCCCCTTGTGATGCATCTCCTTCCTCACAGATCTGTATCGAAGCCAATCCCCTTCATCAGAACATCTTGATTCTTGTTTGGACCATAAGTGCACCTGCTCTTCGTTCTCATGCAGCATTACTGGAGAAAACCATATGCAAGTTTGCTTTTTTGGTGGCAGAGGTTTGCCAATATATGTTTCTTTACTAATTAGCAATTACTAGTGTCTTTATAAACACATTTCTGTTGACTTCAACATTTAACATTCATAACATGGATGCAGTGCCAAATATATACAGCACTTTATTGAATGCCAAGCTATAAAACATCATTTACTAACATTTCATTGCTTTTATGCTAACTTGAAAATTCAATCGAAGGGTTTTTTGCACCTTAAAAGGCACGATTAGTTTAAATTTCTGGAAGTGTTTTTTTCATTATTGATATTTAAATTAAGTTCTCTTGAGATGGAGGAAAAGCAAGAAATTTATATCAAGAGACTAATAATATAACCAGTGAAAAATCTGAGCTTTCTTATATTGAATATATAAATCATGCTAGCAGTAGCCAAACTGTTTAAATAATATATAGAGCTTAACTATAATATACTTATTGGTATAAGTAATTTTAGTGCTCTTTAATATAACAAATCACTCATAGAAAATAGTCTCATTTAATCACTAGTCTACTGAAGTCTAGAGAGGGGTATATGCATCATTCATTTTATAATTTGGTAGGAATAACACTACTATAAAACTTCATATCATATGCCAGTTGATGCCGCATTTATTTAAGATATTTGGGGACATTAATAAAGTATTGATTTCTCTCTGCATTTTAAAGACACTATCTGCCGATAGGCCAGTGCCTAATTAAAAGCCACAGCAAGAGTAATTAACATGATCATGCTGTGGAGTGTAGAAACATCTATTGTGTACTTATTAATGACACATGAAAACATACCTGCTGGCCTCTTTAAGGGTGAAATTCACCTCTGCTGCACTCTCACCTCATCTATCATAAAGCGGGAGTAAGAAAGCTTTATATGGGGAGCTACATAAAGATACCGGGTTGTAAATTTCACATTGAAATAGAAACTGTTTGCAACCCTTGCATATACCCTTCTTGCACATACCCTAAATGTCTAGGAATGCTATGACCTGCAAAAGCATTGCCAGGAATTCCCGGATCAGTGCTAGCCATCAGGGGAAATTTGTCTGCTTTTTGGGATTGGTGAGCATAAGGGATTTGCTTGGTATATTTATTCTGCTTGTTGCTAATAAATAGACATTTAGGGTACGTGTAAGGAGAGTATATGCAAGTAGACCCCACACTGCCAGGTCTGTGGTTGTCAACAAGGATGCAAGTCTGCAATGTGTAGGGAGTTTGGTTCTGCCACTCCCCTTGCTCCGTCATAACTAGAGCTGCTACAAAGGTGCACAATTTGTAAGTCAGGGTATTTTCTGAACAACAAATTTGAATCCATTAGGAGACTTGAATGCAAGAAGGAACCGCTGCTCTGAGAGCCAGACTCTGTCAGCCCTTCATTAACGGGGACCTGAGCTGTGAAATATGGTTCAACTCCCAGATTTGAACTTTGCCACCCCTGTAACTTGAAAGAAGTGGAACCAGTTCTCTGGGTTCTGCCCCATCTATAAAATTTTAATATCTGAAGTATACTCTTTGTATGGTATCACTGATGCTTTACCCTACAACACTGCATGTAAGACACTAGCACTCTGCATGTGGACCTCGTTAAATGTACAGCTACAATCTGTGTTCTTGTTTCTTTCCCAGTCAAAGATCTGATTCAGTGCCACTTATTTTATTAGGAAAGCACACACATGTCAGGTGTATGGCCTATTATTGTACTGTTATAAACATGAAAATATTTTTACGTCCTTCCTGCACCAACATAGGTGATTAGGGAGAAAAACTAATCATCTGTTGCTGCTTTCATTTGCCCTATAGCAGGCCTGGGAAAAATACAGCCCACTAGATGAATCCGACCAGTCAAGACAGTGCGTCCGGCCTGTGGATGCTGCAGGGAGCCCTAGGCACACTCCCCACTTGCTTTGCCCCACCAGCACGCCACTCAAAAATGTGGCTGCGGGGCAGCTTCTCTTTAAAAACTGAGCACGGAGGGGAGCGGGGAAAGATTTAGGAGCTGCTCCCACCCCCAGCACAATACCATTGGCCAACTTCTGGCCAGAAAGTGGCCAATGGAAGCTCCTTCTTTGAATAACAGGCAGCCACGAAACACAAGGGAATCACAGTTATTCATAGAGCACATGGCTACAGCCTGTGTGGGGGCAAGGCAAGTGGGAGGCTAATTCAGGAATGGGCTACTGGCTGGTAAGACCCCTGGCCAGAGCTTGCCTCTGGCACCCTAGCCCCCCCCCCCAACCCTTGCCCCTCACTCCTTCCTCTCTACTCCACCTACCCAAATCCTCTGCCCCCTCCTGCACCCATATCCCTCCCAGATCCGTACCCCAATTCCCTGCCCTAGGTCACAATCTGACCCCTTACACCTCAGGCTGGAGCCCCAGGTCACAACTATCTCCTTCACCCAGTCACCCTCCCTTACCCCAAGCTCCCTTCTGCACCTAACCTCCATCCTAGACCCTGCACCTTGTCCATTAATATCATGGAAGAGTACAGCCCTTGACAACTTTCCAAACTCTTGGAGTGGGCCCCCCTCATCAAAAATTATTGCCCACCCCTACTCTATAGCATTGTGATTGAATAGTTTCCCCTACCTGTTAATGCTTCTTCTCTTACATGCCCTCATTTCTTGAAACCATTTGTTTTCCATTTTACAGCTTCATGGGTGAGTGTGTGTGTTGACATCCATAATACATGCCTCAAATTTGTCTGATTGTTGTGGAAATTATTAACTGTAGGTTACTGATTTTTCAGATCTCTGCGTTCATGGTGTAATTTTTCTAGTCAATGTCCAGAATCTTTCAAAGGCATCCATTTGCAAAGGCGTCTTGTTTTCTGTCTAATATTTTAGCAGATCTCCAGCTTTCACAGCTGTATGTTTGCACTGACATGATATTAGAATGGAAAATGCTTAGTTTTGTTCTGATTCTGTACTATTTCTATTTCCACATATTGTCATAACTAGTAAAATGCTGTGGAAGCTTTTATTTGTGATGTCACTTCCCTCCTAAGGTCTCTATTGGCTCAAGAAAGAGCTCTGGTTCACCCTATTAGGTGGACTGTTCTACTTTCTTGATATTTTCTCCTTCTAATGTGATATTAAAGCTCAGTTTGGGGGTTTCAAGTATCTTTTTTTTAGCACAGCTAATTCTGACCCTGTTTGGCTAATTTCTCTCTTTAGGTTATAACTTTTTGGCTGTGTCATTTATTAATGCAATATCATCAGTAGGGTCTAGGCCTTCTACATGGATGGATTTCCCATTAGACATAGCAGGCATGTGACCAGTGTTCACTCTAATCTGAAGGGCAGCACAGCTTCACAGGTGATTTATCAGCCCCACCCAGTAAATCAGCTTTGTGCAGGGAGCCCTGAGCCTCTGACTGGGTGGGGCCGATTAATCACCTGTGAAGCTGTGCTGCCACGCAGGTTAGAGGGAACACTGCATGTGACTATGGGGATTTGCTTGGTATATGTATTCTGTTTGTTGCCAATAAATAGACATTTAGGGTACATCTACACTGCATGGCTATTTCAAAATAAGCTGTTTCGGCACAGCTTATTTCGAAATAGCACATCTACATTAGGGAAGCCTGCTTCAGACTAATTTTGAGGCTTTCCTGCTGTGTAGACGTGCTATCTCGATGTAGAGCCCCAGGAGGCACTAGGGAGGAGTAACTTAGCCACTCACCAGTGCCATTCTATTTCGAAATAGCAGCAGTGGAGCATCTACATGTGCCTTATTTCTAAACAGGCATTATTTGTCGTAGAATGAGGTTTACAGATTTCTAAATAAGCCGTCCGTTATTTTGCAATAACAGAATGGCTGCGTAGATGCTCACATTGTTATTTCGAAATAATGGTGCAGTGTAGACACAGCCTTAGAGCATAGCTACGTAATGCCCTTTTATGAGACAAAGGTCTAGCAGACCCATATGGCCTGGAACTCTGTGGGAAATGGTGGGTACTTAATCAAGTTTCTCCCTGAGCTCCTTGGGAAAGGATATGTGCCTTACACCCTGAGCCCTCAGTAGGGAAAGGGTGGGGGTACTTAAATTGATCAAATCATGGCCTGGAGCCCTTAGTAAGGTATAAGCGACTTTCCTATACAATGTAAGCAATGTAACGCCTGACTTTCCCTAAAAACTCTACCCACCACCTGTGTCCCAAGCAAGTGCTCTTCTATTCTCTCCCCTTACATAAGTGCAAAGGGAGAAGGAAGCAGAGATGGAGTAAACCTTTGTTCACCAGAGACTAAGATAACATCCTTCCACTAAAATGATTAGGAGTTTGGAAGGGGTCCCATATGAGGAGAAATTAAAGAGACTAGGACTTTTCAGCTTGGAAAAGAGGAGACTAAGGGGAGGTCTATGATAGAGGTCTATAAAATCATGAGTGGTGTGGAGAAAGTGAATAAGGAAGTTATTTGCTTGTTCCCATAATATAAGAACTAGGGGCCACCAAATGAAATTTTAATGGGCAGCAGGTTTAAAAGAAATAAAAGGAAGTTCTTCTTCACACAGCGCACAGTCAACCTGTGGAACACCTTGCCTGAGTAGGTTGTGAAGGCTAGGACTATAACAGGGTTTAAAAGAGAACTAGATAAATTCACGGAGGTTAAGTCCATTAATGGCTATTAGCAGGGCTCGCCAAGTGGCGGCAAGCCCCACTTGCCAGCCGCATGGTTCGGCACGCTGTGCATGCGCAGACCGTGCTGCACATGCGCTGATCGCGCTGCGCAGCTGTGCCGGCTTGTAATCTACCCCACACGGGCGAGTAGATTACACTAATTGTCAAGCCCTGGCTATTAGCCAGGATGGGTATGGAACGGTGCCCCTAGCATCTGTTTGTCAGAGGGTGGAAATGGATGACAGTAGAGAGATCGCTTGATCATTACATGTTCAGCTCACTCCCTCTGGGGCACCTGGCATTGGCCACTGTTGGCAGACAGGATACTGGGCTGGATGGACCTTTTGTCTGACCCAGTATGGCCATTCTTATGTTCTTAGGTTCACTTGGCCACAAGTTGAAAGGAAACAGGAAATGATCCTGAATAAACTCATATTCAGTGGAGGTTGTGCTAGCTTCCTTCATAGCTTGTGGTAATGTGGAAGGCAGATAGTTCTCTTTAGGGATCAGCACATAAGGGCCTCACTGCAGGATTGGGGCCTCAGTAAAGAAAATCATTATCAGGACATTTTTCTGTGTTGTAAGGATGTTTTTCTGTTTTGTAAGTGTATGGTTAGTGACCTATGAAATGTTTATACCAAGAAAACAGTACACATTCATACAATGAAAACTGTCAAATCCAAACAAGATGTATCCTTGTCACAAGGATAATATTTAAAAAGTTGCTAGGGTCTACAGCAAATTCAATAACATCTGGAAGTACAATGAAAACTGAAGAAAATAAAATGTATCACAACGTGAACTTTCTATGAAAGAGCGAAATCTCACCTGCTCTGTTGAATTTTTTCTCCCCCATCTGGAGTAGAAGCAAATAAATAACCCTTATACAGCAACAGATCTAAGACACTTAAGTGCAGATGAAGAGATGAAATATTGATGCAATTCTTTGTTATGGGATTTGGTCAGGAGACAATAGCAGAATGAAGAGGGGAAGGTTAAACAAAGAAAAAAATTAAACAGATAGAAAGTGTTGAAAGTTCACCTGTAAATAAAGACATAGAAAGATAAGCAGAGCAAAAATTGCTTGGAACTTTTTAAAGTCCTTGCAGGGGAAAGTTGAATGTCTGTACCTAATCTCAGAGTATGCTGGGTTAAACTCAGACTTACTGGTACATAGGCTATATCTATGAAGGAGCTACAGGCAGTCCCCGACTTACGTGGATCCGACTTATGTCGGATCCCTAGATACGAACGGGATGAGGCAACTCCCGCACATGCGCAGCAGCATTCCCGGGGCTCGCTCACCTGGGTCCTAGGATCCTCCTCCTCCTCGGGCCGGCTCCGACTGGGGTCCCGCAGAGCTGCCGGGCAGAGGAAAAGTGCCTCCCCATGCCCGCTGCCCCCCCCCCTGCCAGCAACAGGCTGCCCCCTCCCCTGAGCAACAGGCTGCCGAACAGACAAAAGCAGCCTCTCTGCCCCTCCTCCCCTCTATACATGCCGGGCTCCCGGAGCGCAGCAGCGTCCCCGGGGCTCGCTCACCTGGGTCCTAGAATCCACCTTCTCCTCCTCTTCGGCCGGCTCCAACTGGCCTCTGCCTGCAGCAGCTGGCCACAGGGACAGGGATCCCGCAGAGCTGCCGGGCAGAGGAAAAGTGCCTCCCCACGCCCGCTGCCCCCCCCCCGCGGCCTCGCATCCTGCACGCCTCCTCCCTCCCCCCCTGCCAGCAACAGGCTGCCCCCTCCCCTGAGCAACAGGCTGCCAAACAGCCGGACAAAAGCAGCCTCTCTGCCCCTCCTCACCCTATACATGCTGGGCTCCCTGGGCAAACAAAGACTCCACCAAAACAAACAAAGTGCTGGCCTCATTGTGTTAGCAAAAAAAGGACCCTCCTCCTAGAACCCTGGGTGGTGTGTGGAAATAAAGCTATTAGCTCAAAGCATGGTGCAGAGCTGTTTGGTATTTGATGAGTTACTCCTTTAGTCCTGAGTTTGTCACAGGGACAGAAATAGATGTGAAATCTTCTGAACAGGGGAACAGACAGCAAAACAAACATTAGAGGGGAGTTAACCTTTCCCTATGCTATCCAAAACTAAAAAAAATGTTTGGCTAGAGTTTCCCCTACAATATGTACCAGTTCCGACTTACATATAAATTCAACTTAAGAACAAACCTACAGTCCCTATCTTGTACGTAACCCGGGGACTGCCTGTATATGCAAATAGCTTCTTTCACACTGACAGGCATGAATGCAAAACACTTCCCACAATGCCCCAGTGCTCTCGGCACCTCCTTCCTTGGGGGCTAGAAATGCCAACACACTGTACCTGTCTGTTCCAGCCAGCCTGTCCACTTGTGTCTTTCAATGCTCACCCTGCCTGGGAGATGCCTCGCTGTTGTGGAGCATATTCCCAGTGGAGGCCATGTTCAAAGAATCCCACCTGCAGGTCTTGTGTTGAGCCCTACATAAACCCAAACCGCACCATGGGCTGCAAACAAATATGTTGAGTAGTTCCGGTCTAGATCATCCCTGGTAGGACCAAGCACCATCTAGATCATAGAATCCTAGGACTGGAAGAGACCTTATGAGGTCACCAAGTCCAGCCGCTCAACCAAAGCAGGCTATTTGCTGAATCAGAATAATGTAGAACCTTGGGACTCTTATTCTCAGGAAGGGAGTGTGAATTAGTGGTTAGAGGCTCTGCTACCTCTTCTATTTCTGCTCCTATTTATTTTCCTTCCCCATTCTCTCTTTGCACCTATAAACTGCAGATATATATACACCCATATGCCTATCCTCCTTCCTACACCAGCACCTCTTCTGTTTCTGGTCTCACTAGAATTCTCACTTGTCCTGATTTTTTGTACCTCAAAGGCAGGAACTGTAATTTTGACCCTTTTCTTCAGTTTACTTCCTCTTCTTGTCTCCTCTGGGCACCAGAAAAGTCTCCATGCTTTCCCTTCCATACTCTCCCTGGTGCCATTGTTGTCCCTGGCATTCACTAGGGAATTCCTCTTCAATCCCACAAATCCTGATCTGGATCATGAAGGGAATCTTCCGAGAATTTAGATGCCAAATGCTGAGCATGTATGAACACAGGTGTTTGGTTTGGTTTGGTGGGTGTGCGGAGTGGGAGTTTATTTGGGACGTGGGGGTTTTTGGATGCTCGTATAGTGGCTAAATGTGGGCAGATGTTCATGTCTTTTTTCCTCTTTTCTTGGAAACAGCTGAACCATGTTAGCTGAAATTTTAAAATATATAAATGAATTAATCTGAGACAGACATGGAAAATTTGAGTTCAAATGTTACATGGTGTCGAAGTTCTAAGCAAATGGGGTGTTGTTTATAATGGAAAGTGTTGGGCAATTTAACTCTAGGCGACACTGCCAGCGTGGCCTATAATGAGTTCCAAGTTGGGAAGGTATATTGCCACCCTTGGCAATATACCTTCCTGAACTCTTAGCATTTCCCTCCATGCATGAAGTGCATCACTTTCCAGAAGCTGCCTCCCTTTTGCAGGAATGGTTTGCACATGTTGCTGTGCCGCAGGCCTGTATCCATGTGCTGACACCTCTGCTTGGCTGTATAGGCAAATCACGTAGGTGCAAGCACAAGTACTCACAATTTCACCATAGTCCCGCTCGCTGCTCCCAGTGGTGAGTGTGAGGATCACTGCCCTCCTTTCTCTGCCCCTCCCTTTCCATGTTGTCGAAAACAGCCCCATTCCTGCCACTTCACATGTTCTTGGCATAACCAAACCCTGGCCTTGCTTTAAGGTAGGGTAAGAGGAAGCTTCCTACCAAATTTGGTAGTCCTAGCTGTTACTGTTTAGGAGGAATTCTTGAACAGACAGACAGACAGACATTTCATTTCTAAAATAGATAGATTTACTATGCTCCACTTTCACCACAGAAATGTTATGAACATTTTGTCTTTCAAGTTCCATCTCTATCAAGTGAAGAATTTTAATGGATTGCTATGATTTCTGTTCCTGCCAGTTGGGAGAGGTGTTGTTATTATGGTTGACTGGCACATGCCTCATTGCTCTCCAAGAACTTTTTCAGTATGCTTCAGAAATCCACTTGAAACTGTGATGTGTAGTGTCTAGGTTTCATTAGCCACGATACAAAAGAAGTCTTGGTTCCTTTTGTTTGTGTGAATGTCCAACTAGTAACGAAAAAAAGAAGCTCTCCGGGAAATGAACAGTGTAGGGAGCTCACACTGAATTCTGTTATTAACACAGCTGCGCAATGTCATGAAAGGTATAATTCAGTGCTGCCTCCGATGAAAAATAATTTCAAAGGGGAGTTTCTCTTGCTGACTTCTTTGAATCAGCTTGTAAAAATCTGAACTCTGAATTCAAACCTGTTCTGAAGTAAAGCAGATTAATGAACTAGCCTTTTACCTTAAGACTTGGCCCTGAACTCAGGTTACCAGACAAATCAGCATGATAAACTGTTTTACTTTGTCATGACTTGGTGTCTTAGGAAATTAAATACTTTATTGTTGTATTGGATGGTGTATCCTTGATTAATGTGTTCTATGTTGTATTTTTCATATAAACATAGATTTAAACTACCCTTGTTTCTCCTGTTCTCTCTTTTCTGATATCAAAGATTCTGAAATTGAACAGCCAACAATACAGGGTGCATATACATGGCACCCCTACTAACCAGAGCATGTATACTATTGGTTGGTGTTTGAAAATAGTTTTGCTGCTTGTTGCTAAATCCTTATCTGAGGCCACATCCACACTTGCAGGAAGATCGGCGTTCCAGAGCTCAATAGTCCAGCGTTTGATTTAGCGGGTCTAGTAAGGACCCACTAAATCAAATGCTGAGGTTCCCCTGTTGACTCTGGTATCCCACACAGTTGTGAGGAGTAAGGAAAGTCAACAGCAGAGTTTCTCCAGTGACCTCCCACTGTGAGGACACCCCAGAAAATTGATGCAAAGCACATTAACTCTAACTCAGCAATTCTCACAGCTGGAGCTGCATATCTTGAATTGACTCTCTGCCAGTATAGACCTGGCCTGAGAAAGAATGTGTTCCTGTGAAGGTAATGTATGAGATATTTCAAGTGGATCAGTATGACTATCTTACTAGTGATTTAGCATAGGTTGCTGCCAGTTGGTCTGAATAAAGGAGTATACTTTCACTTCTGTTCACACCAATGTTGCACAGAACTGTGCACTATGGAAGATGGAGGAACAACTCCTTTTACATGGTGGCATTAGAATCCACTTTTGTACCCAGCTGTCTATGCTGGAGAAGCTCTAGGTATTCTGTGAAGCAAGGAATAAAATACAGGTAGTTCAGTGACTGCATACAGTTGCAGCTGCAATTGTGCATTTGGCAATCTACTCACATGCCTCCTTGGACAATAACATGTTTTAAAGAGAGAGGTCACGTTGGCCACAGACAAGTTACCATTTGAATTGTGCATAATACAATAGCCATCCTTTCTCTGCTCACTTATCCAGCCACATCATCATTCAGATTGCCTCCCCATTCACCTTGGAGACTTTTTCTTCTAAAAGAAAGACCAGGAACCATACTTTCAAAAAAAAAAAAAAAAAGTGTGCACCCATCCAAATGTCGTGATTCTCCTCAGTATTTTTAATGAGTTGTCCAAACCCCTGTGGCTTATAGGAAAGTTCAGGTCTAAGTCTGATTGTTGTGACTGGATCTCAACTCTTTTTCATTTGATGTTAATTAGTGAGGAGGAAGAGTACAAGAATGTGACCCATGGAAAACCTGTACTAGCTGTTTAACCCAGTGCTGATCTTTCTCGTTGCACAGGTTTTCATGAAGTCCTCACAAGCATACAAATCAAGGCAGGGAAGGCATTCTATCAGCTTACCTTGGCCCTGATCCAGAAGGAAAGACAAGGACCAACAGATTTATTAGGTATTCTCCACTGATGCTGAATGCATAGTCAGTGCCTGCTGGGTAGTATACTATAGCTTTAGAAGCTTGAAGAGATCTAATGACTTTACAGGCTGGAGAAGTTGAAAAAGGGGCAAGTCATAATTATTTTTTCTGTATCTATCCTGATTTCTCAGCTATCAATCTGATACTCGGAAGTTTAGGGAGGACTTGAAGAAGCGTATAAAGATTAGTGAAGGAGTTTCATCTTTATACTTGTAAAAGCCTAGGAATTTAGATCATAGTGCACATACAAATGCTATATTCATATTGGATAAAAATTAGGTAGATGGCTAATGTATATCAAATTTCAGAGGTTGATGGGTAACAAATCTCAGCGACTGTCCAATTGCTGCACTTTTAGGTGACATTTTTAGCTACTTGATTTATTTTGTGTTTGTTTTTCTTTTGTTAAAATTTTCCAACACCCACATCCTATATTCAGGCTGCACTGCCAGAAGATTGATGCTGCAGCACTCGCTCTTCTGGAGTTTGATTTAACAGGTCCAGTAAAGACCCACTAAAACAAATGCTGAGGGTAGCCCGATTTACACTGGTGCTCCTTGATTTGTGATGAGTAAGGGAAGTCAATGGGAGCATTTGCTCCCATTCACCTTCTGCTGTGGAGATGGCGCCAAAGGACAAATTAAGGTACATGAATTCCGGCTACGCAGTTAACATAGTTGGAGTTGAGAATCTTATTTCAGCCTTTCAGGTAAGAAGAGTCAAGGTCTCAGTTCTGTAAGTCAGTTCCATCCACACTAGGTGGCATATACTCATACTTGGAATGCATGCAGTGGCATATACTCTTTTAGAAACAAAGTGATGAAAAGTGAGCATAAACTACTGCATTTTACACTACATTTTTATTTGTTAGTTTTCTTTTCAATTAGTCCTACATTAACATTTTCATGCCAGTTTTGCTTCACTTTGATTTAAATTTAAATACCATGAATCCTACCCTAGTGCATTTTATTGGGGTTCAATTTTTATTAATTTGTACAGTGAGTTCATACACTATTGGTAATATATATAAAAGTAGAAAAGTGCCCTGTTTTGCATGTGAAGCTGTTCATATGTTGGGGAACTAGGCATCTACTGCTTGGTTTGCACATGCAAATTGGATGAAACCAAAATTATATAAGACTGTAAGGAAATACATTTCATATGATACAAGAAAAACAGAGATTTGGCTGATAACCTCAGTCCCCATTCATTGCAAAAAACTTTAATCTGCTACGGCAACAGATATGCAACACCATAATCAAGAGCTTAGAATTATGTTCTTACTGAACACTTCATGACCTTGGCTTATGCTACTGAAACTGATATATTTAAAGTGTGAAGTTAAGAGGTGGAGCTAGTATGCACACAAGCAACATAATGCAAGTTAGTGTCATGCAAATAGGCTTCACCCTTATTAAAGTGGTTTGTATGATGCGTAATGGCTTCCACAAGCAATAATCTTTGAGACCCTAACTATCTTGTAAAGTAGACTGTTGTGTTTTGTTACAATTGTGGGTCAAAACTGCGATAAACATCAAATTAATGCATTTTAGATAAATTAAATTTACAGTGATTATAACGGTAAATATTTTTCATTTAGCATGTGCATTCTTGACAAATTCTGTAATATCTCTTTGTAAAGCAGTTTCAGTTCTTGAATTTTCTTGGTACTATAAGTTTTGTGTTTAATTAGACCACATTGCAATCTTGCATATGTGCCTTCAGCTCCCAGTAGTTTCATGGACAACCTCTTGAGCATAAAACATAATTGGACCACAACTCCAGTTCTAAGCATCCCCAAATTTTGAGGAATCGTACAATCATAGAACACTAGAACTGGAAGGGACCTCAAGAGGGCATCGAGTCCAGTCCCCGGCCCTCATGGCAGGACCCAGTACTGCTAGACCATCTCTGATAGATGTCTATCTAACCTGCTCTTAAATATTTCTAGAGATAGAGATTCCACAAGGAAGTTCAGCTCCAGCTTTGCATCCAAACTTGTGTCATGCTTCTTTATGTACAATGAGGTGAATCAAAATCCTAGCTCAGAATATCCCAGGGTCTGACTACACTAGCCCCCTAGTTTGATCTAGGGAGGCTAATGAGGGTGACCAAAATTGCAAATGAAGCACAGGATTTAAATATCCCGCTCTTTATTAGCATGTTCCCAGCTGGTCGCCATTTTAGAAATTGACTAGCCCAAAGTAACTGCCCGCGTCTACACGAGGCAGTGAAACGGGATTCCAAATTAAAGGCCTAAATCGAATTAGCTGGTAAACCTCATTGCAGGCCACACACAGAACCTCAATGGGGCAGGCTGCAGGTTGCCCACTACTGCCCTCAATCATTCCTTTCTGAGTTTGTATTGTTTGTATTCAAGAGGAATAAAGATCTGTTAAGACTTGTCTCTTTAGACTGAATTGACTCTGTGATGGGTGCTGCAGAATCCACAGGACATGGGTGGTCTCAAGACCAAGTGGAGCCACATCTAAGACAAAGACATAACATCTGGCAGGGATGGAGAAGCATGGATCCAAAGGTATGTTTTCAGGAGCTCAAAGAGGACAAGGCAGCCCAAAGAACTGAGGGCTATCCAACGGTATTTTACCTCTGTAGTCTCTCAAAAATAATATAACAAGACTCTGGCCCCAAAAGGATTAGGTTTTTTTTTTTTTTAACCAAACAAGCATCTTCCATGGAATTCAGATCTGCTAAACTCTTCTCATTGCTCCTCTCAAATAAAAAGACCCATACATTAATCAAGTCTTTTTGTCCCAATATTCTGAAAGGATTTTTTTTTTAAATATCCATCCATCTATATATTTCCCACACTGTGTGACACTGACTTATTTGACTCACGTCAACCCAACCTATCCCCAGAATTTGTGATCCTGAATCAGAACCATTCTACCATGCTGAGATTTTCCAGGAGGAACAAAAACAATTGTAGAGAGTTTTATCATTAGGCTGAAAAATCCAACCCTCAAAATCAGACTAAGATCATCACAGCTTTGCTCATTCTTGACATTCAAGGAAGTGGCATGTTTGACATCAAAAGCAAGCAGAACACTTTAAACTTAGTAGGGCTCCTTTATTCGATCATTGTTCTTTCCCATAAGACTGTCCCTTCAAAGTTTTAGCAACATTTCATTTATTTTTCCTTTTGCTTTTTCCTCTACCATCTCCCTTCCTTCAAACTTTTTGACACTTCTAACAACCCAGTACTGTTCATTGTGAACCCAACCCAGCAGTTTGGGGATGCACAAACACTAAAAAACCAGGTGTCAGGTATCACAGGGAATAGGTTCTCTCACTATACACTCTGATTGTTCTAATTACAGTGCTAGGTAATTGGAAGATACAAGCACTCAGTCCTGGGATCTGAATGGCATGTTCAAAATCACCCCAATTGTTCCAAGTGCCTCTCAAAAGAAGAATTTATTTCAAAATAACAAATATAAATCTTCATCAATTATGTCCATAGTTGATTGAGTGTAATGAACGTGTAAAAATCTTCTTGCACGTAGAAAGGTATGGGGAGGAGTGGTTAGGTATGTTTCCTGCAAAGATAGGGCCAAATCTTGGCCCATATTGTGTCTTAACTGGACTTTGCACCCCAGGGCCAGTAGCTGCTGTGTCAAGTTGATATTTTTATCCATTTTGTGAAGCAAGCAGCCAAGGGATTCTGCTGGCTTGGGAGTCTGGGAGCCCTTGGTCCCTAACAGCAGGTCAGTCGGTATAGCAAGTCCGTCCTGAAACAACAGACTTCAAAGCCTGTCCAGTCCCTCTAGGTCCCTAGCTCCACAGCATAGAACATGGAATCCCTGACAGCCCCCAGATTATAGTCTTAAAAAGGTGATTTTATTAACAAAAACAAAGTTATATTTAGTAATCACTGACAGTTACCTACATGCTTCCAGCTCCCATCCAGCACACACCATACGATTCATCATATATAGCCAAGCCCTTCGATACAACCGCATCTGCTCTAATCCCACTGACAGAGACCAGAAACTTCAGGATCTCTACCAAGCATTTATAAACCTCAACTACCCACCCAGAGAAATAAAAAAGCAAATTGAAAGAGCCAAACAAATACCTAGAAACCATCTACTACAAGACAGACCCAAGAAAACCAACAATAGAACACCACTTGTCATCACCTACATTTCCCAACTTAAACCTGTCCAACACATTATCAATAAATTACAGCCTATACTGGAACAGGACACTAAACTCCAAGAAGCTCTGGGAGACAGACCCATAGTCTCCTATAGACAACCACCTAACCTCAAGATGATTCTTACCAACAACCACAGGACATACAACACTAATACCAACCCTGGTACTTTCCCTTGCAACAAACCCCGTTGCCAGCTTTGTCCACATATTCACTCTGCTGACACCATTATTGGGCCTAACCAAGTGAGTTATAAGATCAAGAATACATATTCCTGCGCCTCCAGAAATATAATCTATGCTATCATGTGCCGAAAGTGTCCGTCTGCTATGTACGTTAGACAAACGTCTCAGACACTTCGCCAAAGAATCAATGCCCACAAAACAGACATTAAACAGGATCACAAAGAAAAAACAGTTGCTTGCCATTTCAACCAGAAAGGACACTGTCTCAATGACCTACTCACCTGCATCCTACTTCAGAAGACATTCAAATCTGCACTTGAAAGGGAATCCTCTGAACTGGCATTCATGCTAATATTCGACACTCTCCACAGGGGGCTGAACAAAGACCCCTGCTATCTTACCCATTACAAAGATAGCTTCCCCAATTATCACCTCTAATACTATTAACTCACAGACATCTACCCTTCCCCACCTCTAATATCATTAACTCATTGGCATTCACCTTCCTTTCCCCCGCTTCCCCCGCATCCCCCTTCTGTTCTGAAATGTGATTTGTCCTTTTCATATGTGTTCATTTTTTTAAATTGTATCCTTTGGTATATATGGCTGTGACTATTTTCTTCCACTATTTGATCTGAGGAAGTGGGTCTGGCCCAGGAAAGCTCATCATCTAATAAACCATCTTGTTAGTCTTTAAAGTGCTACATAGTCCTGTATTTTGTTTCAGCTACACCAGACTAACACGGCTACATTTCTATCATATATTTAGTAAAGCATTCTTAGTTGGCAGGTGATACAGAGCAACAGAAAAAAGGCAGATTAAAAGCACAGAGAATTGCTTCCCTGGAATTCAGTTTAAAAGTTACAATTACTTGGGTTCAGCAGAAACATCATAAACCAGAAAATAACCTGATTGCATCTAATGAAACATTCCCTGATCTAATTATGTCTCTGTTTCAAAGTTTAGGGTTGTTGTTTTCTCTTAGATATGGATATTTCTGGAAAATCCACACCTTATTTCTGGTTCAATCCATTTCTCTCCCAGATCTTGCTCTGAACTCACACAAAGAACTGAAGCAGGCAGAATCTGTTTTTGGATTCAAAACATTCTCACTCTCCTCCCATTGTCTCTCCTGGCTCCCATCCATCACAGGCCCACAATGGGCTTCTCTTTATGCAGTTTCAGGAATACAACTGTGTTGATAGCAATAATATTAGTTTCCGTGATAACCGCCCATATTTCAAAGGTCCAGACCTTGGCACAAGAAATGCCAGTTTGTGTTAGAGCTTTTCTCAAAAAGAATTCTCTCCTTACCAGAGCTTATGAAACTTTCACCACAAGTCCTAAAAGTAGGCAAAACTCATTGCTACCAGTGGTTAAAAACTGTCTCTTTCCCTCACAGAAACAACACGTAAGAGTTTTCACTGGAAATACAAATATTGAAATACTAGAGGATTCACACGTCATTGCTTGGGTCCTTAACTCTTTTTTGCTTGTTTTTCTTCATTTAAATCATTGCTCTGGGGTGAGGCTAGGCATGAGGAGTTCAGTTTGCATAAGACCTTGATCTTACCATTTAGGAGGAGTTCTTGAATTGTGGACCTTCATTTTCTGCTGAAAAAAATCAATATTTCCTATGGAAAGCAAATCTCTAGAAAACAATTTCAAAGCAAGATACTTGAACCATCTACTCATTGCAAGCCTTGTTCCGAGGTTCTTGAAACTGGGCTTAGTTTTGAGAAATCCTGTGCTTGAGTCATAGGCCACAGATTTGAATGGTGGCTTTTTGTGCATCTGAGTAAAATACCTCAGTCTGATTCCCCCCACACACTCCAGTCACATTAAGATGAATTTTCAAACATGCCTAAGGGAGTCACTCAGAAATTCACTTACCTCCCTCAGGAATCTTTGAAAATTCCTTCCTAAACTCGTAAGTCTTCCCAGATGTTCTGTAAACAAGTTAAATCAATGATGAAACTGACCCAGCTGGTTATGAACATTGTATTATGTGTTTGCACCTGCAGCTGATTTCCTTATATGAGGTGCTCATCAGAAACCCCATAAAGAATTTAATACAAGTAACTTTTTTAATGTTTGCCTATAATTAAAGGATTCCACATATCAAAAAATTGTGTGTGTGTGTGTGTGTATTTATTTTTAATGAGAAATGAAGAGAGATGCCTAAGCACAGAGAGGGTTTTAATTAGAAATTCTACCTGTAAATACATCTAAACAGCAGGTAGCAAGTAATGAACTATTTCTAATAATCATCATCCTGTTTTTCCACCTTAGATAACTTGGCTCATTAATTACTTGAACAGTCAAGTCGGGTATTCAATACTCTTGTGCAATATAAATTTTAATTTAATCAGACACACCAATAAAAGTATTGTGGAATAATTTACATTAGTCTGTCATCTATACATGCAGATATTAGTGAGCTAATATCTATAAATAAATTTGTTGTCCTCGTCCATATTCATTGATTTGTCAGAGTTTCACTCATTGACGACAAGTTTTCATTTGCCCTATTCAACTAATATTGTCAATTGCTCCCCCTCAATTTGTTTATATATCACATGTGTATGTGCAAAACCCCTCAACTGAGCATATAAGACATACTTAGAGATTAAGCAAATGCACACTTCACTACCCATTGTGACTCCACAAATGTGGATTCTGCATATACAAATCAGAACATATGCAAAATATATGTATGTATGTTTAACCCCACAGAATATTTACCCCTGTGATGTAGGGAGATTGTTTCAGGAGCAGAAGCCAGACCAAAGACCTGAATGGGCTATCAGAAAGGAATACAGCTCAGGAAGGAGCACAGTGGAACAAAATGGAGGGTAAGAATTGAATAGGGCATATAAATGAGTCTATAAGGGAGGTTTTGTAATTATTTTTACCATGGATATCCCCTTAAGGCTTAGTAGACAAACCACTATCTACCATACAATGCAAAGGTGGAAGAGTTGGGATCTATGGAAATCATAATGAAGGCACACAGAGAGCAACCAGGACACCCCTGAATGCCTGTAATCCTTAGCTAGGGAGACAGTTAAGACTCCACTAGTGATCTGATGGTGAAGAAATGAAAATAGTGAATGGGATTCTGTGCTGCCATTTCAGGTAGTGTGGTTCAAAACTCCCAGCCCCAAGGGACATAGCGCAAAGGCCATTTTAAACCATCTTTCTGATTCTGGGCTGCTATGGATGCTGAAATATTTCAGAAGCTGTAGCTGGGCCACATGTGGGTAGCTCCACAACCAAATGCTGCCCAGAATGACCACAGCTAGCTCTGCATGCTACCAATAAATCTCTCTTACGCTAACCCTATCCTGGGCTTGCTCCCTGTACTGAGGCTTGTGAGGGGGTCCTACATTAGTGTTCCTACATCAGGCCTGCTCCATCCATCTAGTACAGTGCTTCTGAGGGGGGAAATTCTCTGTGACCTGGTGACAGGACTGTCATGGAAGGGAGAATCCATGCTAGTGTGGCTTTCTCAAGAACCAAGTCTGTGGCGGGAGAGTGATTATTGTCAGTAGAGCCACTTGCTGTATGACGTTAAAAAAAGCACTTAACTTTTCTGTGCCTGAGCAACTTAACCTTTCAACTGAAATGGGAACCGTTGTATCTGGGAGGCCGCCAGTTGTGCCCGTGACGAGGAACAGACCATCTGTGCTCTGTGTGCAGCTGGGATGATTGATTTTTAGCATATCTAAATTTGTATGTAATTGGTTTACTGTGGGTATGGACAGTGTTCCATCCAAAACAAATCACTTTCATTTAGGTGGGATTCAAAAGTCCAATTTATGATAAACTACAAGATTTACCTGGCGTTGCTCAGGTCCTTGACTCAGTGAATTTTGGGGATGGGGGAGGTTTGGAAAATAAAATTAAAAAAATATACTTGCTTCATTTTAACCATTACTTTGTGTGGGGTTGGGGCTGAGGGGTTCAATATGCAGGCTGGCCTGTGGAGAGAGGACTACCCTAGACCTCTCACACTGCAGCATCTTGAAACCAGGGGAGAAGCACCTCTCCATGGCTACTTCAACTCCAGTGGGCACAGCTGGGGTAGAGCTGCATGTCCCCCAACTGGGGCATGTCCAGGTTCATCTGTCCCCTGTACTCCCCAGCCAGAGTGAGGAGTGCAGCAAACTGTGCACTTTCCCCTTGCTCCCTGATGAAGGGGAACAGCCAGCAATGTTTGCTGTACAAATCGGGGAGGGGAAATTCACCCCTCCTGCCCTCCATAAGGAATACCTGAGGGATGGGAGGCTCGGGCCTGGGGCAATCCTGGTTGAATGGAGGGACACCCCCAGCCAGCCTCTTTCACCTTCCTGATGATTCTCTTTTCTGCATGGTTTTATGGGTGCAATCTCATTGTAGGCACATTTCTTGGCATAACCATAACCTGACCTTGCTTTAAGTTATGATATGAGGAAGCTGTATGGTGAATTGGGTGGTCTTATCTCTTACCATGTAGAGGAGTTCTTGAACAGACAGACATACAGACACACAAACTCTCTCAAATACATAGTAGTTAATATATGTATTGATTACAGTAAAATACTGCTGAAGGCAATAAACACAATACTGCAAGATTCGTCTTTAATTTTTCTATAGTTTTTAGATTCTCATGTCTAAGGCGCTCATGTAGAAGGAACTCCATGTCAGGAATAAGATTGGCACTCAGTTTTCTTCAAGTTTTGATCCAGTCTTTTTTGAGGAGGAGTAATGAATTTGGGCACTTTGGAAATGGTTCACAAAGCCTTGCAGGAAGATAATGACTATCTTACTGTGTTTTATATTCAGTTTCATATTTAGTCATCAGGGCTAGCCCAGAATACCACCCACCATTGCAGTAAATCTGGAGGACTCTTCAGTTCTTTACATGGTCTCTCTTCAGATGGACAGTTCTCTGTTGCAGGCATAATTTACACTCTAAAACTTGCACCAGGAAATAGTAGCCTGGGTTCAACCTGGCTTGAAATATACCCCATGAATACCTGCATGCTTTGACTCTGTTTTATACAAAACTTGAACCAAAATCCAGGGAAACAAATGTAAAAAATTCCACTGATGACAGTGGGCATTGGACCAAAGCCCTTACAGAACCCATAGGCTACATCTACACTGAAGAGTTTTTGTATAAAAACGGCCATTTTTGTGCAAAAACTCGCAGAGCGTCTACACTATGAGCACATTTTTGCACAAGAGAAAGTACAGTAGATCATCAGAAGACAGGGATTTTTGCACAAGAGCTATTCCTCTTTCTAGGAGGAATAAGCCTTTTTGTGCAAGAGCTCTTGCACAAAAAGGCGTGTGTGGATTCACAATTCTGTAAATGGCTATCAGAGCTTTCTTGTGCAAGAGCATCCATGGCAGTGTGGATACTCTCTTGTGCAAAAGCACATGGCAATGTGGCTGCACTTTTGCGCAAGAACTGTTTGCGCAAAAAGTTCTGTTTTTTTGTGCAAGAAGCCTGCAGCGTAGTTGTAGCCATGGTGTTAAGACATTCTTGGTGAGCAATCTGAATCCTTCTATAGATAGAGACTATTCCAGGTAATTGGTAAAGCATGGCTCATCTATGCTCTTCTCAAGCAAACAGAATCATTGGCCTGAGAATAGAGACTGATGGCTATGCTGAAGTCCAAAGTCCCATACTTTATATTATCTCACATGTTTTGTCAGCCCGGAAATAATTTGATTACAACTATTATTGTTTTATGTATAAATCTTAACTATTTCTAGACCCCAAGCATATTTCACTCTGCTCAGCTGCCACGGTCCATTTTAACGTTGGGAAAAGCCAGTTTCTCTAAGCACTAACTTTGTATCTTTTTTGGTCCCCAATTAGTAGTAGTAGTAGTTGTTGTTGTTGTACTACTAGTTAGTCACTCTACCTGGCCACCAAAAAGACTTTAGGCTGCACTTTTCAGCTGCTTTAAACTAAGTTCAGTTAAATCCTTACTTAACAAACAAAACCCAACAATATGACCAAACACCCTAATTCCTCCTCCAGATTTGATGACGTGTGCAGATACTGGCTATGTTAAGGCATTGGCAAGTATTACATACCGCCTGCATGTTAGCTGGGCATTCCCACATGCCCGGGCAGTTTTGCTACCTCATCTATGAAAGAGTTACTTTACAATAGGCAACTTCGCTTCACTCTATCACTTCATTTGTTTGGTGGAATGAGTTTTGTTAGCTATGTTTCTGTGCCTTGCTTTTAAGATAACGTTGATCTACTTGTTTTACCCACCATGCTGCTCACTCCTGTGTATCTGTAAGACTCCATGGACTTATTTGTAGTTGCATTTTACTGGTTCCTCACTAGGTGCTAGAAATTCCCTTCTACACTGGAGTTTTGGGGCCCCTTTCAAAATCTCTCCTTTGATGGGTTCTCCTGTCTTTTCAGAGAGGGCCTGTGTCTTGGCCTCTGGGGTTGTTTGGATAGCGGAGGGTAGAATCCAGTGATAAAAAGAAACTAAATATTTCCTAGGGTAATGATGTTCTGTCTCATCGTTTTACTGAGCTGAGATTTGTGTTGTATCTTCAATTTGGTCTTCATGTGAATGTGCTATCTGCTTGTCTATTCAATGAGTCCATTGTCTATAATGGAAGCATCTTTGCTATCAAGTTACATATGTTCAGGACGCTATGCACCTTCTGGCAAATTATTTCAAGTTCACTTTGCCCTTAGTTCCATGAAGAAAATTAAGTATGAAAGGTCACTCTATTTTTCATTGCCTACACCAAAATAATTTTGTGTTAGATTTTCTTGGAGGGGAAATCCACACACAAACACACACACTCATACATTTTTGATAGCTTTGGAACTGCTAATATACTGGCTTCTTTAACAATTATTTATTTGTATCCTTTAAAATGGATGAACATCATGTTCTTAACATAGTTTTCATTTGACAGTGTTAACTGTCAGAACTTTATACTAACACTTGGGTGAGAAAAAGAGGGGGGATTAAAAGAGGCGCTGGACTGCAAAGTGCCATCATGTTAAATCAAACTGATACAGTGTCTGATTCTATGACAAGTGAAGTCAATGGAAAGACTCCTATTGACTATAGTGGTCATTGGATCAAGCTCATTATGCATGGCCTCATCTCAGAGTTCTGTGAGTTTATTAAGTTATTTCCAAACCTAGATATATTTTTAATTGCATACAGCTGTTCTATGGTGAGCAAATTTGAAAATCGAGGTGTCTAAATGAGAACTAAGTTATTTGGAATTTCTGTCCCCATTTATGGCTATTCAGCCCTCTTGAAAATCTGTCCTGGTATGTGCAAAATGTAACCATTGAAATATGGTTGAAAATTAAGTGACTAAAATTCTTAAATGGGAGGCTTTAAAGGTTTGTCGCTTTTGTAGGTTTAAAGTTTAAAACAAGTCATTGTACTATCAGAGACCACTCACTGAGCATGGTTAACCTATTTTATTCAATTTTATCTGGCATTTCTATTTCCAGGAAATCCAAAGCAACTGGAGGTGGAATTCAAGCTCTGGAACAAAACAGGAAGAGAATTATCACTCTGGCTGAAATTTAGGGAGAAATGAGAACTCACAGAGATAGGGTGAACAAGAAGTTCTGAGCTATTTGCCATCTTCAAGTAATCAAAACAAGTTCTATACTGTGGATGTCATTATTATTGCAGACTTCTTTTCGTACATCATGTATAATAGATGAGGATCCTTTATCATAGTGGAGACATCAGAATTTATATATTTTATTTTGTATTCCTATTCCACTCACTGACTTTTCCCCCAGCATTTCATTTGCTAAAGATGTCAGAATCCGTTGTATAATATGTGCAAGTTCCTTTCTATCTGACTGTCTGAAATAGAAGCTTTTTTATATTTTTATTTTTTCTTCTTTGAGTCAACTACAATATTGTGAAATGCTGAACAACTGGAGTCTTTGGAATAAGAGGAAGTAGTTTGAGAGGCATGTAAATGTGCTGCTTATTATTATAGCAAGCGACCAGGTATAAATGTGACAGCTAATCCTTGACATTTTCACTCTGACTCATCTGGAAATTAAATAACTGATGAGTATTTGGATTCACATTTGAAAAGCACCAACGTTACTAAGCTCTCCAATGCAAACATTTTGGACATACTTAAAATATAGCTATTAAAGCACGTGTCTCTTAAAAATGAAATGGAATTACAATATGAGACGTTGTACAGTCTGCTTGTGCATCACTGCTGTTGAGTGAAGGAAGTCAGAACGGTACAACTGAGTATCATAGGTCGTATAGTACTAAAAGCTAAAGGAGATTCTGCTTGAATTGGAGTGCTAGAAGCCTGTGATTTTTAGAATAGGATTTTTTGGATCTAGGTTCTATGTCAGCTGATGCCACAAAAATGTCATAAAGGGTAAAATCCTGACTCCTCTGAAGTTAGTGAGAGCTATGCCTGTTAGGGCTAAAAGACTAGGGTTTAATTACAATCTTACTTTTTAGTTATACGCAGACTTGAATTATTTCATGCTAAGTATAGCTAATGCCTCCAAATCTTACACTGATATGGAATGAAGGGCATCAAAAGATATAGAAGTAGCATGTGTAAACACATAGTTGTAATAATCAAATTATTCTGCCACTTTAATTTGCATTGGATGGGATTTTTGTCTAAGGACTACAGGATAGGGACCACTTTTTAAATATTGATTTTCAGGGAATTAACCAAGTTTTTTTTTAATCAAAAGGTAATCTAGTTGTTAAAATGATTACTTGAATCTAGATACTTCTGTTAAGACAACCAGAATTTTTATTGAGATTGAGTTACAAATTCAGATACAGTAATGTAATTATATAATTATGAGCAGAACTATTTGTCTTAATATAGTCTAACAAAACATTTCTGGCTCTCTAGATTAATAGATAACCCAGCCTTTTTTCTTGTCTTTAAAAGAAAAGGAAAAAATGTCAACAGAAACCATTTCCAAAAAGAATGTGCTAGGTCAGTTAATGTTTATCTGCAGTATGTACTCCGCTGATGTCTTCATGCTGGTAATGATTTGTTTAAAGTAGAAAGCAAAAAATACCAAGGTACATATTTATGTGAAAAGATGAATCATTTTATTGATGTCAGTCTTTTTTTTTTTTTAACAAGAATTTATATCTAACAGGATACTCTCCAAGGGACACTCTCTCCCAGCCAAATGCAAGGGTTACATCTGGCTTGTTAGCGATGCATGTGTTACATCTAATGTTCCCTTGAACACACTTAGATGCAGTGACTTCCCTGGGTGAATTGTTCTGTTGCCTGATGGACCACTATGGAATTTTTTGGTTTTTTTTAGTGTATCTGAATTTTCTCTTTTCTGATTTAAAATTAAAGGCCATATTGTGCCTTGGAATTCCTGCCCACCCAAGAGGGCATGAGGAAATAATTACTCTTCTTCCAGTCCTGTGTCTTGGGCTTAAGCATGTAAGAGTAAGCAGTTGCCACACACCCACTCAGTCTATGTGTAGAGGAGGTGGGAGGGGATGGGTAAGAAAAGGTGGAGACTTTGCTCCTCTGCCCTCCTGCCTCCATATGCACTAGCTCATGCAGCTAAGTCAATGTGGCCGGGTGAGGTGGTGTCATAATTTCCTCCTGATAAAGATCAGCAGCAAATTGTTGCCTCCTCCCAAGTAACAAGGTGGGGAAGGAAATGTGGTGTGGAGGTAAAGGGGTTATGAGTCACGGAACCTCCTGCAACTAGCTTAGGTAACACAGCTTATTCAGGGCAGTGTATAAGGTCACAGTCTAGCTCTAAAGAAGGGTTAGAGAACCTTTTTTGTGCAGGGGCCTCTGATCCACAGGAAAATCAGTTGAGGGCCACATACCAGTGAGAAGCAAAATAAATAAATCAATGAAATGAAATTAAAAAAAATAAATAAAATAAACCCAAACGAATGTGACCCCCAGCTGAGAAGGAGAAAGACACTCCCCACTTTCCCCTCACACTCCAGAGCTTGGGGGGAGCCCAGTCTAGTAAATGTTGTGTGCTCCATTCCCATGGTGGGGCAGCAAGGGGGCTGGAGCACCAGCACAGGCTCCCAAATGCTGGGGGAGGCCCTGAGCCAGGGACTGCAAGCCAGGGACTTCATCCAGCCCCTGGGCCTGAGGTTCTCCACCCCTGCTCTAAAGAATCTATATCTTGACACCTTTAAATACCCTGCCTCCCCTGGATGTCAGTTTCCTTCATTTATTGATAGACTGTTATCTTATCCCCTCTTTGTCACTGCTTTTCCATACTGCACATATCCATTTCCTTCAGCCCGTCTTGCTAGGACATGCAAGCTATCCACTTGATCATTTTCATTGCCCTTTTTCGAACGGCCGCTAGTTTATCAATGCTGCTTTGACAATGAAGAGTCCTAACATGAAGATAATATGTCAACTAGGGCTAAGTTCACATAAGGAAGAATGATCACCTACAGGGTCTTACCAATATTAATCCCAATGCTTTGTGGTGTTGGGCATCTCCACCTGCCCAGGGCTGAATGCCCTTACCTGCCACTGAGTTCATTGGGAGCTCAGAGTGCTCAGAACCTCATAAGCTTGCATCTTAATGTTACACCCAGTTTCACAATATGCTGCAGGTACACGCTCTGCATTCCTGTTTAAGCGAATGCTCATTCTCTTTTGAACTTTCTGCTTGGAAGGATTTTCACTTAATGCATACTCTCCATTGTAAAATAATTAGGTCTAGCTCTTCATTGCATTGACTTTCATCCATTGTTTTAAATGTTTGTGGCCCATATACATTTCCATTCTATTCTCTACCATGTTTACAATGGCTTATCATTTGTATTATATTACAGTAGGTCAAATCATTCACAGCAGAAAAAGACTGATTTAGCCGGGACAACACAGTGAATGAGACACCACACAGACAAATATGTCTCTAACTTTTATCTGGTGTTTAAGGAACAGAACTGAGGGTATATCTACACTAGCCCCCTAGTTCGAACTAGGGAGGCTAATGTAGGCATTCAAAGTTGCAAATGAAGCCCGGGATTTAAATATCCCAGGCTTTATTTGCATCTACCTGTCCAGGTGCCATTTTTAACCCCCCCCCCCATCCGAAGTAACTGCCCACAGCTACACGTGGCAGTGAAATGTTAACTCGAACTAAGGATTTATCTTTCTAAGGATTTAGTTTGAGTTAACGTTTGACTGCTGCGTGTAGCCGTGGGCAGTTAGTTCGAACTAGGGGGGTATAAAAATGCCACCCGGACAGGAAGATGCAAATAAAGCCCAGGATATTTAAATCCCGGGCCTCATTTGCAACTTCGAATGCCTACATTAGCCTCCCTGGTTCGAACTAGGGGGCTAGTGTAGACATACACTGAGGGAGAAAACCCAGAAGGTTCTGGCCCATTAACACCTTAGAAAGATAAGTCCAGTATGGTTCAGTAATACAGAACCATGGAGGCTAAACCTAGTGCTAAAGAGGAAGGAACTCTTAGCTTCCGCCTGACAATTTTACCTATCAATCTGGACCCCTAGCAATCTGGTCCTTATCTCTCTTATTCTCTCCTCAAATGAGGGGTAGGGATTGAGATTATCATATATTTGTTTATATTATGGTGGGACATAGAAGTCTTAGTGATGGACCAGGGACTCTCTGTGCATACCACTGCACATACACAAAACAAAAAAGAGCCCTTGCATAAGAGATGGAATCTAAATATAAGACAAAAGGCAACAAGTGGCTATAGAGAGAAACCAGGGTGAATAAGGAAAAAATAGGACAGCAGTAGCTGTGTAATAGGCAGTAGCTAACCAAAAAGTGTGGCGCTGTGGGTATCAAGGCAAAGGGGGATGATTAAGATGGGATATGAAAGAGGATAATGACCTAACTTTGTGGAAGTTTACAAGGAGCTTCCTCCAAAGCATGAGAGGCAATATGAGTTAAAGTACTAATGTGCTTGTTTGAAAAATTTACACATGGGCTATATAGTCAGGCATTATTGACCTACTGGCAGTCAGCATCTCATTACTGAATGTGAGATGATAGGCAGCATGGGAGTAGGTCCTGTGGAGCCTGAAAGTGAGGCAAGGTATCTTATGCTTGATGTGATGGAGAAAGAAGAGCCCATAGAAAACTGACACAGCCCAATCAATCACGGAGAGGAAAACACCCTATCCTCAAATCCTGAGATGATTGACAGGGCCCCATGGCTAGAGTCACCTGTCCAGTGCTTCATTCTGCAGCAAATATTGGACAACACATTCATGTACACTGGACACAAATCATACACCTTGGGAATCCAGGTAAAGTGATGCTGACAGGGAGAGCACTTCCACATGGAATACCCCACAAGGCTGTTTGGTGTATGACACTGCCTCCTCAGTCATCACAACAGCCGCAACCCTCTGCTGCCTTCTCCTCACAATTACCATAAAGGCCAAGTTTTTGCAAAGTCCGAGAAAGTTCTTCCCTTTTATATTTATAATGGGATGAACCAAAACTTGAGTTGAAACACCCTGAATTTTTAAGTGTTTAAAATCTGGATCTCAAATTTGCATCTTGGACACATCTGTAGTGCATATGCGACCTATTTTTTATAAGCTGAGCCTCAAGGTTCTGTCTCACATGGGAAAATGCAGCAACAATTCTACATGCAAATTCGATATTTGCACATGCAGATAGTTCCAAATATTCATTTGTGCACGTGCACACATGCTGATTGGTGCTTCCAGTTGTGGGGTTTGAATATGCAAACAGATGCACAGAAACATGCATGGATAACTGGCTGCAACTTCATACACAAAGTCTATTGTATAAGCTTTCTAACCCTGTGTTTGAACCCAAAAGCTGCAAGCTGTCCGGCTCTTTAATTAATTAAATAAGCCCAGAAGCCAGAGGAAGATGACACAAGAGGAGACAGGGACAAATGGTGTCCCAGAGAGCCTAGAGAGCAATGTCTCACGGAGTCACGATGCTGGTGCTGTAACGCTGGATCAACAGGATGATATTGTGCAATAGAAGTCTGAAGGTGACACTGCAATGTTTGAAGAACCTCCCAGAAGTACAGGTTGAACCTCTCTAGTCCAGCACCCTTAGGACCTGACTGTTGCTGAACCAGAGATTTTGCCAAACTATATAAGGTTCAAACTGTAGTGACTTTGTAGGTGATTTTCTGTTCTGCAAAGCTGAGAATCACTGAATTGGATAGTTTATGTGTATGAGCATGTTAGTTTGTGTAGTTGCTTTTCTTTTTATAGTTCACATTTTGTGTACGGATAAATAATGGCTTAGCCTGAGCTAATGAATGTAAAGTCTGGGTGGACTAGGTCTTTACCCAGCTGTTCCAATGAGTGTCATTAAAAGGAGATGGTTGTAAAATTAAATAATATACCAGGAAATTTCTCTAGTTCTTGTGCATTGCAGATGTGCTCCTCTGCACTGAACTATAGTTCCAAAATGCAGTATGAACAGGGAAATGTGTCAGAGTGCTATCAGCAAATGATTAATAATATTAAATGCTAGTCCTGTTTTACAAAGCAGCATTATTTCTAAACTGTTTTTTTTTATTTGTAGCATTCACATGAATTGTAAGCAGCATTCCAGAGTTGATATCAGGCATGTAATGGTTTTTATAGAATACTAGCTACATCTCACAATTAAATGCGCTATTTTCTTGTAAACAAAAAGAACGTAAAAAGATCATCAGAAAAAAATGTCCCAAGCATAACAGTTTATACAAATATAGCAAAAGGATTGCAATAATATAAGCTGGCTGTGCTAGAAATGTCCAGTCTTCTATTTTGTCCTTAACTTGATGGTGTAAATCCCACAGTCAGCTATGGGCTTTTGAATGTAATAGACTTTCTCTTCATAGCTTTTGAACACTGTAATGCTAGGACTTCCTCAGACAATGAAATAAGAATTTATTTCACTCAATACAAAAGTACTTCAAAAAGGGGAGGGGGTAATAATCAATTTAAAAGCTAGACTTCAATGACTATTAGATTTTTTTCCTTATGCTTAATTAAGTCTAATGAAACAATGCAGACTTTTTCCTGTCACCTGAGGTGTGATTATGTTAAATATTTAATTCTTGTGAAGGAGTAAGCTGCACATCTAATCTATATCTCGCAATCTGTTCCCTCTCTGGAGTATTTTTCATTTAGTTCTGCCTTTAGATAATGAGTTCCATTTCAAAGGAAATTGTTAAATACGTCGGCAGGAAGGGGAACGTGTTACTCTGTACTGTTTGCGCAAGAGTACACTGCTAACTAGGCTTACAACATGTAGGCTTCACTGCATTGGCAAGAGGGTACAGCAGAGATGCTTCCTTCTGCCTTTCCACAAGGCTAAAATGACACGAACCAAAGACACTAAATCCAAACTGTGTGTGTGTTTTAGGATCTATGTTAGGCTCTTCCTGCACGGCACAGCCAAGTGATTAAGGACTTTGAAAATAAGAACACGGAGTTCACATTGAAAATATCCCTCTCAGCATGCACACATTTCAAGGTTGCACATTTCTTCGACTTGTTTTCCCAAGGCGCTGTCAACTGTGTAATAGAAAAATGTATTTGTACATCTTTTTTCCCCCATCCACCGTACACTCCTTTGAAACATAACAACGCATTTCTACATACACAGTCATCCCTTAGGAAGAAATCTCTTTAGTAGAAAGGCCAGGGACATGTTTATGGAAGCAATCCCTTTATAATACAGTTGTTTTCAGCTGGTCTTAATGATTTCCTCCTATATCAGGTGATGGGGAAAAATTTCATTTACAATATTTTACACGTGGATTTAATATAATATTAGATGTTTCGTTAGAAACAATGTGAAAATAGTTCACTGCAGCTTGATTTACATTAGTCGTTATTTGCATTTAAGAACAAAAGACAAATTCACATAATTATTTTCCAACTGGATGGGTCTGCATGTGTATAATAAATCCTCAATAGGCCACAGCAGAAATAGCTACTTCTTATTTACAACTCAGGAAGAGGATCCAGCAACCAGACTTTATTATGTGGAGTGAACTTTTTAAAATTAAATTAGCAGGACTAATGTGGTAGTGCATAGCAAATTAATTAGTTTGCAGAGTCTTGGAAGAGATGGTATCAACTGTTTTAGATTTCATAATAGTGCTCTTTAAAAAAAATTGAGGCAAAGGTTTCCACTTGCATGTCAGTTAAATAAACACCTGCTAGATGAAAATCTGCATCTCCTAAGGCAACAGTGCTAAGGTGACACCTTTAGAAGCAGCTGAAAAAGAAGAAAGCCCCTGCCCTGGTAGAAAAACCAATCAAGCAAACAGAAACTTTTCATTTGCTACAATTTTATGTAGTTACAACTGTTGTATCATCGTGATCTGCATTTTAACTCACATGTTTTGATTTACAAAACCAATAGCATTCTGAGGCATTATTAAATGGAACTCAGTAGGGTAACTTCAGTCAAACAATGATACTCAAATAAATGAACACAACTACTGACATGCTATTTGGGAGTGGGAGGGAGGGTCACTGCAAGAATGCCTTGCTGGCACCTGTTGGGAGACTAGAACATGTATATTAAACAGCCTAACTGGCTTTTCAAAGGTAACTTTGCACTTATGTAAAATTGATAGGGCATTCATTATAAAATCCATGCAGCATCTTATTAAATGTGCTCTGTCATTGAAAGTAGAAGGTGGAGGCTTTTTAAGCTGGGGTTTTGTTGCCCTCTAGTGAATGAGGTCAGCATTATGCATGTGAAATTATTTTGATCACTGCATAATTAATGTGCAATGAATTGGTACAAAAGTGCAGTTGAATTGCATCCCATTCCAGCATGAATTAGTTAAGACATAGAAACCCTCTTTTATTTTTTTCATGCTTCCCCACCCCCTTCTTCAGTGAAAACGCACAGTTGTCTGGCTATCACAAAAAAGCAGGCTAGCCAAAGACAGCAAGTAAATCAACAACACAGATCTGCAGCACAGTCATTTTAATCCATTGGTATATACTTAATATGTCTCCTGAAAAGAATGTCTAATTATACTGTCATGCTACAAAATGCATTTTCAATTGTGATAAATTATGCCATCCTTTACTTTCAGGGAGCATACTGAGATTTATGGAAGATTACTGCAAAATTATTATGCCAGGATAAAAAAAAGTTATTGGCACCAGGGAAAAAAATAACAAAATAGTAAAAAAAAGCGGGCAGGGGGAGGAATTTGTAAAATATTACACGGGATGTGCAGCTTTAGGGTCAAATTCTGCTTCAAATGCCCTCCTCCATGTGTGTCTTCTAATTGCATGAATATCAGTAGTGTTGTTACAGTTCTTGGAAAAGGGTGACTGTCCCAGCCGTGACTGTTTTAAAAGCCCATTGGGCCAAAAGTTCTCCGCTGCCTTGCATCTCACTTTTTCACGTACATCTGTGTGTGAAATTGGTGACTGATGCTGCCAAATCCCACAGAGCTGTTATGTTAGATTCGTTTTACACAAATGTAGATGACTATATAAAGTTCAAAGCAGTGGTGGTTTAGGCATGTAAGGAGGTCTTTCTAAAGGCATATAGGACTTGGGTCTGCAAAGGAGTCATGGTCAACAACTGCGTAATAATCATATTCACCTTGACCTGAAAATGGCTGGCTACTCACAGCTGCTTAGACAGAATAGCTCTACTGTGTTCATGGGCTGCCCATAATCCAGAATATATTTGGGTGCATGTTAATGCTACTATTATTACACATACACAAGCATTCTTGTATATGGTTGGCTTCGGTATACTATGATTCCAGAGGTTTGCCAGAATTTTGACCCATCGTCCTCATTTCTGCCAAGATTTTGTCTTTTTAAAAGCAAATTTTAAGGCTTCACCCTATTTTGTGGTTGTCAATCAAAGCCACTCTGTGCACAGGTCATTTGAGATCACATAATGGTTTTTGTTGTAATTATGCACCCACATGCTCTGCCATTGTGCACCCAATACTGTCCCATCATGGGTCTTAGCCTTCAATCATTCCTGCAGCGTTCTCATCTTTGGCATATGGGATGACTGCAAAAGTGAGATCTGCTGTGGCATTAACAGTCCTGAATGCAAACATATAAAAATGTTCAGTTCCCTCCACAAACCATCATAGACGTGCTCTAAAGCATATGCTCAAATGGAAAGGAAAATCAACATTTCCCCTTCCCCTCCCAGCTCTTAGTTGGCCTGATGAAAGCCCATTGAAGTCAATGGGAATCAAGCTCTGTATTCCTGGAAAAGGCAACAATCATCTCTCTATATGGTTAGAGAATAGATAAAAGCTGTCACTGTTAAGGACAGGGATGGGCCAGAGCCGTTTGGGACTAGGACAGCCAGAGGGGTCAATTATGGCTTGGGATATTGAGCACAAAATGACAACAAAGCCCTTTATTGAATAGTGTGGAAGATGAACAGAAAGGCAGGAGCAGAGAGATAAATGAAAAGGAGCAGTGTTCACTGTGCACCAAGAGAAACACAGGAAAAACCTAAAAAACAACAAATAGACCAGTAGCACCTTAAAGACTAACAAAACATGTAGATGGTATCATGAGCTTTCGTGGGCACAGCCCACATCTTCAGGATACTCCTGTCATCTGAAGAAGTGGATTGTGCTCGTGAAAGCTCATGATACCGTTTACATGTTTTGTTAGTCTTTAAGGTGCTACTAGTCTATTTGTTGTTTTTTAGATTTTTCCTGTTACAGACTAACTCGGCTGCCCCTCTGAAGACCAACAGAAACACAGTAAAGAAAAGGTGACTATTCTCCACATAAAACAGGACCCAGCTACAGGAGAAAATGTGGTGTTTCAAGCCACTGAGAAGATGTGACAAACAGTGGGCCAAATCCTGAATGTACCACATGGACCAGACTCTCCTCTCAGACAATTGATGCATATATGAAGGGTTGCCACTAAATCCAATGGAGTTACTTCAGGTTTATGTAGATGTGCACAAGTGAGGGTAGAATTTTGCTCAGAGGCATCTATGAGACTTTTGACTCCAACAAGTTTCTGGCAAGATATACTGTTGATAAATATTGAAATATAACAATAATGTCCTGGTTTTTAAGTTGGCTTTGCTGAGATTTTATAGTAGTATAAGGAGGCTGGCGGTGGGTGCGGTGGGGAAATCTTTGATCAAAAGTTATTTATTATAGGCGAGATTCGCACTCAATTCCTCTGAGCAGAACCTTATTTCATGAATGGTTTCACTTATTCTAGGGGAAGTACCCCAGAGAACAAGGTACTATTCAACATAAGGATGGTATAATTAGTTCTCTATAAGTAATAATCCATTCACCCAAAAGACTTCTCAATCACATCTTCCCAAAATGAAAATACAACTGTAGCTGGTAAGATAGTTGTTACATATGCCAGAGCTAACTCTGACAACCATGATGTGTTCCGTCCACCTTTCAATAACAATTTGCCTTCCTTATTTGCTGCACTATTAGAATTCCAGAAATGTCATCACAGTCCCATTCTAATTTCCCACCTATTGGTTGTTTTTATTTGCTCGGCTATTCATTGTAACAGAATTTCCACTACTGCCACACAATAATAGACTCTATTATGATATATTGTATAGTTCAGAGCCAGTAATGTTGGTATATGAATTTGTTTTACAGAACCGATGGCCTAAAGCCGCAAAGGAGAACTATAATGTTATATCTTGTATGGTCTTAATTAAATGATAAACCATAGGATAGATATTAGGGCAAGTCTCCTGAATGGAGCAATGTCTACATAAATAGAGTAGCAGGAGTTGATGTACCTTAGATCAAGTAGATACAGAGTTTCCACTAAGGAGGATCAATGGGAGAAATTCTCCTGTCGACTTCCCTTATGCTTCTCATTCCGGTATAGTATCAGAGTCAACAAGAGAGTGATTGGTGGTTGATTTAGCTGATCTTCACTAGATGCACTGAATTGACCCTTGGGGGGATCGATCACTCCAGCGCCAATCTCCCAGGAAATATAGACATGGCCTTAGTGATACCATATATAAATGTGGAGTAATTCAGTTGACTCTAGTGAAATTCCTTGAAATGTAGAAAAATGTAACTGAGATCACAACATGGCACATTTTTCATTTATAGTTGGGCTTCTTTTTCTTTTGATTTTACTTTGGCAGGCCAGTAGCTGTCACTTATGCACATTAATATTGTCTTACTCCGTTAATAGCCACATCTAACTGTAGTAAACTGCTCACAGATTAAGGTATTATTTGTGATGGATGTGAAACCACTCTGTAAAAATTTGTTAGTGCTCTTTGTTGACCTATAAACTAGGACGTATATTGTGTGAACATATTAGGTTAGTTTTAGAGAGGGTTGTGAGGAAAAAAAGTATGAAGTGAAAAGAGTGGCTCAAACTACTAATCAGCAAACCAAAACTTCCAGGCTGTTAGGTGACAATGACAAGCCATTGGCTCTGAGGATTCTGACTGGATCTGCAGCTGAACCTATAGGTCTAGCTTTGTCCAGAAAGGCTATGGGCCCTGGACAGAGAAGAAACAAAGTATATACCAGCTTTAAAAGGGATGGTCGCTCAAGAGAAGGCTAGTAGTTGTTGGAGAGAACCAGACTGAAGCTTTGTCTACACTTAAAAGTTTAAAACACAGTCAGCAGCTCTTTAAGCTGAAAGTGTGGCCATGGTACTGTAGCCAGACAGGAACCCCCCTTGTAACATCCATTTTTGCTTGCCTGGAGCATACAGGGCACACAGAGCAGAAGGCCCAGGCTGTGTGACCGTGAATGGCTGTAAACAGAGATACGCCAATTGCTGACCAAGAGGCTGCCAAGGAGTGCCCTTGACTCAAACCCATACTGATACGAACACACATCCATCCCGCGGGGGGGAGGAATCTCTCGCCCAGTAAAAAAAATGTCTAGTATTCACAATTTAGTTATCTCTCTTGCAAGTGTAAATTAACTTGAAACTTGCTTGTAAGAACTGGCGCCACAAAACAGACCAGTAGAATTTAGCTTCTTAGATAAGAAAGAAGATACAGGCCCCCAAAGGTATAAAGATAGGTCCAGCAGCACATTTTCTCTGAGTGTCAATCTACCATCTATCTGCTGGTCAGGTTAGGTGTTTGATCTCCCGAGGTTCTAGAGAGGACGCCCACCTCGTATTCGTCTTTCCTAAGAATTGAGAGACCGGCCCTAGCCTGACACGCTGGAGTTGAGAAGCACAGAAAAAGGTAAAAATTGTACCTGGATGTGGTCCTTTGTTTAAGTATATATATACATAGTGTTAGAGCTCTTTAAAGATTAAGCTGTCACTTGGTACCATTATTTCTATTTTCTGTCTTTACCTTTTTCCTGTGATTATTTTTAAGACCTATATATATCTATATATCTATATATATATTTGCTAGCATTTAAGAAATAGAGCAATAGCCATTGTAACCATATGATTTATAAGCTTCTTTAATAAACCTGTAACTGTTTAAGCTTTAACCTGACTCCTTCAGTTGCTGTAATAGAACCAAGCACAATTTAAAAGAACTTCAGCCGGTCATAAAAAGACAGACATAGAGAGAGCTTAGGCGTTTGGATCTGTGTCACTCCCAGGTGACAAGATCCGTTAAGGCACCTTTTCAGCCTTTCCTAGGCTGCCCACTGCGAAGGAACCCCTGTGTTCTAGCAGCTAAAATCTAAAGTGTAATAAGCTCTTCCTATATAACAAGGCGTCTGTTGGCCTGCTGGCCACCCTCTGCGACGGGACCCCAGTCCTAGCAGTAAAGACACGGACGTTAAACCTTTTCTCAGAAACACACACACACACACTGCCCTGACCGTCGGCTGACAGGTACGAGCGCTGACAGAGATATTGCTCAGCACATAGGGCTCTCTAGAGTACACGGAGGATTCTGAAGAGAATATGCAAATTCCCAAGGAATTTGCATATCTTCTGATCTCACTTTCGAAAGTAGAGCTTCAAAACTGAAAGTAGTCAAGTTGTGTTTTTTTCGGAAACCTCCCCCCCTTTTTTTCGAAAAGCTGCTTTTCCTCAAAAAATGAGGTTTACGTGGCTTTTCGAAAAAGGGGGGATTGCCGAAAAAAAATGTCTTGATTACTTTCACTTTTGAAAGCTCTGCGGAATTTGCATATCCTCTTTCAAATCTTCCGTGTAGTCTAGATGAGCCCATAGTAAAACCAAGAGGGGAGTAGCTAAGTGTGCTGAGAGCACAGCTCCCAGCTCTGTAGCTTGGCCAGCACTGGCGCTTTAAAGCACTGTACCTGGCACTGTAAAGCCCTGTTTTTTCACATCCCATAGCCAGAAGGTTACAGCTCTGAAAGTGCCCATATAGACCTAGCCTGAGACACAGCATCCGAAGAGGGGCACCTGAAGAAGCTAAGCCTAAAGTTACTTTCAGGATGTTAAGCCGCTAGAGGAGATCCATGCTTAATTAGTAAGGAAAGATGTGCCATGGCTCAAGCAATTTTTTTTTCTTACTTTCATAACTGACATGCGGGCGAGCTGACAGAGTTGCCAGGCCTGTAGGGAAGGTGTGTGTGTGGGTGGAGTGGGGGGGCGGGCTCTGCCCTTCCAGAAGGGGCAGAGCCTCAGACAGAAGGGGTGGGGTGGAAGGGATAGCATCCCTGGGAAGCTCTTCAGTGCCACCCAGAATATGTTACCTGGGGTTCTGGGAGTGATTTAAAGAGGCCACAGCATCAGTTTTCCAGGAGCCCTGGTCCCTTTCAAATCAGTATGCCTAGGAATTGTTGTTGCCTTCCCTCTAGTGGGCCTGCCAACATGAGAAGCTTAGAGGTGCCAGGATTATGAATAATCACACCTAGAGGTGCCGGAGCTCAGCCCCAGAAAGCCCTGGCCCAAACTAAGCCCTGGGGAAGAGACATGCATGTAAATTGTTGTTTTTATTTTTTTTTCTCTAAATGCTTTGTTCTTGCTGTTATAATGCTTTGTTCTTGCTTTAAGAAGGCTGGCTGATCACTATATATCATTGATCAGAGTCCTGAAGGAAAGAACCTGAAGGTGCACCTGCTGGGTAAGAACATCAATATACAGGAATCTGAAGTCCAGGGCTAAGGCTAACAGAACTGCAAAATTTCACCGCAGAATAGAAGAAGGTTTAAGTCTAGATTCCAAAGAGGGGTGTAATCAGAGAGGAAGCCATAGGTAGCGGGTATAATAGGGCAGGGAAAGCTAAGCCTTCCCTAGGTCAGGTGTAGCTTCAGGACCTGGGTTGTGGGGTTTTGCTCATTATGAGCTATGCAGGTTCCAGACAGCCATGGAGATAGTATCTGCTATTCTGCTGCTCCGTTTCACCAATAATCTTCCTGGATTCCAGATAATTTATTAATGAACCTGGGAAACTGAGTAGCAGGTGCTAGAACTAGGGTATCGGGGGTGTTGCTGCACACCCTGGCTTGAAGTGGATTCCATTATATATGGGGTTCACAGTTTGGTTCAGTGGTGCTCAGCAACCCCCACTGTATAAATTGTTCCAGTGCCCCTGCTCCTCAACCACCCAGAAACCTGCATGGCACATATGAAAAACTCAGCATTCGTCTGCTGGGCATCTAAGGGTCTGGGGAGGGGAGGCATACTGTGTTTCCCATTCTCTAGCATGACAGAGACAGCCTGGGGCTCCTCTGGCTGCAGTTGGGAAGAGGATGCTTAAGGTTTGAGCTGCAGGGGAAGAGCCTCATGTGGAAAGGGCACATTTGGGGGCTAGACTTCCCAAAGGATGTTTCCACCCAACCACAGTCCAAGGAGGAAGGGGAGAAAGTGCAGCTAGCCCTATAATCCTGACACCACTCCCAGATCAAGCTATTAAAAGCAGGGGCTGAAACAGGAGGTTAGAGCGAAGCACAGCGCAATACTAAGCATTTCTTAAAACACAGCCGAATGCCGGCTCACTGCATTTTCTTGAACAGAAGCTACTGATTTTGTGATCTGCCTACACTGCAGCATCTTACTTAGGGGTGGTGCAGTCTCCTCACACTGTAACAAATCTTGATCTCCTGGCACACAAGGTTAGATGGTTACTCATTTCTCCATGTCCTTTTGCTCCTGAGCCATGCCCGTCAGAGGAGCCTGTTCCCACCCATTGACACCCACAAGGCCATTATTGCAAGCTTTGAAGAGAAGTCTGGAGAAGAAGCTCTTACATGCCTACCATTGTTACACTGCTACATCCTAACGGCACTCAGATAAAATTGAGGCCTTCAGGAGGGACTCTTCCGCCTCCTGCTTATCCCAGGGGAAACAGTTCAGAGTCTCCACCTTGTTTTTGAAGCGTCGGCAGAAATTGGGTGCTCACAGCCCAGCCTGCCAGCAGTGCTCAACATGTACTTTTCGTGTTCTTTAGCTATGGCAACCTCTTCCCACAGCATTGTTTCAAAGCACGTTTTTAACATTAGATTGCTAGGAGGCTCCTACAGGCCCCTGCCAAGAGTCAGCGTTGGAGCGTGGGTCAGCTCATGCAGTGAGGCTGGATGAAGTTTTAATACCAGTCTGGATAATGTATGAAACTGACATGCTGTGGCCGAAGCAGTGTTATTACAACTACAGCCATGAGATGTAAAAAAGTAATAATCGTTACTGACCTCATTTGAGACGTATAATGTACTGTCATAACCAAGAATACCTAGCAATGACTTGCCTATTCCGTACCAGCAGTTGCAAGATATTTGCTTACAGTCTAAGGTGCTTTGGCGTGTACTTCCACTACAGATTGAATCTCTCAAAGCCAGCACTCTCTGGTCTGGCAATATCTATGGTCTGGCATGATTTTAGTTAGTTGGATGCCCATTTATCACAGGTGTGGCCAAGTTTTTTGCTGTCCCATAAAGTCTGCTTATAGCCACCGGTCCTGGCTCTCACTGTTCTGTGCTGTTATTTAGCTCTAATTTAGCCTTAAATGTCCTCTAAGAGCCCAGTAAGCCGAGGAAGTGTTGGTAATGCTGCTGGATAATACTGACCTCCTGTGGTTCGGCAAATTCTCTGATTTGGCACCAGTCAGGTTCTGAGGGTGCAGGATTAGAGAGGGTCAACCTGTATTCGATTTAAGCCAAGAGCATGAAAGCAGGTTTAACCATAACCTATATTTTCCTAGATACGATTGTTTATTATTTAAATGCAATGCACTCAGAATGATTTTTTCCTTCAGTTAGCAGTATGTATTCTTGGCCTCAGCATCACCCCAACAAAGTGTCATCTCTCATATTGCAGAAATGGAAATATTTTCATCACTTTTCTGCTATGGATAGGTCTCATGAAATATTTTTTCTCCAAAATGTTATAAATGTTTTTGGCCTTCCGACTGAGTTTATATATCCTATGGAAATTAATCTGAATAAAGAGGGCACCCTTAAAGAAGATTCTGTTTGTTGATTCTTACCTTATTTGTGGTATTTGGTATGTTCCTTTTATTTAGGAAGAATTGCAAATATTGCAAAGAAAGGTTAAAGGATTTTCTAGGTAAATTGCAAATTTTAATGGCTCCTCCTGTTGCTATCATCACTATTGGCATGCAAATGTAAAATTATACAGAGCTAAAGTAAATCTTGGCTTTTTCCAATATCCATTTATTAACTATAATGCCAATTTTTCTTTGGTTTCATCTAATTTTGCATTAGTTCATAAGTTTGTGTATTAGTTAGACATGTGGAAAACTGAGATACTTTCTTATCTTCTACAATTTTTTTGTTTTGAATCTCATCATTAGATGGCCTCCTATTACTTTTATCTCTTCAAAATGGAGGCTTCATTTCCTCTCCCCCTTAATATGCAAATAAAGGCTCTTAAAATGGAAACCCATTGATGAAACTGACTGACTTCAAATGGCACGATGCATTTTCAAATTTGGATTTTTTTTCCCTGTGCTCAGCATTTCATAATGAATGAACGAACCAAATTTCAGTATTCTAGTTCAGTAGCAACTTGGAAATTAATTATCTCAAGCAGTCAGCACATCACACCATTAAGAGCATCTGTATGTTATTAGCTAATAGCAAGTCTGTGACTGTCATATTAGAACTGACTGTTACCTTATGTATTTTTAATAATTCTGGACAGTCATTGCCAAGCAACATTGAATGCTCCCACATCCATTAATCTTCACATTCAAATTGTGTATTTTAACATGCATCTTCCTTTTCTTGAAATCTAACGTATGCACACAGCACAAATTATCCCAAACGTGATTGATTATTGGTTAATCTCAAATTCCAGAAGGAGGGAGATGACAGTTGTGGTTTTAAGAACTGGCCTCATTTACAAGCATGTGAATTATAAATCAGTTAGAAAATTGCATGTTTTTGTTGCTGAGTTGACCTGGAACATGATATTACAAATCAAAGGGACATTTTTGTGTGCTTTTATTTTAACTGTGATGAACTTTCAGCGTGGGAGCATCTGTTAGCATGTTCCTTGTGACATCAGTACAGCGAGGGCTCTACCAAATTTACAGCTGTGAAAAATACATCCCTGATGATGAAATCTGGTCTCCCCCTGTAAAATCTGGCCCTTAGTGCACTTATACCCTAAACAAAACAAATTACACAAGGGAGATCAGAGTTTCTCAAATTGGGGATCCTGACCCAAAAGGAGGCTCACAAGTTAGTTTAGTAGAGTCACAGTACTGCCACCCATACTTTTGCACTGATGCTTTCAGATCTGGTTGTCCAGAGATTGGCAGCTGCTGGTCGGGCACCCAGCTCTGAAGGCAACATCCCACCAGCAGCAGCATTAAAGGTGGCAATATCATATTATGCCATCCTTCTCTGCCGCTGTTGACAACAATTCTGCCTTCACACCTGGGCTCCCAGCCCACAGCCCCTGCTCCACAATTGCCCACCTTCGAAGGGAATGCCGCTGCCAGTAGCTGTGCAGAAGTAAATAATGCAGTGCCATCTCCAAAACAACTACCCCCAGGGGAGGACTGGCAATCAAAATAGGCCCAGAAAATGGGTTGAGAATGGTCAACTTTTTCATGCACACTATCTTTGTTCATTTATACCATACTCACATTGTTATTAATTGTCAGTTACAGAAAACCACACACCCACAACGACCAACGATAACAGAATTCATCCAACTACTACGTAATCTCTACTCACCGGTCAAGACTCAAGCAACTCTATCACCGATTCCACCATTGCACAAAGCAGGCCTACGCATTGCTGTCATGCACCATCGCATATTGCGCATCGCATGTCCGTTCCATTGATTTCAACCGTAATGCGATGTCATTCACTTTGGTGCCAAAGAAACCAAGGCTGAACCAATGCAGTGGCCCACGCCCAACCACACACACATACACACATGGCTTCGGTTGCCTTGGATTTATTAGGAAACATTTTGAATTTTGGTATTATAGATTTTTTTGGTATTAGAACAGTGGTCTCCAACCTTTTTACACCCAAGAGCACTTTTTAAATGTCAGAACAAGCCAAGATCTACCGCCCCATCCTTCCTCCAAGACCCCACCCCTTCCTTGAAGCCCCGCCCTCTCTATTCTCCTCCTCTCCATCACTTGCTATCCCCAGCCCTTAAACACTCTGCCAGGGCCAGCCCCAGCCCTTTTGGTGCCCTGGGCCCGGGCGCATGGCGCTGCCCCCGGGGCGCACGGCCGCTGGCGCGCAGCCCGGGGCCTGCCCCCAGGGCACATGGTGCATGCGCTGCCCTGCCTGGCCCAGCCAGTGCTGGTGGCACGAGCACCAGGCTGTGCAGGGCCCCGCGGCCATTGGGGGAAGGGCACTGCTGGGCCAATGCTGCAGGGCCGGTGCCTCAGGAACTGGGCGCGTGGCGCCTGATGGCAGCTATAAGGGACACCTCACGCCCCTTACAGCTGCCATCAAGCGCCCCCCCCCCCCATCGGTTGGCACCCTGGGCAGCTGCCCAGCTCGCCCGTGCCTCAGTCCGGCCCTGCACTCTGCACTGCTGCTTATTTATTATTGTTCTGTAGGAAGAGGTTTTTCCAACATTTGGCCTGTCTGGATGGGACCAAATGTCAGAAAAAACCCTTCTTTCCTCGTGGAATGAGGAATACAGGGCATGCCGAAAGAGCATGTTTGCTCTTCCACTAAAAAAAGTGAAAGAACAAACACGTCTATGGATGTGGAGGAGTTTTTCTGGGATATCTCTGGAATCCTAGAAAAAGTCCTGGGCTACGTCTCCACTGGCCCCTTTTCCGAAAGGGGCATGCTAATTTTACAGATCGTAATAGGGAAATCCGCAGGGTATTTAAATATCCCCCGCGGCATTTAAATAAAGATGTCCGCCGCTTTTTTCCGGCTTTTAGAAAAGCCGGAAAAGAGCGTCTACACTGGCCCCGATCCTCTGGAAAAAAGCCCTTTTCCGGAGGATCTCTTATTCCTATTTTGAAGTAGGAATAAGAGATCCTCCGGAAAAAAGCCGGAAAAAAGCAGCGGACATCTTTATTTAAATGCCGCGGGGGATATTTAAATCCCCCGCGGATTTCCCTATTATGACCCGTAAAATTAGCATGCCCCTTTCGGAAAAGGGGCCAGTGTAGACATAGCCCTGCAGTCTAGCTGTACCCTTGCTGGGTTGAGACAGGATGTGTGGGCTCTGGGGTGGGAATGAGAGATCTGGGTGTGGGAAGGGGTAAGAGGTGCAAGCTCTGGGAGGAAATCTGGATGTAGGAGGAGGTGAAGAAGGGGATGCTGGCTCAAGGAGGGGGCTCCAGGCTGGGGAGTGTTGGGGTCAGATGGAGGGTTGTGGTACTAAGTAAGCCACAGGCTTGTGGATGTGAGGATGCAGGAATTTGGGTTGGAGTATGTCAGGGGCTCAGGGCAGGGGGTTCAAGTGTATGATAGGCTCAGAGCTAGGGTCTGGGTGGTGGTGGTGCAGGAGTGTTATGATCCCGTGGCCAGATGGGGGCTCGGCCCCAATTGGATGTTTGTTGGCCAGGCTTCATTTTTAAATAAAATACTATGTCAAACACAAAAAGTTTCTGCATTGTATTTATTTATGAGAAGGGCAGGGAACCTGTTTTGAATTAGGGGTCACTGACTCACAGAAAAGTCAGATGGGGCCACACAAGTGAGATGCAAAAGAAAAAACCCTGCGCCAAAAACCCTCCGAGCCTCATTAATGTGGCCCCAACTGTGCTAGTGGGAGCAGGGGACATGGTACTAGGGAAGGGTGCTAGTGGGTGCTGGGGTAGGTGACAGGGTGCCAGTGGCGGCAGAGTGCTGGGGTGGGGGCAGGGTGCCAGTGGGGGCAGAGAACATGGTGCTGGGGGGCAGGGAGCAGGGTTCTGCAGAAGGGGACAGGGTTCCAGTGGGGGCAGGGAGTCCCCCGTACCTGCCTCCTCCTGGGACTCCTCTCCCTTCCCCCTCCTTTTCTCCCTCCTCCCACAGAGGAAGGAAGCCCTGGCGTGGGCCTCCTCCAGGGATGACTCCTGCCTTTCCCGCAGAAGAGGGAAAGCCCTGGCTTACGCCTCCTCCATGGACAACTCTCCCCTCCCTCCCCCTGCAGAGGAGGGAAAGCCTCGGCATGCGCCTCCTCTGGGGACGCCCCTACCCCACCCCGCCCCACCCTGCCATGCCAGTTCACGGCATGCCACAGCCCAGGGGAAGGGGAGCAGCCACTGCACTTCCAGACCCCCGGAAGTGGCACGCAGCTGCCGGACTTCCGTCCACTCCTCAGGAAGATACCACTACCTCCTGTCACTGTAGGTAGGTAGTGGGGCTTTATAGGGATGGGGGAAATCAGAGGGGGGCCCCAAATGCCCCATGATCGACTGGTTGAGCCTTCGCAATTGACCAGTCAATAGTGATCATCGGGTTGGTGACCATGGCATTAGACGCTTTACGGTGGATATTACGGTCCATTCGGACAACAGCCCACCGGGAAATTCCCGGTATTCCGCCAGGCCAATCCGCTCCTGATTGAAATTATGAAATTTACTGTTTTTCAATTCCTATGATCATGAAATTGACCAGAATGAACCATGAATTTGGTAGGGTCCTATGGCATAGTAATGGCCTTTAAAACTGGTCCTACTCTCAGCTCTCTTCAAAAACATTACCATGTCGTTATCAAGCTGTGATATGAGGATTTTTGAGGATGCATTTTAGACAGGGAGTTAGAAAAAAAAGTGTTTTCCAGCTCTGACTTCTATGATCAAAGGGCAAATCAACAGAATGGTTGGGGAGCTGGAGTTGCTAAGTCCACTCAAGTATCAAGGTCCTGATTAATTATGATGTTATTCCAATTAAATCTCAGTGTAGCAACTTTGAAATTACACGAGTGTAAAACTGAGATGACACAGTGGTTTATCAGACTGAGACTCATACCAGAATGAAATGTACCTCTTACAGTCCTGCGTATCTTCTTACACTGGTATATGTATGTCAGGAGTAACACCACTGAAGTTGAGCGTAAAACTGGTTTAAGTGAGAGGATACTCAGGCCTAGGATGTTGTTTTGAAAGAGGGAAGTCCACATCCTGGTTCTAAATAATGGTTCTGAAGTTTCTGGGACAAATTCTGCTCTCACATGGATTAATGTGAATTGTTCTGGTGTCATGCCCCTATAGTTTTTGGGTAGAATTTGGCCTAGTGATTTGCTTTCAGAGTACATGGCTAAAAATGCTCAGAGAAGCACTTTACTTGAACGTTTAGAAATATTTCTGATAAAACTCCTTTCAACCACATCAGAATTACTGTGAGATTCCACATAATTACAGAAGATTTAAGAGAGCTTTTGTGTTACCGTTCTTGAAAGCTTGAGAAAAAAAATTCATTTCACTCCCACTTTTTTTCTTGACACTATGGGATTTTTCTTCCCATTTTAATCAGAAGCAAGCTTCAGTGGAGAAGGCACCAGTCCAATCTGGAAGGAAGTGCAGGGAGGTTCTGTTCCTAGGCTTCCCACTGATCTACTTTGCAACCTTGCAGAAGTTACCACTCTGTGCTGCTATATCTTCCCCCACACACTTTGTTGAGCTAGTCTATTTAGATTGTGTGTAATCTGACCTAGGACTGTCTTTTACTATGCATTTTTGGTAAAATATCTTCACTTTCTATTAGAAAATGGCTTTTCAATTAAACAGGAATTTACTTTCCTAAAATCTCCATTCTATAGACCAGGGATGGGGAACCTAAGCCCCAGAGGGCAGGATGCAACTCCAGGCTTTCTTGGATCCAGCCCCCGAGGCTCAGGACTCCCCCTAGTATTGGAGACTTCATGCTTGTGACAGGTGGATTTTGTTGGTGTTGTTGTTTTTCACGTGTGCAACTCCTGACTGATTTTTATGTGGGTCAGTGGTCCCCAACCCAAAAAAGGTTCCCCTCCCCGGATATAAATAATATTTGCACTTTCATTAAAAAACCTCCAAAATAACTTATTTTGCAATGCCAAAACCAGAAATATTTTTGTTACTAAACATTGAAAAATTTGAGGTTTTAATTTTTTAACCAAACCCCAAAACTTTTGAAGGAGAAAAAAAATCAGTCCCTTACTATTTGAACAGTTTCTAGCACACTAGGGCTCTGACCTCAGTTGGGATCTATAGGCACTAAAGTAGTACAAATAAATAATAGTAAATGATGGTGCCATGTCTTAAAAATCACTACTGTCTACACTATTAAACTCCATGAGAAATTTTTCACAGAAGTTCATATTTAGTTCTTCCTCTTTCTGCAATATTTTTCAGCCCTCTTGTGCCAATTACTTATCTTTCTTGCCTGGGACTCAGAGGATAGTTTGCACTTGAACTAGACTGGATTTTTTTATTATAAATCTAGGGGAAAATATTGCTCTCCTCCACACCAGTGAAATTCCAGAGTAACTCTACTGAAGTCATGGAGCTTACTTTATTTATGCACTTCTGTAACTGAGATGTGAATCTAGTTTTTCATGTCCCATGTTAACTAAATTCTAGAGCTGGTCAAACATTTACCAGATTCATCAAAAACAAAACATGTCAATTTAAACAAAATTTCGTTGTGACAAAAATCAGAATGGAGCATTATAAAAAAACCAACAATCAAAATCAAGAGGAAATCTTTCAACTTTATCAAACCAAAATATTTCCATTACTACAAGAAGGAATTTTCCTTTTTCATTTCATGAAAAAAAAGTTGTGTTTCTTTGTCAGAAAACCCATAAAAACCAATTCTTGTCCATGCCTACTGATTTCCAACTACCCTGTCAGTGTGTGTAACCATTTTTAATTGCAAGAAAAAGCCAGTGACTGAAAACAAAACACTGACTCCATGGTAAGATGTAGTTATTTTTCAAAAACTAACAAAAGAATTACTTCATTTTTTTTCATTATTGCTTCCCAGCTTTGACAGAGAGCTTTCTGTCTTCTTCATCCCCACAAACATTAAAAAAATAGAACCAGCATTTTAAAAAAATCAGGCTTGTGTGGCTAATTATTCCCAATTTACAAATTGTGTAAATTCATGCATATCGTCAATGCACAATTATGCCCCAAATTTATTTTAATATCAAAGTCCTAATGTTTATCTGACCCTACCCGAGCACATGCTAACTCTGTCTTTACAAGACAGAGTTGGGTATTCACTATGATAATTAAGTTGTATTCTCTCAACAAAGTAGCATGTAGGTCTGTGTGTTATCTGACAGGTAACAGTTGCATTCATTAAAGCAGGATATTCAAAACCAGCATACTTTGACAGGAAAGATTCCATAAACAATGCATGTCAGCCTTCACAGTCTGTGGCAGCGCAAATGCATCGCGTTCCATGATTGACTACAACTCCCTTCACTTGTGCTCAGATACTACAGGGATGAGAACAATATATACAGAATAGAGCAGAATCAAGGAGTATAAAATAGATAGAGAGCGAGAGAGAGAGAGAGAGAGAGGGTGTGTGGGGATAGATAGATAGATAGATAGATAGATAGATAGATAGATAGATAGATAGATAGATAGATAGATAGATAGATAGATAGATAGATAGATAGATAGATAGATAGATAGATAGATAGATAGGGTTTGTAATGTAAATAGACGCATAGATGTGTATGGCTGGGAAGGGACCTCAAAAGACCACCCAATTCATCCTCTAGTTCTGAGGTAGGGCTCAGTCAAAAATGACCATCCCTGAAAAATGTTCCTCTAACCTGTTCTTAAAAACCACCAATGATGGGGGTTCCCCAGCCTTCTTCGGTAGCCTATCCCAGTATTTAACTATCCTTACATTAAGAAAGATTTTCCTAATAGTTAACCTAACTCTTCCTTGCCACTGATTAAATCAATTACAACTTAAGTCAATCATTACATTAAGTCATTCCCTTTGGGGCACCTGGCATTGGCCACTATGGGAAGACAGGAGAGTGGGCTAGATGGACTTCAGTTCTGAGCTAGTCTGATCATTCTTACCTACTTCCACATCAGCCTATAATACTCTAGCTGCTTGTACCATTTTTATTCTTTGGTTCCAGTATCGTGCAAGCTATTGACATTAGGCTGCATAATCTCTAATTCCCCAGGTCCTTTTGGTTTCCCTTTATAAACACTGTGTTTGCCCTTCTCCAGTGCTCTGGGGCAATTACTGACAGCTCCACAATTGTTTCAGCTTATTCTTTAAGATCCCTCACGAGAATTTCATTAGGCTTTGCCTATTTAAGTACATCCAACTTATCTAAATAACCTTTAACTCATTCCTTCCCTATTCTGGCTTGTGTTCCTTTCCCCTTTTTGTTCATATTGAGTTAAACATCTGATCACAATTAACTTTTCTAGTGAAGACTGAAGCAAAATAGGCATTAAACACCTCAGCTTTCTTGGTGTCTGTTATTAGCTATCCTTTCCCACTAAATAGTGGACCTAAACTTCCCTTCATCTTTTTCTTGCTTTTAACATATTTATAGTACCTCTTCCTATTGCCATTTATGTCCCTTGCTAGCTGTAACTCAATTTTTTTCTTCGCTTTTCTGATTTTGTCCCTTTGTGCTACTTAGAACATATATAATCACTTGGGGTACGTCTACACTGTAGTATTATTTCAGAATAACTGATCTTATCCTGAAATAACATAGTTTGTGTCCACACTACAAGCAGTTATTTTGACATTATGTCAAAATAATGGCCAGCTGGAGGACTTCTTACTCTAACTCCTATAACCCTTTTACGAGGAGTAAGGGAAGCTGGAGGAAGAGTGCTCTCCCTCAGACTTCCTGCTGTGTAGACAGTGCCAAAAGCCGAAATAAGCTATTTTGACTTAAGCTACGCAATTGATGTAGCTAAAGTTGCATCACTTATTTCAGCTTTAGCCCTGCTGTGTAGACTTGCCCTAGAAGATTTTCCCGGGGAGAGAGGACAACTCAATCCCTCTCTCAGTGCAGCAGCTTGGGGCCACGTGAGAAGCACCTCTGCATGGCCACTGCAGCTGCCACGAGCACAGCAGGGGGAGGGGTGCATGTCCCCTGGCTGGGGGACAGACACACAGAGATACCAACAGACAAACTCTCTGAAATACATAGTAGATAGCTCGCCCTTTCTCCATCCCTGACCCCTGCTGGCCCAGTGGCAATATAGCTGTCCTGGTCCCCATGTCTAGCCCCTTTCTGTCCTTCCCTCCCTCCATCCTCATTCTGCAATATAACTGCCCCTCCTACCAGACCCATCCCTTTCCATTTTATAAAAATCAGTCGAATTCCAGGCACATCCCATTGTCCAGGCTCAACCAAATCCTGACCTTGCTTTAAGTTGCATACTAAATGTGGTGGTTATAGATCATACCAATTAGCTTGAACGGATTGACTCATAGATGGATGGACAGACAGACAGATGCACATTTCTAAGATATATCGTAACAGTGCCATATATATTATGGTGGAGTGTAACGGAAGCCATGTACGTGTGTGTGTGTGTGTGTGTGTGTGTGTGTGTGTGTACGCATGTGCAGAATGTAACCCTGTCCTATAACCATCAAAACATGATTCTGTTTTCAAAATTGCTGCATTCTTCTATTGCCTTTGCCCTCATTCTCATTCCCTCCTGCTTCATGTTCTCTCTCTCTTTATAGGAAGGAGGACTCTGCTTTTATTTGTTTTGTGAATTGCCATGCAAATTCACACAGCTATACGAGTTACATTAGTAAAATGCCGTGGCCCATGTATTGAGAGCAATGTGGCAACAATTCATTGTTGAAGAAAGAAAGAAAGAAAGAAAGAAAGAAAGAAAGAAAGAAAGAAAGAAAGAAAGAAAGAAAGAAAGAAAGAAAGAAAGAAAGAAAGAAAGAAAGAGAAGAGAAGAGAAGAGAAGAGAAGAGAAGAGAAGAGAAGAGAAGAGAAGAGAAGAGATAATTTGGGAACCAGTACCTAGCAATTATGTCATCCCAAATCAATGGTGAGCACAAAGTCCACACCCATCTGTCACTTATGGGAAAGAAGAGCATTTGAGGCCCACTCTTCTAGAACTAGTACACAAGATAATCCATTAGACAAGAACAAAAGAAAGAAACAAGGAAGGGAAGGCTCCTCGAATTATAGGATTTATTCTAGAGCAGGCACTGGGCATGTCGTAGTTTTGTTTCATAAGGTACAATAATAGAGATGGATATGCCACAGCACAATAAATGAGTCAAATCACAATTCATTCGTTACTCTTTTTATCTATGTTTTCTGGAAGTAACATTTGTAGAACAGTATTTGGAAAGGAAAGTCATGAGGAGCGACCTAAATGTTGTGACACTAACTATTAATCCCTGGCCCAAGAATGATTGTTTCTGACAATGTTGCAGATAGATGATTAATGACCTTTTCTTTCTTTTTCATTCAGAAACAGGAACATGGCCACTTGAGTTTTCCTGAAAGGCCTTCCTGCCTTTAATATGCAGCAGATCCTCAGGTCTATCCATGATGCACTCAGAATCACCCAGAGAGGTGAGGCAACAAGGCTAACATTGTCTAAAGGCATCTGCCTCCCTTGGGCCTGCGTTTAAATCAAATCCAAATGGCAATCTAGTTGGCTGGAACATACTTCTTTAACTGCTGAATTAAATATGATAATATCCAAGAAATTTACACTCCATTTTTGTGTTTTAGGGCAGTTTTTTTAAAGCATGCATTTTTAAAACTAGAAGGTACACAAGAGAAAGTGCAGGGAGAGGTCAGCTCCCATTTAGGCACCAGCATAAGTAGCCAGATTTTCTAAAGAGCTAAGCCCAGTGAATGTTTGAGGACTTTTTGGCTACATCTACACTGCACAGTTATTTCAGAATAAGCTACACACTGAAGGGAAGCCTCAAAATTAGTCCGAGGCAGGCTTCCCTAATGTAGACGTGCTATATTGATTTAGAGCCCCAGGAGGAATAACTTAGAATGGCCCTGCTGAAGGGCTATTTCAAAATAGCAGCAGTGGAGCATCTACACACGCCTTATTTCGAAATAGCTATTTCGGAATAGGCACTATTCTTCATAGAACGAGGTTTACAGAAGTTGGAATAAGCCATCCGTTATTTCAAAATTATTTTGAAATAACAGAATGGCTGTGTAGATACTCGCATAGTTATTTTGGAATAACGATCAATAACTTTGATGTGTAGACATAGAAAAACCACTACAGCTGAGCACTTCTGCAACATGGCCCTTATACCAGTGCCTAAATGAGAACTGAGGTCTTTTGTATCTCTGGTCCCAGATAGGATGCTGAATACTTGAATATCTGCTCTGTAGCTCTGGAAAATTCAGTCCTTGCTCCACACCCTTAGTTATGGCCGTAGTAAGTGAGAAGAGGCATCACTGTAGTTGACCTCGCACCAGACAATCCAGCTCTCTCTAGCTGGCAAAATGATGCATGGGAGGCTATGACAATTTTACATGCAGATGGAAACCCATCTTTGTACTGATTCCTAGTCTCGTGATTTTCCTGAAGATAGTTTATGTTGCTGCTGATTATTAATATTGCTGCCTGGCCACCTTTAATAATCCATGCTATTATTCAGCACTGCTCACCTTCAGCTATGTGCTTGTATCCCTGTCGGCCATCCATGCCCATAAATATCACCACTGTATACTGCCATACAAACCCCTGTAAATCACTGTTGCCCGGTCTATCAGTCCTGCGCGCGGCTTGCTCTGAAATCCAGCACTTAATGTGGGTTTCAAAGTGCAAGTGCAGGTTAAAGCAGGATAAACCTACAGATTTGCTAACTGGAATAGCTGTGAATGTCACTGTTACAATCACTACAGAATTCTTTAAAGACGACGACCCAGGACTGGGTCCGGCACCCACTGAAGTTGATGAGAGCTTTTCTACTTATGTAAAGGGTCTTTGGACCAAATCCCTAGAGACCTAGCCACACTCTGTGATCTTGAATATTTTGTGATCTTGGAAATTTTGTGCCAGTGATTGCTGAGCAATTTTGTAACTCTGGCCTGAGTTTTGAGTGCTGGGCACTTAAAAATCTGACCCTATAGCCAGAGAAGAAAACACAGAACTAATCTGTTCTCTTTTAGCTTTTAAACAGTTCCTGTATACTGAAAAATGTGTATTGCTTTAATGAAGGGGGTTCCTGGTCCTGCTTGCAGGATATGGGTCTTCTGCAGTCAGTCTGCAAAGAGCCAGCCAAGAGCAAGATGGGCTAAGAGTGCCTTTTTGCCTTAGGAAGCACCCTCTCTAAGAGTATGTCTACACTACCACCCTAGTTCAAACTAGGGTGGTTAATGTAGTCATTCGAAGTTGCAAATGGAGCCCGGGATTTAAATATCCCGGGCTTCATTTGCATCTTGCCGGGCGCCGCCATTTTTAAATCCCCGTTAGTGCGGACTCCGTGCCCACAGCTACACGCGGCACGGAGTACGTAGTTCAAATTAGGTTTTCTGGAACGAGGAGTAACGGTAGTTCGAATTAGAAAGCCTAATTCGAACTACCTACTCCGTGCTGCGTGTAGCCGCGGGCACGAAGTCCACACTAACGGGGATTTAAAAATGGCGGCGCCCAGCAAGATGCAAGTGAAGCCCGGGATATTTAAATCCCGGGCTTCATTTGCAACTTCGAATGACTACATTAACCACCCTAGTTCGAACTAGGGTGGTAGTGTAGACATACCCTCATGTATTTCCTCACTTTTCTTTTTCTTGTGTGTTAGGATTCTGGATTCCAAGAATTAAGTATTATTACACTGCGACCTTCCAGAAAGAATATTTTATGTTTTCATCCCACTTGTGTGTGTGCATGACATGGATCTAACACCTACATTCCTCATAAATACTTGAAAGATTGTGCAATGTGCTCAGATAATATAGTAATGGGAGCCTATAAAATTACATAAGATAGATAGGTAAATTACTCAGGATTCCTTTCTCATATAGTGGGTTTTGTTGTTCTTCATTTCTGTTTCTATGGACATGGGGAGTTAATTGTTTCACCTTTGTGGAAATTAAAAAAAAGATCGTCTCCATCAGAATTGGTTGACAAACCCAGTGTATCATTTCAGAAGTTTGTAAGCCATCAAACTCCACGAGGTAAGAAGCAACTCATGATAGTCCAGGCATAAGTGACAATGGTGTTAAATAAAGTCAGACTGAAACCTATCACAGATTGCCTGGAAGAATACATGACAAGCCACATTGGCAGAGGTCACTGCAGGTTGATTGCTATTAACTCCTCGAATTCAAAAGGGCTATTATTTAGTCGTGTTATTGCTGCAAGAAACCATGTATTGTGGTCACAATGTGCTGGCTTTGGAAAGCTGCTGAGCTCTTATATTTTCATATTAATTTACAATGTCCCTTTTCTATGGGGAGGTGGTTTTATTTTGACAAAGTACAGTAACACTCAGGCAATCCTAATATCTAATGTATAGAGAAGGTCATGAATTCATATCCAAGCAGGTGCGAATATTACAGTGTATATGCCAGAGATGGATGGCACTTACTTGTGGTTATGCTACACTGCTAAGGAAGACACTAAATCATAAAATGTTACTTCTCACCTTGCTGAAATTGTAAAAAGGATGTAACATTTCTTTCCGTTGAAAGATCCAATTAGGGATGTGGAAGGGCAGGCTATAGCAAGGCTTCCCAAAAGCTAGAATAACTTCTCCAGAGGAAGAAAATGTAGCACCTGAGACTTGGAGCACAAATAATACTTGCAATCAAATTAATAAAATGTGGAGGCTCTACATTACCCTCCTTTCTGCTGCCACAATGTGCTTTCCCTTGGATGCCAGATTTAAAAATGACTGTTGCATTGGAGTTGCTGTTAATGCATCATATCACATTGCTCTTGTTGGAAGCCAAGCCCTTGGCGTAAGAGCTGGCTTTAGGGTTTCAGAGAATGGCAAGTGTGCTTGTTCTTGGAAGACCATTGGTATTTTCCATCTTTTACTCATGACCTCAGTCTGCGCAAAGGGCATGCGCAAGCAGCCTACATTATTCGTGTGTCTCCCACACTTGCCTCCCATCCAAACCACTTTCCAAGCAACAGAGTCTCCCTGAAGTTGGGTAAAGTAGAAACTGGAAAGGCAAGTAAGTAGGATGGAAAATGAGAGTGATACATGGTATTCAGTGGGCGGTATGTCGGGACAGGGAGTCGTTACCTCCCCAGCCAAAGGCTAGAATATTTTGTCTTTTGTCACTCCCTTGCTGTAAATCATGGCTTAGATAGGTTAATTGAAACATACTATACAAAGGGTATTTTAATAAGTATGATTATTTCTCTAGTCCTCCTTTCTCTCCCTATATTCTTTCTTCCTCATGCAAGTTCTTTCTTTCTTTTAAAACCTCTCCCCCTCTATCTTCACACCCACCTCCTTCTCCTCTATTGTCTCTTTCTCACACTCCTTTGTCCTTTCCTCCTACTCCCCATTCTTGGAACTCTCTTTCCCTGAGATACATCCAGCCTGGATGTCTCCTGTAGTGTATAGGAATTGTCAGATATCCCTTTAAATTGTTTGTGGTGTGTTTAATGGCATACTACCATATTATTCTACGCTATATTCCTTTCCTCTGCGCAGTGAGGAGGAGATGCAGCAAGAAGGGCTGAGCTCTCTTGCCTTTTAAGTAAGGGGATGTGCTATGCCTGACTTACTGAAATGCCAGGTAGGGGGAGCTTGAGATAACAAACTGGTGGAGGAGAAAGGCTGTTCCTTAGCCTGCTATCAGATAATGGTTTGCTCCATTTCAGAAGTGTCCCATCCCCTTATTTACATACATGGTGGGGAGATGGGAGGAGTTGTCAGAGAAACAACATGGCTCGCTGCTTATAGCAGGGGATTGAAAGCCAGGAGTCCAGGGCCCTCTTCCCAGCTCTGCTGCTAAGTGAGAGCTAAATATCACTTTGTGTCACAGGCCACGTCTAGACGGCAAAGTTTTTCTGCGATACCAGAGGTATCCTGGAAAAGTTCTGCTGCATCCAGGCAACACGTCCGCTTTTTTGGAACAGTTTCCAAGAAAGCGGGCACATTCTTTCAGCATTGCTATATTCCTCTCGGTGAGAGGAATAAAGGATGTTCCTTAACAGGAGGTTTTTCTGAAATTTGCCCCCTCATAGATGGGCCAAATTTTGGAAAAGCCTCTTCTGAAAAAAAAAAAGCAGAAAAAGATACTCAAATTGCAGTTCCTATAAAACTCTGGAGTCTAGACATAGCCTCATTTTCCCCACCTGCAAAATGGGACAGCAAGAGCTTCCCAACATTATAATACTCTTGGAGAGCCCCTGATGAAAGACATAAGTGCAAAGCGTCAGCATTACTGCTTCATGTGCTGACCGGATGATGAAATGAGTTCAGGAAGCAGGCTAACATTCATTGCTTTTGTGGGATGTCGAATCTTTAACATTATCCTAATATAGTTATGTAGTTTCAGTGAAAGTAACGTATTTCAGATTAAGAAAATCAATGTGGCATCCATGCACTATGACTGGTTAGCACATTAATATTATGAATATCTTAGTTAAGGGGTGGGGGGAAAGACCTCAAGTATATCCTATCTAGGTTAGATTGCATTAATTTCTTTTGACTTCTTTCAGACATATACACCCTTTGTTTCCTTTCTTGCTTAAGGTTGCAGGGTATTCACTTTGCACTTAGAATTTACAGATTATTAATAGAATGATCTTTTTTTCTCCCTTCAATCTGTTTTCTCTGGCTTCCAAAATACCATAAGAGCCTGGATATAAAATTGCTTGCAATGCACAAATTTTAAGCATCCGATTTTATATTGCAGCCTCTATTTGCTGAAACAAATAGGCACAAAAAGAAGCTACTGCCACAGGCAATTTATGTCACCATTTTCATTCTGTATCTTCATGGATAATTTATAAGGAAATTCTTTAAAATTGTCTATACAGTGCCTACATTTGGGTATGTACTTTATATAACTTAATGCTATTTGAAAAATTATAGACCCCATAACTGTATAATGCATTTACCTTTTTGGTGAATGAATCAGATGAATCCGCTTGTGGGATTAGAATAGGAAAGAAAGGCAAAGAATATTTGTCAGCAGGGAGTACACTCAGCTTTCTAGGAAACAAGATAGGTGTGAGTCTTGTGGCTTGTGTAAGCGTTCCTCGTCTGGCAGTGAAATGCAAAATAGCGGCAAAATGAATTGATTGGGCAGTTAATATTTGCAACTCCAAGGATTTAGCAAAAAGAATAAATGGGCATTTATAGGGGAGCTCAAGGAAAACAATTGTATTTTAGACTGATTGACTGAATAGCATGTCAAGCAATATTCCCATCAAACCAGCAGAACATGCCAAACGGGGACATGAAAGAGTGATACCTTCTAGTGTATGACTATAGCCTGCTGCAACCAGCCTCACAGCCTTAATCTACAGACTTGGGCAAGTGGGATTCACAGGAGTGCTCTAAAAATAGCCATGCCGACAGCATTCTGAAGTGGGCAGCCCAGGCTTTAAACCCCATTTCATGGGGCTTCAGAGCTTGAGTTCTCCAGCCACAAATGCTGCCCACACGGTCCTTTTTAGAGTGCTACATAGCCCTGCTCACCCAATTTCTGTTGTAGACGTATCCTGAGAGTTATAATGTCTGAGCCTGAACTAAACAAGCCTATGTCCCAGAAGGGATTTCCCAGATGGGGTAAATCGATGAGCACAACTGTGCTAGGATAATGATACCATTCAAAGTGGCATCAGTGAGCCTGGAGACAGGCTGGAATAATAGTCAATAGCCAAGAGTTAGGCCAGTATCATTTTAATGGTATACTCAAGCCAGCTAATTTTCCTCCCCAGACAGAGTACTTGGTTTTATGTCTACTATTGTAGGCCTGCTCCTGCTCCCATTGGGTAGGCTGTACCATTTAGGAAGATATCTGTGCATGGGAGGTAAGACAGAGTTGTATCAGTCCAAAGGAAGGACTGGTAGCACTCTACCGATGGACACTCAAGGAGTTTCCTGGTGTGTGGCCAATCATACATACCCTTTACACCCAGTAAAGAGGTGATGTGTAGTTCAGCGGGCTGGCATATGAGAAGACAAGAACATGGCTCTGCCTACTCCTGTCCCTTTCCTTTGGGAGCATCTTGATAGTAGATCTGTGCCACCCCACCTCCAGTCACGCGCACAAACACGAGAGCAAGGACTGCAGTTTTGTCTGGATCTTACATGCCCTGAAGAAGGTGAAGGGAGGTTTTTTTATGTATTTCCTCATCACTGTGAACCTGCATCAGGATCATCTAGAATTTTGCCCTGGTGCAATGACTTTGTTAATGTGGGACTTAAGTCTAGGAGTGAGCAAACCTTGAGAGAGTCCTAGTGTCGATAGGTATTAGAAAGCTTGAATGTTTATCCGAACTATCCAAAGCCACTGAACCTGCCTATGTAATATGACAACTTACACTCATTTTCCTGGCCATGGGACCAGAGGCACAGCCTTGTGTTGGACAATTCGGTGACTCCAAGGCATCCTTGGAGCCTGTTCTCTCCCCCTCTCAATCCCTCCTAGCCCATGAGTCCTGTTCTCTCCTTCCATCCACCCAGTACAAATGGCATTTTCTCTCCTCCCTCAGACCTCCCAGCCACCAGGGTCCTTGACTCACTCTGGCACTGCAGCTCAGGGCCAGGATGGGGGGAAAGGGTTTGGGGCAGGGGGGCTACTTACTCAGAGTGTTGGCAGGCAAGATGGTGGAGACCCATCCCTGTTAGCTATTCCCTTGGTAGTGCGGCTTCCCTCGATGATACTCTGCAGGATAGCTCTACCCTGCAGGCCTGCTGCTCCCAGAGGCCACTCTCATATTGCATCACTCTGAACAGTGGCCCCTCCCTTTGCATATTATAGAAAACTGTCCTTTCTTCAGGGTTTCTGGTTGTCCTGGCACAACCAAGCCCTGACTTTGCTTTACGTTAGGAGAAGAGGAAGCTGCACACCAAATTTGGTGTCCCTAGCTCTTACCATTTAGGATGAGTTATGGAACAAACGGACTCACAGACGCAAAGACAGACACACAAACTCTAAAATATAGCTAGAGCTAGCTGCATTCCCCATATGGGGTTGACCTTCTTTAACTACTACCAGGATAATTAAATCACAACAACTTTTGCAGGTGGACAAAGCTTTAGCAGATTTTTCAGAATTGTTAAAATATTAGGTTCCAAAACATTATCTGAGGTTCTTGTTTTTATCTTAACCAGTTTTTTTCCATCCACATAATTGCATCCCAGTCTCAGTTTACTTGTAAAATACATCTGGAGCATTATGTAAAGACTCAGTGCCAAAACATGAAGCAGATTCTTAATTCAGGTGCTTTGTCAAAAGCAGCCAACTTGAAAACAAGAAGCACATTAAATATTAATAAAAGCAGTTAAAATATGTAATATGTAAATCAAATGCTACCGTCACCATATTTTTTCCAAAGCAATTACTCTGACAGGTCAGAAAAAGAAAAAGTCTGTTATTGTTTCAGCTTGGTTAAGCTGATAAACAATATTTTGGTTGCTTTTAAGCATTCTAGGACTGTTAAGCGATTACAAAACTTAATCGCGATTAATTGCACTGCTAAATAACAATAGAATACTATTTATTTCAATATTTTGACTATTCTCTACATTTTCAGATACAATTATTTCAATTACAACACAGAATACAAAGTATACACTGCAAATATTTGCACTGTAAAAAACAAAAATATATAGTATTTTTCAATTCACCTAATTCAAGTTAAATCTCTCTAGTCCAGCACTCTCTGATCCAGAAATATCTGTGGTCTGGCATGATTTTAGTTAGCCGGATTTCCACTAATGATGGGTGGGGCCAAGTTTTCTGCAGTCTCATAACATTTGTTTACACTCTCCAGTCTTGGCGCTCAGAGTTCTGTGCTGTTATTTAACTCTAATTTGCCCCTCAATGTCTTCTAAGAGCCCAGTAAGCAGTGGAAGTTTTGGTAAGGCTGATAGACCAGTGGTTTTTGAGCTAGGGGTCGCAATGCAGTACTGGGTCATGGAATGTAAAACACTGGGTCTCATTGCTGCAGGGTGATCAGTGCAAGTGCTAAGGCAGCTACCTTAGCTGTGCCCCCAGAAGCGGCCAGCAGCAAGCGTAGCTCCTGGAGGGGCTGGAGAGGATAAAATAGTGAACACGGTGCACTTTGTATTCTGTGTTGTAATGGGAAACAATATATTTGAAAATGTAGAAAAACATCCAAAATATTTAATAAATTTTGATTTGCATTCAATTAACAGGGCAATTATATCTATGATTATGATTAATTTTTTAATCATAGTTAATTTTTGAGTTAATCGCATAAGTTAACTGCTGTTAATTGAGAGACCTAATTTTATCCAAGAAACATTATAGCCCATCACCACAATTTTAAGCAATGACTGATTTTGTTTCTCAGTTTGGGGTGCCAATCTTGAGGCAGCTATAGTGGCTTGATTTCCAGACAGTGAGCACACAGCATTTTCTGAGAATCAGTCTCCGCTGAGGTCCCTCAAATTGGGCACCCAGCATCATGAGTTTCTTGAGAAAATTGTAACAAGCAAAAGATATGAGACAGTGCTAGCTTACTGATACTACTGCCCCACTGAGAAGGCTGCAGGCCAAGCTGGAAGCAGTTAACCACTTTCTGTTGGGGGATTACAAGCACCTAAGTGGCAATTACTAGGCTATTGATACAACTGGCAGTAATTGAGAGGATAGAAGTGGGAAGAATAGAATGCCTGAGGGAGGAGCTTAGAGGGGGAGCAATGTGACTGAGAGAAGCCATGTGGAAAACTTTAGCTGCAATATAGCTGTATCATGTTCTGTTTGAAAAAGATCTGTGGCCTAAAAGGTACATGCGGTGAAAGGAAAACAGCATGCGTGTGTTTATTACTGAGAAGGGGTGGAAAATGGCAAGGCAGAGTGCCACACTGGACAGTGGTGGGAGCAAAAGAGGGTGTTACATTTTCAGTGAGTAGACAAAAATAGTTTATTTGCATATTGGTTACCCTGTATTTCTGTGTGAGAGCAGGCATTTCTAGGTGTACAAAATGTACTTTATACATAAACCAAGGTCTGGCTTGCACATGCAAATGAGTGTGTTTTGCCTCTGCACATGCAAAAGTTATAGCTATATTTTAGAAAGGCCTGTTGAAAATTTGGCCCATAGAATTTTTATGATTGTGACACATTTGTACACTATGACCTTTCTATATTATTGTAAATGTATAAAGATTACAGGTGTTTTTGCGTATACTGTACTTTACAAGAAGAAAATAAATTTTTCATTCCTCTGGAACATCTCGCTATACAACTGGAATATTACCTGAACCAAGTAAACAAAATTATCTTCCAACCTGAATAAGAAAAATGTAGCAAAAAGACTTTATCTTTCTTTTTTCAACTTCCTTATTATCTAAGTTTGGCTGGGATTTAAAAGAAGGAAGAAAAAAAAATAATCCCAACCACGTAGAGCATTGTTCGCAGGAAAGCTACAACGCCTGTGAAAGGCCTAGCTGAAAGTTTAGAATGGCAATTTTTTTAAATTTAAATTATCAGTGCAGGGTTGGAGTGCAGCAGCTGGGAGGCTGTCATGAAAATTGTGCTCCTCATTTGTACATTCTTCCTCCGGTCCTGACTAATAAACACACCTTTTCTAATGTACTTATGTGCCTCTCCCCACATACCCATCAAGGCAGTTCTGAGCCCCTTACATATTAATGAATTTATCTTCACAACCTTCTGTCTTACTTCAGAGGCTGGGCCAGCCCAACACTGCTCTCAGGTTCGGAGGTTAACCAAGTAAACACAAATCGCTTAATGAAAATAAATGTCAGGTTTATTAGATGATATAAAAAGAAAAGGCAAGAGAAGGCTTACAACATCCCTTTGGCTTGCTGAGGACTCCAACTCAGCAAAGGATGGATGCCTGGGCCAGGTCTGAAAGGCACCTCTGTACAGTTCCAAGTCCTTCGGGAAGTCCAAAGGCCATCGTCAATATTAAGCAATATATAGCCTGTACACAAAATCCTAGAAGCAGCCGCTAACTCTGTGCTAAAGAAGAAACCAAAACAAACACCCGTCTCTGTGAGTAGATTCCCACAGGCAGGCATGTCCACTCTGAAGCTTATCTAAACTAAGCGGTGAGCTCACCCCCACACTAGGCGCAGCCTATCTCTCTAACAAGCTAGCTAGCAGGGAATTTTCCTTGCTAACAGCAGGCCAAAGCCTATTTCCTAGTTTGCAGACATGAGAACTGGGAAGATTCAATAACTCCTTGAAATACAATGGTCTTCCGGTTTTCCAACCACAACACCTTTCTGGAAATACCAGCATGCTGTGGATTCAGCAGGTGGCACTCTTCCTTCTAGGACAAAATTGACCCAAGTATGACACATGCAGGTGTGTGCTATTGGGGTAGCATGTATGCATGTGTCCCTCTCTGTGCCACATAAGCGGATGGATCAGCTACACATGTGACTTGGCTCTTTAAATCAGGTGGTAGACACACTCGTGTGTTCATTGCTGCACGTCTCTGGTTGAATTCTTGGTATCCACCAAGATGGCTATTGTGCTGATGGAAATGCTAGCACTCAGATAAGGCCTTAAAATGAGGCCTTGATAATGGTTTCTGATCAGGCAAAACCCCTGCCCCCTCTTTTAAGGAGAGGTATTTCAGCCCTATTTGGAAAGTAGTGTATTCATCTAATTAAATCCCCCTCTGTAGTTTTAGTGGTATTCACTACTCTTTACTTCCTTCCTAAATGTTTTTGCATGATAGTGACTTCATTTTAGTGGTGAAGGCAACCGAAAGGATGACGTAATGTTATCAGGCTATTGGGCCAAATTCTTGGCATCAATTGCCACAACTTCATTGAACTGTGCCCAAATTCCTACTTCAATCAGGTAACACCTCAAAGCATGTATGACCATAAATGTTTGATCCTAACATTAATCCTTCCTTCCCTTTTAAGTTAGTGCCCCTTTAAAAATCCAGTGACAGCAGTTGGCTCCTTAACCTCCTGCCATATTGAATTCTTCTGGCTGATCTATAAAAGCCAGTAATGTTCAATTTTTTGGTTCTTAAATTCTTATATTATACATGGGTGTCATTTTCATCCCCTGCTTGTCAGACAGTTTGTAAATATGAATGGTACGTAAAAAGCTTTGTGAGCAAGGTTTGTGATCATACATAATTTTCTTGGTATTCCTGAAGCACAGTTAACCCTATAGACAAAGACTAAATATTAATTAACGTGCATCTTAAGTATCTATAAATGCATCTCTCAATGTTTTGAAATTATGTTTTGTCCATCCACAGTTGTTTTTACTTAAACATTTTAGTACAGAATTTTGGTTTTCATTCCTTTTTCCACATGATCGTTTCACCCCATGGGCTTTTGTTTCATGTTTTGTCTTGGTCATGATTTTGGATTGATGAGAAGGGGATGATGGTTATTCTATAAAAATAATGTAATTGAACTGCAAGCTGTTTCCTAGATGTATTTTAAAGTAATTGTCTTTACACAAAAATAACATATTCCACTAGTCAGCAAAAGTTTATTGTCAAAACTTATTAGCTACCAATGTTCGTTTGTGGAAACTGTACAGCATCTGCCTCCCTGCCCTGTTTTTTGTTTAAAACGTACACAAAAAACCCCGCCATCTGCTTCTCAACACTCCAAAGGAGACATCACTGTCCAGTGGGATGTTTATCATATGTTTGCCTTTTTTTATGATCATCTAAAAGTTAGATAAAAGGCAAGTCTATCTATTTTTGTCCTTAAACTGATGCCTTCATTTATACATTTAAAAATATCTTTGGTTTGCTAGGTGATGATTATGAAGTTTTCTAACAATTTTATTCTTTAATATTTAAGGCTGGGCACTTGTATTTGAATCTGAATCAAGATTTTTAGAGATAACTAGTGATTTAAACTGCATAACCTGAGATACTTAAAGTGAACCCAATTTTCAGCACGTGATTGCTTAGCGCTCTCTAAAAATCAGACCCGTTAAGGGAATTCTAGTTGGGAACACAAAGCCACTAACTACTTGTGAAAATATTAGTCTAAAGTATTATTTCCCTTCGAATCTATTACATTTTGTTCCTTATCAAAACTGAATGCCTCTAGGCTTTTATAAAATATTTCCATACTATTTCATGTTTCATTTGACACCACCAATTTCATCCTATTTTTTTTAAAAATGCAGTATTTTGGGGCCTGATTATACAAACATTATTCGTGTAAGTATCCCCTTACTGCCACTGATTTCAATCGGACTTCTTGTGCAAAAAGTCCTTGTGTGGAGGAGAGCTGGGCAACATTATTCAGCCAAAACTTTTTTTCTGTCAATAAATGCAGTTTTGGCTGACCAAAATATTTTGCTAATATGTGCATGTGGGGAGCAGGCCTGTCGTCAGGGGGGACAAAAGTGGATAAGCGTCCCGCCTGGCAATTCAAAGGGCCCCAGGGCTCCTGGCCACCGCCACCGCCCCTGAGACCACTGGCACCTCGGGCCCTTTAAATTGCCACCAGAACACTGCTGGGGGGTGGCACACTGCAGTCTGGGCAGCACTGAGGGCTGACTGGCCCTGCCACACCTCTCCTGCCTGAGGCCCCACTGTTTCTGGAGGCATGGAACAGGCACACCCCCTACCTTGCCCAGGGACCCACGGAAGCTGTTAGCTCCCCTGTGGGGAGAACCTGATTAAAAAGCAGAAAAGATTTAAACATTTCATTTATGCCTTTTGGGAATATTTTAATATTTCAATTCCAAATGATTCTTTATTCCAATATTTTATAAAATGCTTGAAAATGTTTTGTTACGGGCCAAGCTGCAACGATTTTTTTGTTCAATATTTCAGAATTGCCAGGAACCAAAAACTATTGTTCTTGAAGCTGCAGTGTGAGGAAGGGTTTGAAGGATCAAGTTCTGCTATTAATCATCTTGTTGTTAGTTGGATCCCAATCCTGCAAACTCTTTAGGCCTGGGCATAGCCTTCCTCACATAAGTAATCCCCACAGCTGTCTGCAGCTTTCAATTTGGGGGAGTAGTGTGGCCTCCTATACCCTCCAAAATGCCTAGGTTAAAAAGGGTTAAAATGGGTTTTTAATGAGGTGGAAAGGCTAGAAATGTTCTTTGTGCCCAGTCTCCATAAATTTTAATGTGCTTCAATATATTTGCATTGTATGAGATCTGCAACTATAATTACTACTTTAATACAATATTTTGGTGCAGAATTACTGCAGCAATGGGTAAGGTAGCTGAGAGTTGGCGTTTTCTTTAATAGAGGTCATACATCTACTAGACTACTCACTTCATTGGATAGCCCAGTACTGACCCTTTGTTTCCCTGCATATTTAAACATATGCCAGCTTACATCTCTACATTACTGTCCTTTAAAAAAAAATAAAGATACAGTCTAGTTCCAGCCAGGTAAATGCCCTTATGGGTGGAATTTTGTTGATTAATAGTGACATCTTGTGTTCAGTGAGGTGAATACATATTCCTCTGAAATCATCAAGGGAAAATACCCACAATCTGCTCTCTTTAAAGACGTGAAGCTGTTTATTTTGTGAATCTCACTCATACAACCCATGCAATGTCAGTATATAATATTTTAGATGCGTGACCAGCTTACATATGTGTATATTTGTGTGTGTGTGTGTGTGTATTTGCATACACCTAAATATTATATAAACACACATACTTACACCAGCACCAAAACAAACAGAAAGGAAACTGCTTTAAGTTCCATGAAATCTCACTATCATTTAAAAAAAAGTATCAGAGGAACAAGTTACTGTATAATATTTGATTCATCCATGTTATTTAAATACAATTTCATCTCCGCAGCTGACTCAAACCTAACTGTAATACAGTGAATGTTGGGGGATTATTCATATTAAGGTATGACTTTGATGCATAATGTCAATAAACCTTTGTGGCCCTTATTTTTACTACAGGTGTAAAGCAGATAATTAAGAAGTTAAGTAGGCTATACACCAGTTTAGTGACATTCTGTCAACAAGTTCTATAGAATCTGGAGGGCTCAGATGAACACTGTTCCATTTAACTTTTCAGGTCATGCCATTCCTGTCAGCCAAATACAATAGGAATTACTCAATTTAATGCTGTTTCATTTCTAATTGAATTCCATTTGGTAAATCCTGAATAAATACATTATAACTGCTGCTTCGGTCAAACAGAGAGAAATAGCCATCTTTTAATGACTCCCCTGTGGATTTAATGTCTATTCTATCTGTTAGAATAATGATTCCTACATCACTGGAATATATTTAAAGGATAATAGTTATTTAAACATGCCAAGTCTTTTTTCAGCAGATAAGTATTTTTAATTTGCATTTATGAAATCAAAAAGAGGACTAGAATAACCAGTTGCATTGATATTGGGGATTTCCTTTCTCTTTGATAGCCATAAGCCCAAACACTTGTGGGGAATCACACAAGTATAAATCAGGAGTCATTTCATTTTAATCAATGAACTCACATTAGGGAAAGACTGGAGAAAGTGGATTCTATTTCCGTGTGGTTAGATCCCTAGACTAAGCATGCTTCCTATGATCTGTTTCTGGCTTTGTCTCTTTGTGCCATTGTCTCTTTCTCGTGGCCGATCATTTAATCTGTAAGTGTATCTCTACACAGAAGGGTTAAAGTAGGAATAAGCTACGCAACTTCAGCTATGTCAATTGCGTAGCTTAAGTCGCAATAGCTTATTTCGGCTTTTGGCACTGTCTACAGCAGGAAGTCGAAGGAAGAACACTCCTTCGTTTTCCCATACTCCTCATAAAATAAGGGTTACCATGAGTCAGAGTAAGAAGTCCTCCAGCTCACCATTATTTTGAAATAATGGCTTGCTGTATAGATACATTCTTAGTTATTTCGGAATAATGTCAGTTATTCTGAAATAACGCTGCTATGTAAACATAGCCTAAAATCCAGTAATCTCTGGGTAACCTTATGTGCATAGCTGGCCTGTAGTACACCTGATTGGCTGTACCACCTGAGTAGTCAGAAAAGTCAGCTGACCAGTTATTAGTCAGCTGTCTATGTTAGTTCCTATGGGTATGTCTACACTACCCCGCTAGTTCGAACTAGCGGGGTAATGTATGCATACCGCATTTGCTAATGAAGCCCGGGATTTGAATTTCCCGGGCTTCATTAGCATAAGCGGGGAGCCGCCATTTTTAAATCCCCGCTGCTTCGAACCCCGTGTAGCGCGGCTACACGGGGCTCGAACTAGGTAGTTCGGACTAGGGTCCTATTCCGAACTACCGGTACTCCTCGTGAAACGAGGTGTACCGGTAGTTCGGAATAGGCACCCTAGTCCGAACTACCTAGTTCGAGCCCCGTGTAGCCGCGCTACACGGGGTTCGAAGCAGCGGGGATTTAAAAATGGCGGCTCCCCGCTTATGCTAATGAAGCCCGGGAAATTCAAATCCCGGGCTTCATTAGCAAATGCGGTATGCATACATTACCCCGCTAGTTCGAACTAGCGGGGTAGTGTAGACATACCCTATGTCTCTTGACCCTCCCAACCCTGCTCTTGATTTGGTCCCTGCAGTGCCTCAGTCCAGGTAATCTGCCTCTGACTCTCGGCCCAAGTTATTAGCTTCTGACTTTGACTGCGACCCTTGGCTTTGGCATCTGACTTCTCACCTTGGGCTCTTATTTCTGGCTACCAACTCCTGTACTAGGCACATCTGCCCTTGTCCTAGTTTCTGGCCAATTTCTGCCCCACCTTCTCATTAGAACTAGTACTACTATTTTGCAAATGGTTCAACTGAATGTAGTAGATTTCTCAGGAAAGAAGGGACTGCTCAGTGGGAGTAAGGATGGTAGAAAGAGGCCATCTGTCTTGTTTTCACCATCTGTAAAATGGTTCTAATCATAGAATCATAGAATCATAGGACTGGAAGGGACCTCGAGAGGTCATCGAGTCCAGCCCCCCGCCCTCAAGGCAGGATCAAGCTCCGTCTACACCATCCCTGACAGATGTCTATCTAACCTGTTCTTAAATATCTCCAGAGAGGGAGATTCCACCACCTCCCTTGGCAATTTATTCCAATATTTGACCACCCTGACAGTTAGGAATTTTTTCCTAATGTCCAATCTAAACCTCCCCTGCTGCACTTTAAGCCCATTACTCCTTGTCCTGTCCTCAGAAACCAAGAGGAACAAATTTTCTCCTTCCTCCTTGTGACACCCTTTTAGATATTTGAAAGCCGCTATCATGTCCCCCCTTAATCTTCTTTTTTCCAAACTAAACAAGCCCAGTTCATGAAGCCTGGCTTCATAGGTCATGTTCTCTAAACCATGTTCTCTAATGCCACCTGCTTCTCAGTGGTCATGCAAATCCTCATGAGAACTAGTTGCAAAAATGTCCGATGGAACACTTTTCCACTGGAAAATGCTTGATTTGACTAAATAAAATCATTTCATAGGAACTTACCAATTTCTTCAACATTTTTCAATGCAAAACTATGGGAGTCGGGGAGCGAGAGGAAAGTGCACAGTTTGCTGCACTTTTCACTCTGGCTGGGGAGTGCAGGGGGCAGAAGAACCTAGACCTGCCCCAGCTGGGACACATGCGCCCCTCTCCCTTTGTGCCTGCAGTAGTTGGTATGGAGAGGCGCTCATCATTTGGCTCCAGGTTGCTGTGGCAAGAGAGTGCTTGAGTAGTCCTTTCTCCCTGTGGCAGCCTGCAAACTAAACCCCTCAGCCCCAGAATGAAGCATATACATTTTCATTTTATTTCCCCAAAAACATTAATTGAGTTAAGGACCCAAGCAATTCTGGGTAAACCAAGTAATTTATATTAGTCATCATATATGTCAAAATGATAAAGATGAAACAGGTTGATAAAGTTGTTTTGATACTTCTGAAACGCTTAATTTTTTTATTTACTTACTTACTTTATTTCCATGGGCAGTTTGGATAGTTTGTTCCAATTTGGTAAAGAAAGAACTTTTCCAAATGTTGGAATTTCCCACAGAACAAAGTTTTGAATTTTGAGCAGCTCTAGCCTTCATTAATTAGCATTTCCAAATGTCTGGATGAAAGATGCTAAGTGCAAAGTATTATTAAGGGATTACAGACCTTGTGTGGGTGTTAATCCATGCCACCAGCACAAGGGAACAGCAATTACAGGCATCTTACAAATATCTGTGAGCTTGTAAGAGAAGCATGGGATAAAAGTAGATTGCAACCTTTGTGGAGAAACATTGCCCTATTCAGGAGGAGGGGTTTGGGGAGCAGATTGCTGGCGGGTGGTGGTGCTGGCATGAGCAAGGAGCACAGAGAGACACAGCACAGTTTTATAATGTGGTCTCAATCTGCTTTAGCGCACAACTGCAAGTCTGTGTCGATTCAAAGACCACTACACAATGTATGATGGTGATTGCATATTGTCATGGCTAATTCTAAATAAACTGTAAGTACAATAAATATAACAAAGTGTCAATGTAGGGTTGCGAAGGGGCCATCTGTGCAGCACAAAAAAAAAATCCTGCAGAAGCAAGTCTCAGAGCCCAGTCAACTGACTTTGGCTCTTGCTGTGGAGCTAAAAATACCACTGGAGACATTCCAGCTTGAATTGGAGCAGGCCAGGAGGGAAGGTCTCAGAGACTGGCCTCCAATCAGAGGCCAAATGTCTCCATTGCTGTTAGCCCTGAGGCATGAGCCCAAGTCAGTTGAGCTCGGCTCTGAGACATGCTCATTCAAGGTTTTGGGGTTTTTTTTCTGTCCTGCGTTGGCATGCCTGAAGTGTTTTTAAGGTGTATTGCTGTATCACCTGAAATTCACTTCTGGGCCAGTTTAAGGCCTTTGCATCAGTTAAATCCTTCTTAAGCAGTGGTGGGCAACCTGCAGCCATCATCAGGGGTCTCTGGGTAGTTTACAAGACATTTTGTTTACTGATGCCCACGTGCAGAGTTGCCAGGTTCCATGGGTTGCCTTCTGTATAGGGTTTTATTTTTCCTCTAGCAGTATGAACATGAACATAAAACAAGGGCACGTGAAGTGAGGTGCGTGCTAATTGCACACAACGTTGGCTGTGAGAGCTGTGCACTTGCACTGCATCCAATCAAAGCCCCTGCTATGGTTCCATCGGCACATTCTGCAAATTTTAGGTACGCAAGCGCAGTTAGCAAAATACCCGATCCCAGGAGACCGTCTTGGTTAACAACAATCTTGCATTCCACTGAGATGAGGGAGGGCCATTCGTGCGGCCTGCTCACTAGCCTAGGTTGCCTATTGCTGCTCTTAAGTCTTTGTGGGGGGAAAGGAATGTAGCTCCTGGCTGTGTGACTTTAGGCAAATCACCTACGCCTCTCCTTGCCTCCACTTCCATCTATAAAATGAGAATAATGATATTTGTCACCTCCCAAAGGAATTGTGAGGAGAAATGTACAGTGAGGCACTCAGTCCAGTGAGGAGGTCCATAGAAACTCTGCTGTTTTCATAACACCTCCCCACCCAAATTAACCAATTTATTGTCTTTGCATTTTGCCTTGTAATGGTCTTTGTAATGAGTCTCTTTACTCATTTTGCTGTAATAAAAAACAAGTTCTCAGTAATGGAGAATCAAAGAATGATAGTAGATTTGGTCTCAAAATGTTGCTTCAAAGGCTAACTGTACACAGAGTGTAAAACTGTTCATAAAATTTCTCAACCAAAATAAAGACAGTGAAGCTACATCCAAAATTCTTTCCACAACACCTTCAGATATTTATTTTTCTTTCCTCCTCTCTGCCTTTTGTTTACTACTTTCTGAACATTTAACAACTCCTTTGATTTTTTTTTCTTCCCCAAGGGTTTTAATCTTTTACTTACATTCTAAAAGCAGATCACAAGGAATAAATAATCTCTCCAGGAATTAGCTACAGTATAACTGTGGTGTACTATAAAGTATTTTTATGTGCAAATAAAAAAGGCTTGTGATTGATTGTGATTCATTCTGTTTTGGAGTCCCTCCTCAGTCCTTTGGAGATTGAGGTTTAAATGTGTCTAGGTGGCAAAACAGCTCATGCTCTCTCTGCCCATGTAGATTCTCACTAGTCAAAGAAGAGGAGAATTCTTTTAAAACACGCTGATGGCAGCCTGACATATTTTATCATAGCTTTCAGCCTATTGAGGTAATCAGGCATGTGTTGTTGAAATGACAAATGAAGCCAATCAGGCTCAAAAACTGAAGGATTGCAGCAAGTGGTTTTTATGTTTGTTTTTATGCTTTGAGTTGATGCACTAGGGAGGACACTGGTGACATACAGGATCCTGACCCTATTCTCACTGAAACAAATTGGTGCTTTACACTGGCTCTGGTGAAACCAGATTCAGATCTGGTATGTTGATAGTAAATTAGTTTTCCACCTCTTCTTATAGATAACTGGGCCTTCAGGAGTCTTCTGAACCAGAAACCAGAAAAGTGCCTTACCTACCTATCCCGCAGGGTTCCCTAGCAACTATATGCTACTAAGTGAGGCCTCATAACTGTAGCACGTAATTGCCAGGGAACTCCTAAGGGCTCCCTAGCTTCCACATTAGAAGAGCTTGTCTCTGAGCTTAGGATAGAGCTGGTTTCAATGGGAGAGGTAGGGTTTCCTCTGGCTGCTGAGGCCTTCTCATTGACCATATTAGGGGATCTGCCTAATAAACCCCCTTGAAGATGGGAAGCCATGAGCTGCAATGGCTCCTCTGGATTCAGGAAGTTGTAGAAGGTGGTAGGAAATGTCTAGGTCTTGCTGAAGATAGAAACAATGCACGAGTTGGTCACAGAGCCTAGTGAATGGCAAGAAGAAAGGGAGAGTTGGAAAATTCAAATTGGGAATGGAAAATTCAGAGCTTGATTCATGACCATCAACCTTATGAACTAAATGGCAGAGCACCATCCATGAACACCATGGCAAAGCAAACCTTGCAAGATTTGCAAGTGCAGCATGTCTTTTTGTTTGTTTTTAAAAGGCTGGCCCTGTGAATAGTAGCCTATTTAATTTGCATAGTTTGGATTGTGTGTCTCACTCCCAGAGTTTAAAAACTGCTGGAAGAAATGATTTAAAGAAGTGCTTACATGCCATAGTAAGTGACTGCTTCTGTTGAAAGGTATTTACTGAGGGCTATAGGGGAGTATTGTTTTTACAGAGTGACCTTAAACAGTTATGGAGAATTCTAATCTAGGCAGATAAAAAAACCCTCAGAGCTAATAAAACTGGGAGAGAAACACTCCTAGACTTGTAGTACGGGATACAACTTTATGTGCTTATGAACTGAAATGCTTTGGCAGCAGACCAAATGTGTCTTAGCAGATAGAAACAATTATTGATCAAGAACTTTTATACTAGGAGCCAAAGTTAATAACATTTTATATCAAAATCAACTGTGAAACCTGAGGGCTAGAGGTGTATTCTGAAAATAGTTACTCACCCTTTGCTATGAACAAGATTGTGGTGAAGCAGTTCAAATTCACTAGCATGGGAAGGTACATCTCGGCAGAAATTGAAAAAGAGCATGCAATCTACACCAGCAAAAAGTGCATCATCAGTCATTATTTGATTTTTCTGACTTATGGTGGCAACATGTAACTTGTTCTCCAACTATATTGTCTGTTTTGAGTTTCATCCACAGGACAATTTTCATAAGAAAGAACAGAGACATCTTTTTGTCAGGTCAACCAGAGCCTTTACCCACATGTTCACTCCAAGGTATCACCACATACTATAATGGCTTTACACCAGATTTCACTGAAGTGAATGAGAAGAGAATCAAGACCTTTGAGGGCATTTGTCTACTGAAAGCATCAGAAAATCAGGAAATGCCAATACCCACTAACAGAAAATCCATGGCTTAACACCCAAATAACTTATCTATGCTGCTAGATTTTGTGATTCTCCACTATTTCCAATCTCCTGTCCCCAACATTATTGCCCACAATGAGCAAGCTGAGAAATATGCTTGGATTTACTTTCCATTTCAAACCCTTCCTGTTGTCTGAAGACTGGAATCTCAAATTGAACAGTCTTGTACTTTTCTAGAACTTTAAATCTTTTGATTGGATATTGCTCCTATAAATAGAACCCTGCATGGATATAAAGTGTATATTTGTATCCACATCTATATCCACAAAAATGAGCCATCCAGAGATGTAGATACCCATGAATATCAAGTGGATATCCACAAATTTGCAGGGCTCTAGATATAAAATTTGTTTCTGCATCTGCAACTATATCCGCAAAAATGAGCTATGGATATCTGCATCTGTATCTGCAAACGCAGATACCTGCAAATATAAAGCAGATATCCATGGATTTGCAAGGCTCTATTTATAAAATCCTGGGTGTAATTCGATGTTTCTGGATGGATAGGTTGGATGGGATTTTTCCTTGATTAATTTTTTAAATCCCTCAGCCAGAAGTGAATTCTCTTTTTATTTTAAATTGAACACTATTCAGAATCTTTTTCTTGTCTTATTTTTATATATTGTATTTATTTTTATGACTTTTGCTAACTGAACTGCAGGTATAGACCTTCGTTTTCTCTGTGTTCAGTAGGTCTTTGCCATTTATACTGAATACTTAATATAGGTTTATCTTTAGGAGAGGTTTGTAGCAGAATGAATTGCAATTTTCCCAGCAACCCACAGCACTAAGAGTTTGTTTTGTTTGAACATTTTTTAAACTAACTTTTGGCTTACTATAAAAGAGTAGCATTTCTTTGAAAAAAAAAAGAATGGCATCTAAGGTCCGTCTGGTCGTTTGGAAGTTCTCACAGATACTTGAAATACACTGTTTCTTTCAGAAGAATGAACTACAGAAGATTGGTCACTTTTCTGATCTTTATGCTGGAAAATTCTGAAGAGAATGGGCTTTGGGTAAATCAAAAGCATCTGAGATATAGTACCCTAATGCTTATTGACAATCTATGAGACTTGATCTCTTAAATCACTTTGGTACTTTTGAAAAATGTGTCCTTTATCTCATCTTCTTCCCCCATTTCACCAGTCCTTGCATTGTACTACCCATATTCCTATTTTTATAATAGATAAATGTGCAGAGGAGGGTTCCATATGTTTTGCCTATCATTGAGTGTGTGATACACCCCAAGTGTCACAAGGCATCTTCCAAGTGTCAAGTGTCCCCCAAAAGAGCAGAATATTCTTCCTTCCAAAAGAGTCCAAGAACAGAGAGACCATCAGGTTCATTTAGCCCTCTGCTGCGTTGAGTCTCTCAGAAGTCTTCCACTCAAGAGTTTTGCCTCTGAGCTCATTTTGAACCTAATTAACATCTCAGCTTGTTAGAAGATTCTTCTCAAGTCTGTTTCAGGAGTTCGCTTGCTCATGTCCATACACAGATACGGATCAACTTGGGATATTACTTTGCCCTGTAAAGCTATCTGCTTCTTTAAGCCCTCATTGAAACTCCAACCAGTTTCATATTAAAATAGGCATGCTTTTGCCAAGCCAGAAGCCAAATTGCAAAGATGTAACTTTCAGTTGTTAGAGGTGTTAATGGATAATTTGTTGGCCCTAGGCTTTGCCTACCTGGAGACTTAATTTGCAGTTTGGATCAAACTCTTCTGAACATGAAGATCCACATGCAACACACTTGGCCTCCTCTGTGTGGTGGGGCAGAGAAGGGATGAAAGCTGAGATTCTGGAATGTTTCTGGACCTGCTTATGGACTTTGGAAAGCTCAATTTAGATCACTGCTTATAATGATTAGATAGGACTGTCCCATACCGAACATGCAGATGGGAATGGTACATCCCTCTCTGTCACACACTCCTAGAAATAACTTTCCTGCTTGCTTTTGTGCAGAAGAGGCTCCATAGGTTTGAGGAAGAGCCCAGAAGGGGTACACCAAAGACGCTGACGGACATCCTGGGGCACCATCCTCTGATCATCTGCAGAAGATAGCTAATAGTTGCAGAGTGGCCACAGGATTTTATTGTCTGGAGGGAGTAGGGCCAACCTGGATGGCTCCTGTGTCTGTGGATCTGGGAGTGGCATTTCTGGGTTCTGCAGCATGGCTACTTGCCATCTTAATAGGCCCTGGAGCCTGTGAAGCAGATGCATGTTAGAAAACTCTTAGATGACACTCATGTCATCTGCCTCTCTCTTCCTCTCCCCCAAGTTTTTTACATCGGCTTAAGGTCCACATGTTCAGAAAAGTGTGCACACACCTGTGTGTTTCATTTGCATGTGGATTTCTGAATGTCATGAGAACAACACGTTGCTGCCAGGTCTTCTGATGCTTTATAGACAGCAGTGCAGGGGTCTTCTTGATTCCACAACATGCCTTTTGCAGTCACAGAGCAATTGTCTCAAAAATCAATCAGAGACACCTCATGCATGACAGTCAAGGAAGAAACCAGAGAAAATGTAAGATGTTGCCTCATCAAAACTGATTATTTTAAAGCCCACTTCTACAAATATTTGAGGTAAAGCTGAGGGGTACTATTAAAGTGAGGTCTGCTGAGTCTTGCCCCATCAAACTCAAATCACATTTGGCTTTGGGTAATTCACTTTATGTACTTGAAAATTAGTCTGTTTCCAAATGAAACTCATAAAAAATGATTTTGTGGTTAAATGTCAGATTTTCTTCTTTGTCCAAAAATTCTCATAAATAAAATAAAAAATCACACTGATCTAAAGATAAACTTGTAAATACTAATTGATGTTTGCATTTTATATAATTATTTCTGGTAGTAGATAAGAATTTGATGAGCCAATTTTTTGTCTGATTTCCTTAATTGTGCCTGTAAGATTTTTTGCAAGTGGGTGCTTTATGTGCACATTTGGTCTTGGACTCTCATATTTCTCGAGTGTAAAGAAGGCTTTCTGTAGATAATGAACATTCACACAATTTTGCAGATTCAGTAAGAGTGCATGCTGAAAATCTGAACCTCTGTGTCTATCGGTGGCAGCATACAAGGAGCAGCACTACTTATTTCATTGTAACCCACATTAAAACACTTGATGCAATACTCACATGAACAATTTCTATGTCATGGAATATGGAGCTTTTAATATTGACCGTTGTAAAAAGAAACTTTAAACGTGCCATATATTTTTGGCAAAAATCCCGAAAATCTTCATGACATACTTAAACTATCAACTAGTGTTAAATCCCTTAGTCTAGCTTTCAAAATGATATTTGACTCAACCAACAGCATGTGGCGTTGTGGCTGTGCTGTTCCCAGGATATAGGAGGGACCAGATGGGTGAAGCAACATCTTTTATTGAACCAATATCTGTTAGTGAAAGCGACACGCTTTCGAGCTTACACAGAGTTCTTGACGGACCCACCTTGTGTCTCAATCAGTGGTAGGCTTTTTAAATGGTAACTTCTCTAATCGATTTGTCATGGGATACAGTTCTGGTGCAAATGAAATGCTGCCTGCTATCATGCAGAGCAATTGTATTTTGAGTTGGTAGGGGATAGAGGCTCTCATTCTCTTTATTACAGCTAGGCCTGCCCACAGTGTGTGTGGAAGGGGGCACAAAAAGGGGCAGTTGCCTCAAGACCTAGCAAATCCAAGGGGCTTAGAGTTCCCAGCCTTTTAAGTTGCTGCTGGAGTGTTGCACTCTGTGCAGCTCTGAAATCTGGGAGGGCTCAGCATTGAGGCCTGGGTGGTGCTGAGGGCTAGCTGTCCACACGCCCACCCTTCCACCCGAGATCCCACCCCTTCCAGGAGTATGGAGCAGGTCCCTCTCACCCTGCCTGGGGGCTTGTGGAAGCTGTCAGCCCCCCTCATTACAGCCATTTAGAGTATATCTTCACTGCCTGCCAGGTCGACGGGTAGCAATTAATCCAGCAGGAGTCAGCTTATCACACCACAGATAGACATGATACACTGATTGCCAAGCACTCTCCCATCAGTTCCGGTGGTCCATCAAAAGGAAAAGAGTAAAAGGAGTTGATGGGAGAGTGCCAGATGTTGATTTACTGTAGGGAAGGTACCGCTATAAGTAGATCTAAGTACATTGACTTCAGCTACGTTATTCACATAGCTGAAGTTGCAAAACTTAGATCGACAGCCTGCAGTAGTATAAACTAGACATAGATGCCATTCCAACCAAACCAGAATCTGGGGAGCATTAAGTCACCTTTGCATGAACACCCGCTGAGTTGCACCAATAATTCTTAATGTTGCCATGAGTGTTAACAAATGGATGCGATACACTCATCATGGCACAATTCTGCAGGTAGTCTGGGATGATGTATGGCAGAGAGAGTCCGGCCCAATGCTCCTCCGACTAAGGTTAATATAAGATTTCCCTCTGATTTGGATGAGCATTAGACTAGCCCAGCAGTCCCACCGGCATATTTTAAAATGGACACCTCATGCCACCACTTCCAGATTCATTGTTTTGCTTCTTTGTGCCTCTAGAAATTAAAAAGAAAATATTGAACAGGACACGATGACAGTGCCTTGGTAAAATGATTATGAAAAATTCTCAATAGATAAATTAGCCTGTGAACTAAAGAGACCTGTGTGTAAATAATATTGAAACTTGATGCAGGCATTATATAAGAAAAAAATATGTATTCATTGCTGAAGTTCAGAAGCTGGTCTGCAAATGGCTTGCCATTTTCCGACTTCAATCAGAAATGTGATTTCTCTACTTAATAAAATACTCAACTCAACAATCCTTAAACACTAGGCCTTTAAAAATGACACCTCCTGCGGTGTGTGTGTGTGTGTATGTGTGTGAGCAAGACAGAGACAGTGGTGGAAAATCGTAAAGTTTCAACAAGGAAATCTGCACTAATGGGGAAACAGATCTTTGCACAGACAGATCGACTGGCGAGCTGTTCAGGATCATGAGAGTTTTTAGCAAAGAGAATTTAGTTTTTCAAGTAGCTTTTTGGTAGATTGGCATAGCGAGAAGTCCATACTCACTCATTCTGCTGGATGTGAGTAACAGATACCTAATGAGTATCCATAAAATAAGCTACATCTTAGATGACAGGTGAAAATTAATGGGCAAAGTCACAAGTGAGCTTTGAGTGGTTGTTCGTATCATCCAGCAGCTCATTATGCATTCTACCAAAGGGAAACAAAAGTAAAAGTTAATTCTTTATATTTCACATTAAAGGCTAAGGATTCAATTAAATTCAAATGATTTGTTATGAAATCTGACACCACTGTTCTCAACCTGATCCTTGCTTTAAGTAAAGAAACTGAATAATTATGTTGCCGCTAACAAAAAATTAACATTTATTCTACAACTTGCACTTCTTTGGAGCCGAAGTTTTGGATCCAGGATATAATTTTCATCATGATGAATAATCACAAAATCAGCTCCTAAGCAGGGGCATTGAATTTCCACTTCAGTTGTAACCCTCAAGAGATGGTTTTCCCATTAACCCACCTAACCTTCTCTATCTGTTGCTTTAATTCTGACCTTTGCAATCAACACATTGCACTGCTTGTATTGTTTTGCCAGAAACTCCAGGAGAGCTGAAAGAACAGTTATTCCGTGACTATTCCGGATGTGTTCTTAAATAGACTACATTGTTCATAAATTCCTTTCTTTTTAAAAATCACAACTTCAGGAACAAAAATATCAACATGTAAAACTGGATTGTATGTAGATTCTGATGTGCAATTTATTTGTAGCTTCATTTTTTTGGTGTGTTTGAAAGTAGTTGCATGATATATGATAGGGTGGCTGGATATAGAGCAGTAATATTAGTTTGGGCTGTGATGTCATTAACTAAGCAAAATTTGATTTGCATAATACTTGGATGAAAGATGTTCAAGGAAAACCCACACAGCTGTAAGAAGTGCAGGGGGAGACAGGCAGAGTTGTTTGTTTTGTCTTCTAGTTATAACACAGAGACTCAGCAGACACGGTGCTACTTTGGCTACGTGCAGTACTGCAAAGTTTTTCCTTAGTAGTCTTGCCAGCCAGATCTGCTGACAGTTTCCTTTTCCCTTGTGGACTCAACTTTTTGCCCAGGTCACCTTTGGGATTTTACCCTTTTGGGGTAAAGCAGAGTTTTCAATGAATAGTTACAGGGCCTCACATAAGGTCAATGACTCTGGTCCAGGGCCAATAGTTCTGGCCCTTTTGGTCTGGCATCTTTCCACTAGTCTTCACTGTCATGATGTAGGGAAACCCAGAGCCTCCTTTTTACCAGCCCAGAGCCATCCCACCCATAGGATGGTTTGGGGCGGCCACCCCCGGCCCTGTGTTTCAGGGGACCCAACAGCAGCTGCCTCAACCATCTTATGGACAGGAGCCACAGAACCCAGGGTGGCCTGGAGGTTTGACTGGGGCAGGGGCCTGGCATGGGGGTTGGCTCTCCCTTCCCACTCACTGTGGCAGTGGGATGCAGAGTGGCCTGGTCCTGGCCACAACCTGCTCCACTCCCCATAGGAGAAGAGGGGAGCAGAATGGGGTCAGGGCGCTCTGCTTCCCGCCATTGTGGGAAGATGGGCAGCAGAGTATAGCAAGAGGCTGGATCACTCCGGCTCCCACCACTGTGGTGAGTAGGGGAGGGGGCTGAACCCTGCTGCCGCCCCATGCCAGGCCCCCTGGGTAATCCCCTCGCTCATGTTGCTCAGAGGAGGGGGCTTTGAGGATGAGGTGCAATGGGAACAGAGCAGGGGTGGGAAGAGGTGGGGCAGGGCTGGGGTAAGGGGTGGAGTTGGATCAGGATGGAGCAGAGGCAGGAAGAGGTGTGCAGGGACAGGTCCTGGGATGGGAAGGATTGCCCCCACACCTCCTTAGTGACAGCCCTGCATGCAGCAAATAGTTACATTCTCTCTGATCAGTCCTTTTGCGTCTTCATCGGGCTACTTCCTATGTTGGCCTACCTTCTTCTCAGGGGACTTGTATTTTCAGCAGAAGGTCTGCTCCCTGGTACCAAGCCCTAATCCCAGTTTTCAAGTCAACAAAGGAAAAGAAACTAATTAATGAGCATAAGAATTTGTCTTACCAAGATCCTCCATCCCTCTCCCCAACTGAGCTAATAAAAATGTTTCGAGCTGTTTTGTAACTTAATTTTTTCTCAAATTTGACCCTTCCATTGCTGAAAAAAACAGCTGTATTACTGATCGATTTTATTGTAGGGAAGAGATGGGGAGAGAGGAAAATGTCTCTTGAAAAAAAAATCCAAAATCTTGTCCTTGTAAACTTGAAACATGGAAACTTTTGACCAGGTTGAATATATAATTTTAAAAAAAGCATTTTCAAGATAAGTTGGCCCCATCATTTGAATATGTAAACAAAGATTTTACAAATGAGACACTCAGTATGCTTGTCCAGGAGCAAATGGAACTGGGCTATAAATCCTTTCATTTCATGCCTCCAACTCCAACATTGCCTGATTTCACGGAGGTCTTTGGCCTTCTAACTTCCAAGTCCAGGCTAAGTCTTGCTCCTTGCCTCCCTTTCTGTGTTGATCATTTCTACGCTGATTAGTTAGCTTTGCATTGAAATAATAATGGGGCCTGGTCCAAAGCCCACTGATCTCAGTGGGAATGTTTACTTCACCTACAATGGACTCTAGATTATCATCATAGTAATAAACTTCCACCTTAGGCAAGATGAGAAGGGTTATTTGTTTGAGGGCAGGGAGCTGCATTCCCCAAAATTTGTGTCTATAGCAATTCATAAAATAAATGCTACTAGAAACTTGTCGTGAAATTTGCTCTGAAGGTGAAAAGCACAATGACATGGCAATTCAGTACACCTGATTTTTTTACAAACCATAAAAATACTCATCGGATTCTTCTATCCAGCTGTATTGTTAAATATTAAACTCTAAAAAAGGATGTCTGTCAATAAACATTGCAGCAATTTGGTACTTCAGACTTGTCAAAAATTGAATGCTATTTTTAAGATACTGCAAGCTAATAGTTGTACACACAATAATGTTTCCAATGGTAAAATTGCCAGTTACGTGTAGTAATTCATTCACTGTCTGTCAGGCATGCTAGGTAGCAGAAAGCTAGGTCAGTTGAATTGGTTATTAATGGATCCATTCAAAAATAAGCACTTGGAATCTAGAATTTGCTACAACAGTAAAAAACTGTATCATATGCCTATATGAAACTAGTAATGTTTTTATTCTGCTTAACCAATTTATATTTTATGATCTCTAGAACAGTAACTTAATTTAAAGTTCCTGCAATTATTTGTAAATGCCTCACTTTTTGAGAGAGTTATTAAAATTGCAGTTGGCCAGAGCGGGACAGGCCCATGCATCATTGAAGAAGCTAGTAATTTACAATGCAGTTGCAACTCCACATTAACATTCTAGGCTATAACGAAGATTCACATCAAACAAATTCAGAAGCAATTTTATGATTAAATACTTTCCAAATGCTATAAAAAGTTAGAATTGCTCTCCAGATTTTCAGCATAGTTATTTCATTTTGTGGTGCTTCATTAATCAAACCCACATAAGCATTGTTGTGTCATGTTCTTTCCAGTGCCCATCTATGTCAATGTATATACACTGAGCATTCTATGCAGGGATTATAAAGTCATAAATAGGAGGTTTTCCTTGCTTAATATTTAGAGAAATGGGTGCAAGTGCTGTCCTCCTCTAGATGATAAAGTAGTTAATTTTCTGAGTAAGTTTAGACTGACCAAAATCTATGCAGAATTGAAATATGCAAGAGCTGAGTTTTGCTTTTCTATAATGTACTCCTGTCCAAACCAATAACAATTTGTGTAACACTGTACTTCAAATAGCTTGAAAAATGTATGTTAAAGAATTACAATATAAAGCAACACAAATGCCTTTGAGGGAGAAAATAGCCAGACAGTATAGAATCATTTTGATTGCCGATCAAAATTCTCCTCCTTTGAAAACGAACCTTCACAACTCTCTGTGCTCAACCTATGGCAAATGACACTCACTACACACTGGATGTAACTTGAAGAATGCATAATACATAGTGCAAAAGTTTGAATATTACCATGCTATTCTGTTAATTGCGGACACCAGCAATGAACATGAATAGTGTTACCTACTGAAATGTCCCATTACCAACATCAGCTAGCCTTCTCCATACGAGTAGAAAAGCTGAATTCAACAAAAAGCTAAATTATACCAAGAGGTAAGGGGGGATAAGCAAGATAAATTCTGATGTGAGATTGAAGATGTCTGTGTCCATACTATCTAGTATCAACTAAAGGAAAACAGACATGCATAAGAATGACCTACATGCCTCCACCATATTTATCATTATATTAGTATCATGAAAAAACATCATTAAGGCTTTATATTTTCCCTTTATCACCTATTCATTAGTGGATTCAGTACCTGATTCTGTGCCATTGATTTCAAGGGGTGCAGAATAAAATCCTGAGTGCACAAGAAAGTGAAGAACTAATGCCATCACTGTCTCGAGTCCAGGAAGGTTCTAGGTAAGCATTCCCTCACAATTTATCAATGCAACCCTGTCATTAGCAGCTGCATGCCAGCTTTATGATTCGTAGTATAAGGCCAGAAGAGACCATTAGATCATCTAATCTGTCATATGTAGAATCTTGGATCATTGCATTTCACCCAGTTACCCAATAACTTCTGTTGGGCTAAAGCTTTTCTTCCAGAAAGGAATCCAAATCTTGAGATGGAGAATCCACCACTCCTTTGGTAACTAGATCCACTGGCTCATCTCCCGTATTGTAGAAGTTAGGCACAAACTTTTTAACTTGGAATTTGATCAGCTTCAACATCAATCTAGTAATTCTTATTATGTCTTTCTGTGTTAAATTAGTCCTTTAGCCCTCTGTGTTTTCTTTCAGTGAAGGTACAAATGCATTGTAATCAAGTCATTCCCTCTGTCTTCTTTATGATAAGCTAAATTGATGATGCTCTTTAAGAGATCGTCTACACGGCAATGACACATCCAGAACTGGCCCATGCCAAGTGGCTCAGGCTCTCAGGGCTTGGGCTTAAGGGGCTGTTTAATTGCAGTGTAGACATTCCGGTTTGGGCTGGAAATTGGACTCTAGGACCTTGAAAAGTGGGGGTATGTCTACACTACCCCGCTAGTTCGAACTAGCGGGGTAATGTAGGCATACCGCACTTGCAAATGAAGCCCGGGATTTGAATTTCCCGGGCTTCATTTGCATAAGCGGGGAGCCGCCATTTTTTAAACCCCGCTGGTTCGAACCCCGTGCAGCGCGGCTACACGGGGCACGAACTAGGTAGTTCGAACTAGGCTTCCTATTCCGAACTACCGTTACTCCTCATGGAACTATCTGGCAAGTCCATCAGGGGGCTGTGCGTATCTGTGAGGCCCTGAGGGAGAGTTTCACACAAGGACCCCAGTGACACTCCCCCTCGGGCCTCAAAACAAGGGGCCTGTGCATTGCCCTTCTTTGACTTTCCTCCCACAGCCCCCCCTTCCCCTGCAGAGACAATAAACTAGATTTTTTGTTTTGGAACAAATCACTCTATTTTTTTTTTTTTTACCGGGGTGAATGTAACAGGAGAGGGACTGAGGAAAGAACCTGTGAGAGGAGAAGAGTGTGGTGGGAGGAGGAGGAGAGGCTCAGAACTGGGGCTGGGAGTGAAGCCTGCATCAGGTGGTTCTGCCGCCTCTTGTGCGGGACCCTCAGGAGCTATGGGGGGAGGGACTAAGGGGAGAATCTGGAGGAGTGGGATCTGGGATGGGAGTGGACACCAAGCTGTTGATGACCATGTGGAAGGCCACGCAGAGGGTTCAGCACAGTTGCAGCAGCTCCCATTGTGTGTTGCAGCACAGCTAGAGATCCTCCTCGAGTCTCCACTCCTGTAGTTTTGATGAGTGTGGTCAGAGTGGCTAGCAGGGCACCCATGGGAAGGGCTTGGAGGCCTGTTATTTTGAAATAACTGCAGCTGCCCTGTCTACACACACCATAGGCGTTATTCCTTTGACAATGAAGGTTACAGAATCCAGAATAAGACACCCATTATTTTAAAATTACTTTGCTAGCATCTACATAGCAAGCCCGTTATTTCAAAGTTATGCTGGAATAATGCTGCTGTGTAGACATGACCTATGACTCCGGCCCACAACATAGGGTATGTCTAGACTACAGGCTTTTGTCGACAGAAGTTTTGTCGACAGATACTGTCGACAAAGCTTCTGTCGACAAAGAGTGTCTAGACTACATTCAGTTCTGTCAACTAAGCAAGTTACTTTGTCGACATGGCAGTGTAGATGCAAAGGACAGTTTAGATGCAATAAACGCCTTCTGTCGACAGAACTCTGTTGACAAAAGGCATTATTCCTCGTAAAATGAGGTTTACCAGCGTCGACAAAACTGCTGAGTTCTGTCGACGTTATGTCGACAGAACTTGGCGGTAGTGTAGATGCAGGTTTAGTTTTGTTGACAAAAGTCCACTTTTGTCGACAAAACCCTGTAGCCTAGACACACCCATAGGGAGTATATCAGAGAAAGAAAGTCAGTGGCTAGAGTGTGCAGTGAGACAGAGCCAACAGAATGACTAGGATGGTGAATGGTTTTCATACTCTGTCAAGGGAAGTAGCCTTGAGGTTGCTCTAACTTACACAAGGACCCAAATGGGCTCCCCCAGGACCAAGAGAAAGCAGAGATGGTATACAGTACCAAGCATAACTCAGCTGGCGGACATGAGGATACTGTCCTAAATTTACAGATTTTGGTTCTGTTTTTCAAAGTTTTGAAACTTATAGTAAGAAATGCACATTTGATAAGGACTCTGTGACTTTATCCAGTGGGCTTTGCTGAAGATAGGACAGGTGATGATGCATTATCCATCTCACCACTTTCATAAATCAGTGCAAAATATTTCATCTTCATGATATCACAAAGTCGTTCTAAACTCAAATTCTTAATTTGGTTTTATTTCCTAGGTTATCAGTTCTCTGGTGACCAGACACACAGAGAAGTGAGTCTGTTAGCAAAGACCTATTTCAAGGTGTCATGAAGCACCTTTTCAGCTCTAGCCAATAGGGAAAACTTTCCCATTCATAGTACAAGGGGCCCTGAATGGTTTGAGGCTACCAGAGAGCCCCAGTGGCAGAGGTTGCTAGTGGCCAGAAGCAGAGCCCACTAGGTGGGCCGGGGGCAGGGAGCACAGCCAGGTGCTGGAAGAAGTAGAGCCAGGTGTGGGTTTGGCGACCAGGAGGGAAGCACAGCCAGGAGTCTGGTAACCCCCTGGGAGAGCCCAGACCTACTCTGGTCTGGCAAATTCCCTTGTTCGAGGCTGCCAGGGAGGTCCAACCTGTACCTTAAAATTTTTTGTGTTATAGTAACATTCTTCTTAAAGCCAGATGCAGGAAAGCCGTATTGGATAGCTATTGTTTGATACTTGACATGAGTGACTTTCTTTATATTGTATCTTCCAAAGTTGTAATCGATTTTTTGCAATAACTTGCTGTACCGTACAGAGATGAATATGCATATAAAATACATACATTCTACAAAGGAAAAATATCCACCCCATGTCCTATTCATAATTCAAACTCATTATCTCTGTTTTTCTTACTTTAAGCTTCTTGCAATTTTAAACCAAAGCTTTCAAGTTTCTTATCCATTTCAGCCACTGTAGCAGGAATTATGTTGAATGTTTAAATAAGTTTTAGTAAGTGAGACTAGCACTGTTTGATAAGTAATATCCGAGTCTTTTAGTAGTGTAAAACCATGAAGGTCTTTAGCTTCCTGGGATCTTCTCTAGATTCCTCCTTAAATATAAGTAGTTGCATTTGCCTTTCTCTGATTCAGTACTAAAGGTTAAACAAACTATGAAAGTTGGTTTCTGGAACTTTAGGACAATGGCTGCCACACGGGTGATGAAAGGAATGGAAGAATATAATGTTGAAATTGGTGGAGTAAATGCCTGTGAATAGTGGGGAGCTGATGAAAAGCCATTAAAATTGAAAATAAAGGTATAATATATTCTGGGAAACAAAATGGTTACCACTCAGAAGGAGCAGCATTAATTATTTCCAAAAGCAGAAAAATTGCTTATAGACTGGATGCCAATTAACAGCTGGTTGCTCTGAGCTAGGTTTCACACACAATACGTGATTATAAGAATAATACAATGTTTTGCACCAAAAGATGACTATAATGATGAACAAAAAGGTCAGTTCTACAATTGCCAGAAATTCTGGATAATGTTTATGCGTGATACCTACTTTGCAATTATGGACTTCGATGTCTAGGTTGGGGATGACAGCCAACTGGGTAGAACAAGTGGCAACCAAGGTGCTGGCTCCCAAAATCAAAATGACGGAAAAGCTATTAGAATCATGGTTCATTTTTGATGGCTCATATTTTGCACACACACACATATACACAGAGAACCTTGGAATTCCCCACATGAGGTCACCAGGCACCAGAATGACTGTCCATGGATGGTAAGAAAACTTAGATCAATGTGTCAGGATATCAGAGCAGAGAGGAGCAACTGTTGGAAGTGACCACAATTTTTGAGCAAGGCAAAGGAACCAAATGTGAAAAACAAAAATCCAAAAAGCACTGAGGAAAATGAACAGCAAAGGCTAACAGAAAAGACATGACAGCATCAATTTCCAAATGAAATGAAACAGATATCAGGGACTACAATACTAAAGTTTCATCACAACACATCCATGTTGACATGCCAGGGCCCTCTCTACTAACAGCACCATTGATGGTGCAATAACTGTAGCTGGTTTCCAGACATGCAAACCTACAGACAGGGTAGGTGAGTATACGTGGAACTGTGTGAAAACAATTTGGTCACCAGAAATCTACAATGTGAAGACCAATTGATGACATTTGAACTCAAATATTATCACATAAACTTCTGAATGTGAAGGCTGAAAATCCACCAAAGACACAGGTAGACAGGCATTCCAAGGCAAATGCCTCAGGAATGAATAATAGGTGTTTGATAGACTTCATTTCTAACAGATTGAGATTCCCCAGATTTTACCAGCCCCATATCTCTAAAATTATTCCCCTTTCCCCCCTCCCCCCAAAAAAGAGGGAGATATCTGGGGCAAGTGATACGGGAGATGCCAGAGTGCCTGTTACGGTGTGTGTGCTATTTTGCTGCTGTAAGAACAAGTGCAAGGGTCCAAGAGAGAGAATCTCTCCATTGACCAGAGGAAAGCTTGCAGGACTTGCCCAGAGAGAGAACATGCAAAGAATGGCTTAGATAGGGAGGTAAAGCTTTGTTCAGGCTGTGACATTTGATGGATTCGGATTCACTTCATTGACACCACCCAAGTTTTCATCAGAGGCTTTAGTGGGACCTCCTAAAGTGGATAGAACACTGAACTGGGGCGTCAGAGCTCATTTTATTCCTAACTCTGCCACTGACCCACTTTGTGGACTTGAGCAAGTCACTTCACCTTTGCCTCGGTTTCCCTGACCACGCTTTGCCTATTTAAACAGCAAGCTTGGGACAGCTACTGTCTCCTAGAATGCATTTGTATCTAGATCTTGGTTCTTGCCTCCTCAGTCCCCATCTTCATGTATAAACACTAGAAGAAATATTAATTTTGTGGTTTTATATATTTTATCATTCTGTTTCAGTTTATAAATTATCCCTGTTGTCTCCAAGATAAACCAAAACCTCAGCCCATTAATACCATTTTAAGAATGGAATTAACAAATAGCTCTAAAAGTAATCACATGGAATGAAAATGCAGAATAAGGAGAAGCTACTGTTGTGATTTAACATAGCTCTCCTTAGGATGCCCTTCCTAAAGGACTACCAAACAACCAATGTGTCGGTTTGTTCCGGTAAAATGTATGTGGTAATCAGCTCTTATCCAGCTTTAAATCTTGGAAAAGAGATACCCATTTAACCTTTCAACTCCTAATCTAAATTTATTACACGGGAAAAATTGTGCCTAAATATCAGTGTATTTACTAGAAAAGCCTGCTGCTCTGTCCTGAAGTTCTTCTTTCTGACAGCTGAATCAAAAGACAGAACAATGCTAATACACAGGCCATCCATGCTGGAGCCTGCACCTAGGAAACCCCAAAGCAAGCATCACTCCCCCTGATCTTTCCTTGTTTTAGAAATGTTTTAGGGAGTGTGAGATCTGTGACCCTCCTCCCCACCCCTACCCCCCACAATTCTTCACCAGCATCACACCCTGCATTGTCACTTACATTCAATTTACCCCAGTGTGGAATGTTACTATTGGGCTACTGTGTGTTTGTCTGTTTGAAAAGTGACAGTTTGAAAAGAGTGAATTGGGAGTGCTTTGTTCCAGGTGGGCCTTGAGGGGCTAATTGGATCAAAGGCAAGGCTATGGGCCAGGACACCTGCTTGGAGCGAGCAGCCTTATAAAACAGGCAGCCAGAGCAAACAGGGCAGCAGCCAACAGGGCTTACAAGAAGTAGAAACTTGGACAGATGACTAGGGAAGAGTATAAATATATTGCTCGAGCATGCAGGGGTGTAATCAGAAAGGCCAAGCACAATTGGAATTGCAGCTAGCAAGGGTAACAGGAAAGGTTTCTACAGACATATTAGCAATAAGAGGGTGGTCAGGGAAGGAGCAGAACCCTTACTGAATGAGGGAGGTAGCCTAGTGACAGGTGAAGGAGCAGAACCCGTAGGCTGCATCTAGACTGGCATGATTTTGCGCAAATACTTTTAACGGAAAAGTTTTTCCGTTAAAAGTATTTGTGCAAGAGAGCACAAACTGGCATGAGAACACAAACAAAAGCATCCGTGCCCAGTGTAGACACTCTCTTGCGCAAGAAAGCTCCGATGGCCATTTTAGTCATTGGGCTTTCTTGCACAAGAAATTAACTTGTCTGTCTACATTGGCCCTCTTGCGCAAGAATACTTGCGCAAGAGGGCTTATCCCTGAGCGGGAGCGTCGGAGTATTTGTGCAAGAACCACTGATTTTGTACAGTACAAACTCAGCGTTCCTGCGCAAATACTCGTGGCCAGTCTAGACAGGCGGCAAGATTTTGCGCAAAAGCAACCACTTTTGCACAAAATCTTGCCAGTCTAGATGCACCCTTACTGAATGAGGGAGGTAACCTAGTGACAGGTGATGTGGGAAAAGCTGAAGTATTTGATGCTTTTTTTGCCTCTTCACAGACAAGGTCAGCTCCCAGGCTACTGCACTAGGCAGGGCCATATTAAGCGGGGGGGGGGGGGGCGGGCTAGCCGGGCAGCTGCCCAGGGCGCCAACCTATGGGGGGTGCTGATTGAAGTGATAAGGGGCGCTGCGCACCCAAGGGCGGGGCTGCGCATTTACCACGTGCCCGGAGGCGGGGCCACAAATGCGCTGTGCGTCCACTGCCCAGGGCACAAGTATGGCTCGGTCCGGCACTGGCAGTAGGTAACATAGTATGGGAAAGAGGTGAGCAGCCCTCAGCGGAGAAAGAACAGATTGAGAAGTATTTAGAAAAGTTGGACATACACAAATCCATGAGCTGGATCTAATGCATCCGAGGGTACTGAAAGAGTTGGCTGATGTGATTGCAAAAACATTGGCTGTTATCTTTGAAAACTTATGATGATCTGGGAGGTCCCAGATGATTGAAAAAAGAAAAATGTTGTGACCACCCTTGAAAAAGGGAAGAAGGACAAGCCAGCGAACTACAGACCGGTCAGACTCACCTTAGTCCCCGGAAAAATCATGGAGGGAAAGTCATGCCTGGCCATTCTGATTAACTTCTATGATGAGGTAACTGGCTGTGTGGACATAGGGAAGGTGGTGGATGTGATATATCTGAATTTTAGCAATGCTTTTGATACAGTATCCCACAATATTCCTGCCAGGAAGTATGGATTGGATAAGTGGACTGTAAGGTAGATAGAAAGCTGGCTAGATTTTTGGGCTTAACAGGTAGTGATCAACAGCTCAATGTCTGGTTGGTGGGTAGGGAAAGGGTCCAGACTGACCTACACAAATTGTAGGATTGGGCCAAAAGAAATCTGATGAGGTTCAACAAGGACAAGTGTAGAATCCTGCACTTGGGACGGAAGAATCCCAAGCACTGTTACAGGCTGGGGAATGACTGAGTAAGCAGCAGTTAGGCAGAAAAAGACTTGGGGATTACAGTGGATGAGACTCTGGATATGAGTCAGTAGTGTGCCCTTGTAGCCTAATGGCTAATGGCATAATAGGGTGCATTAGGAGGAGCACTGCCAGCAGATCTAGAGAAATTATTATTGCTTTTTATTCGGCACAGGTAAGGCCACATCTAGAGTATTGTGTCCAATTCTGGGCCCCCCATTACTGAAAGGATGTGGACACATTGGAGAAAGTCCAGTGGAGGGAAATGAAAATGATTAGGGGCTGGAGCACATGACATATGAGGAGATGGTGAGGGATTTGGGCTTATTTAGTCTACAGAAGAGAAGAGTGAGGATTTGATAGCAGTCTTTAACTACCTGAAGGGAAATTCCAAAGAAGGTGGAGAGAGGCTGTTCTCAGTAGTGACATATGGCAGAATGAGGAGCAATGGTCTCAAGTTGCAGTGGGGGAGGTCTATGTTGGATATTAGGAAAAATTACTTTACTAGAAGGGTGGGGAAGCACTGGAATGGGTTACCTAGGGAGGTGGTGGAATCTCCATCCCTAGAGGTTTTTGAGTCCTGGATTGACAAAACCCTGGCTGGGATGATTTAGCTGGGGTTGGTCCTGCTTTTGGCAGGGGGTTGGACCTGATGACCTCCTCAGATCTCTTCCAACTCTATGATTCTATGATTCTACATTGGTACAGACCTTACTCAGGTGTGCAGGAGGGCAAAGAGGGAACCGGGCCTCCCTTTCTTGGCTTGCCCTTGTTCACATTGCAACTGAAGCTATAGTGAGCATACCAGGGACTACTCTCTTTGTGCTCTTTATAGCAAGCAAGTAGTTGTAGGGTGGGGGGAGGACATAAGAATAAGCAGTGGGGAGAGCTGTGTTCTATCTCCATTAACTCAGTTCACTAATGGACAGAATGGCTGGTAGGATGCACAGTGGGCAATAAGTTTCTTTACTATACGGAGTGAAATAACTTCTGAAGAGCAAGAAGGGAATGGGAAGGAGGGGAGGGGGGAATGTGACTAAGTCAGACTCCATTTACTATTACGCTTCTGGGAGAGCACAATTACATGCTGCTCTTACTCAAGGATTACTCAGTGCTGACTAAGGGCTTGTCTACACTTCCCGGGGGATCATTGCTGCAGTGATCAATTCCCCTGGGGTTGATTTAGCAGGTTGACTGGTGATCACTCTCTCGTCAACTATAGTACTCCGCTGGAATGAGACACGTAAAAGAAAATCAAGGGAAGAATTTCTCCCTTCAACCATCCACAGTGGAGATCCTATTGTAACTTGACCTAAAGTACGTTGACTCCAGCTATGGTATTCACAGTTGGAGTTGTGTAAATTAGATCAACTTTGCACTGTAGTGTAGATCTGCCCTTAGCTTCATTGGAGCTAAGGGCAGAATCTTTTAACTAAATTCTGCTGGCAATTACATAAAGATCGACATCTCCTTTTGTATCTCTTATGACCCTGAAACAAACCCTAGATTATTTTAAAATCTTCTTGACAGTTCCTTAACCATTACTTTTTTAACCCATTTTGCCAAGGGAAGTATTTAGAATACCTTTCCTTGTTTACCGTTCCAAAAGCCTAGCTTTTTGCTTTCAAAGGGGGCTATCAATGCTCCACAAAGCACATGAAAATAAACATTGTTCTCCAATAGCAACCAACTCCAGATTGTCAAGTAATGGGAATTTAAAATTCCAGAGGAAGAGGTTACAACACATTAGCAAATGGCATAAGAATTCAATATCCAGCTGCCTTTTCCGTATGGACTTGACATCCACAACAGAGGGGAGAAAGGCAGTCAGATTTACATGAGAATGCACTCATGCAAAGAAATTGTCACACTCCCCATCATGATGCTAAGAACTTAATTCTGGGATCGAATGCATTGCAAGGTAATCCAAGCAATGTTTAACCATACTAGAAGTTACTAAAGCTTCCAAACTCTAAGAGGGATGTATCTACTGAAACAAAGTTCATCGGAACAAAATTTTCGAATTAGGGACAGTAGTATCTTCATAAATGTGTAATTATCTACAGAGCATGCAAAACACTAATATGTCTAAAATAGTTTTGCACAGAGGCAAATATTGTATGTAGACTGAAATGACTAAATTGCATGTTACTGATACATTTAGTTGTGTTAGTGCAAGTCTGTGTATACACTTTTCCTAATAAGTGTCCTCTTCTGATTTTCTGTAACTGGATTTTTTTTTTTTTTTTGCCAACTTGAATCACTTATTTCAACTTTTGCTTATATAAAAAATGAAATTTTTGACAGACTTAGAAATAACTATTGAGAATTAAAATGCATTTTAATTTATTTTAGTGCAATTCGCTATGTGAATGACCCTTCAAAACATTTAGGCTTTGTCTACACTGCAGGGTTTTTGTGCAAGAAGCTTTTTGCGGAAGAAATCTTCCGCAAAAACTACTTGCACAAAAGCGCATCCACACCTCAAAAGCGCATCGCAAAAGCAATGTGCTTTTGCTCAAGAGAGCATCCACACTGAATGGACATTTTTGCACAAGAAAGTTCTGATTGCCATTCACAGAATGGCCGTCAGAGCACCTGTGCTTTTTCTGATAGGCTCTTTTTGCGCAAGAAACCTCGGTTGAGCATCCACACACACCTTTTTGAGCAAGAACTCTTGCACAAAAAAGAGTTATTCCTCACAGAAGGAGGTATACCTACACCACAAAAATCCCTCTGTTCTGCCGTTTTACTGTAGATTTTCTTGCTCAAAAATGCACTTGAGGTGTGGACGTGCCATAGGTTGTTGTGCAAAAACCCTGTAGTGTAGACATAGCCTTAGACTTGAAACAATGGAAAAAGCAGAACAGGATTAACCAAGACAGGCATTGTTTTTTATAAAAACCAAACCAAAAAAGCTTTAAAACTATTTTCTGCAGTTCTCTTCCTCTGATGCTGAATGCAATGTCTTTGTATGTCTTTATTAATCTGGATTGTTTGTTTTTCCTCCCTCCAGTCCCACAGAAAGATTAAATCAGTAAAATGGACACTCGTTAAGTGCCTACATCAGCCTTATCAGCCTGACAATGCTCTGTTTTTCTCCTTCAGTTGTGGTATCATAAGGATGCTGTACTGTATATAGCACCACTTAGTGGCAGAAAACCTATTTCAAATCCTCTTTTCTGGAATCTAGTCTAAGAAAGTTTGTGTTAAGCTTAAAACAAAAACAAAAAAACTTTTTTTCACACTAAGATTTAAGAGAGGTTCACAGTCATGATAGCAAGATGACTATTTAAGTAACATGTAGCCTAATTTCAGGCCAAATCTCTAAAGCTGCACATTTGCTTTTGTGAACACAAGATTGTACCCCCAAAGCAGGGGTTTGTGACCCATACATTTGGTCATATTTTCATGCATCTTGCACATGCTAGCCTGCAGGGACACAAGCCCATTGTCAGTATGATCAACTGCATGTACAGGTTTGATTTCCCTTGTCCAACACCCTCGGGATCCGAACCAAGGAGTTTGCCAGACCACGGTTCTTTGCTGCTGGCCTCTGGGCTCCACTTCTGGCTCTGCAGTCACCGGACTCTACTCCCAGACACTGTGCTCTACTGCTGGGTTCCTCTATGGGCTGTCGGCCCTGGCCGGTCTCCACTCTGGACCGCCAGTCCCGGCCAGGCAACACACCTGGCTGCCAGGCCTCAAGCTCTCGGATCCCAAGATGGTCTCTCAGGATAGGGATGTTTTGCTCACTGCACTTGCATACCTAGAATGTGCATGGTGCTCTCAGGGCAGTGCTGAGGGCTGCTTAGCCTTAGCCCTGCCCCTTCTGCCCCCATCCAGGGGCACGGAGCAGGTGTCCCCACCTTGCTCAGGAGCCAGGCGAGGCAGTTGGCTCCACTGGCCTTGACCTAGTCACTGAGAGGCCAAAGGGCAGAAAGGTGCCTAAAATTTAGGCATTGCAATATCTAACTCTCTTTGTCAATCTAGCCCTTAAAGTCCTATTGAATTCAGTGGAACTACTGCTTGTGCTGGCCTTCTGCATAAGGCTGAATTTTACTCCCTAACCACACACAAATCCTATGCACCACTGAAGTCCCATTTTCACCCTATTTTGAAGAGTTAGGTGGTGCATAGGTACAGAAAGGTTAATTTTGTCCTTTAAGCAAATGACCAGTAAGTCCCTGGGCAAGATGTGAATCATCATAGAAGTGAAATGCTCTATAACTTGTTTCAGATGCCCTCAGCTATCCAGGCCCCCATGAACTATATGAAATTAGAATTGGCACAGCTGAACTTCCTGCTGACAATAGCCAACTTCTTGACAAAATGTCTCATGTATAGCTTTAGCAACAAGGGCAAGACAGGGGGAAACCTTTGGGGAAACATTCCAGCAATCTATGCAACTAGTTTTACAATCAGGGGAGAACTTTAATGCCTAAAAATATAAATATATATAAAATACAATGTGCATAGAACAAAACAAATATATTTTCTTAGAAAGGAGACAAAGCAATATCAAAATTGTTTTGCAATCTCTGACAAAAAGCTTCACTTTTCAGACACATCAATGCCACCAGCTAAAGGATAAGAAACACTGATTTAATTAAAATCATTGTCAGGTTCAGAGATGTATAGATTTTAAGGCCAGGAGGAATCATTACAATAATTTCATCTAATCTCATGTATAACATTGGCCATAAGTTTTCACCCAGTAATGCCTGCCTCTATCAAGCCCAATAAATCCTAGTTTCTCTACTGTAGCACACATCTTTAGAAAGATACATGATCTTGAATTAGACCCTTCAAGTGATGGAAAACAGACCATATTCATTGGTAAGATGTTTCACGTGTTAATTACCACACAGTTAAAATTTTAAAAGTTCATTATTTCCAAATTGCTTATTTTCCAATTTCAATTTGCCTTTCTCTGGTATTTTTTGTTCAGGTTTTCTAAGGAGGAGGGAAAGAGTTTTGTAGTCATTTTAAGCCAATTTTAAAATAGTCTTCTCTAATAAATTGTCCCTCTGACATTTAAATCTCACTCATTTAAACTTTGCAGCACAAACACCCTGTTTTTCCTTCCAGTTTGTGCATAGTGAAATATGCTTCTTGCCATGTGAGCTTTCAGTTTGTGTGCTGAGTAATAAGTAAAATATTTGCTTCTGCACCACTTGAACAAAAAGAGCTTATTACATTCCAGACTTTTTTCCCATTAGTGATGGCACTATCTGTTCATCATTTCAATAGATCACATTATGATTGTAAATAAATTGAAAGAACAGTAGTAGAAGATACTGTAAATCCCATTTTTGTGTACAGCTCAGTCTTTTAATAATGCCTTTCAACATACGGCATTTCCAATCCTGTACTATACTATGCATCAGTTGTTCCTACAGAGACATAAACGTGCAGAGCCAATTTGGTTAATTAGTTAGATGAACAAAATGCAAATGCAATTGTACACTGACTTGGGTGTACAATGCACTCAGATTCCATGCGTGTACTGGATAAATTCTCACACAAATGCAACTAATTAGTCACTTGTACATGGACCTTCCTATTTTCATGCATATTCATGACAATTCTGCATGTAACCCTCTTTGATTTAACAAATAAAGGCTGTGACACATTTGGAATAAAACAATGAGTTGTCTAAAAATATACAATAGCGTGCATATGGATCATTCCAATGCCAGCAACCTGCAACTGTTTTCAGCGCAAGATGTAGGCTCTACCTATTGCAACAGAGTTCAGAAAAAGCTGCTAAAATGAAATGTCAACCAAATCCCCAAATAACTAATAGATGGATTCCAGGATCCAGCCTTTGGCTTGAACCAAACCACATTTTCAGATCATTGTAAAAAGCAAATAATACAATTTTCTTATCTAAAATAATACGTATTCTTAAAAGGCTAAAGTCCTATAATATATGGTCTCAGTCTTGGTTGGCTAGCATAGCCAAGCAGAGTCCCAAAAATACTGACACTTACCTGAGCTCTATTTAGCAGAACCACCTGTATTTATTACAGTAAGTGGGTACAGAGGCAGATCCCCTTATTCTACTGATACAGTATCCCCCTCTCTCCTTGAGCTTGCCAACCAGGGCTTTGCTTAGACATATGGGCTGTGTCTACATTGGCACCCCTTTCCGGAAAAGGGATGCTAATGAGACCAGTCGGAATTGCAAATGCCACAAGGGATTTAAATATCCCCCGCGGCATTTGCATGAACATGGCTGCCGCTTTTTTCCAGCTCGGGGTTTTGCCGGAGAAAAGCGCCAGTCTAGACAGGATCTTGCGGAAAATAAGCCCTTGAAAGTAGGAATAAGAGATCTTTCGGAAAAGGGCTTATTTTCCGCAAGATCCCATCTAGACTGGCGCTTTTCTCCTGCAAAACCCCGAGCCGGAAAAAAGCGGCAGCCATGTTCATGCAAATGCCGCAGGGGATATTTAAATCCCCCGTGGCATTTACAATTCCGACTGGTCTCATTAGCAACCCTTTTCCGGAAAGGGGTGCCAATGTAGACACAGCCATACAGAATATGAAGCTGCATATGGCACCTCTAAATTTTTGCCCCAAATTAAATAGTGCCCTATGCTGTGTATGCCTAGTGCAGGGCAAGGGCAGTTTCTGCTCAAACAGCACCAATCCCCCGCCCTCCAGCTCCTGCTTTGCCTCTTGGCCCAGATGGTCCAATCCCTCAGCCCTCTGGCCCCGGCTCTGCCTCCCAAGCCTGGCAGCCCAATCTCCCATGCCCTCAGCCCCTGCTCTGCATCCTGGCCCCAGCAATCCAATCTCCTGGCTCCTCATCCCCTGCTCTGTCTCAAGGCTCAATCCCTCAGTCCTCTGCTCCCCTTCCCCCACTTCCTAGCTCTGGTGGCTGAATCCCCCAGTCCTCTGTCCCTTGCTTTGACCATCCCCCAGTTCCAGTGACCCCAATTCCCCAACCCCTGCTCCATCTCCCAGCCCGCAGCTCTGGCAGGCTTGCAACACTCCCCCTCCTGCCTGTCCCCCCAACTGACTCTCTGCCTTGTTCCTTCCCCACGGATCCTGCTCCCACAGCCCTGAGCACAGCCCCCCACCCTTCAGAGTTGCTTCTCTGCTCCTTGGTAAGAGATGGGGTTCAGGCTGTGTAGGACACCAGAATACATAAGGGATAAGTCCCTTTTCTGATGGATATACTCTGATGCCTGGTGGTCAGGGGTCCGGATGGTATTGTGGGTACCGTCAATGCCTCCTTCTCCCCGCAGTACGGGAAGCCCATGGCAGCAAAGCCGGCAATGATGGGGGTCGAAGTGGGCTAGGTTGATGAAAATTCACAGCAAGCAGGATGGTGTTGATGGCCCTCACCACCTAGAGAAGGAGCCAAACAAGCAGAGAATCACAGGGTTGCCAGGGTCTTCAGGAAGTCCCTGATCCCCTCCTGCTCTTCCCCCTTTCCTCCCCCCCCCCCCCCCCCACACACACCAAGAGCAACCCCGACTTGCCCCACCCCCCATTAGGGCTTTGTGAAAGTAAGACTGAAAAATCTCCTGGGAAGGGGACTTCCACCACCCCACCACCCTCCTCCACTTCCCTAGGAAACCTCACTACAGCTGTTTAGTTCAGCATCATACCCGCATGACCACGGCCCTGATGGTTGAGCTCCCCACTCTAAGTTGGTTTCCGACAGATCAGTAGCTGTCCAGTGTGATGGCTACCCAGTTCTGGAGGGGGTGGCGCGTCTCATGTGGGTGTCCCATTACTTGAGGGCAGGGGCAAGCCACTCACATAGCTCTAGAAAGGTCTCCTTCTGCATACAGAAATTCGGGAGCCACTGCTGGTTGTCCCACTGCTCCAGGACAATCCGGTCCCACCAGTTGGAGCTGGTGTCCAGTCACCAGAAGCAATGGTGTACGATGTGCAGGGGAGGGCAGGTTGGGTCGAGCTGCAGGAGCAGTGCCCAGAAAGCGGAGAGGAATTGCCTCACAATGAGTTGGGAGTCCTGTTTCTGCATGGCCTGGAAGCCAGCCCACAGAAACAGCTGCAGGAGATGCACCAAGACATATAAGAGCCATTGACTGATGGAAGGCAGGTCCGGGTCCATATCTAGAGTGTTGAGGTGTCCACAAGGGCAACCACAGCCGGCAGAGAAAAGGCATGGCTGTCCCTCAAGGAAGTAAGCAAAGGTGAAGAGCCTGAGACATGGTGTTCAGGGGGGGTCCCTTTAAGCTGGAGCCTCCAGTAGCCTCAAGCAGCAGCTCCAGGAAGTGAGTGCTGTCCTGATACCCTGCCTGAAGTGCTTCCAGGTGGCCTTAAATATAATTCAGCATTAAATGAGTGTGGACACTCTATTTCGAAATAGCTCAGTGCTATTTTGATGGGCATTTGCTGTGTAGACACGCTATTTTGAAATAAGCTATTTCAAAATAGTTTATTTAGGAATAAGCATGCAGTGTAGACATGCCCAGAGATACTTCCTGAGACAGGGGTCCTTCCCATCTCTTGGGAATTCCCACTTTCTAGTGGCTGTCCAATGAGCTCTTACAAAGTCATGTAACTCACATTTTATTTTCAGTTTTCCCCTTCAAACCTTTTGGTTTTTAAGTTCCTTCCTCTGAAGTGTCTCATCTTCTATATTATTTTGGGCCAATGATGTTGACAGCTTCAGAAAATTACTTCATATCAAACCAGATAATGGCAGTTTCCTCCGTGCTACTCTTAGCATCAGCTCTTCACAATAAATACATTTAGACTCCCTTCCCTGGTGCTAAATTGATTGACATTCACAGAGGGGAAGATATTAAGGCTTAAAAGCCTGTTAGTTACTGGGGGCTGGTCACCTACCTCCCTTTGAAAATAGCACTGAGAAAAAACATATAATTTTCAGAGGAAAAAGCTCCATGTTTGTCATTGATATTCAAGATCTAGACTACATTTAAAACTTGGTATCAGTTAGTGGTATGATTCTTTGTCAGTACAGCTCTAATTTTTTTTAAAGCCATTGTCTACACAGTTATAAAAGTGCCTTACTGGTATAAAAGTGCCTTACTGGTATAAAAGTGCTTGAAACCAATATGGCCTATTTGAGTTTCTAAACTGGAATAAATTGTACCAATATGATGAAAACCCATGTCCACACTAAGTAGGAACTTTACCATTCAACTATAAAGGGTAACGAGAAAACATTCTACAAATATATTAGAAGCAAGAGGAAAACCAAGGAAAGAGTAGGCACATTGCTCAGTGAAGAGGGCGAAACAAGAACAGGGAACTTGGAAATGGCAGAGGTACTTAATGACTTCTTTGTCTCGGTTTTCACCATGAAGATTAATGGTGATAGGATGCCTAACATAATGAATGCTAGTGGAAATGGGGTAGGGTTAGAAGTTAAAATTTTAAAAAAAGGTAAAAATTACTTAGAAATGTTAGATGTCTTCAAATCACCAGGACCTAATGAAATGCATCCTAGAATGCTCAATGAGATGATAGAGTAGGTATCTGAACTGTTAGCGATCAGCTTTGAAAAGTCATGAAAGTCGAGAGAGATTCCAGAAGACTGGAAAAAGGCAAATATAGTGCCCATCTATAAAAAGGGAAATAAGAACAATCCAGGAAATTACAGACTAGTCAGTTTAACTTCTGTGCCAGGGAAGATAATGGAGCAAGTAATTAAGGAATTCATCTGTAAATATCTGAGAGATATCATGGTGATAGATAAAGCCAGCATGGATTTGTAAAGAACAAATCATGTCAAACCAATCTGATAGCTTTCTTTGATAGGATAACAAGTCTTGTGGATAGGGGAGAAGTGATGGATGTGGTATACCTAGACTTTAGTAAAGCATTTAATATGGTCTCACATGACTTTCTTATCAATAAACTAGGGAAATACAACCTAGATGGGGCTAGTATAAGGTGCGTGCATAACTAGCTGGATAACCATTCTCAGAGAGTAGTTATTAATGGTTCACAAGTATCAGAGGGGTAGCCGTGTTAGTCTGAATCTGCAAATGTGGCGAGGAGTCCTGTGGCACCTTATATACTAACTGAAGTGTTGGAGCATAAGCTTTCATGGGCAAAGCTGATCTGGAGGTGTGAATTCCAAGAGAGAAGAAGCTGCTTTTGTAGTTAGCGAGCCATTCACAGTCTTTGTTTAATCCTGAGTTGATTGTGGCAAACTTGAAGATGAACTGTAGCTCAGCAGTTTCTCTTTGAAGTCTGGTCTTGAAGTTTTTTTGCTGCAGGATGGCTACCTTTAGATCTGCAATTGTGTGTCCAGGGAGATTGAAGTGTTCCCCTATAGGTTTTTGTATGTTGCCATTCCTAATATCTGATTTGTGTCCATTTATTCTTTTACGTAGGGACTGTCTAGTTTGGCCGATGAATATAGCAGAGGGGCATTGTTGGCACATGATGGCATATATTACGTTAGTAGATGTGCAGGAGAATGAACCAGTGACAGTAAAACTGGACAGTCATCAGCTACTAGAAGTGGGCCTCATCCTCCCTGATTGGATCCACCTCATCATCTCTAGCCTGATTCTGGTCTGAATATTTATACCTGCCTCTGGAAATTTCCACTACATGCATCTGATGAAGTGGGTCTTTGCCCACGAAAGCTTATGCTCCAACACTTCGGTTAGTCTATATGGTGCCACAGGACTCCTTGCCACTAATGGTTCACAGTCATGCTTGAAGAGCATAACAAGTGGGGTTCCATAGGTGTCAGTTTTGGGACCATTTCTGTTCAATATCTTCATCAACGATTTAGATACTGACATACAGACTTATGAAGTTTACAGATGATACCAAGCTGGGAGAGGCTGCAAGTGCTTTGGAGGATAGGGTCATAATTCAAAATGATCTGGACAAACTGGAGAAAGGGTCTGAAGTAAATAGGATGAAGTTTAATAAGGACAAATTAAAAGTACTCCACTTAGGAAGGAACAATCAGTTTCACATATACAGAATGGGAAGTGACTGTCTAGGAAGCAGTACTGCAGAAAGGGATCTAGGAGCCATAGTGGACCACAAGCCAAATATGGGTCAACAATGTAACACTGTTGCCAACAAAGCAAAAATGACTCTGGTATGCATTAACAGGAGTTTTGCGAGCAAGATACAAGAAGTAATTCTTCCTCTCTACCCTGCACTAATTAGGCCTCGGTTGGAGTGTTGTGTCTCGTTCTGGGTACACATTTCAAGAAAGATGTGGCTAAATTGGAGAAGGTCCAAAGAAGAACAACAAAATGATTAAAGCTCTAGAAAACATGACCTATGAGGGAAGACTGAAAGAACTGGGCTTGTTTAGTTCAGAAAAGAGAAGACTGAGAAGGGACATGATAGCAGTTTTCAAGTAGTTAAAAGGGTGTTACAAGGAGGAGGGAGAAAAATTGTTCTCCTTGGCTCTGATAGGACAAGAAGCAATGGGCTTAAATTAAGAACATAAGAACATTAGAACACCCATACTGGGTGAGATGAAAGCTCCATCTAGCCCAGTATCCTGTCTGCCAACAGTGGCCAATCCCAGATGCCCTAGATGGAGGGATCACAACAGATAATCCTTACATGATCCCTTGCCCTGTCACCCACCTCCAGAGAAACAGAGGCTAGGGACACCATTCCTACCCATCTTGGATCATAGCCATTGATGGACCTAACCTCCATGAATCTATTTAGCTCTTTTTTGAACCCTGTTAAAGTTCTAACCTTCATCACATCCTCTGGCAAGGAGTTCCACAGGTTAACTGTGTGCTGAGTGAAGAAAGAATTGCAGCAAGGGAGGTTTAAGTTGGACATTAGGAAAAAATTCCTAACTGTCAGGGTGGTTAAACACTGGAATAAGTTGCCTAGGGAGGTTGTGGAATCTCCATCATTTGGAGATATTTAAGAGCATGTTGGATAGACATCTCTCAGGGATGATCTAGATGGTGCTTGGTCCTGCCCTGAGGACCCTCTGAAGGTCCTTTCCAGTTGTACTATTCTATTATTCTATTCCAGCAGAGTGAAAGAAGCATAATTTTTAAGTATACACTGGTCCGCTGGTCCTTACTCACCTCCTTTCTGTATCCATTATATGCTCAGGACATATCTATAAACTGAAGAGTCATTTTAGTGTCTATTTTCTAATTTGGAGGGGAATTATATGATGCTCGAATGTATATTAGAAACATTTGTTCTAAGCTCTTTAGGTCACATCCTTCCCTTTTCTGTTTCTGCCTTTCATTGAAACTGTGACTCTGACCATAACTCACGGCAGGGCAAGACTATAATTTCCCAGTGATAGTGGTGGGAGATCAAGGATCATACTCAATACACAGACAAAGCCATCAAAGTCCTTCTCGCTTAGGAAAAAATCAATTAACAATTGTATGTTATCTTGGTAAATTCCCCTCCCTACTCAGGCTACTCTTACACAATTATAGTTCCCTTGGACTGGGGGCAAGTCTACATTACAGATGTCATAACTTAAGCCGACCTGCCTGGTCTCCTGTAGACCAGGCTGCAGAGATTTAGGCCTCTGTGGTGATTAGCTATTCTGAGGCAGGTTTCTTTCAGAGGAATTGGCAGGTTTGTCTCAGACGTAGGAATTGCACAAGAAAGTCCTTCCTGGAGCCTTCGTTAGAACACTGTTTGAATCAAGCAGACTTTATGATGAGTCCGTTTTTTGGTGGTATTTGCGATAATCAAGACCCTTGTTTGATATCTCTTTAAAATAATTTACAGATATTATTTTGATTCACTGCCTAAACATCTTTATTGTTGTTGCCACAAGTAAGGGAAAGAAAAGAGCATCAGTGAACAGCCCAGGAAGCAGGCAAAAGCCTGTAAAATGCTGTATACCTATTATAATATATTTCTTCCAATGTGCTGGTAAAGTTACAGAAGGCAGCATTTTGGGGCATAAGGAGTAGAGTCAAAGCTCCACCTATTCCCTTCTCCACCCCTTCCACTCACACTTGGGCTGTGTCCAGACTCCATGCCTCCTTCGACGGAGGCATGTAGATTAGCCACATCGGAAGAGGGAAATGAAGCCGCGATTAAAATAATCGCGGCTTCATTTAAATTTAAATGGCTGCCCCGATCTGCCGATCAGCTGTTTGTCGGCAGATCGGGAGAGTCTGGACGCGATGCCCCGACAAAGAAGCCTTTCTTCATCGACACAGGTAAACCTGGTTTCACGAGGCTTACCTGTGTCGATGAAGAAAGGCTTCTTTGTCGGGGCATCGCGTCCAGACTCTCCCGATCTGCCGACAAACAGCTGATCGGCAGATCGGGGCAGCCATTTAAATTTAAATGAAGCCGCGATTATTTTAATCGCGGCTTCATTTCCCTCTTCCGATGTGGCTAATCTACATGCCTCCGTCGAAGGAGGCATGGAGTCTGGACACAGCCTTGGAGTCTGGAACATAGCAAACACAGTGGAGTAACTAGTGTGAAAGTGTGCCTTTCTCCCCTTTATTCCCCTACACAGTTTAGCAATTATGTTATGGTTGTGTTGGCTAACACGAATCAAAATTATCTACATGGCCATTTTGTTTTTGGTCATGCTATATCAATTTCTGGCTATGGCATGCATATTCAGGTTTGCCTGGGTGGTCTGCAGAGGGTTTTTCCCCAAAAATTTTAATTTAGTTCCCAGTGCTAGAGGGACATGGTGATAAACATAGCCTTACAACCTACCCCCAGAGAGCAAAAGAAATAGAATGGCTGGCTTGTAAAAATATCACTGCTTTAAACTATAATCTGTCATAAGGTTACAGATGTGAAACACGCACTCTTTTGTCTGCCTTGGGCTTATTACTTTTTTGGGTGGAGAAGTCATAAGAGGAAGAGGGAAAAGGTGTGGGGAATTACCTCATTTGCAAAAATAAGTAGAAAATCAAGATCAGAAATGTTCCACTTTTGTGAACATCATAATTTAATTCTACATTATGTGTTTGTGAAGTACGTTGGTGTGTTACTTTACCAAAGGCGAAAATGAGTTGGAAAGAGGGTTTTTAATTGACTCTAATATAGCCAGCACTCAAATGCTGTCATGCAATGACTATACTGTTCAGAAAGTAGACCAGAGTGCCACTCCTAACCATCCGTCCTTAGCATGGTTGTTTCTGTGATTCTCCATAATCCTCCTTCCTTTGTTACTGCTTTTGACATGGACCAAGATTAGTAGTAATGCCTCTCCAGATCATATCAGGACTCAGCCACCTGTCTCCTACTTTCAGAACCTGAAAGCATCAAATTTATACGAGACCCAAGGTCATGTTTGCACGTTGTATTAATTTAATTTCTCTCCATATGTCACTTTCTTTTTAGTTCAGGCTATCTTTCCCACTAGTACCTGGCCTGGACTTCTTTACTCAAGCAAACCTCTCGGTGAACTCAAGTTCCCATGCAAGTAAATTAATTAAATGAGTGAAAGTCCTTTCTGAGTAAAGAATTCAGAGCAGGAACCTGGGTTAGGAAGGAATATGCCTCTTGGCTTTGTTTTCCTTCACTCTGTCCATTTAATTTCTTGTTCCCATGCTTTCACACATTTGATGCCTGCTTGACAATATTATTGTGCACTGAGCTCGCCCTCCTCGGTGATCACACTTTTTTCTATTTCGTTTTCTGCCCACAAGTAACTCAGCTCACATCTGATACTCATCTCCTTCACTAAAAGTTCCATTGTCCCCTTGATATGCACGTGTGACTCCCATTGCTGTCAATAGGAATTACACGTGTGCATCAAGGGGAGACAGATCCCCTGTGTACTCCGTTCTCCTCATTATCTTGGCACAGTCAGTTCTGTAAATGTCTCATCTATGAGCCTCTTATTCTCTTCAGTGTTGTGTAGTGTATGTAGCAAGTTGGCTCTCAGGCTCAGCAGTCCTGCTCCTGAGGTGTTTATAGCAAGTTAATTTAATGTGCACGTGTACATTCTGGAATACCTTCATCTGGCCAAAACCACGTCTTATAGGGTATGTCTAGACTGCGTCCCTCTGTCAGCAGAGGAATGCAGATTAGGCAGGTCGACATTGCAAATGAGGCAGGGATTTAAATATCCCGCACCTAATTTGCATAAAAATGGCCACCATGTTTTGCCGACTTAGCTCTTTGTCAGCAAAAAGCAGCAGTCTAGAGGGGGCTCTATCAAGAAAGAAAGCCTTTTTTGACAGATGCCTTATGGCACCTGCAAGGAGATTTACAGGATCTGTCAAAAAAGGCTTTCTTTCTCAACAGATCCCCCTCTAGACTGCCGCTTTTTGCTGACAAAGTGCTGAGTCAGCAAAATGCGTCGGCCATTTTCATGCAAATTAGGCACAGGATATTTAAATCCCTGCCTCATTTGCAATGTCGACCTGCCTAATCTGCATTCCTCTGCCGACAGAGACATGCAGTCTAGACATACCCATAGTGTTCACACATCACATGATAGATCTTCCTACTTCCATTTTTACACAAGAGTCTTCGTAACTAGTGCCCTGCAAAAAATTGAAAGTGAGGGAGTGGTGGGCAGGAGAAAAAGGAGGATGATACAAAATATAGTCAGCAAAGCACACTATCAATCTCAGCTGTGACGCATAGATTCAAACAATTGACTGCAGTTTGAATCTGTTTGTCAATGGATACAAACAAATTAGCCAGATCATTCTGTTTTCCAAGATCTGTTTTCCAAGATCACCTTCTTATGGGCACTTTAAAATGAATTAACTCTTTAAGGGTATGTCTACACTACAGCACTGATTCGAACTAACTTAATTTGAATTAGTTAATTCGAAATAAGCTAATTCGAATGAGTGCATCTAGACCTAAAAACTAGTTCGAATTAGCATTTTGCTAATTTGAACTAGCATGTCCACATTGAGTGGACCCTGAACTGAGGTTAAGGCTGGCCAGAAGCAGTGCTGGCAGGGCATCAGATTAGGACTTAGAGCGTGAAGCTGCTGTCTCAGGCTAGCTGAGGGCTGTGCTTAAAGGGACCCGACCCCCACCCTGGACAGACAGTTCTCAGGGGTTCCCCGCTTGCAAAGCAGTCCTGGCTTGGAGTGCCCTGAGTGCCCACACTCGGCACATCACAGCACTCGGCCATCAGCCCAGCTGCACTTGCCCCAGGCTGCCATACAGGGGGGTTCAATCGGGGGGCTGCAGGAGAGCTTCCACCCCGAGGAGCCCGCAGAGCCACCCCAGTCCTCCCCATCGGGGGCTCGTACCCCATTCCTCCCTCACCTCCTTCCACTTACCCCTCCCCAACCCCCCTTCCTGATGTACAAAATAAAGGACACGTGTGTTCAAAAATAGAAACTCTCTTTATTGAACAAATCTTGGGGAGACTGGGTAAAGGAGGTGGGAGAGGGGGGGCAACTAAAATGATCAGGGGTTTGGAACAGGTCCCATATAAAGAGAGGCCAAAGAGACTGGGACTTTTCAACTTAGAAAAGAGGAGACTGAGGGGGGATATGATAGAGGTCTATAAAAGCATGAGTGGTGTGGAGAGGGTGCATAAAGAAAAGTTCTTCATTAGTTCCCATAATAGAAGGACTAAAGAACACCAAATGAAAAGAATGGGTAGCAGGCTTCAAACTAATAACAGAAAGTTCTTCTTCACAAACCAAAGAGTCAATCTGTGGAATTCCTTGCTGCAGGAGGCTGTGATGGCTAGAACTAGAATAGAGTTTAAAGAGAAGTTAGATAAAGTCATGGAGGTTGGGTCCATGGAGTGGTATTAGCCAGGGGGTAGAAATGGTGTCCCTGGCCTCTGTTTGTGGAAGGCTGGAGATGGATGTCACGAGACAAATGGCTTGGTCATTGTTTCGGTCCATACCCTCCAGGGTGCCTAGTGTTGGCCACTGTCTGAAGACAGGCTACTGGGCTAGCTGGACCTTTGGTCTGACCCAGTACGGCCATTCTAAGCTCAGGGCTCAAGGTCGGGGGTCTCACTGGACCACCCTGATTTTCATGCAAACCTGGTCCTGGGTGGCCTGGCTGGCAGCTATCCTGCCCTAGATGGCCACTTTCCTGTGCCTAGTGCGGACGTCATGGATGAGGTCCACAATCTCTGCATTAGACCAGGTGGGCGCCCGCCTCTTGCGGACCCGGGCAGGCTCCCGGGAACCGCCAGCCTGGTCCCGGGAAGAGGTGGAGGGCTTGGTGGCAGCGGGTAGCTGGTTCGTGCTGTGCCAGGTGCAGGGTCTGCTGGCTGGGTGCTGGCAGGCTTGCACCTGGCACGGGCACGGTAGCCAGACCATGCCCCTTTAAGGGGTCCGGGGCCGGGAGGGGAGCAGACGAGTTTCCCTGGTGTTGGCCAGAGTGGCCACCAGGGAAAGCTGGGGAGGGCTAGCCTCCCACTAGTTTGAATTAAGTGGCTACACAGCCCTTAATTCTAATTCGAACTAGGCGTTAGTCCTCGTAGAATGAGGTTTACCTAGTTCGAATTAAGCGCTTCGCTAGTTCGAATTAAGTTCGAACTAGCGGTTTGTATGTGTAGCGCCTAGCAAAGTTCATTCGAACTAACGTCTGTTAGTTCGAATTAACTTTGTAGTGTAGACATACCCTATTAGAGAAGGATGAAAGTAAAAGCCGCTAATCTGGTTTCAAAGTTTACTAAAGAAATTTGAAGTAGCATAATGGGGGAAGGCAAAGCAGGCACTAGCTATACCCTACTATTTCTTTATTCTCCTTCCTTGATCTCTCTCTCTCTGGCCTTGGTGCCAGGATACAGAATAGATCACACAGGTCCGAGTTATAGACCCTGAAATGAAAACAGTTCCCAACAGATTGTTGGGTGAGTTAATGAAAAATTCTAGTCCACAGGCTGTTATTCCCCAAGTAGAGTTGGCGTCACTGCTTAGAAATGATGGTTGGTACACATGATACGTTATGAAAGCATTATAAAGAATGCACAAATTGAAAGAGTGCACTTGCATTCTCCCAGATCCAAAATACAAGGAGGTTTGATAACTATTTTCTCAATTGGAAAGAGCAGAAGACTTTTTGTTAAAGAAAAAGAAGAAAACCTTCTTGTTACTTAAGGGTAAAAATACATTTTAAGAAGCAGTGGTAGATTAAAAAATGGTACGTACCATCAGATTAAACCTCTTCTCAAACCATACTGGAGGAAAAAACCTGCTCTGCCTTTTCTTCATGATGAGATGTGCTGTTAGACTTGTTTTGATAATACTGTGAAACTTGAAATGATAACAATACTCTTTTGGCCACACAAGTTCCATTTCTTAAAATCTTAGAAGTAAAACCAAGCTTGTCTGCAGGGCTCTTTAAACTTTATGTAGCAGCAACAACAGCTGCCCTTAAACCCATGACAACAGCCCATTCCAAACTTTGGAGCTCAGGGTGAAATTATGAAAGGGCAAACTTAGACTACATATGTTCAAGGAGATTTTATTTTTCCCTGTCATTGGGTCATGTGGTTATGTAATATTCTGCCAAAAGCAGTAATAGCAAATACCAATTTAAAGTAATGGTGGATATTTACTTGATGTTACATAATACATTCAGATTATATGCTTCAAGTAGGTAACCTGCTAAGATGGAAGGAAGGGACTATTTCTCTTTGGCTACGTCTAGACGGGCATGATTTTCCGCAAATGCTTTTAATGGAAAAGTTTTCCATTAAAAGCATTTTCGGAACAGAGAGTCTAGATTGGCACGGACGCTTTTCCGCTAAAGCACTTTTTGCGGAAAAGTGTCCGTGCCAATCTAGACTCGCTTTTCCACAAAAAAGCCCCGATCGCCATTTTCGCGATCAGGGCTTTTTTGCAGAAAACAAATCTGAGCTGTCTACACTGGCCCTTTTGCACAAAAGGGCTTTTGCCCGAACGGGAGCAGCATAGTATTTCCGCAAGAACACTGACAATCTTACATGAGATCGTCAGTGCTTTTGCGGAAATTCAAGCGGCCAGTGTAGACAGCTGGCAAGTTTTTTCCGGAAAAGCGGCTGATTTTCTGGAAAAACTGGCCAGTCTAGACACAGCCATTGTGTGTAAGTGTATGTGCACAAGCCCGTATGCACACACATTAATCTAAACAAAATCATGGTCTTTGATTAACATGATACTAATAAAGCTACATAATAGCAAAGCAGTAAGTGTACATGTCTCATTCTTATTTGTGTATCCAGCAGAACTATTTAAGGACCAGACTTGGCCCTGGAATCTAATTTTGCATTTTGGTATGTCCCTATTTGGGCAAATCAGGAGGTCAGCTGCCCACCTATCTAATTTGATCTTGCAAACACTGGTCATATGCACAATATGTGTATCTGATAATTTTATGTGCAGTTGAACTGCATGCATAAAAAAGAATGACCACAGTGGGATGTCTGGTTCAAGCTGGCAGAAAATAATAAATTATACTTAGTGCCCATCGTGGCTTTACATTTTCAAAATGCTATACCTTTCCCTCAATTGAGGGAGGCTCTCTGGGTCTGATTAAATTCTAGTTTTACAGCAATGAACTCCACTGAATTACTGGAGTAAATGCTAATTTGCACTGCTGTGAGATCTGAATTAGATCAAATGTTTGTTTCCCTTAAAATTAAGTAAATAAATAAAGGGCTTGTTTGGAGTTGGGCCCATACAAGCCAGCTAAGGAGCTGAATCAAGATTTAGTTCTTTAAAAGCCTGGTTTTTACTAGCACTGGCTTTCACTCAAGTTACTCTGATCACAGGAAGGCACGTGCCTATTTCATTCAATCCTCACCTCTACCATAAATTTAATTAGAACAAACATAAGACCTATGGCTGCTTCTAGCCCCTAGTCTCCAGCAAAATGCCTTGGATGAAACCTCCAAATACCTGCATAAATAGTAATGTGTTTAGCCCTTTGCTAAAACTGAACATGGGCAAATTTTACTCCTTTGTAAACTCAGCCTTTCTTTTTCATGTCGTCTCTTTTCTTTTGGATTTTCTAATATGGGCATTACCACATTATCTACCGGTATCTATATAACAATTCATTCATTGTCAAAATATCTTTCAGTACTTAACAGACTAACAGTCTTTTTCCCAGTTTGTGACTTTATAAGGGAAACTATTCCAAACTGATATTTAAGCTGTGATTCCTTCTGGGACTGTTGATTTTTCTTCTCATTTTTGTTTGTTTGTTTTTGTGCAGCACATTACATTGTGGTGGATGAACATGAAGGAAAACAGGTTCCTTTCTTAGCTGCAAGCTGGACTTCTGTGAACACAACTTTGTATTTTTTCCCTTTTCTTTACACAGTGCAGGTGCTTTTAAAGTGGCCCTAGACTTTTGTAACAGCCAAGACAGACGTAAGTCCTGTCCTCTGTAGGACCATAGGATACTGCCTAAATTTGTAGTTGGAGAGCAATGAAGCGGATCCGACACAAGACTGCTAGTCAACTGATGTTGAACGTATTCATCTCTACCGGACCAAAGGCAATTGTGCCCAACTAGGACCACTAGCTACATCCTTTTAAACGCCAGCGGTTTCAGAACGCTAAGTGAGTATCACACATTCGGATAATGAAGTCCTGGGGGGCTCCCGCTTGGGGGCTGGCGCTCCCATGGTGATCACTTCACCTCTTTATTCTTCGCTTAACTCAACCCAGTGCTCCTGAGGAGCCCCAGCAAGCTGGGTGTCTAGGGCCAGGCACACGGGGACCCAAGGGGGGGGGCTCCTGCAGGGGTCAGCATGGCTCTCCACGCACGGCTCCCCTCCAGCAGCCCGGTGCTGCCCTCGCCCCGTGCTCGCCGGTGCCTGAGCAGCAGCAGGGGGCTGCCAAGCGTGCTCCCGGCTCCTGGCGGCTGCCGCGCGTCAGAGCGAGGCGCAGAGCGAGGCTGCTTGCGGGCTGCCTGTCACTCCGGGCCCGGTGGGCCGGGCTTGGGAGGCGGGGACTCGGCAGAGCTGCACCGAGAGCGCTTCACCTGCAGTTCAGAGCGGGCGCGCGGAAGGGGGGACGAGGAGCCGGCGAGTTGATTTGTGGGGAGGGGGAGACGAGAAGGGGGCGGCCCAGGCAGGCTGGAGGGAGGCCGCCTGGGCGCGGGGCAAGCGGCGAGGAGCAGGGCCAGCCCGGAGTCCGAGCGCAGGCGGGGAAATGCCCATTGGCTCAGGAATGCTACTTCTGCTGCTGCTTCCCTTCTGGGGCTCGGCCCGGGTAAGTTGGGGGCCCGGCTCCCACGCCGCCGACTGGCCCAGAGGATGCATCTGGGGAGCAGGGTTCGCCCGGGTTGGGCTCGCCGGCCTCGGCCGTGGGAGGGGAGGGGGGAGGTAGCGTGTAGCTCGTGTCTCTTTACACACGCACCCGGCTCTATCTGCATACAGCTGGGGAGATGCGCGTGTGGCTATCCAGGCACGGGGCCGCCTGCCGCGAGAGAAGCCCACACATCTGTGTGTGTCTGTGTGCCCCGCACATCCGTGTGTGTGTGGCGATGTCTGTGTCCCACACATCCTTGTGTGTGTGTGTATCCCACACATCTCTCTGTGTGTGTGTGTCTGTCTGTGTCCCATACATCTCTGTGTGTGTGTATCTCACATATCTGTGTGTGTGTCTATCTGTGAGTCCCACACATCTCTGTGTGTGTGTCTGTGCGTCCCAGACATCTGTGTGTGCATGTCCCACACATCTCTCTCTCTGTGTCTATGTCTGTGTGTCCCACACATCGCTGTGTGTCTCACACATCTCTGTGTGTTGTGTCTATATGTCCCACACATCTGGGGGGGGGGGGTATCCCACACGCTTTTATGTGAGAGAGATCGAGAGAGATCGTGTTTGGAGCAAGTGGCGGCACGCGCGTTATTTCGTCTCTTGTTGCAGAGAGTGTGTGCAACAATGTCAGGTCTGTGTCTCGTGCTGGAGCTAACACACAGACACACACGCGCACGCATTCAGACGGCTCTCCCGAGCCATTCGTAGTAAGCACTGGCAGACGAAAAGAGCCTACATGGATGGGGGACGGGTGGCGAAGGCAGAGCGGCACGGAGCCCCTCGGGCGGGACAGGAGGGAGCGCCCACTCAGTTACAGCGCGGTGCTGTCCAGTTCTCCTGGGGGCGGCGGGCCTGGGTGTGTTGCTGTAGGTTTGCAGTAAGGTTAAGGCGCTGATCTGAAAGCTACAGAATGCAGGAACTTCAGCGCTGACTCGGCTCCAAGTGGGACTCGGAGCCAGCGTGTCACCCTCTCTTACGTGTTGCAGCTTCTCTCGAGAGTCCAAACCACGCAGGGTTCCCCGGCAAAAGAGTACCAGGCACAGCAGGGCTAAACGCGGAGCAGCCTCCTTTAACTTCTGAATTCCGTGCCTTTGGCAGATGTATGTCAGCTCCCTCGGAGCATCTGCTGTGTGCCATGGCACGTCGTTTAATTCCACATCTCTCCATCATTATAGGTTTCCTGTAAGGGCAGCTGCTGGGGGGGAGGTAAGGGGGGAGGGGTTTGACAAAACTTGCCCGTAATTCTTAATATGCCTTTCCTCCCATACACTTGCACGGCTTGTGTGTGTGCCTTTGGGCGTAGCTAGAAATACTCTTCATTCTGTGCTCCGAGTCTGCAGCACACAGTTCCGATACGGTGTATGTCATAGGATGTTGAATGCACATTTGCAATCTATTCTGTAATGGAGGCTTTCTTCCGAATTCAATGCTGTGGCTCCAGAGGGCTAAATGTGTAGTACAAATCCCCGTGAGTTGTTAGTTCCTTTTGCCTGCACTGTAGCTATTTTTATAACCTCCATCTTTTGGCTCTATAATTTACTGTACAGTATACTTTAACTGGGCCTGCGCTGTCCTGCGGGCTAATGGCTGGAAAAGTTTGTTTTCAATGTCTTAACGCAGTCGTATCAAATAGACAAGCAAATGAACCCCCCCGGGTTATATAATAGACACACGAGAAAGAATGAATATACGTGGATGTAGTCTTCGAATGTTGCCTGGCAAATGTGGAGTTTGTGTGGGGCTTCTTTCTATAAACCAGCCGCGGCATTTATTTATTTTACAGGCTGAGCCCTTGTTGTGCCAAGTTTAATCAGTGGGAAACCTCCTTGTCCCAGTTATCAGCCATGAAAAGCGGGAGGGGGGGGGGGGGAAGCGCTGGAAACTGGCAAGCTCCCCTGTACAGCGGCACTAGCTTGCAGTTCTCACAACTGGGCGATTTTAAATCCAAAAGCTATTATCTTCAGGTAGACCTTCTGAAATGTGTCCTAATTGCAACATCTTGCCGGAGACCGTGAGAGTCCACAGAGCTGCTGCTTTCTTGCACTTCCCAGACAGGAGCTGGCATCTGTCTCCCAAGCGTGATTTCGAGCAGAGATTACCATTGGCTTTTCTTTCTGCTTAGTAAGCTCATCTGAAAGGACAAGCAGTGTGTGTGTTGCTGCGTGCATGTGTGAATGCAGCTTTCTCTCAGTTCATAATTATTTTAAAATCCACCTGATTTCCTGGTTTAAGGGGCTCTGTCTGCTGGGATTATGTGTGTGTGTAGTGTGTAGGTGTGTAGGTATGCGAGTGTGTGTGTGTGTGTGTGTGTGTGTGTGTGCGTGCAAACTCTTCCTGAGTCAAAAAGTTGCACGTTCTCCTGGTGGGTATCTGATTCGTTTGTCTAGTGCTCGCTGAGTTCTTCCCATGTGAAATCGGTGTCCAGTAGCTCGCGAGAGATCATCTCTGCCCCTTGAGCTTCAGACATTCCCCTGCCACCAGCATTTAGCTGTAGGTAACTCGCTACGGAGCTTTATGGAGCATCGACCAAGGCTGAGCAGGGATAGTCCTACATTCGGGGGAATCCCGGCTGGGCGCTGGATGCATCGCGTCTGGAGTCCGGTCCCTGGCTTCTCTCTGCAGCGCGGAGCGAAGGAAAGAGAAAGTTGTTTGAAGCTGCCAAGTTTTTCAGGAGGCGCTTTCCCTTTAAGCCAGGCGGGTCTGGGGCTGGGCGATGCTAATAGGCTGCCGAGGCTTGGGGCAGCAGGTGCGGGGTCATCCTTAGGGGGTCTGCTCTCTATTAACCTGCGTGCGCGTGTTCTTGTGTTGCAGGCTCGCGGGCCCCCCTCGCTCCCTGCCAGGTGGTGATTGCTCAGCCAGTCTGCCCTGATTTGCTAGGCGAGGTGCCCGGCCGCTTAATGTGTCCAGCGCAGAGTAACCGCGCGCTGCCTGCAGCTGAGCTGGGATTTCAGGAGGCTTTCTGGGGATGGGGTGGAGCTGGTGCCGAATTCAGAGGGGGACGGGGGAGGAGCGCCTCTTCCCAGTCCTCGCGGAATTATTTTTAATCGGGCTCCAGCCCGGCCATGTAGGGGGCCCGATCCTGCTTACGGATAGGAAAACTCCCACGCATTTTAAGGTTGCAAGATCAGGGCCTCCAGTAGAAAGGAGCCCTGTTGTTGTCACTGATGAATTGCTTATCCTCGTCCCCACCCCCTTTAATCACACCCAGTCAACCAGGCTATGGGTAACTATTCCTTATTGCATTTCAAGCCACTATTTTCTGTCCAGGTTAATGTTTCTAAATACCCGCAGGAGCTCCTTTTACAGGCTTCTTGTTACATGTACAGACCCAGTCTCTTACTGCACACTGCTTTGTAGTTCAGGTTCCACGACACCTGAACGACATCTTAACAGCAAACAAAAGTCATGTTGTTTGTTTCCCTTTGATTGTTCTCCACAGGCACACAATGGGGATCTTACAGTCAGACCCACCTGCAAACCTGGCTTTTCAGAAGAAGATTACACCGCTTTGGTTTCTCAAAATATCATGGAAGGGCAGAAGTTACTCAAAGGTAAGTGGAGGAAAATGATTCCTAGATGCGGCAGTGAAAATCTTTTATGCTCATTTTTTTTCCTGATGGTGTGGGGAGAGGAGCTTAGAGATTGGCGAGGCCACAATTTTCTGGTTTTGCTGGTGAAATTATCTGTAGAATGTTTGTAGGAGGATGAAGCATGAAGTGGTTTACCTGAGAGTAGTAGTTTGTGAATTAGATGAATCATTCCATGACCACATCACTCAAATGAATTATTGAACTATAGTACATGATGTCTTCCTTTTCACCTCTTAATCTCCCACTCCCCACCTCGTCACAGGAACTTTAGATTGGATTTTTACAGAGTATTTTTATGTATGAATTTCAAAGATCCTTAAATTATCCCTACTTTGAAATGCATGATAAAGCAGACGTTGTTGTTGGAAATGTGGTAAACAAGCCTACAGACATTCTGTTCACAAATGTGGCATTCATTTTCATTACTGCCCCACTGACAACATGAAAACACAAGCAGGAAGAAACTACCAATTAGCTTGATAGTAATTGCAGGATTATAACCACTTTTGCGAATGTAAACTCAAGGGCATCTTCTTCATAACCCAAATGACACTAGATTATCCTGCGTATTGATCTATTTCCCCTACAAGTTAAAAATAATTAAACTTTATATTTGCATGATCCAGAAAATGTATCCTTGTTTTACTGCTGTGGAAATTTTTAAAGACAAAATATAACACTCTTGATAGTCTCTAACAGATGCTGTATAATAATTTTGAAATCACAATACAGTGAGAACGGCTAAGCAGCACATCGGGGTTATAATGTTTTACAATGGATAGTAAACTTTCTCACAAGTTTATTTTGTCACAAGGGGCCTATTTCCAGCATGGTGTGAATTATGTCCCCTTCTCTACTTCCGCTCCCCAAATAGCTGACACTAGCTCTGCTGCTTGGATTCATTAGAGAGACAGGACTGCTGTAGTTCTCTCTCTGGCTTCATCACCTGGAACTGAACATTTTGCTTCAGTTATATAACCCTTTTATCTCTCCATGGTCTGGCAGTCAGTTTGGTTTTTCAGCCTAGTTGTCTTAGTTCCGCGGTGCAGGAATTCACCTGGCTGCCCCTCACATTAATTAGCAGATTTTTAAAAAACGTTACTATTTTTTTATTTGAAAGGTAACTATACAGAAATGTCATATAGGCAAATCCCAGAACACACGTAAACCATGAAATAACAGAGAAATGCTACCAGGTAGTCACATAGCTAATATCTCTCCCTTCACCGCACAAAAAATGTAGGATTTTGCTGATCAGTCTGTGAGCTGAACATGTAGATTTTGACCCTTTGGCTATGGGAATTCATTTTGATTTACAGTGTTTTGCAAATATTTATTTCTATTTTTCATCTTACTAAATAATGTCATTAGTCTGCTACTTTTGGAGGAGTATTTGTGATAATTTGGTGTTGATGAATTGTGCTGCAGATTGTGTAGGTGGACAACAGGGATGGAGCAGAAGGTCTGTTTCGAAGAGTTCAAAGTTATTGCCAGCTAAGCCAATGGAATAGCTGTCATTTCATTTCAATACCAGATGCCATCTTTATATAAATATAATTTCGTATTTATTTAGTCACTCTAGTTGAGTTGCATAAAAACATGTACTTAATGAACCCTGGCTTTATCCTTTAGGCTACATCTACACTGGCAGCTTCTTGCACAAGAACTCTTTTGCAGAAGAGTTCTTGTGCAAAATCTCTTCCAGAAGAGAGCGTTTACACTGGCATGTGCTTTTGCGCAAGAGATGTGCTTTTGCACAAGAGCATCCATGCCAGTGTAGACGCTCTCTTGAGCAAGAAAGCTCTGATGGCTATTTTAACCATAGGGCTTTCTTGCGCAAGAAATTCATGTTGCCTGTCTACCCTGGCCTCTTGCGCAAGAACAGTTGCACAAAAGGGCTTATTCCTGAGTGGGAGCGTCAGAGTTCTGGCGCAAGAATCCCTGATTATATACATTAGAACGTCAGTTTACTTGCGCAAGATACGCAGCCAGTGTAGACAGGCAGCAAGTTTTTGCGCAAGAGCGGCTGCTTTTGTGCAAGATTGCGCCAGTGTAGACGCAGCCTTAGAATCCAGTGGAGCTCCCACTGAAGTCATGGCAAAACTTCCACTGACTTGGAGGAGAATTGGCCCTCAATCTGTTATTTAAACACATATGTAAAACATATATATATACACACACACCATATGCAAAATGTGTGCTATGTAACATTGCCAGGTGTTACGTCAGTTGTAGAGCATTTTGTCAACTGTAGGAGAGAGGGAAAAAAGTGCAAATGTTGTGTTTGCCAATAGTTAAAGTGTCGTCTTTACACCTTTGGAATTGTACACTCAAATACATGCTGCTGTTTATCATAGAGAAACAAATATCTAATTAATTTGGATAATTGTTGGAGAAAATATGCTACATAAAATTCCACGTTGTGCTTATGTTATTCTTATATATACTCAAGCATGCAAAATTGGTAGTTTTCCAGTTTTGATTTAATTTTACTTCCTAACACACTACGTCTGCGATATAAAATGTTTACTTCTTTCTTTCCATCTGGGTGAAGCATTCAACAATAGTTCATCCCCAAAATGGGTTCATGTTGCTTACATTAATGTGTTTGATGGATTGGCATATGTACTGTTTCACACTATCTAGCCAAGCAAAGCTTTTCTGCCAGTTACCACAATCTTGTCAACAGTATTCAGCAATTCCTCTTCAGGCTCTGTGGGACTGTTTGCGTGAGAGAGGCATATAGGGTTAGGTCAGCCAAGATTTTGGGGTAATTCAGGGACAAAAAAAAGTGGTGTTTTTTTTCTTTTCAAGAGACTCAAAATGTGAAATGCACCTCTCTGATGACCAACATACATTCCACTTAGCCCTAGAGGGTAGATGATCAATTTGGTTGACTTCCCTAGAGCTCTGGTAATTTTTACCAGTTGAGGATTTATCCCCAGAGGATTTATATGGTGTGATAGACCACAATTGTGCTGGACCTCAGGCCAGGAATTAATTTCAACTAGTGTTAATAAGATTCAGTATGAATAAATGAGATCTATTTAAAAGCAGTGAGATATTAAATACAGTATTTACATACTAAATACTTGTCTACAAACATACATGTTACAAACACACGTATCAAAATAAAATGTTCCTAGCATTCCTGGTTTGAATAAAGTTAAACAGCTAATGACTACTTATAATTGAGTTATTCCAATGGAAATAGCTTAGCCTTAGTTTGACGACAAAAGCTTTAACGGATTCCTTGTTTTATTATCAGTGTGTCGTAAGCTATTAACTACTACTTTGTGGCTCGTCTTATTTGCTTGAGTCAGCTTTCTAACTTCCTCAAAACATACAGATTCCTGCAGGAGTTATTTGTTACACAGTAATTAACTTGTTTGTGATAAATGGATAGAAGAAATGTCATGGCATTTTGTTTTATGTCTAAATGAAAAGTATTTGCATTCTAAAAATTTCATGCTAATTAGGCTTTAAATAGTTTTCCCCACTAGGGCTGCAAATGCTGTATATTGCATCTTATTGCAAATGCCGTGGCTTAATATGGGGCATTAGCGCATGTGATCCATAGAGCCAGTAGTTCCCTAAGAAATGCTGCTCCTTTCTCTTTTTTTATCATGAATCATTTTGATGTAATCATCTAGATTTTTGTCTGTTTTTGTTTTCAGGATAATAAACTTACAGCCATGATTACTGAGGCATGGTAATGTGTAAAATAGGATGGTAAAAGTATTTTTCCTTAGGCTAAAACTGAACCTTCTCAAAGCTGCAGCATAGCAGAGGACAATTACTGTGCTGGTATCTTTTTCTCTGTTTGTTAATAATTAATGTAAACTAAAACTGGTGAGAACATCTATCCTCAGGGGCTGGCGGCAAGGAGATGTTGCTACCCTGGAGACCGAGTTCAGGAACAACCAAAGGGGTTTGATCCTTGGGCTAGTGGAGTACAGGTCTACTAGGGTGATAACCTTTTGGCTTCCTAAAGAGGGAGGGGTAACTATTCAGTAGGTTGCTGGTAATAGTGGGCTGTGTGGTTTAAAGGTGACTGGGAAAAGTAAATTAACACATTGGTCTGGGGCCCTTTTTAATGCTCCTTTATAAAGCCTAAAAGGTGGGATCGCATTTTTTTTAAATGTGGGTTTTCACATTTAAAATTCAGACATTGTCTGCTCTAGCATTGTGATGTCATAATTTCCCCAGGCATCATCATAATCTGGTTAGGCTCTTACAGAGCTTGCATCTCTCTCTCTCTCTCTCCCTCTCTCTCGTGGCTAGAAGCACAGTAAGTGTTGTGACTTGTCTGTCACCGAGGCACACTAATCAAGAGACTGAAAGTGAAGCTATTGAGAAGGATGGGTTTTTTAGTGAAACCGTTTAAAACTCCCTTTTGTTTTCTGTGGTTCACATCTAGTTTATATCTTCTGTACTGTCCACAAACCAAGGTGGTGCTTTGTCTCTTTTGATTTAGTTAAAGTGGTATAAATCCCCTACTGTGGACACACTTTGATTTCTTTTTAAAGTGTTCAGATTATGTCTACACTACAGCCTATGTCTTCACAATTTATGAAGCTCAGCAATGTGCATAAATCACCCTCGTGAGTGACATAAGGTACATCGACCAAAGGGCGTGTTACACAGCATCTTATTAGTGTGGGAGCTCCTCTCCCCAACACATCTGCCGCTCTTGGAGGTTGTCTTTTTTTTTTTTAAATGCCAGCAGTGGGGAGCTCTTTCTCATTGGCATAGAACATCTTCACCAGGTGCAGATGTCTCTGTATGCCTGTGCTGCAGCAGCATTATACATGATTATTTCTGTGTGGGAAGAGGAACAAGCTGACTGCTACAAAACAGTTTTATGCTAGGATAACTGGATCCACACTAGGACTTTGACTGGCATAACTAATTTGATTAAAATAAAACTCTATATCTTTTACTGAAATAATGAAATCAATATGAAATTGATATGTATACCTAGCCAAGTGATATTTTTGAATAAAGTAATTTTTTTCTTAAAGGAACTTACAGCTTAAATGAATGTGTAGGGAGTACGAGCTCCTAATAGGAATCTTCCCCACTCCCTGCATCCCGAGACGTCTTCTGCAAAGTCAGGGAAGATCAGACTCCACATTCCTGATATTTTAAAAGCTTAAAACAAGCAAAAGAGGAAAAAACCTAACAAACCCTTCAGGGCCTCTTTTATCCAATAGTAGTCAAAAGCAAAAATAAGCAAAGTCCCTATTTTATATATCTATATCTATATAACTCTAGCTCACATTTCATACCAGCCTCTAATGTGCTTTTTCGAAACACCTGACTGTAAAATAGACGCGGGGCTCCCTGTTGCTGCCACCACATCCCAGGCAGCAATGAAGGGCTGGCTAGGGGAGGCTGGCTCCTAATCCCACCACTTCTGGGAGCATGTTAGGCTCTTACACCTTCCCCTTCACTTGGCCCAGGGACCCGGCAATTCCATTGACCTCTTGGATGATCTCGTTGCATGGAAAACATTGATGAAGACATTTTCAGGCAGCTAGCCCCTTCTGTCGCTTGATCCGCCGTGGCTACACTTCTATCTTTCGCACTCTAGCTCAATCGGAGTTACCCTGGGTAAGTCTGCCTGAGCTGGAAATTATCCTCCAGCCCCACTGATCTGAAGACATACCCTTAGAGATTACAAGGTATTGATGACTAGAGCAGGGGACTGGACTTGATGACCTTCTGAGGTCTCTTCCAGTTCTATGATTCTATGACTGTGTGATCTGAATGTAGCTAGGTGACATACACATCTTTCTTACTGCTCACAGAATTTAATTAAGCTCACTGAAGACCATTCCACTGTCCATCAGGATAATGGATTTCAGTCACTTTAGTCCAGTCTGTATTCAGTTTATATTCATTCCAGGTTCCCATTTGCCAGGTTTGGAAATCAGTGAGCCAGTCACTCTGAAATCTAAAATTTGGGTCTTGCCTCGCTAGGTCCACCAGCAACGGAGTGGGGATGTGCAAAGAGGGCAATTGTCCCAGCGTCCAGTTGATTCCAAAGAGCTGAGGCTCCAGCTGCCAGCACTGGTACCAGGAACGTCAGGCCTTGTAAATTGCCGCTGGAGTGCCATGAGGCTGCTCTGGATGGCTCTGAGGACGGGTAGGGTCACACACTGCACTCTGGGTGACACTGGGGACTGCGGGAACGGCGTGGCGCACTGACTGCCCTGCCCCTTCTGCCTGAGGCCCCACTTGGCCCCTGGTCTGTGCATGGCTCCCTGCCTCTCAATCTCCAGTTCAACTGGATAAGCCAAGACCAAAAAGAGGGAGGAAAGCATACTCAGGTATCCTAGTGCGAGAGAGACACGATCCTGTCGTTTACTTACCGTGATGGCTTTTCAGTTTCTAAAGAAAGTGGTCATAGTGTTTAGGGTAAGGATGTTAAATTGTGGTTGTCTGGATACACGATTAGTTGATAAGGGCCGCTCCGCAGAGCCGCAGCAGGGGCAACTCCTGGAGCAGGCTCGAGCTGGGGCCGAGCAATCCTGGTTCGTGCCAGCTCCAAGAGCCACCCATGCTGCAGCCCTGCATTTTAAATGTAGTAAGAACTGCTGGGCTCTTATTACATTTAAAATGCAGAGACCCAGCATCCCAGTCTAGCATGAGCTGGGACTGCTCAGCCTCAGCTTGCACTGAGTCTGGCAGCCCCTCTTCACGGTGGCCAGCCCTGTGTGCTGCAAATAGGGACTGCTTGGCGGCAGCAGCCCCTATCCATGGGGGGGACCTACCTCCCCACTGGGACCCCCAAGGACAGGGCTGCTGCTGGAGCAGCCACTGCCAATGGTGAGCCTTGGCCCTTTATAGCAGCCTCCCCTATCCCTCTACTGCCTCTAATAGAGACAGCAGGGCGGGGAAAGGAGGGGTTTGCACAGCAGAGATGGTGCCGGGGGAAAATGAGTTTTAAATCAGTTGCCCCCTAGCACTGGCTCCTGTCTTCCCCCCCTCCCCCCGGTTGCCTCATAGAGGCAGTAAGGGTGTGGGGGAAGCCAGTACAGGCAGTCCCCGACTTACGCGGATCCGACTTATGTCGGATCCGCACTTACGAACGGGGCTTTCTCGCCCCGGAAGTCGGGGCGAGAAAGCCCCGTTGGTAAGCTGCTCCGGTGCCCCTGGTCTGCTGGAGACCGTCTCCAGCAGACCAGGGGCACCGGGCGGGTTCCCGCGCTTCTGAGGCTTTGCCAGAGCAAAGCCTCAGAGGCGCGGGGAACCGCCGCTGCTGCTGCTTCAATCTGGGTGCCTGTGGTCTGCTGGGGACTGTCCCCAGCAGACCACAGGCTCCCGGACTGAAGCCGCAGCCGCGTGGGGGTCCCGCGCCTCTGAGGCTTTGCCAGAGCAAAGCCTCAGAGGCTCTGCTCCCCGTGTCCCTAGTCTGCTGGGGAGGGGGGGGGCAGCTAGTGTGCTCCCCGCCCCCCCAGCAGACCAGGCTTTTGTTTTGGACTCTGGGGCAGAGCAGTTGGGGCGCTGCCGATTGGTCCTGCAGCGCCCGCTCTGGGCAGTACTGGACCAACCCGGCAGCACCCCAGCTGCTCTGCCCCAGGTCCTGATTCAGCCGCTGCTGGTCAGTTTCAGCAGCGGCTGAATCAGGACGCCTGGGGCAGAGCAGATGAGGTGCTGCTAGGTTGGTCCAGTAGCACCCAGGAGCGGCGCTACTGGAGCAACCCAGCAGCACCCCAGCTGCTCTGCCCCAGGCGTCCCCAAGTCAGCTTCTGCTGAAACTGACCAGTGCTGACTACAGGAAGCCCCAGGCAGAGTTGCTCTGCCCCGGGCTTCCTGGAATCAGCTGCTGATCAGTTTCAGCAGCAGCTGACTTGGGGACGCCTGGGGTTCTTAAGTTGATTCTGTATGTAAGTCAGAACTGGCGGTCAGTTTCAGCAGCGGCTGAATCTGGACGCCAGTTCCGACTTACATACAGATTCAACTTAAGAACAAACCTACAGTCCCTATCTTGTACGTAACCCGGGGACTGCCTGTAGTTGATACTTCATTCGACTACCTGATTATGCTTATTGGGTAGTTGACTACTTGCTAACATCTCTAGTTTGGGGACAACACTCCCTAACTTAAGAGCTGACTCTGCGTTAACGTGTTCTGGCTTGGCTGAGTTGCTGTGTTTTTTGCCTAAGTCCTTTTTATTAGTTCTTTCTTAAAAAAAATACACCTTTCCCCTCACACACACCTCTTTTCTTCACTCTCAGTTACATTTAGTGGCTACTGGAGAAATAATAGGAGTGATAAGGATTGCAGCTGTAATATTCCATAGCCTCAGAAATGTTTAACATTTAAAAGACGTAGCTTCATAGTGAGTCCCCAGGCCATAACCTTCTGTTCTGAGGGGCTCCGATTAATTACTTTTTATTGCAGGTGATTTTATGAATATGCCCACTGCTGAAAGGGAACTACAAACCTGGCATGCTAGAGGCGTTTAAAGCAGGGGTTTCTTCCATGTCTTCTGGGGTTGGGGAGGAAGAGACACAGATGTATTTGAGCAATGTGTTTAAAAAATGGAAACAGTTGTTTAGCTGAGGCTTTTAGCCTTGCATGTGTGCTTTAACGTCCAAAAATAAAACCCTATGAATGCAGTATCTCCAAAATCATGCATGGGATTCAAAGTCACTTATGTGTATTGTAGCCTCCTCAGTAGCTTTTTGGCTTCTAAAGCTTAGTGGGGAAGAGGGAGACCTGGTCCCTGGAGACATTCTATCAGTCTTCAGCCTAATGGGCAGAATGTCTTTAGTGCCACTGGGGGAGGGGGCATCATTAGAGGCAACATCCACACCACCTTCACGGCATGCATGTGTACTTCTTTTCCCCTCCATGCCATCAGTTCATAGAAGGTGCACAACCATCATCCTGTCTTCTGCTATGTCGTATTATGTTCCCTTGATGTGTCCTCTTGCTGCCCTAGTGTGTTCAGTGGGGAATTCTACTACTGCCTGTTCTAACGATTCCCAGAACCTCTTCTGGTTTGGTGTGACTTGGTGTTTCTAGTGGCCTATGCTGTATGCTTAGGGTTGCCAGGTGTCTGGTTTTGAACTGGACACTCCAGTATTTGAGCTTTCTGTTCGGGCAACAAATTGAGAAAATATAAATGTCCACTATGTTCTAAATACGATGTAATGCAGATTGTGATGTAATGTCAAATGTGTCCAGTATTTTTGTTGAAACCATCTGGCAACCCTATGCATGCTCCCCAGTTGAAGTGTATTTGAACAGAAACCTACACCAGCCTTGTAAGTTCTACGTGATTTTTATATTAAAGCCTGGAAGCAGGTGAACATCCAGTTAGCCCCAGGACTCTTCCCTACATATTGACCAGTCTTCTGCCCTTACATTTTGAGCAGGGAGCTGTTTGTTCTTTCACTCTGTCTTTGTCTAAGTGGTGGTTAGTTGGCTGGCCACTTCTATAGTCTTCAAGGCTTGTTCCAATAAGCTTGTCCTCTCCCGCTTTAAGCCCAAAGTTTTCCAGGAGAAGGAGCCTCTCCACCTGTCCCACCTAGGAAATGCTTCTCCAGTCCCACAGCTGTCTGATTAAAAGTATTTAATTCACCTCGGGCTTATTGCAAATCAGAATGCACCAGATAAATAGGGAATTCAAGGGAAGTCCCCGGGCAAGGACCAATATGTTGACTCAATGAACATTTCAGGATGGGAGACTACCATGGTGTATTATTCATATTGTGCAGTACGTTCCAGATCCTATATCTAATATAAAATTGATTTTGGTGTATTAATTTAATGAGACATGACTATTTACTAAGAGCCTGCAAATTAAGCCTCTTGTATTGTTAACAAATATTACATTCCAGATCAGTGTTTCAAACCAAATAGCACAAAATAAAATCAGCTTGTCTCAAATTCTGGGGAAGCAACTGATCCTTATCTTTTTGGCTTTTTCAATGAGAGACTCAGATGTTTCTCTTTTTCTGTAATTTGACTATTCAAAAACTGCACTGCTTCAAAGTAGTCCTCCTAGACAAGGCAATATCTAGGAGAAAAATTAAATAAAACAGCATTTTTTTCCACTAGAACTTGCTATTTGGAGTATATTTTGTTTTCCTGGGACGTGGCTCAGTTATACTTGGCACAGTATAGTTTTGTTAACCAGTATAAAACATATTCTTTTGATATGTAAACCACTGACACCTACATCTTCCAATCTCAGACATATTTATCATAAAGCAACATCTACATTAGCAAAGTGACCTGTCACTGGCTATGTTACTAAGCAGTGATCCCATTGAGCTGCTCACCGTGTGGAGTTTCTAGAATACTATCTCAAATAGTGTTTAAAATGTTATTGTTTCATCTATCCACACAAATGGTTAAACTCTTCCCCCTCACACCTGTTCCCATGGGCCCAAAGTTGATTCCTGTGGTCTCCTCCACAGACATTCTGAGTGACATTGGGCAAGTCAGTTAATATCCTGGTGTCTCACTTCCCCATCTGCACAATGGGGTGAATAGCACAACCCTGCCTCAGAAGTGTTGCAAAGATAAATGTATTAAAGGTTGTGAGGCATTCAAATGCTGTGGCAACCAGGGGCATATAAGCACCTTAGTCATCAGTGGGTCAATTTACTAGTGTAGAGGGGGCTTAAAAGTCTGATTCAAAAGCACTATTGATTATGGGATTTTTCAAAGGAAGCCTCAGTTAAGCCCCCTGATTAGTTTGATCCTGCCCACAGAAGTCTCTGTGATATGGTCCAGAAACCCCAAGCGTTAGCACTCTCCTGTGCGACTGGAGCTTGAGTAGAGCCCTGGTGTCCCAGGTTGAGTGTGAATGAGGTTTGTGTTTTTGTGGGTTTTTTTTTCTCATCTGTTTGTGGCCCCCTTTTCCCCCAACTAATTTTTTTTCTTTTTTCGTCAATAGTGTTTGACTGAAAAAGGTTCCCCACTCCTGATCAGGGTGGATTGATTTAAATCATAATTTAAATAGCCCCAAAATCATTGTTTTAAATCAAGTTACCAAAAAAGCTAAAACTGACTGCTTAGAGTACACTTAATTTTGGCGTAAGCCTCCTTGAACTCACTTGCACTTTTTTTGTTTTGTTTTGTTTGAGAAAGCAAGTATAGATTGGGGTTGCTTTGGAAAAGCTGAGTCATGCTGAAATGAAACAGGAAATAGAATCTGATGCTGAAACTAAGGTTTTCTGCGCCTGCGGCAAGCTACTGAACTGTGCCTCTCCCTGCCCCCAAAAAGATACAATTCTTAATTTTTTGTATTAATTTTGTTCATTGCACGTTGTTAATTGCACATATATTGAGATTGCAAATAGATGATAGTAAAGATATAAATGAAATAATATTCTAACTTTCTAATTTTAGGGGCACATTTGTGCCCCTAAATGTACTGTCTTTTTTTTTTTTTTTTTTTACGGCTCTGAATAGAATTATGGCATCACCATTATGGTCTGTGGCCATGGCCTTCTAAAGTAAGGGGCATCTATTGTGTAATATAACATAAGAAAATGACACCGTGGCAACTGGCAATTCTAGATTTCTCTTACTGCAGCTTTCCGTATTGTATACTTGGGTGATAGATTCTAAAACAGGCTGTGCAAAGGGGCCTCCGCAGGCCGAATCTGGCCCTCCAAACGGGTTGATCTGGCCTGCGGCCACCCTGCCACTCCGCTGATCCCCTTCAAAAATTGTTACTCACCTCTGTTCTAAACCTAGTTAACTAATTAAACAAGGCAGAAGGGTTAGCTGAGCTAAACTTTTTTTTTTTTTCAGTATCCAACACCTCAAACAACTTGGGAATTTATTTGTCAAATCACACTTGTACTAAAAGGGATAGAAAGTGTCTTCAAAAATGATGTATTGCACTGTGAATTATGTGAGTTACTAACCAGTTGATCCACTCAGCAATATCCACATCTTCATCTACACCATTTTCTCCCAATAATCAGTTTTCCTTACGATGTTTCATTCTTGCAGCTACGCCTGCATCATCTTGCACTGCTTACACTTGACATGTTTTCCTTTTTCACATATTCCCAGATAGGGTCTCTCTTATGCCCAGAAGCCAACACATTTTTTTTTCCTGTGGCAAAAGTGTGGGGGAATATAGGAAGCTGGGTGTCTGTTGAATGTTTTCCTTTTTTCTTTCCAGTCCACTCCACTGTTCTTTTCTATGCTGCCTCTATCCTTTCCTATATATTGTCTCTCTGTCCTAAGACAACATCTTAACTAACTCCTCTGCTGTGCTTGGCCAAGGTCCACCACCACTGAACAAAACAATCCTATCCAGCCTGTGTCTCCTTGCACATGTTACTTTTTAGTTTGCTGAGAAACAAATTGAAAGCCAAGAACTTTCAGATGCAAGATCCAGTAGTTAGTCTGGACAGACTAGAGCTGTTGGTTCACTTTTATGAAACTATGTTTAAGTGTAGCATGTTTGTGATAATATTTAATTGTAACTTGTTTTAAGTGATAAATTTAGTATTTTATTGATTTTAAAAAATTCAATTTAAATAATTGGATTTTTAATTTTTTAATTAAATCCCAGCTTTTTAATTTTTATTTTTTTAAATAATCAATTTTTATCAATCCTGATCATGATCTAGAAGAAAACAGGTACCTAAATGTAATGTAGTTCATGGAGCCTGGTAACATGTTGAAATACTATGTCCACTACTAAGTGTTTACAGGATCGTGTCCACTGCTTGCCTCTTAGATAAAGTTTGTAAAACTTCAGTTTTTCAATGGCTTAAGGAGTTATTCTTTATAAGAATCCCTTCCCAATTGACTAGAAATGAAGTTCACAGTGGGATTGATCCTGGACCATTGAAGTCCATGGGGAATCTTCACATGTATTTAGAGGCAGAAGAATTTACCGTATCTATGTATTTTTCTCTGTATGAAACCATGTTTGTAGTTACAAAACCTCACTGGTTAACTTTTTTTTATTGTATCTAGATCATTCCATGGTCCACATACATCATCCTTGTAATTTTATTTCAATGTCAATTTTTTTTCCTGAAACAATATGATTTTTTTAAAACTATTTTTAATTGGCAGAAGGACTTTGTGGAAATCAAATAGAGTCTGCAAAGATGGATGCTTGCAGGTGAATGTACTTGTCTAGCTTCTAGCAATGCTAACTTCTAAAGAGGTGGTAATTTAAACACAAGGGACTAAAATTCTGCTGTGTGCATCACCACTAAAGTCCAGGCATAACTCTGAGCGTTATTTGTCTCCCTGAATAAAGGAAACATCAGACTTCTTCAAGAGCATCAAGCATAAAGATTTTGTTTTGAACAAAATAAAAGGAAAACATCTGTTCTTTTTCCTCAAAATATTTGTCAGTAATACTGCTTTATTTCCTTCAGCAGAATCATTCCCAAGTGAATTCCTGTGAAATGCATAAAGTTGTTAGTTGAGCAAAATTCCTTTCTGCTGCTGTCTTTAATGTTGTTCTTGCTTATATTTGACTGAAATAGAACTGCATTCATGGCCTCTTAATGTTGCTTATTTATTTATTTTAAATTGCAAGTGCATGGAAAAAGAGAGGAGAAACAATGTTTTGGCATCTGGGTTGTACAGTCATTAGAAGCTGAGATTTTCATTTACTAGTCTGCGCTCTCTTCCCAACGCATCACCTGTTTCTATGACACTGACTCATTACATGCCAGCCTCATCTCTTGCTTATTCTCTGTTCACATTTAATGCAAATGCTCAATTATATTTGCTTTGCCAGTCCCGGCAATCAATGGCTATTAGCCAGGATGGGCAGGGAGGTGTCCCTAGCCTCTGTTTTGCCAGGAGTTGGGAACAGGCGACAGGGGATGGATCATTTGATGATTCCCTGTTATGTTCATTTCCTCTGGGGTACCTGGGATTGGCCACTATCAGAAGAGAGAACACTGGGCTATATGGGCTTTTGGTCTGACCTAGTATGGCCATTTTATGTTCTGTCGCCTGCCTCCGCTCCCATTTGCTGCCCTTTGGTAACACCAAGAGCCAATAATAGGGACTAGTTCAAAACTCCTTTGGCTACATTGTGACTAGCTGCTATGATGGGCTGGGTATGCTACTGCCTGTTAAAATTTCTGCTCTTGTAACAATCATTTTATGGAAGGCCCAGTTGGAGGGCTGCATCCATTTGTTTTACCCATGCAATAGAAAACTAAAAATATAAATCCTTTCCATTTAAATCAAGACCCAATCTATGTGTTACATTGGTATCCAGAAGCATTGCTACCATTAAGGTTTTTGACATGTGCTTTATAAATCACAATTTTGTAGTTGTTTATAGATGAAGAATAAAAACTAGTTCCAGCCTAGTTTGTCTGGGAATGATCACCTTGCTTTTTTTTTCCTTTGAAATAATTATAAACATAGCAGTTAGTCAAAGATAAAAAGCCACGATTACAAAATTTGTCACTTACAAAGCTATTCATTGGCCCAAACAATCAATCCTGGCTATAGGAAGTCCCCAGAAGGATACCACGAAGACGTGTCAAAGAAGCAAATAAAACTATTTCTTGTCTGAGAGAGTAATGTAATGTGGGATTCTTGGCATGCAAAGCAAAACCACCAAGACATATAGTAGCAACTGCTTTAATTAAAAACAAAATCATGGTTTGGCAATTCTGTGGGTATAAATGTGAAAACCCAAACACCCGAGTAAGCGGTTGCACTTGAATAAGTACAAATCAGTGCTGATTTAAGACATAACATGTAACAAGCTATTTATCCATGATGAACTTATCCATGAATTAAATAAATAAAGTAACTGTGATATTAATCAACCCTAAGAGTTACTACATGCACTTGCTGCTGGAGACAGTCCTACTGACTTGAGAGAGACTACTCATGCAGGATCGGGCTCGTAGTACGCTAGCAAGTTATTACCTTCGGGGGCAGGGATACCTCAGTGGCTTGCGCATTGGCCTGCTAAACCCAGGGTTGTGAGTTCAATTCTTGAGGGAGCCATTTAGGGATCTGGGGCAAATTAGTCAGGGGTGGTACTCGATCCTGCTATGAGGGCAGGAGACTGGACTCAATGACTTCTTGAGGTCCCTTCCAGCTCTGAGATAGGTGTAGTGCTTCATAGCCTTTTGGAATGCTGGGCTGGCTTGAATAATGCTGCCAAATACGCTATCACATGGAGGCCCATCCCCCTGCAGACAAGCTGAAATGTTTGTGTGGTGTTTAAGTCTCGTGCATCAATGCCTTGTGATCTGAAGTGGGAGCCGCTTTCTATTAACTCGGCTCTGTCTTGTTTGACAGCTTGGACCAAGCTAACTTTCCTCTGCATTGTTGCTTTTGCATATTCCGAACCACCTTCCTGTTGAACAGAAAACCTCCATCATCTACTTCTCTGGTTTCCTCCATAAACACATTTGCCAGTCCCAGATACTTTGCTTATTGCAGCATAACCCAGTTCTCAGGGCCTCTCATGGGGATGAAGGGCAGTTGCCCTGAGGTCCAGTGATTTTTAAAAGGCTTGGGGCCACTACCGTGGCAGCTATGGCACCTGGAGTTGCAGGCCCTAAATTGTCACTGGAGACATGCATGGCACAGTGTGGGTGCCAGTTAGGGCTGGCTGGGGGAGGCGCAGCGTGGTCTGGGCAGTGCTGAGGGCTGGCTGCCCCTTCTGCCTGAGGCCCCACCCTTTCCAGGAGGCCCAGAGCTGAGCTTCCTCCACATTGCCCAGGACTTGAAGTCTGCCATCAGCCCTGCCTGTCCCCAAATTAAAGCTGTAAAATCCCATGGAATTTAACGGGTTAAACTATAGGTTAACTGGTTAACCACCCATTGTGGATGGGGTGTGTGCTGGAGCAGCCCCCCACTTGTTTCACAGTGGGCCTGGCTGGGCTGGAGCAGCTCCTCTCTCGTGCTCCCCTTGGCTGGAAACAGTGAACTGCAGCTAATGGGAGCTGTGATACTCCATGTCTACGGACACTTAGATAAACAAAACATCTTGTGGCCTGCCAGTGGCTTACCTGGGCAGGCCCATGACTCAACTTTGAAAATCCCATCTCTAGGCATGTGTATGATGTGCCTTTCTGTGGTGTCTGAATCCCTTTGGTTGGCCTGCTAACTGTAAATATGTAGCCCAGAAGCTTAAAAGTCACCCTAGTTGTAGGGGTGTTCCTCTTCTCCAGTACCTCAAGAATAGCATTAAGGAATATGAATGTGGTTTGGATGGGGAAATTTCCACTGGGTCTACCTGGACTGCCTATAGTCTATGGTAGACAACATCAAGAGTCAGTGATGGCAATTTGGTGGCTCTCTCTCGGCCTGAAAGTTTTTTCTGTTTTTAGAATGTATTTTAATTATGTGAGACAAAACTGGCTGAGATGTCATCTTGCTCTTTGCTGCTATGAATATGTAATAACTATATTTCTCATCAGCACTGAGTATCTAGATTGTAAATGGACAATAAGGCTCATCAGGAGGCCTGTATGGTGTATTGGTCTTTTTTGAGGACCTATCCTACAGATGGGAAAGCTCAAAGGCAGGCTTAGACGTTTGTCCACATTTCTGAGTATTTTAAGTTTCCTTCCCCAGAACTCCTCCCTCCTTTGCAACTCTCTAGCTGACATCCTGGATCTTCTTCTTTTTTCCCCTGTGACTCTCCAGGTGACTCTGCTTCTAAACCAGCATGTAAAGACTCCCACTGTCTTTCCCAAGATGCCACTAAATCCAAATTTGCATGGTCATACTCCTGTGGTCTATACTTACTGTGAGATTGAGACTCTAGGGATGGATCATTTGGCATTTGATTTGTTGGGTCTAATAAGAAATGTGGCTGTGAATGGGTAATGGCAAAGCTGACCTGTGGGCTGAGCCCTATCCAGCTTAATGTTTATCTGATTAGCTGATTAAACAGGATTTTTCATCTCTAGTAAGGAACCACTAAATTGAATGCTGGTGGTGCCTCCATCGCTCCACAGAGTCGCAAAGAGTAAAGGAAGTCGACAGGAGAATTTCTCCCCATCAACCTTGCACAGTGGGGCCACCACAGAAATTCAGTGTAAGGTACATAGACTCCAGCTACATTATTCTCATAGCTGGAGTTGTGTATCTTAAAACAGATTTCTCCCACACTTTAGGCCTGGCCCAAGGCTGCATTACCGCTTGTCCCAAAGTATGTCAGATTTGAATTCAGTAGGGACTTTCTTTCATGATTTCTGGGCTGTGCCACAGATTTTTCAGTCAGAAGTTAGAGCCATATACCTAGCCTGAAAAAGGTATAGAAATGTTTGTTTGTCTGATTATGGGGGAAAAAAGACTGCCTTGGTCTGGAGACTAGATAGCTATTTATCAAGTTAATTCTGTTCCCCCATCCCTGACTGGTTATCTCATTTCTAGTAAATTGTCCTGTTAAGTAGAAAATGAATGAGAATGTGTTGCTACATCCCTATAACCCCCTGCCCAATGAATAGATCGCGCTCTGCACTTCTGTTATGGGAACCACCAAACACTTCTGAGCTAACTTAAAGAATGCAAGAAAAAATGTAAAGAAAGTGATATTAAAATAACGAATCCACATCTAAGCTATTTGTGCAGGGAAAACTTGGGCTGACTTGAAGTCAAAGAGTCCAGCAGCAGACCAAATGTTGTGTTTTAACTAACCTGTGAAATCAGGAAACTCAAAGTTCAAGAAAAAACTCCATCCAAACCATGCCCTGTTTTACTGCCCCTGAGAAACCTTAGTAATTGCTCTATGGCATTTTTTTTAAAGCCTACATTTCTGGGACTGATCGGTAGCTCAGTGTAGCTGGGATGGGAAAGAATGGAGTTTAGTCCTCAGTCTGCTGAATTTAATAAGTGTGGACATTTTCAACTAGACTATATTGTTTTTAATGCGTTTTAGTATTTACTTGTACTGACTCTTAATATCTTGGTGCATGAACGTCTGCCTGGATTTAGGAAGAATTAAGCTTTCAAAGATATATAATAATCATAGAAACTAAGAAACGTGAAGATAAGAACAGTGCAGGCGCTAAACTAGAATGTGTGCTAGGGCTGTGTATTTGGACTCCAAATGAATCCAAATAAATGCTAATATCAAGTTGCATTTGTCTTTGCTTTTCATGGCTTTTGTAGGTCAGAGTGACACAAAATGGTGTCTTCTCACTGAAATTTCACTAACTAGACACACACATCCATGAAAATGGCCCAAAGAGTTGTTTCAGCTGCATGAATTGCATACTCTGCCTTCAATAAAATTCCTGTAGCACACTTAAAAACAGATGCAAATATTTGCAATGTAAGTGTACCCTCCTAATGTGCACATTACTTGATTCATGAAGACATATACAAAACATTTCACTGTGAGGGTGATATTGTGAGCATGTTTCTATTAATAAAGAATCAATGTACTGGCAGTTTCATCATATTGAGATTTTAAATGAAGAGGGAAGACACACTGGGTTACAATGGTGGTGTACTGCTGGTACAAATGTATATGATCCCTGGGAGGATCTGTTTTACGATACAATTGGTGTTTTAAGTGGAGCTCAGGTGAGAAAAGTGGAGCAAAGCAATGCATTTCCCTTCTATCCAAACTGCAAATGAGACATTCAGGTTGCAGTGTATGGCATAAAACAATTCCTCTGACAGGAAGACTTGCAGGCAACATTTGTTCTCATCAAGCGATCCCTTTCTGTCAAAGGGGAACAACAGAATTAAGCTGTGCCTGCTAGACTTGGCCCCCCAGCCGGATGCAATGCCGTGGCTGGAATGCGGGGATCTGTGGTTCCTTCTAGCCCTACCTGCCACATGTGCAGAGGCCGCATTCCCACTGCTATATGTACCGTATGTTTGCTAGGGATGTAAAATCCTGTTTAGTCAGTGAATTGGTTAAACATTATGTTTAACCAATTAATTGCTTAAACAAGGGCAGGCAGGAGTGGCCCCCAGTTCTCGGTGTACCCTGCCTCCCTTGCCATGGGTGGAGACTGCTCTGGCCAGGCCAGGCCTATGGCAGGTGGGGGCTCTTCCATCCAGGCTGGAGCACTCCTTGCCCGCAGTGTGGTCCAACAGGCCCAGTACACTGCATTGCAGGCCTGGCTGGGCTGGAGCAGACCTTCCTCCTCCAGCTGGGTCACTGGTAAAGGTGATGCTTACCGGTTAACCATTCACATCCCTAATATTTGTGCAGCACCTACAGCAAGGGGGCCTATTCTCTAGGCCCTACTGTGATATCTGTTAAATAGTAGTAATATTTCTAAGGCTTTGTTTATACTTATGCGGAGATCAATATGCCAGTGATTGATCTTCTGGGGTTCAATTTAGTGGATCTAGTAAGGACCCACTAAATCAAATGCTGATGGCACTTCCATTGACCCTGGTCCTCCATGGGAACTCAAGGAGTAAGGCAAGTCAACTGGAGAGTTTCTCCCTTTAATCTCCCGTCATGGGACCACCCCAGAAATTCAGTTTAAAGTACGTCAACTTCAGCTACAAAATTCTCATGGCTGGGGATGCGGGGTCTTAAATCGAATTTCTGGTTTTTAGTGAAGACTTGGCCTAAAAGAGGTACTGCTTTGTTAGCTTGTTCAGAGAGCTAAAATGGTTGATGTCGTGCCTGCCCCACACCCAGTTTTTCCCTGAGCAAGGAGCAGTCCATGCACCTGGGGGCGATGGGACCACAGGCAAAGACTGGAATTGTGTGCTTGCAGGAGAGCGTGTGCACAGGGAAGGCTATGCTGGCTCTTCTCACCATACTGGCGCATACTGAGGATTAGGGTGAAATAATCCTGTATAAATATATGGTGATAATTAGCTAATCAAAGGGCCCAGCCTGTTTCCTGAGGTTGCTACAGCTGTTTAAAAGGCTCATGACTCCAGCCCCTGCAGGGGTAGTGCCACAAGCGGGAGCCCTTTTAAATAGCCACATCAACCCTGGGTGGCTGCCATGAGCACTTTAAATTGCTGTTATTTAAAGGGCTGGCAGCTCCCCGTCCCTCTTCTACCACATTGCCTGACTGCTGAGTGGGGTTGCCGTGGCTATTTAAAGGCCTTGTGGCTCCACCCCTGTTGGGATAGTGTCACAAGTGGGAACTGTGAGCCATTTAAATAGGAGCCCGAGCCACTGCCTGGAAATTCGGTGGCACGGGCAGCAGGATATAAATAGAAAGTGGCCAGATGCAGTCTCGAGCCGGATCAAAGCGTTAGGTGGGCCGAATTCAGTCCCTGGGCTGCATCTTTCCCAGTTAGCTGCTGCATTGCTTGTTCTCATCATCGCTTTTTATTCTACAAGCTGAATCACATTCCAGCACGTTTCACCATTACGCTAACTTGTTTGTGTGTCTTGTTCACCTGTTGTGACTGTGTTTTAGAGAATTGTTTTGAGCAAAACTCACTGCTTTGTTGTTAAAGGGAAAATCTCCCCCTGTTGATGAGATCTAGAGCTGCACATCTGAGGAGAAATGAGTAGGGAGAGTGATTTTTCCAGATGAAAAATTTACAGAATTTTCCCACTCGCACTAAAAGTACTCTCCTTTGGGATTGGGAGAAGGCATCATTTCAGGTCTGGAAAGTCTTACTACTTGTCTTTCAAGAGCCTGATTTTTGCTGGCTGGTTGCTTCACTCCCCTGAGAACAGAAGGTTTATACAATTACATGTAAAAGGCAACTGTTACACTTGTCTCCAGAAGGCTTAATTTTTTGTTCCTACATTACAGGGGTGAATTATTCTTCTGTTTTTCCCACCATGGGACTCTAAATGTTTTTCTTTTTTGGTTGACTTCACATTCCCGTTTGGCTTGTGATTCTCCCAGCACGATAAAGGAATGTGGGTAACTGGCATCAAAAGAATATCTCATTCTTGAGTTTAGGTTTTGGGGTTTTGTGTGTGTGTGTGTGTGTGTGTGTGTGTTTTGTTTGAGGTTGAAGGGAAATGTAGTGTAAAGTTACTGTAATGTTAAGTGTAAAGACTAGGATTGGGTTGAATATAGGGGTGAAATCTTTCTTTTCTGACAGAAGGATATTGTCAGAATGCAACAAAACATTTTTGATGGAACAGCCAGCTTTCAGTAAGACACTAACGGAGAGAGCTTTTAGTGTATGTCTCAGTAATGTGAATTTCCAAATGACTCATTCAAATGAGTTGTAAAAAAACCTATGTAATGGGCTGATGCTGTATGCCATGAAAAATAGTGCGTTCCATTCCTCAAGGGGAAATTTGATCCATCCTGAATAGAATCCAAAGTACCGTAATTGAGGTTTTATGGGTAGGGAGCTCTCTGCATTCAAAGGTTGTGGACTGTATTATAATTATTGTGTGGCTTCATCAACACTATTTGACACTATGGAATAGAGGTCACTGTCTGTGTGTGTGTGTGTGTGTGTGTGTGTGTGTGTGTGTGTGTGTGTGTGTGTGTGTGATTTTTCCATATAGATTGATGCAGTGCCCTTTCCTCAGTCCCATCCCAAGCAGATGACTGGTTTAGATGGTGGGCTGGCGTAGAGGGCTCCTGTGAGGCTATTGGCTTGCAAAATACAAACACCAGCCTTGGCATGAGGCTGGAATCTTGTTGGGTTCTGAAAGCTATGCACTTGACAGACCAAGGATACCCATGTGAAAGTGAATCAGTAAGTGATGCTCATGGTCGTGACTCAATATTGAACCAACAATCTAAAAACCTATTTAATGGGCTGATGAGAGGGGTCAGTGTTCTGTCGGGTGAGACCTCAAACAGAGATCCTGACCACCTCTGGTTATTTCAGAGCACATTTTACTTTGATAGCAGTATGGATGTTGACTCCAAAGCTCCGACAGAGCTCCCTGGCATATGAAGGCATTTTACCTGTCTGAATTCTCCCTCCATTATCAATAGGATGGGGTATTCTTTTCACTTCCTGCCCTGCGCTCCTACACAGAGCTGCTGGTTCCACCCCAGAGCAGAGCGCTGGTGGACGTGCTCTCTGCATTTTCATGAAGGGGTGACAAGTTCTCCTCCAAGTTCTCCTCCAAGTACCTGAATGACTTAGTGAATGGGGGAATCGTGAATGGGGGGATGACTGTGGCCCGTCAAGGTCACCTGACTGTGGGCTGAGAGACATTTTGCTGACATTGACCATCCACAGGCACCACCTCCCCACAGCTCCCAGTGGCCACAGTTCTCTGTTTCCAGCCAATGGGAGCTGTGGGAAGTGGCAGCCAGCACATCGCTATAGTTCCTCTGCCTGCATGCATCTCCGCCCCAGCTCCCATTGGTTGGGACAGCCCCTGAAAGCTATGGGGAGGGCAGTACATGTGGATGGTCAATATCATCAACATGTCTTGCAGCCAGGTCTGCCAACAGGGTGAGGAAGGCAAGGGGGCAGTTGCCTCAAGGCCTGGCGATTCAGGGGGGCCCGAGCCTCCTGGCCACCACCACTGCTACTGTGACAGCAGTGGCAGGCAGAGCCCCAGAGCCTTTAACTGGGCTTGGGGTGGGAGGTGTCATGCTCCATGTGGCACAGAGGGCTGGGTGCTCCTAGCTCCACCCCTTTTACTGGTCCCTGCCCCTTCTGGGAGTGCAGGGCTGGCCTCCCCTCCCCTGGCCCATGGGCCTGTGCAGGCTGTTGGCTCCCCTACTAATGGCCTGCAATCAGATGATCCTGGTGGACCACAGGTTACCCGCCCCTGCACTCTACCTTGGGTGTGGTACCCCTTTCCAGTCCATCTCTGACTTTCGAGAGGAAGAATTTAGTACTTAGCCTATCTTTTGTTTGTTTGAAAAAAAGGCATGCGGTGATGAATGCTGTGAAACTGTGTGCACCTCGGATGCAACTGAATCTGCGCTCTGTTACTTATTTCTGCTTGCCTCCAAGATGTGCTAATGTTGTTACAAATATTCTTGCCCCAAAGAGTTTACAGTTGAAGCTAGGGATGTTAAATTATGTGTATTTGTGTAAACACGTAACTGCTGGTGGGAGCTGGTGCTCATGGGGAGCCGGCTTTTACAGAGGCAGCAGTACAGTGGGCGGGGGAGGTGACTCTACAGGAGCCAGTATATGCAGAGAGCTGGCCGAGATCCTGCTATTCGAGGCAGTAGTGTTGGCGGGAGGGGTTGTGGGGCAGGAGCAGGCAGTTATGTGGGATATTGCACATTGGCTCCAACCCACTCCCCTCTGCCTCCGATATAGATATGGGGACCATATTTTCTGAACCAAAATTAGGGTTATGTTAGCCACGCCCCCTGCCACAAGAAGTCCCACCCCTGGAAGTAGTACTCTCGGGGTCAAGACAGACACATCACCAGAAGTAAAGGATGCCATGTGACCACTGTAAGAACTCCTCCCACTGTCCTCTACCAATAGGGATGGGTTTGGCCCCTACAGGACCCCCTCCTCCATGCAACTATCCTGCAATTGCATTGACCCAATTTGCATTGCATTAAGTCGGCGGGATAGGCTGGAGGAAGTGTTCCCTCTAAGATTTTCCTCCCATGAGCCTAGTGAATTTTGTCTTGTGCACCAGCATTGAGTTCATGTGGCTTGTTCAGATGTGTGCCACTGTGGCACCCAAATTATTAATAAATATCTTATAAACCTCTTCCTTTTCCCTCTGCTGCCATGTCTCCAACCCTCCCCTTGCCCCATCTGCTCCACGATCCTCCCCCCAACCCTCTCCCTCCTCTGCTGTCTTGGCTCCTGCCCTTCTCACTCCCCTCAGCCCTTTGGGGACCTGCTCCCCTCTCCTGCACCAGCCCTTCTCTTCCCCCTGTGTCCATTCCTTCTCTAGCTCCACTCTGATCATCTGTAGCTAGCCCTCCCCATCCCCTCTCCTGACACCTCCCTCTACCCACCTGTCCTGCCTCACTCCTCTGATGCCCGTCCCTCCCCTCCACATGTGTGCCCTTCTGCTTCACCCCCACAATCTCCTGGCACCTGCACCTTCTCTTAACCCTGCACCTTACTGGTGCCTCCCCCTTCACTCACTGCCCCTGCCTTCCTTGCCCTCTTTCTCCCTGTTGCCCACCCCTTCAGCACCCTCTGTCTCAGTTTTCCTCACGCCCCTCTGTGCCCTCCCACATGACTTGCTCCATCCCCTGCCTTCCTCATGCCCACCCCTCCTTTCAACACTTCTTCTTCCGACATCCACTTCTCCCCTCTCCTTTTCCTCTCTCTTGCCTTTATTGTCCCTCCCCTTTCCTCTTCCAACATCACCCTTACCCCTTCCTGCTCCCACCTCCACTGACACCTTCCCCTGCCCTTTTCCTCATTGTCTCCTCTTGGCCCTCTGGCATTTGTCTCCCCTCCACCCTGCCCCTTGGTGCTTTCCTCTTTCTTCTCCTACCCTGCCCCTCCCTCCACCCCTCAGCACAAGCCTTTTCTTCTCCTCACCCGCACCTCCGCCTTAATTCTCCCCCTACCCCTTCCCTCACCTTCTGCTTTCCACGTGGAAAGCAGTTTGCAGGGCTGGAGCCAGGCTGCAATGCTATTTTTATTACTGCAATCCTGGCCCCAGCTGCTCCCGGGGAAGGACCGCATGCTGGGACTGCAGCAGAGGCTGCCCGCGGTGCAGTTTTTAGTACTGCAGTCCTAGTCTCTCTGGGCTGCCCAGCATCAGCTGGAGTCAAGCGGCAGCCGCACAAGGCCCGTTCCAGTGAGGCTGCCCTGGCTGGAATGCTCCTCGTGCAGCTACCACTTGACTCCAGCTGGACCTGGATAGCCCGTGAGGACCCGGACCAAGTACTAAAAATAACACCACGGGCATCCTCTGCTGCCGTCCAATACCTGCTGATCCCGAGCATGCCCCACTGCGCTGTGTCCCAGCTGGGCTTCACGTGGCTCCTACCAGGGCTCCAAGGCGGCCTAGAGGAGGAGGAGGAGGAGGAGGAGGAGGAGGAGGCGGCAGTGCTGCTGGACCAGGATCCCATGAGGAGGAGGCGGCCTCATGAAGGGAAAGAGGAGAGGGGGGTGAGGAAGGGGCTGCATGCCACCGGAAACTGGCTCAGCTGCAGTATGCACCCTGCTGGGGAGGAGGGAGAGGAGGCTGCTGTGCCGTGCAAGGAGCAATGGCATGGCGTGGCGTTTCTTCCCATAAGCCGGTGTCCCCATCAAGTAGTGAAATGTCCAGCAGGGATTTCTGTGACATTTCACTACTTGATGGGGAACCAGGACAGAGTATTTTAAATTTGGGCGAGTCCTGGAAAAATTGATATAGAGCGAGGAGGGGGTGTGCGTGTAATAGTGCTGGTTAACTGATGAGCCTGGGCTTATCCATTAACCATGTACACAAGTACATGTTAGCATCCCGAGGCATGAAGAAGCTTTATGAAACAATGCAAAGACTTGTTCATAAAATATTGGCTAGCTCAAGGGTGCATCTCAGGTCACGAGATTTTAATACCTTGTAAATATCAATTTAATGCAACTCCAGCTAATAAAAATCCCTTCAGAGGTATAAAATTCAGTGCCCTTAGAATTACAGAAGCCTTTGAAGACAGTTTAAAGATCAATGCATTGGAAGGAGGGGACTTCAACACTCTTGTTACCTGTTTATTGTTAGATGCTCACAATGGAAGGAAGGAGCCTACATGTTTGAGTGACAAGCCAATTTGGCTTAAATTCTTCTTGGGCTATAATTTTGAATCAGTTACTTTAAGTGCTTATGAAATGTGTCAGACTTACAGAACTAGTTAATGAGTCGTCCTGTGTATCAGGGGTGTGATCCAAAGCTTGTTGTAGCCAATGGAGAGACTCCCATTCATCTCAGTGGGTTTTGGATTAAGCCGTTATGCAACAGGAGCAGCATGAACAATGGCTGTGCACAAGGCCGGTGAGACTTTGCCGGGCCCCGGACAAGGTGTGGGGGGGACTCAGCTCTCGCCCCCCCTGGAAAGGGCAGGGCCTCAGGCAGAAAGGGGCAGAGCTAGGGGGACCAGACCTCAGTGACTGCCCAGCATGGATTCCAGCACTGATTTAAAAGGCCTGGGGATCTGACTACTGTTTCTGTTACAGAAGCAGTGGCCTGGAGCCTTGGGCCATTTTAAATCACCAACCCCCAGGGCAACTGCCTCTTCCCCTCCCCCCATTAGTAGCTCTGAGTATGCAATATTTCTTGCTATGCCCTGCCAATGTGCACTGTTACTCTCCAGCTACAACTGAGCCATTTAAAAGTCTTGGCATACTAAGGTTTGTTTTGTTTAAATCTGTTTTTTCTCTCACAAATACATGCATGGTTTTCACTGAGGTCAGTAGGAGATGTATATATGTTTCTGGGCCCTTGTTTCTTGAGTACTCTGGTGAGAACTAAAAAACCCACAACCCAATATTAGTATTAGTCTTTGAGATTGGAGCGATTAATAACTGGTCTTTAACCAACGCCACATGCCACAAAGCTCATACAGTGACGAATCATTAGTTGGTAACAAGATTTTTGTCCTGTTTGGCTTGACACATGACAATAATTGTATTTCAAATTCCCTTTTTTGCCCAATCAGGATCCCATTTTTTGTATTTCTGTAGAGGCACTAGCTATTGCAATTAGGAAAAAAAATCAAGCAACCTGTGATCCTTTTTCTTGGCTCCAAGTATGACTCATTATTATAGAATACTAGAACTGGAAGGGACCTCGAGAGGTCATTAAGTCCATTCTCCTGCCCTCTCGGTAGGACCAAGCACTATATAGATCATCCCTGATAGTTAAGAGCAGGTTAGATAAACATCTGTCTCTCATGATGGAGATTTCACAACCTCCCTAAGTAATTTATTCCAGTGTTTAACCACCCTGACAGGAAGTTTTTCCTAATGTCCAACCTAAACTTCCCTAGCTGTAGTTTAAACCCATTGCTTCTTGTCCTATTATCAGAGGCCAAGGAGAACAATTTTTCTCCTTGCTCCTTGTAACACTCTGTTAGATACTTGAAAACTGCTATCATGTCCCCTCTCAGTCTTCTGTTTTTCAAACTAAACAAACCCAATTCTTTCAGTCTGCCCTCATAGCTCATGTTTTCTAGACCTTTAATCATTTTTGTTGCACTTTTCTGGACCTTCTCCAATTTCTCCACATCTTTCTTGAAATGTGGTGCCCAGAATGGGAAACAATACTCCAACTGAGCCTAATCAGCACAGAACAGAAGAATCACTTCTCTTGTCTTGCTCACAACACTCCCATTAATGCATCTCAGAATCATGTTTGGTTTTTTGTGACAGTGTCACACTATTGACTTATATTTAGTTTGTGGTCCACTATGACCCCAGATCCCTTTGCTATAGTACTCCTTCCTAGACAGTCATTCCCATTCTGTATGTGTGAAACTGTTAGGAAGGAACAACGTGGAGCGCTTTGCATTTGTCCTTATTAAACTTCATCCTATTTACCTCAGACTGTTTCTCCAGTTTGTCCAGATCATTTTGAATTATGACCCTGTCCTCCAAAGCACTCGCAATCCCTCCAAGCTTAATATTATCTGCAAACTTAATAAATGTACTCTCTAGTCCAATATCTAAATATTTAATGAAGATATTGAACAGAACCTGTCCCAGAACTGACCCCTGTGGAGCCCCACTTGTTATATCCTTCCTGCATGACTGTGAACCATTAATAACTGGTCTCTGAGAAAGGTGCATAACTGGCTGGATAACCAATCTTATAGTAGCCCCATCTAGGTTGTATTTCCCTAGTTTATTGATAAGAAGGTCATATGAGACCATATCAGATGCTTTACCAAAGTCTAGGTATACCACGTCCACTGCTTCCCCTGCATTCACAGGACTTCTTATTCTATCAAAGAAAGCTATCAGATTGGTTTGTCATGATTTGTTCTTTACAAATCCATGCTGGCTGTTACCTATCTCAATTTATTATCTTCCAGATGTTTGTTTACTATGATTAGCATGTATGCTGATGATTTTTCATTATGTACAACCAGATTAGATTTAAAAAAATCATTAACATTTTCTCAAGACAGATTATTTTTCCTTTCTCTGTTGGGGGGAGGGGGGATTTATTGCTAAAACTGAAAGTTCTCAGTAAAACTTGTTCCTACAGGCTCAATTTGCCCCAAGAACAAAGGTTATTCCTCTTGCATCATTGATCATGTACGCATTGAAATTTGCTCTCAATGTGGTTCATAGCTATTTTAAAGGACTTCCTTTTATGCCTCCTTTTCTCAAAATTATCTTATTCAACAAACTGTCAGAATTACAAATGGCTCATTGCCCTTCCCTTTGCTTTCCAGCTCATTCAGGATCCCTCCCAAACCTTGGTTTCTTGAAACATCCTAACGTTGCCAAAGTATTAATATAATTAAAAACAAAAATATTAAATTTTAAGGCCAGATTCTCAGGTGATGTAAATCACTGTAGCTTCTGATGTCAGTGGAATTAAGTCCACTTAATAATAGTCCCATAATATTCTTGCAGGATTTCTCCCCAGTAGTTGTTCTATGTTAAGTTGGCATTACGAACAGTTCTTCCTCAGAGTAATTGATAGACAGCAGCCTGGTTTCTAGCACTGCTGATTCAACTCGGCAAAGCCCATTTTCCTGATTTCTGCGTGCACTGGATTAAATTTCTCTCCTGGCCATATTGGAGCCATGTGCTACAATTTTATAGTCTCTTGTATCGTAGTATTCTAGTTCATGGCATCTAAGTGCATCTCCTACTTATTTAAAACACTTTATTTTATTGCATGTAATCTTTGGAATTTGTGTGTTGGTCTCCTTATAAACATATAGCTTAGAAGTATTACAAATAGATCACCTGTCTAGTGAATACTCGGTAAAATGATCAGTTAATTGAACAAGGGTTGAAGTTAGCATGAGAATGCAGTTGGGATTTGGTGTGCATGATCATCTTAACTTTAGATCTCATTTGTGGAAATTATAAAATCATAAAAGCCAGTGGAGCCAACAAAATTGCTGGGCCCCTGGGCAAGTTGTGTGGGGGCATAGCTCCCTTCTTCTAGAAGGTACAGCATTTTGGGGGAAAGGTGTGGGGCTGGGGTAGCCATCTGTCCAGTGCCATCTGCTTTATACTGCACCCCCTCACCCTCCACCAGCCTGTAGCACTTACAACAATCTTGCAGTCCACTGAGATGAAGGAGGGCCACTCATGTGACCCACTCTCTAGCCTAAGTTGCCATTGCATGCCTAGAGAATAAAGGGGAATGGCCCCAGAAATGACACTGTGACTATTGTAAGTCTTCATTCTTTTGTGCATGAGCAGAAGTGCTGGCTAATGTATGTTAAAGTGTACCAAGCTCCAATGCCAGGACATGAGATGTCCTTCTAAGATTGGATAGGCTTCTTAAGTCAGTGGGCAAGGCTCCATTGGTGATGGTGATAATCAGCACGAATGATATAGCATTCCGGGATACTTTGCAAATAATACATGATATCTGGGACCCCAGAAGCATGCTGAAGAAGAAAAATGTCCAAGTAATCTTGTTTTGAGATCCTCCCTGTACTGAGAATACAGGAAGCCAGAAGATTCTGGAAGAGACCTGTAGGCTAAGTAAGTGCTGTAGAGTTTAGATTTTGTGGACCATTGGCCCACTTGTCATAGGTAGAGGGAGATGTATAATCTGGGTGGCCTCCACCTCAGTAGAAGAAGAGCCAAACTCCTTGGAAACAGGTTGTCTAGCAGGTAGTCAGAAGGCTGTTAGTCCAATAACATAAGGGAAGGATAAATAAAGAGAAAATATGAGCATTCGTTGAGCAGGGAATCAAGAGGCTAAGAACAAAGTTAATCAAGGAAGCAAAGGATGTGAAGAGAATATATGCTTAATGGCCTATAAACCAATGCTAAGGTGTTGGTAACAAAAGAACAACTGGAATTGCTCCTTTATTAGCATAAATTCGATCTAGGTGATATTCCTAGATATTACTTGTGAGATGACTCACTTGGTTGGAATGTTACAATCAATGGTTATAACCTATGTAGGAAGAATTGAATGAAGAAAATAGAAAGGGAAGTGGCACTCTGTCAAAAACAGCTTTACCTGTTTCCGAGTCACTGATAACTTGGAAGATAATGATTTTGAAGGCTTATGAATCAACATCCTAACAGATAAAGCACAAGATGGGGTATTAGTTAGCATCTGTTACAGGCCACCAAATCACTTGAGAGACCTGGACGACTAGCTCTTTGAGCACCTGTCTGTAACATGTAAAGAGAAAAAGGTGTGTGGTCACAGGGGACCCCAGTTTGAAATATGCTGGAGATCTACTAAAACACTGCCATTGCTAACATTCTTAACATTGATAGTTACCTAACACAAAATATGTTGAATCTAACAAAAGGGAAATTCTGTATTAGGCCTTAGCAGATAAAGAGGAACTTATAACAGAATTAAAAATTGATGGTAGCTTAGGTACAAGTGATCACACTTAGAATGTGTAAGTAGAATAGAGTCCAAACCAGTTCACTTACGCAAATACACAGAAGCACAAACCAGCTGGAAGGAAGAATTTAATCAGGAACTGAAGAAAATTGATAAGAGAAGCAATGGCATGCAAGGAGAAATTAGGGTAATAAAGAAACTTGACAATTATATTGGTCCATTACTAGGTGGGAACAGTAGAATTATCAATCATCAGAAAAGGCAGGAATGTTCAAGTATTTTTGTTGTGTATTTGGGAAAGAAGACATTTTAGTTCTATTGCATGGTGATAGAAAGTGTTACAATTCCACAAGTATATTGGGAGGATGTTAAAAAGAAGCTATTAAAGTTAGACATTTTTAAAGCAGCATGACCTGGTAACTTGCCTGCAAGAATTTTAAAAGATCTGGCTGAGGAGCTTGCTGAATTATTAATATTGATTTTCACCAGATCTTTGGGAACTCTGGGGAATTTCTAGAAGCTAACTTTGTGCCAACATTTAATAGGGTAAACAAGACGACCTGAATAATTACAGGCTATCAATATGACATCTGTTTTGGGCAAGTTAATGGAATAGCTGATGGGAACTCAATTAATAAAGAGGAGGTAATACAATTAAGCTCATGTTGATTGACATAATGGAAAATAGATCCTGTCCAACTAACTTGATTTTTTTTTGGATGAGATTACAAGTTTGGTTGAGAGGTAGCCATGTTAGCTTGTAACTTTAAAAACAATGAGTATTCCTGTAGCACCTTAGAGACGAACAAAAATATAGATAGTATCATGAGCTTTTGTGAGCAAAACCCACTTCCTCAGATGAGCAGGGTGGAGAGGAAGTGGGTTTTGCCCACGAAAGCTCATAATATTATATATATTTTTGTTTGTCTCTAAAATGCTACAGGAGTACTCATTGTTTTTAAAAGTAAATAGTGTTGATGTTCTATACCGGGGTGGGCAATACGTTTTGATGGGGAGCCACTCCAAAATTTCCAAAAGTGGTTAAGGGCTGTACTCTCCCATGATATTAATGGAGGAGGTACAGGGTCTGTGATGGAAGCTGGATACAGAAGGGAGCTTGGAGTAAGGGATTTTGTGAAGGAGAGTGTGTGAGGTCTGAGAGGGAGTTTGGGTGAACGAGGCCACTGTGACCAGGGGCATGGGATTGGGGTGCAGGGATTTGGGTTATGACCTAGGGCAGGGGATTTACAGTGCAGTGATTTGTGTTGTGACCGGGGGCAGGAGGGGATTGTGATCTGGGGCAGGGGCTCAGGAGGGGGCAGAGGGTTTGGGGTATGTGGAGTAATGGGGTAGGAGTGGGGGGTGCAGGAAAGGGCTGGTAGAGAAGGGAGGGGCTGGGGTGTCAGAGGTAGGCTCTGTCCGGGAGACTTACCTATGAGATTCCCAGCCAGCAGCCCAGCACGTTTCTCAGGCAGGAGCCTACCCTGCCCCCATGTGCTCTTTGAATAAGCGCCTGAGAGGAGGGGAGAAAGGTGCTTCGTGCACTGCCTGCTCTTGAAAGAGGCAGCTCCCATTGGCCAGAAACCAGCCAATGGGATTGTGCTGGGAGTGGGAGCAGTGTGTGAAGCACCATTTCCCCCTCCCCCCTGCTCATAGTTTGTGGAACACAGCCCAGCAGCTGCTTTTCTGAGCAGTGTGTAGGGGTGCGGTATGCAGGGGAGTTTGCTTGAGGCTTCCTGCTGCATCTATAGGATGGATCTGGTGGCGTGCTGGGCCTTGGGATCTATGGATTTGGAGCAAAATTTGGCTCACTCTTCTTAGCTAGGTGTGAATGCTGCTATGACCAACTTGCCTGGTACCTGGGTTTCCCACCAGGCTGAAAGAAGAAAAAAAAAAACCCTCAGCAACCCTCATGAACTAGGAGAGAAACACTGTTAGTGAAAACACAAAAACATTGGCTAGAGGTATTAATAATAACAGTGAAAACTGGGCTTCTTCCAGCCTGAAGGTGCATCTAAGGCTTCATCTACGCTTGCAGCATAAAAGTGCTGCCGCAGCAGCAATTTAATGTGACCGAGGGGTTGCAGTGCCCACACTGGGAGAGAGCTTTAGGAAAACCGTCACTGAGGGGTATAGCTCCCAGTGCTGGGAACCTGTCTTCTTCGGCAAGTTACTATGCTGAAACTGGCTGTGCTCTGGAGGGGTGGGTTTGATTTTTCACAATTCAGAGTGAGAATGTTTGAGCTCAGTAACTTGCCAATGTAGACGAGTCCTTAGTAAGTGCTACTTAATCCACATCTTCATATGCAATGGAAATCAAGCTTAAGGAATGTGCACAGGTGGAAACTAACTTTATTCCTCCTGTTTCCCCCTTTCCGGCACCAGTATCTAATCACATTGTTTTCTCTCTTTAAAGGACTTATATCAGAAAGACAGCCTATACTCGTGTTTATCTTGGAGTTCCTTTATTGCTTTTCAGCTTTATCAGTGTAGTGAAAAAAATCATTTTTCCTCCTAGCTCCTACAAAGCTGACCAAAATTTTACAATTAAAAGGTGTTATCAAATCAGAATATTTTCCATTGTGATAATCCCTTGTGCGATATAGAAATGTGGCTCGTGTTGATGGTTTCGATTACAAAACAAAAGTGGGCTGATCAGGGAAAAATTGCTTTTTAAGAGTTTCCTCTGTTTTCTAAGACTTTGTTCTATTCTCACAATATCAGCTAGCATTGCAGAGCAAAAGGCTTATCTATTTATTTCTGAACATATTTTGTTAATCTAAAACTCCTTCTCCCAATGGAATGTCTGTTCAGGAAGCTCTAACCTTCCTCAGGAATGTTATTTGATTTCAGAAGTTTTTTTTTTTTTTTTTAAAGGGACTGATTTATTTGGATTTTGGTGAGCTTGATCTTCTAGAATGATAAACAGCTTTCTTCATCCTGGTTTGTTATAGAACAACAATGCAGAGCAGTGATATAGGGCATGTGACGATCACAGCAGTTCTGCTATTTAAATGTAAGTTTAATGCTTTACAATGCTAAAACGATAACCTATTCTGAGGAAAGTTGTAAAACCAATCTCTGTCACATAAAAAACCCAAACCTGTTGGAACAGCTTGGATTGTATCGTATAAATCTGTTTTGTTTTCTCAACAGAAAAAAATCATGCTTATGTTTTAACCATTAAGCTAGAATTTTATGCCAACAATGTAGCTATACATGTTTCCTACTATAAAGCTATGGCAAAGTGGGGGGAAAAACATGTGTAAACTCAATAGGCTTTGCACATGTTAAATGATCTTAAAATATTTGTAAGCTAACCCTTTCAGAATAGATTTACTAGGAGGTAAAGGGACAATAAGTAGCTTGATCTTAGTTTTAGTGGAATTTTGTTAGCAGCATAATCCTTGATTAATTGGAATTGAGTGTAAAAGTAGGAGTTATTGCACTGCAGCAAATACTCATAGCAAATGCCTTTTGTCTTTTAATGGCTGTGGGATCAGCTGTTACCTGAGCCTCTTGGGTGCAGTACAGGGTGCTGACTAGCAGATGAAAGATAATTGGATGAAAATGGGGACAAAATGAAAAAGCAGAAATATTTTTAACCATGCACAGGTGTTGGGGTCCAATTCTACTCCCATAAGTCTGTTTGAGATTTGCCTTTGACTTCCGTGAGAGCAGGATTGGGCTCTTAATAGGATTATACTCATTTATTAACCCATTACCAAATTAAATCAAGGAAAGTGGATTTGTGTCTAAAATGAGCTTCCTTGTGAACATTACCTGTCTCTGGAGTACTGTAGTTGGTTAGCAATGACAATGATTGCTTCCTATGTACGGAAGTATATTTGCTGTTTTATTTATCCAGGAAATGCAGCTCTTTGGAGATGTATGATTAACCATAGCCATTATTATATTACATGCTCAGATGGGAAGCTGGAAATTAAGGGCATGCCTGAAGAATGACATGCATATATGATAGAAGATTAGCTGAATTTTAGAGTTAGTCTTTGTCAGTATTATTTTATGTTTCCTAAATCCTTGAGGACCAAGTTCTGTTTGCTTTACCAGCATTTTCCCCTTTTCTTAAGAGGTGTTTGTATCAAGTGATCAGAAACAAATTCTTCTAAGAGGTCTCATCTTTACATGCAGTGAAGGACCAAACCCAAACTTTGCTTTCTTTACTCACTCAAATCTCCTGTTGAGGTTGCGGATTCAGGGAATAAAACACTCAGGATTAGTTCCAGTGAATCTTTTCAGAATAACTGAAATTTACCAGAAGTGGGACTGAGAATTTAGTGATTAAGACTGTGCTAAAGACCTGTGTTTCTGAACCAAAGTAGGACCAAACTGTATTTTGTTTTTTTTCCCCTTCCCCTATGTAGAAATAAATGCTTAAGAATATCTGAAACATCCACCAAGTATCCTTTCCTCACTGGGTAACCATGTAAAATTATATTGTCCGGAGGGGATTGAGATATAGAAGTGGCCATGTGCTTAACTGTGCAGGAATCAAACTGTTTTACTGATAACATTTTATTGATTCATCTCCTCTCTCTGTTACAAGTAGCCTGAAGCCTCGCAAAATGAGCTGGCAATGTTTTTGTACTGTGGACATTGCAACATTGCAGTTCCTCATAGGTACTGAAATTTTATATACGAGCTTGCAAACTCACATAATTATCATGACTTGTAATGACTGCAACTGCAAGGTTTCAGTTCAAGCTAGAGAGCTAGTAATTTCTCTTTTATGCTTAAGAATCTGCTTTATTCTTCAGCTGTTGTGGTTTTTTTCACTGGGAAAAGTGGAATCTTATCTTTGACTTTAATGAAGATGGGTAACATGATTGAAATCAACATAACAAGGCAGCATTCTATAACACTACCGTTGAAAAATGTTGTCACGTGGAAGAGTTTTGAGATGTTTGCACGGTCTACCACAGGGGCGGGGAACATCAAGCCTGGGGCCCAGATGCATCCTCCGGCTTGCTTGGATCTGCCACCTGAGGCTCAGGGCCGACCCACACCCCCCAGCATTGGGGAACCTGTACTGATACTGCTGCCCCACCACCGAGCTAGAGCACACACAATCTATTAGGTTGAGCCTCCCCTAGTCTCTGATGTGTGAGGGGGAATGTGGGGAGTGTCTTTCTCCTTCTCAGTTGGAGGGCCACGTCAGTGAGGGTTTATTTTATTTTGCTTCGCTTCTTATTTGTGTGTGGCCCCCAACTGATTTTTCTATGGATCAGCGGCCCCTGACCCTGAAAAAGAACCCCCCCATCCTGGGTCTACAAGAGATATTTTGTCATTTTCTGAAAAGAATTGCAGTGTTTTAATAGCATTTTTTAAAAATTCTTTTCATGACACATCTTTAAGAAAATGAGTGGCTTCACAAAATAACAATGGCATATTGTGAGTTTAACCTGCATGTATTGACTAATTAAATTATTCTGAAGGAGCTAATTTGGTATATTTCATTTAATGAAGACTTACTTAAAATTTTAATGATGTGTGGGTCTTTTCTTTTCTCTACAATGCCATATTGACTCATGACATATTTTTACACAGGCTTCATTGTACCATGAATAACAGTAGTTGAAAGTGTGAGCACTTGATGAAGTATCATTAAATTAGCTTATTGTAGTTGCAGATGTTCTGTTATACTAATTTATTGTGGTATGAATTGATCATGTCATACTCAAATACTCAGTAGTTTTTAAAGCTACACTATTCTTATTGATTATACTACTTTACCTTGAGTGTTTTATCAACCTTCTGGCAAGGCTGAGCCTTATGCAACTCGATGGTGTAACCATCTTTGACTGTTTTCACTGTTGTCTTTTTAGTTTGTAAACTCACTGAGAAAGGGACTGTGTTTGTGCAGTGCCTAGTGCAACAGGACTCTGATCCTTTGGCTCTACTGGTACACAGTAATGCAAACAGATGTCAGGTGCTTTTGAACATTATGTTGACCTCCCCTGGCTGTCTCCCTGACCAAGTGTGGACCTCTAACTACCAATAGATACAGTACTTCTGCTCAAGCAGTACAGACCAGTCGGGCAACACAGCTTCACAGGTGATTAATCTGCTGCCCAGTCAGTCAGCTCCATGCACAGAGCCCTGAGCCTCTGAGTGGGTGGGGCTGATTAATCACCCACTGTGCTTCCCCACAGTTAGAGGGAACACTGCTCCAGACCTGCATTTGTGTGGCAGAAAGAACACGGTTCTAATCCAAGTATTTATACCATGAGTGACCATAGTGAATGACAGGGGAAAATGGTAATCAACTATTCCTTGGGCAGGCAAAAGTTTCATAGCGTTCTTCCCATTAAGTTCAGTGGGAGATTTGCTGTGTAAGGACCCAAGGGTCTAGGCCTATGAATAACTATGAAATCTATTGTGAAAGAGACACTGTCAAGGCTAATGTATTTAATTAAAACACTGCACAAATATCGAAGGTGCCATTTTTCTTTGAGACACAAAACCACTGTTCTTGCCATCAGTATTGATTGAAATAACATGGGTCTTTAATGAACATTAATTTTAAAAGAATCACAGAACTATATTTACAGAAGTAGTAGCGTTGCACTGCCATCTTCTAACTTGGTTTACTAGTAAAGTTTCACTATATTCTACAGACCTAAATGTATTTCAACTGCCTATGGTATTCCTCATTTCCAGACCTAAACTATCATTTTGCTGATAAGCTGCTGCCACATTTCACTCCAAAGGTGGCTACATTTCGCGCCTTGATGAAATAAGTTGTAAGAAGCTCATTATCATAAAATTGTACCTACCCACTGAGTTTATGATCACAGACTATGTTGCCGCTTGCTGTGTCTCTCCACTCTTTAATGTAACAGAGAAAGTTATAACAAAAACCAATGGCTGGAAGCTGAAATCAGAAACCAAAATTAGGCACAATTTTTTTTTAACAGAGAAGGTGATTACTCACTGGAATAAACTTCCAAGGGAAGTGGTGGATTCCCCAAGTTTTCAAATCAAGCCTGTATATGTTTCTGGAAGTTATGCTTTCAAAAGACGTAAGTTACTGGTCTCAATACAGGCGTCTGGGTAAAATTTAATGGCCTGTCATCTATTCAGGAGATTGGACTCGATGAAATAATGGTCTCTTCTGGCTTTAAGTTCTGAATTTGCCTGCCTGCCTGCCTCCTGTCATCTGACAGTTCAGAGTTCTCCAAATGTCAATACCTGGCTTTCATATAGCAATGGAAAAGAAAGTAGACAGCAAGGCCTGAGAAGGATCAGGTGCTTTGGATGCTAGCCTTGGGGAACTGGTTAATGCAGAGTACTGTAACTGTTAGCAAAATACAGTAGCATTTTTTTAATTGAACAGAAATCTGAAGAAAATGGAATATTTCTATACTGTAAGTTTGCTTTTGGTCTGTCATCTTTAACTACTCTTTTTAACAAAATACAACCTGAATCAAATACTTGTGAAACTTACTTTTTCATCTGCATGATCACAGAAGTGAGTCAGGGGAAAATAAAGTGCTTGCAACCAACATTTTCGTTAAGGATAAACCATCAAGTATGGATTTGGGATCCTTCTCTGTTTTAGCTTGGGGAGCTTCCATATAATATGTGTGGTTGAAAAGGAGTCAACAAAAAGATGCTTTAGGGTGTGGATTACATGATACAGTGATGGCTTTGGTGGTCTTTAATCAGTGAGAGACACAGATTAGACAAATTGGTGGAGTGATATCAGTACCTATCACATAATTAATATTGTCTTACTCTTTCTTTGTAGTCTTCCATTTGCCTGTATCCATCTTTTCTCATCTTACATTTAGATTGCAAGTTCTTTTGGGGAGAAGGACCATCTTTTTGTTCTGTCCACATAGTGCAATGGGGCCTTGGTCCATGACAGCTCCTAAGTGCTATTGTAACTCACACACTTAGTGGGTGTGATTCACTGTCCCAAGTGCAAGGACATTTAGGCCACTTATAGCAGAGATTTAAGAATGAGTGAGCTCTGCAGCCTAATCTGAAAGCCAATTGACTTCATAGCTCAAGCTGTAGAGGTTCCTATGCTAACCTCCAGGTTCAAATCTGCCTAGTAGTGGTTATACTACCATAATGGAAATTGATAATATTTGTTTTATGAAGTATGGAGTGTCTTTGAGATGTGGTTCTTACCTTCTGTCTTTTTGAAATTCTAACTATTGATAATCACACTCATTTGCAAGATGGTGTAGATGTATTCGAAGAGACCCAATGATCAATGTGAAGGACCAACAATGTAATTCAGCACAATGGTGCTGTTACAGAAGTAAACACAACAGTTGTTACTATTGACATGATAAAGGCCTGAATTAATCTCATTGCACTTCCTGAGTATATAATTTCTGACAACACACACAACCCATGCTGGTGAGTAGAGATCGGAGAACCAGGTCTAGGACTAAGGGGAACCCAGAGAGCCCTTGGCAAGGGGGAGGGGCGAGGAAAATGTCACTGGCACTGGAGGAAGAACAGGGGATCCTGATATGGGAAAAGAGGGGCATTGCACGGAGTGTTAAAATGTCTCCTTTCACTAAAATCTGGGTCCTCCAAGGTGTCTAAATACTTGAAATAAAATAATCTCCTAAATTATCAAAAGTGCTACTGGTAAAAACCAAAGGTAAAAATGATGAATCATTCACTTGGTCCTCACCTAATACTTGACATTCCTCAACTCCCATATTTGGTTGAATAGGCCTGATCTACACTGGAATGGAAGGTCAACCTAAAATACGCAACTCCAGCTATGTTAATTGTGTAGCTGGAATCAACATATCTTAAATTGCTGTTCACACAGTGGGAGGCTGATGGGAGCACATGCTTCCACTGGCTTCCCTTACTCCTTGCACGGAGCAGGAGTACTAGTGCTGATGGGGGCACCCTCTGAATTTGATTTAGTACATCTTAGAATCACTAGACCCACTAAATTGAACCCGGGAAGATCAAATGTGTCTGTCTTCCCCATAATGTAGATTTGCCCATAGGGAAGTCATCCATTTTAGTCTTGTGGAGTATCCACTCACTTAAAAACTTTGGGTGGCATTTGGAAGAGGTGAGGGCCAAAAATGCAAGCAGTCCCTGACATTTGCAGAGAGCTTGGCCAACACTATAATGTACAGTCCTCCCTAGTTGGCATTTTTGAGCAAGCTGAACCCTTCTTACAACATACATCAGTGAAAAGCAGAGGTCTTAATTTTCTGTTTAAAAAGAAAGCTGTGTCTGCCACATCCTGGTAAATAGCATTGCTAAGTGAGGAAGAATCAATGAAACCCAGTTAGTACTTGTGTGTAATTATAATATGAATATGGAAAATGCAAGACACAGACTTAACCCATGGCGGCTGGCTTTACATATCCAGACTTTTCTTCTAAAATGAAATGTGAACTAGGAACCCAAGCAGTTCTATGTCACTCTGCTTAGCCATCTGTAGAATTCTTAGTATTTGAATACAATAGTCATGTAGTGTAAATTGACATGGTGCTTTGCAAAATGTGTTATGAAAAGTGTATGGCCTAAATAAGAGAAGAAAACCACAAGAAACAAAAAGACAAACAAGTTAGAAGACATCAGAAGAGGAGGCACTTCCTCTTGAAACACCATACCTTGGAAGCAGATGTTGCATGTTTCGGGAAAGAGTTAAATACATGTGGTTGTTGCACACAGACCAGGTGCTTTATAACTCAGAGAAAGTAGAGAGTGGCTCTCTGGAGAGGATCTAAGGTGTGGACTTGAGTAGGCTTGAGTATACTTGAGAAGGAGGAAACTTAGGAGAATCAGGGCTGGGGGAGAACATTTTAGCTGAATTTGATCTTATTTTTATTTTCTCCCTTATCATGAAGTGTATGTGTGTGATACACAAGAAAACAGAAAATATCATAATGCCATTACATAAATCCATGGTTTAGCCCCCACTTGGAATACTGCATGCAGTTCTGGTTGCCCTGTCTTAAGGTGGCTCCTGGGTTGCAGGCTGTTGGGCAGAGCAAGAAATCATAGGATTTTAGGACTAGAAGGGACCTGGAGACATCATCTAGTCTGGTCCCTGCACTCATAGCACTAAGTATTATCTAGACCAATCTTGATGGGTGTGTTTGTCAAATCTGCTCTTAAAAAATCTCCAGTGATGGAGATGCCACAACCTCGGGGCAATTTATTTTAGCGGTTAAACACACTGACAGAACGTTCTTCCTAATATCCAACCTAAACCCCCTTTTCTGCAATTTAAGACGATGGCTTCTTGTCTTCTTCTCGGGGTTAAGAACAATTTTTCTCCCTCCTCCTCGTAACAACCTTTAACATAATTGAAAATAGTTATCATGTCCCCTCTGTCTTTTCTTTTACAGACTAAACAAATCTAATTTTTCCAATCTTACCTCCTAGCCCAATCATTTTTACTGCTCTTCTCTGGACCTTCTTCAGTTTGTCTACCTTTTTCCTGAATTGTGGCACTCAGAACTGGACACAATACTCGCACAGTAGAGCGGAAGAATTATTTCTTGTGCCTTGCTTGCAATACTCCTGCTAATATATCCTAGAATGGTGTGGTTTTTGTTTTTTGTTGGGGTGATGGGGTTAGCAACAGTGTTATAAAACCCTCTTCCACAGTACTCCTTCCTAGGCAGTTATTTCCCATTTTGTATGTGTGCAACTGATTTGTTCCTTTCTGACAGTCAATACAGTACTTTGCATTTGTCCTTCTTGAATTTCATCCTATTTACTTCAGACCATTTCTCCAGCTTGTCCAGATCATTTTGAATTTTAATCCTATCCTCCAGAGCACTTGCAACCCATCCCAGCTTGATATTGTCTGCAAATGAGGGTTTCAGGATGCAAGGGGAAGCTCTGGGTTGGGGAAGGGTATAGGAGTTTGGAAGGGGGCTAAGGGCTGGGGCTAAGGGTTGGGATATAGGAAGGGGCAAAGAGTGCAAGGTCTGGGCAGCACTTAACTCAGGTCATTCTTAGGAAGTGTCCAGCATGTCCCTCTGGCTCCTAGATGGAGGGGAGGGCCGGGCCAGGGGACTCTATATACTGTTTGCACAACTCCTATTGTCCATGATTCTTGGCTAATGGGAGCTCTGGAACTGGAGCTTGCGGCTATGGCAATGTGTGGCACACTCATGGCTGCCCCTATGCTTAGGAGACTTTGGGACATAATGGCTACTTCCTGGGAGCTGCTTAGAGTCAGGCAGGGTGCCTGCCAGTCCCGCACAAACTGGACTTTTAAAGACCCAGTCAGTGGCGCTGACTGGAACCACCAGGGTCTCCTTTCAACTGGGTATGTTGGTCAAAAACCAGACAGGTGGCAATGCTAGATGGGGAGATGCAAGGGGCACAGAGATATATGCAAGGCCTTGTGTGTCAGGATGAAGAGCTTGGACTGATGTGTTAAGAGGTAGGAAGCCTGACACAGGTGAAGCATGGCAGTGAGGAATGCATTTCGCAGTCACATTTTGGAGGGGCATGGCCAAGGGCAGGGACGGTGCACCAGAGAAAGTTCCAGTAATCAAGGCAGGACATAATTAGTAAACAAAGTGAAAGAAGGAAAGAAAGAAAGTTATCAACTATTGATGTACATCTTAATCGGTTTTGTTTAATGATTTGTAACTGAAAATCTGTAGTTAGAAATGAGCTGATTTTTTTTTCCCATTCCTTTTCTTTCTGTTCCTTCTAGATAATGAAATGAAAGGATTCCTTCATAGCCATGTAATCCAAATGTCAGTGTTCCGGCTCATTAGAGAGACCAGCACACAGTTTGTACTTTTTAGTGGACTGTCAGAGTGACACCGTTCTAATCACCTGCTTAGCTGTGCCTTTATCACACATGAGAGTACCTTGTGGCTAAGTCTATAGTGGCACTTGACAGCACTAACTTTTTGGCTCAGGGGTGTGAAAAAACACCCCCCTCCTCAAAGTGCAGCGAGTTACAGCACTATAAAGCATCAGTGCGAATCAGGCTACCGCTACTCCCTTGCTGGAGGTGGTTTACATAGTGTTGGAATAGCTCTCTCAGGTTTCATGCCATGGCCACACTCAACTGAAAGTGCTGCTATGGCTGCACCTTAAGTTTTAAGTGTGGACAATGCCTTTGTCCAAAGGGAAATAGCATTTCCAGAGATTTGAAAGCCTTACCTGAAAGCCTTACCTGAGTCCTTAGACTGATTTAGTTCTAAATAGAGTCCGGAGGCTGGTCATTGCTTCTGTGCTGATGAGTTGCATTATGTGTTAGTTTACATCTTGCTGACCATTTCCATTACCATGTCAGTGACCGGTTGTGTGCGTCTCATGTCAAGGCGTTTGCAATCAGTCAGAACAATGGGAACCGGATTCATTGTGGTAAATGTGTCACTTAGTAAGTGCCCCTTCATCTTAAAGTGTAGGTTGAAAATCAGATTTAAAATTGGGCACTCCAAAGTGTATTGGATTGACCAAAACCTGATTTTTTTGTTTTGTTTTTTTTGGAACCTTTTATTTGAAATGCGTATTGAAAGATTTTGTTGAAAGTCATTCAGATTTGTGCGTTGTCCCCTGCCCCAACCCCGCCTCCTTTCCCCCTCTGTTGGATCAATACTTAGCAGTAAGTGTGTGCACTTCGCTTCAAAGCCAGACGTGACTCCAGAGGCACTTTTAAAAAAAAATAACTAGGAGAACACTGTTGAATGTGTCTCTTGCATTTGAGAGCTGGTTTAATTGATGATTCAGACTCCTTCATAGTAAACCCATTGATGTGACCTTAAAGAAAACTTTTAGGGTAGGTGATCTCAATTTCTCAGAAAATAAATGTATGTTATGTGTGCACATTTTACTGTGAGAAATGGGTTCTGTTGAGTTCAAAGGCTAAGAGCAGTGGCAAATGCCTTTATTTAAGGGCAAGCATTCTGAGATTGCACTTCTGTTTAGTAAGTTTCCAAAAACAAACATATGACGGTGTAAAAGCTTTTAAACAGCACTGCGCATTGGCTTGGTCCAGAAGACATTAAAAACTGTAACCAAAAAAATCAATGAACAAAAGGATGTGTCTGCCAGATTGCATGCAAGTATCCCTGAATAGCTGACGGGTTCATTTTTTACTTGTTTATGGGCAAATTACAGAGGTGCATCTGTTCCTCATCTATATAGAGTCAACCATTTCTAGTTTTTAAGACACTCTTTGACATTCTTTGAAGATTTAATGCCAAACAGAAGATTGGTTAGAATTACAGATACAGTAAACTTTCAATGAAATGTTTCTGCCTGAAGACTATTATACTTTTTGCTCCTAATTTTAACGAGGCACAATATAAAGGTCGTCATAACTAAAACAACACACATACACAAACGTGTCTTACCACATATGTATAATGCGAAATAATGTTTGGTATTCATGAAAACTCCATTCTACTATATTTATTTTGCTCACATACGTACTCAAGGTTTTTTCTCCTTAGGGGAACCATAAAACAGTGGCAGTGTTAGCGTATGCAAGAAACGTAAGGTCAGAACAAGAACATTTTAACTGGTCACAAGGTTATTATTTGTAAAAGTCTGATGTACAGTGGCATATGCTATCATCACAAATACATGTACAAACTAGGCAATTGCAATCAAAGAAGGACCAGTTGCTATTTGTGTAGTTTTGTGCCTGCAGTTAACTGTGAGCGCAAATGCTATCCTTTAGATATCAGACAACCCAGTTTGCGTGTACAGTCAGGCAGCTAGATGTCCTCTAGCTGGCATTTGCAACAGCAAACTAATTCTGCCTGCAGTTTTGTGCTGACAAAAGTGGAGGCTGTTCTTGGAAATCACACCTTCAATGTAAATAACTTTAATGCTATCACACTGATTCTTCTAAGTTCAATCATATAGTCCAGGAAATACATAAACCCCTCTGAAACTGCAGCCAGAGGAAACTGACAGTGGCCATCAGTTAGTGGATTTTGTTTAGTAATTGCTTCATCTATTCAATACTATTGAAAACACCCAGGAGCAGAATATAGCTGCAGGGGAACAACACTCTAAAGCAGCCACCTAATTAATGAATCTCATTGCCACTTAGGCAGCATTATACAATTTTCCTTGCTTGTCAGAATAGGTCTGTTCCTACCAGGTTATGTACTTGCTCTTCAGAAAAGTAATATTATTATCTGAAAAATTAGTGAAGTGGATTTGGAAGCCTGGTATGCTAAGATCCACAAATGAAGAGGATTGTATGTTCAGCTTGTGTTTACATTGGTGAACTTACAGGTAACTGAAATAATATGCAGCAACACTACACAACTATTGAAGGTATAAGCTGTCTCAGCTTTATCTGTACTGCAATGGCCAAAGTTAGCCATTCTATTCAGATGAAGGGAAAATAAAGCCATCTCAACCACTGAACTGTTTTCTTATGTAAGCAGGGGAAAGCAAAATTATGCTTTGAGAAGAGTAAAAGGAAAATTCTTTCTGATATTAAGGTTTCCCCACTCAGCTATACAAAAATAGAGAGCAGTCAGGTTATGTATCATATCCAGGTGTCATAACTGCATATGACAGAACAAGTGGGGCAGCAGTATGGCTGGGAATGAGTTGTTTACCTGCTTCTCTCTGAAGATTTTTTTTTTTAAAAGTCTAATGAAAACTGGTGAGGTCTATAGCCAATTGTGTGTTAACCTCCAGCATTAAGAAAATCAAAGTCATGCTTAAAATATCAATGCCTGAAATTGCCCTCTCGGCAAAAATTAAAATCTTGCCATAAGGCAGAGCTAATATTTTTAATTGCATTAAAAAGTGATGTATCTCTTTTTACCAAGTTACAGTCAGATTCATTTAGTGATCGATACATTCAAAGGCATTTTATAGCAATCGGGATTCTCTTCATCATGTAAATGAATGGCTATAATAAAACAGTAGACATGTAAATTCTTGATTACATTGGGCACTCTTCCTAGTCCACATCTGCAGACCCATGAGGGCACATGGTAGAGTCTGTGCTGCATATGGTAACCTGTACAAAGGGCCCCAAACCTTCTGACCTTTGAGGGGAGCGTACATCCCTTCAAGCTTCTGACGGCTTTGATGCTTGGCGCCCTGCTTCTGTGTGGAGCTTCATTGAAGTCATGGGAGCTCTGCACAGGCTCAAGGGATCCACCCGTGCGAAGCTCATTGCTGGAGAAGAGCCTTAATTCATGAGCTCCTCTGATAGGAAGTTTGTTCCTTATCCTGGTCTGGCCATTTTATTGGATCTAGATTTAAGTGGACCTAGATTTTTGCCTCTAGTGGATCTCTCCAACCGTAGGCAGCTAACATAGTGACTCCTTTGCCACACCACTGTCTCTTTACACTTACAGCCCCCACATGCTGTATGAGCCATTTGGGAAAAAGCAGGCTGATGCAGATTGGCCCCAGGATCGGGGGAACCTGAAAGACCCTTTGATGCCTTTCTTCCTCAGGAGTGCCCAGCACTCCTTGTCTACAGCTGAGAATCAGGCGCCTTATCTTTTACCTCGAGGCACCTAACACACTTTTCGACACCGTTAGAATAAAAATAATAATAAAGGTTTGAAAATACAGATACATTAAAGTACATGCAGCAAAATCAAAACTGTTAAGTATTTTAATGCACTAATTATTACTTTATACTGGTGTGCATTTTTGTGTGATAACCCCAACAATAATTTGTTATAATCTTCATTGGGCTTTTCCCAATGTTTTGGTGGGTTTTGAAAGCTAACGAATATGTGCACTTGGCTGAACTTTGCATTTATCTGTAGGGAAAATGGAATGAATATATTAAAGCAGATGTGATATGAATAATAATTAGGAAGTATTAATCTGCAGCTCCTCAGATTTCTCTGTCAGTAAATTCCTAGTTCATTTATTTATTCTACTCTGGGTTATAGGTCAAATACAATAGGCGATATGATCTTATTTTGCTTTCTAGCTTCAGTGTAGGCCTATAATGTTGGACAGGTATGAAATTCTAGTAAGAATTTTATCGGAAAGTGGTACTTGTACAAACTATTCCAATAGCTCATGTATGCAGTGAAGCATTCTTTGCCTATGATTCAAGCAATAGAAGAAATATAATTTAACATCTGTGATTATGTACTGGGAAATGATGTTATCCCACTGTATGCAGTCACTATATTTCTCTGGACATGAGCACAATAGATTTTAGAGCTGGGCAACCTTTCTCAAGCCAGCTAGTTTCTGGATTGGTTATTAACTGGCAGAGAGATCAATTAAGATATGTGTATGTGTTGCAGGGGTCAGATTAAGGTATATGGATTTGAATGGTCAGTTATCCTGTACAGTTAACAATTCTCCCCCCCCCCCCCCCCCCCCCCCCGCTTAGTTATTTCATGCATATGTTGACTCTGGCCAGAAGTAATTTATAATTTGCTGTGTTTCAGAATTCTAAAATTTAAAAGGACAATGATCTTATACTAATAACTAATAAACCATTGCAAAGTACTATTATAATTATTATGCTGTGCAGTACAAAAGAGCCATTATTTTTATTTGTCTTAAAGTGTTTATTATGCTTCTAATTATAAGGCTCACTAGTCCATTTAACAGTGCTCCAAATAATTAAAATCTCTTTGTAGTTCTTTTTCCCTCTGCACATTTTCCTGCAATAATGTAAATATTTTGTTGAATGATTGATTGCCGTGTGTGTGTGTGTGTGTGTGTGTGTGTGTGTGTGTGTGTAGTGTATTTCATTGTACTCTAAATGAAATGTTTGCATTTTTTAAACTTTGGTTCAAATACGTCATTGGGAATTTTAGGAGGACCATGATATGGTTTTATGTGTACCAGATAAAATGTGGGTTGAAACTCTCTAATCCGGCATTCTCTGGTCCAGCAACATTTGTGGTCCAGCACGATTTTGGTTAGCCAGATGTCCACTTATCATGTGTGTGGCCAAGTTTCCTGTGGTCCCATAAAGTTTGTTTATAACCATGAGTCCTGGCTCTCAGTGTTCTGTGCTGTTATTTAGCTCTAATTTACTCCAAATAGCCTGGTCAGCAGTGGAAGTGTTGCTAAGAGTGCTAGACAATATTGATCTCCAGTGATTCAGCAAATTCTCTGGTTTGGCTCTTGTCAGGTCCCAAGAGAGCTGGATCAGAGAGGTTCAACCTGTACTTCACATGAAGACAGATGTGGATGAAATCCTGGCGATGCTAAAATCAATAGCTAAGCTCCTACTGACTTCAGCAGAGCCAGGATTTGTTTTGTGTGGTGTATTTTGTAAGAGTAGTTTATGGGAGTCTCAGAACTAGACCCAATATAGTGGCTTTTACTGTTTTGCCCAAGAGTATCTTCCACATGCATGATGGTAAAGGTTTTCAAAAGTGGCTTTTGCCTACATCATAAAGAAGCCTGACTTTCAGATAGAGCAGAGCAACAGTGGCCTGAGAATTGAGCCCTTCTATGATGTCTTTTGTGGCACACCCCAAAAATGAGGTGCCCAAACTGAGGAGATACTTTAAAAAAAATTGAAAAATGAAAGCACAAAAATGTGGGGGGAGAGGAGAAAGTGTAATTCATACTTTAAGAAATTAAATGAAAACAGTGAATGCTCTTTGTTTTACAATAGCAAAAGCAGTTAGAATAGTGATAGAAATGTAGCCGTGTTAGTCTGGGGTAGTTGAAGCAAAATGCAGGACAATGTAGCACTTTAAAGACTAACAAGATGGTTTATTAGATGATGAGCTTTCGTGGGCCAGATCTGAGGAAGTGGGTCTGGCCCACGAAAGCTCATCATCTAATAAACCATCTTGTTAGTCTTTAAAGTGCTACATTGTCCTGCATTTTGCTTCAAAAGCAGTTAGAGTTGTGAGCATCTGAATCAATAGATAAAGTTTGCTTAAGTTCAGTTAGTGAAAATGCTTCAAAAGATTCAGCGGAATGTCACCATCCAAAACTTTGAGATAATTTCTGAAAATAACAGGTCTGCCAGAATGTCAGTATTTGAAATGAGAAGATTACTAAGGAAGAATTGGCAAGTAATAAGTGCCCTAAAGAGACATGAAAAGTTAGCAGTTTCATTTTACTTTGAGATGGGGAAAAAATTGCTTAGCACCACTTATGGCATCTTTCTTTCAAGATCACACCACTAAATGAACCAGTTATCATCCCTTGAAGGTAGGTAAAGGTGAATGACGTGATTATTAACCGAAAGTGCAGCCATCTCTGCGGTGGAACATAACTGTTTGGCAGCAGGCATCAAAGCAGCACAATAGCTCAAGACAGGAAGTAAAGGAGAATAATGTATTGAGTCAAAACTGTAGGAGGATGACTGGGAGGCAGAATATACTGAAATGCAGCTTGTTAGGTCTGGATACTGCCACTCTTATGAAAAATTCTGTGGGATGTATTCCTTTACTCTGGACAGCCATGGGTTAGTAGTACTTAGGCATCTTTGTTGAAGTCCGAATTTGATTAAATGTCCCAAAAGTTTCTCAGCTATCTAAAACCAAAAAGCCTGTTGGCTTTGTGTTATCCATTTGTAATTTTCTCCTGTGAACCACATGCAACCGCCTTTAAAGTGTTGGAGATTCCTAAACCAGTTTGGAAAATCATTCATGTGTTTTGCAATTAAGACAAAATTAACTAAAGTGCTTCGTGGTTTGGATGGTGGAGTCAGTGGGCCTTGTTCTTTTTTCATCCATTTTTACACACGTATGTTACATGGAGAACTATGCATTTAAATAAGTCTAAATGAGAAAACACACACAATGAATGCGCATCAGCAAGCACCAAGTGAATGTACGATGATATAGTGACAGGGGTGACTCTCTGCTGTGGTGCCTCCTACTGGCCATCTTGGGAATTAGCTCTGTTTCTCAGTGCACCTTCATCTAGTGACATCTCACCGCTGTCACTTCTGCTCCCGGACCTGTGTCATTTCAGGACCATGGCATCCTCTTCTGGACATAGCTCTCTGGCTGTGCCCCATTCAGTTCTCCCTTCTTTGAGGGACCAGCAATCCACTGTCCACCCATTTCCTCCTCAGTGGTGAGGGTAGTGGCAAAGGGTTGGGAGGAGACCCAAATTCACCCACTACTCTGAGTCCTGGCCCAGGGACCCTATTGTTGACAGCCACATACTGCATCCCCTTCAATCTTTCAGTCTGTTTCCCTTGTCCATTTGCACCTTCTCTGCCCTTGTTTCATGGCCTCTATCAGCGGGTAGTCAGGAATTAACTCCAGATCCCCTGATCCTGCCTAGCACTGGTCCCACAGGTGTTCCCTTTTTTCCTTCTGTAAGGCAGCCAGTTCTCCCTCCTTGAGCTCCAATGAGTGACTGAAGCTGCTCTACTTATATGGCACAACTTGGTCCTCATTGGCTGCCCCTATAAATCCTCTCCTGATAGGTGGCCTCCTGTGCAGCCTCCCAAGAATTTTTAACCCCTTATGGCCCAGTGTGGGGCAGAGGCCTTATCACACATATATAATGGTACTATTGAGCTACTGTCATGGATGATAAACTTCTGTAAGTTTGCAGAGTTCTTGTAGCTGTGGTGGTCCTACCATATTAGAGAGACAAGGTGAGTGAGGTGAACTTTTATTGGACCAACTTCTGTTGGTCAAAGAGATTTGCTTTCAAGCTACATTGACCTGAAGAAGAGCTCTGTGCAGCTCAAAAGCTTATCTCTTTCACCAACAGAAGTTGGTCCAATAAAAGGCTATTCTTTGGAGAGGCATTGTCTCCAAGATACTGTGAGTGTAGCATCAAAGCTTTTGCAAACATAGATCCTTGCCCCAAAGACTTTATGGTTTGAAGCCTGTATACTGAAAAATGGGTTGCAGGATCAGGTTGTAAGTTAGAAAAGAGAGAGAAACACCCAGGAAAGCAGTACACAAAAGTCAGGTAAGAGAATAAGCAGGAAAAGTAATATCTGTGATGACTAGAAAACATTTTCAAGGAAAATATTATTTGCTCACCCTGGTGTACAATATCATAACATTTAAGTAAGTTAACCACATTTATACTTAACTCTTTGAACCTCAGTATGGAGAAAGTATTCTAATGCCCTATTAAAGACTATAAGCAGAGAAAGTTCCAAATATTACATTTTGTTCTGTTTTTCCAGTTGGTGCCAGACAGCTCTCAATAGGTCTTAATGCAGCTCCAACAGTTTATGCTGTTTAATAAATCTAATCTGCAAAACAGGTCACGTAAAAACTAAAAACTTTTCTTCTAATTACAGTAAGATTTTATTGAATGCACATTATACATATAGATCATAATACTTATTAAAAAAAGACTATTAAGATTTTACAGTTCAAGATTTTACAGGCAATGGGAGCTGTAGAAGTCTAATGCTTTCTGAGAATCATATCTGCATTAGCAAGATAAAGGACAATTTAGGAAGATTACAAAAGCAATGATTTAGAGTACAACATAAAAATCTGCTGAGAACTAATTCGCAATGCCAGCTGCTGCTAAGCTTCTTAATCTTTATCTAGTTCAATTAAAATCTGAATGTTTGGGATTTCATTAACAACTGGGGACTTGGAAATTACATGCACTTTTACACTGTATTCAACTTCTTATTCGCATTATTGGAAGTTTCCCAAAATGTCTTCAGGTAGACTAAGATATAATTAAAACTTAAGTACTTAAAGGATAATACAGAAGCAAAAGAGGATTATTTTAATTTTCTCTGTCAGATCCAATTGACAAAAAAAAAATCCTGTGCAAGTAGAAATAAGTTGTGGACCAATAAATATCACAATGTAAGTGATATTTGTCAATGATGGGCAATAGCTGTGCAGAAAGAGAGAGGATGCCACTGAAAGGCCAGGTAATGTTTTGGAATATCTTAATTATTGTCTATGCTCCATGCTTTTTTGTTTTTTTGACGAGAGAACTTCACACCTAACTGTTTGCTTCAGTAGACATGTAACCATGTTGCTATTAATTAATTATGCATTTCAAAGGATCTGCAAGTAGGCCTTTCTAAATTAAGCAAAATGATGAACAAGCTTTTAATCACTTAATACGGTGTATAAAAAGTTAATTTCCATTAATTCCTCAGGAACAAGTCTTTTAAAAAATCAGGGTTAAAAAGAACCTTAATTTTTATGCCTCTCTCTCTCTCTCCCCTGGTGGCTTTTCTGTTTTCTGTAAAAGGGGTTTTTACACTTTTTGGCACCTGCTATTTCAAATTCATGAAGTGAAATACATAATGGTGGACCCCTTGCTCCATTCAGCTGAAGAAGTGGGCTATGCCCACAAAAGCTCATGATACTATTGACATGTATCGTTAGTCTCTAAGGGTATGTCTACACTAGCCCCCTAGTTCGAACTAGGGGGGCTAATGTAGGCATTCGAAGTTGCAAATCAAGCCCGGGATTTAAATATCCCACGCCTGATTTGCAGCTTATCGAAATAACGACCTGTTATTTCTCCTGGAATGAGGTTTAACAGGTAGTTCAAACGAGGGCTTTAATTCGAACTACCGGGTCCCTGCCTCATGTAGACGTGGGCAGTTAGTCCGGACTTGTAAATTTAAAAAATGGCGACCGGCCAGGAAGATGCAAATCAAGCGTGGGATATTTAAATCCCGGACTTTATTTGCAACTTCGAGTGCCTACATTAGCCTTTCTAGTTCGAACTAGGGGGCTAGTGTAAACATACCCTAAGGTGTTGCGGGACCATTCATTGGGTTTTTTTCAGTTACAGACTAATACGGCACCTCTGAGACCTTGGAGTGTGCTTGCTGACTTTGGATCAGGCCCTAAACTGTTCCAGACCCCAACAGGAACCTGACCGAAAGCCCAGTGAGATCACTGTGCAACAGGATTCTTTCTGTTGACTTCAATGGGCTTGGGTCAACCCTTGGAGTGCATGCTGCCAATTGTCATTATTGGAGAGATTCACAATGACTTCCGCCTGCTTTGGCTCAAACCCCATATGCAAAAACCGGTAGTGGGGCTAGATATGGAGAAATAGTCTTCTGGAAGAGCTGTATAATCCTATCCTACTTCTATACAATATATCCAACTATCTTGGGAGTTTATATTGCTGCCCATCACCATAGTACAGTGAAATCTTTGTTATCTGGCCCTCTGTTAACCAGAATACTGTCACATCTTCAGGTGCATAGGCCTGGCTTGGTTTACCATGATGGGCTTAACACTTTTTTATTTAAGAAGTACTAATCATCTTTAACTCAAAATAGAAAATGTGAAACCAACTCTCTCACACTACAAAACTACCAACATTAAAAACTTGAGCTTTACTATTATTGTCCATTGGTTTTTCCTAGGTTGATGAGACCCTCAAATAAGTGGAATTTTTAGATAACCAGAATACCCTAATCCCCGAGTGTGCTGGATAACACAGGTTTTACAGTATCTGAGTGCCTTCCATGAAAAAGATATAGCTTTGGTCAGTTCTCTAGGGTGAAGCTCTCCCCCTTTTCTGGGGTAAACATTAATTGGCAGGAAACTAGTGAATAGATCATGTGATATTTCTGATCATATCTGTAGATATAAGCTTTTATTCTCTGATTTCATAAAAGTTCTGTTTTTAAGCATCTCATAACAATCTGGATGTCCCTTTTGACTATTCAGCCTTGTCCCTTTCAGAAATTTAGGAGTCCTATCAAAGATTTCAGTGAGTGGTTGAGAAATTTCCTTTTTGTAAAGAGAAGAGAGAAATAAATAAAATGAAGGATGCTGATATATCACAAATGGATGCATTAAATGTGTCGCTAGGGAGATGTGTGGGAGTGCAGCACTAGAGATAACGACAGATATAAGTATCTCTGCCTTTGGTTTCAAATATAGAATTCTTTGCCACAGATTGATCCTATAGGAGTCATAAATACACATTATCTGTAATTATACTCAAACTGTATAAACCTTACCTTATTAACACTTATTGCACAAAGGTTTTTTTTCTTAGATCTTTTATTTTCATGACAATGTCAGGCATTTTAATTTACAGAAAACTGTTCCAGATGTTATGGATTTTGTTTTAGCTGCTGGAATGTATGGTAAGTTGTCCCACTCCTGTTCTCCCTAAATTAAGTCCATTATTTTATTACATTGGCTTTGCAGAGTTTTGGTACAGTTTCCAAAAAAATTGATTTTTTTTTTTTTTTTTTTTTTGAGCCACAGGCGAATGAATCTTTTTGGAAGATTTGCAAGCTAAGAATTTTTCAGCCTTTTTTTTTGAAAATGCAGTTTTGGAAGCCCTAGCATTCTATCCATTTTTGTGTAGTGCACACACTTTATATCAAAAGAAGAGCTAAGTTTACAATAGCATAAACATTATGACTTTTGAGTGCTACAGTTGTGGACTTATGTCTGGGACAGAATTTTAGAAGGACTCCCAGGCCTTATTTTAGCATCCTATTGGACCCCATTCTGATCTCACTTACACCATGTAAGTTAGGAGTAATGTTACAGAAGTCACTGTAGTTACATTGGCGTAACTGAGGAAGAATGGTTTAAGGAGATGAGACTGGGATGTACTTTTGTTTATGTGATTTACGGGAAAGATGTTTTAATTAATGTTGCATTGTAAGAAAACCTATATTTAAAAGATTTACCAATATATGTTACACAGGGGCTGTGTCTACACTGGGCCACTTATTCCGGAAAATCAGCCGCTTTTCCGGAATAAGCTGCGAGCTGTCTACACTGGCCCTTGAATCTCCGGAAAAGCAACGATGCTCTACTGAACAAAATCAGCTGCTATTCCGGAAAAACTATTCTGCTCCAGCTCGAGCATAAGTTCTTATTCCGGAACACTGTTCTGGAAAAGGGCCAGTGTAGACAGACCAGTAGTCTTTTCTGGAAAAGCGCGTCTACATTGGCCACAGACGCTTTTCCGGAAAAAGGGCTTTCCAGAAAAGCAGCCTGCCAATGTAGACACTTCTTTTCTGGAAAAACTGAAAATGGAATAGTATTCCGTTTTAAGCATTTCCAGAAATTCATGCCAGTGTAGACACAGCCAGTGTGTTTTAATGCAGTCTATAGGCTGTTTTTTTTTAATATAAACCTCTGAGCCTAAAAATCTGTTGTGGAAATAAAGTAACCATCATATTTGAATGCGCTGGACAATAAGCATCCTTTGTTTATGTGGGAAAATAGAGCAGATGCATCAGCTTTCAGCAGTTCCATTACTACAGAATAAGCAAGTGTCAGCCAGAACATTGAGATAGATACTGTTGTGTTTTTTTTCTTTGCTGAAGTGAACTCGCATATTATGATGTCCCAAGAGGATGTGGTTTAATATTAACTGTACCAAGACATGGGTATCTTCCTAAAGCAATATTAATGGGTGTAAGAGATGTGTCTTTATGTCTGTATTTGCGTTCCATGTTTCTGAAGCATGGACCTCAAAAACAGACCTGAAGACACATCTATTATACCCAATTATGTACTGGCTTCATAGATTGCTCTAGGAAGGTACTCAGATCTTGGCACAGTTAAAATGGGACAATATCATTGTCTGTACTTCCTCAATAGCAAAACAATATTTGTGCTAAAGAGAATTGCAAGATAAGCTGTACCATTTGTCCACTCTTCATACATTTCTGCTTCTCACATATATAATCTATCAACCATTTTTCCCTTACTAAACAAGCAGTGATTAAAGGGCAGGGATAGAGAAACATTAACTTGGATGTAGGGGCAAGAGAACACCAACAGATGGTCCATTAAATCACAACACCTGCAAAAAGGAACTAATATGAAGATACATACCTGTACTGTAATTTAGGAAAAGCACTGCAGATTTTAATACTCCAACAACCTTATAGCCAGATTCCATGTGAGTGTAATGTGAAAGTTTGTCTGACTTCAGGGGAGCTGGGCCAATTTACAGCACAGAAAATTTATTCCCTATTGTTACATAGGACTAAAAACCAACCTTGAACAGAGAATAGCAAAAGTAATTTTGATTTAGGGACAAATTCTGCCTTCCTTATACAAATAAAACTTTCATAAGGGAAAGCGTGACAGGCCCATAACGTTACATGTCACACTTACTTTACGACATCATATCCAGAGATCTTTAAGTAGTGGGTAGCTTTACATCCTCATTGTGCTCTGTTAAAAGATAGTATGTGCACAGTGGGGTTGATTAAGAATTGTAGGACAAAATGTGCTCTAGAATACCCTTATATAGTCCCAGTTAACTGCACAGAAGGTCAACATGGGCAGAATTTCTTCCTACTCTGACTCCTGCTATAACATTACTTTTTAGCTTTCCTTGGTTTATTAATTTATCCAAAGATGATTAATATTTATATTTAAATGTGGTTAAGAACTTTTCTGGTTAAAAAGTTATCTCAGTCAGCTTTTAAAAGCCAATGCATGGGAAAAATAAGAGTTAACAGTATCATGAATAGAAAATTGTGCCAATATGTAATACTGTCATAAACAGTACCACTGTATCTGTATATTTTTACCTTATGAGTCATGCCAGAAAATACTTAGTTTGAGGGGGAAATGGTCTGTATCTCAGGGGTAAAGGCATAAGTAGTGTGTGGTCTGGGAGTTGTGTTGGAACTATAATTACTCAAGCTTTACAGAATTGTAAAGTAAATAGACATGTCAAACCCGTGCAACTTGTTGATACTTAACTGATGCTGAAGCTGAACTACGTTAACACACACATACCATCCTGATTGATTCCCTCTTTTTATATTTGTGCACATTTTGTGTCTTTGTACCCCCCAGTCTCAGTGTTGGCTGCTTTTTTCGTGCATACACGAAAGGTTGATTTGCAAACAGACAGAACTCATACTGTGCATTTAAGTCACAATGTAAATTCTGAATCCTTTGCTGGTCAACTGCATGGAGTAAATTATGTTGATCCTAAGGTGACAGCTGTGTCATCTGCTGAAGATTTGTCCCATTCTATAATTTATGTTGACCAAGGCATATCAAGTCAGTTGGCTTTCAACCATTCTTTCATGTATGTCTCTGTATTTCTTTACTCTTTGCATGTACATATGAATGTGTGTGCTTTCGTCTATAATTGGGAGACTGGAAGATCAACTATTGTATGAGGCTATTGTTAATAATGCACTATGACTTTTTAACCCAATGCAAAGGTGAGGGCAAAGGGAGAAAAGTAGAATTGGGGGAACATGGAAGTCTCTTACACCAGCAGACTGAGACCTAATGAAGAGATACAAGGACCTCTGCAGACCTCAGATGAATCTTAATGTTACTCCTAATGTCAAGTCTACTGTGGGTTAGGCGTATAAGTAGTCTAAGCCAATCCTTTAAACCACCTTGCTATTATATCTTTCCTCTCATTAAAGAAAGCATTCATCTCAGATTTTCACCCATTGTTAGATAAATATTGGCTTTCTCAATTTTTCAATGCACGGAGATTCTCTTGGGAGTTGAGCAGTCATTCTCTACCTTCTGTAAACTCTTCACTAAATGAGTGTTTACTGAGAGAGCTGTTAATATAATGTGTGAATTGACAATAAAACAAAGTCATATGATTGGCAAGAAGAATGCATATTGTTCATGCAAGCTCTGAGGAAAGGCCATGTAAACCACATTCCATTATGGGTAAATTTTATTATTTTCAATAATTTTTTGTTATTGTGAACAGTCAGTTAACTTCCAATTAGAGTACAGTACAAACTGCAGTAAATCTCAGTATTACAATAGTGCTAGTTAATTGCAGATCGATTGGCACAAATCAGGAAAGACAAGTCTTTGCTTTTAGGGGATGAACTATTTTTTTAGTATAGAAAATTATAGCATTCCAGTTCCCTCTGTGAACTATAGAAGTCTCATTGCTCTTTAGAAGCGCAAGGTGTCGAGGATGGTCCATAATATCTTTCAGCATCATTGGTCTTACTTACTGGAGAGTGAAAATTGCCTAATTTACATGAATTAGCAGAGGGCTGTGTCTGAAATATCTAAAATGCTCAGTTGCCCAGAAATACTGTCAAAATACCCTTTGGGGAATTACTTAGGGCTCAGTTGTGCATCTGAAGGGGCCATTGCATAGAATACATCATATTTTATACAGGCTTGAGTCCTCCTCCGACACTCAAGCATAAATCCACAAGTGAGACATTACGTTCATAATTCCCTCTTAAAAACAGCCTTTCATAAAGTAGTTTCATTGCTATTACCTGGGTTATGCCCCCAAAATCATCCTTGGGATGGGGATTGGGGAGAGAGTCCTTGTATGCAGGAGGAAGAGAGGAGAGCATGTGTGTGTGAAATAAAAAATGGGCTTTGTTGCTAAAAAAGCCTGTAATTAACAACATTTATGACTCATCACAATTGAGTGTTACAAAGAAAGGCAGTGTGTCCTAAATCAAGTCTGTGGTGACAAAACAAATTTATTGTTTCAAGTGATACTGAATAAGTCTTTGGCTGGGGTGGGAGGGAAGGAGGACAAACTCATCAGCCTCTGAGCTATTAGGTTTTTGCAAGATTACCCTTTTTCATCTTGTGAGAAAATGAATCACTTTGCCTGTTTAAGGTAGAGCGGGTTGTCTCTGGCTGTGGTAATTGAGTAGGCCAGGAATGATGCTGACTGATGGTATTGGTATTTGGTTGAAACAGACTGGTTCAGAAGTAAAATTAAATGCTAAGCTACAACATTAGAGTGGGGCTAAGCAGCTTGTGCTTTCATTGGTTTCCCTCATTTCTTAAGCAAGGAAAGACAGGCCTAATCCAAAGCCTACTGAAGTCTCTAGGAGTTTTTCTATTCACTTCAGTAGACTTTGGATCTGGCTCAAAACTAGATTACACGGTTTTGCTTGATTATTTTTTAGGTTATGGAAATTCTGTGGTTGATCATATGATTTGGTTATCTGATAGAGAATAATTTATATAAACATTCTATAATCATTTGCCAAAGACTGGGGCGGGGGAAAGAGGGTTAATGGCAAATAAAGCCCCTACCTCAGCCAAGCAGAAAAAGTGCTCTCAAGAGCCAAAAGCTTCTTGCCATAGTTTTTCTTTCTTATCATCCCATCAGATGAATGGAAAGATAGCTCCCATGGCAGAGGGATGCGGCTGGGAATCTAACCCAAATCATATATAGGTTGACTACAACGTGTTGATATGCTCTTTGGGCATATCTTCTTGGTTTGGACACCACTGTTGACTCCTAAGCTATGTTGTCCACCTCTGCTGCCCATTGCCACCCCCAGGCTATTAATGTGGTAGAAAAGTAGATTCAGGTCCTAGAAACATGAAGACTTATAGACTTTCCACCTTTTCCCAAGGGTTCATATCACCAATGGACAGCCTAAGCTTGTGAGTGGGCTGCATGAATGGCCCTCCTTCATCTCAGTAGGCTGCAAGACTGTCGTAACCAAGACAGTCTTTCGGGGGGCAGGGTAGTGCTGTGAACTGCGCTTGTGTGCCTAGAATTTGCAGGGTGTGCGATTGAACCATAGCAGCGCTGTGATTAGATTCAGAGGGAGTGCATGGTGCTCACAGTCAATGTTGTGTGCAGTCAGCACGCACCTCACATCACGTGCCCTTGCTTTACATGCATGTCACATTAGTCATGCCAGAAGGAGACAAATTGAAGATGCAAGCCAGTAGAATCTGGTCATACTGTGTGGAGCAATGGACCTTTTCAGTGATCCCACTCCACCAACCATTGCCTGTGGAACATCCAGAACACAGTATCGAAATAGCGGGCAGATTTGGGACCATGTGCTGCTGCTTCTCCGCTCCAAATGGGTATCTTCAGCCCAGTGTTTTGCATGTGAGCTCTCTGCTGACGTAAGGGAAACAGAGCATTCGACACTGGCAGTTCCAGATAAATCTTAGAGTTGTTGTGGAGCATCCTCAAATTATTGTTGAGGTGACTGAACCAAACAGTACAGGGACCACTGCCGGGGCTGTGATTTGAAGGTAAGGAAGGGTTCGCAGCACACGTCTTAACTGAAAGGGAATTGTGAGCAGCTAGAATGTCTCAACAGAAAAAGTCACAGTCTGCAAGGACTCTCTCCCCTAGGAAATCTCTTAACAAGAAACCTGAGTGCGTTTGTGTCAGGAGTGAGGATGGCTTTGTGGCTAAGCTACCAGTCTAGATTCAGAAGTTCTGCGTCCACATTCCCAGTTCCGCAATAGACCTGCAGGGTGACCTGGGGCAAGTTCTTTCTGGGCATCAGTGTTGTCTCTAAAATGGGGAAGAATAAATTTTGTAGATGGCTGTGAGCAGTGTTCCCTATAAGCTGTGAGATTCCAATACTGGTGGTGCACATTTCCCATGCCTTGGTGCACAACACATTATTCTACACATGAATGGCAAAGATTAGCTGGCACATTGTTTGTGAGGTGCTTAGTTACTACCATGGAAGAACCTACTTTCTGCTGCTTTTTATTGTTATAGTAAACCCTGACTCTGCCCCTTGTTGGGGTTCAGGCCTGCCAATGCTGGGGAGAGTGAAGAAAAGGGATAGCTGCTCTGGGGCCTGGCAATTCTTGGGCCCTTCACAATTGCTGCTGGAGTGCCAGCTGGCACACACCAGAGCCTTGTGTCATGCTGGCTGAGGGAGATGGGATTCCTCATGATCTGGGTGGCACTGAGGGTTGGCCCCAGCCCTTTTGCCTGAGGCCCCACCCCTCCTGGGAACACAAAGCCAACCCCCACATTTGCCCAGGGGCCCAACAATCCTATCGGTTTCACTGGCCCAATCACTTAGTGAAGGGAGTACAGCCCTGCCTTCCTAAAGGCTTTCTCCAAAGTAGCCTCTCCTACAGCCCTTGAATACTTGGGCTAGGGAGGAGGGAAGCTGAGTTTAAATTCACCTCTTGCTCACTCGTGGCTAGATAGTATCTTTACACTTTGTCACTGCACCTGATTCATCCACCCTCCCTTTTCTGTTAAATTACAAAAGCTGAGTAACATATGGTACATGTGCTGGCCAGTCTCTGCATTCCTTTACCCTAAATTCTTTCACAAAGAATATGTGGACTGCAATGTCTGTTAACAAGCTGAGATCATGGGGTCTGACTGGACAAAACAATGTTGGGGGCAACGTGCCAGAACAATGTGTATTATGTGGCAGGGTTGGCCTCATTAGCTGGAGTCTCTCTGCATTGCTGTCTCAAAGGTTTCACTGCAGAGGGTGTATTTCCGTGTGCCAGAATCTGTCAGTGCAGTCAAAGAGATTCTGTTGCAAACTTCCGAAAGAATGTGTCTAAGGAGATGGGAACAACAGTCTTAATTGCTCATCACCTAATGAGCACGAAATGTTTTTGGGCACATGATGGTTTGGGACAATACAGTGCTTCAGAGTTACGAAACTGGTTTTTTTTCCTACATGCGTAGCTCTGAAAAGACTAAGCAATTTAATTATGGATGATCCACTTGACTAAATACTGTGGGGTGTGAGTATGCACGTATGTGTGTAATGGAAAAGCCATCAAAAAGGATTCCTTTTACTACAACAGTGCTACATGCGTCATTGGTGGCCTCCTTCTCTTAGACTTCAGAGAAACTTTTATCCCTCAGATCAGTGAATAGGTGCACCAATCTCTGATAAAAAGACATACACAGATATCCCACTACCTTAGAGCTTAAAAGGATGGAGGAAAATTATGTGTCTTCATATCCTGCATTTGTTTGAAAGGGGATTGGTGTGTGACTGAAAAGCTAGTAAACACTCATGGACTGCATATGGTGGCATTGGTGAAATGGCGATCTATCAAAAGAGCAAATATCAAGAACTGATATTTATCCAAAAGCAGAACAGAAGCTGCTGGGTTTGCATTTGCATAGCCACCTCTACCACCCATCTTAAACATGAGGCTGCTTCTTTACTGCAAATTTTAAAAGATTCCTATCCCTAGTGTCAGTTGGTTTTCACAGCTTCTATTCTGCATATCCGCTTTGATGAAGGATGTGCGGTGAGGCATTTGACACACGTTGCTGCCTTTACTTAGGTGCAGAAGATGGTGTCATGGGCTGATGGTAATACTACAGGGCAGTTATTGGGGTAGTATAAGTGGGGAAGCCAAGGCACAAACTGGGTGAAGTGACTTCCTTTGGCCTCTCTGCAAATCTGCAGCAAATTGGTGTAGACCAAGCCCAGTTCTCTTGTTTCATAATCCTGTGATTTTACCACAATAATCAGTTTTGACAGCACTGTTGTAGTTTAGAAAAAGTATGTTGCAACTCTTTCACTGTTGTCAACAGCTATAGGTGCAGACCATCCAAAGTGAGTTCATTCTGTAACATGGGCTGAGGCCATGGTTTCGCTAAATGGAAGATCAACGCTGCCATGATCGAATTTTTTCCAAAGTTCAGTGTAGCAGGGTCTAGTTAAGACTTGCTAAATTGAACTGGGAGGGCACCCCCCTCACATCCAGTACTCCTGCTTCTGAGAGGAATAAGAGAAGCCGATGAGAGTGTTTGCTTCCATCAGCCTCCTGTTGTGAGGATGGTGGGGAAACTCAAAATAGGGTATGTCGACTCCAGCTATCTAAATTCATGTAGCTAGAGTTGTGTGTCTTGATTCAATGTTCCCTTTTAATGTAGATCTTGCCTGACTGATGACCCCTAAATTGGCTTGTTGTGGCATTTCCCTCCAGTTTCCAGAAGTGGGACACATGGTCTCCTTCCATTGATTCCACTCCATATATTAGACTGTAGGGAATGCTGCAAGAGAAGAGCAGTGAGCATATTGAGTCCCCTGTGGAATCCAAAAACATTGCTACATGCCAAGTCTCTAAAGTCTCTGGGAATTACTGTACCAAGGTCATGTGTATACATCACCTTCAGTGGCACGACATGCTGCTACGGGTGTCAAGTCAGCAATATAATGATTCTAGATTTTTAAAATATAGCACAACACAGCTCTCTTCCAGGATGTCTCATTGGCTACATAAAATGAAGTTCAACAATACATGTGTTTCACTATCATTACAAATGAGACATGTGCATTGTTTTTTAAAAAATTAAAGACTAAACATGGGTCAAAGCTTCATTCAAAGCAGGCAGACTAGGGGGAAGAAAAATAACTCAGGTAATTTTTGTCAGAGTCAAAAAGGATCATAAAATCTGTTGCCTGACGAGTAAATATAGTTGCTTCAACTTCTAGAGAAGGAGCTGTATTGTCTATAAGTCATCTTAGTTTGTAAACACCTATAGTTTTTTTGTTTTGTTTTGTAATTTAGTTAATCACTATGCTTGTCCTTTTCCATTTCCTAATATTTAGCACTGTAAAACTTAGACACCTGAACACGTTAGCTACCGAACTATTCTTTATGAAATATCAGAAAGAGTTCAACTTCACTAAAACAGTGCTATCTTTGCTGACTTCCTACTCTTAGAGTTTGGAGAGTTTTTTCCTTCGCCATTTTTTTTTAAATCCCTAAGGTCAGTGGGTGGGTCTTTATCTCTGGTATAAAGACACAGAGATACCCCACTACCTTTGACCTTCTCTGGATGCCTGGTCTTGCCCACATTCAGCCTTGCACCCACTCCAGCCCTGACAGGGTGGAGATGGCTGTCAGCCAGGTCCTGCGAGTCGAATCCATCACTCTGAGTTTAAAGGGGTGGAGGCAAACTGTATGTCTTCATATCTTGTACTTATTTGAAAGGTGATTGGTGGCTCTTGACTGAAGTTTTCTATTTATCCAGACAGCAGCTGAAGCAGTATGAGCTTGCCCTCAAACACATCACCGTCTTGTCTTAGAGGGACCATCTTGCAGTGTGAGTGGGCAATGGAAATTGAACAAGCCCAATCAATTCTTGCTTTTTCTGCCAAGACTTCTAACAAAAGTGGAATTTTGTGCTGGATGTGGAAGTTTTTTCTGATGTCCACTTGATGGATGCAGTTTCATATGGAACCGGGGTCAATGGGATTTATGTTCCTAAAGCATTTAAGGGCTTTTGGAGATTTTACACTGCAATACATTTTGGTTTACTTCAACTAGTATCCTAAGTGTGAAAGGGTGTCGGTATTATTACTGATGACTTAAACCATTCATGCTCCAGGGCTGTGTGGGGAGGCTTTGCTCAGAAACTGAGCAGAATGAGGAGGAAGGGAAGGGTAAGTTAAGATTGAAGCTATTGTGAAGGCAAGAGAATGGAGATTCACCTTAACATGAACAAAATCTAAAAACTCTACAGGATACTCAGGCAGAAGAAAGTTGCCTGTAAATTTGTTTGCCACATTTTTTTCCCCAGAGGGCAGGCTTATGTTCTGATATTTCCTGGGTGCATTGATTGCTGTGTGTGATGCTCAGAGCAACGTGTGACCCTGCATGTGAATTTCAGGTACATAGTCCAGTACTACTTGTACTATTAACCATTGAGAATTCTATAGAATGCTTATATAATTAGCTACGTGCACTTGTCTATGGGCACTGTCTGAGTGTTCAATATCAGGTGGTTCAACAAAGTAGTCCAGGAAGGAAATGTATCCACTTCTTCAGAGATGTTTGCAAAGCAAAGAAATGGTGACAGGAGACCAAATTCCATTTTAAGGCTCTGGTCAGATGCGCAAGTCACTTGGTGCACGCAGCATTTTAAAATGCAGGTCAGAAACTTGTCAGGTAACTAAATTTTACTTGTCTAGACCGAGCTCCGGATAATTCACAATATTGATCAATAGCTTTATAGCACCTCATGATATTATTTGTAAATAGAACTGTGCAGTGATTTTTCTAACCAGGCTTGCAGACTGAGGAGTAGGTTTTGCAGCCTTTTAAGTGTGCTTTGAATTATGCTGGTGGTACAAAGCAAACTTAAAACTGGTTTAAAGGAATGTAGAAGGAGCTATTCTCATGGCACAGGATTCGCGCATCATCTCAGGTCATGTCTCCATTTGCTACGCCAGAGATCGAGCTTCTGGCATTGGATTTAGTGGGTCTAGTTAAGACCCGCTAACTTGAACGCTCAAGGTGGCTCCAGTTAGTGCCTGTACTCCTCACAGTTGCTCTCGGCCTCCCACTGTGAAGATGGCACCGAGCTCAGCTTTAAGGTAAGCCGACTCCAACTACATGTTTTACATAGCTCGAGTTGTGTACTTTAACCCGACCTTCCAGTCTAGTGTAGCCCTGGCCTCATATGTTACCCACAAGTTTCATATTAAGTAATAGTTCCTGCTGGCTGCTGGCAGCTAGCCTTGTAGGTGACTTAATGCCTTTTTTGCACCTCTCCCCATGCTGATATTCGCAATAGCAGTTCAGCTAGTCCGAAGGATCTGGTCATGATAACGTTGTGCTCTTGGGAGTTTTGTATGCTTCAGTTACTTTGTATATTTTGGAAATATGGTGAAGGTAATGGTAGGTGTCTGCCTACTAAAATGAATAATTTGTAATCTATTCTGTCCATTGTAAATATTTCTTATTGTTCCTGCTCTGAATATTTGCTTTAGCCTCTGACTATTTCCTCTGATACTGAAGAAGAAATTCAACAATTGTAATTATAGCTTTAGGTAACAATGAACTGTGGTACTCAGTCGGAATGTGGTATCTAAAGAAGGCCATAAGATCACAATCTTCACATTGGAATTAAAAAATAAACTGGCATTCTTTGATTCACTTGACCATGTGTACATTTTTGTACAGTATATACATGCTAGAAACAGGAGAGAAGAATAACCAACAAATCAAATAACAAAACATTGAATAGGTCCAATTAATACATTTTTCCAGACATCTTTCAAAGAATGGATGAGTCATTAATATTCTGATTATATGTTCTCATGAGACTGATTGTAATGAGAACAGGAACCACCACATTATAAATCCATTCTCCTGGTGATAATTGTAACTAGAATAGTAACTGGTACAAATGTAATTCATTAATTCATTCTTATGAAAATGTAGTGACTGAAATTTGGTTGTTATCGTATGCCCCTTTGATGCAGTATCTAGGACAATTTTTGTGTTTACAAAATTAAAGTATTGAAATTGAAATAGATTATAATACAAACAGATGTAAACTTCTTAGGATTCCTCCTTATCACAATCCTCTTTCTTTGCAAGTTTCTTCTTGCAATTAAGATCAAATTGAAATAAAGTTAAATGTTAGTCTTGATTTGTGGTGCTCAGGACGGATGATTAGTATAGCTAATTTGATCTCAAGTTTCCTCAAATTCCTCTTCACACAACACAGTCGTCCTGTGGAACTCCTTGCTAGAGGATGTTGTGAAGACCAGGACTTGAACAGGGGTTCAGAAAAGAGCTAGATACATTCATGGAGGATGTCAATGGCTATTAGCCAGGATGGGTAGGAATGGTGTCCCTAGCCTCTGTTTGTCAGAAGCTGGGAATGGGGGCGGCGGCGGGGGGGGATCACTTGATTATTCCTTGCTCTCTGGGGGCACCTGGCACTGATCACTGTCGGAAGATAGGATACTGAGCTTAGATGGACCTTTGGTTTGACCCAGTATGTACACTCTTATGTTCCTACTGGAACATCCAGGGATCCTTGTTAATGTCTTGATCCAGTACTTCTTGAAAACATCTGCTCTGCAAAGCACAAGTAATTAAAAGACCATTCAAACTGAAAAATATCTTTTAGGATGAAACTTGAGTCAATACAATTTTCTGAAATTTTGTTACCCAGTGTTGTTATGGAGCTAACAGCATAACTGTATGGTGATACGTTTTTCCTGCTGCTTTAAAATGCCTTATGATGAGAAGGCAATTTTTTGTCAAAAAACTTGTTGTGATTAGTTTAGCAGAACCTGGAGAGAGGGGTTATGAGATTTTAGGAGATAGAAGCATCTAATATTTGGGGTGATCATTTTTTAATGATGTCTCTGGTTATCCTTCATATGCCTCACCACAGGAATAACTGAAAGTCCATACTATTTCACATAAGCTGTGTGTAATTTTGATAGCCATTATTGGACACTGCTTCATTTATGTTTTATTTTTATTAATAACAAAATACTCCTTTTGCCTAATTGCATAGATTGCATGGAATTCTTCTTGTGCTCTTTGTTCACTTCTGCAGCTGATAAATTTCATTTCGTGTATCAGTTTATGCTTTACTGCAACCAGCTTTCTCTGCATTTTCAACTTGGAAAATGTATCTTGTGTGTTATCCTCAAAACCTCCTCTATGAAGTACAAAAGATCTTATAGATAAAACTTTTTGACGTGATACTCAGCTGTGGTACAATCAATCCTTCCTGCCACCAAATATCTTTTGAATGATCTTTAGTATTTTTCTATAAGTAGCATTGATGTTGGTTTTTTTTATAATCGTGCTACCATTAAATCTTTGGAAAGACCCAGATATTTCCATAAAGATGTCTTTATTGGAACTTTAATGGCACTGTTGTTCTGAATTACAGTGTTTAGATTTTATTTGGCCTTGTTATTAAACAATAATGCATTACTCTGAAATAGCAATTTGTTTTATCTTCCTAAAATCAAACATTCTTCATAATGTCTAGTATTATATTGAGATGTCAATCACTTGAATAAAATACTCTATTTGGAATACAAAAGTTTATTGCTCTTAAAACCAAACCAAATCCCTTCAAACCGAATAAATTATCTTTGTGGCTTTATAGAGTTTTCCATTTTTAAGTAGTAAAATTAGGGGTGTAATATTCTGGTTAAGTAGTTAACCACTTAAATTGATGGTTAAATATTTTGCTTAACTGGTTACCTGGGATCCTGTGGGTGGCGGGGGAGGAGGCTCTCCAGCCTGTCTGGGCCCACCACGCAGTGGGTGAAGGGTTGCTTTGGCTGGGACTGGCACAGCCCAACTGGGCTGAAGCACCCTCTACTTATGACATGGGAGGCCTGCCCGGGCGGGGCTGCTGGTTACGATAAGCATCACCCTTACCTGTTAACGTCTCTAATTTCAATGCTTGCCTTCCCCCTCCCCCATCCCCAAGGGAAGCATTGCAATAAATGGAGCTACAGTTGTGACAATCCCTGGGTGCTATTATTAAAATTCCAAAAGTATAAGCAATAAATTAGTACCCATGAGCCATAGATTAATGGAACAATAATAGTAAGCTAGTCTACAAAAAAGGTCATCGGGTAATTAGGAAATGCTTAGTGCAATGTCAAAATGCAGTTTAGGTTGGTTAAAATGAGGTGATAAATGCTCCTGCTGCAGTGCAATCATTGAAAAGTAATTTTATGCAAAGACCTGCCCCTGTGGCTAGTTTACTCTGGCAGTGTATGCTAGTTGATGCAGGATTGGGAGATAAAGGGCCTGAATTGTTAAACTAGAAAAATTGAAGCAGCTGCTATATGCTGTGCCTGGATAGCACATCAAAGTGCAGCAGAAATAAAGTGCCCTGCATGATGCTGTCCAGCTCCAGAGTTGATAAGTCAGTGGAAGGGCAAGATATTATAATGTTTATAGACCCTGTATCAAAGTGACTAAAAATTAATGTCTGGCCTTTTGGGCTAGCCTAGTGAGCAAACATTACGGCATATAACTAAAATGCCACCATTTTTACTGTAATCATTAGGTGTGTGCTTGTCCAGGTCCCCCGGTGCCCATCTATAGAACATATAACTCTGTTACGACCCTAGCTAGAGAACCATGGCTCCTAATCTCATGCTGTAGCAGCTCACACCTTTAGCTTTGCAGGTGTGCAATGCTCACAAAATTGATACTGATCTCAATCTTGTAGGATCCTATGAAACTGACCCCCACTCTGCGGCTATACTGCCTGGTAGGACTGCACTGTTGTTAGTGAGGTGGAAGACCTTTAGTAAAATGGAGAGACAAGACCAGATGCATCATCCAGGATGTCCATTACATGGGCACATTCTACCACTTAAGAACCTGAAATCCGGTTTGCCTCTGAAAATCCCTTACCAAAAAATACCACTGTAGAAGGCAACAATGGAACAAAATGGCAGGAAATCCCAGTGACTTTGGAGAACCTGTTTTCTTCAGAACAACTCCCTCAGACAAGGACCTCAAATGAAAACACCAGCATGCTCTAAACTAGGGGTGGGCAAGTTGCAGTTAGCGGCCAGATTCATCCTGCTAAGCTGCTGTATCCAGCCTGTGGCCACTTCGCTGGCACTCTTACAGTAGCTCACGCTTTAAACAGCAGCTGCTAATTGCTCAGCACGCTGGAGAGTGATGGGGAGGCTTCACAAGCTGTCCCTACTTCCTAGCAAAATCCCTCGGCTCCCATTGGCCAGTTTCTGGCCAATAGAAGCTGAGAAATTTTCCTGGAGGCAGGACCAGTGAGCACAGACTCCCTCCCTCCCATGCTCCCCCCTACCCATGCTGGAGCAGAGCCACATGGAGCAGCTAGTCCAACAGGCAGGTGGGGAGACTGTCTCTGGTTCCTGCAGGGCTCCTGGCTGGGAGCCTCCTAGGTAAGTGCTTCCCAGCCAGAGCCTGCTTCTGGCACCTCAGTCCCTATCTTCCCCGCAACTCGCTGCCTAGGCCATCACCCTCTCCTGCCCTAGGTCACTGCCCTAACCCTCTGTCCCCACCTCCTCTAGGTCAAAACTACCTACCAGACCCTGCACCCTCTCTTACTCCCCTCTCCTGCACCCATACTCACTTCTGGACCCTGCACTCCAAGCCCCTGCCCCAGTCCACAACCTCCTCATTCGCCAAAATTCCCTCTGAGACCCCACACACCCTCCTGCATCCCAGTCCTCTATCCCAAACTTCCTTCTACCCCCCACCCATGGTCCCAGACCCGACTCCCTCTGCATAAAATGTGCCCCTTGACTGCTTGCCAGAATCTTTGAGTGGCCCATTAAAAATTATAGCCAACCCCTGCTCTAAACCGAATGAGTGATTAGATGGCAAAGACTGGATGATAATACGATCATTTTGAAATTGTGGAATGACCCAAAATGTGAATGACCCCACCAGATCTTGACTGTGGTTTTAGAATGCTACATTGTGAAGATGAGCTCTGTAAATCTTCAGTTAATTCCCAGTGTGTCAGTCAAGAGAGAGGCCATCACAACATGACATGTGGTGTGCATGTGTATTAGATGAAATTAATACCAACAATAATATGGTAGCAGAGATTATTAAATTAGCTGATAGAACCAAGTGTGTGATTGCCAGTTGTTCAATGCACACACAATACTTCAGAATATTAGGAAATCGTTTTTGTAAAGCATATCTTCCTTGAATGCCTGGAATTAGATATCCGTTGCTCTTACAATACAAAATTTTATTTATCTCAAGATTTATCCAGCATGGTCCATATGCAACTTTCCTAAATGCACAAGCTGTAGCTGTAGATTCTGCATTTGTAGGAAACTGACCTATTCAGAACAAAGGCTGAGTTGTTCTGAAAAACAAATTTACAAGACAGTTCCATAGCACCATGCTATTGAGACTACCCAAAAGGCTTTCTGTTAAATTGTGGGTCATATTCTCAGATGGTGTAAATCAGCCTGGCTCCACTGAAGTGTGCATTTTCCTGACGGAACATTAGAGAAATGGGTGAATGGTTGATTTTCGAATATCTGGTTTCTAAGAATCCTCAGATCCAAATTCCAGCAAACTTGGGTGAGTTCTTGTGAACTGGCAAGGACTCAGCCACATCAGGAGTCTAGGAATTGCCAATGCCAGAACAATGCAGTGATTCATCTTATCTAATCTAATCTCTGGTGGTAGTTTTTATGAAACTGCAGTAGAACCCCTGTTTTACAAACTAATTGAGGTGTTCATAAAATAAAAAAAATCATAGAAGACAAGATCTCAAAATTGAAGTAGGCACGGCGCTCTGCATTGCTGTCTTCTCATTCTTCAGGTCACTGCAAAGCAATTTGCAATGCATTGAAAGTAGTGGGATGTGAAAGGATTTCAGATTGTTTTTCTTGGCCATCACTTGGGTTATGTGGAATTTTTTTACCTGGTCTGGAAAAATGGCTCACATAATTGTCATTCATAAAATTGAGATTGCACTGTATTAACGTGACATTGCACTACCATATTCTTTATAGAAATTAGAGAATGGGTAACCAGTTAACCAGTTACCTAGTAAGCCGGTTAGGTGAGACCAGGAGCAGAAGCTTTCCCACCATGCACTGTGCTGCTGGCTTCTGCTGTGACTTCCACACCCCCCCCCCCAATGTGCAGGGCTGTCCCTCACCCTGTGCCGAGGGCTAGCAGCTGCAGCCCAGCATCAGGGGTAGGATGGGGGAGGGAAAGGGAGCAGGATCACACTTAGTAGGTTAACCAGTGAACTGATTAATCAGGATTTTATATCTCTAATATACAGGCAGTCCCCAGGTTACGTACAAGATAGGGACTGTAGGTTTGTTCTTAAGTTGAATCTGTATGTAAATCGGAACTGGCATCCAGATTCAGCCACTGCTGAAACTGACCGCCAGTTCTGACTTACATACAGATTCAACTTAAGAACCCCAAGCGTCCCCAAGTCAGCCGCTGCTGAAACTGACCAGCAGTGGCTGAATCAGGACGCCTGGGGCAGAGCAGCTGGGGTGCTGCCGGGTTGGTCCAGTAGTGCCCAGAGTGGCGCTGCAGGACTACCCGGCAGCACCCCAGCTGCTCTGCCCCAGGGTCCTCAACAAAAGCCTGGTCTGCTGGGGGGGGGGGGGCGCACTAGCTGCGCCCCTCCCCCCCCAGCAGACCAGGGACACGGGGAGCAAAGCTGCAGCAGCAGCGGGGTGCCGCGCCTCTTAGGCTTTGCCAGAGCAAAGCCTCAGAAGTGCGGCACCCCGCCACGGCTGCGGCTTTGCTCCCCGTGTCCCTGGTCTGCTGGAGACGGTCCCCAGCAGACCAGGGGCACCCCAAACAGCTTTTCTCACCCCAGAGGTTGAGGTGACGGGACCGCTGCGCTCTGGGCGGTCCCGCTGCCTGCGAGCTCCGGGGCGAGAGAGCCCCCCGTAAGTGCGGATCCAACATAAGTCGGATCCGCGTAACTCAGGGACTGCCTGTATTTATATTCAAAATCTTATTTCTGCCTAACTTGAATATGCTTTATGCAAAATGTGGTGTATAACCTGTGCTTGAAAAACTGCTGAATGATTGTATCCTCTTTGTGAGCATGTATCATTCCTGTATTTGAAGTTAGAATATGAAGTATAAAGCTGTTTATATATCTAGATCGGGGTGGGAAATCTTTTTTGGGTCGGGGGCCACTGAACCACAGAAAAATCGTTCAGGGGTTGCCTGCAAGTGAGAAGGAAAAAACCCCAAACAAAAAAACCAACCCTCGCTGGTGTGTCTCTCAACTGAGGAAGAAGACACCTCCCATATTGCCTCACATACCAGACCCTAGGGGGGACCCAGCCTAGTAGATTTTGTGTGCTCCAGCCCCATTTGGAGGGCTGGAGCTCCAGCACAGGCTCCCCTGGGCCTTGAGGGCCAGATCCAAGCAAGCTAGGGGTCATATCTGGTCCCTGGGCCTGAGGTTTTCCACCCCGATCTAGATGAAGGCTATTAGTAATACTCAAGAAATGTAATGGCCCAGTACTCAAGAAGACCATGATCTGCGAATAATTTTGCTTTCCCTATAAGTCTGTGCTATAGTTGATCTGTGTGGACATCATGCAAAATTACTTGAGGTAGAGTATAAATGCCTGGTTTTCTAAACTATAAACCCAGTCTATACTTGGTAAGCATCAAATTTCTGTTCCTTAAAACATCTTGTCATTTATTTTTCTTCATTGTGGCGTCTTCTTTTCTATTAGCTTGTATTTGGTAAAGTCAAATGCCCAGAACACTTCCAACACAGTAATCTGAAATAGATCTTTCTGCTATGAATCTATTAAGAATGCTTGTGCAGACCTCAGTGCCCAAAACTGTATCCTCCGTTCATTTGTAAGTACACTGCATTTCATTGTTTATGTTGAAAAAAGCTTTTCTCTGGGTGCCAATTATAGAATATCAAGCTTTTATTGCATTGACACACAGTACAATGGAGCAAAAATTACTATTTTCAATCAAGCATTCTGCTCTCTGTTGACTGGAAAGCCCTAATGTCACATTGCATACTGCAGACTCCAGAAACGTTCAAAAGGGATATTTTTGTCTATTCAAATAGTCGCTATAGTTTTTTGTATTTTGTGTTCTTTTCTGTCAGCCGTTTCAATATGTTAGTATATTTTCAATTGCAGCTTGTACCACTTTATCCTGTAATACTAATGGATTTCACAGTGTACGTGGTGTTGGTCTACATCTGTACTTTGATGGGATGTTTCCAGGGAACAACTAGAGGAAAAAGAAATTAAGACAATAGATAGACCTCTTCCTTCTGTCTGCACTCCAAAATGGTGTTATATTCATGAAGCTAGTGACAGTGGTTGATATGTTCAAAGTGGACTATAGCATGTAGCCAAACAATTCTCAATTAAATTAATGTCTTTGACTCCGTAATAAAGCTCTTGACCAGTTATGATCATTACAGATCCTGCAGCATTTTTTTGCAAGAAGAGAGAAGTTCAAGAACCAGTCGACCAAGCACCTACAGAGAGAGAATGCACAGTACCACCAAATAGCCCTGTCTCACCCCACTCAGGGTCCCATCTCTGACCATCCCTGATGCTTCAGAGGAAAGAGATTTAAGAAAAACCTCCTAGAATACATTGGGGGAATCCCTTCATGAACCTTGCTAGTTGCCGGCTGAAAGCCTGATGCACAAGCATTAGGAACATCTACTATATATATATATGAGAGAGTTTACATGTGAGCAAGCGAGTGTGTCTGTCCATCCATCTGTCTATTTTTGCAAGAACTCCTCCTAAATGGTAAGATCTAGGACCACCAAATTCGGTATGCATAACTTATCATAACTTAAAGCAAAGCGAGGGTTTGGTTATGCCTTGATAATGGGATATACCTGGAATGCATTTGTTTTTCATAACTAGGAAAGGAAGGGGGCTGAGAGCAGGGACATTGTACTGTGTAATGACTACAGGAGGGCAGTAAGGGACCAGAGATGGAGACCGGGACAGCAGCAGCAAGGAGCAGGGATGTGCCTGCCCTGGCTGTGGTCAGCCCCACCCCCATCAAGGCTAGTCCCAGGGCAGTCTGCCTCCTGGGCAGTGCAGACTCCAGTGTGGCCAGCCCCCAGAACTACTGGCAAGCCAGTGCAGCCCCCACTGTAGCCAGCCCTAGGGCCACCCAGCCAAGGCAATCCCTGCTGGCTTCTGCACTGCCCACATCCTTAGCTTCTGCATTGAGCCCCTCCTCACCCCCGTAACTCTGACTCTGCACCCCCACATCCATCCCCTGCCTTGAAAGACCTGAGCCACCCTGGATAAATCTTCTAGTAAGATATAAACTGACAGTGAGCCCCAGGGCTGATGACCTCAACCCTCGACCATCACATGAAATCCTCTTGCCCCACTGCATTCATTCATTTGTTCAACTGTTTCTTAAAACTAAATTCTTTGCCCTCTCAATTCCTCATGGGATGATGCTCCAGAACCTCACCCTTCTGATGACTAGAAGCTGCCTTCTAATTTCCATTCTGAATAGCTGCTTTATATTCATTTATTCTTTTACCAACTTTGCCCTATAACTAAAACAGTTCTGGTCTTTACCCTCAAGTAAATGTCTAGAGAGCAATCTGATCCTCTCTCATCCTTCTTTTTGCTAGACCAAAACAAATCAAGCTCTTCAAGTCTTCTTTCATAAAACAGGCTCATCATTCCATTGACCATTTTAGTAGCTCTTCTAAATTCATCTTTCTTGAACTTGGGTGACCAGAGTTGTACACAATATTCCTAACCCGCTCTTGCTACTAATTTGCCCAGTGGGATTAGTCCTTTTCTATCGCTACTGGAAATACCTTGTCTAATACATCCTTGGATTTCATTTGCTTTTTTCAGGGCTGTATCACATTGGTGGCTAATAATCATCCTATGGTTAACATATGCTAGTGGCCCAGCCAGGGAGAGACGTTCTAGTCATGGTGTCTTGTTCTGCTCGGTCTGCCTAGTGCTCCTACTGAGATCTGGGGTAAGGAGTGCAAGACTTGCCCCTCTCTGTCCATCTGGTGCCCAGTGAGGGCTCATCTAGACTACATTCTTCTGTCGAAAGAGCAATGTAAATGAGCCCCATCGAAAGTGCAAATGAAGCGCGGATTTAAACATCCCATGCTTCTTCTGCATATTCATGTCTGATCGCGGTTTCGAGAAAGGGTATTTCAAAAATGAAACCGCAGTCTAGATGCAGTTATTTTGGGGGGAAAAAACCCTCTTTCAAAAGAACCCGTACTCCTGAAAAAATGAGGAGTACGGGTTCTTTCAAAAGAGGGGTTTTTTTCGAAAGAACCGCGTCTAGACTTCAATTTCACTTTCGAAATACCCTTTTTTCAAAACAGCGATCGGACATGAATATGTAAATGAAGCATGGGATATTTAAATCCATGCTTCATTTGTACTTTCGATCGGGCTCATTTACATTGCTCTTTCGACAGAGGAATGTAGTCTAGATGTAGCCTTTGGGACTTGTTCTGCTCCTCCCGCCTGGCACTCTTACCGGGGAATAGGATTCAGGCCTGGAGGCTTGTAAGCTCTTAACTCCCACTCTCCAGCAGGAACGTCAGGTGGATGGAGTGGAGCAAGCCCCCGTGGCCCGACCCAACTCCCTGGCAGGAGCACTGGGTGAGCTTTGAAGGAGGTGGGGACAGCACAGGTATGGGTGCACTTTTCTTCACTTCCCCTCACCTCCCAAGGCGCTAGAGGTGGGGAGAGGCGAGTCTGATGGCTCCTGTCATTGCCCACCTACCCTAATTTGGGACCCACTTTGTCCCAGTCAGCTCATGCCACTGACCTACACTCGCAGACATCTCTTCTATTCTGTTGCTTCCAACTGATGAGACCCAGAAATTCTAATTATTATAGCCTTTGTGCATGATTTTGTAGCTTATGCCATTGAATTTCCATGTGTTTCTGTCAATCCAGTCTTCACACTCATCCAGATCTTCCTATATAATGTTCCAATCCTCCTCTGGAGTCATCATGCTTCCCACCTTTGTGTTCTCAAGAGATTTCATTAGCACCCTCCAATTCTTGTGGTAAGGTAACAAATACAAATAATGAATAAGGATGAGCCCCAAACAGATCCTTGTGGAACTCTGCAGGTAAACACCCTTCTACCTGATAATTCACCTTACAGCACAACCCGTTGCTCTTCCGCTTTTAGCCAATACCTTATCTATCTTAACAATGCTTGTACTGATCCCCATCTTCCTGAATATAACTAGTAATTTCCCATGTGGCACCATGTCAAATGCTTTTGTGTCACCTTAAAATGTCTTACTGAGAAGATAACTTAGAAGCTGTCTCAGCAATTTTGTGTGTGTGTAATTGTCAGGAAATGAGCTTCTAACTGCTATATGGATTTCTGTTGCTATTTTTATTTCATTGTTTTCATTTCCTAACGTGGCAATACAATAATATAAATCCCCGTTATACTAGTTTATTTCTAAATACAGCCGATAAAATAATTTCTGGTCCATTTTCCATTTCCTGTACTGAAATGCCCTATATAGTCAATGAATACATTTTTTTTCTTCCATCCAGTACTGCAAGTTTAGTATATTTAAGCTGACATTTATTGCTTTCATTTTTGTAAGGAAGTATGGCTGCTATTAATAAAGAATAAAAATTATAGTCGTCATTTACCAACTTCTGAGGAAAAATTTCTTTCAGCAGATGTGTCAGAATGCAGAGAACATAGGAGTGTTCGATTGTATTTCTTCCTCTTACCACATTTATACACTATTATTAGGAGTAACTAGTTAGTAACTGCTTTATGGAATGTTTTTGGGGATGTTAGATTATCGAGACACTCGAGTTTAAAGGTCAGGACCATTATCACTGCTTCTTCTGACTTTTTCTTCAAGAGATTTATAACAATCCTGCATTGGCAGAGGCATGAGCTATTTTATCTAATAGCTCTTTCTAATCTTTAATTTCTCTGGTTTTATGATAACTAAGGTATTTAAAATCCTAATGGGCTGGAACTTTACATGCCAGCTGCTAGAATACTCTTAAATTCTGTTCTGGGACCAGTAGTTCTCTCTCATCTTACATTTTAATCATATACCATTTTTATTTCATGTTCTTATTTTTCTATTGTTTCCCATTTCTTGCTTTCTTAATTAATGTGCTGAATAATGTGTCAATTGAAGTCATTATTGGCACCCCGATGAGAGGAGCTCACCTTCAGTCTTTAATAATAAAAATAACAATTTTTCCTGCCTAGTTTTGAAATTATTATTTCATATTGCAATTGCACCTAGGAGCTACAGTCATAGACCAGGATCCCATTATGCCAGGCTCTGTATAAAGACAGATAAAAAAGATCCTTGCCCCAAAGAGCTTTCAATCTAAGTATAAGACAAGAGACAGACAGACGATGCTAGATGAGGGGGGAAACTGAGACAATATTGGAATATGCATTTCTGAGCTGTTCGGTTTATTGTTCAAGCAATAGGGGGTTAATTGTTATGATCTAGGAAACTGCTCAGTGCCTCAGACCCTTCTCTAAAAGGCTTATTCCTACAGGGATGGGAAAGCACTTCAAAAAGCCCCAGGATTATGTGGAATTTCAGCTTTCCTAATACATTCCTGTTTTCCCGCATTCGCATCTGGAAGCATTGACAAAAGGTCATGGGGCAGGAGAGAGAAGGCTTTTGTCTAGAGGTGCAACAAAGCAATAGAAATTGATTATAGAGACTTGTAATCTACTGATACACTGGAAGACTTACTCACTGGTTACGTAAAATTGATTTTTTTTCAAGACGTGGCCCAATAACATAATAAATCACGCTCACTTGGATTGGGGAGGGTGGAAAGCTTCCATGGATCTCACTTACAGATTCTGCTCCTTGCCCCCAAAATCTATATACCATCCGTGCACTTTTTCTAGATTGACTGTGACTGAAATCCATTGACAATGCCTGCATTCTTTAACAATCTAGGGGAATGTTTGTGGATCTACAGCTTTCCCTGTAAGTACTTAACTCAATTTTTATTAAACCTTTTTGTTTTTTTGTCGGTTTGTGTAAGAAACAATTGGTCTCTGTCAAATATTTCATTACATTTTTTTTGGCTTCCTTAAAATAATTACCCTAATAGTACTGAGACCAGTTTGTTGTGAAAAGTGCCGTATACTCTTAAATGAGTGCAACATGTTGGATGTTTTGTCTCATATTATTTCAGATGATATATTTGATCGGAGAAAGATAGTCAGGTTTCAGGAGATACCTGATTTGATGTGATACTAAGAGTAATAGCTGATAGCATGACTCCTACTAAACACACAGAGACCTTTTAGCATGTAACACTGGCTTCCTGCATGTTCACTAGCAATATGTCCCACGGTTTTGTCTGCTGCAACAGTTATGGTGCTAACTAAACAGATATGGCCTTGTCTACACAGGTCTTTCTGAGATTCTCCCACTATTCCTTAGCTCAGCTATGCCATACTAGGGTAAAGTCTCAGAGGGGTAGCTGTGTTAGTCTGTAACTCAAAAAACTTAAACAATGAATAGTCCTGCAGCAGCTTACAGGCTAACAAAAAATGTAGATTGTATCATGAGCTTTCATGGGCACAATGTTTTTTGTTAGGCTCTAAGGTACTGCAGAACTAGTCGTTGTTTTTTTAGGTTTGTACTAGGGTAGACAGACACCTAAGATTTTTACCTCAGAGCAGCGGAAACATAGATTTTCTGCACTTGCAAGGAAAGGAAAGACACACACTCAAACAATTCACAGCCAACATAGTGCTCTTAGGGTATGTCTAGATTACACACTTCTTTTGAAAGAAGCTTTTTTGAAAGAATCTTTCAAAAAAGCTTCTTTTGAAAGAGATTGTCTAGACAGCCACAACTTTTTCGAAAAAGCGTATTGCTTTTTCGAAAGAGAGTACCCAGGCGATCTGTTTGCTCTTTTTTGGAAAAAGCCCTGTTTGCAGTCAAGAATGCCTTTTTTCGAAAGAGCTCTTTTGAAAAAAGGTGTTTTTCCTTGTAAAATGAGGTTTACCACTGTTGAAAAAACCACTGCGTTCTTTCGATTTAATTTTGAAGGAACATGGCAGCAGTCTAGATGCAGGTGAAGTTTTTTTCAAAAACAGGCCATTTTTTTTAAAAAAACCCCTGTAGTCTAGACATAGCCTCAGTGAATGCTGTGTGTGGATGTGGTGCACAAATAGTGCCCTATGCCATTGTTATTGCACTAACTGAGGTACACTAATATCTAGGGGTATGTCTACACTACCCCGCTAGTTCGAACTAGCGGGGTAATGTATGCATACCGCACTTGCTAATGAAGCCCGGGATTTGAATTTCCCGGGCTTCATTAGCATAAGCGGGGAGCCGCCATTTTTAAATCCCCGCTGCTTCGAACCCCGTGTAGCGCGGCTACACAGGGCTCGAACTAGGTAGTTCGGACTAGGGTGCCTATTCCGAACTACCGTTACTCCTCGTTTCACTAGGACCCTAGTCCGAACTACCTAGTTCGAGCCCCGTGTAGTCGCGCTACACGGGGTTCGAAGCAGCGGGGATTTAAAAATGGCGGCTCCCCGCTTATGCTAATGAAGCCCGGGAAATTCAAATCCCGGGCTTCATTAGCAAGTGCGGTATGCATACATTACCCTCCTAGTTCGAACTAGGAGGGTAGTGTAGACATACCCTAGTGTAGATACAGACTAGCTGCTCCCTGAATGTTTCCCATCCAGTTGCAGAACTAACCCAGCCTTGCTTAGTTTTGCGTGATCATAAGCATAGCTTCAAGTTATGGTTTCAGTCTCTTTTAATAGTGAGACAGACAAAAGTTGACTTATTTCAAGCCTCCTATCATTTTAAAGAAAAATTGTATTACTGGGAAAACGCTTGATGCTGTGGTGCTGGTCTGTTTTTAGTAAACTCTTGTAAGAAGAAAACCTAGCACACAGTTTAGATCAGGGTCTCAAACTCCCAGCCCGTGGGCCCGTCCTAGCCAAAGCAATGGTGTAATCTGGCCTGGGAGGTCCAGAAGGCTGGGGCGGGGAGCCTGTCTATTACTGGCCTCCAAAGCTTGTCCCTTCCTGCCATCGCCTTCTCTGCTGTATGGCATCCTGTCCCCAATATACATGGCTTTGGGCATAGGTGGGCAGTAAATTTTTGAAGTGGCCCTGGGCTACATTGGAAGGGGTGGGGCCTCAGATGGAAGGGACGGGACCAGGATGCTTCTGGGCTTCCACACCCACAAACCATGATTGCTCTTGGAATGGGGGAGCCCCTATCCCCCTGCTTCTCACTAAGCACCCATGCCCCTGGTGGTGAGAGGAGACTTCCCGTGCTCCCCCACCCCCAGGCCAATCAGGTTCTGGGGACGGAGGAGCACACGAAGCCTCCTCCTGCCCTGCCAGGACCATGCAGCTCTTCTAAGTGCAGCGCACGCATCACAGGGTAGGGCTAGGATGGAGGAAACTTTGTGCACTCCCCCCACCCCCAGGCTCTGATTGGCCTGGGGGCAGGGAGCAGCAGGGCCTCCAGGGTACAGATCAACCCACTTGATGGGCTTAATTCAGCCCGCGGAGGCCCTTTTGCTCACCCCTAGCTTTGGGGATCACTAAAGGTAAGGGCAGGTGCTGCCCAGCAGCAGCTGTCATGCCCCCCCACCCCATGCTCCTTGTGGCAGCAGGAGGGGGGGAAGTGGAGTGCACTGGCTGGGTACGCACTCTTCTCTGTGCTCTACTTTCTCCCTGGCTCCTGTTGTCTTGGGGAGTGCGGAGGACAGGGCACAACAACTGTTGTTGTGTGGTGCCATGCCTCACCCAGAGATCCCCAAAGCTGCATGCTCACTCATCGCCAATAGTGGAGGGGAGGTGATGGCAGGAAAGGGCGGGGCTTAGGGCCAATAACGGACAGAACTCCTTGCCCCAGTCCACTGGGAATCTTGGGCTTGGATTGTACAATTGCTCAGAACTGGCTCACGAGCCAGAAGTTTAAAATCCCTGGTTTAAATGGAGAAATCTTTCCAGAATACAGTCCCGTGTGAGAAATTTACAAAACAGAGTCTGTGGCCAGCTCTCTACTTCCCTTGTTCTGAATTATAGCAGTGACTCTCCTTAAAAGCAGTGTTTAATTTATTTTTTTCAACAGAGTTTTGTGGACAGGGACTCCTGATTAAGCTGCTGCTTGCTTGTCTTTCTCATTGCTTTTTGGTTTCCTGGCTGAGAGAACCAAGAAATGTTTCAGTCTCTCTAAGGGTACGTCTAGTCTACCGCGTTTTGTCAACGGAAGTTTTATCGACAGATACTGTCAACAAAACTTCCGTCGACAAAGAGCGTCCAGACACATTGAGTTCTGTCGACAAAGCAAGCTGCTTTGTCAACAGAACTCCGTAGTCTGGACGCAATGTTACAGGCAATAACACCTTCTGTCGACAGAGTTCTGTTGACAGAAGGTGTTATGCCTCGTAAAATGAGGTTTATCAGCGTTGACAAAACTGCTGAGTTCTGTCGACGTTATGTCGACAGAACTCAGCGGTAGTGTAGACGCAGGTATAGTTTTGTCGACAAAAGTCCACTTTTGTTGACAAAACTCTGTAGTCTAGACACACCCTATGTGAATCTGCTGGACTATGGCTTTTCCTTGATGTTTTCAGAAACGTAAAGGATGAGACATGTTATATTTTTATTGGGAGCTGGAAATTAAGAAACTGTGGAATAAGTCTGGCAACTACAGCAGACTGACTCCTACAGAACCGATAGGAGACCTAACTCACTATAACATAATCTTTCTTTCTCCATGACTGTAAATATCTTCATTCTGTGTAATTCTATAGTGTTGTTAACTGAAGACTACTAAATGAAGTAACTCAATTTTCTAATGCCTGAACACGCTACAGTGGAGTGGAGTGCAGGAACTGCCCCCATCTTCTCTTTGGGCCCTGGCCTCTTGCTCCACCTCTTCCTCAAGGCCCACCCCCTGTTTGTTCCTTTCTCTCCCTCCCCTAGTCATGACCGATTCTCTCCCCTTCCCTTCCTCACTGCTCGGTCCTCTACATTTGCCTCTTCCCCCAGTTGAGGTCCCTCTGTTCCAGGCCTGGAACAGCAACTGCAGCCTGTTATGTGGAGCCGTCCTGTCCACAAGATGCAACTAGGGGGCTGCCCAGGCTGAGCAGGGGTTGGTTGATGGTTTGATGACCCGGTGCCTCCCCTCTTCTTCTGACTAGAGATTGCATAGGTTGCCTTTCAGCCAGACTTTCCGGTCGAAAAGCAGATACCTGGCAATCCTAGCACTAGACTCATCTGCTTGTCCCTTTCTCTCTCTCTCTCTCTCTCTCTCTCTCTCTCTCTCTCTCTTTTTTTTACTCTTTTTTCAGAAGAAAAAAACAATTTAGTGATGAGGGTAAACAGTGAACACTAATGGGTCTGAAGCTGAGAGCTCTTTGCTTGGAACACTCAAAGCCCTTGAATTGGAGAATTTCTGGATAAGGAGACTTTTCTTAAAGGCTAAGGGTTTCTTTTTCTCCCCTTCCCCCCATAGCTTTAGTATACTGCAGGGTGCTTGCCAAAGTTAGGATATTTAATCCCGGGGTCTTGAGCTCATAAAATATTTAAAAAATGCAAAGGCAGCACTCAGTTGCTGCCCTTTGGCACCAGTGACATTGTGTCAGGATTATGGATTGCTGCCAGTCGTGCATTTCGGCCTGAAAAATTGTGAGTTTTAACTTTCTGCGAGGGTATCGATTGTAAGGTCAGTCCAAATCACTTGTTCTACTTCTATCAGTGTTGTGAAAAAAGACCCCATAGACCTCCCCTCCCTTATTCTGATAAACTATGCTCTGCAGTTACTCTTTTCAATATAGCTCTCAAATGATTTAATAAAAGGAGTAAAAATAAAATCATACTCCCCAAATGAATGTATATGCAAAAGAGCATGAACATAGTTGCTTACATCCAATGGTTTTTCTGTTTATTGTTCCCTCAGACTCGCATGTAGGCATTTTATGAGGCCAAGTAAAGATTCCTATTGACTGCAGTAAGAATTCTAAGCAGTCCTAAAAAGCATTTTTAATCCTTGACTTTGAAACCTCTAGTTAGCAAGGCAAATAAAAGGTATTAATTGTTAGAAAAAAGCAGGCAGAATAGGAGGCAGACGTAACATTTGCAGTAGCATCTTAGACTTTTAAAATAATCACCCTTGTAGGAAAGAATCGGAGTCTTACACTTCCAATTAAGTGAGTAAAGGAAGATTTGCCTGAGATAAGGTATCAAGATCCCACTGGATAAGGGGAAGGAAGGAAGGAAAATAAGTGGAACCATGGCTATGCCTGTCTCCTCCCCCCTTTGCTGCTCAGCTCTGCATACCAGGAATAGGATGATCCTTTAAGAGGGCATCACACATTTTTTTCCTCCTTGCCCCTGGTGGGAACTCCGAGAGGAATTATGCTTTACTCCTGGTTGTGCTTGACAGACACCATATATCCCATAATCTTTTTGAAATGGAAGACTACAGCTACTCTAAGAGAATGAGGGATGGTTTAATAATATGTTGTTTCTTTAAAATGCACCTGACATCTCTTCCAATTCTCATGCCGAACAGAGAGGAAAAATGTAACATAGGATGTGGACTCCCACGATCCGTTGCTGTGCTGACTACATATAAATATCTATGAAAACTTACACAAGGATGCTTTAATGGCAGCTGTCAGAGATGTTTGAAATGGATTGGACCTTTTCGGTTTTCTCTCTAATAATGAATATTTGGAGAGACTTTTAAAGCTATTAGTACCTAAAAATATGATAATGTTCAGTCAAGCAGGAATGAGCACATCTTTGTATGCAGAAATATGTTTTGCATCCAGCTCTTGTGGCATATCTTTATTAGTTTGTATTTTTTATATAAATAAAATACAAGAATTTATTTTAATAACAAAACCAGGTAGTAGTGTAGTATTACCCTTATATGACACAGCCATACTGAGAATATTCATATCGTGGAACTAAAATAACAGATAAAGGCCATATTAAAGTTACATTTAGTAAAATTGAATTATCACACATTTAGTTCCATTGTAGGCTTTCAGATTTCTACTCATGAACCAATATTAGTGTGGAAATTTAAGTTTAGTCTTCAGATCACTAACAGTGTAGTCCATAGTCTTTTATTGTTGTTGTTCTATGTGCAGATAAGAAAAATTCTTTCTCCTTTCTCTTTCAATTCATTTATATACTCAGGGTTACTTTCACACAATGGAAATAAATAGGGTTATATTTCTACAGTTAAAATAAATGTTGCTCCTGTGGAAATAAATGACTTATTCCAACAAAAGAAAGCTGATTATACTATTGATAAAGAGGCTGTCAGTCAAGTAATTCTCATTTATATATTCAAAAGTCTTAAGTAATATAGCTTTTTTTTATAGCAGCACAATAAAAAAAGCAGCAGTAGCTCTGTTAAATTTTGATCTTCAGGATAATTTTTTTAACTCTCTGCTGGAAATCATCTTCCTTCTGTATCTTGCAGTTACTTCCCTGGTAAGTAGTTTCCGTGGCTTTAAGGATATTTTCTTCTACTACTAACACCATAGCTATTTTTGGTACTTCTGGTAATATGACATATGGTGTGCCTCCTCAAATCCAGGTGACTTGTACACCTCTTAGCCTGAGCTCTGTGAGCCACATCACATGGTAAAGACCAGCTGTGGATGTCTGTCTAATTGCAGTGTAGACATATGCTTGCACCCTGTTGTGCATAGCCCCATTCAATGCTCTTGCTGCAGAGTGTAGCCCATTGTTGCTATGAATCTGCCTCTATCTACTTAAATTACCCCCATTACTAAAGTATCTGAGAACCTCACAAAATTTAATGTATATGTATTCACAGCATCCTTGAGAGGTAGGGAAGTGTTGCCTAATGGATAGCACACTGGATGGGGACTAAGGAGACCTGGGTTCTTCATGGTTTGATCAAAGGCCGGCCGGATGATCAGGGTCATCCCCAGGAATACACAAAATATGCAGTTGCATAGAGCACGGGAAAATTTGGGACAGCAAATTTTTGGGTGCCCCATTAGAGATGTTAAAATTAGATTTATGAACTAATTGAATAGTCGATGGAATTTCCATTGATTATTCGATGAGTCGATAAGGGTGCTTCCGCTTTGAAATGTAGCAAGAGCCCGCGGAAGTGCCGTGCAAGGTTCAGCCTTTGAAATGTACAAGAGCCCCAGCAGCCCCTCTTGTACATTTCAAAGATTGAAACATTGCTTGGAGCTGGGGCCCAATGGGGGACTCCCTGAGTTCCCTGCTGTCCCTAGGCACCAGCAGGGGCTCTTGTGCATTTCAAAGGTGGAGTGCCACCACTGGGCCCCTGCCCCCCTACTACAGTGCTGGTGCTGGGTGCAATTGGCTTTTAAGCAGGCTCCTCCCAGCACTCCCTTCTCTCTTTCTCCCCCTCCTCTTCCCCGGCTGCCTCTTTCTGATAGATGCAGCAAGGGGATGGGGAGTGACTAGATAACTATTGTGTCAACTATCCAATAAGCTTTTGCTTAACAGATAGTTGACTAGCTGATTAGTCGCTTACATCCCTATGCCCCATGCAGCTGCATGTGCTTGTAGGCAAGTGGAGAGTAGCCCTCATTCTCTATGCAGATGGGGAGCTGAGGCATGAAGAGTCCAAATGGCGCATCCAAAGTTGGACAAATCTACCAAGTAGGAGGAACCCCTTCCAAACTCCAGATAGGGCAATGCCAGTCACTAGTGTAGGCCACACCAACAACATAAAGGGAGGGAAAGGGGATGGAAGAGACCTGTGGCTTGCCACCTATGGATCTGAAAAGATTCCCCTTGATGATTTGTTTGTAGTACAGGGGTGGGGAACCAAACTCACTGACCTGGCTCCCAACATGATGGTGTTAATTCTTTAGTCTCCCCATGAGGGAGGGTGCCGAAACTCAGAAACCTGAGGGGAGGCTGGAGCTTGAGTGCTGTCTCCCACTGTCGCAGAGGGAATCTCCAAACCTAACTGCAAGTGGGATCCAAGTAAGCCGAGGGCCAGATTTGCAAGCCATAGGTTCCCTTGTTTTAGGAAGTAGGAACAATTGAGAGTGAGATGGAGAGAGAATGTAGGGTGAAGAGGAAATATTACATCTTAGTTCCACTCACACTTACTTCTTATTTTATTTTAGATTTCATATTAAAAAGTCTGAGGGGTCGCTGTGTTAGTCTGTAACTTTAAACACAACTAGTCCTGTAGCACCATAGGGTATGTCTACACTACCCCCCTAGTTCGAACTAGGGGGGTAATGTATGCATACCGAACTTGCTAATGAAGCCCGGGATTTGAATTTCCCGGGCTTCATTAGCATAAAGCCGGCGCCGCCATTTTTAAAAGCCGGCTAGTGCGAACCCCGTGCCGCGCGGCTACACGCGGCACGGGCTAGATAGTTCGGACTAGCAAGCCATTCCGAACTATCTGTACGCCTCATTCCACGCGGAACGAGGCGTACAGATAGTTCGGAATGGCTTGCTAGTCCGAACTATCTAGCCCGTGCCGCGTGTAGCCGCGCGGCACGGGGTTCGCACTAGCCGGCTTTTAAAAATGGCGGCGCCGGCTTTATGCTAATGAAGCCCGGGAAATTCAAATCCCGGGCTTCATTAGCAAGTTCGGTATTCATACATTACCCCCCTAGTTCGAACTAGGGGGGTAGTGTAGACATACCCATAGAGACTAACAAAAATATATAGTATCATGAGCTTTCATGGGCAAAACCCACTTTATCAGATAGTGAAATGCATAAAGAAACTCTCACAGATCCAAACAATCATCTTCCTATGCAAGTGCAAACAGATGATCATCATACCCAATGGACTAAGGGGGAAAAACTCATTACAATCTACATACTCCACAGACTACTGTGAAAGAATATGCCCCTCACACACTCTCAAAGAAACTGAGGAACCACCTAATCCACATCCTATACAACACAAAGAAGATAATCAAGAAGGAACTTTCAATGTCGGAGAGACTCCTAAAAAAACAAGCTTCCACGCAAATTTCCACGTGGCAGGACTTTACAAAAATGTAATCTGAAGAAGTGGGTTTGCCCATAAAAGCTCATACTACATACATTTGTTAGTCTCTAAAGCGTCACATTGTTTTTAGATTAATGTTAATATAAGAACTCCCATCCCTTAGCTCAGCCTCCCCTGATAATTACACTTACAATAGCCACCCAGCAACAGCATTAACCCCGCTCCCTCCAGCCAACAACCTGAAATAATCAAAAGCATCAGTAGTGTTTACTGTGGCCAGTAAAAAGAGAGGAACTTCCCAAAAGCCTCTCTTCTCCAAACCATAGTCAGGAACATCCCTGCAGTGCCTGTTGAAGGCAATAAGAGTACAGCTTGGACCTCCCTGGTCCAGCACCTTTGGGACCTGACTGGTCCTGAATGAGGGATTTTTCTGGACCAAGGGAGGTCATTTCAGGCCCCCTGCTGTCAGGCCCCATGCCTGCCAACTCCTCCCTTGGTCTTCCTGGCTCCCCCTCGCTCCCAGTCCCCCCTCACAGCCCAACTGAGCCGCATGCTGTCTCCTGGCTCCCCCTTCACAGCCCACTGAGGGTATGTCTACACTAGCACCCTAGTTCGAACTAGAGTGGTTAATGTAGTCATACAAACTTGCAAATGAAGCCCAGGATTTGAATTTCCTGGGCTTCATTTGCATGTTGCCGGGCGCCCCATTTTTAAATGTCCGCTAGTGCGGACTCTGTGCCCGCGGCTACACGCGGCACAAACTAGATAGTTCGGACTAGGCTTCCTATTCCGAACTATCTGTACGCCTCGTGGAACAAGGAGTAACGATAGTTCGGAATAGGAAGCCTAGTCCGAACTATCTAGTTTGTGCCGCGTGTAGCCGCGGGCACGGAGTCCGCACTAGCAGACATTTAAAAATGGCGGCGCCCGGAAACATGCAAATGAAGCCCGGGAAATTCAAATCCCAGGCTTCATTTGCAAGTTCGTATGACTACATTAACCACCCTAGTTTGAACTAGGGTGGTAGTGTAGAAATACCCTGAGCTGCGAGCTGGCTCCTGGGGCCCCATCCTCACTGCAGTGCACTGGGACTCTCTGATCCTTGAACATCCATTGTCATGACCAGAGAATCCCAGATTTTAGAGGTGCAACCTGGATTGTGTGATTGCAGAGGCTTTTGTCAGAGGCTGGGAATGAGTAACGGGATGGATCACGTGATGATTACCTGTTCTGTTCACTCTTTCTGGGGCATCTGACATTGGCCACTGTCAGAAGACAGGATACTGGGCTAGATGGACCTTTGGTCTGACCCAGTATGGCCGTTTTTATGTTCTTATGTAGCACTGGCTGGGTGATGGCTCTAGATCCAAATGGATTTATTTATTGTCCAGAAAGCTTTCTGAGAATGTGAAAGGGGTTAATGTTTCTTTTCCTTGCGTATTACCCCTCCATTCAAGGCACTGGGTTTTGTTACTCTTTTGTAATAGTAAGCTATTGTTATTATGCGAGTACCACACAATTAAGTTTAAAAACAGCCCACACAAAAGAAATAACAAGTCACGATGATTCATGTAGAAACTAAATATGTTTCAGGAGGACAAAACCTGGAATTAAGAAAATGTGCATGTTCAAAAGACATTACTGTAGGAAAAAGTGTAAGGGGTGTAACAAGCTTAGCTGAGTTTGCCAAAAAGAGCCTACCCATTTAGCTAACTGGAGGATGCACTGCAGACCTGTTAGTTGAAGATCTGCCCCATAATTCCAAAATTAAAGCAAAGCCCTCAGTGTTTTTAATTTTAATAATTTAATTTTATAACTTCTAAAAGGAACCTTCCAGTGCTGACTTAATACAATCACGTTAAAAAATGAAGTTTATGTAGCAATGGTGCTAGAAAGAAAATGTGTTTCAACCACAAGGAGCTGCAATGGCAAATAAGGGTATGTATGCACAGCAGCATTATTTCAGAAGAACTGACATTATTTCGAAATAACATAGAGTGCGCCTACACTACAATCCTTTATTTTGAAATAATGGTGAGCTGGAGAACTTCTTACTCCAACTCATGGTAACCCTCAGTTCACGAAGAGTAAGGGAAGTTGAAGGAAGATGGTTCTTCCTTCGACTTCCTGCTTGTGTAGACTGTGCCCAAAGCCAAATTAAGCTATTTCGACTTCAGCTACACAATTGATGTAGCTGAAATGCATAGCTTAATTCAACTTTAGCCCTGCTGTATAGATGTACCCTTAGAGATTGTGTTCAAATAAGGATCTGTGACTGTAACAGGTGAGAGGGACTGCATATATGATGAACTTTTACTTCTCATTGTAGACTGGAAGTTACCTTGGTGGGTGCTAATTAATTGTTGGTATTTTTCCTAAAGAAATCCTACCTTCAAATGGCCTTGAACAGAAATTTCCTTCCTCTTTCAGTTAAGAAAAGCAGGTATTCAAATAAAACTAAATAGAACAATGTCTAATACCAAGACTTTTGCCCTGGAAAACTTGAGGTTTGGTCTGATTTGATTTTAAATGAATCTGATCTGTTTTGCTGTATTAATGGTGCTATAAAGTGTATTCTACTATGCTAATAAATTTCTTTGAAAACATTTTCTGATAAAGTGAAACTTGATTTAATATGTAAGGGTGTGTCTAGACTACAGGGTTTTTTTTTTTTTTTTTTGAAAAAAGTGGCTTTTTAAAAAAAAAAAACTTCCCCTGAGTCTAGACTACCACTGCGTTCTTTCAAAAGTATAAAGCGGCTTGCTTTTTTGAAAGTACTGGCTGTAGTCTAGACTCTCTCTTTCGAAGGAGGCTTGTAGTCTAGATGTTCCCTTAGATAGTGACAGCTGGAAAATGTACATTGAAATGTATGGAAAAAAGATAGGGGGAAATATCCATGCTGTTCTTTTTACTGTTTAATGTGCCAAATCAGCAACAGAGAATGGCCTAGATTTCCAAAGATTGTAACTTATTACCCATGTTATTATGTTGACAATGCTCTGTTTGGATATCACAGAATGAGCAAATGATCATAACCAGCTGTCTGAGGTGGGAGTAACTTTATTTATGACTATGGCCATGATGCTTACACCCACACAGTATGTACCATTGCATATATGCGTAGCTATCTTTACCAACTTCTAACCATAGTCATGTAATAAAAAGTATAACAAATAACCATTTTGATTAAAGAATGATTTGGAAATTCCCAGATGTGTCACAGAGAGTGAAAATGCAACATACCTAGAGCTAACATTTATTGTAGGACTTGCACGAAATTGTTTGATGCCTTTGTGCTCCCTCTGCTGGCTCCTGCCGTATAACAGTGTAATTAACCTAAGGTTTCCTTGTAGCACCTTGAAATCTACATGTTGCATATAACTACAGAATACAAAAGTCCACAACTAAGAGGCATTTTTCTGTTTCCGCTCCTCTGAACATAGGAGAGTGAGAGACAGACAGACTATCTTTTAAAAGCATTTGTGGTTTTCCCTTGATTTGCCAATCCTCTTGTTCAGGCTCAGTCCAATTTCTTCTGCAAGCAGCTCCATATTCTAGGTGGTATCATCAGGGACACTGTTCTCAGTGCCTGACTGCCATCTTCGGGGATCATGGATGAGCCTTGAGGTATGTTATGTTCTAGACTTCTGTAGTTTAGGATCAGCCTTTTGAAACCTGCTCTGCAACGAATGGAGAGCCAGCAGAGTTTGCAAACCACACATATGATGTGTCCCCCTCATCTTTTGTCATGATAGAGCTTTGCTATTAAGTGTTATGTCAACTTTAGTTTTCTAACAGGCTGGTGGCTTGAGATGTAGAGAAACAGACAGTCCTCTAACTGGAAGGATTGGATCCCCATGGTGAGGTTCTGAACCCAGAAGAGTGGATGCAGCTTGCAAGATGAATGAAGGAGAAATGAGGTTATAATAGATTCTGAGGCCAGAAAGAACCACTGGGTCATCTAGTCTGACCTCCTGCATAATGCAGGCCATGAAATGTCACCCAGTTTCTTTGTGTGGAGACTAATAACTTGTGTGTGACTAAAGTGTGTGTGGTGGGGGAGAGATTGTGTGGTATTTGTGTGTCCAGGACAGAGCTGGTTGAAAAATCCAGTTCTGTTTCAACCAAATTTTGAACAGAGTAATTTCATTCAGCATTTTCGTCAGAAAACATTGACGTTTTGATGGGAAGAAATGAAACAAGATGACATGTTAACTTCCAAAGGAAATAAAATTTCAATTCAACACAAAATGAAATCTTCCTCTACTTTGCTTAGATGCTCTTCCATGGGAAAAATAAAAATTTACCAAAACTGAACAGTTCCAAAATATTTATATTTCAAGAACAACAACAAAATTTTGAGTAGCTCTGGTTGGGGATTATTGTGGAGTCCAACCAACCAAAGAACCTCCATGCCATCTTGATTATGTTTAGTCAACTGTTTTCCCTCTAAGCTGCACAGTTGTGTGGCTGCCCAGGAGTGATTCAAGTGCCGCACACTTCATTAGCAGAGCTGTGCACAAGCCACACTGATTCTGTTCTCTGCCTTCGAGCCTGTGGCTGTGCAGAGCATGGAGGGAGAAAGGGGTGTTGATGTCAGTGTCCTCCTCCTGTACCCCATCTCCACAGAGCAAGGCAGAGGGGACAAGGCTCAGGAGGATGAGTCGAGCTTCTGAGGTCTGAAGGAACCATCAGGGCTGTGAGTGCCTTAAGAGACAGCCCACAGTCTCTGAGATTTCCCCAGCAGGCAGGGGATGTACATACATGCCCACACATACCAACACATTCTCTCTCCCTTGCCCATGTACCTCATCTCCACAGACGGGGCAGTGGGAGCAGGTCTCCAGAGCAGGAGAGCTTTCAGTGAGATTGCCTTAAAGAAGCAGCACATGGTATGTCTCAAAAACTTCACTGGCAACCAGCACACATACAGTCTGTCTGTCTCTCACACACACACATGGTCTTTCACACTCACCTCCCACGCGTACTTGTGTTATTGTTCTTGTTATTTCTTGGTATTTCTGGAATGCATAGATATTTGCTGTAATTTTATTCTTTCAAAATGTGAGATTTTAGTTTTTTGACTGGTCTGTGAATTTCATCATTTTAATTTCTCTCTGCTGAAATTTAATTCTGTAAGTATTGAGTTCTAAAATGCCTCCCCTGTCCTATAGTAATTATCCCTATGGTAACTTATACCAAAAAAAAGTATAAGCTTTTTTGTTTTAACTGGTGGTGCACATCCTCACATCTCTTTGGTGCACATAACAAAATGTATTGTGTACATAGATGGGAAAAATTGGACTAGAAAAATTGGTCTTATGCCCTTGATGACTTGTGGACACACTCTGGCATGTTTCTCAGTATATATCCCCTTTCCTGATCACATCACTGCTGACTGTCTTGGGCTGAACTTATGCCAGATGCATTTCATCCAATTTCTGATTTTTCTTTTTCTTTCCAGGCATTGATAAAAAAGATGGACATAATATCAGAAACCTAAAAGGGTCTTTGGCTTTTGAGTATTCATGAGCTATACCAAAGAAATGGCAGACAGACAAATTTCAGAGTTTCACCTTTAAATGGATTTATATTGATTTAAATAATGCAGCGTATAATAATGAAGAGACTAGACTGGCACCATAAATAGGTTCTATGTCAATATAGCTTACGACTAAGATTTTTAAACTATGGGATTTGAATGCCCAAGTGGTCTCAGTCTTTGAATAGTTGCTTTGAAAATTCCCACGTGAGTGTGGAGTATTCTCCTCCTATGTTAAAGACCACATGAAAGTAAAACCAACTACAGGAACAGATTTCCAGAAGTGGTGAATGCCTTTTTGCAGACGTGTGGTACCTGCTCACAAACACAGCCAGGATTTGTGCATGTGCGCGCGTGCATGAGGTCACACGTATTTGCAGATGTGGTTCTGTCATCTCAAAAACAAATCTACTGAAATCGGAAAAGGTACAGACAGAGCCTGGGGCCGCCATTTTCAAGGGGCTGCTGACAGAGCCTGACAGAAGCCCACTCAGGACACGCAGCAATTAAAGGGGCTGTGACTGCATTTTGGCTTTTGGGGGGGGGGGGGGGGGCGGTGGTCGCCTGTGCCTGCCAAATGGTTAGGACTGGCCCTGAGTACAGATTAGGAAATAACAAAAATTATTTGGGGTAGGGCATGGCTTCCAGATGAAGAGAGGTTAATAAGATTGGGACTTTTTAGCTTAGAAGAGAGACAATTAAGGGGAGAGAGAATAGAGGTCAATAACATCATGACAGATGTGGAGAAAGAATAATACTTCCTTATTTATTTTCTCATAACACAAGAACGGTGGGTCACCAAATTATATTAATAGGCATCAGATTTAAGACAAACAAAATGAAGTATTTTTTCACACAATGCACAGTCAACCTGTGGAACTCCTTGTCAGAGGGTGTTGTGAAGGCCAAGTTTATATCTGAGATCAGAAAAGAACTGAAGTTCATGGAGAATAGGTGCATCAATGGCTATTAGGGTGGCCAGGGTCCTTAGTCTTTATTTGCAAGAAGCTGGAAATGAGCAACAGGAATGGGCAACTTGATGATTACCTGCGATGTACATTTCTTCTAACATTGGCCACGGTCAGAAGACAGGATCCTGAGCTAGATGGGCCTTTGGTCTGACTCAGTATGGCTGTTCTTATATTCTTAAACATTTGGGTCTAAGTCCACAGAGGTGATTTATAGTCAGCATTGTAGCCCCTAACTTTAGGCTCCCTGTCATCTAATGGAATCCCTAGCCCCAGAGTAGACCCCCAGGCTCCCTGTACAATGTATGATGATGAGAGTTAGGTGTTCCTGGGGGAATTACGCAATTATGCACCCAAGTAATTTAATGCATTAAAAAGTATGACTGCACATTGTCACATGATATTGAATAACATGCCTTAGCAGAGAAAGAGAAAGTCAAGGGGAGGATTGATTGCTTTTTGCCAGAAAATGCCATAACAAACGTGTCCCATTGCAAAAAATATACAAGCAGAAGAGAGAGTAAAGGCTTTTCCTGGACAAGTATTTAAAGATGGCAGAAAACAATTTTGCAAAATGTGCAATGTCCTTCTGGATCATTAGAGAAAATCAACAGTTGCAAACCACCTCACCAAATCATAGAAGCACTTACAGAGAAAAGCTGCATTTCAGGGAGAATCACTAAAAATGCAGGTTACACGCTCAACATGTTTCAACACAACCATAGTAGTACAATGTAAGCATTTGGATGTTGTCCATGACTGGGTCTTTACTTGTGCTACTGAAAATATTGTTATCTACAATGGTCCATCTTTGCATATGCCAATTTTTTAGTCTAATCAAGAATGGAGGAACAATTCCAAGAGGTTACCACTTTCAAGATGTGTATCTTACAGATGTCTCCAACACAGACAAACTTTCAGACAAAGTGAAGGATAACTACACATCGGTTCTATTTGATAGAATGACTGATGAAAGGGGCTGCTATGTACATGAGATTTTACATGAATCCACTGGTGAAAGATGGTACTGTAAAGTTGTCCTCCTATTTTGCTGACATGCCCTTCTGCAGAAAACAAATCACAGCAGGTCTCAAGCAGTCTTTCACACTGTGTTTACAAATGTGGCTGTCTTTGACATGGATAATGCCACATACACAAAAAAAGTTTAAAAAAATGTATATCTGGACTGTTTTCAAATAGTATCCACGTAACATGCTCACATAATCAGTCTGACGGCGGAAAGTTTTCAAAAGCCATACAAGGATGTCAGTGCATTGGTAAAAGCTTTCTCACAAATGTTTTGTCTGTACCTCAGGGGAAAAAAAGTTCCCAGTGCAATGTTGGTACCAACTCTACTAGCAACCAGATAAAAACAGCTGGTTTGCTGCTGTTCAGCACTTCCAATATATCATGGCTTTGCTGGAAGCCATAGGTCTGAAAGCCATATATCATGGCTTTGCTGAAAGCTTATAGGTCTATAAAATCATGACTGGTGTGGAAAAAGTGAATAAGGAAAAGTTAAGTATTTATTCCCACAATAGGAGTCACCAAATGAAATTAATAGGCGGCAGGTTTAAAACGAATAAAAGGATGCTTTTCTTCACTCAGCACGAAGTCAACCTGTGGAACTCCTTGCCAGAGGATATGGTGAAGACTAGAGCTTTAACAAGGTTCAAAAAAGAACTTGATAGATTTACGGAGGTTAGGTCCATCAATGGCTATTAGCCAGGATGAATAGGAATGGTGTCCCTAGTCTGTCTGTCTGGAAATGGGTGACAGGAGAGGGATCATGTGAGGATTACATGTTGCGTTTCCTCCCTCTGGAACATCTGGTATTGGTCACTGTTGGCAGACAAGATGCTGAGCTAAATGGACCTTTGGTGTAACCCAGTATGGCCATTCTTATGAAAACGAAATGGAGGTGGTTGGCTACTTGACAACATATCCTTTGTGGACCTTGGAACAGTGCTGTCAGAGAAACCCAGTGTTTTATGTTGACGATTACATTGTGTTTTATCAATGAAATATACAATCCAATTGTTGACTAGATGGCTATATTTGAAAGCCACAGACCATGCACTCTCCTTGCTTTTGAGAAAATGCAAGAAATCCTGTTTTTCCTTGAGACAAATACTCAGTTTTCAGAGGAAACTGCTGAACATGTCATTAATGCAACAACTAATTAAAGTAGCAAGTTGGTGAACCTGTTTCATTTGGGCTGTTGACAATTCAACTGAAAAGCTGAAGTTGTACAACAGTGATACTGAGAGTGGGCAGCCCACAATTAATTTCCCTGAAACGGGTAAGGATTTTCAACTCTAGAAGAGTTTCTATTATGTCCTGATAAAGATTATGCTTCAATTCCTGGCTTTCTTAGCAGAGGAGTTTGGTTTGTGTATTGGGAAGGTGGCACCCAGTGTGATCCAGAGTGTTCTACAATCGAGGAAAATTGATGTTGCCATGTTTTGGTCATCCATAGCCAATTGTTTTCAAATTCAGAAGACATTAGCTTTCAGATAGCTGAGTTTCTTAGAATTTATGTGAGTGCAGCAACTCTCTACATAACCTTGTCCCTACCAGTTGGAGGTGTTCTCTTTCAGAAGATAAACTGAAAGGGCTGGTATTCCTTTTTTTCAATCTTGGAATTTAAAAATCCATTGGTTTAACTTTATTGATACTTTTTTCTTTACTTTTTTATTCACTGTGTTAGTATTTTCGTAAGCAATATCAGAGAAGAACCTAAAGTAGCTGCACAATAATTTTGTGACATTGCATGGCACGTTGAGATACTACAAGGACTCAAAGCATTCATTTGTTTGTTGTTCCACACACAGACTTTGAAAAGATGTGAGCAATTAATTTATGAAAGAAAAATAGTAATTTTGCTGCAAATCCTTAAAACTGATACCAATTTAAAAAGTCCTTACTTAACAACATTATTTAGGTTTAAAAATCACACCTGCTGAGTCATTTTTGTTGTTGCTCAAGGAATGCTAAAACACTGCAGTAGATTCTATGATAAAATGTTCTGTCTGTGCTATATAAATACAAAATACCTGCATATATGTGTAAAGAAGGGTCAAGTAGTTCTATCATTTAATAATAAATAATAATAATAATAATAACAATAATAATTTAATTTAGTATTTTTAAAATGTTTCCTTGCATAATTTTCTAGGGCGAAGTCAGACACTGAAGAATGTAATCTGCCAAAGCCAGCCAGCAAGTTGAGTGGGGAGCAGCATAAACTAGCCAATAGGAAATGCCATAGAGAGGGGTGTGGCCTAAACCCTATCCTTGGTAGGATTTGGGCAGTCGTTTCTGCTTGGGATTCACAGCCATGAACCCTGTGTTGGAGTTACGTGTCTGTAACAAGACAGTCTGCCCTTTAAGAGCCAGGAGACCTTGGGCCAGTCTATTCTGTTCAGTAGCCCGTCACTCCCATTACCTGTGTGCAAAGGCTGGGACAGGGGTAGGGAATCTACGGCTTGGTCCCCTGGCTTATATGGATCCGGCCTTGAGACTTGGGGCCTTCCCCCACCCCCGCAGCACTGGGGAGCCGGCGCTGGTGATTCAATCCTGTGGCCACCCCTGCCCATTGCTGCCCCCCTTCTCTGCTCCTGCACCCTGGGCACATCTAGACTACAGGCTTTTGTCGAGAAAGCTTCTGTCGACAAAGAGTGTCTAGACTGCATCCAGTTCTGTCGACAAAGCAAGCCACTTTGTTGACATGACAGTGTAGACGCAAAGGACAGAGTAGATGCAATAACGCCTTCTGTCGACAAAACTCTGTCGACAAAAGGCGTTATTCCTTGTAGAATGAGGTTTACAGCCGTCGACAAAACTGCTGAGTTCTGTCGATGTTATGTCGACAGAACTCAGCGGCAGTGTAGACGCAGGTATAGTTTTGTCGACAAAAGTCTACTTTTGTCGACAAAACCCTGCAGTCTAGACACACACCCATCTCCTGCCCAATCCTCCCACCCCCAGTCCTGCTGTCTCCCACCCTTCCAGTCCCACCAACTCCCAGCCTGCTCCTGCACCTTGCTTTCCTCTGAGATCCACCACCCTAAGCACACTTCTTGGCAGCCCCCTCCCACACACAGAATCCCTCATTTTTGGCTCCACCCTACAGTCTAGGGGAGCCCACAAAATCTACTAGCCTGAGTCCAGTAGGCTGTGCTGTATGAGGGGAGTGTGGGAAGTGTCTTTCTGCTTCTTAGTCAGGTGCCACGTGAGGTGTGTTTTTTGTTTATTTGTTTTGCTTTGCTTCTCTCTTTTTTTGAGCCCCCCCCAACTGATTTTAATGTGGGTCAGTGACCCACAAACCAAAAAGAATTCCCCACCCCTGGGTTAGGATTTAAAAGGCGAAATATGCAGTAGTTGAATGCTGGCTATGGTGGAGAGCGGATAGGCTGCACTGACATGAGGCAAGAAACTGGGTTTCAGCTAGGAACGTGCTGAGGGCTGTGGCTTGCCAGAGGTCCTTGGTAGGCGAGTACATCTGACCTAGATGGCTGAGAGAATTAGAACCCATGAGTTGACAGTGAGATAGTCTGTTGCTAGGGTGAACTCATCTGCCAGGAAGGGGGCTGAAGGCTGAGTCCAGTGGGGGCCAGCTACTCTTGTTTTGAGGTTGTATCGAATTGAGGTTGTATTGGATTACGGAACTTTGTTAACCCAAAAGGGGTTGAATGCTTTTAAAGTGGCTTGGTTGGAGGGTCACCTCTATGGCAGCAGAGGCTGAAAGTGCCATGAGTCTTTCTGCGGGGGGGTGGGAGGGAGAGAGTGCTCTGGCATGGTAACACCCTTTCTTTTGGGGTGTGGGGGAGAGTCTGCAATGGAGGTGGAGAGGAAGTGAATCTTATAACCTTTAGCCCAATGATGAGAGCACTCACCCAGCATGTGGGAGATCTGAACCGAGATTTCCCCTCTGCTTGATTTGGCTCAGGGATTTAGACCCTTGTCTTCTGCTCCTTAGAAGAGTGCTCTAACTACTTGGCTATAGACTATTCATTCGTGGAGGGGTCTCTGTCTCTCCTGGTGAAGCCATTCTGCTTTGAATAGCTACTTATGTATTCATTGGGCCATGAAAAGAGGAGAAAAGGACTGAATAACCTAGTGGTTAGAATATTCAGCTGAGATGTGAGATATCCAAGTTCAGTCCTTGTTGCAATAATTTTTAAGCGCCTAAGAAATTTTATTAGCAGAAACACTGGCACCTGCAGGGCCATCGCTATCAACATGCAAAACATGCAGCTGAGTAAGGCATCACAAAATTTGAGGCACCAAATTGCACCAGTTTTCATGATGCCCTGTGCACCTGTTTGCTGCCTATGGGTCCTGGGCTGCCCCCAGTACCATCTCCCCCCACAGGTTCTATGCCATGGCTCTGGCAGCTCCTTGCCACACCTCCCTCTCCTTGCCCCAGGGCTCTGGTGACTCCCAGCCACACTCCCTGGCTGCCCCCCAAGGCTCAGTGCCCAGCCGCCACTCAGAGAGTGGTATTTGCAGGGCTTGTGGACTCATGGCCCAGGCGACTGCTATGCAGCAGGCCTCTGAGGAGAAATGCTGTTTTCCCCTTACCAACGCCGCTTCTAACCGGTGGGCTGTGAGACCATTCACTGTTCCTCTGTCCCGTGCCTCCCCACCCCTGTGCGGAATGGCTTTTGATGGGGAGGGAGGGCGGGACTGGTGCTGGGCTGCATAGGGCACCAGCATCAGTAGCGACAGCTGTGAGCACCTGCCAGGGTTAGGTGGCAACTGATGAGGGATAATGAGGGGAGGATCCAAATTTTGTATTTAGGTGCTTGAAGTGGACATGACATTCCTATATCTCTTTGCAGAGCCAGTCCTTGTACCGCCTTGGCTTGTACATGCATAACAGGCACGATGTTCTGAATGCATAATGGCTGCATAGGTACTAACACACTATCTGTCTTCTTCCTTTTAAAGTATGTAAGGGATAGGACCTTACCTGGGGAAAAAAAAGAGGGTGTCTTAGAAATCATCATTATATTCTATTACATGGATGAACTATTTAACTTGTTTAAAACATAATATTCACTGTTTTTAAAAATTTTAATTCAGGGTAATTAACCTGCCTTCAAGAAGAATAGCAATTTTAATAGAAAGCTTGTCTTTGTGGGTCTGGAAGCACAATAGTTGATGAAAGTTTTTGTGGTGGAATAGATAAAATATTTACACTATAAATTTAGTTTTAGTTAAAACAGAAGTCTAATTTTGCACATTGTGGTTCTGAAGTAGGACCATGCTTACTCACCCATGCAACTATGCCCTTTAATTAGGCTTTTATAGTTGAATAATGAGTCTAGCATTAACATATTTTTGATTGTTTCCTGTTTGAATCATACTTCATCAAGACTGGCAAACAGAATTAGTCATTTTAGGTGAAGCCCCAGGTTCAGTTTATTAAATCTGGAAATAAAAATGAGCTCATGAACAAACCTTGTATGGTCCAGCTAACTTGAGAATGACTCAGATTTAGTCCTGACTACAGTAAAAGGGTTTTTTTTATCCAGCATGTGTGTGGGAAGGGGTGAAGACTTTGGATGGAGATGTGGCCTCTGAGATGGGGCTAGAAATGAGAGGCTTGGAATTCAGGTGAGGCCTCCAGTCTGGGAGTGGGGGTATGAAATGGGTTTTGTGATGCCGGATCCGGGCAATGATCAGAGCAATATCCGTCTTTGCTGCTCCTAAACAGTGTAGTAAAATGAAGTCCTAAAACATAAGCCAATGCAGCACAAGTCAGGTCTGAGGCCTGAGGCCTAGCTAACAATGGATAAAACATGGCTAAGCTGTGAGCAAGAGGCAGGCCCCAGCTCACAGAACTTGGCACAAACAGGGCTGAGTGTGCAAAACATGAATTGGTAATAGTAGGGTTGCCAGGTGTCCGGTATTCACCAGGACAGTCTAGTATTTTCAGCTCCTGTCTGGTTTAAAAAAAAATTCAGAGAATACTGGACACCTAAAATGTCCGGTATTTTCTGAATTTTTCCCCGGTCAGGAGGCGAAAATGCTGGGCACCTGCAACCCTACAAAACTCAGCGCCTGGCCTCCCTCCTTCCCCCCCCCCCACCTCCCAACACCCCCAGTCCCCCGACCCCAGCCCCCATGCTTACTGGTTCCCCAAGGCTGCTGGCATAAAATGGCTGCCGGCCAAAAGACCGAGGGGAAGCAATGCTTTCCCCTGGGTCTTAGTGCTGAACCGCTCCCCTGTTCCATGTCGTGCTCAACCACTCCCCTGTTCTTATACCTGCACTAACTCTTAAAGGGGACATGCTGTTTTTTTCCTTTGCTCAACAACTTTGGTCCCCCCCCCCTTTATCCCTCTTTCAACAGAATTTTTTTCCCATTTTTTTGGGCGGGGGGGGGGGAGAGAGGGTGTTTGGTATTTTTGTTTCAACCATCTGGCAACCCTAGGTAATAGGCCCAGGTGCAGAACAATAATAGGTACTGGTCATAAATGGAAAGCACATGATATCACTAGCTCATTAAAAAAGACCTTGGTACCCAGTCCTCAGATACAGACTCAGGTTCAGGAAAGAGTCTAAAATGACAGCTTGATGGATCGAGATGATCTAATCAAACCACGAGGTACAGGGTGATGACCTGACAGAGGATGGTAACCTGACAACATCTAAGGGTAACCTTACAATGTCAGAGGGTGGCAACCTCATTTAAATGAGGTTCTTTAAATGAAGTGTGACTTGTTCTACCTGTATATAAGGTGTTTTTTGGAGGACAGCCTTTGAATGACCTAGGGGGCAGTGGAAATTTCCCACTTACTGAGTCATTCCATTGTGGCAAGTACAAATGTGTAGTGGTTTAGTAGTCTACTGACAACTATTACTGTACTTCACTTTACAATAAACCTGGCCTGGCACCTTTGATCCTTATCTGGTTTGTGGTCTTTGGGTTCTCTCTTGGGGTCTGCTGTGGAAACTTAAGTGCACAAGTCGACACAGCACATATCACTGAGTACATACACAAGCAGCCTTCTGGTTATCATCATCAATGGAGCCAGAGACCTGTGAGGACACCTTGGCAGTAAATTCCAACCCTCCTCCTGAAGAACTACATAGCTAACTGTGGAGCCAGTACTCTTGATGGGGCAAGGTCACATGCAGAGCTCCCAGGACTGTTCTTCTGCCTAGGAGCAGGAAGAACACATTGCTGCTTCTGGGAAGCCATTTGGAGCCAGGTAGGCAGCCCGCTGGCATTGTGCCAACTGTACTGTCAGTCGGACTTTCCAAGAAGATCAGAAATGCTGGTTTATACAGTTATCTGATTGGTGAAGTGTTGGATACAACAGATTTTACTGTACAAATGTCAGTGTTTTAGAGATGAAAAGTAAATTTAGAATTTGCATTATAGTCTGTTTACATCTCTTAACATCTCGACGACTTCTTTCTCTAGAGAGACATACAGTATCCTGAAGTAAAAAATAATGTGTTCAAGTGATCTTAGAAGAAAATTCTTGTGCAAACATTGGAATAAAGCCTACGGAGGTTATTACCTGTGAATTATGGAGTGTGCCATTTAAAATCACAGTGTGTGTATATGACAAGCTGGCTGGTCCTTTAAGGAGAATTGGGTCTACTCTCACCAGTGAAGGATCAGTTACCTGCCAGCTGAGACTGATCAGCTAGGGAACAAAGGATTATAAAAGCAAAGTATCTCAGTTGGGGTAGAGATGTTAAGAGCAGGAAGCTGTGTTATAAAGCTCTTGGTCAGGAGGAAAGAGTGGCAGCAAGCAGGCTGGCACTTCTGGAAGGCCCTGGAGCATGGCGACTTGGGCCATCTCCATAGCAACAGGGATGATCCATCTCAAGTAGATGTACACATGCTAGCTGTACTGAAGCAAACATCTGAAGTATCAGAATGGCCATGACACTGTGGGTGACAGCTTTAGTCCTGCCCAAGTACAACTCTGCCTGATCCCAATATACATATACAGGTGGACTACCCACGCCTCTTCTCGTGCTGCTGTCACCACACTAGCCCAAGTACAGTTAGCAAGTTTGTCTATTTGAGTTGGGAATCACATCTCCTGGCTGCTGTATAGATAAACCCTGTACACATACAGGGGATTGATAGTAAGATCCTGAGTTAGAGGAGAAGGACAACTGAGGTGCTGCATTTGTGGCATATGGAGGGAAAAAAGTTAAACCCCCTAAGAAAAAGAGCCTAACCTAGACTTTAACTGTGATATCAATTCTTCCTTGGTAGGGACACAGGCTTGTGGCCTACAGTGTTACTAGAACAAGTGTCTTTGTTTCGTCCCCGTGTTTTCCAAATATTTCATTGTAGATGTGCATTGCTGATCCAAAATTGGACCCTACCAATCTCCAAAACATAATCATATTCTGAATACATGCAAAAAAGAATCTAAGTTAGCCTTTATCAGTTGAGTGCAATAGAAAGTTTCTAGTCATAGTGCTAAAAACTACATGAGTGAAATCCTGGTGGCATGAAGTCAATGAGAGTTTTATCATTGTCTTCAGTTGGGCCAGGAATTTACCCCATTTATACTTTTCTAAAATTTTGTCCAATGCATGGGCTGAAAGCGGGGTGGGAGGAAGTTGTTTCCAAGGCGTCCTTTCCAAGTTACTAACTGAAATTAGTCTGGTTCAGGTTTGGCCTGGATTTTTTTGATTGCCTTAAGCCTGGTTGGTTTGGTTCAAATAATTGTTTTAAATAAAACAGCAGTCCATCTGACCTTATGTTATATTTATCTTAGTTTGCAGCACTGTACAAAGAGCCAATGAGCCAATCATTCAAATTTCCCTAAGGAAAAAATTCTGTAACTGTCACTCTGCTTTTGTTTTTTTAGTGAGGTATTTTGAGCATCCATCATGCTACCAAAAATGATGTCGGAGTGTGAATTAGCATTAGAGAGAATATGGTTCAGCTCTTAGGTGTTGTAACAGGTTCGGTCCTTTGTGCAAGCACCCCTTGGTGGCTGAAGGGGGTCTCTCAATATTTACTCACCTGTCTGCAGGTGAGTCAATGTCCAGTCCATGGTCAGGGTTCAAGCCTCTTCTTTTGCCCTCCTTGCTCGAGTGTGGTTTGCAGGGAGGTTGGGGTGGGGGGGAAGACCAGGCCCACCCACTCCTTTGGGTCGCGGCCCAGGGACCCTACATGTAGCAGTTACCTGCCAAGTTTCAAAGTCCGTAATTGTGGTCACATCCCTGGGCCACTTCCTCAGGATGCTGTTTCATCCTTCTCTAGGGCCTTGTTGCTGAATTCTCCTTGTCCAGGGTTCTGCAGGGTTGTTGTTGTTGACTAGCCTTTAGCTGCAGGGGCCAGCTCCAATCAGTTACGAGGCCCAGCTCCCACTTGGAGCTGTCCAAGGTTCCAGTGTTTCCCAGTCAGCCCACAGGTCTGCCTGGGTTGAGCTTCAGGAAGGAACTGACAGGCCTTCGCTAGAAGCTCCTTATATAGCAGCTTGCTGCATTCTGATTGGCTTCAGTGAAGGCTGCCCCTCTACCCTGCTCAGAGGACCTCTCCACTGCTCCTGCTGCTGGCCAGGGTACTGAAAGGCCTCCAGTGGGGAGGTTGGGCTTTGTCCACCCCATCACAGGTGTGCAGGCATTGGTCTTAAAGACTCCAGTAATCTGTTCTGGCCTAGACTTCCAGGTAAGCCTTCAGCAAGTCACTACTAGGTTCAGATCCTCAGAGATATTTAGGTGCCAAAGTCACCGTGAATCTCTCTGTGCCTCAGTTCCCCATCTGTAAAATGGGAATAATAGAGCTTCCCTACTTCACATGATTTAGTGAGGGTAAATAGCCTAAAGAGTGTGGCGGGCTCAGGCACTAGGCTGATGGAGGCCTTAAGTATCTCCTGAAAAATATTTTGAACTTGCTGCCCTGATGAAGGGATCTCTAAGCTGTTATTGTTTTCATGTGGAAATCTAGTTACTCAAAGTGAGAGCAAGATTTTTCAGGAGAGAAAGAGAAAGAAGGAAGGGGACTGACTTTCAACCCTGATGAAGATAAGTTCAAAGGGTTGAGTATCCTCAACTCTCATTGATATCTCACAGCAGTTGAGAGTGAACTTACAGAGATGGACCCAGGATGTACAATTGGTGGATTGGTTTCTGCTTTAGAGGTATATCTAGCTTTGAAGGAAGGGAGGGAAGGAAGGAAGGAAGGAATAATAGGTGTGCTTGCAGAAAAGGCTGTCCCCAACTCCACAGTTCTCCTAGCTCAAATGGGAATTGTGAAACTGATCACAGAGACAACTCTGTGTAGTTTGCCTTAGTTTAAATGGAGGAACATGCCAATATTTCCACATTTTTAAATTTTGAGTGTTTGTAGTCCTTTGCAGAAAATCTCTCTTGTTTCCTCCAGAAATTATTTTAAGAGCACTCATTTGATCTGTTGTCTATCTAACTTACGCTGGCTAATTACTCAATAAGAAACTTTTTTTCCCAAGACCTTTTTCCTTTCAAGCATCATCTCACAAGAGTGAAGTCTCTTCCTCTTTTGATTTCACTCCATCACAGTTTAGCTTTCATCCAGACATGCGTCAGAATTTGATGGGAACAGTTAGTGCACAACAAAGCCTTATTTTTTTTTTTGCTTGCTTGATAAAGTTGAAAGATGAAGCATGTGAGAAAAGGTTAGCTTTAAACCCCTCACCTACATATAGAAAGGAACCAAGGGCCTGGCCAATATAGGAGAAATTTGAGCAGCATGCTTCATTTACTTTGTGTAGATGCAAGAAAAAAAATAGTTTAGGCCATCTTGATGTCCTCACAACTTATTGCGCTGTAGGCAGAGTGAACGCAATGAACCTAGTATTTATAAGATAGCAATGAACTGGGAATAAAGGTGGTTTCAAGACAAATGCTTGTAGAGGAATCATGCGATATGGGCCCAAATTCTTTCAGCATCACGTTTCCTATTTCTGGGGAATTGGGCTCAGAAATGAATGTGACTAAATGAATCTTCTTGACTTAGCTTGTAAAAATGAAAACAACCCCTCCCCTACACACAACAATTGGGTAAACTGTAGTTGTCCCAGAGAGAGGCTTATAAAAGAACCATAATTAACTATTGCATATCTTTTTTTAAAAAAGCGGGGATTTAAATAGCCCATGCTTCATTTGCATAATCGTGTTATGGCGCTATTTCGAAATAGCACTATTATGAGAGAAAAACCGGGGTTATTTCACGAGAAAACCCTTCCCTAAAAATAACCCTTGTAAGGGTTTTCTCTTGAAATAGCACTATTTTGAAATAGCCCATAATGTGATCATGCAAATGAAGCATGGGATATTTAAATCCCCGCTTCATTTGCAATTTCAGGCGTCTGCATTTGCATTCTGAGAGAGAGAAGAATGAAGTGTAGACATACCCTAGTTGATTCAGGACATTTTTTGTTAATGAGATGAAAAGTTTGAGAATAGAAAGTTATTGACCTGAAGTCTGGCTTCACTTGGAATTAATGAACTAGCGCTATTATAAAATGAAAATATTGGCATATTGCTTAGCTTAAGCTAAACTTCTGAATTCAATTCTTTTTCTTTACATGTATTTGTCTGATTCTTGAAGAGAGAAAAAAATGGAATATGAACATTGTAAAGTGAGACAATGAAATGACCCTGAAGCATTGTGTGGGTGGGTTGCTCCAGGGTGTGGTAGGGAAAGCAGACTGTAATGTTCCAATGTGGCATGGTCTTTATTCCTCAGAATTTTGAAATCCACAATTTGGGTCACCACGGTCACTTACATGACAGTGTGCTTTTGTATCAAAATAAATATATAAACAAACAATGGCAATATTATTAAAGTAATGGGACTAGAGAAAAAATCTGATTTAAAGTCAAAAGTTTCTATTTGTACACATCTTTTTATAGGGACTGGAAGGGGGGAAAAAAGGATTGAAAAGGACTGAAATGTTAATTGAGTTTATGAGAAATGCCCAGTTACACATGCACACCTAATCTGGGTGTGCAATTTCAGTAACTGTGGTTGCTAATTAAGTAGGTTCTTGGGCTTCTGTCCATTTGGCAAAAAATCAGATGTTTGATGCTTTTTTTAATTCAGTGTTTCACTGTATTGTTGTTTCATTTAGATTAACATAAGTAAGTAACGGAGACATGTTCATCTGTATCCCACTGAGAAGAAATGCTGGTATAAATAGGTGTTTCATACTATAACAGTCAATCCCCACCACCACTTTTTGCACTAAAACAAAATGCCTTATCATGTAGGCTAAATAAAGCAGGTCAGTAAATTAACAGACAGGAGGAGAAGCCCTATGAATGCAATGGAAATATCAAAAATAAGCTGCTTAAAAACTAATATCCAAACAAACAGCATTCCCTAGTTCATAAACATTCTTCTGTGTTGCATACAGAAGTTCAGACTTAATTTTCTTTGGGTTGCATCGCAGCTTTTAGGCTGTGGCTCCGAGTAGGTGTTGGTGCAATGAGAGTTAAGAGTGTAGGGGGCAGTGCCCACTGTTCTATCTCTTTAGCATGTGGAACATACCCTGGCAGAAAAATGGAATCTTTCCCCACATGCTTTTCACTGGCTCAGTGTCCCAGATGCAGCTATAATGGATTGCAGTTGGAATAGGGAGGTATGATAGATATAGAGAGAGGTGTCTTTAGCTCTCCCTGTTCCTTGCACACATGCACTCAATCTGGCACTTTGTTTTTTGCTCTTTCAACAAAAATGAAGCAATTTTTATGACTTTAGGGTGTATATTTTTCTCACATATTAAAAATAATATTTTGGCATTCGATGTGTAGGTGCTACTAAGAAAAATATGAGAACAATAAAGTTTCTGTGCTGGGTTTTGTCAGAGCAATGTTATATTTTTCTCACCACTTGAATTCCCATAGGTCTACACTGTACTCCCATAATGGCAGTGCTTTCTTTCTAATTTATATAAAACCCTGTCTTATAACCCTTTACACCATGGGATCACGATTCATATTGCATCCCCCAAGTAAGACCTTCTACGTTGTTGTCTGCATCACCTTAACTGCTATCACACTACAATAATGTATGAAAGAAAACTAACAGTCAGAATAAAATCAGTAGAACAAAAGGTATGTGAGTATTTTGGTGATCAGATTTTTCTGCCAGACTGACTAACCAATCTCTTCTGCTGTTCTTCATGGATTACAGGACATTTTCCTACCAAACCAATAGTTAATTGCAGATCTGCAGAGTGAAGGAATTTTATATCTAGAGCAGTGGTCAACAACCAGTTGATCGGGATCTACTGGTAGATCTTGGAGCTTCTGACAGGTGATCCTGACTGGTTTGGCCAGGAGGCTATCAAGTGCAGTGCTTCAGCTGCCCCTTCCAACACTGCTGCACATCTGCTGCCCTTTGCCTTGGAGCTGCCCCATCCCCCGAGCCTTCTGCTTCCTGTGCAGAGCAGGGAAGGGAGAGAAAGGAGTGCTGATGTCAGGGTGCCCCCCAACCTGTATTCTACCTTCACAGAACGGATGCGGGCGGGGGTGGGGAAACACAACAGGGCTTGAGATGGAGAGAGTTTGCTGGCTGCTTTTGAGAGTGGTACAGGGACAGGGAAGGGGTGAGCCTGCCTTAGGCCTACTACACCACCACCTGAGGTAAGCCGTGCCCAGCTGGAGCCAGCGCTGATCCCCTGCCCAATCATCAACCCTCTCCTACACTCCAACTCCCTGCCCTAGCCTTGAGTCCCCTGGACCCAACCTCCCTTACAGAACCTGTACCCTGAACTCCCTCTGTCCTCTCAGCTCCCTGTCCCAGGCTCAGTTCAGAGCCCCTCTCACACTCCAAATCCCTTAGCACAAGACCAGAACTGGTGTCCCAACCCTCTGCCCCTACCTGGTGAAAGGGAGGGAGAATGGGGGAGGGAGGATGGAGTGAGCAGGGGCTGGGCCTCAGAGAAGGGGCAGGAAGGAGACGGGGCAAAGATATTTGGATCTGAAGTAGATCCTGGATTGCACTTAAATTCAAAAAGTGACCTTGTGCTTAAAAAAGGTGGAGTTCCCTGATCTAGAGCATGGTTCCTTTTCCTTTGTTACATGGAACATTACATTCCCATAGTGTGAGATTTATTTCATGTTGCCATGAGTTATATAGAATGAGGATGCAATGTGCAAGTCAAAGACATTGCTCTAGATTCTGTTGATGCTGAACAGGATGCCATTGCTAAGATGTTTTGCGAAATATCCTTCCTCCAACCTTTTCAACATGGCAATTCTGTTCTGATCCCTTATTTAGGAAACTACATTAGGTCATGGGCCATGTGTCTACCCTAATCCACAGTAAAGATTATTTTTGTTAGTCTAAATTACTAATATCATCTGGGTGATGCTAGTTTTGTGTGTCTGAAAACTGTATTTTTCATTTTCCTTACAAATTGTGATGAATGGAACTGGTAAAAGGGAGTCAGATTTCCAAAGGGACCTAGTAGAATGTAACAGCAAGGATACTAGACTGTAGGATGGTGTGGGGGAGTGGACTCACCACCCTGCCTCAGTGACCCTCTGCCAGTCTTCATCTAGCCCCCGTCTCGGGGGCTAACTGCAGTCTGTAAGGGCCACTCATCGCCAGCGAAGGGATGTGGACCTGCTACCCCCGCTTACCACGGCTGTCCCTCTATGGCCCTCCTAGTCCCGAGCCGCGCTCCAGGCCCTACAGCCTGGGAGCTCGCTTGACCAGAGCTTCCCCAGGCCCTGCCTTGCTGTCCCAGCACTTCTTGAGCTCCTGGGAGCCTCCTGCTTTCCCAGCTGCCAGCCCTGACTGCTCCCCCCTCCTCCAAGTGGGGAACTACTCTCCTTTATATAGCCCCCAGCTGGGCCCTCATTAGCCCAGCATGCCTTTGCTTCCAGCCTGGGCTCCGGGCTTGGGTTTTGCCCTTAAAGGGCCAGTGCAGGGCATGCGCCATGTCACACATCCTCCCCTTCTCTTCGGGCTTCCCTTGCCCCACCTGCCTCTGTTCCGGGCCTGCAGCTTACTCTCACCCCGGACCTGGTTTCCCCTCAGGGCCCTAGCTACTCCCGGATTCTTTCTAGCCACCTCTGAGCATGCACAGCAGAGGCAGTGTGCCAGCCGATGCACCCTCCCCTTCCCCCCCCCCCCCGAGAGTCATGGCGGCGCTGCTGTCAGTGCGGAACAATGGTGCCCCGTCACAGATTGGGACAGCAACCTACTACCAGACAAACACAAGCCTCTCTTCCACACTTGTAGCATGACTAATTGTTAATGAAACATTTCTGAGTAAATATTGGTGCTTGTGACTGGAAAACTAAATCTAAATTTAAATTCAATATCAACATTTCAAAAAAGAGTGCCTCTCTAATTGACCCCATTTTTTGCAAATAAGATCTGCTTTTGCATTTGGCAGGTAAGATCTTTTCAGACAAGGCCGAAGAAAGATCCATTATTAAACTGTACGTGTGAATGAGATCACTAGGAAAGCATATGCACATTTTGTTACTGTGTTTTAAAATTAACACTAAAATTGCTATGCTTTAAAAGTGTGTGTGCATGTGTGAGAGAGAGAGAGATTATTTTCTAGTTCTGAGTAACTCTTATGTATGTGTCAAGAAAACTGAATAGTTTCAGATGCTTTATTTCTTATGTAACTGTCACTCAGGTGCATCGTAATGCCAATTAGCAAAGGATACGGGTACAGAGATCCCTTGGGTTGACCAGAAGGGGTCATGCAAGATCACTGCAGAAATCTGGTGTAAACATAATCACCGCAAAATGTATATATGAAAAATATCTGAAGAGTTATGCGTATATGTAACGCCTATAGATCCTGGTATTCTGTGGGTGAAACCAAACCTGGGACTTCTGGAGCTTAGTGTATGATACTCTCTGGCATGATCTAAAGGGCAACTGGCTATTAACTAAGGCCATATCTACATTGAGAGATAAGCCTGAATTTATTAAGGTTGATTTTTTTTTAGCACCCAATTTTGTAAAGTTGAAGGTGCATGTCCCCACTGTGTGCAAGAATTTGGCATAGTTCGAAGTAGTGCATCCCTGCTAATGATATATTGTGGATAGCTATCTCACAGTGCCTGCACTCCTTTGCATTTTGAGTTAGGTTCCCAGTGCAAGCTGGGACCAAAACTCTGCAGCAAGTGGTTCTGGGTACATGGCAACAGCATCCCATAATGCACATCTCCTCTCTTTCCCCACTGCTTGAAAGAAATGGCAAACAGTATTTTCACACCCTTTTTTCCCCCTGGTTTTCTGCGCAGACATCATAGCAGCGTAAGCATGGAACCCATCATGGATCCTATTGACGTTCAAAGCATTATGATGATAATTATGATGATAATATTAACCATGATGTGCCTACTGCTGGAATATATCCAGAACACATTCATGGTCCGCAAGAAGGAGGATGAATCTCAGGGCCATGAACATACTCTTTTGCGGAGCACTTGAGCTGAGTGATTGGCAAATGCTGTCAGCATAGGATCCTCTAGAAACAATGCAATGCCGGTTCTGGTGCTGTCAGACAAGCACAGGCTGGTGGAACTGCAATGTGATGCAAGTATGGGACAATCTGCAAAACTTTTGCATGCATAAGGCCACTTTCTGAAGCAAAAGAATACCAGAATGAGACCCTCTCTGACAGTGGAGAAGCACGTGGCAATAGTCCTGTGGAAGCTTGCAATGCGAGACAGCTACCGTTGGGAATCAGTTCTACAATGCGGGTTTTTGTGAGCCAAGTAGCCAATGCTACTAATATCCCTCTTCTAGGGAGGGCAGTGACTCTGGGAAACATGGAGACCATAGTAGGAGGCTTTGCCATGATGGGGTTCACTAACTGTAGCAGAGCAATGGAACGCACATCCGCATCGTAGTTTTCTGACCACCTTGTCAAGGAGAATGTAAACTGCAAGGGGTACTTCTCGACAGTGCTGCAGGTGCTGGTGGATCACAAGGGTCATTCAATTGACATCAGCGTGAGATGGTTGGTAAAGATGCATTACATGTGCAGCTTCAGGAATTCCTATCTCTTCCAAAAGCTGCAGGCAGAAACTTTCTTCGAGACTGGATTAATATTGGAGGCTGTGAAATGCCAATAGTGATCCTTGGAGACCCAGCCTACCTTTTGCTCCCTTGGCTTATGAAGATAACATGGGCAGCCTGAACCGCAATAAGAAGCAGTTCAACTGCAGGTTAAGTAGGCGCAGAATGGTGGTAGAATGTGTTTTTGGGGTGTTTAAAGGGAAGATTTTGGAGCCTACTGACTAGGTTAGACCTCAGCAAAAGCAGCATTCCCATTATTTTGGCAGCCTGTTGTGTGCACCGTCATATTGTGAGAATAAGGGGAAAGTTATCTTGCAGTGTGTGGGGGCTGAAGCACAGTGCCCAGCCAGTGATTATGAGCAGTCAGACATCAGGGCAACAAGGAGAGCACAGTGAGGGGCACTGAAAATTAGAGATGCTTTGAAAGATTGCTTTATGAATGGCCAGAATTGAGAGTCATGCATGTTGCTCTTAACCAGGTGCCAGAGAACAAAATGTAATTAATACATAAAACCGGTGTGCCTGCCTGTAAATCCTATAAGCCCCCTCCAACAGAAGCAATAAAGAAACTGTTGTTCAGAAATCATGCATTTTTATTTAGGGAACACAGCAGGGACAAAAAAGGAGTCCAGGGTGGAAGCTTTGCGAGGGGGCGGTGATCACAATTTCAAGGAGGACTGCCTTTTTCTTTACTGCACATCCCTAGGGGTTGAATGTGAGGTTGCCCTTGATTATCCCCCTCCCACTTCCCCCATATTCTAGGACCTCTAGGAGAGGAGGCTATGGAACACAATGAGAAGGGAATGTTGATCCATAAGGGCTGGAGGGGATTCCTGTGCGCATATGCACCCTGGAAAGCCACGTTTTCTGTCACATCTGCCATGGATGTCAAGGCTCTCTCCTGGTTCCTCACTTCCAATTCTCTGCATGCTCTCCTGTCCTCACACTCCATGCACATCTTCACCAGCAGCATATTCCTTCAGTCGCTTACAAATTCCCTGGCTAAGTGGGTGGATTGCATGTACTCCTTGAACATGTCATCCCTAATTCATTTTCTCCTGCAAATTTGTGCCAGCCGGACAGCTGGAGGAGCCAGGGGACTGCACAGGAGGCTCACTGCTATTCCTGCTGTAATAGAAAGTAAAGGGCAGACTTTTCAGGAGACACATTGTGGAGCGTAAAGCCTAATCTGTTAGAATAAAAAGAAGGGTCTGCCTGAAGACAATAGGGGTGTGTTATGTACAACGCCACTGGAATGCTCGTACGCATCTACAGGTATGCCACAGAGTTCATAGGGAAATAGCCGGACTCAATTTGGTGGCAGAAATGGTAAGGAATTGGCTGGGGCATGAGCCTGAAGGAGGGAGGGGATCCCGGCATGGCGACAGGGCAGCGCGGGGGTTCACATGGCGCCTGTGTGTTTGGCACCCGCTGTTTGCCAGGAGAGTGCAGCTTTTCTTTCCTGCAGGAGCATGCAAGTGGGAGGGGGGAAGGGGTATGGTGTCAGGACAGGGGCTCATGTGGCACCAGTGTGTTTGGCACCTCTCTGCACACACACTGTTTGCTGGGACAGTGCAACTTTCCTTTCCCGTAGAAGCATGTGGGCAGGAAGGTGGAGGGGGCTTGGCATGGTGGCAGGGCAGGGAATCTAGGGCTATGTCTACACTTGAGGCTTCTTGTGCCAGAAATATGCAAATGAGGCTAAGCGTGGAATATCGCTGAGCCTCATTTGCATACCTAATAAGTCGCCATTTTTGCAGAAGAGGCTCTTGCACCTGAAGGAGCTGTCTACGCTGCCCCTTCTTACGCAACAGAAACTCTCTTCCACAATGCTGTTCTTCCTGAAAAGTAATCTGCGTAACAGCATTGCGCAAGAGGGTTTTTGTTGCACAAGAAGGGGCAGTGTAGACAGCTCCTTCTGGTGCAAAAGCCTCTTCTGCAAAAATGGCGGCTCATTAGGTATGCAAATGAGGCTCGGAGATATTCCACACTTAGTCTCATTTGCATATTTCTGGCGCAAGAAGCCGCGAGTGTAGATATAGCCATGTTGTGTTTGGTACCCCCCACCACCATTTGCTGGGAGATGATAACTTTCCCTTCCTGCAGGAGCAAGCAGGTGGGAGGGGGAAGAGGTTCCTGAGGTGGCAGCAAGGCAGGGGCTCACTCAGTGCCCGTGTGTTTGGCACCCTGCCCCCCATTTGCCAAGAGAGTGTAACTTTTCCTTCCCGTAGAAGCATGCAGGCAGGCGGGGGTAGGGAGTCTGGGTGTTGCGGCAGAGCAGGGGCATAAGCCGTTCTTAACTGGGGAAGAACAAATGCTGGTTTACTGCAGAGGCATCAGCTAACAGCTTTCCCTTGCTTCATCCAGGTTCCCATGCGCAATATCCGTCTTCTCCAAATCCCACAGAGTGAAAGGGATCAAATGCTGACTGAATGGAACCAGAAACTTGGGCCTTATGTTGCACTGCTTTGTGCTGCAGTGATGCAAGACCTTACTGCTGGCTTGGCATGGAAAGGTGTCCTACCATGGAGGACAGAATAAGGCAGCCTCCCCAGTAATCTTGTGAGAAGGATTAAAAAGTTACCTCTATGGGGGTATGTCTACACTACCACCCTAGTTCGAACTAGGGTGGTTAATATAGGCAACCGAAGTTGCAAATGAAGCCTGGGATTTGAATTTCACGGGCTTCATTTGCATCTTGCCGGGCGCCGCCATTTTTAAATGTCCGCTAGTTCGGACTCCATGCCCGTGGCTACACACGGCATGGACTAGGTAGTTCGGATTAGGCTTCCTATTCCGAACTACCGGTACACCTCGTTCCATTTGTATAAACATGGCTGCCGCTTTTTTCCGGCTCGGGGCTTTGCCGGAAAAAAGCGCCAGTCTAGACGGGGATCTTTCGGAAAATAAAGCCTTTTCTGAAAGGTCCCTTATTCCTGATTTTATTTAAATCCCCCACTTCATTTGCAATTCTGACTTGTCTCATCTGCATCCCTTTTCCGGAAAAGGGGTGCAGTGTAGACACAGCCTATGAGTCTGAGTCACATGGGAAATGACATTCAAATTTTCCCAGAGTTTTTCTGTTCACCTGGAGTATGTCTACACTGCACAGTTATTTTGGAATAAGCTATTCTGAAATAACTTATTTCAAAATAGCATGTCTGCACTGCAAGGAAGCCTCAAAATTTGTCTAAGGCAGGTTTCCCTAATGTAGACATGCTATCTTGATTTAGAGCCCCACGAGAAATAACTTTGAATGACCCTGGTGAGAGGCAATTTTGAAATAGCAGCAGTGGAGCATCTACACATCCCCTATTCCAAAATAGCTATTTTGGAATAGGCATTATTCGTCGTATAATGAGGTTTACAGAAGTCGGAATAAATTATTTCAAAATAATACTATTGCCTTGTAGATGCTGGCATAGTTATTTCAGAATAACGGCAGACACACCCTTGGAGAGCATTAGAGTTGAAAGTCCTGGCTAGAGCAGTCACAGCAGGATACTGTGGGACACCTACTGGAGGCCAAGAATGTTGACTTTCACAGCATCATGTACTACCGAAAAGCTGACTATGCAAGGTTGAATTTAGCATTACTCTTTGTGAAAGTGGGAGAATGGAAATTGACTTTAATTGCCCTTAAAGTCAATAGAATGGATGTGGTGGTATGGACTCATTGTTCAGAAAATTGACCTAATGTGGCTAAGTTCAACTTAAGCTCCCAATGTAGACTAGGCCTAAGGCTTTAGAGCAGTTTAATTATTCTCTGTAAGTGGTCTCAGTGCCACTATATATATATATATACATATATATATGTGTATGTGTGTGTCTATGTATATCTTACCTGTCCCTATGGCGGAACATTGTGTATTCTATGTCAGATTTCAGAAAGAATTTAACAGGAAAAGTTAAGCAGGGAGGGACCCTATTCTGTGGTGATCATCAGAGGTCTGCTCTGCTACATTTGTGGGTTCAGAGAGACTCCCTACCATCCTTTGCCTAGGAAGTAAACTGTCAGCAGGTTTGCTTCATGCATGAAATGGGATCTCAGCAAGGCTTGGCTGAAAATGCCGGAAGAAACTGGGTGAGATACATTTTTGTAGATGTGAAAATAACTTCTTAGCTAAATTTAGGTTCAAGAATGTGTGTTCTGATTTTATTTTATACTAGCAAAAGTACCCGGCGTTGCCCAGGGAAAATATAGTAAAAGATGTGATGAATGAACTACATCAGTGACATTAACATAGTATATTTTATTGGAAATACTTTTCTCTTGTACGTCTACACTTGCAACCTAGTTCGAACAAGGGACGCAAATGTAGGCGACAGAAATTGCTAATGAAGCAGGGATTTAAATATCCCGTGCTTCATTAGCATGATCTTGCCGGTGCGTTACTCTGCTCAACAGCTGTTCCCAAAGTGAAAGTGCACGCCGGAACACGTTAGTTCAAACCAAACCCCTTGATTTGAACTAACGCGTTCCGGTATGTATTTTCACTTGTGGAACAGCTGTTGAGCAGAGTAACATGACAGCGAGATCATGCTAATGAAGCACGGGATATTTAAATCCCCGCTTCATTAGCAATTTCGGTCACCTACATTTGCGTCCCTAGTTTTAACTAGGGTGCAAGTGTAGACGTACCCTAGTATAGTACTTTAAGAAATTAACATAGCTAGTACTTTTTCTGTTATCATAGGGAAAGGATCTCGTAGTTACAGTTTGTGACATGCTTAAGAGAAGTGTCCAGCAAATGCCTATGGTCAGGCTCTACTCAAAGCTAATTAGCGGCCTACTTGGGGCTCTAAGGGCCCAATTGGGGCTCTGGGGAAATTGATTTTGAGATATACCAATCCAGTTATTTAAGTTAGGAAATCAGGAGTATCTGTGCAAAATTTGGTGTTTCTAGCTCTTACCGCTTTGGAGATCTTTCGGGATAAATAAACAAACAAACTTTCAGAAATATTTGTAGGAAGATAGAATCATTTGCTCCCATCACGCACACTGGTTTTTATTTGCATCTCTATTATTTCTTAAATGAATTGCCTGTTGGTTTATAATTGAACTGTGTATAGTACAGGAGCTGTGGTCTAAAGTAAAACAGGTCCACTGTTCCCTGGGAACAGAAGATCTGGGATTTCAATGAGTATTCAGTTATCAGGCGTTGGATACAACAGGGGAACACCCTCAAATGCCCTCCCCTTCCTCCGGTCACTTCTAAGGGTATCTCAGGTGTTGATCTGCCCGGCAAAAACAAGGCTGGTGTAACAGAGTGAGTGCTTGAGCAGCTGGCAGACTGTGTTTGTGAGCTGGGTTTTAGCTCCCTTAGGCTAGATTCCCTTGGGCAGGAGGCAGGCAGTAAGAAGGTGATGCACAACTCTGAGTCACAGTAACTAGAAGGATTGCAAAAAGTATTGCAGACCACAGGCACTTGTGAGCACTGTTCCTATCCTCTCTCCATGAGCTGAAAATACACATATTGTCAGGTGCCTCTAGCAGTCTTTAGCCTAGTCTTTCCTCCCTCAAAGTTTTCATAGCATTATGTATTGTCTGCACGTAAAAGGTACAAGAGAAACTGAGCTACAGCCATGTCAAAGATTACAGGTCAAATGTGAGAAACCATTGAACCGCCAAAGAACAACAAAAATGTGATTGGTTTACTTCTGCTCTTGAGAGGAAAAAAGCCAAAGTTTTTCCCCCAAAAAATGAGAACTCACAACAGGAAAGGTGTATTTTCATTTAATGTATTAACGCGTGGTCAAGGATCTGCCATCTACGTGTGTGTGTGTGTGTGTGTGTGACTGACTAAAGCAACAACAGATGTGGTCTGAAAGATGCTTAGTAAAGTTGTTATGGAAGGAAAGCCATTATGTCAATTGTACCAGATTTTTTATTATATCCTGCTATTTTTGTTTTGCCTGTATTATGGAAGCCAGTGTATATACTGTTCTGTGTGATTGTTAGCCGCAGGAAGCTGGTATTTTCATATATCTATATACCGCCAGTTTCTTTCACATTCCACACCGTACTGTAGTTTGTTCAGTGACTCTGCACATCAGTTAAAACCAGTTTTTGGCCTTATTAAACTGGGATCTTTTCCTCCTAGGATTCTTGAGCAGGTGGTTATGAGAGAGTCAAAAAAGCCAGACATCTGCAAGTTACACCCATTACATGGAAGTTTGAGAACTTCTCAGGTATTTCCCAACTGGAAATTATTCGACTTGATGAACAAAACCAGGTGGGGACAGCAATATTTAAATATGGGTGCGCTGATATCATTCCATCCTTGAATGTTTATGTCAACACTTAAGCTGGGACGTTCAAAAGCTCTAGACTGAGGTGCACAATTCCTATTGATTTCAATGGTGCTTGTGATCTTAACTCACTTGGACATTAATTCCACCTTTAGTGCACAAATGCTCATATTATGCACCTGAGCTAATTGGAATATTTTTATAATTTTGTACATTCCAAGGCCAGAAGGGACCTTTGAGATCATCTACTCCGACCTCCTGTGTAACACATAGGGTTGCCAGATGGCTTCTGAAAAAATATCGGAAAAAATGGACACAGAGTTGTTAAGCAACCCTTCCCCCCCCCCCCCAAAAAAAAGTTGTGGTCCCTTTAAGAAATGCTTTTGAGGCTTTTTGGCCCCAACAGGCTGCCGGCAGCTGGCCGCCATCTTTCCTCACTGTGCCAGGCCGGACATCTCCCCTGCAGAACCTGGCAAGCACCCGGGATTTTTGCCTCCTGGCCAGGAAAAAAATCAGAAGATACCGGACATTTTAGCTGTCTGCTATTTTCTGAATTTTTTTACTGGATAGGAGGCAAAAATACCAGACTGTCCGGTTCAATACTGGACACCAGGCAACCCTAGTAACACAAGCCATAGAACTTCCCCAAATAACTCCAAGAGCAGATCTTTTATGGGACTTCCTCTTGGAATATCTTTGAAGCTGATTGGTTGGGCAAACCAAAATTTCTCTCCTGAAATTGCCTTTCCCCTTTATGACAGAAGAAAGCATGAAGATTCTGTTGAATGGATTTCATTGAATTACCAGTAACTTATTGCCTATGCAATAATTAAGTAAAATACAAATGACATTTCCCCCCTCAAAAGTGGAGTCATTTATCTTGTTCATACTGTCAGATCCTTTATAATGACTCCTGACCTCATCACTACTTACTCAAAGGTGCTACTTTAGACATTTTGGAGTCAAGGCATTGACTCACAAATATAGTTTTTCCAAAATGATTTTTTTTTCAATATTTAAAATTATTTTAGTTTGAAATCATTGATATTGTATGGTGAGGTCATGATTAGGAATGTGCAGGACTAATCGACTATCCAATAAGTGGAGTCTATAAGAAAGAGGCCACAAGAGGGGGAAGATGAAGGGTTACTTCAAAGTGGCAGCGCCGCATGGAGACTAGGGCCAGGCCCTGGACTCCACATGGCACTGCCAATTTGAAATGTCATGTGCAGCCCGGGGCCAGCTGGAGTGTCCCCGGCTGTATGTGGCATTTCAAAGCAGTGGCACTGCATGGAGCCCAGGATCAGCTGGGGACTCCCCTGCTGACTCTGGAGTCCACGCAGCGCTACCACTTTGAAATGCCACGACAAGCCTGATGCCGGCTCCTTGCAGTGTTTCAAAGCATCAGCACCCCATGGAGCCTTTGAAGAAGCCCTAGGTCTGTTGCTACACTTCAAAGGCAGAGGCCCCCTATTGATTAATTGAATAGTCAATGCAAAACACATCGACTATTCGATTAGTAAATTACTTGCAATTTAACATCCTTAGTCATGATTACAAATTTACCAACTGCACCAGTTATTTAAAGCATAATTCAAATGCTGCATTCCAATAATATTGTTTTACCAGGAACATAATGAGAGTATGTTTTTAGTAGACATTAAATCCCTTAATGAGGGGACAAAATGTAATTAATACATAAAACCTAGTGTAAAACAAGCTGTGCTGGAGTTAATATCACATTAAACTAGTAAGTTTTTCATTAAACAGATTAACTGCCTCTTCTTCAGAGCTGTGGAAGGAGGATATTGCAAATGTATTTATATATCCCTGGATCTCTGCTTTGTCAGTTTATGGCCCTGTTGGCCATGTGCCATTGGATGCATGGAGGGAAGTTGACAGACATTCTTACTTTACAATATGCATACCTTTTAATTGCCCTAATTGTTAAAGAATTCGTTTGTACGGAATTAAAAAAAAACACAGGACGGTTGCTGAAGCATATAATCTGTTTTCTGATGTATCCTTGGAACAAGAGAGTAATGCCGAATTGTCCAATAGTTATGGAATTGGCTTTGTGTTTCACACTGTCTTTCAAAGATCATATAAAAGCAGAAGAAAGCAAAGATGTTTGTCAACTTGTTTCATGTTTGCATTGTGCTAACCTCACGGTAATGTGGCTATTATGGTCTCGTTGTGATAGTTGAGAGAGCTCTTCCATTGTAAGCTCTTTCTGTGAGGGCCTTCAGACTCCCAACTAGGTATGTGAGAGTGCATCTACCCAGCACCCAAAACTCAAAATAAGATACACAATTTGAGCAGTGCAAATTGCATAGCTTATTTCAAGTCTATTTCAAAATAAAGCGCTATTTTAAGCCGTCCCTTACTCCTTGTACAATGAGGTTTACAGGGATGGGGAAATATTTTGAAATACTATATTTTGAAATAGTAGACGCTTTCAAAAGATGTAGGGTAACCATTTCAGGATACTTGTGGTATCCCGAAATAACTTTGCTGCGTAGACATACCCTCAGTGTGTAGTCGACTACATGATTAATCAGTAAGCCTGGGCTTATCAGTTAATCTTACTGACTACACGCACTCCCTCTTTTTCCTTGCTCCTCTGTATCCCCCTGAGCTGCCTGCCCCCGCCCCCACGCTGCTGCCTCTGATAGAGGCAGCAACGTAGAGGTGGGGGGACAAGTAGGAGCCCATACACTTGAGAAATGACTTTCAAGCTGGCTCCCTATGCATATCCACTCCTGCGGAGCCACTTGGCCCCCTGCGCTGTTTGTCGCTTTATCAGCTCTCCACGAGCACTGGCTTCTGCCTGCTCCCCCACCCTACCATGTGTGTAAATGTGTAACAGCTAAAATGTCAAGCGGTTACATGTTTACACAAATACCCAATAGTTAACATCTCTACTCAAAATGGGCATACATTAGATTAGAGACAAACTCCATGTTCTGATTGCCAAGAGCTTATAACTTCCCCCCCCAAACATACTTTTTGAGGCTGACTTTTCTAATACCAAGCCTCCTTCCAGAAGTGACTTCTTTTTTTTTTTAACAGGTTTGAAGAAAACCTGTTAAAGCTGCATTTGACTTATGAGAGAAGCAAAAAAAATACTTTAAGAAAATTGTGTAGATGCATTTTGGGATTCAGAAATTGCTCGGAAGCAGAACTGGATGGCTCAAGGGACACACAGATGTTCTCCTTTAGTAATTTCAGGAACCAGCTAGAGGAAGAGTCTGTGGAAATGGCCTTCATGTACAAATTTGATACATTCACCCAAGGAATGAACAAAGACATGTCTTGGATGGGTCATTATATTCAATACCCAAATGACATCAAAAGCTTAGTATGGGGCACTTACAGCCCAGTCTATTAGCCTCATTTAGCATGGAAACTTTAATTGATAGATTTTTTCCCCTCCCCTCCCCGTTCTTTTTCTGATATATATGGGTATGTCTAGACTGCAAAGCTTCTTTTGAAAAAGCTTCTTTCGAAAGATAGCATCCACACCTCAAAACCAGATCGAAAAAGCAATCTGCTTTTTTGAAAGAGAGCGTCCAGAATGCATGGACACTCTCTTGAAAGAAAGCCCTGATTGCTATTCACAGAATGGCCACCAGGGCACCTGTGATTTTTTCAATTGCTTCTTCTTTCGAAAAATGTCCCTGTTTTGCGTCCACACACACCTCTTTTTCAAAAGAGCTCTTTTGAAAAAGACATTTTTCCTCATAATTTGAGATTTACCAATGTCGAAAAACCCCCTGCATTCTTTCGATTTAATTTCGAAAGAACACGATTGCAATGTGGACTCAGGTGAAGTTTTTTTTGGAAAAAGGGCAGTTTTTTGGAAAAGGGCTGAGGGAGAGGAGAGGAGTCTTCCTGGTTTGGCCCAGAGTGGCCACCAGGGGAAACTGAGAAGGTCTGGAGGCCCCTATTTCGAATTAAGTGTCTACACAGCACTTAATTTGAATAAGCTTTTTCAAATTTGGTGTTACTCCTTGTAGAATGAGGTTTACCAAATTCGAAATAAGCGCTCTGCTATTTCGAATTAAATTCAAAATAGGGGTTTGCCTGTGTAGACCCTATTGAAGTCAATTCGAAATAACTGCTGTTATTTCATTGTAGTGGAGACATACACTAACAGTTTAGGTAGCTAAATAACATCATTAGCAGGTGAGAAAGAGAACAAAATTCATTTTAACTCTTTCCTTGCTCTTCCTTTACCTCCAACAGCTACCTTCTAATGCTGACCCTGGCTTTTATAGGCAGTAAAATAGTTATTCCGGCATAGGTGGGCTATGGAGTTTTCATAGCATGGTTGGGGGCGGGTCTCCGAAAGTAGAAGGCTGAGAATCCCTGCTCTAGGTAACTGCTTTAAATCCAGGGCCGCATAGGAGTGACTGAATGTAAGCTCCATTGGATAGCGGGTAATCTATGCTAAATGAGTTTAGCAGCCTCTGTCTGTTCTTAGTAAACATGTACTCACATCACAATTAGAACTAATTTAACCTTGTTGGCATTCTCAGCAGTATTTCCTCTACTTGCAGTGGGCAGTACAGCAAACACCGTGGTTAACTGAATGACTGCACATGGCAAACTTGCATTGTTAATAATATTGCTGCAACTGAATGTCACAGGGGGAATATCCAGGGATCCAAATCCTGCTACACGCCTCTCCAACAAATAACTAAAAATGAGTTGTAAAAGATTTGTGTGTGTGTGTGTGTGTGTGTGTGTGTGTGTGTGTGTGTGTGTGTGTGTGTGTGAGTGAGAGAGAGTGAGAGTGAGAAACAAGCAGCTGGAATAGGCGTGTGTGTGGGGGGGGAGGCAAACAAGCAGCTGGGATAGGTTACTGATGCATTTTGCAGGCCATTTTATAATTGTCGGAAAGGTACTGTACAATAAAACTTTACACATTGCATTCTAAACTTGTAAAAATACCAGGTTTTGTGGGACACTGTGGGGAATATACGCTTGGTTTATTTTTATTTCATCCTTTTTTTTGCATTGAATATGTAGTACTTCTGGGAGCCAGTGTTCAAAGCAATCAGCTTATCCCATTAGATTCCTTACAACAGCCTGGTTCTGTGGCTGTCTGCGGTTTCTGCTCTCTGGATTTTCATTTTCAGAACTTATCTCTCTTGGCTTTCTAGCTGACTGCTCCTCTTGGTCAGTTTTCCCACCACCCCACAAAATTCACAGGGAGTCTGATGGGGGTGTATGTCCCTCATGCACCATGGAAGACAGATCTATATGAGGAATCCCACTACAGGGAGATTATTGGGTGTAGGGAAGACATGGTCAATGAATACACAACTGTGACTTCCCTCTGGATCTCACCAAATACATAACCTCCCCTTAAGTGAAAGTTTTACCTTAAAGCACATTGGAATGAAGTTAATCTTATATTTTAGAGAAATGCTCATCACTTGGACTATATCCTTCCAAACTGCTTTTGAAACTGTTTCTCTTATCTGTTTGAATGAGTTTCACTTCTCTCATTTGCCTCATGTCCTGTGTTTTGATTTTGCAGCTGTATTTTTTTTGATCCTGCAATTAAGTCTGTTTTGGGAAGGAAGGATATCCTGTAGTTAAGGAGCTGGATGGGGCCACAAGACCTGGGTTAAATTACCATCTGTGCAACTGACTTCATGTGTGAACTTAGGCAAGTCAGTTAGGGTATGTCTACACTGCATTCCTCTTTCGAGAGAGGAATGCAAATGTAGCCTAGTGAAATTGCAAATGAAGTGCAGATTTGAATTTTCCCCACTTCGTTTACATAATCGCATCCTCCCGCTATTTAGAAATACCCTATTTCGAGATAAAAAATGCCATGTAGACGCGGTTATTTTGAAAGAAACCCCTTCTTTCGAAATAACCATTAAACCTCATTTTTAAGGAGGAAGGGTTATTTTGAAAGAAGGTGGTTCTTTCAAAATAACCGCATCTACACGGCGTTTATCTCAAAATAGGGTATTTTGAAATAGCGGCCAGACGCGATTATTCAAATGATACGCGGGAAATTCAAATCCGTACCTCATTTGCAATTGCGCTTGGCTGCATTTGTATTCCTCTCTCGAAAGAGGAATGCAGTGTAGACATACCCTTAGGGTGCATCTACAGAGCAGGGCTATAGTCAAATTAAGCTGTGCAACTTCAGCTACGTCAATTGCGTAGCTTAAGTCGAAATAGCTTAACTCAGTTTTTGGCACTGTCTACACAACAGGAGGTCGAAGGAAGAACACTCTTCCTTCAACTTCCCTTACTCCTCATAAAATGAGGGCTACAGGAGTCAGAATAAGAAGTCCTACAGCTTGACATTATTCCAAAATAATGGTTTGCAGTATAGACACACTCTTTGTTATTTTAGAATAAAGCCAGTCATTCTGAAATAACGCTGTTGTGTAGACGTACCCATAGGGACAGGTCATATCTTTACTCATGCTGAAAAATATGTTACTCTGTATGGGTATGTCTACACTAACCCGCTAGTTCGAACTAGCGGGGTAATGTAGGCATACTGCAATTGCAAATGATGCCCGGGATTTGAATTTCCCGGGCTTCATTTCCATAAGCGGGGAGCCGCCATTTTTAAAACCCCGCTGGTTCGAACCCCATGCAGCGCGGCTACACGGGGCTCGAACTAGGTATTTCGGACTAGGCTTCCTATTCCGAACTACCGGTACACCTAGTGGAACCGCGCTGCACGGGGCTCGAACCAGCGGCGTTTTAAAAATGGCGGCTCCCCGCTTATGCAAATGAAGCCCGGGAAATTCAAATCCCGGGCTTCATTTGCAAGTGTGGTATGCCTACATTACCCTCCTAGTTCAAACTAGGAGGGAAGTGTAGACATACCCTATATTACCTGATCCACAATATAAGGGGTTCACAACCTAGCTCTGAAATTTGCTGTATCTCAGTTTCTGTAAAATGGGGCTAATACTTCCTTCCCACAAGCATTGTTGTGTGGATAAATACATTAATGTCTCAAAGAGAAACATACATTATTAATAAAATAATTAAAAATGCATGATATACATATATGATTTATATATTTCAAATAATCATAAAATCCTCCTTTTAATACTATGCAATATATGTTAACTAGCTCCACTTAAAGAAGTTAAGATCAATTAAGATTGTTAATGGCTTCACTTCACACCCTTTACTTTTTTAATTTCTATTTTTCTAGCACTTTTAAAAGTTTGATAATAAAGGCTAAAAATACCCTCACAAATGCATTTTCCATCTCTGAAAAATGTCTTGATTGTTTAATTATATAGGGTGTGTGTGGGGGGGGTGATGCTTTGGATGAATGTGCACATTGCCACTGCAAATGCCACCTGTAGTGAAATGGCTGCTGTTCTCTGCAGAGGACCAGAAGTGCTCTATTTTCCAATTACAAATGAGCGAATCCACAGGGTGATATTGGATTAATTGACAGGCAGCCATGCATGAGTGATCCGACACTTCCTAATGTAAATCACAAGTGTTTTGGAACAGTTAGAATAAAGATTTTTATATTTATTGAAATTAATCCAAAATTCAAAACCATGTCGGCGCACAGGGAAGAAATATATGTCAAATAAAATTCAAGGCTCCATCTATGCTGCAGAGAACTTCTGTGCTAGCCTTTTTGAAAATCATTTGTAGAGTAATTTTTTTTTACTGCTTTAGCATATATCTGTTTTAACATACTCTAAAATGGGAAGGAAAATGTGCCTTAAGTGTTGTTACTTAACTAATTACATGGTTAGATTCATAATTTAAATAAAATGGCTTGATTTGTTAATTATTTAAATTAATAGGAAAAATGCTCCAGCAGTTCTTTAATACCCTTTCAGTTTAACATAGTATATTACAAATGTCTGCTGTTGAACATACAAATACCATGTTTAATTTGACAGTTGAACTTTTGGAAGAAAAATGCCAACAAAGGTTTAAAAAAAAAAAAAAAAAAAAACCTTGGTTAGAAGCATTTTTCTCCAACACAAGAATAAATCAGTTGAAAAAAATCACTATAATCTTATATATAATTTAGGTAGTTATGTAAATTAGGTTGTGGTTGGTAATATTGCTGTTGACTTTTTATTGTATAGACTAATTTGATATTGTTCTAGAAATATGTGCCTTTAAATATTTAACAATAGCAACAATACAAGTCAATAGATGATGTTAAAAGTATTACTTTTATATAATTTATGTTCATTGATGATGATAGCATGCTTCATTTCATCACCCGCTTATACAGAGTCTGCTAGATGTTTCAAATCTCATTAAGCTATTTATTCATTGTAATGAATGATTTTAATGTACTGTATTAAGGTTATGCCACACTGCACTGTTCAAAAATCCATCTTACTGTACATATTTTAATGTTTGCAGCCAAATTAATACCTTTATTACTGCCTCAATGGTTGAGTGGACACTGTTTGTGCATTAATCATAGTTGTCTCAGTTTCATCCCATTCCTTTTGTGCTAAAGTTTGTATTGCTGCGTTTTGTGATAGAGATATAGTAATCTAGCTGTCTTGGCCTTTGCATGTAAGGCAATCTTTCTGAAGCCAGTAATAGTCTGTCATTCAGGTGTCACCAGACCCACAAAAGATACAGCATTTCACTGCACCTTACACAAAACGTGCAACCGATTCTTCAAGTGAAATCTGCTGTTCTTTTTTCCTCCACCTAAATCCTTTAAAATGTGGTTTGCACATAGCATAAGCGAATGATAAGATCTCATTGTGGGATACTAAGCAGTTCAAATAAAATTCTGTCATTCATACATCCAATCTGTTCAGCAAATGATATGCATTTGAAAAACATATAAGCTGTTAAATGCAGAAGTCTGGGTGGCTGGCATGGGTGTTGTACCATATTAACTCAGAACAGCAGTGGAGATAATGTAAGAAGTGACAAGAAATAGTTCAGATGTAGATTAAAATAAAAGAGAAATAGATAAAGCACTATTTGATTTAAAAATCAGAATTTTGGTCAACTAGGCTTCAGATAGTTGAGGGTTGACTATAGGTGCAGTTCCAAGACTTTACACAGTCTTCAGGGGAACATTTCCATATGCCAAAAAGTCTAATTCTCTCCTGTTTTTGTTATCCAAAACACAAGAAATGTAAATGCAAAGTACTGTAATTGATAGTAGTAAAATAGTGCACTCAAATGTGATTTACAAAAAATAAAGTTTTTCTTGTTATCTCTTCGGCCTCATTAATGCTAGATTTTTTTGCGTTTAATAATGGTTCACTTAATCACTGTGAATAACTCCTTCTATGGAGCATATCTCTTATAAAAATAAAAGCATTTTTCCTTTAAAGTTGTATTTTAATTCAGTACAAATAACAGTGTAGCTATGTAGGCAATCATATTTAACAGCAATCTGAGAAACTGGAAGTTTTTTTCATGTATAAGAGAATGATTTGTGAAACTATTTTATTAAGTATAGAACATTTACCTGGTGTTGCTTGGGTCCTTAACTCAAATAACTTTTTATTTTCTTCATTTAAATCATTGCTCTGGGGTAGGGCTGAAAATGAGGGATTCAGTATGAAGGCTGACCCCTGGAGAGAGGACTATCCCAGGCTTCTCTCGCCCTCCCTCCTGGCTAGACCCCTCCACCCCCCGACTCCCAGCTTTTGGCCAATGAGAAGCACCACTTCATGGCTGCTTCAGCTCCAGTGGGCATGGCTGGGGAAAGTCCAGGTTCATGTGTTCCCATGCTCCCCAGCCAGAGTGAAGAATATAGCAAAATGTGCACTTTCCCTCACCCCCTGATGAAAGGGAACAGCCAGCAATGTTCCTGTACAATGGTTGAGCTCCAGCCCAGCTGGCCACTCCCTTGATGGTATGGCTGCTCCCAGGGGACACTGCAGGATTGCTTTGCTGTGGAGACTCATTGCCCCCAATGACCATTCTCATATTGTGTCCTCTAAACAGCAGCCTCTCCCTTTTCATGTTTTGGAAAACTGCCCTTTTCCTGGGGCTTCCAGTTCTCGTGGCATACACTGACCTTACTTTAAATTAGGAGAAGAGGAATCTGTGTATCAAATTGAGGCCCTAGCTCTTATCATTTAGTAGGAGTTCTTGAACAAACGGACTCACAAACAGATGCACTCTAAAATATATATATTTAGAGAGAGATTATTTTCAAAGACGTTGATTCACAGTTGAAGAGAATGGGCAAACTCATTTTTCTTAATCGTGATTACATTCATATCTTATCTATGGTTTCATTATTATAGTACCTGAGTCCCTCATACTCATTAATGGATTTTCTCTTTACCACATGCTTGTAAGATAAGGAAGTGCTAGTCCCATTTTACAGATATAGAAATGGAGACAGTCAGTGGATTGTGACTTGCTCAAGATCACCCAGAAAGTGCCAGAACTGCACCAAATAACTGAACCCCATTTGAGCATTTTAGCCACTTGAATTGTCCTTTAGGCCGTAATTGGGTGTTTAAAAGTTTGAGCCCATTGAATATTGTTGGGGGTTTTTCTGTTTAGGAGAGATGGTAGAAAAGAAACCAAAAAAAGGAGTGATGGGAAAAAACAGTGTAACCTCCCAGCAGATGAGTTACTATGAATTTCACCAATGCCTTTCACCAATGCCACTGAGAGCAGAATTAACCCCACTAGTTTATGCTTGTTTGTGCCAACTCAACTTTTTGGAGACCTTTTCTATCTGTAATGCATAATAGGTCTTCCCATATCTAGAAAATCTTTTAGGGTATGTCTACACTGCAAAGTTAATTCGAAATAACAGCCGTTATTTCAAATTAACTTTAATAGTGTCTATACATGTAAACCTCTATTTCGAAATTAATTCGAAATAGCAGAGTGCTTAATTCAAATTTGGTAAACCTCATTCTACGAGGAGTAACACCAAATTCGAAATAGCTATTTCGAATTAAGTGCTGTGTAGACACTTAATTCGAAATACGGGGCCTCCAGCCCTTTCCAGAGAGCCCTGGTGGCCACCCTGGGCACAACCAGGAAAACTTACTCTCCTCTCCCCCAGCCCCGGAGCCATTAAAGGGGTAGACCCTGGCCACAGTGTCTATGCCAGCTCCAAGCCTGCCAACCCAGAGCCAGCAGTGGCCCCAGCAAGCCACTGGCAGCCAGCCCTCCAGCGCTCCCTAGGAGCAGTCTGCCAGCTCTCAGGAGCCTGACAGGGGCTGGAGAAGGTGGGCACCTTCCTGATCTAGGGTGGAGATCATAGACCTTATTCAGGTTTGGGGGGATGCCCCCAATGTCCATGATCTCCGCACTAGATGGAGGAATGTGGCCGTCTATGGCAGTATAGCTGCCAGTCTGGCCACCAAAGGCCACATGTGAACCCAGGAGCAAGTTTGCATGAAAATCAACTTGGTCTTGTTCAATAAACCCAGTTTCTATTTTTGAACATATGTGTCTTTTATTTGACATCAGGAAGGGGGACTAGGGAGGAGTAAGTGGAAGGATGTGAGGGAGGAATGGGGCATGAGCCCCCAGTGGAGAGGACCGGGGTGGCTCTGAGGGCTCCTCGGGGTGGACACTCTCCCTCAGGGCCTCCTGGATCCTGACAGCCCCCCGATGGACCCCCTGGATGGCAGCCTGCAGCAAGTGCAGACGGGCTAATGGCAACGTGTCCACAAGACACACCGGTGTGCCCAGGGGTAGCTCTGTCTCCATGTGGCCAAATGCTGTGGTGTCCCGAGTTTGGGCACTCAGGGCACTCCAAGACAGGACTGCTTTGCTGTCCCTCATCAAAGGAGACAAGCAAGCGGGGAACCCTGAGAACTGTCTGTCCAGGGTGGGGGTAGGTCCCTTTAAGCACGGAGCTCAGTTAGCGTGTGGGGCTGCTGCCTGAGGCTAAGTCCTAACCTGATGCCCTGCCAGCACTGGTTCCGGCCAGCCTTAACTTTGGTTCAGGGTCCACTATTTTGAAATAGTTTTTGTGTGTAGATGCGTTAATTCGAATTAGCTTAATTCGAATTCACTATTTTGAATTAACTTAATTTGAAATAGCACTGTAGTGTAGACATACCCTTAAAATCAAATACTTTTAGGGATGAGGACATGTATTAAATTAGAGGGTGATAAAAATCCCTTGAAGTCCAGCTATCTTTTGAACCCTGAAATCCTAACCCCCTCCAAAATAGTTTGATGTTCACAAAACATCTAATTTACCTACAGCTGTAGCCTGTCAACTGGAGAGGTTGATACCATGTTGTATCAGAGTTGAGACCAAAATGAGCATGAACTCTCAGCTCATTCCAAATGAAGTATGAACCTCCTTCCCCCCGCCTCCTTTGGTCTTAAATTTCTTTCAGTATAATGTGACCAGATAGTCAAAGAAACTTGGGAAATTAAGATGGATTGTGCATTTTCCTTTGTGTATTTGTAACGTATTCAGCTATAGTGATAATGGTAAAGTCTTAAAGAGAGATTAAGGTAAATTGTAGCTATTGTTATTTGTTTATTTATTAAAGGCCAAATACAGCCAAAATCAGCCTCTGGTCTCTTGCTGGACTACTCTTGATATAAAAGCAGTTCAGTAAAGAGCTGTTAATGGGGTTTTAAGACTCAACACCTTGCACTATGAGGCTTCCAGAGGGGGAATTTACAACTGCATGTAGCATTGGCATTCCACTAAGCACGGGCAGGGAATTCCCAGAAATCTTGTCATTGGGGCAAGTTCTTGCTTAAGTGACAGAATGTCAGTGAGACAGGGAAGAAATTTATAGGGGGTAGCTTTTCAAAATATGGTGCGCTAGACAGCTGACAGCTTTTTTCGGAGGTCAGCTAAGAAGAGCAAGAAAGAAGCTATGTGACCTGAAGATGGAGTGACAGAAAAGATGTCTTTTTGCTTTATAGAATTATAATGTTAATTTTTTGTGTCCTGTTAATCTTATGAAACTGATAACCTGTATTTGAAATCATAAGACAAGGTTTAAGTGGGAAGGGCCACAATTTGTGCTCACACTCACCTTGTGCAACTTCATTAGGGTTGCATTAAGTGTAAGTGCACAATTTGGCCCTAAATGATTTAAGAAAAAATAGCTCACCACACTGCGTAGATGTGATATGAATTCAAGTGCTAAGAACACAAGTCATTAGTTTTCTCCAGAGATGAATCTATTTAGCAACCAATGCTGTAGTCCACAAACAAAGGAGTTTGTTTAGCTCAGTAGGAGGTGCAAACATTTATTTTGTGGCAATTTGCCCAACAAAATGTGGGGTGTATTTTTTTTCTGAGATTGGGCCTGGTGTTTGACAGAAAATCAGAAATACAGGGCTTTGTACATGAATTTTAAAAGGGTTGCATGACTGTAATTATTATTAGGCCTCATATTTTCTATGTGATTGGTTTCATTTAGGCTCTTTGTTACATCTGCAGCCGAAAATGTAAGTTTGCCCCTTTGTGCCCTACTCTTAATGGTGTACCTCCAGTGTGACTATCTTGTATCACCAGTTACAATCAGAAACCTTACCTGTGTAATTAAAAAAAAAAGAAATTCTTTTAAAAAAACTGTACCAGCTGTACACTATTATTATTGGTGTGCATTGTGTTAAACAGAAATAATTGGCTTTTTTTAAAAAAAATGCATCTTTTCAGCTAGGTGAAAATGTTCTCATTTTAGGTTGGGAGGAGAAAGACATTTTAAACAGTACTGTATCTACATTTGATTTCTGAGGTAGCTTGAGTAATAGGAGCTGAAATATGGGAACACGTAAGTTCAAATGATGGCTCTGATACTAATTTCTACTGCGGCCTTGGGCCAGATATACCCCTTTTCCTCAATCTGCCTTGTCTGCAAAATTGGGGTGATCGTTTCAAACCTCACTGGTATTGTGTAAGGGATAATAAGATAATATTATCTCAGAGCCAAATTCTATCACCCTTTCTCATGCTAAGTAGCACCTTACTCCACAAAGAGTCCTACTGCAAAGGACTGTGCACGAAGTAAGGGATGATTTAATACAAAGGTGGCAAGATTGACCCTAATTGTTTTGAACATGAAAGTTCTCTGTATGTTTATTAGCAGTAATAATATTTATTATGATTTTCTCTGGATAAACGGAGGTAAAGACAGGCTAATTCCTTATTGCTTATATTACAACAATTTGCCAGCATTAAGACTACATTTATGCACAGTAATGTTGAACCTCTCAAAAGACCCATTACCAACATTTGCATTGGCTATCAATTAAAAGAGCAATGAAAAGGGAGGAGAGTTTAATAAGCAAAATGGATATTACAGTGAATGGAAAGAATAAAAAATTATGAACTGAAAAAAAAATCAAGAGTAGTTCTTTATGATATTGGGAGAACAAGGACGCAGAATACTAAACAGATAAACAGGAGCAGCCCTGAAAACCTATTTTAATTGAGTACAGGTTGAAACTCTCTAGTCTGGCACCCTTGGGACTTGACCAATGCTAAACCAGAGAATTTGACAAGCCATGGGAGGTCAGTATTGTCTAGCGGCATTATCAACACTTCCGCTGTTTACTGGGCTTTTAGAAGAAGTGTAGGGCTAAATTAGAGCTAAATAACAGCACAGAACACAGAGAGCCAGGACTGGTGGCTATAAACAAACTTTATGGGACTGTGGGAAACTTGGCCACATCCATAATAAGTGGATATCTGGCCACCTAAAATCATGCCAGACTACAGGTGTTGCCAGACCAGCGTGCCAGACTAGAGAGGTTCAATCTGTAATTAAAGCTAGTCTGCAATAGGTGGTAGTTTCTTTTTGTAGTATTAGTTAACTGGTTTCCTTAAAGTTCTACCTTTTGTGTCCCCGCACTTTATCCTGAATGCCTTCAAATGAGTGATTTCAATGGGAAATGTGAGTGAACGAGAAATGCAGGTTTGTGTTATCTTCCTCTTCAGCAAGGGACATGTGTCACTTGGTGTATTAAGCTAACGTGGTGGATTCTCTGTAATTTAAAGTTTTTATATCATGTTTTGAAAAATTAAATAACTCAGAGGTTATGGATTTAGTGAGTGAGTGAATGAGGTTCTGGGGCTTGCAATGTGCAAGAGGTTAGACTAAACAATCAAGGTGGTCCCTTCTGGGCTTAAAATCTCTGAGTCTGTGTGAGATTGCCAGAATACATTCACATTTAACAAATTAAATACTTTCATTTTATTTGAAAATTTCGAGCCACTGTTCCCAGTTAACCAGGCTCTCATGTAGAGGAGCAAAAAACCATTTGGCTCCCGTTTGCTGCCTTGTGTTGGCTACCTAGGTTAAAAATAGCCTTTACTCAGCTGCTACTCCTTCTCTTGTGCAGGTAAGTGGCAATAGGAAAAATCTTAGCTCCATCCTCTTCCCCTCCCCCAGCCACAGGCCTGTGTAGCTCTGGTGATATCCTTGAGGAACTAATCTGAGCCAAAGGGTGGCTTAGATTACACCCCCATAGAACAAGTGGGAAACCAGGAATCAGATTGTGATTCTGAATCACAAATTGGTGCATCATCTGTTCCCAGGGTAGTGCAACATGCCCTGCCTTTTTGTGCAGGGTTTTTGGGAAATCCACAGGTCAGTCCCTAATGAGGAAGGCAGGTTTGTCATATTTGGCAACATTTTTTTCTTGTTAAATATCCTGTGGTGATTTCTATTGGCTTATTTGTTTGTTATGAAAATTAATTTATTTGTCCAAACTAAACTTGCAACATAGAGGTAAAAATTTTCTATGAAATTTTATTTCTTTCCTTAGTTTCAAATGGAGGCCCTTTTTTGCAAACAGCTTTCCTGGCTACTCTATGCTGCTGCTATGTGCCACGGATGTGCTCCTCTTGGTGCTCAAGTGGGAAATCTCTCTTCTGCTCACACCGGAAGTGCTAAGCCATCATCTTCTCCACACCAAAATGTCCGGGCCCAATTCAGCTCATTTGCACTAGTGCAAATCCACTGAAGTCAGGAGAGTCACTCTTGAATTACACCAGGATTAAGTGAGGGTAGACTGTACAGCACTCATTCAGATCACTGTCTCTTGGAGAATGCTGGCTGGCACTTGGAGAATCAGTGATAGACCATCGTGCGGTGAGTTGGTGGCTGCTGGTTTCTTTCAAAGGTTACTCTTAACATCAATCCATCAGGGAATAGCTTTCAAGCAGCCATAGTTTTAAATGACCAATAGGGTCGTGCACAGTCTTCCCTTTTTAAGGGTATGTTTATAGCTATTGAGCACAGGCCTACTGCACAGGCACAGTAGGTGTGCTTCAGTAGGGACCTTGCCCATCGGTACACCCCCTAAATGGGCACGCCATTTTGTGGTTCCCCCAGCTTTGCTGCTTGGTGGGATATGGCCTCAAGACCATCACCCATTTACTCCCTGCCTCCACTTTTGGAGTGATTCACCCTTCTGTGTAACTAGCAGGGGGCAGTCTGTGCATGTAGGTAAGGTATAAGGATAAAGACTGAGGTTGTGCCTGGACCCTGCATGTAGGAGAGAGTATGTAAGAAGGGAATCAGAATCACAGAATACTAGAACTGGAAGGGACCTTGAGAGGTCATCAAGTCCAATCACCTTGCACTCAGGACAGGGACAAGTACATCTAGATCAGATGTTTGTCTAACCTGCTCTTTAAAATTTCCAATGATGCAGGTTCCACAACCTCCCTAGGCAATTTATTCCAGTGCTTAACCACCCCGACAGGGAGTTTTCCCTGAGGTCCAACCTAAACTTCCCATGCTGCAGTTTAAGCCCATTGCTTCTTGTCCTATCCTGAGGTGTAAAGGAGAACAGTTTTTCTCCCTCCTCTTCGTAACAGTCTCCTTGCAGCTTGCCCCTTCTTTCGGAGGTCTGACCCCAAGTCACTGAGTGATGATCCATGTCCTTTAAAACTTAAATGAGTGACCAAACGCCCACTCACTTCAGGGTGACTAGGATTATCCCAGCCTAGCTCTGCTTGCTGCAGAGTCAGTACCTGTGATCTTGAGCCCCAATTCATTCTGTTCCCACTTGAGATGGTGTAAATCAAGTACACTTGCCTTGAAGTTAATGGTATTACTCCTGAGTTCCATCTGCAAAAAATCAGCCTCTGACTGCTTGTGTAGTGTGGAGTGAAGCTGCAGATACTTTCTATTGGAATGAGGTCTTGTGAGCCAGCCTTAAATGATACTTTCAGTCTGGCAGCAGGGAAGGTATTTACTTTTTGATGGTCACAGAAGAGTCCCAGTGAAATATTCTGCTGGGTTGATGTCTGCACACTGTCATATTAAAACTAAATAGACTTTCATAGTTTTATATCTAAAGATCAGCTAAAAGGCCATGTGATCCAACAGAAACCAGAACACCCCAAAAGAGGCATAAGCTAATGTAGTTACTCAACTGTCTTGGCAATTTGCACTCTTAGGCTGTGTCTACATTGGCAAGATTTTGCGCAAAAGCATACGCTTTTGCGCAAAAACTTGCCTGTCTACACTGGCCACGAGTTCTTGCTCAAGAACACTGATGTTCTAATGTAAGAAATCAGTGCTTCTTGCACAAGAACTATGACGCTCCCGCTCAGGAATAAGCCCTCTTGCGCAAGTGTTCTTGCGCAAGAGGCCAGAGTGGACAGGCAACATGAATTTCTTGCGCAAGAAAGCCTGATGGTTAAAATGGCCATCGGCGCTTTCTTGCACAAGAGAGCATATAAACTGGCACAGATGCTTTTGTGCAAAAGCACATCTCTTGCACAAAAGCACATGCCAGTGTAGACGCTCTCTTGCGCAAATACTCTAACGCAAAAACTCTTGCATTAAAGAGTATTTCCGCAAAATCTTGCCATGTAGACTTAGCCTTAGGTATGTCTAGTCTACATGGCCCCGTCGACAGAGCCATGTAGATGAGTTTACTAGACATAGGAAAATGAAGTGGCGATTTAAATAATCACCGCTTCATTTACATCAAAATGGCTGCCTCGCTGTGCGGATCAGCATTTGGCAGCACGGTGGGGCAATCTGGATGCTCTGCAGTTGACAGCGGAAGCCTTTGTAGACCATTCCGTTATGTCTTGTGAAATGAGGTTTACCGGAGCGGTCGACAAAGGCTTCCGTTGTCGACCACGGAGTGTCCAGACTGTCCTGCTGTGCCACCAAACAGCTGATCAGCACAGTGCGGTGGCCATTTTCCTATGTCTAGTAAACTCATCTACATGGCTCCGTTGATGGAACCATGTAATCTAGACATACCCTTAGTGTATCTGGTTCAACACCTAATCCAAATAGAACCAATATCATTTAGAGCAGGGGAAAGTGCAGAGCAGGTTTATTAAAAGAAAATGGAAACAATCAATGCTTTGCTTGGGGAGATACAGAACTCATTAAGTTTGACAACTGCGCCTGATCAAGAAGGCCCAGGTGCAAGCATGTGGCCCCGCTGGATTGTTGACAGGCCCCTGCTGGGAATAACAACAGTTTTCAGTGGTGACTGATTAGGCATGGAACTTCTGTCATGTCCTGTAAGGGACCAGAATGACAGCCTCTTGCGTGCCATAAAAAATCGTTAAACCTTTTTATGAGGCTGAGAAAAATTTAGGAAGCAATGAAATGAGTTCTCTCTAGCCCTGGATGCTGTTCATATAACTTTTCAGGACAAATAACCAATATTGTACTGGAGACTCTATAGCAGTTTGTGGGAGAGCTCCTTTTCTTTCGTGTGTGTATGTAAAAATCATTGCACAGTACAATAAATCACACATTCACCTTGCTATTTTAAACTAATAGGTGTGTTTTACTGAGACAGTTCCTGAGAGTGCAAAGAACTGTGGCATGGAAAAGGTTAAATCAATAGACAAATTTTTCAGAAATCTATTTTAGGAGGAATTGCAGCAGTTGGTTCCTCCACCCCCATTTTCTAGGAAGATAATGGAAAATAAATGGAAAAAACTACTTAATACCTCAGGTATGATAACTCAGAGGAACATATCCAAACGTCTAGGGCAGGTTCTGAAAGCATTCAGTGATAAGCATATGCAAATTATGCAGAATGTAAAACACACTATGTAAATTTATATACCAGCCCATTTAGGGGTGTTTTGAATATTTGCTAAGATCTAAGGTCTCCTTATATGCACTGTAGCAAACATTTTGGGAGTTAATCTGGTAACCACTCCACTGAGAATTCCATTTCTCATGACACTCTTCTGACCTTGACCTTAGACACAAGTTGCTGTTGTGTGGTCTCATTGTCCAATGTCTTCTCCTCAAACGAAGAGGAGAGGTGCACAGACAGCTATAACTTGTTATTGGCAGACTGGTAGAAGGTTCCCTATTGTGACCCTTATGCTATTTTGAAATTAGAAAGTTAAATCTGTATATACTGAATATAGATAATTGCCAACATAGACATTCACAACTTTAATTCTGGTATGTCCTAGGTTCTAAATGCTTGACTTTGCAATCTTATTATTCTTTTCTTGCAAAGTCTTTTGGAGCAGCAGCATCAAGTGATAATCCTGTGGCACATTTAAGCATTCTTCAGCACACAGCGGATGGCCAAATGTGGGCCTATTTCAATCAGAGGCTAGCTAAAAAGGGATAAAAGGCAAAATCTTGACTCCACTGTCATCAATGACAAAACTGATTTCAGTGTGGCTAGAATTTCACCAATGCTGAGTTTAGTTGCTCAATAGCATGCAAATAGCTTGTAATTAATACTCGCCAAATCATATTAGAACAAATCAGAAAATTTTAGTAAAAAACATACATTACAGTTAAAACGACGAGGAGTCCTGTGGCACCTTATAGACTAACTGAAGTGTAGGAGCATAAGCTTTCGTGGGCAAAGACCCACTTCGTCAGATGCATGTACGTGGGTCTTTGCCCACGAAAGCTTATGCTCCTACACTTCAGTTAGTCTATAAGGTGCCACAGGACTCCTCGTCGCTTTTGCAGATTCAGACTAACACGGCTACCCCTCTGATACTTGATACATTACAGTTGGAACAGGTAGCTTTGCCTATTATTAAAGGTGCGTTCCATCTCACTAATAAGGCCATGGTTTCCATGATAACTTTTTCAAACTTTAACTGTTTGGGCTGAAACTTTTCCTGTGGTGTCTCTGCATATCGGGGGGGCAGAAAAATGTAAACAATTTGGTTTGAAGTGAAACAATTGTATTTTTTTATTTTATTTTAGAAAGATGTTTTGTTTTAGAATATTTATTCAAAACACGAGGGAAAGTTCTTGGGGTTTTTTTTAAGTAGTTGAATAAAATATTTCAGGTTTAAAAAGGTTTGTTTTGGACCTGCACCTGAACCAAATATTCAGCTAGTCAAACACTCCTATTTGTCTTTTTGCTATCCCCATGAAATTCCATCCACATTTGTCAAAGTTATAAGCCTCTGTAAAACCGCAGTTCACACATGCTTACCAGAGACTTCTTCGATTGTAGAAGCTAAATTCCCCGAAGATTCCTTCCCCACTAAGCCTGCCCCAGGATATTCGACTTGACCATGAGACAGTCCTTTCTCTTCCTGCCTCATTCACTACATGCCCTGTAATTTCTGCAATGGGTTCTGTGGGCAACAACTTCTTGTAACACAAAACACTGATTCAATCTTGTGCACTGAATGAAGTGGGTTTCTGAGATTAAAAAATGTGAACATGCCCTTGCAGACTGTATCATAATGCATATGTACAAGGTGGCGGAGGTAAGATTGCATGGGCAATCTAAATTCTGATCTTTCCTAACTTTTGTGTGCTTGGCTTTGCAACCTTAATAATGTTCTTTTAGCATAGTTTCTTTTTGTATTGTATAATATATTGGAAAAACAGTGACCTTTTTCCAGTAACACTTTATATCCATTTTCCCCCTCTGATTGCTGACTAGAAAATTCAGTGAAATATTTTTTTCCAATAAACATTTAGCAGGGGAAAATATCCACTTTTAAATCAGTAGTCAGTATCCACATGCCAGAGCTACTGCAGTCATGGCAATCCTGTCAGATGATTTGAGTTTTCCTGCTAGTCACGGTTTTGGCTTGGATTCTGTATATTTAATTGATGTAGGTTCTTATATTGTGCATGTTTCTAACATCTGATCACTTAGTCTTTTAATTTAATCCTAGTACTCAGATCATCTATGTATCCTTTTTTTTTCTACCGAGGCTCAGAAATATACAATTAGCACAGTGTTCTTCATCTGAAGGATCATCACACATTCTTCACTTGTGTGAATTAATTCATTAAAAGCTACTTCCCAAAATCTTAACCTCCTGTGTGATTAAGGAAAGCCTTCCAGAGAGCTAGAACCATTTTATTGATAGGGCTATTTATACAAAGTCCTATTAATAGCCTAGAAAGATGGGCTCTCCGTGTATTTTTATTAAAAATTACATTGTACTTAATGAACACCAATCATCGTGATGTGAATTTAGAAAACCTGACACCTTATTTTATAGAAAATGAAGTCCCCTAAAATATTGAAATTATCATTTTTCATAACAAAAAAGTGATATAGTCCATTGAAGTAGAGCTGAATTTATCTTAGGATTGTACTTGTCATGGCCTTGAGTATTTATTGAGTAGTTTTAAAAGTTCATTAAACTCAAGAGATTAAATATTGCTCTGAGCAGTGCTCCATAAAAGAAAAAATATAGGGCTATTACTTGGTAAAATGTTGTGCTATGTTGTTAATTTAACTCCCCTGAGTTCTCATCTTCTGATTCAAAAGACATTTCCTCGTGCTGTTAAATTTGACATTTTCAAAGAATCTCGGACTGTTTCTCACAGCATTCACCAGAAACTCAATATGGCACATTCATTTTAGAAGGGGGAAAAATGCCACTTCAGCCAGTGGTTCTTTTGAAATGTCAAGTGCATTAATCTCCCCTATTTATCCAGCTACCATTTCACCATGTCACTTTATTAACTGAAAACTAGTTGTTCACCAGAGAAGCTTTCTCTATTGTGGATGTAGGGATAATTCTCAGAAGTGAATATGTAACTGCTACCAAAAATTAAGCCACTTTGAAACAAGAATATTTTTCATTCTGTGGAAGCATTAATAAAAAGGAATAGATTATTAACATATTTCCCCCACCCCACAGAATATACTTTCCAGCATGATTAAGCTGTGATGTTTGCAATTTATTTTGCTTAGTATTTCCTATAGAACACATTTGAATCTCCTTTGGAAGGTCCTCTCTGTCAGCTCATTTCATGAGGTGGAGGACATTCATTTCATTCATATTGCTCGTTCTTTATGATAGCCACAGTGTTAGAATTTTGTTTACCTGTAAGTTGGTTTTGGAAATGCATACCACCATTGTATATTACAGTAAGGGATCACCTGTATTTCAGTCTGGGCGGGGGAAAAAAACACAGCTTTTTGATCACTTATCCATAGGAGTTTAGACTTCAGATTTGGTGGTCCAGCACAAAATCTGAGCTGTCCAAATCTTCCAGCTGTGGACTCATTCTCTCAAATTGCATAATACGAAATATTATTCTACTGTGATTGTCTTTAAGTCATTTCTCTGCATTTTGCTTTTGTCTTGTAGACTATTATATGCCAGGGTTTTTCTTTTTTAGTCTCTTGCTGTGTCTGATCTCTCTTGGTTTTGCTATTTAAAGTGGTTCTCATTGTATTATAAGACTGAGACTGGGAATCAGAACTGGAACTGGGATATTACTCTAAATTCAAATACAAATTCTAACCCAGAAAGAATAGTTGGAGTAATATCCACATGGCTTGTAACCTTAGTCTGATCATGCAGAGTAATGTTAACCTGCTCTTCCCCTAGTGTTATCTGCTGTTGCTGCTGAGTGTTTCCTGAGACTATGTCCATGGACATTCCTGGCTCTTGTATAAGCTAACACAGAATAGTATGATGAGGTTGGGAGCTCATTTTATCTTCAGACTAAACTACATTCCTGGACTACACATGTATGCTCTCACTTATTGTGGAATATTTTTTTTAAGTTGAGGCAATTTTACAGACAGCCATTGGAATATGGCTCATTCTGAAGGTATGTCTACACTGCAAGTTTATTTCAGAAAAAGCTATTCTGGAAGATATCCTCTGGACCAGCTTATTTCTAAATAGAGCGTCCACACTACAGGGAAACCTCAACGTTAGTCTTAGGTATGCTCCCCTAATGTGGATGCACTATCTTGATTTAGAGCTCCATAAAACACTGGAGAGGAGTAACTTAGAGTGTCCCTCGTGAGGAGCTATTTCGATATAGCAGCAGTAGAGCATCCACACACACCCTCTTCTGAAAGAGCTTTTTCAGAAGAGGTTATTCCTCGTGGAATGAGGTTTACCAACGTCAGGAAAAGCCCTCCGTTATTTCGATTTTCTTTCGAAATAATGCAATTGCTGTGGGGACGCTAGTATTGTTTTTTCGGAATAACAGCCGTTTTTCCGGAATAACAGTGCAGTGTAGACACACCTTTAATGTCCTCACTCAGTCCACACAGGTGTAAAGTGGTCTTCCAGATTATTAATTAGTTCATTACAATGAAAGGCCAATTCTTTTTTATCACTTAATCATTGCTGAAGTTCTGAACCCATAAGAATGTTACTGAGAGCTGGTGGATCTGGCACTGGAATTTATAGATTTGCATGTACAGAGCTGATTTTTCTGCAGCTTTGCTTCTAGGCCTGGAAACATTTCCACTTTCCAATTTGTCATCCCCATGGGTAAGTTTTCAGACACAGAGACTAGGATGGTTTTTTTATTTGCGAGTTCTGGCAAAGCACTTTCTGGCTTTTGCAAAGCCTCAAACAGGAAATCAGTCTCCAACAAAGTAAGGAAGACCTCAGTCACAATGGAGCTTAACTCTTTGTATGTACAATTTATTTACTTAAACTTGTATATGTTGATTTTATTGGGAATTCCCGTAGCTCAAGATATTTCACTCCCTGGACTCAGAATGTCACAAATGGGTGGCATTCTGACAATTCTGAGCATTACCTTTGGCCTGAGAAACAATCCAGCTTTTTATGGTGGCCATCTAGCTCAAAAAAGGTGACTTTGTGGAATTAGCATGTTAACATAATTTTTTGGGATTTGGATGATTAGATTTGGAGCCTGAATACCAACCTCAAGATGGTATTGACACATTTCAGATTCAGCACACATTGTTGGGTGCTGCACTATCCACATACAAGACAACCAGCTCTGATGAGTTCTTCTGCTTTTATCCCCATTCCTTAAGAGGCCTTAATTCCTTGTATGACACCATCCGCTGTGCCATATTTTGAGTCCATTGTGTGACCAAAGAGCGTAAATTTCCCATTCTACACCAATCTTGAGGTACACAGATTGCTCATCTCCAGATCTCTCAGCAAGCACAGTAAAAAACCTGACACACTTCCTCAATACTGCGCAATTGTCTCTCTAGTTTGATCCAAGATAAAGGCTATTTCAGAACTTAAATTGAGTTCCACGACCATGTAAGTAATTTTAAATGAAGTACCAATTTTTGGCTCTTTTCATCATGTGTTTTACAGAGCACTCAACTAGTGTATTTTCTTACAGGCAAAATTACATATTTTCTGCCTCGATGCATTTCACATGAGCATCAGAGCAGTCATGTACATGCAAGCAATCCATTTCTTACTCAGTTACAAAAGACTGCCATTAGGGAAAAGCTTCCCTTGGTTGATGCAAATTAAATAAAACATTTCATCTTTCTAACATGAAACCCATGGATATATAGTTTTCCACAAGTTCTGGAAAGTATGTTTACATCAGTTTTTAATATTTGTTAGCATATATTTTCTGTGCCATGTTCTTTACTTTTACTTAGTCCAGAGCTTTCAGAATTACCCTGTATTTATTCAGATTGATGGAGGGCTTTTTGGGGTTGGGTTTATTTATTTATTTATGTATTTTTACCCTAAGAACTGATTGTGTGGTTTTGAAGTGTCTTCTAGACACCTGATACCAACCAAGTCTGGGTGCATATAGCTCTTATACCAATGTCTGTTTTAACAAAAAAAACAAAAAAACCCTGCTTGTGTGTAAATCACAGAATGTTTTGAAAATGAAATTGTGGGGCCCTGGCAGAAGCAAGGGTGCAATTCCAAAACTAAAACTAAGAATTAGAGAAAGGCCCTTCCTCTAAAATCAAATTAAATTGCAGCACTGTAGTTTATTTCACTACAAAATTTACTCTGGCTTGACTGACAAATTAAACTATCAATTGTCTTGCAAAAATAATTGCCTTTGAAATAATTGACTGGAGCTTTTTAGTTGGCCGTATTTTCTCTCTTCTGATATCAAACAGTGTTTTGCAGTAGCAGCTGCTGCTTCTGAGTATGCAGGCTCTCAGATTTTCTACAAGGTCTACTCTGGCTTGGTTAGAAAATGTGCACAATCTCTTTTTGCAACTACCTGGCTAACACTCACAAGTTTAGACCAGTGTTCCCTGTAAGCTGTGTGTTTGTGTTGCCACGCAGGAGAGATTCAAATACCACCCAGGTGATTAGCAGAGTGCCCAGAGCTAGATTTTGGTTTTTTTTTTAATTAGTAGTGCCTCTATTCATGCAGGTCTCAGTGCACATAAAAATTACATAAGAACATAAGAACGGCCGTACTGGGTCAGAGCAAAGGTCCATTTAGCCCAGTATCCTGTCTGCTGACAGTGGCCAGTACCAGGTGCCCAAGAGAGGGTGGGCCGGAGACAATGATCAAGCGATTTGTCTCCTGCCATCCCTTTTATCCCCTGGCTAATAGCCTTTTATGGACCTAACCTCCATGAAATTATCTAGCTTTTCTTTAAACTCTATTATAGTCCTAGCCTTCACAGCCTCCTCTGGCAAGGAGTTCCACAGGTTGACTACACGCTGTGTGAAGAAGAACTTTCTTTTATTAGTTTTAAACCTGCTCCCCATTAATTTCATTTGGTGTCCTCTATTTCTTCTATTTATATTATTCTACATATGGATGGAAAAGTTTAGAGAACATTGGTCTAGGCTCATACCCAGTTGTGTAGTGGGAAGAGATCCTATTAGGTAGGTCTGTGATAGCCTGATGCAAAATACAGAGTTTGTTCTGGATCGAAAAATAGTGGTTAACCAAACCAATTAAAATAAAGGTGAACACTGTATGTTGTCACAGTTGTGTAACCATGCCTATGGGTCAGATTATATGCAACCATTCCTTGAAATTATGGTTTAAGTGAAAGATGATTTCTCCTTTAAATTAATAGCTGTCCCAGGCTGATAACTACTATAACATATTTAATTGGGAACACAAGAATAATCTCATTATGAAAACTGTAACCAAACAAATTGCAAATATCATGACGTGTTCCCATTTGAGATTCTACTGTGTATTGTTAGCAGTTATGTTTCTTACATGCTTTATTGAACCTAGGGCTCTTATGCGTAAATATAAATAATGTTGAATGTTTGAATATACATGTCCCTTGGAAATTTCACATATTAATCAGAAGTTACTATTTTGGGGGATAAAAGCTCTGTGTGGTGATTTAAATGGCTTTAAATTGTGATTGTAAACCAGGCCTGCTGATGGGGAGAGGACAAAGGGGGCAACTGTTTGGGCCCCAGAGAGTCAAAAGGGCCTGGGGTTCCTGGCTGCTGATGCTGCTACTGCAGAGGCAATGGCCAGAGCCTCATGGCCTTTAAATCCCCACTGGAGACCCAGGCAATGTGCTTTGGGCAGCACTGAAGGGCTAGTGTGGGAGGCTTGCTCCCAGCCCCACCTCTTCTGCCAGAAACCCCGCCCCTTCTGGGAGCGCAGAGCAGGCACCTGGCAAGTCTGTCAGCCCCCTTGTTGTAAACATTTACATCTCCCACTGAGTTAATTGGGTGAGACGTTGGGACCTATGTAAGACACCAAGGTGGTTCTGAAGGTTTGTTGTATGACATCAGTTGCCATTCTTATTTCTTAAACATTCAAGTGCTGTCACTTCAGAGTAATATAGCTGCAGCAAGGTGCTGAACTCTTAGGGGCTTGATCTAGTTGTTGGTAGGTTCTTTGATTTCAGCAAGTGTGGGATCAGGTCCTCAGCATTTAACAGGATTGGACCGTTAGTGTCTTCCACCCTAATTGTTCTTCCTGATTTTATAAGGGTTCTGTGGCATTCAGCTGGCAGACAGTTGAGGGGGTTTACAAGAATGTTTTGCCCCTTCTATTTGGGACCAGCCAATAGTGTTTTCTTTTGTTGAAGAGTATGATGCCATTGGCCAGTATCACATGCCATTGGTTCACATTGGTCAACCTTGTAGCCTGCCACTCTGGATAAGAAGCACTTGTCACTCTGTGGCATAGCCAGTAGCACATCCCTACCAACTTTCTAGCATGTAGGGTTTATTGAGCTGTACTTCCAAGGCTATTTCTAGCTGTCCATGATGTAATTTGCTGTGATATGCTTGTGAATGTGGATGAAGCTTTTTATTATGCCACTTTTCATTTTTACCAGTGCTCGCTATTGGCTGAGAAATGTTGGACAGAATGGGAAGAAACATACTTTCCCTTTCTAAACCTACCATAACGTTGTACGTTTCAGTAGCATGGGTGCAATTCCCCCATCTTTCTTGGTCATTCCTATAGCTACTTTGTTTGGAATGGAAGATGACAGGCTGCACTTCTTATGTTTGTGCAGTTCCACACACCCTGTTCAATCTCACTTTGTTTGACATGTTAATAAGTGGCAGGTTTTGCTTTGAAAATATCTCAAAGCATACACATTCTGCAATTAACACCTGAAAATCCCATGGAAATAATTTCAGTGGTGACACACATGATTTGTGTGGAGTATGTTGTGGCAATTCTGTATGCAGACTTAGGGGTCTTAGACAATAGAATAGAATTTCTACCCAAGAATCTGTTTGATTTATTGCTCAAGAGGATTGTGAAGCCTGTTCCTGTACCAATTAATGGGCGTTTTGCCATTATTCAGTGTGAGCAATTAAGCCAACAAGAGCACTCCTGAAAATCCCACTTGGGGTTCTATCATGCAGAGAAACTGCTTGGAACTTCCTGCTTTGGATGTGGATGGGGTATGAGAGGCATGAACAAAGGTTATAATAAAACAGGATGGCAGATGTGAAAAAGAAGTTGCCTCCTCCTTTCATAAGTACTAGTATTATTTTGTTCACTATAATTGTTTCCACTTCTGATATTCCAAATAAGTTAATAGATTTATCCATCATTAGACCTGCCTTCAACTTAAAAAAACATTGAGGCCGGGGAGAAGGGTGTTTATATTATTTTACATGAAATTTTTCAGCATTTCTTTAAGCTAATAGATTTGCTTCAGGCGAACCATACATGAGGCTGTGAAGTTTGCCAGAGTGCTTGATTTTAAATTCTATTTTATGAGAATTTAGTGTATCTAATAGAGAGGATTGGTATGTGAACTTAGTCTCATTTCACTCGATGTAATGATCCATTTCATGTAGATAGTCACATGGAACTTGATTTACAGCCATTTCCTCCCCCACCCTGGAAAAATTATTAACGTTTGCTTTAGAACTTTTGGCCATTGCACAGGAAAGAAAAAACTAACTGTCCAGTTTATCAATCGCCATTATAGTCATTTAATGCCTTTTGTGAAGAGTAGAATGTATTTAGCAATTAAATTTGATGCGGTACTTAATTATTTTATCAACCAATTGCCCTTTCCTTGGTACTAATGCATTTCAAATCTTCTAATATGTTTCTCGGTTGTGGGGAAATGTTTCTGCTGTCTCCACAATTATATATGAGCTTTAGCCAGATATTTCAAGAGAGGGGTGAATGTTTTTTAAACTTACTGATTATGCAGAAAATGGCAGAACAAAACTGAACAGTGAACTACTAGCATTGTATGTGTCTGAAAGACATAGCTCTTCAGTAGCTGCTGGTTAGGAGGATGAGTGGTGTTTAGTGGTGGAGGAGTATGCAATGACCTGGCTGTCGGTGTGAAATAATGGTCATACCCTCTAGTTTAGAGGATGTCTCCTAGATATCCATGGATTTGCAGGGCTCTGCCTATATCTGCATTCTATCTGTGGATATCCGCATCCGTGGATGTGGATATGGATATCTGCTGTTCATTTTTGCTGATGTGGATACAAATTTTGTATCTAGAACCCTGCAAATTTGCAGATATCCGTTTTATATTTGTGGGTATCAGTGGGTCATTTTTGCCAGTGCAGAAGAGGATTCCAATTTTGTATCTGTGCAGTGCTCTAGAGATAGAGTTGCCAACTCTAAGGGTATGTCTAGACTACATGGCTCCATCAACGGAGCCATGTAGATGAGCAGGGCTTGCCAAGCTGCGCGGTTCAGCACGCTGCGCATGCACAGACCGCACTGTGCATGCGCTGATTGTGCTGAGGCGCCATGCCGGCCTATATTTCACAAGGCATAAGGGATCTGATGACAAAGGGATCTGGGGTTGGTTGATCCGCGTTTAGACTACCGCGCTGTGCCGACAAAAAAACTGATCGGCACAGCACGGCAGCCATTCTGATGTAAATGAAGCGGCAATTATTTAAATTGCTGCTTCATTTGGATATGTCTAGTAAACTCATCTTCATGGCTCCATCGACGGAGCCATATAGTCTAGACACACCCTAACTGAAGCTATTCTGAGAGGGTTTTATTCCAGCGTGATGTAATGTTGTTTTCTTAAAATAGCCTATTAAAATTTCCAGGCCAGTCCAAGAGGGTTGGCAACCCTGCTTAGAGAGGATGCAAAGCCTGCAAGTAATGTGAGATTATAAAAGTCATTATTCAGTTTAAGAGGCAGAGGCCTTACTATTCTGTAGCTGTAGGTAAGAGGTTCTAAATCTAGCTCCCTAAGGGCCAGATCATGAACTGCCCACTCCCACTGGTTAATAAGTAGTGCTGCTGGAATCTGTGGGGGTGTACTAGAATGAGCAAAGGCATCACAATCCACACTGATTGTATGTGTGTGTGTTTCATTTGTACTTGTATATCTTCAGCACATGGGTTTGTTATAAAATACCTTTACCCTCACGCCATAAAAAGTGACTAGCAAACTGTTACTTCTTTCCATACCAGTCCTCCACAGATTTATGTACGTCCTTAGCATTAAGTTAATGAGTAGACTGACTAGATGCTTAATGATGAACACTTGCCTAAATTGCTGTAGGATTCAAGGAACTTTTACTATTCTATTGTGCTGAGTGGCTTCGAGGTACAAAGCCAGTTTAGACACAGGAGGTTGTGAGATTTTGCAAGCATGGTAACTAGGGATGTGAACGGTTAACTGGTAAGCATCGTCCTTACCAGATGATGCTTACCAATAACCAGTTAACTGGTGGCCTGGCTAGACTGCAGCAGCCCCTCCCACCCAACAGGGGGCGGGGTGGAAGAGGGAAGCTGCTCCAGCCCAGCTGAGCCTGCTATGCCATGGGCAAGGGTACTTCACCCCGGCTACGCTAGAGCAGCTTCCCACCCACAGCATGGTGGGCTCAGCCCAACTGGAGCAGTCTCCTGCCTGCAATGGGCTAAGCCTGACCAAACCAGAGCAGCCCGCAGCACAGCAGACCTGGCTGGGCTGGAAGGCCCCCCCCCCCCCCCCCCCCACACACACACATCCGCGGGATCCCGGTTAAACTGTTAACAGATTAAATGTAACATTTAACCAGATAAAGGAGATTTTAGATCCCTAATGGCAACCGTAGCATAAGGTAGACATTGGTCATGTTTCCAATCAGCCAGGCCTCAATCCTATACCTAGAGCCACATTGTAAGTACGTACGTTAGTGATGACCCACCTGGTTTGTATGGAGTTCAACAGAAGGATTCCCGGTGAAGTGTTGGGGGAGGGGGTTAGACAATACAATTTTGGTTGTGCCTGAGAAGCTGTTTGGTTTCTTGTTCAAAGGGATTCTTTTCTATTCTTTAATTTTACTGTGTTTTCTATATTTCAAATATTTTTTTCCTGGCTCTCTGAAATAAAAATAGAATTCACCAGAAAGGTTTGTTACATTGATTATTGAGGTTTTGCCAATAAATGTGAGGTTTTCTTGAATTTACCATTTGATTTTGCCAAAAGATCATGGGAGTGGTTCGATGAGATATTTTCAAAAAAGGGCATCAACCCGTCCCTAAGATGGTTGGATAGATGTAGTTGTATTGTAGAACTAGTTGAAAATATTCATCAGAACACTATTTTCTGTTGGAAAACCCTAATGTGATTAAATAAAAACATTCTGTGGGAACTCATGGATTTTGTCAATTTTTTACAATAAATTATTGAAACAGTTACTTTGACCTTATCAAAATATTGTATATGATTGAGTGTAAATAAGGTCAAAATGTTTCATTTCAGTATAGTCTAATTGTTTTAGTTTTTGACTTTATCTTTTGGAGTTTTGTATTACATTATATTTTGAAATATAGTACCACAAAGCAAAAATGGTAATGTGGAAGCTATATGTTTTGAACCAATAAGTTTGAAACAAAATATTTATGGACTATTTGATGTCATGAAAAATGCCAACATTTCAGCTTTTCACTGCAATTCAAGAGGAATTCAAACTTCAAAATATTGTACATTTCTCATGGGATGGAAATTGTGTGTTTTGACCAGCTTTAATAGATTGTCAAAGCTATTTATATCAGATTTCTTTGGCCCATGGAACCCGGTTACTCTGAATCCTGAGTTAGAAGGTTTGTATCTTGTCAAAGATCTAATAGTTGTAGAATCTTTACATATTTGTAATGAAAGGTCTAGTTTAAAATTCAGAGAGCAAAACTGTAAAGTCAGATTCCATTGTTTCAATTTTCCAAGGTCACTTTTATTTGTGCTTCAGGTATTGTACCATACAGAAATGCAACTTATTCAGAGCTACTTTAAATGCATTCATACATTTTTCCTACCTCAACATTCATTTTCAAAATAGAGGTTTTTTCATACAATATATTTGTACAAGTAAATTAAAGCAAACTTTGATATATCAACATTATAATGAATAACTTTTACTATGAGGGTGTTATTAATTTTGTTTATCCAGAACATTGTTTATTGCATGATAATTTTGATAGTATTAGAAATAATAAAATAAGCTAGGAAGGATTCTTTTTAAAAAATGAGTGAAATCTGGAAATTGCTGTGTGCAGTCGTCAGTTAATGTAAATATCTTCACATGTTATTTTTAATTAATTAAATTTTATTGATGCAATTAGGTGGCTGACAACCATGGTTAAACTGAAGTAATAGGGACATGATGATTTCACTTATTATTGACTAGAGTGCCTACAGAATTATGATATATACCAGGACCTCATAAATCTACAGGTTCAAAAATTAGAAGCACATTATTTATAAGGTCACTAGCTTTATTTTCATCACCAGATTAGTGTTGCCCATTCTTCCATTTTCTACATAATCGTTTTTCCCTTTAAGAGTCACTTTTTGTTGGATTAATTTGTTTAATTTTCACACCCATCACACACTGCTGTAGTGATGGTTTTGCTTTTGCATCAAAGCATCAGATAGATTTCACACTTCTTCACAATTCAGAAATAACTATAGGCATTGAAACAGTACATACCACCTGATTTTGAATTCATTTTTTGAGACTTCATTGTAATTATGAGGGTTGCAAGTAAAGAGACATGATTATTCTTGACAGTGGTCACAGAGAGAAATGGTAATGCTGTCAGGTGTGTGATGGATTAGTGGAGAACGTCGCTTTGTCATCACCTAGTTTCTGAATCACTTAGTTTTCTGAAGTGCTGTACGTGTGAGCGCTGTTTCACAGGTCAACAATGTAGAGGCGTTGCTCTGTAGAGTTAGTCCTCGGTCCTGCAAAAGCTACCTATTATTTAATATTACACATATGGATAGTCCTTTTGAAGGGATAATGCCTATAGACAATTTTCACAGAACAGGTTTAAGGCCTCAGTCTTGCAAAGCACTCCAATTGTATGGATCCCCGAAAACCCAGGCAGAGACCCATTAAAATCAATGAGAGCCCTCATGGAAGTCATTTTATAAATCTCCTACTGGTGGGAGTTGTCTGACTCCCTTGTTCTGTTTGTACAGCACGTAGAACCATGGCCCTAGTCCATGACTGGGGCTCCTTGGTGCTACCACAGTAAATATAACAAGTAGCAAATCATTGTGGGTCTGACAGAGTCTCCGGGCTCCTTGGCAAGGCGGAGGGTGGGCCTCAGGCAGAAGAGGCAGGGTTGGGGTTAGCTGCCCTCAGTGCCTACCGGAGCGCACAGTGTGGGACTTGGAACATGATTTAAAAGTTCGAGAACTCCTGCTGCAGTAGCAGTTGAATTTTTAGGACTCAGGGCAGTTGCCTCCTTTGCTCTCCCCCGCCTCTGCTAGCAGGCCTGGAAAATCCCTTCAGTTTGCTCATGGGCACTTCAGTAGAACTACTTCAGTGAGTAAAACCAGTAGAATTTGGACCCATATTAGAGCAGAGCAAAGGAGACAGGCCATATGTGGAGAGGACCTGAGTTATGGTAGTGAAGGAGTGTGAGCTTTTCTTCCTGGATTGTCTTATTCTTGTGTCCCCTGTCTTCTGTCGAGATATTGTTATGCAGAAAGGGGCTCATGACTGCCATCCAGAGGCAGAGGTGCAGCCACATGTGAATGACTCACCCACTCATCATCCAGACCCACCCAAATCTGAGCCAGAGTTATAGTGTGGCCACAACAACCCAGGCATCCCTTAGGCACCTGAAATCCAGGAAAGAGCCATTCATCTGCCCTTCAGAAACCTGCACTCGGGGGGGGGGGGGGGGTCTAGACTACAGGGTTTTGTCGACAAAACTATACCTGCATCTACACTACCACCGAGTTCTGTCGACATAACGTCGACAGAATTCAGAAGTTTTGTCGACGGCGGTAAACCTCATTCTATGAGGAATAACGCCTTTTGTTGACAAAGTTCTGTTGACAGAAGGCATTACTGAATCTGCACTGTCCTTTGCGTCTAAGCCTATAGTCTAGATGTACCCTGGCAGCTCTTGCTTGCAATGTTTTGAGCTGCTCCATGTGTGTGCCCAGCTTAGTAGGTGAAGCCCCGCATCTGGGGGTCGCTAGTGCCAGGAAGAGAGTGTGGTGTCCAGAGAGAAGCTGAGCTAGCACAGTTTGTTCACCTGGAAGATGCATCTGATGAAGTAGATTCCAGCCTACAAAAGCTCATGACCAAATACATTTGTCTTTAAGATGCCACAGGACTCCTTGTTCTTACTGAAACAAGAACAGGGCCACCCCTCTGAAACTTGACTCATGCCACTGTCAAGAGGGTGTTTGATTGGAAGATCATTGCAAAACTCATTTAATACGAGTGCTAAGCATTCTCTTTCAGGTTCTGTAGAAGAAGCAATTAAGTCCTCTTTATGGTAGCAATTGCCTGAGGCACTAGGTTGCATGGCAGGTTGAGACGGAAAAGATTCCCTGTCTGGAAATGCAGAGGGGCTGTATTTTGGTTTGCATGCCTGTGGGTTAGAGGCTGAAAGCCAGAAGAACCATTTGTATGAACATGACCCTGAAAGGAAACTGATCCATAGGTGTCCGATATGTAAGGCAGGGGAAGGTTCTGCCTTCCCAAACCACCAGGCATCGCCCCACCCACACTGCACCCCCAGAAAGCCTACAGTAGGCATTCTGGGGTGGAATGTTGCTGCCCCCAGCACTCGCCCTCCCTGCGCTCTGGGACAAGAGAGGAAGGGATAGGCCAGGCCACACACTGCACCCTCCTCTGGGACTGGGGAGGGTGAGGCCACGCTGCGGGTCCTCCAACCTCCTCTGGAGCGGGGGGACTGGGGCTATGCCATGCAGTGTGCACCCTCCGACCTCCTCCGGGGCTGGAGAGGCTGGGGCCATGCCATGCACCCTCTGCCCACCCTGGGACTGGGAGGGGAAGCGTGTGCATGGTGTGCTGTCTCGCCTCCCCGTGGGGACAGGGAAGGGGCGGGGCCTCAAAAGAAGGGGCAGGGCTGGAAGTGCGGCTGGGTTCACCAACCACCCATCGATAGACCCAAAGCTTCCTGGGCACATACCTCTAGGATTTCTGAGTAAGAAAACTGCCTTCTTGTTTGTTTCATACACCTTCTGTGAGCCAAAGAATATTTCTGACTCATGTCATTGATTTCTTATCCTAATGGAAACAAGGCTCTGAATACTGGCTGACTGCTCAGGTCACAAGGGCAGTGATATTATAGACTGAGCAAAATCAGCCAAAAGGGCATATTGGTGGAGAGGTTATCACTGTAGGGGCTAATCAAAGAAAAGAGATTTGAAGGAGAAGAGCACATTTTCCTTGTACCTAGTATCTGTGAGGGCGTTTCCGCTGCAGCAGACAGCATGGAAAATGAGGGAGGCACTAAATTTCTTTGGGGGGTGGGGGGATGGTCTCAAGTTCACAGAATTGGAGGAGACAAGCAGGGAAGTGAGAGAAAACAAGAAAAAAAATAAGCAGAGTCGAGTTGTTGGAGACCTGGAAGATGGAGGGGTAGAATTTGTTGCAGTAGATCTGATGTGATTAGAGCAATAGGCAAATGTTCACTCTAGCAGTCGCATATTAGGTGAATTGGTATGAATAGAGTTTCAAAGATGCAAGAGTGTCTACAGTAGTTAAGATGAGAGCAGCCATGATTTGTGCTTCATGGAATTAGTGAAGTAACTTTGTGCATAAAGTTAAGGACAAGTGTAACATTTTGCAAGGTCAGACTTTTAGAAGAAGGGATAGATTTTAGCAATATTACATAGGAAGAAATCTCAGGATTTGGCAGCACCATTCCCACTACAAAACTGTTAAGCAAATGTCTGTTACAGAAGTAAATCTGTGAAAAATAAAACCATTTTCTTTGTACTTCACTGAGCCAATTTAAAAAAAAAACAAAGAAAAAGAAAAGCAGGGAACCCTTCCTACATGTATTAGAAATCTGTTTTAAAATCTGTTAAGTGTGTATTTTCTGTTGAAGGAAGTTATGTTGCCGTAATGTTTTCTCGTTCGTTTCATCTAAAATATGTGAAACCTGCTGTTTCCTAAACAAGTAAAAGCAGATGGGGCAGGCTCAAGTGCTAGGTTTTGCTGATCGCTTTAGCTCTGTTAGTTCAGTTCTCACCTACTTTAATGCCATTATGTTTGAAATCTGCTTGAAATTCTCAATTTGGCAGGCCTCACAGCTGCAGCATAGATGGGTAGAGCTGATAAAATAGTTTTGAAAATAATTTTTGAAAAGTAGTAAAAGCTATATTTCATCTTGCCAATCTTTGTTCTGTTTTGCTTTATATTGTTTTTGATCAGAACCTTATCAGAAAAATGAATGTTGTAATAACGTGAATTCCAGGATTGCCAACCTCATGATTTTAAAAAACCATGAGTCAGGCTTCAGAAAATCATGAAATTATCTTAAAGAGTTTATTAAAAATTAATCGGGAGTGATTATTATTTGTCTCCTGGTTTCTAAGCCTTCAGGGTGTGGTCACTTCATGTTCTGAAGCTTTTCTTCACAATCCACAAGACCTAGAGTGTACTTCAAAAAAGAAAAAAGTAAAAAGAAAAAGAAGGAAAACAAGCTAAGATTCTTATGCAATCCTTGATAGACATGAGCTGGTGCTTTCAAATGATTGCCAAATAACTACAAGAGAATTGACAATACTGATATTCACTAGGGCTAACTGAATTCTTTGGAATTCAGTTCTTTAATTTTTTTTTAACCAAATCCTGCAGTTATTTGCCTCCCAGCTCTGCAAATACAAATCCATTCAGCTTTCATTGGATAGTTTGTGTAACAAGCCCAAGGAGCGTTTTTGTTTTGTTTTGTTTTTTGTTTGGGGGTTTTTGTTTTGTTTGTTTGTTTCTAGACATCTTTGGAGAGCTATTGTCCCGAGATGTGTTGGAAAGAGTGGTCAGTTGTCTGTGGAGGTGGAGGCTGGCTTCAGGAGAGAGGGTGACTGGTTTCCCAATTGTCTAAACAAGCCTAGAGCTAATTGTTGCAAGGGGATGTGGATTGCAACTGCTTTAAACACTAAGGAGAGGGGATCACCACATGGGAGTGTAAAGGATTTTTTATTCAACTAAAACTGGGAAGGGAGGGGAATCTCATTCATACATTCAATCACACTTACAGTCCCAGGCAGGATGATAAGGCGAGCAGGAGGCAGTTCATATTCTTTGATCTTCCCAAGTTGACTCCTAAGCTGGTCCGCTGGCCAGGCGATCCGAGCAGAGGGCGTTCTGGGAGGCTTCACTTGATGGTCCACCACTACTGTGTCTCTGTCCCTCTCTCCTTCAAGGATCAGCCACATGCAGCCTCTGAGTCTAGGCCTCTTGGGGCCGTGTGCACACCCTGCTGGGGGCCATGTGCATTGTTGTTTACTCCTGCTGTTTACCTCAGACATTCTTCTGCACTCACTCAGGGAAGGGGTAGGGGGTTAACAGACAACACTCCAACAGTTTAAGGAACCAAATAACATTAACAGGTGAGAAAGAACAACCACCATTTTAACTGTCTATTTACTTCTCCTTTGCCTCCAACACTAATCTTTTACAAGTACAGATGTATTGAACCTCAGATCCAAGGGTGAAATTGTGGACATGTGGAAGTTGGTGGACAAACTCTAATTGACTTCAGTAATGCCAGGATTTTACCACAATGCTGTATTAGAATGGATTTGAGCTGTGACGCAATTATCATGTACAGGGTAACATTGATTCAGGGATCTGGGGTAGTTTTTACTTTCCTTCATGTAGTATGGATCCCCTGCTAGGATCATATGGACATCTCTCACCCAGTCAGTTCCTTGTCAAGTCAGGGGTCCCTGGCATTGGTGGCACCTTAGTCTCTGTTGTTCTGGCTTTAAAAACAAAACAGCTTAGTCTCCTGAGGACTGAAATGTTTAATTCAAATGATTGGGTTCAATATCTGGATGAAACTTGATGACCTGTTATATACAAGAAGTTTCTTTTTGGCTGTAAATTCAGGGAAATTGCATTGGATATAAAAAATATTCTGCAATATCCTAGCACAAATATTATGAAATCCACATAAATATAATTGGACTGAGTGTCAATATTTTCGGAAGCCATTGTACTAAAAATGCAGTCTTGTGTTTATTGTTGTGGGATTGCATAGATCTTTAGCAGGGAAAAGGACAGGATGAATGCAATCTCTGGGAAGTATTAGGCATTTCTGTAGATTTGGGGGCAACAGATCTGAAATGGACTCCCTGGGAAATAATTCAGGTGAGGCGAATGCAAAGTACCCGCTTACGGCAGTAAGGCCTTTTAGAAGCTGTACCTGGGGCGGAAACCCATTGTCTGGCTCATTGCCTATTCATGGTCTCATGGAAGGCCCAAACTGGAGAAATGAATGACGCAGAGCCATAAGTGTTCTTGTTCTGAGGAAAGGAGGTTATGAAATTGAAACAACAGGAAAACCATGTTCAGGTTTGAAGCACGGTTCCTCTGTCAGAGGCCATGTTGGGGTTGGGGTGATCACTGGCAAGTTTATTAGCGCATATCTGAGGTAGAGTTATTGTTTCAGTATGTTTTCTCTCTGTTGCTGTTAGCTTAACATTAAACGTGGTCTGTGGTAGATTAACTGTGGTCTTCACACAGTCTCTGATGAAAAGGCAAAAGAAGCCTGTTTAAGCCTCCTGTCTACTGGGGTTATTGCACTTAGGTTTTCAAACTAAGTGTCAAGACTCAGTGCTGAATCATGGAATATCAGGCACTGGGTCTCATTGCTGCAGGGGTTTCAGATGACCAATGAGGGTACTAAGGCACCTACCTGCCTGTCCTGGCACTGCAGACTTCGCTGGGCCCCAGAAGCAGCCAGCAAGAGGCCCCACTTCTAGGTGAAGGGGGAGAGCGCACAGGGCTCCGCACACTGCCCCTGCCCTGAGCACGAGCTCCTCACTCCTATTGGCTGGGAACCTGCTGCTGGCTGCTTCTGGGGCGCAGCATGGTCTGTGGCGCAGGAGAGGCAGGAAGCTGCCTTAGTTCCCTCTTCCCCCCCGCTGTACCACCGACCGGGAGCCGCTGAAGGGAAGCCCTTCCTGCCACAGCCCTGACACCCCCAAAGCCAGAGCCCCCTCCTACACTCCATCCTCTCATCATCAGCCCCACTCTGGAACCCACACTTCGGTCAAATGATATTGGGTTGTAGCATCAACAATTTTTTTCAACTGGGTCAAGGGGAAAAAAATAATTTGAAAACCGCTGTAGAGGACTGTGTGGCCTGGGATACCCTGGTCAGAATGGAGAGAGAAACATGTGTCTCTGCACCAAAGAAGCAACAGCTGTGGAGCTGTAAGTTGAGAATGTCTTGGCTGGGTCATAGAAGAGGAACACAGGTATTATTGCCCTTAGCTGTAGCATGCATAGTCAACTGTGAATGAAATGTACATCTATATTTTTATAGAGTAAAATGTTTTGCGATTATAGCCTTCCTCTGCCTTTAGGTACAATAGATCAAATAAATCCCCACATTATTGTGTGCTGGCAAAATCACTCTAGAGTTCAACTATTACTCCACTATTCCGTAGACTCTTTATCTATTCAAAATACTTCTGTCTTAAAATGTATCTTCCTTGAAGAATTATTTTTGCCATCTGGTAGTCATGGGTGAAAGACAAACTTTTCATTCCTGCTGCATGAACTGTGAGGGTTCTCCCCTCCCCCACCTCCTGTTTTGTTTAAATTCAACAGTTTTCGTGGGAAAAAAAGCATCAAATAGCCAAGATGGGACTGGGCTTCTATTAGCACGGCCCTGAATTTATCTAAAGATGTTTGATGAGAACAGCAGGGGTGGATAGCTGTGAAGTTTTCCCTTCATTGCATTTGCTGTATCAGTTCAGTTTCATTTATGTGCACAATGCCCAGGGAACTAATACATTTTAAGACAGTGAAGCTACTTGCAGTTTCTTAATGGGACTCAAGATAGTCAACAGTGCAGGTCTTTTGAAAGTGTTAGTGTAATGGAAGCTCTTTATGATTGGCATTATATCTTCTTGGTTGCCTAAAAGTCTCTCTGCCAGATGAACTACAGGGAAACAGTTTAAAAGTGGGGGAGAGTTTCAAAATAACTAGCTATGTAATTGTGACACCTTCAAGACTAACAAAAATATTTAGAATTATGAGCTTTTGTGGATAAAACCCACTTCATCAGATGAATTGGAGTGAAGATAACAGAAAATAAGATATAAACAGCAGAAGAAGTACCTCTCAGTTATTGAACCCATGTTAATGAGGCTAATTGAGTGGTCTGGATGTGTCCCATTCATAGCTTTTGACATGAAAATGTGCATCTTAGAGGCAGAAGAAATTGAATTTTAAAATGGTTTTTAAAGTTACAGACTAACATGGCTACTCCTCTGTGACTCTCTTTCAAAACCATTGTAAATCCGGAAGGTTTCTCCTTTAGTTAACACTGAATTTAGAATTCTTAATTTGTTCGTGATTGAAAATTAGTTGAGCCTGAAGGCAACAGGCTTGAACATTTTTGAGATTATAAATTGCACCACTCAACTTTTTAGTTGGGATTTGATGGAAGTTGCCAGCTGCGTTGCAATGAATATAAATGTATTCCAATTGCTAATAGTTTGCAGTTTGTTTGGAATGGGACCAAATATTTTAGGATGCAGTTATTTTCCACTACAGAATGAGAGGTCAGATTTTCCACTATTATAAATCAGCTGATCTCCATTGATTTCAATAGAGTGGGGCCAGGTTATCTCACCTTGTCCTGTGTTCTTTCACAGCTTCATATGTCAAAGTCAGTGGGATGATCATGCATAGAGTGGCTACAATATCAAGCCAGTAGGTGAGGGTACAACAAATTAGTCACATCTTTATCCAAATATATTGAGGCTATGTCTAGACTGCCGCTTTTTGTTGTAAAAAGATATGCAAATTGCGCTGCACAATTTGCGTACCTTTTTCCGATTGTTTTTTCGGAAGAGGCTTTTCCGAAATTTGGCCCATCTACACTGGGCCAAATTTTGGAAAAACCTCCTCTTTCAGAAGAGCCCTTCTTCCTCATGAAACGAGGAAGACAGGGCTTCAGAAAGAGCGCGTCTGCTCTTCCGCAAAAATGTCGGAAGAGCAGATGCATTCCCTGGAGGCGGTGGAGTTTTTCCGGGATATAAGAAGTATCCCAGAAAAGCTCTGTAGTCTAGATATAGCCTGAGTTAAAAGGAGGGTAGTGCTAATAGAATGATTCTGAGCATAAGATTTGTGACTGTTCCCTTTCAAAGGAACTAAAATGTGGTCTCTTACAGATAAATATAAATGAGTAGACCAGTGAATTTGCATGACATCATACCTTTTTAAAGATGCAAATTGAAAATTAAGCCTCAAAACAATAGAATCCTCCTGGGCCTTTCAGAAAGCATTGTGCATTGCTCATCAGATTCTGGTGCCAGGTTGGAAATTTTATTTCACAACATGCCCCATGAAAGAGCTTCTGGAGCTAGTTTCTATTCTGGGTACAGGAGACTCTGTTGAAAATATTGTTTAGTCATTTTCAAAATCTGGAAAACCCATTTAGGAAACACACCTTTTCTGGGGTGGGGCTGTATTGTAAAGAATTGAATTGATGACACTTGGTCTGAGGCTATATGTTAAAATCCAAATGCTGGCTGTGGATTCATAATAAGAGCCTAATCCTGAGCTCTGTTTGCCCCTAATCAGCTCTCAAGCCTAACTGCGAATTGGTTTTGTCTCTCCCCACTGAGAACAACTCCCCTCCTCCTGCACTCGCCCTGCCTGCCCCCCACTCCGGCTTTGGATGAGGATTTACTGAGCTCCTTTGTCACTTCATCTACCTGCTCTCTCCGTCTGTGGAGAGCATCTCCTAAAACAAAATAGAGAAAAGCAGAAATATAATGTGAAGCTACTCCATTACCCTCCCATCTCCCCACTCCCCAAAAAGAGAGGATTTAAATTAAACTGAAGCAGTTCCCCATGTACCAAGTCCCAAGTGGAAGAGACATTCTGGTATAAATATACAAGAAATAGCCTCTTTGCAGATTTATGGTCACATAGGCAAAGGGGGAAAATCCTTTAAGCTGTTTTATTCTTCTGGAAACACTGCTTGCATTAACAAGGCTCCTGTGAGGTAGCTTACTGCTATGTAGCTTCCTTTTTCTTCCATTGACAGTCACTCTTCATGGGAGATGAGTGCTCTACAAATGTGGGGGTGACGCTAACTATGGATTTTAAAAATGTAAATCCTAAAGATAAGCTGGAAATGTCTTACAAGTGTCCAGATGGCTATGGGGTATATTTGAAATGAATCGCAAGTATAAACTTGAAAATGTTTTCAGTGTTTGATCTTTAGAGCACACTGCTATTAAAATAAGGTATTTAGGGACAATGTATTTTGCTTTTGTGTGATATAAATATTTATGTTTAGTTGCGCATGGCAACTGCTGATCACAGAAAGCAACTTAGTTATGAGAAAAGAAGAGCTAAGTGTAATTTTGATTATAGATGAAAGATTCTCATTACCCTGCAATGTCATATTCATGGGATTTCTGTGCTTGTGGATAGCTCCAATTTGGCACAGATTAAATTTAAATACAGTTTGCCCTGGACAATCTTGTAAAGAAGTTAGTAGTTAATGTTGTAAAGACTCACTACAAAACCGTTCAGCACATCTGTAATTCGTCATGTTATAAATTCCATCTATTGACAATCTGTTAATAAAAAAGAACCCCATAACAGATAACTTCAATTCAGGCACCAGATAGAGTAGTCTTTCTTTGTGCAGCTGAAATATTAATTACCCTAACGTGTTATAAGTACATCAGTATGACTGGTTTAGTAAATGTGGCCTTACTGCTTGTTTTTCACTGTAACAGCGACTTTTAACTTGCAAATTCCAAAGTCAATTCTAGGACAGATACAGGTGTTCTAAGAAAATGAAAGGTAAAGGGACACAGATCTCATTTATATACTGCTGTTTTCTGCAATAAAATGTGTGTTTCAATCCATCTTTGATACACACTTGTCTTTTTCTGCAGATCAATGTTAGCTTAGCAGCCAATCACGACCCATCATCACGTCAATAAGATGTCTGTGTGTGAAAGTGCAACACATTTGTGTGAAACACAATACCCTGCAGCCTTCTCTGCTCTGTAACCTATCCCTGAGCACTAGGTCAAAGGACTGATTGACTCCAGGGTGCATTCTGTCAACCACAGCAGATTCCCTTGGATGGATTTCAGAAAGGCTGTTTAACTTTTTAAACACTCCAGTTGAAAGTGTTTAGTTCTAATGGAGTTAATACATTGTGCTTAGAATTTAATTGAAAGGGCACATGAGACAAAGCTTGCTCCCACTCCTTCCTCCCTCCTCAAATGTGATTTCAAATTAGTAGGGATCAGTAGTGTTAAGTAGATGAAATAATATAACTCTCTCATTCCAAATGCTCAGATGTTTTAAAAGTAATGGTAATAGTTCTCCAGTTTTTGAGAAACATAGTAAAGATTTATACATTTTAAGGGTCTGTTAGATCATATAGTGTGACCTCCAGCAAAACACAGGCCACAGAAACTTACGGAATAATTTTGGTCTCAAACTCACATATGTAAGAAAACAATTTTGATAAAAAAGCTATTATAATACATTTTTAAAACATCACTCTTGTTCCAAGATTGAGTTTAATTTACTCAGAGACTAAACCAAACCTATGCATTGTTTGATCTATTAACATAGGTTGAACCTCTCTAATCCCGCACTCGCTGGTTCGGCAACATCTGTGGTCCAGCATGATTTTAATTAGTCAGATGTGCACTTATCATAGGTGTGGCCAAGTTTCCTGTAGTCTCGTAAAGTTTCTTTACAGACACCAGTCCTAGCTCCCAGAGTTCTGTGCTGTTATTTAGCTTTAATGTATCCCTAAATGTCTTCTAAGAGCCCAGGAAGCAGTGGAAGTGTTGGTAATGCAGCTAGACAATATTGACCTCCTGTGGTTCAGCAAATTCCCTGGGTTGGCATCAGTCAGGTGCTGAATTAAAGGTTCAACCTGTACCCTAATTTTGATGCCAACATGTATAGTCTGTTTGCTCCATCATGTATAGTCATAAATAAAATAGGATCTTCCACGTGTGAGGAAGTTGTGATCTGCTGTTTGTTTTTTAGTGTGTGTCTTTAGCCTTAAAAGGAAAGTTTGGTTGAGCCTTTGGGATTATTCTGAATTCTTAAACTTGTACACATCCAAACAATTAAGGGCGTCACTGGTTTTATTGCGATATACAGTATCACAGTGGTTGGAGAAATCATGTTCTTTGATGTTTATCATCAGCTTCTTAATGTACCAGGCAACTGTTCAGCCAAAAGCCAACCCCTTTATTGCTGCCTCAATCTATATTCAGTCTGGGTTCTTAGTGTGACTTGATTTGACTAGGGATGTTAAAAATTGTGTAAGAGGGTAACTGTCTAGTGGCTTAAAATCTCAGCAGTTACACTGTTACCCACACCTCACTGCGGGCTCTGCAGTTCAAAGCTAAACCTCCCAGCCCTCTCCAGGGAGGAGGCTTCACTGCCCTGCCACAGGAAACTGAGTGTAACCAACACCACTAACCAATAAGCATTCACTTATTGGTTAAACGGTTAGTTATTTACACTCTTACACCTCTAGCTTTGACACTATTTTCCTCTTTTTTTCAACCCCCTTTCCTCTTCCCAGTTCACAGACACACTCTGAACAAATTTGGGAATATGAGAGTTCTTTTGAAAACTGAAGTTTATACCAATACTGTACACAATATACACTTAGATCATTTCCTGTTAGTTCTTAATAAGGACAATATAAATTGTCTACTATGCAAAACACTGGAAATGTGTATGAACCAATACTTTTTTTAAGCATTACTGTGAGCCACTGCTGAGTGGAATGAAATGCTGTTTCGTTTTGTTACAAAACATATGTTTAAGCAGGAAATCCATCCGCATTAATTTTAATTTTCGTCTGTCAGCATGTACCAATCTTCACTGCCTGTCAGAATACATGGAAATATCTAAACCAGAAGCAATGGAGAACACAGTGGTCTTCAGAGACAGAATTCAGGAGTTAGCTTATGGTGGTGCTATTGTTAATATTATTAATTAATGTTATGTTTACCTCTTGAAATGTTAGATCCCCTGGAATGATACTAATTACACATGTTTAGTAAGTGATATCATATGGTGTCCAAAAATACTGTAGATATCCCATGTTATAAATGCACTGTAGAAGGCTAACTTATATTCAGGAAGTTGAACTGAATTTTACATGCTGTACTACAGGTTGAACCTCTTTAGTCTGGCACTGTGTGGTCCAGCAACGTCCGGGGGCCAGCATGATTTTAGTGAGCTGGATGTGCACTTATTATGGGTGTGGCCAATTTTTCCATGATCCCATAAAGTTTGTTTACAGCCACCTGTCTTGACTCTGTGTTCTGTGCTGTCCTTTAACTCTAATTTACCCCTAAATGTCTTGTAAGACCCCGGTAAGCAGTGGAAGTGCTGGTGTTGCTGCTAGACAATATTGAGTTCTTATGGTTTAGCCAATTCTCTGGTTTGGCACTGGTCAGGTCCCAAAGGTGCCGGACTAGAGAAGTTCAACCTGTATTTCATAAAGTGTTCTTCATATGCTGTCAGTGATATTGTAGTAGTTCATATGTGTTTGCACGATGATAAAAGCTTTCAGTGGTGCATGAATCAGCTGCATCAGCATAATAGGACTCAGAAATAACCTGATTTTCATCTATCCAAGTTGTGGTTTGGAGGTGGGATAGCTACACAGGTTGAAACTCTCTTAACTGGGATTCTCTGGTTCAGCAACATCCATGTTGCAGGACTAGAGTCCTGGTAGAGTGCTAGCGGCAAGGACCCCTGTGGGGCTGAAAGGGCAGCGGACTGCCCATAGGGAGATATGGTGGGGCTGCCCAGCAGGGCTGGGAGACCTGGCGTGTGGCTGCCTGGCTGGACTGGCAGCTGTGCACTGGGTCTTTCGGACTTCTGGTCACCCGCACGCTGGGGCTTCGGGACCTCCAGGCTGTCAGAAAGTGGGGAGTCTGCCAGGAGACCAGCAGGCCAGGCCAGGGGACTGGTGACAGGGGTCCAGAAATGTTCTCCTCTGGTCCACCAAAATCCCTCATCCGAGACCAGTCAGGTCCTGAGGGTGTTGGACCAGGGAGGTCCAACCCATCCCACCAGTTTTGTTGCATGCAAAGCACCATATTTACATTCTTGACAAATATGAATAGATTAGAGAGAGGCCCGTTTTCCTTTATAGAACCTTCCTGGTTTTTCCCAGTCATGATGTATTCATACAAGAGCCAAGTCCGGCTACTTTGCACTGTTTCCCTGTCTCTGTCTTAAATTTTATGTTATGTTTGATGTTGCTGTCCATTACTGTGGAACATGCCTGGTAAAATACGCTGCAGGTAGATAGCTGAATGTCAGATTGCAACAAACATGATGCTACTCACTGAAAACACTTATTGACACGAATGTGGGAAGTAACCACAATTCATGATTTGACTGACAATATTGATCTTTTGGGGGAGAATCAAATGATCATAGTTACATTGCACCCAGTATTTTACAGTCTTCAAAAAGGCTTTTCTGAGTTTGTGGCTTTTCTTAGGTTATAAAGGTGAAGGAACAGTTCTGGTTTTCATTTGATTAATATTAACCCAACCAGTGTCCACAATTAAAACCACTTATCATGGAAATTCTTATCATAGAATCATAGAATAATAGGACTGGAAGGGACCTCGAGGGGTCATCAAGTCCAGCCCCCCGCCCTCAAGGCAGGACCAAGCTCCGTCTACACCATCCCTGACAGATGTCTATCTAACCTGTTCTTAAATATCTCCAGAGAGGGAGATTCCACCACCTCCCTTGGCAATTTATTCCAATATTTGACCACCCTGACAGTTAAGAATTTTTTCCTAATGTCCAATCTAAACCTCCCCTGCTGCACTTTAAGCCCATTACTCCTTGTCCTGTCCTCAGAAACCAAGAGGAACAAATTTTCTCCTTCCTCCTCCTATCATGTCCCCCCTTAATCTTCTTTTTTCCAAACTAAACAAGCCCAGTTCATGAAGCCTGGCTTCATAGGTCATGTTCTCTAAACCTTTAATCATTCTTGTCGCTCTTCTCTGTACCCTTTCCAATTTCTCCACATCTTTCTTGAAATGTGGCGCCCAGAACTGGACACAGTACTCCAGCTGAGGCCTAACTAGTGCAGAGTAGAGCGGCAGAATGACTTCACGAGTTTTGCTTACAACACACCTGTTGATACAACCTAGAATCATATTTGCTTTTTTTGCAACAGCATCACACTGTTGACTCATATTCAACTTGTGGTCCACTATGACCCCTAGATCCCTTTCCGCCATGCTCCTTCCTAGACAGTCGCTTCCCATCTTGTATGTATGGAACTGATTGTTCCTTCCTAAGTGGAGCACTTTGCATTTCTCTTTATTAAACCTCATCCTGTTTACCTCTGACCATTTCTCTAACTTGCTATGGTCATTTTGAATTATGTCCCTATCCTCCAAAGAAGTCGCAACCCCACCCAGTTTGGTATCATCTGCAAACTTAATAAGCGTACTCTCTATCCCAATATCTACATCATTGATGAAGATATTGAACAGTACAGGTCCCAAAACAGACCCTTGAGGAACTCCACTTGTTATCCCTTTCCAGCAGGATTTAGAACCGTTAACAACAACTCTCTGACTACGGTTATCCAGCCAATTATGCACCCACCTTATCGTGGCCCTATCTAAGTTATATTTGCCTAGTTTATCAATAAGAATATCATGCGAGACCGTATCAAATGCCTAACTAAAGTCTAGGTATATGACATCCACCGCTTCTCCCTTATCCACAAGGCTCGTTATCTTATCAAAGAAAGCTATCAGATTAGTTTGGCATGACTTGTTCTTCCCAAACCCATGCTGGCTATTCCCTATCACTTTATTACCTTCCAAGTGTTTGCATATGATTTCCTTAATTACCTGCTCCATTATCTTCCCTGGGACAGACGTTAAACTGACCGGTCTGTAGTTTCCTGGGTTGTTCTTATTCCCCTTTTTATAGATGGGCACAATATTTGCCCTTTTCCAGTCCTCTGGAATCTCCCCTGTCTGCCATGATTTTTCAAAAATCATAGCTAAAGGCTCAGATACCTCCTCTATCAGCTCCTTGAGTATCCTGGGATGCATTTCATCAGGACCTGGTGACTTGCTGACATCTAACTTTCCTAAGTGATTTTTAACTTGTTCTTTATGTATCCTATCTTCTAAACTTACCCTCTCTCTGCTTGTATTCACTACGTTAGGCACACCTCCAGACTTCTCGGTGAAGACCGAAATAAAGAAGTCATTGAGCATCTCCGCCATTTCCAAGTTCCCTGTTACTGCTTCTCCCTCCTCACTAAGCAGTGGGCCTACTCTGTCCTTGGTCTTCCTCTTGCTTTTAATGTATTTATAAAAGGTCTTCTTGTTTCCCTTTATGCCTGTAGCTAGTTTGATCTCATTTTGTGCCTTTGCCTTTCTAATCTTGCCCCTGCATTCCTGTGTTGCTTGCCTATATTCATCCTTTGTTAGTTGTCCTAGTTTCCATTTTTTATATGACTCCTTTTTTATTTTGAGATCATGCAAGATCTCCTTGTTAAGCAAGCTGGTCTTTTGCCATATTTTCTATCTTTCCTACACAGCGGAATTGTTTGCTTTTGGGCCCTTAACAACGTCCCTTTGAAATACTTCCAACTCTCCTCAGTTGTTTTTCCCTTCAGTCTTGCTTCCCATGGGACCTTACCTACAAGTTCTCTGAGCTTATCAAAATCTGCCTTCCTGAAATCCATTACCTCAATTGTGCTGGTCTCCCTTCTACCTTTCCTTAAGATCATGAACTCTATTATTTCGTGATCACTGTCCCCTATACTGTCTTCCACTTTCAAGTTCTCAACTAGTTCCTCCCTATTTGTTAAAACCAAATCCAGAACAGCTTCTCCTCTGGTAGCTTTTTCAACCTTCTGAAACAGAAAGTTGTCTCCAATGCAGTCCAGAAACTTATTGGATAGCCTGTGCCTCGCTGTGTTAGTTTCCCAACATATGTCTGGATAGTTGAAGTCCCCCATCACCACCAAATCTTGGGCTTTGGATAGTTTTGTTAATTGTTTAAAAAAGGCCTCATCCACCTCTTCCACTTGGCTAGGTGGCCTGTAGTAGACTCCTAGCATGATATCACCCTCGTTTTTTACCCCTTTTAGCTTAACCCAGAGACTCTCTACACAGCTATCTCCTACGTTCATCTCCACTTCAGTCCAAGTGTGTACATTTTTAATATACAAGGCAACCCCTCCTCCCTTTTTTCCCTGTCTGTCCTTCCTGAGCAAGCCGTACCCTTCCATACCAACATTCCAATCATGCGTCTCATCCCACCAGGTTTCTGTAATACCAATGATATCATAGTTGTATTTATTGGTTAGCAATTCCAGTTCTTCCTGCTTATTACCGATACTTCTCGCATTTGTATATAGGCATCTAAGATACTGATTTGATCTTGCCTCCCTGTTGTGCCCTGACCCTCCTTTCTCCTTGCCATTATAGGCCGTAGTCCCCCCCATTTCCAACCCATCTCCCAGTCCCGCACATTCAGCACTTACCTGTGGGCTTTGCTCACCTGCCCCCGTCTACTATAAAAATTATAGTAGAATTTTTACTGTTGCAATGTCTCTGTGAGATATGAATCCACCAAAGTCATTGTGAGCCATCCTCTGGCAGAGTCGGGATTGAGAAGTGCCCACTTAAATCTCACCACAGCAGTGTTTCATGATACTATTTGTTAGGATATTTTCAAGACTCAGCACTGTTCCTCTTTAGTCAGCTATCTGGAGGCTTCCCTTCAACATGCCCATGGATTATGATTCAAGTTTCCTCTGTGGTGCTGTGCCAGTATGCAGAATCAAACTCAGGGAGGCAGGCTTGAATCACTTGCAGCATATGAGCACTGATTAGCATTCTCCACAATACCATGCAAACTTTTCCAGGTTATTTTATAACAAACTTTTCACAAGATGATCTCTGACTTCTTTTTTGCTTGGCAGCCACATGCATGTGGGCTTCATGCAGGATCAGCGGCTTAGCTGTTATTTCCCATCTCCCTTGTCAGACAATCTGCTTTTGCCTGCTGGTGTTCTTTCTTACATACTTTTTCACTACTGCTGCTGAAATCTAACTCCTGAACTTGTGTCTGTGACTGCTAATCTAAAACTGACCAAGGTTTGGGTTTCCATTAGAGATACCTGTTTCCACTTCCCCCACCCCTCCAACTCCCTACTTCTTGATTTTCCTTTTGTACAGTATGTGCCCTTTATGTCTGCAGGTTAGTAATACATTTGTGCTTGATGCTCTCTGCACTTGACAATTTTATCATGGTATTTAACTTGAAATATTTGTCATAGTATCTGTGTTTGTCAGCAGTGTCTGTCATGGGAGTTCCCTGTTTCTTTCACAGTGTGTATCTTACTGTCTGTAACGTTCTCATTTCCTCAAATGGTTTTATTCCCAGCATTAGTCCAATTTTAGTCTTATCCTTACATTTATTTTGTATCTCTTAATGCTCTTCTTAAATTAGCTAATTGACTATTGGCTATTCACTTGGGGCTGGATTGTCACAGCCTTTCCTTGGTTTCTAAGGTCTCCTCTTTCCCCTGTGCTCAGACTGCATGCTGTTCTTGCTGTTTGTTCACATTTTATGGGGAGAAATGAGGGTGTTTTTCCATAACTTCCCACTGCACACACCTGGGTGGAAGGAGGCAAAAAAATGGGAGGATCCCTGGTTTTGTCCCTCCTACTCACCAGCCAGAGTAGCAGTTTGTTTGCACAGGAAGAAATAAACTGCTCCACCAAAAGTTCTGAAGTAATGTATTCTCCCAAACATGGAGCAGGGAGGGAGGGGAGACTCTCGGGGTATGTTTACATTGCAACAGAACACCAGTGCCATCTTACTTGAGCTTGTGGGGCTCAGGCTGAGCGGCCATAAAACTGCAGCATGCCCAAGGATTCTAGTGCCTGGAGTCCAGCCTGAGCCTAGATGTCTATGGTGCAATTTTATAGCCCCATAGACAAAGCTCCCCAAACCATAGTCAGCTGACACAGGCCAAGTGTGAGTGGGTTATTGCAATGGGGAATTACCCTTTGTGTCTGAGATGGTCTGCTGTTTGGGTGGGGAAGCTACATGTTCAGGGTAGTTGGTAAAATGCTACCCTCTCTTCAGGGTAGCTTGCAAAATGACTACCTAGCCTAAGAGGCTCTGTCAATAGGCTTGTGGCTTATGGTCACTTCTCATGGAATACTTGAGAAATGTAGAGGGTTAGCTTTGAATTCCTTGTACTGCACAGGAGAGAGCCACAGAATAAGGTTCTCTTGCCTAAAATGACTGGACTCTGTATTGCCCTGATGCAGAAAGCTTTTACCTCTTGGCTGTGTCTAGACTGGCCAGTTTTTCTGGAAAATCAGCTGCTTTTCCGGAAAAACTTGCTAGCTGTCTACACTGGCCACTTGAATTTCCGCAAAAGCACTGACTTCCTACTGTAAGAAATCAGTGCTTCTTGCGGAAATACTATGCTGGTCCAGTTCAGGCAAAAGGGCCAGTGTAAAAGCTCAGATTTGTTTTGCACAAAAAAGCCCTGATGGCTATCGGGGCTTTTTTGCGGAAAAGCACATTTAGATTGGCACGGACGCTTTTCCGCAAAAAGTGCTTTTGCGGAAAAGCATCCATGACAATCTAGATGCTCTTTTCCGAAAATGCTTTTAACAGAAAACTTTTCCATTAAAAGCATTTCTGGAAAATCATGCCAGTCTAGACACAGCCCTTGAGTTACGCTGTATACGTGAGCTTTTATGTTGTATCCCAGCCTCTTTTCTCCTTGTTGGTCTATATAGCTGTTTGGGGCCAGCGACCAGGTCTTCCTCTTTTTATGGGTGACCTACTAATCAGCATGAGCTACCTGTCCCTCTGTAACTAGCCCACAGAGAATGCAAGTCTGTGTTCGCTCTTACCAAGAGCATAGTTCCGAGGTCCAGCTGATTCAGATCTTCTGCATTCCGCAAGATTCTTCTCTGTATGGTTGCACACCAATATTTATGCCATGTAATGGCATTTGTGATGTGCACCTGGTTTCTGGTCCAACAAGGTGCTCATTTTCCCCCTTCATGCACTTTTCAGGTCACGTTGGGAGAACCAGGGTCATGTAGTACTGGAAAAAATGTGCTTTGATATTCAGTTATTTTTTTCTGGGAGTTGGAAGAGCTCTTTATCAAAGATGGGAATTTACTCTAGAGTGACACTTGAGAGGTACAGCAAATGTTGTAACAATGCCACCTAGAGAAGGTGCCAAGAAAAAAGGAAATAATCATTTCATTATGAAGAGTGTGTGGTACATTTCTGCTCAAATTAGAGCGAGAAGCAATGCCAGATATAAAAAACAAAAAATCTGCCAAAGAGTTGGGAGTAGATTCAAGAGCCTTTTCCCCCAAAAAACATCCTGTCGTGGAATGAAAACTTTAGAGCCTAAGGTGTCCAAGTTAGCAATGGTGGCAGGAAATGTGAGCCAAGCACACAAGTAGGTTCAGAGAAGCCAGTATTTACCATGACTGAATATTTAGATTGCAAATAGAGGGGCCCATCGTGCTGACTTTCTAAGGAGCTTGATTAAGAGGGTGCCTAATTCCCTTAGTCATGTTTTAAAATTCCCACCTCACCAGCTAGGATTGGCTGGGAGCAGTGTAATCACAGTCTGGTGGGGGAGGGGAGATCTGTGCCTGTAGCAACTGAAGCAATGTTCTCTGTGCCCCTACTCCTCGGCCCCATTCCCTTCCAGCAAAAGGGGTCTGCTCCTTCATTCCCCCTCCCCCCTTCATGCTGCATGGTTGGGTATTGAGAAGGGAAGAGGAAGTCATATGCTACATGGAAGTTCAGAATCTGGGACTTGTATTGTAGCAGCTGCTGCTACTGAGGATTGAGGTGCTGGAGGACATTCAGGGCTGGGTGATGGGCTCAGAGAAAGGGGGGCATGTGTGTGCGTCCCAAGCTGGGTCTTCCTTTCAGGCAGCCTCTCTCATCCCCGCCTTTTCTGCTCTTGAACAAACAGCTGGATTTCCTGTGGTTTTGCTGATCAACTCTTCAGGGCTCTGGAAGGGATTTTCTCATATGGCACCTTTGGCAAACAGCTGGGTGGGGATTTACACCTTCTATTTGATATCTAGGAGTGTGCTAGTGTATGTATTAAATGGCAGTTGTCACAGCTTTGTGTTCTAGTGTGTTTGGGCTAGTTGGACTCTATAACCCAACTAGCACACGCCTAGATATCCTAGGGCACTGGTTCTGAGCAGTGATGGGCACGGAGGATGAGTTGAGCCTGGCAGACTCAGATCTACATTTTTGCATCTGTGCAGGGCTCTACTCTTCTCTCCTACCTCCAGCATTGAGGAGGGGAGCAGGTCAGCACCCCAGCCACCAATTATGGTCTCTTGCTAGTAGGGATGTGAAAAGTTAACTGGTACTAACCACCCTTAATGGTGATGATTCCGTGTGAATAGGCTATGAAATCGAAGGATAATAGCATGTCTACATAACACCAATAGGCAGAACTGAACGTGGGACCTCTGAGTTGCTACAGCTTGAGCTATAAACCAGCTGGCTGTCTACTGAGGCTGTAGAGCACACCCGTTCTTTTTCTCTGTAAATGGTCTAAGTGATACTAGAAACCTATGTCACCTAGGGTAATCTCTTTTATGCCATCTGCATACCACCTAACGCCTCTGTTTTAGAGAAGTTTTCTTTTTCATTTGGTGGGGAAAGGAAAGAAGTGGCTGCAAATTCTCTTTTTCTTCCTCAACTGATGGGAAGTTTGCCGGAGCCACTCCCGCATGACACAGTAGTTTTACTCTCTTCTTGCAGGTTGATTAGGGGAAACGTCATACTAGTACACTTAACAGTGAGGCAAAGGAGGCAGGAAAGGGGTTGAGATGTATGGAAAGAATCCTAACTGTTTGCAGTCATGGAGCAGCCTGAGAGAGGTCAAGCATTGGTAGTGTTGTGACAATGAAGCTACGGCATATCTGATAACCAATCTCTTCAACCGATTTTCCTAGTTAGTGTCGAATTCAAAATAAGATCACTCGGGGAAAAAAATAACCTGGGTTATGTAAAGATGTAATACTATCCACAGACTTCCAAAGCAAATAGGAGTTCACTCTGAGCAGAAGCACGACTTTCCTCTCCTCTTAAGGCAACTCTAGTTAAGGTTGGTATAAAAATGCCTGTTAATTGGAGTACCTGGAGAAAATGATAGGATTAATCTCTAAGTAAACTCTAAAGAGCTCTGGGAAAAGGCTGCTTGTATGGGTTGATTTTTTTTAAATCCCTCCCCAAAACCTGAGTTTGCACTCTGCTTTGAAGATAGGCTCATCAGTGTGCAAAGCAGACTTTTGCCTTGAGGCCATTCATAGTGCCGAAGCTTGTGAAGCTAAAACAGTTTGATGTGTAATTGCAGGAGGAAATGGAAAACCTGCTGAGCATGGCAGGATGTACTGCCTTATCACCCTTTATGTGCATCCAGTGCTTGCTGAAATTGCCAGCGGATCCGCAACATCGACAGAACGGTGACATTTTTCATGGACTGCCGTGTTCTGAATCAACACTGCAACAGTGCGATTAGAGTAGGTAAAGGAGTAGAAACAATCAAAGAGTTGCATGTGACAGATCAGTTTTTAGTCATTCCCCATTTCTTATTGCCTGCTGTCTTGTGTGATATGCAAAACAGCTTCTCCAGACGCATTACACCTTCACATTACCTGAAAATTGAATTTTATTTGGTGGCCTGCATATAATTTATAGTACTCTTCCAATACACTTCAAGTCTCATTTAGCTAAAAGTGTGTTCTTTATTTGCTTCTGGCAGGGAAACAGAGAAATAAAACTGAACATTCAGCACCACTTACAGTATATAAGAACCAGGCTATTGAAGTTTAAGCTGCTTGAATATGTTATTGACAAGAACTGTCCATTCTAGAGTAAGCACATGATGTATATGAGTATCATCTTTCCATAGTAATTAACGCACTGAATCTGAATACTGAGGCTTAAAGATACAAACTACTTTTTATATGCACAGAGAATGAGTGTAGAGCATTTCATGTAAAGCAGAGTGAGTGAGCAAACTAAAGAACTTAGGTAATGGATGAGGAAAAAGGAGTTTCTTTTTTAACAATTAGGATAGAATCCTCCTTTTACTAAGCATTTCATTTTTATGAAAATGTAAATAACTTGCAGCTTATATTCTGTATCTAGGAGCTTGATTGTTGGAATCATGAATAATATGTTTTAAAATATGAATGTGCTTAGAAAGTATCAGAGGTGTGGAAATTTCTATATATCCTAATCTTCTGATTCTTTTTTTTTTTTTGCTTTTGACCAACCAGCATTGTTATCTGAATTATATTTCTCGCTTAAATGCACCAGTATGTCCACAGATGCATAATTAATATATGTAATTAACCACAAAACCATCTGGTTGCAATAAGGATGCTCCTGCAAAGAAGAGTTGTTGCAAATATTTTGTATGGAAACTCCATAATTGCAAGTGCAATTGGTTTTTTTAGACTTTGAAGTATAAGTATCAAAAATATTCAGGGTAAACATTTTCTCTCCGATGCACCTGCCCAATCTTGAGCTGTATACACAGCATGATCTTATCCAGGAAGCAATGTGTTAATGTAGATGCCTACCAGGAATCATGAGAGAGCAGGCCAAGGCATTCAAGAAGTCATCAGAAGGTGGAAAATATCTCAACCAGTACTAGGTTGCATGGTGACTAGACAGGAAGACCCTGGAGAGAAAATGATGGGAATGTGTCAGCAATGGCCCCCGAGACTCACATTGCCACATCCTTGGGATGTAATGCATTTGGCATAATGAGATGCATGACAGATTCCAATTTACATTGGAATCTACAGACACACTTAAAATTAGGTAGACTATATGAGGCATCTGCATGAGGATCATTGATAGATCAGGACTTGTGAGAGCTAATATATCAACTTCTGAACTCAATTACAGCAATGTAAATATGGTTTCACTGAAGTTATTTTGGTGCAAAAATGGAATTTGCAGTGTAGAGAGTTAAATGTAAATCAAGGGTATCTGTGATTGGACTCTTAAGTATTAGTTTATATTTTTTTTCCAGGGCCATTTAGAGCAGTGTTTCTTAAACTTTTTGAGACAACAGAACACCAAACAATAATATTTTTTTATGTGGGACACCTAGGCTGTGTCCAGACTCAGGGGTTTTTTCGAAAAAAGTAGCCTTTTTTCGAAAAAACTTCCCCTGCGTCCAGACTCAAGCCGCGTTCTTTCGAAATTAATTTGAAAGAATGCGGCTTTTCTTTCTATGGCAGTAAACCTCATTTCACGAGGAAGAACGCCTTCTTTCGAAAGTTCCTCTTTCGAAAGAAGGCGTTCTTCAATGTAAATAGGGCTTCTTCAAAAGAGAGCATCCAGACTCACTGGATGCTTTCTTTCGAAAAAGCAAGCCGCTTTTTCGAAATTTCTCCGTGCAGTCTAGACGCTCTCTTTCGAAAGAGGCTCTTTCGAAAGATGCTTTCGAAAGATCCTCTTTCGAAAGAAGCCTGCAGTCTAGACATAGCCCTAGTGTTTAATAAAAAATTTGTCAAGCAAAAAAAAAAAAAAAAACCTCTGAAAAAATTTGTTGAGGCGGGAGGGTGAAAAAGAAGTAACAAAAACAAAGAAGAGGTCGCGGCACACCTGCAAGTTGTTCACAGAACATCAGTGTTCCACAGAACATAGTTTAAGAAACACTGGTTTAGAACCTAATTTTCAAAGAGGCTCAAGTTGAACCTATAAAATATTTCTGAAGTTTTACACATGCAGCTCATTTGTCTGTATGGTCAGGCTGGGAGAATCACTTTGCAATACCAAATAATTTTTACCATCTCTTAGTTTGAGAGATGCTGAGGTGAACATTGAAAATAAATGCCATGGGTATTCATTTGTATCTTTCAAATAAATTTGAATCAGTTTTTTTCTTCTAAGAAAAATGTATTCTAATTAATAGGTTTTACAATTATGAATATATGGAAAAAGCAAAGGTTAATCTTGAATGTTTTCCTTTAAAAAATTTTTCATTGCATAACTCACCTAACAATGTGAATTTCATCTTTGAATTGAGTATGTTTCCATCAATTATGCCGTTAATACCATTGTTAGGAACTTAAGTTATCTGTTGTATCTTTTACCCTTGAGAATTCCAGAAACATTAAATCCAATAAATCCAAGTTCTTTCTTTATCAAGGGAGAAATTTTTGGAGTTGCATCACTTCCATTTTTAAAAGTAACGCATTCAAATCTCAACAACAGACTAAGACACACTTGAAAATGGGACCTACATCACTCAAGCACTTTTGAAAATGTACCCCCAGGTCCTGTATCTTCCCTTCTTGTGTGTGTCCTTGGCATGCTGGGGTCCACATGACCCTGTGTTACAGACCTATCTTTTGTTCCTTCTTCATGTCTATCACCATCCCTATCCAAGAACTGAGCAAAATCCTTCACCCTCATCAGTGCTTCATCCTGCTGGTGTGGAACATGCACTCAGAGTTTTACTTGCAAATGAGAGCTTCAAAGGCATCCTGTAAACTTTGTGAATCGCTATAGAGGGATCAGACATCTAGTGTTGTTTTTAAATGAATTCCTCTGTGCTGTTTGGAGGTTCCAAAAGAGCCAGCTTCTCCTTTATCTCAAAGACTCAAAGGTTTCTGCTCTTGGCACCATTTCCCAAATATATTTATTTATTTATTTATTCAGTAAAACCATTGCTTCAGCCAATACAAGATAATGTGCTTTGCAATTCTTAAGCTCTCAAGCAGGGCTGCTGACTGATTTGCTCCTTACTTGCAGTTTTTCATTAGTAGGCTTGATAAGCATTCAGTTTTAGCAGCTGGGAAGCAAAGAAGTCAACCATTAGCTTTACAGCCTGGAGTAGAGGCAGTGCCATTTCCAAGGAGCATGATCAGGAATCTCAGCATTGTTGGGCCTCCCGCAAATATCCACCCTTACATAGCGGGGTACATACTGGCTCAGGGAAGGCAAAACTGACAGCAAATTGTCATAATCTACTAATAGTATGTCTTGTGTAACTATCAAGTCCCCACTGGGTATAGGTAGCATAGGCTTTTGCAGACTTCTTTCCCATCCTGAACTGGACATAAATTCTTGTGTGGAAAAATAAAAAAATAAAAAATCAGAAATCAAAGGCCGGAGAATCAGGAAGCATTTAGATCTAAATGCCACGTTAAAAGCAGTACCCACACAGCAAATGTGGAAATGCAAACTACGTTCTACTTTATCAACAGAGCCAAAAGTCACACATTAGCCATCTTGAATCTCTGTGGTGAGATATATATAAAACTTTGGTTCAAACGAACGAGTCTCTTTCATCATAGTTCGCATGTGAAGATACCAATAGTAGTGTATTATCTACTTGATCTGTGCAGCAAAGTGAGAATACTGTATATAGAAAAGCTCTGGGGTGGCTTTTTCTGTTTTTCTTTTTCTTTTTTTTCCTTTGGTACATAAATCCTTTGCAATTTCACACTGATTTTCTAAACAAGATTAACAGGTGCTACTCCTTTTATTATAAGAGCAACTTTAATCATGTTATAGATCTCAAAAACAGTAATGATGCTCAGGTCTTTCCATGTTTGAAGGGTTGCTTTTTGCAGTTTTTCTGCCATTATAATCTTGGCTTTGATTAAATAACAAAAACATTAAAAGATTTATTTTCTCTTCTCAAACATTGGTAATTTCTTTGCACTCCTCATGAGGTAGACGAAGCTTTCTTTGGACAACTGAGAGAAGCTTCCAGATCGCAGGCCCTGGTTCTCATGGGTGACTTTAGTAACCCTGACATCTGTTGGGAAACCAATACAGCAGTACACAGACAATCCAGGAAGTTTTTGGAGAATGTTGGGGATAACTTCTTGGTACAAGTGCTGAAAGAACCGACCAGAGGCCATGCACAGCTTGACCTGCTGCTCACAAACAGGGAGGAACTAGTAGGGGAAGTAGGGGGGGCGGGGGGCAACCAGGGAAGCAGTCATCATGAGATGGTAGATTTCAGGAACCTGACCAAAGGAAGAAAGGAGAGTAGCAAAATACACACCCTGGACTTCAGAAGAGCAGACGTTGACTCCCTCAGAGAACTGATGGGCAGTATTTCCTGGGATGCTTACATGAAGGGGAAAGGAGTCCAGGAGATCTGGCAGTATTTTAAAGAAACCTTATTAAAGGCATAGGAAGAAACCATCCTGATGCGCAGCAAGAAAAGCAAATACGGTAGGAGACCAGATTGGCTTACCCGGGACATCCATGGTGAGCTTAAACACAAAAAGGAAGCTTACAAGAAGTGGAAGGATCAGTTTTTGGAGGGGTTTTGTTCAACATCTTTATTAATGACCTGAATGAGGGGATGGGGGGATGGACTGCACCCTCAGCAAGTTTGCAGATGACACTAAGCTAGGGGGAGAGGTAGATACACTGGAGAGAAGGGATAGGGTCCAGAGTGACCTGGACAGATTAGAGGATTGGGCCAAAATAAATCTGATGAGGTTCAACAAGGACAAGTGCAGAGTCCTGCCTTTGGGACGGAAGAATCTCAAGCATTGTTACAGGCTGGGGACTGAAAGACTAAGGAGCAGTTCAGCAGAAAAGGACCTGGGGATTACAGTGGATGAGAAGCTGGATATGGGTCAACAGTGTGCCCTTGTAGCCAAGAAGGCTAATGGCATATTATGGTGCATTAGGAGGAGCATTGCCAGCAGATCCAGAGAAGTGATTATTCCCCTTATTTGGCTCTGAGGCCACATCTGGAATATTGTGTCCAGTTCTGGGCCCCCCCACTATAGAAAGGATGTGGACACATTGGAGAGCGTCCAGCGGAGGGTGACCAAAATGACTAGGGTGCTGGAGCACATGCCTTATGAGGAGAAGCTGAGGGATTTGGTTTTGTTTAGTCTGCAGAAGAGAAGAGTGAGGGAAGATTTGATAGCAGCCTTCAACTTCCTGAAGGGAGGTTCCAAAAATGATGGAGAAAGGCTGTTCACAGTAGTGACGGATGGCAGAACAAGGAGCAATGGTCTCAAGTTACAGTGGGGGAGGTCTAGGTTGGAGATTAGAAAAAACTATTTTACTAGGAGGGTGGTGAAGCACTGGAATGGGTTACCTAGGGAGGTGGTGGAATCTCCATCCCTAGAGGGGTTTAAGTATCGGCTTGACAAAGCCCTGGCTGGGTTGGTTTAGTTGGGATTGGTCCTGCCTTGGGCAGGGGGCTGGACTTGATGACCTCCTGAGGTCTCTTCCAGCTCTATGATTCTATGACATAACAGTACCAGCAGATGCTAATATACATATGTGGAAATTACTGTCCAGAAGAACAGTATGGACGTTGTTCTGAGGATATTAAAATTTAATTTATAGTGCTAGCTAATTACAGTATTGAAAAACTTCCTTTTTTAGTGGAAAATCAAATTCATGCTATTGAACGTAGAAACGAGTTTCTCCATACACTTGTGATTAGGTTTTCGATTCTAATCTCCATTACTTTATGAAATACATTACAGCAGGTTGCATTTCCTTAATGAATAAAACTTACCTTAAATTATGTCTGGCATTGCAAGTGTAGATTCCTTGGAAGATGATGGTTCCATTTTGTCTTTTATTTCCTGTTGATAGTGTTATGAACACCAGTGCAAACCATGTGTCTTCTGCAAAGACCTCCCATTAGAAATTATGGAAATCTGCTGATATTTGTGTTGTGTTTTCCTCAAAGATGCTAGTCAGACCTAGTTTTATAGGCTAGTTTTTTTTTGAATGTACATAATAAATCGATACGACACACTTTATTATAAAAGAAACTCTCTGGAGGACATTTATTGGGCAAACTTGCAAAGTTGCAAAATGGCAAGCTTATGGTAATAGCTTGCTATCAATGCTGCCTTATATTACTGTGTATCATTTCCCATGGAAATTACATTGTAGAATCTGTCGTTTATATTTTAAATAACATATCCTGAAAATATGCTTTCTGGAGGGAATTGTCCTGTGCTGCAAGTTAAGCCACATATTTGACTGGAAGTAGTACAGATACATTTGGAAAGCTAGAGGAATAAAAGAAGATATTGTAGATCTATCTTTTTAAGGTGGCCTACCATGTTGTGGTCAATGAAAATTTTGATACTGACTTCTGTTGAGCCTAGGATTTTACTCTGCCCCACAATGCTGACAAGTAAAATACAGTCAGGTTGCTAATGTGATACCGGTATTATTTACTCAAAGGTCTGTCCTCAAGTCTTATGCGAGACTGAATAAAGGACATTTTTTGAAGGACGCCTCAGTATGTAATAAGTACTGTTCCAAGCCCCATGATGGGAATGTTGGAGTAAACTGGAATTATATAATTTCTTCTCTTTGGATTTTATTTGCATTGGTAAGAGAAGAATAGAAAACAAAATAGAGGGGAAGGAATGTATATGTCTTTCACCAGTTAATGTGTCCTAATGTGCGTAAAGAGCCATTCACATATATCTTTGGCACAGTAGCTTTTCTTTTATACTTTCTCTGTGTGTGTTCACCCTGTGGACTAAGAAACTTTAGATGTTATGAATAGGTTCCCATTGCCCTGAGTGGGCGCGGTGTGTACAGAATTAGCAAACTGTGTGTGTTGCCCAAAGTGCTTTATATATCAAAGTACTTAACAGGCATTAACTGATTAACTAATCCTTTAAAGGTGTATATCTGTCTAGTCATATGCATGTGCACAAATAACCCCACCAGACTAGGCCAACAGACTAGGCCAACATCATGGCTAGGTGCAATTTGTGGAGTTTCACAGACCTAGAAACACATCTGAGCTGCGGTCGGTTCACTGCCTGTAGAATACCTTACAGATGTACTTATGTTCTTATTACATTTGGTGGCAGAATTCCTATTCATTTCCATGGAAAAATATTTTGGCTCATTCTATGTGATTTCAATGACTGCAATTATTAACTTCTAAAAATCACATAAAATGAGTCTAAAAGCAGTATTATTTAAAGAATTTTTCATGGGGGTGTGAGGAGGAGGCAGACGTTCCTAGATTAGAATCTGGCTTTGGTTACAAATTTGGGACAGATCATCCATGGCCAAACTCATGGCTGATGTTAAATCACCAATTCAGTTATTACACCAGATATGAATTCAGCACTTAGAATGACTTTTCAGGACCCATTGAAATCGATGGGGCCAAAATTTTGCCTTTATTTTTCCCACCTGTAAAATGAAGGACCTAACATTTGAACCTAGGTCACAGACTCTAAGATGTCTTCTTTCTCCTTATTTTTTGTAGACAAACAGATGAACCCTCTAGAAAGAATAGTTACTTTTGAATATATATGACAGAAAACTGCAGGTTTGTTACATGTCTGATAAATAGCTACCTTTGTTTGAGTTGCTTTATGCATGTTCTGTACAGGAAGAAATGATATCATGAGCATGTACATGAAGAAATGATATCATAGGATATTTACCATTTACAAAGTTCAAATAAAACATGAATAATAAGCTATTACTGCCTAATATTTTAATAGGGTGTACAAATGCTAGTATATTTACTCATTAACTAAAAGTAAATTTGTTCCCAGTTTAGCAAGAAAAGAAAGTTTTTTGTTTTTTCGTTCATTAAAGAATGATGAATATGTATTGAGGGGAAAATAAAATAATTTGAGAGATGCTCCAAAAATGAAAACATCTATTGAAATCAGAATCATGAAAAAGATTACAATTAATTTTTTTGTTCCTTCCTTTGCTAGGATGGATTTATTTCTGTCATCCATAACTCTATTAAATCAGTGATAGAAATGTAGTCGTGTGAGTCTGGGGTAGCTGAAGCAAAATGCAGGACAATGTAGCACTTTAAAGACTAACAAGATGGTTTATTAGATGATGAGTTTTTGTGGGCCAGACCCACTTCCTCAGATCAAATAGTGGAAGAAAATAGTCACAACCATATATACCAAAGGATACAATTTAAAAAAATGAACACATATGAAAAGGACAATTCACATTTCAGAAAAGGAGGGAGATGCAGGGGGAGGGGGAAGGAAGGAAGGTAAGTGTCTGTGAATTGATGATATTAGAGGTGAGGAGAGTGGGATGTCTGTGAGCTAATGGTATTAGAGGTGATAATTGGGGAAGCTATCTTGGTAATGGGTAAGATAGTTTGAGTATTTGTTTATTCCTTCCCGGAGAGTGTCGAATTTTAACATGAATGACAGTTCAGAGGATTCCCTTTCAAGTGCAGATGTAAAAGGTCTTTGTAGCAGAATGCAGGTGGTTAAGTCATTGAGAGAGTGTCCTTTCTGGTTAAAATGGCAAGAAACTGTTTTTTCTTTGTGATCTTGTCTGATATCTGTTTTGTGGGCATTAATCCTTTGGCGAAGTGTCTGAGATGTTTGTCTAATGTACATAGCAGACGGACACTTTCGGCACATGATAGCATAAATTATATTTCTGGATGCGCAGGAATATGTGTTCTTGATCTTATAACTCACTTGGTTAGGTCCAATAATGGTATCAGCAGAATGAATATGTGGACAAAGCTGGCAACGGGGTTTGTTGCAAGGGAAGGTACCAGGGTTGGTATTAGTGTGGTATGTCCTGTGGTGGTTGGTAAGAATCATCTTGAGGTTAGGTGGTTGTCTATAGGAGACTATGGGTCTGTCTCCCAGAGCCTCTTTGAGTATGGTATCCTGTTCCAATATAGGCTGTAGTTTATTGATAATGTGTTGGACAGGTTTAAGTTGGGGGTTGTAGGTGATGACAAGTGGTGTTCTATTGTTGGTTTTCTTGGGTCTGTCTTGAAGTAGATGGTTTCTAGGTATTCGTCTGGCTCTTTCAATTTGCTTTTTTATTTCTCCGGGTGGGTAGTTGAGGTTTATAAATGCTTGGTAGAGATCCTGAAGCTTCTGGTCTCTGTCAGTGGGATTAGAGCAGATGCGGTTGTATCGAAGGGCTTGGCTATAGACGATGGATCGCGTGGTGTGTTCTGGATGGGAGCTGGAAGCATGTAGGTAACTGTATGAGTCGGTGGGTTTTCTGTAGAGAGTGGTGTCTAATTTTCCATTGTTGATTTGTACTGTGGTGTCCAGGAAGTGGATCTCTCGTGTAGAATGGTCCAGGCTGAGGTTGATGGTGGGGTGTAGGTTGTTGAAATCTCTGTGGAATATCTCCAGTGTTTCTTGGCCATGCGTCCAGATCATAAAGATGTCATCGATGTACCGTAGGTAGAGAAGGTGTGAAAGGGGACGGGAGTTGAGGAAACGTTGTTCTAGGTCAGCCATAAAGATGTTAGCATACTGTGGGGCCATGCGTGTACCCATGGCTGTGCCGCTGATCTGGAGGTATAAGTTGTTCTCAAACTGGAAATAATTGTGGGTGAGAACAAAGTTACATAGGTCTGCTATCAGGTTGGCAGTGGTGTCCTCTGGGACAGTGTTTCTAATTGCTTGTAATCCGTCTTCATGTGGGATGTTGGTATATAGAGCTTCTACATCCATGATGGGAAGGATGGTGTTATTGGGGAGGTTATCGATGTTTTGTAGTTTCCTTAGGAAGTCAGTAGTGTCTCGGAGATAGCTGGGGGTGTTGGTTGCGAAGGGCTTGAGAAGAGAGTCTACATAGCTGGATAGACTAGTAGTGAGCGTGCCAATAACAGAGATGATGGGACGTCCGGGGTGCCCAGGTTTATGGATCTTGGGAAGCAGATAGAACAATCCTGGTCGGGGGTCAGAAGGTGTTTCTGTGTGGATTTGTTCCCGAGTAGCTGTGGGGAGGCTTTTAAGGAGACAGTGTAGTTTCTTTTGGTATTCCAAGGTGGGATCAGAGGGGAGAGGTTTGTAAAATGTGGTATTCGAGAGTTGTCTGGTTGCCTCCTGGTTATAGTCGGCCTTATTCATAATGACCACAGCACCCCCTTTGTCAGCTGGTTTGATTATAATGTCCAGGTTGTTTTTGAGACTCTGGATGGCATGGTGTTCAGCGCGGCTAAGATTGTGTGTCGCTTGTTGTCGTTTGCGAATAATGTCAGACTGTGCATTGTTGCGGAATCTTTGTATATAGAAATCCAGATTGTAATTCCAACCGTCAGGGGGAGTCCATATAGAATTATTTTTCCTTTGGTGTTGATAGGGGGATCTGGTAGGTCAGATTGATGTTCATTGGTGGCTTGGAAATATTCTCGGAGGCGGCGAAAAAAAGCCTCAAGGTCACCACAAAATTGTATCCAGTTTGTGGGGGACGTGGGGTAGAAAGAGAGACCCCGGGATTAAATCAGAATGTTTTTGTGTAAAAAAAATATTGCAGGAATGTTACTGCAATGTTTGTAAAAGCATCCAGTCTAAAATGGGGAAAATAATCCCCTCAAACCCTGTTTTGAACCAATGATTAAAGCCAATTAAGTAATGTTGCAACACTTTATTCTGTTTGACAGGAGTGATGCATTGCCTTTCTGACATGATCAATCTCATTCTTTGAATACTTGACCTTGTGAATGTACATTCATAGGCATCAGCAATATTAAAAATCTCTGTTGGGCTCTTCTGCTCTGAAGTGGTGTGAGTGTGTGTGGGGGGGGGAAGCCCCCCAAAACTTTTGGAGATGGGGCCACAGTTTTTATGATGACACGCACGGCTGTTAAAATGAAATTACTATTCCTCTCTTCAGCCTTATTTATTACCTATTTCCTGACTTTTTATTGGCAGTAATACATGGAAGGACCAGACAATCCATATAGGAAAGTCGTTTATATAATTGGAGACCGTTTTTACTCATTTGGCCCATTGACTCCAAAGAAACTACTCAGTAGAGGAAGGGTTCCGGAGTAGACCCTAGAGTTGGAAGGACCCTTCGCATTTTGTCCCACAACCCTCCCTCGTTTAATTCAGAACATCTGGACACACTCTGATTTTATTCAAAAGAGACTATCCTAAGAAGCAGCATTTCCTAAATAGCCTGAGACAGGGTATGTAGGAATTGCCAGATCCTATTGTCTAGCCTCCAGCCCCTGGCAGTGGCCACCTCTAAATGCTTCAAAGTAAAGGGAAAGAAACCTTCACAGTGGGCAGATGAGGAATCCATTTCAGGTGTCATCCTGACCTCTAAAAGTCAGAGAGATTGGTTTGAACTCAGAGTATTGAGTACAATGCCTTGCAATCCTCACTTTGCTGGCAATTTATAGATACAGTGTATCAACTGATTCATCACCATTCCCTTAAATAGCTATACATAGTGCTTTTGGGGGAGAGAGGAATTACACTGTGATTGCTGACTGGGAAATTTGTTAAATAGCTGAAAATTCACTTTGACTGGTTAATCAGGTCAACTGAGAAGGAGGCATTTGTCATTGTGTCCACAGGTTATTTTCAGACACACACCTAGGTCAGCTAATTACTCTGAGACATATGAAGGGCCACTCTTTAGACAAGAGAATTAGACAAACAAACAAACAACGCCCCATGACACATTTGTCATATTAGTTGCATTTCCAAAGATGCTTCATTTCTAGAGTCAGTATTTCAAAAGATTCCCTTGAAAAGCTCCATTCATTTGATACACCAGCTTTGAAACTTCACTGCTATTTAAAAAGATCTTCAGACATAATCTACTGTTTAGTGTTTAAACCCCCACGACTGTTATTTAACAGTGATTAGTAAATGGCAGGCTGTCAGTACTGGTTGTGAAGTTGCATCAGGCAGCCATTGTTCTTTCAAATTAAAACATTTAAACATTTAAATCCAAGGCTAGGTCTTCAGGCTCATTTTAATTATTCTTTTTGTCTTTTGGAAATACCTTTCTTCTAATGATCACACAGCTGTCATATATGTTACCTTTAGTCAGAATACATGACAGTGCTTTCCCATTAGCTGTCATTATTTTACAAGGAAAACCAAAAAGACTAGAGCAGATATATTAATTCAAAGGAAGACACTGCTGGCAAAGTTATTAAAATAAAAATATCTGAAGACTCAGATTCATTTGATTTATAACAAAAAGTAGCTGTGAGATCTCTTAGCAGTTTAGGTGGCTGATTATTTGTTTGTTTATTTATTTATTATCTCCTGAAAGCCTTTCTGATACACCCCGAAACCTGACTATCTATTTGTCGGTTCAGAAGAACAAAGTTGTTTTACAGCCTTCAAAATATTCCATGATATATTTAATTGTTCTTTTTAAAAATATTTTTCCCATTGAGAGATACCATGGTGTTAAGCAGTAATAAAGTAACAAACCTCCCCGCTCCGGTCTTAAATTTGTGCTAACTGCTTTGGGTATAAAATCAACATCCTTCCCTTTTTGTTGGGCTTTAGCATTTCCCCATCAATTACTCTCATTCACAGTAGCACCAAGACTGTATGGGTGCCCTCAAATGGCCTTTTGTGCCTATTGTGCTTGATACAAGGGGCTTTAGATGTAAACACATTTGCTTATCCTTGATTTTCTTTCCTCTGAGACGGAGAATCTCATTTCCATTGGCATTCTGGGAGAACACAAGATAGATAATAGGTTACAACTTATAAGGCATATTGATATGGCTGAAACAATACATGAATTCTGAAAATGCTGTTCTGATGCACTTTGGACAAACTGGACAAAACATGACCCTTGCAAGGCACAGGATACATTCAACTCCCAGAGACTCTCATGGGAACGAAGAACTCTTGGCACATCCCAGGAAGTAATCAGCACCTTTCAGTCCAGGTGCATACAGAGGGAAAATGGCAGAACTGAAATATGACAAGCAGATTTCATTATCCTGCTTCTCTAGGCCCTAATGTGGCAAACCATCCCTATTCAGCAAAGTACTGAAGCATGTTCTTAAGTCCCATTGACTTTAATGGCACTTATCCAAATACTTAACTGCTTTGCTCAGTGGGTATGGATGCTTAAGTGCTTTGATGAACTGAGGCCTAATGCTGTGTAGTGTCTAAAGACTGGTTATCTATGGAGGCGATTGTATTATCCTACACACAAAAAAGGAGGAGGAATGTTTCTTTCTTATTCCATGATACACACAATTGCTTTCCTGGTATTGGCCTTTGCTTCCTTCCCTCATTCTCTTCTTTAAATTTCTGCTTCTCCTTTGCCTCTGGGAAAGAACAACTCTGAATTAACTTGATTTTTTTCTTCTGTTTTTCTTTTATTTTTTTCCTGTGTATTCTTGAACACTTTCCAAGGATCCATGATTTTGCTGTCAAAGCTGTTTAAGTGGCTTTGGCATCCTCTGCCAATGCCAGCCTGGCTGAGTCCCATGCGTAAATGAACGAGTTTTTAGTGGCACACGTTAAAGTAACGGTTCTTAAAATGGATTGCTTTGGGAAAATTTTTGTTAGGATTATTTTTGCCCGTGTGTGCATTTAACTCCTTGCTGTTAAGCTGCAGACTAACCAAAAGTTTACGTTTAAATCTTCCAAAGCCATACATTGCCTTGGCTGACTCCAATCCAGCTCATTTCATCTTTCTGATGTATAATCTAAACCTAGGAGGTTTCAGAAAGCAATTCTGTGCTCTTCTGCAGCAGAAATGTGGCATGTATTCCCCATGACTACGTTTTATGAGTAGAACACAGAAAATAACAATTCAAAAGAACTAAACACAATGGCAGGATGGAGTTACTTCTCAGACCTGTCCAGACAGACAAGATTAATCATACATGCCTTTTTTCCCCCTTTGTAATTTCCTGTAGTGTGTATAAAGTTGTTATATTTACGTGTATGCTTTATTTGCTTAGTTTGTGAGGATGCAAACATCTATCATGTTCTCTGGAAATTCTGTTAGTCTCTTAAAAGAGACAAACCAATTGATTTGATTTAATGAAAGGGAGTTTTTTAAAACCTCCCCATGTCAGCCCTTCGCTAATAGAATGTAACATAATTTCCAGTGCCAAAAAATAGTTTCATTTTTACATTATTATAAAAAAAAGTCCCTGTTAAAGTGAGAACTCTGGGATCAAAAAGCTATAAGAAGATTGTAGTATGGGGGGTAGTTCATATAAGCCTATTTCAGTGGCTGGGATGACTTTCTTACCCCCACAGCATGAGTCATAAAAATAATCTGAAAATAGAGGGTCGGGAGAAGAAAGAGCAATTTAGCACCCCTGAATAACCAGTAAGCTGAAGGTTGGACTTTGGATTGGGTCATGGGAAACACACATTTAAGAACCTGATTAGTAAAACAAAATGGTTGTTTTCTAGCCAGGCCCTACTATTAGGAAAACTGTACAAAGCTAGGAGGGTACACAGTCTGCTCGTTTGCTGTGCTGCAGTGTTGAGTCAACTTCTGGTTCCACAGAATAATATGCCAAACTTAATACAGTGTAACAATGAGTTCAACTTAATGCTAGCAGTGCTAGTCTCTGCTGCAAAAGCAGGGCACTCCTCAGGAGGTTTCACACTCAGCAGCACACAGGAGTACTATGCAGAGCAAAGGATAGATTTAACAAAGGTCTCTTTAGATTGATACAGGTAGTTGCCATCAGACTGGGAGGAGATTAAATAATTAAAACTCTTAATGCTCATCTTGTAGAACGTTCCCATTTTCCAAGTTCTCTGACAAGGGCCATCTTCTACTTCCTTTATTTTCCCCCATTACATTAACAGAACTTCTACAACATGAACAATTCTTTCAAAGATTGCACTGCCCCTCCTATTAATTTGCTTTTTTAATTGCTTGGCCTAGGTTTTGTTTTCAGTGTCTCTGACAAACCTTAATATTTAACGCACCCTAATTTCTAGCTTTCTCTCTAAGGGTATGTCTACACTACCACCCTAGTTCGAACTAGGGTGGTAATGTAGTCAACCGGAGTTGCAAATGAAGTCCAGGAGTTGAATTTCCCGGGCTTCATTTGCAAGTTGCCGGGCGCCGCCATTTTTAAATGTCCGCTAGTTCAGACTCCGTGCCCCGCAGCTACACGTGGCACGGACTAGGTAGTTCGGACTAGGCTCCCTATTCTGAACTACCGTTACTCGTTCCACGAGGAGTAATGGTAGTTCGGAATAGGAAACCTAGTCCGAACTACCTAGTTCGTGCCGCGTGTAGCCGCGGGGCACGGAGTCCGAACTAGCGGACATTTAAAAATGGCGGCGCCTGGCAACTTGCAAATGAAGCCCAGGAAATTCAAATCCCAGGCTTCATTTGCAACTCCAGTTGACTACATTACCACCCTAGTTCGAACTAGGGTGGCGAGTGTAGCCATACCCTTAGATAGTAAACCACTTTAGGGGTGGGAAAAAACAATATTGAAGCAATTTATTGTTCTTATTGCACTTTGATGTTCTGGCATGTGTGTTATGGGGTGGGGCCACAGATGACCGCTGGGGGTTGTCCCTTGGTGTGCTGATTATGCCACTGGTACTCAATTTCTTGCTCTCTGGGGCTCCCCACCACCCTTTTCCTGCTGGGCCAGATTCTCTGGTCTCTCTCAGATGAGGCACAGAGTTGGGGTGACCTACTCCCTGAAGAGCAGTACAGACATTCATCTTGGCCACTGAGGATAGAACAAGAAGCAATGGGCTTAAACTGCAGCAAGGGAGGTTTAGGTTAGACATTAGGAAAAAGTTCCTAACTGTCAGGGTAGTCAAACACTGGAATAAATTGCCCAGGGAGTTTGTGGAATCTCCATCTCTGAAGATATTTAAGAGTAGGTTAGAGAAATGTCTATCAGGGATGGTCTAGACAGTATTTGGTCCTGCCATGAGGGCAGGGGACTGGACTTGATAACCTCTTGAGGTCCCTTCCAATCCTAATATTCTATGATTCTATGAATTAGTTCTAATTCACTAAAAAAAATTATTACAAGCAGTTCCTTACCCTAAAGAGCTTTTCCTTATTTCATGCAAATCTTCAAGTCAAAGACAATCATTTACTCTGACTCGGGTCTCCAGTTCTTCGTCTCTTTTGTATCTTAGTGTGTCAGGCCATTCTTCAGACTAGCCAAAAACAAAGGGACAGCTTCCCATAGTTCATATAGATTCCAGCACGGGGTGAGGGGTGGGGAGAATGTTTTGTTCTCTATCCCTGCCTTCCATGGAAAATTACCTGGTCCAACTAGTATTCTTCTACCAGTGGTATGGCCACATGTCTTCTAGGACCTACCACTGCTTAGACTTAAAGGACAAACTAGGGTATTCTCAAGTCATTAAGTTAATCTCCCGGTTGTTAAGGGTTCCCGGCACACCATTTGATGGCTCTGTTTGCCAATTAAAACCATAAACAAGCTCATACCTTCTATTTCTAATTTTATGTACAAGAATGGTACAAGCACCCAAATAAGAATTACAGATCCAGCAGATTGCAACACTAAAATTGATAGGTTAGATGAAGTATTTTGTCAAAAGCATCTTTGAATGATGCATATTTATATTAATAAGCCAGTTTCATTAAGTGGAGGAGATCACAATGGGAACCAAACAAAGCCCCATTGTAAGCATATAATTTATTTAGAATCATAAGGTTAGAAGGGACACTAGATGGACCCTTTTAGTAACTCCCCTGCCATCGTGCAGGATTTGTGGTGTGGAATCCATCAAAGACAAATGACTATCCAGCCCCATTTCAAAACCTTCACTGAGGTGGTTCCCTACCCTACATATCCTGCCATGGTATCTAGGACATTATGTAGCACAATCAAGATGGCTAAAGGGTGTGGTTTGCAAAATTGTTTGGCATGGACCAAATTCTGTTCCTGTTGAAGTTAATGGTGAAATCCCTTTGTTTTCAGAGGATACGAAGTTCTGTTATCACGAAGCAGTTTTGAAAATCCTACTTGCAACTACAGTTGGAAATGACCCTCCTTAAAGTCCTTTTCAAAATGGCTGAATTAATCCTAGATACTACCTACTAGTCATTGTACACTGCAGCCCAGTCCACTGAGAATATTAATCTGTTATACAGCTCCTAGAGAGATTTAGCCCATGATGTAATTGTTTGCATATTTTAGCTTTGCAGGTCCCCAGTTTAATCTGCGTTGTGTTGGCCTAGATGCCTGCTGTCACATAGACTTCCATGCAATGGAGCATATTTACTTTGCATGCGCAAGTATTTCAGTGTGTTTACAAATCAGATCTTTGCCTACATTTAGACATGCTGCACATGCAACATCCTTAAAGGCACAACAGAGGAAATTAATACATTTTGGACCGATGGCGGTCATTAGAACACAACATCAAAACATACGAACGGGGATACTGAGTCAGACCAAAGGTTCATCTAGCCCAATATCCTGTCTTCTTCCAACAGTAGCTAATGCTAGGTGCCTCAAAAAGAATGAACAAAACAGGGATTAATCAAGTAATCCCACCCCTGTTACCCACTTCCAGCTTTTGACAAACAGAGGTTAGGAACACCATTCCTACTCATCATGGCTAATAGCCATCGATGGACCTATTCTCCATGAATTCTAAGGGCATGTCTGTAAGAGAGAGAGAGAGAGAGAGAGAGAGAGAGAGAGATGGACTGAGATGTATTTCAGACAAAAGCCATTTCCATACTTTGCAACCAGACACAATAAAGCATGGATTGTGTGCAAATGTACAGCATGATGTTAAGATCCCTAACAGCGGGGGAGGGGAGATGGGTGGATGAACACAGCTAGAATGAGTATGAACCTCAAACTTGGTCTAGAATGTAGCCAGCATCTAAGAAGTTTTAGCTCCAGGCACGTCTAGATTATGTTTTAATTCTGAAAGAGGATATGCAAATTCTGTGGGAATTTGAATATCTTCTTCTGATCGCTTTTTCAAAAGTGGATCTTTTGAAAGTGAAAGTAGTCTGGATGTGGTTTTTTCAGAAAAAAAAACCTTTTTTCGAAAAACTGCGCAAATCTTCTTTTTAGGTAGAGTGGGTTTTTTTTGAAAAAGGGTTTCAAAATTAAAACATAGTCTAGACGTGCCCGGAGCTAAAACTTCTTAGATGCTGGCTACATTCTAGACCAATTTTGAGGTTCATACTTATTCTAGCTGTGTTCGTCCACCCTTCCCCTCCCCCACACTTTTAGGGATCTTAACATCATGGTGTACGTTTGTGCACAATCCATGCTTTATTGTGGTTGGTTGCAGAGTGGTTGCAAAATTCCATGGGAATTTGTATCCTCTTTCGAAATTAAACCATAGTCTAGGCATGCCCTCACTGTCTGAAATAAAGAAGCAGCAGAGGTGGTTAACCAAAACCAACTATTGGAGACTGCTATTAGTTCTAGCCCTTATTCGGGACAGATACTCAAGGCATATGAATTTGAGCAGTGCCCGAGTTAGAGTTATGATTGATGAATTAGCTAGTGGATACTCTTAAGTTCTTGCAATGTGTCTACTCCTATTGATTTTTGTTGTCACTTTGTAAAGCAGCTTCTCATCTCTTTTTGTATTCTTGCATGAAAATATGAATATTTAAGGAATAATGTTCATAGTGGAGGAATATATGGGTCTACAGCAGCTTTTGATGATTAAATGACATGAAACACAGGGGTTTTCTAAGTTGCAAAAGTAATTTATTATGCATACACTCCAATGACAGGAGCCTTATAGCTATTGCACAACATGAGAAGGAAACTGAGGAATGACACAATAAAATTGAAAAAGCACTGATATTTCTTCTGAGAATTTGAAAGTTGTAAATTCTGTTTGTTTCGGACTTGATTTTGGCAGCCACTTAGGGGGCAAAAATATGTAACTCTTTATGGGCAGAGAGAGTTAGAATATTTTCTATATTGTTTTATAGGTTTTTATACTGCACTCATGATTGTTGTAGCTGTGAGCGCTTTCCCTCAGTGTGTTAAGCAAGGTGGCTGCCTATCTGTCTCGTTTGTTCTCTCCTCTCCTCTGAGGGAGAAGCATGTGGATTGTCTTGATAGTTTGGGATGGGAAGGGTTGTTAAATATACCTGTTGTTGTGTGATTGTATTAGATAAGTCCAGGTCAAAGAAATGTCTTCTGCACTTGAAGCAGAATGCTGTGAAGTTTGCCACAGTCCTTCATTCCCGGAGGAGTTCATATTCTAGTCTTGGACCAGCTCCAGAGAAGGTCCAGTCTCCTGCACAAATGTGCTTTTTTCTAATTGTTGAGTGTTCCATTATGCCAGAGGTGCAAAATTATCAACCATAGTCCATCCTAGGGCTTTTAGGTATCCCGTTCTTGTAGATGTCCTGGGCCCAGGTCTTGGTTATAGAATTCTACTAGAGTTGCCAACTTTGTAATATTTAAAAACCAGACACTCCAGCACTTCCGCCTCCCTGCCCTGCCTCTCTCCTTAAGACCTACTGCCTATTTGCTCTTTGTTCATCCTCCCCTCGTCATTTGCTGCTGTGTCTCCTCTTCCTGCCCATCTACGTTGGGAGGGACTCGACTGTGGAGCTGGGGTGGGGAGGTGCAGCTGCCTGACCTAGGTAAAAGGCAGCCCTAGCTGAACAGTGGCTGGTGCAGATGATGACCCAGCACCTCCCCGACTTCCCCACTCGCATTAATGAGGTTTTTTTTCTGTCTGGTCAGCAGATCTGACCAGTTGTCAGGTCCTCTTGGCGACTAGACTTTCTGGTTGAAAACCAGGCACCTGGCCACCCTAAACTCCATAGACGAGAGGTTCAGTGGTGGAAGTGTCGCTTCCTATCACTACTCTTTGGGTGCATTACCCCAGGAAGGACTCAGTACGTGACTCCTGAACTTCTGTCATATCTCTAAGCCAACACAGCAGTATCTCATGACCAACCATGTCAAACTCTGCAGAGAGGTTCAGAAGGATGAGACTAGTTTGTCTCCCTTAACAGACCTCTGTCCACTGGACATGCATCCCTCCACAAACACATTGCAGGAGTAGAACACATGCCTCTGCTTAGTAAAAATTGCTAACGCTATGTGAGCTTTTCATTGTTTAATATCTGCACAAATGTCACAGAATTTGCACTGAGAGCCTAGATGGTGCAAGAACATAGTCAGTGTTGCGCAGATATTTGTTCAAAGTTTGCTGTCAGTTATGTGGGTTTGCTCATGTGTACACTTGTGCTTGCACTTTGTTGCATTAACACTTGCATTTATTATGTCCAAGTTCTGTCATCTCTACATGGAAACTTTAATTCTGATGAATACATATGTAGGTTGTAATGGGGCATCTGCCCCACACTGGCCTGTTAAGGCTAAAACCCAACTTTGGGAGAGGGCTGAGAGTACAGCCCACAGCGGAGTCGGATATTGCCAATTAGGGCCTAGCTGTGGGCTGTATAAATAAGGGCTCCAAGAGGGAGAAAAAAGGAGACTCTTGCTCTAGCTGGGGAATAGGAGTAACCTGGCTGCTAAGGAAGCTGGGGGTTTCCTGGGACAGGGAAGTGCTGGGGAAAGGCGGGAAGGGCTGGGGAAGTCTGGCTGTGGGGTGCTAAGGCTGTGGGGAGGCGACCAGGATAGACAAAGGGAGCAGGTCTGCCCCTTTGCCAGTGATGAGTGGCCATTTCAGACTGCAGTTTGCCCCTTATCTCAAGGGCATAGAGGAAGATTGGCAGTGGGTCACTCAGGCAAGGTAAATATAGGGGAATTGGGGGATTCCGTGGGAGGGGAGTACCACGGAAGTACCGAGACTGATAAATACCCCCTTGGAAGGCAGCCAAGAGTCACAGGAGTGGGCACTGCCAGAGGGCAGTGTCCTGAAGAGGACACCATGGTCGGGAGCAACGTGGGTCCGGAACTGAGATGGGTAGACACCAGCCAAAAGGAGGCATTTGGGGTGTGTCTAAACTACATGGCTTCATAGATGGAGCCATGTAGATTAGGCTGATCAGCAGAGGGAAATGAAGCCGCAATTTAAATAATCGTGGCTTCATTTAAATTTAAATGGCTGCCACGCTGAGCTGACAAACAGCTAATCAGCTGTTTGTCAGCTCAGCGTGCTAGTCTGGACGCTCCCGCGCCAACCTGAAAGCCCTTTATCGACCTCCCTGTTATGCCTCGTAGGATGAGGTTTACCGGGGAGGTCAATAAAAGGCTTTCATGTCGACAGGGGAGCGTCCAGACTGCCCCAATCTGCCAACAAACAGCTGATCGGCAGAGCGGGGCAGCCATTTAAATTTAAATGAAGCCGCGATTATTTAAATCGCGGCTTCATTTCCATTTGCCGAACAAACAAATCTACATGGCTCCGTCAATGGAGCCATGTAGTCTAGACGTACCCTTGGTGGGTAGATGCAAGCTAATTCCCAGTGCTACCAGCAGGCGCACCGTGGTGGTGAGTCCGTCCTGTGCCAGAGGTGTACATTTATAAAATTGCATATGCTCACGTGGAGACTGGACTGTGAAAATAAAGCCTCTTGATCTTTCGTTTAAGAATTCATTTAAAATTAAACTTTTCTAGTATGTCATAAGAAGACATCTCTGTAATAAAGATTTTATTAAGAAAGCAAATCAAAATGTGAAAATGAAATTTTCTGAGAACTAACCATGTCAATTTATAATAAACCACTTAATGCCATAAGGAAATTGAAAAATATAGTCAGCTCAGCTAAAAATCAAACTGAGGATACTAGAATACATTAAGCAATTTATAAGCGACTTTAATATCAGAGAAAATTAGTTATTTATATTTATAAATCTAGGACCTAGATTCTGATCTCAGTTATACTAGTGTAAATCCAGAGTTATTCAACTGGTTTCCTGTCTTTCAGTGGAATTATTTTTTTTTCGTTTTTAGCTCTGATAATCATCTTTTAATATAAAAAGGTGGGAATTGTAACTACATGGTGGTTTTTCTTGTTAAATTTTGGATGCTTTTGGTAAGTGTCTATGTATGGTATTAGACTAATCAGTCTGGGTACACAGTCATGATTTTGTCCAAGTAGCTTGGCAAAAGTACCTATCTTTAGAATTACCATCATTCTGGTTTTCTGTTGCTGAAAACTTGTTATATTGTCATCATCCTGAACTGTGTGGTGGCTTTATGTGCACACATTCACTAGGAAGTAAGGTAGATCTTTGTCTGAAGGCAAACAAATTTAATCTCATGGTTTTTGTGTTAAATTACCATGCCCATGGACTGGTGGAAAATTGTCTGTCTTTTTTAGTACATGCCATTCTATTGGGGTGCCATATGTTTTAAAAATATCTAACAGTAGTTTATTATCCTTGAGTATTATGGTAGTCTTTAATAAGTTCTAATATGTATGTATGCATACACTCTTCCCCTGAGAAAACTGCTAGAGTTACAAGCATGACAATAGCCCCCGTCTAGTATGAGGGTATATCTACACTCCAGCAAGATTGGTGGAGCTGACATTGATGCTTGGCAGGCAATTTAGCGAGTCTTGTTAAGACCAACCAAATTAACCATAGACTGCTATCCAATTGACCCCAGATGAGAAGTCAATGGGAGATTGTTTTCCTTCAACCCTGCATGGTGTAGACACCACAGGTAATTGACCTAAGATACTCAGATAGCTGGAATTTGCATTCCTTAGCTCGATTTATTGTGGTAGGGTAGACATAGCATAAGATGCTATGCATTTATGCATTCTCCACTCTGTCAGAAGGCAGTAAGGTACTTTTTTTCCTATAACAATAACAATAATATCATAACAAAGACCCCAGTCTTGCAAAGATTCATGCACATTTTTAACTTTACTTATTGCACTAGTCCCATGATGTCAGTGGAAGTACTCATAGTACATAAAGTTAAGCATATATGCAACTCTCTTCATGAGGCTGGCCCAAGGTTGAGGTAGTTTTGTACCCCAAAACAAACTTTGAATGCAAATCTGATTACTGTTGATTGTAGCTACCTGATTTGCATTCACGGTCATGTAGTTAGATCACATAGTCTCAGGTGTGTGCTTGCAATTCAGTTGTGATTGCAAATATTGCAGACATAGGTTGGATCCACAAAATAATCTGTTTGAAAATTTGGCCATTTATGTGTTTGATCGTGATGGATGAAAGAAATCATTTTTAAAATGCAGAGAATCTCTTAGGCAGGTTTGTACAATTACATGACTCCAGTCATGTGAAGAAATGGGTTGTACCCACGAAAGCTCATGATACCATCTACCTGTTTTATTAGTCTTTAAGGTGCTACTAGACTATTCGTTGTTTTTTAAGTATTTCACAATGAGAACTCCTGTCTTATGCAGTAGCAAGTAGTGAAAAGTTTAAAATATAATTAACAGAATAAAATAAAAAATAAAACAGCTTTAATAATAATAGTGATACTTAGATCTTTACATAGCACTTTTCCTCTGTAAAGCTGAAAACATGTTAAAAAGGAGGTCACTATCATTTAATCTATTTTATTGATGGGGAAACCAAGGCACAGAGCATTGAAGTGACTTGCCCTGTGTCATTCAGCAGACCAGAAGCAGAACAAGGGCTAAAAATGAGGTCTCTTAAGTCCCAATCCACTGCTGTAGCCACTAGGATAAACTACCTTAGTTCATCAGTAAATTACTAATTGACAAGATAGTTTTGTACAGGTGCAGTCTTTTTGAAATGAGGCTCATGTTAAACCTGTGTTTTAGGGTCTGCTTTGATCTCGGTTACTCCGTGTGAGCTCTATTCAAGTCGGAACTCGCTCTCATCTTCAAGACAATGAAGATTTATGTGAATTTCCTGAAATGATTGTCCATTTTCAAGTAACCTCTGGGAAGCTTTCTCTAAATAGTTAGTCTTCACTGTCATCTGCTTCTCTGCATGTCCTCAGCTGGGCTTTCTCACATCCTTCAGAGGTTAACAATGTCTTCAATTAATTTCTATTGTCCCCACCAGAGTATAAGTCACCGTGAGCCGTCTCCAGGGAGAGTAGGGCATCTTTTATTCAAGTAATCAAGTAGCGTTACAAAACATGAAAGCCGGGCCTTGTGCTGGCTGGGGTTCTTCACTAATGACTGCCACATAATAGAGCCACCTGGTGATTTCTGTGTTACATTGCTCTGTAGGAAACCTGAGTTCAGGAACTATTTTAGGACTCTCTGATAGGATGCATACTAAACATGGTTGAGCATCTCATTCGCTTTATCTCTTAAGTGAGACCATGCTGACCAGACAGCACTTTGAGTGTCCCCAAGCAGCTGGCTGATGGAACAGTGAGGAAGGTGAGCATAGTGACAAGATGCAGAATAATGGGACATATGTAATGGAAATAAGCAGCCACAGGAGTTATGGGGAGTGTAATTTTTGTTCCTTAAACAGAGGGCAAAAATCCATTTTATATTGTTTGTTAAATTGCAGAGCAGTGTATAGCATGCATCCCTCGTATCTTCTCGTACAGTGAAAGTACGGTAATGAGCGGCAGTGCCTATGAATAAATACATTTAAATTTGAATTCTCTTTTCTTCCTTTGCAGAATGCATTTTGATAGCTATTGATCTTTGTACAGCTCATCCCAGAGTTCAGGACACCAAATACGAGTTTTAATTCCTCCACTTATCTCTTGATAACAATTAAATGCTCGTCCTTCCTCTTTCTATAGAGATATATGAATGCCAAGCCTTGCTAAGGATAGGGTTTTCAACAGAAAGACAAGTGAAAATACAGAAGGGTGGTGGAACAATGCCGGTTTACATCAGATGAGAATATGACTCAATATGTTTATCTAAGCTGGGAGTGACTGTCCCAGCTGCTGTATAGACATGCCCCTAATCTCTCGGTGCTTGGGTTCTCTATTTGTAAAATGGGGATAAGAACTCTTCCTTACTGTAAAAGGATGTTGTAAGGATAAATACATTACATTGTGAGGTGCTCAGATACCTTGGTAATGGGGGGGTCAAGGAAGTATCTAAGAAAGATCCAGTAACTCCTTGTTTAATATTGTAGTTTATGTTCTTGAAAAATGCGACTTTAAGTGAAATGATGGTAAGTGAATTTCCCTTTAAGAGGTAATGGAAAAGGGATCGGAGGATAAGTTGTAGGGAGATTTTTGCCAGACAAAACACACACCCAATTTTTAAAAAGTTCTTATGAGAGAATTGTCTGAGGACCTGTTCATGAGCTCCTCCTAAAGCAACTGAGTTGATACCAGGTAGGATATTTAAATGAGTATGTTCTCTACTAGATCAGGGGTGTAAGCAAAACAACATTAACCAGGATGACGTTAAGTGAGGAATTACTCTAGATAGAAAGACACGGGGAGTCCTCTGCTGCTTGGAGATCTGGAAGAATACAGTCTCCATATGAGTAAATCTTTCTGGATTTAGCTCACTGAGAGTTACATTACAGAAAAAAAATCTTTGTTAAAAGTATGGTATTTTTCCCCAACCTTACTTTTCATAGCAACCAGAGGCAAAAAATAGTAAGAGTATGTAAAATTCACTGCAGCTGAACTAACAGGAGAGGAGGGTGTTATATTTAAGCTATTCATTTTTCAGTAATTAAATGGGTTTCAGGGAGAGGATGTTGCTTCTCAAAGAGAGAATCTCTTAATTGGCAGTTATGCAGGGTTAATGAACTACATTAGTGTAAAAAAATAACACATTGAGTGTCAGAATTTGACAAATCAGTCATTGGAGAATGCTGCTTTAGAATATCTTCTACCAAAAATGGAAAGTGACTTTTATTCCTCTGAAAAGAGTAAACCTCAACAAGCTCTGAGATAAGGATGGATGCTAAGAAGAACAGAAATGCTATGTAAGAAAACAGTTTGACTATCATTTTGGTGGGAAGTTGGTTGTATAAAAGAGGCAATAAAACCTCCAAAAGTAAATAAAAAGGAGGGGCCAGTCCGGAGAGGCAGAGGGCAAGTTTGATTATGCTCTTCTTTAACTCACTGCTATGAGGAAATTGGAACAATCACAGTTTGTGTTATTTCTGCATTTGTGAGGTTGTTCACTTAACCTGTGCAATGACCTGGAATACTCAACACCACTGAGACAGAAACAGTAACTGAGAGACTTGTGATTTTTGTGGAAGGATTGTATTGAATAGCAGCAGATTTACTTTACACCTCACTTGTAATTGATAAGAGAGGAATTATTCAGCACATTTTCCTATCCCAAGCCTTGCAAGGTGGGATACATTTTGAGGGAGCAGAGCTATGTGCCCTCTGTCAGAACAGTGGAATCTGGTTTAAAATACAGATAATAAATGCCCTTAATAAGATACTCTTTAAGCTTCCCCTACTGCTCCTGTGAACTTAAAGGTTTTAGGCTATGGTAATGGTTTTTGACAGGACAGTTGGACAAGAACAGAATATTAAACCTATTTAAGTGAAAAAATTTGCAATTTACTTAGAAATTCAGAGAACAGTGGATTTGAGAAATATACATAAACACTAGTTAGGATGTGTCAGTCTGATTAGAAACCTTTTTTCTCTCTCCATGGCAAGATGTTCCTTTTTTCCCCGTTTACAGGTTTCTTAAGGATTTTGCTCTGCCCTTCTGTCTCCCTCAGGCGTCACAGCAACCCTAAGAAAAAAAGTACATGTCATATAGGATTCACCTTTTCCCATAATATTAGCTGTTCCTGTGTGGTCAGCTGGAAACTTGATTTTATTTTCTGTAGGAAGCCACATGGGTTGTTGCATGTTAGAAATTCAACTTTAAAGCTGACTTAAAACAAGCAACAAACCAAGAATATCCTCAATAGAGTATCCGCATTCTGAACCATTTGTATCACTAGAAGATATCAAATTTAAAATATGAACATTTGCCTGAAAAACAATTAAAACAAGGCAGGATCACTGTCTGTCAGCTATTGTACAGGTTGAACCTCTCTTGCCTGGCAACATCTGTGGTCTGGCATGATTTTAGTTACCTGGATGTCCATTTAGCATGGGTGTGGCCAAATTACCCATGATCCCATAAAGTTTGAAGCTGCCAGTTCTGGTTTTCAGTATTCTGCAGTGATGTTTAACTCTGATTTACCCCAAATGTCTTTTAAGAGCCCAGTAAACAGTAGATGTATTGATAATGCTGCTAGACTATTCTGACCTCCCATGGCAAATTCTCTGGTTTGGAACTGTCAGGTCTTAAGGGTGCCGGACTGGAGAGCTTCAGCCTGTAGTACGTGGTGGGTTTTTTTGTTTTTGTTTGGTGTTTTTGCATACACAAAACATTTGTAGAACGATACATCTTTGCCCAGTAAAAACTGCTGTATATGATATATTTAGATGGAGATACTCAGACTGAGGCACAGGGGCTGCAAATGCCTCTTTAATGTGTCTCTGGTGGCTCTTTGCAGAGCATGGTACTAAAAAACTGTGTGATTTAATTATTAACCAGTCAGGATACTTGTATTATGTTATTAACCACTTGCAGAACACATGATCGATCATTTTCCTGTGACATATTAAAAATAGCAAATGAAATCATGAATACATACTACTAGGCTCTTATCACTAATTTGGCTCTTAACTATTGAGGTCTGAGTATCACTGATATAGACTACTTGATAAAGTTTTATTTATATAAAAATACACACACACTACCATTGCACTTAAAATCAATGTGCTTTGATGTTTTCTATATTTAACTCTCATATGCATACATTTCTCTGCCATTCAGTGATAGGGCTGAAAGAACAGTTGGCTATAGAAAAATTAAAAAAATAGATTTAAAATAATTCAACAAGCTGGGCTTGTTTAGTTTGGAAAAAAAGAAGATTAAGGGGGGACATGATAGCGGTTTTCAAATATCTAAAAGGGTGTCACAAGGAGGAAGGAGGAAATTTGTTCCTCTTGGTTTCTGAGGACAGGACAAGGAGCAATGGGCTTAAAGTGCAGCAAGGGAGGTTTAGATTGGACATTAGGAAAAAATTCCTAACTGTCAGGGTGGTCAAATATTGGAATAAATTGCCAAGGGAGGTGGTGGAATCTCCCTCTCTAGAGATATTTAAGAACAGGTTAGATAGACATCTGTCAGGGATGGTGTAGACGGAGCTTGGTCCTGCCTTGAGGGCAGGGGGCTGGACTCGATGACCTCTCGAGGTCCCTTCCAGTCCTATGATTCTATGATTCTAACAAGGCTGATTGGCCCCTGACCTTAGTCTAAACATCTTTAAATGCTTAAATAATAATAATAATTAATAATAAAAATCACCATTCTTTAAAGAGGAAGAATTTTGAAAAGGCCAAGACCGAATCTCCTCCTCCCCAGGTCCACATACTTTTTGTTTTTTGAGAATGCAAATCTGACTACATCTGCCTCCTACATCCTGAGTTTTCTTTCACGGTGTGTGAAGATTCATGCAGACTTCACTTCATTGGTTTTGCTCTGATGCACCACTGTAAAGTGTAATTGGTTAGAAAGCTTCTTTGAGAGGGTCCACATGTATTACATCTAAAGTTGTCAGAGGAGTAGCCCTGTTAGTCTGTATTTGCAAAAACAACATGTATGTTTCCATGCATCTGATGAAGTGATTTTTACCCATGAAAGCTTACACCCAAATAAATTGGTTAGGGTACGTCTACACAGCAGGGCTAAAGTTGAATTAAGCTATGCAACTTCAGCTACGTCAATTGCTTAACTCAGCTTTTGGCGCTATCTACACAGCAGGAAGTCGAAGGAAGAATATTCTTCCTTCAGCTTTCCTTGATCGTGGGTTACTATGAGTCAGAGTAAGAAGTCCTTCAGCTTGACATTACTTCGAAATAAAGGCTTGTAGTGTAGACAGGAACTGTTATTTCGGAATAACGTGTTATTCCAAAATAAGGCTGCTGTATAGTCTTTAAGGTTCCATAGGACTTCTCATTGTATTTACAGTTGTGATAGCCATGCAAAAAATCCCATTTACTTTACACCTTTTACCTTTTCTCTTGCACCAGGACTTATTCTAATGTTTGATGCCTTTGAGTATCTTTAAACAAATAATAATTTAAAAAAAAAAACAAAATATGTACTCTTTTCCTGCAAAACTGGAAAACAAAGACTATTGATAGTGTGATATAAAGGGTCTATCTCTCTCATTTGGCTGCTAGGCATACATGGACTTGTCACTTCTGAGCAGGTCACCTCCTATTGATACCAATAAAAAAAATTTGTTGCTCACCTTGCATCCTCCCTATGTAGATGATCATATTCATGCTTTGTATAGGGCTAATAATAGTATCTGATACTGAAGGTCAAAAATTGGGGAGAAAATATAACAAATAGCATCCAACAAAACTCACCCTCTTCCGCATCATGTCTTGCCAGGACAATTCATATGCAAAGCTTTGGCCAGAACATTTACTGTTCATTTTTTACAAAGAAGAAATATTCCATGTACCTTTAGGGTTTTATAAGAGACCCTTTTTCTTGACCATGACCTAGATGAGTCTTGCAAGTTGTTCCTGCCACTTAAAAATATATCGATTTTATTGGCCGAAGAAGGAGCTGTCATATATGAGGTTGGCTCTAGGGTTTGGTACCATTTTTTCATATATTTGGGAAATAAATTATAAACACTAGAAAGCAGTACAGGGAAATATAGTAACAGGCTGGTACTCAGAATATATCAGTTTGTAATTACCTTTGAGGAACTGCTCTTATTATGAGTTAATCTGTACTTTAAAATGTTTTATTAGATTTTGTTCTCTGAAGTGAATAATGCTGCCAAGGGCTAATTGCTTTGGGTAAACCTAGAAACTAAAGTCCTTGATGTATCTACTCATTTGAGTTAGCACAGAGGGTTGCACTGTGAGATGTTTGTATACAGCCTTGTTAAAGATCTAATACCCAGCTTAGGTCATTTACCTTTGTAAGGGATCAGGAGTACATTTGGTCATACTTCAGGTAGGAGGGGCAGGCTAGATGACCTTCTGAGGTGGTTTCCAACTCTACATTTCTATGATGCTGTATCTATGAGACCTTAGTTAGGAACATCTCTTGAGCACACAGGCTTGCCAACATATGTTTGATAGGTTTTTTTGATGCAGCTTCACATCCACTGGGTCTGAGCTGCTACCAAACATATTTTGCTCAGAACAAAGATACTGACTTCAAAAACTTAGGAAATCAGCAAAACAAGAATGGCTCTTTTATCCAAGTCATGCATTTTACATTTCCCCCTATTTAATAAGCCGAAGCTTGGAGATGTAGCATTCGATTCCCCTATTAGGCAAGTTCTCAGAGTTCATGTAGGTCTCCAGAAATGTATTTTTTACGCCTTTAAGTCTAAAAAAATGTGCTTCCAAATCCCCACTGAGCCTCAAGAAGAACTTTGATTTTAGGCACGGAAAGTTAACAAGAATGTTTGTTTAGAGACAACGTTGAGGCTTTTCTTCTGGAGCATGGAGTTGAATGCCCAACAAGAATGCTGGGGGGAGCAGGTATTTTGTATTGTTTTTAAGCAGGGGGAAAAGTCTGTGTGCTGGCATCCTGAATTTAAATCCCTTTAGAGACAAAAAATGTATATTTATGAGAGACTACCTCAGAGAAATCTCATGTACTCTCTTGCAAGGCATGGCTGAGCTCAAAATACTATACTATGCTCTGTCAAAATGGTAAGGGTAGATCTACACTACTATGTAAGCCCAGGGTTAGTAGAACTTGGAGACGCAGCCCCTGTGTTTAAGCCAGGACTTAAGTGTCTACACTTATTTGTAACCCCAAGTTAAGAATTGCTGAACTCTGGGTCCCCAACTGAGTCCCCTTCTTTCCGTTTTAAAACCCTCTGTCACTCCTGCCCATGGGTCACAGGAGGCAGTATGGTACAATGGAGGGTGAGGCAGCAGGGCCTTGGGAGGATGGATGGTAGACCTGGGAGGCAGCAGAGGGTCTGGCGGGGGAAGGGGCTGATGTTTAAAATGTTCCTACAAAAGAAGTTACATTTAAATCTCTGCTCACGTCCTGATCCCCAGCATCTATACTGCATTATGTGGGCCCCAATCCACCCACACATATCCCAGATTTCATTGTGCCCTCCAAAAATGTGACTGCTCTAGCCCTCTGTTCCTGGTGCAGTGTGGGAAAACTTGACTGCCCATCAAACCTGACTGTCCAGGTGGGACCTTTCTACCCCCATGACTTCCTGGGATCCAGGAAAACAGCCCTGGGCTGGCACAGTCTGTGTTTAGATGGAAGGAGGGCTATTTGAGCATTGAGTTCTCATTGCATTGTAGACATACTCAAAGCTATCAAAATAGCTGAAAAACTTGCCTTTCCCTGTATGCGTTGCATGCTAGGGTTAAAATAAATAGATAAATAAACCAACAACTCAATCCAGAATGATGCAGCTGGCCACAAATGACTAAAGATGCTTCAGAAATTAAAAAGAAACAAAACAGCAAGGGCAAGGAGGGGAAGGTAGAGTAGCAATTAAGGAGGAGCCTTTTAGAGAATGTCTGCACTGTGATTAAATAATCCTCAGGACTGTATCTCAGAGCCCTGGTCTGCTTACTCAGGCTTATGCAGCTGGAGGGTTGGGGGTGAGGGCTAAAAATTGCAATGTAGATATTTGGGCTCAGAGACTCTCTTCCTGTATGTGGTCTTTTACTGCAGTGCACACATAACCCTAAAGAGGCCCCTCTTTATTTACTACTCCTGCCCCTCTTCTTTTAAATTATGAAGTGTCTTCAGCTCTCCATGGCCAGACCAGTGTTATTCTGAACTGAAGGGGTTTGTGGTTTTGTTTTTCTCTATAATCTTTAAACTTGCAGTGAAAGCCAGGTTTAAAAGCTATTTTGATAGCTGGCTGACTCTTCCTAAATATAAGGATTTGTGGATAGTTTCTGATTTGATTTCTGAATGTAGAAAGGAATTTGGGTAGTGGATTCTTAAGTGTGGGGCCATAAGCATCAATACATGTGTAATTCTGGAAGATGTTTCAGGTATCTTATATCTCATAAGTTGTCCAGTATAAACAGGTAGCTGGCTGAACTTTTCAAAAAGGAGTTTTGCAAAAATGGCCATGTCTTCACGTGCCATGCCGTAGAGCAATCTTAAGCTGTCCAATTTAGTGGGTCTAGTTAAGACCTGCTAAATTGAATGTTCAGGGTGGCTCTGCTGGGCGCTGGTACTCCTTGCAGTTGTAAGAAGCTGCATAAGGATTTTATGAAGCTGGAGTTGTGTACCTTACCTTGACTTTCCAAGTCTAATGTAGACCTGGCCTATGTTCAGACTACCATGTTCATCTTCCCTGTGATTCACTCTTCCCAAATATTAGTACAAACAGGTTTTTGTGTGAATATCTGGAGATTGCTTATTGCTTGGAAGGATACTTTTTACTCCGGTGCCAACAAAGGCATTCATTCATGAATGGCAGTAACATGAGGTCAGAAATGCTAAGCATAATCCCCAGTCCTCAGATGGGTTTTGAGACTTATAAGAATGGGGCCCAGGCATTAGTGCTGCCACTGAAAATAAGATATCCAAGTGTAATCATCCTTTGTCCAACATTAGTCCTGTTTGAATTAAACAGGGATAATGACCTCTGTGAATTCCTCAATATAATCCCAGAATTACAACCTATGAAGAACAGTGTACTTTTAATCAAGGACTGCTATGAATGGAAATTGATCTTTCTTGCCTGGGTGGAATGTCTGGGGCCTGTGATTCCCATGTAAAAGCTGCCTGTTCCAAAAGGTGGTATGCATGCACAGCTGACGACAGGTTTTGCAATGTAGCTCAGCTCTGGACTCTCAGAAGGGGCAGGGCCTCAGACAGAAGGGGCGGGGTTAGGAGTTAGCCTCCCACAGGCAGCCCTCTGAATCATCTGGGCCACACTGCACAGAGCTCCGGTGGCAATTTAAAGGACCCACAGCCTCTGGCCCTTTTAAATCATTGGGACAACTGCCCCCTTTGCCCTTGCCATCAGCAGTCCCTCTGTACACATTACTACTCTTACACTGTCTGCCGAGTCACATGTACAGTCAGTTGCAGACTGTATTTAAGGCCAAAAGGATTTTCCTTAATAGAGCCAGATGTGCTAATCCAGCCTGAATGCTGGGAATGACTTCATTAGTTTCCTCATCCTGATGCCATCATTATGATCTAGTGCTCTCCCTTCACAAACGAAAAGTGTAGCCTTGTCTCTGACCTCCATTAATGTGTTATCATAACGCCTCCCTTTATAGCACACTCCTCAATAGGATTTCATTCTCCTGTGAGCCATTCTTTGGTGACCGTTCAGGTGAAAGTCATAGATTCCCATGAAACTTGTCAAATGTAGGTGATAACCCGCATGTCTGAGGCTGTGCCAGCTATTGTTAAGAACAGATTAGCTGCTCCATTCATTTGGAATATAAAGTACTTTAAAATAACACTCATATGAAAGTAGCTGGGTATAATCAAACATTATTGTGTCCTATTATAACATGTGAAACATGAGGCTGTCAAAATTACTTCTGTGGAATGGAAGTTCTATACATGGGAAATGTAGGATTAAGCTGTTTGTCTATATTTTCTTGCATCTTGTCTGTGATATCAGTCTATATTTAATGCTTGTGAGGAGAGGGAAAAAATAAAGCGAAAATAACTGAGCAATGTTGCACACATAGGGAAGAGCATTTCATTGGGACTGACCTTTACCATTCCAAGATGCAAGAAATGAGAGACCAATATTGCCTCTATATATCGAAAAGGCTAAGTTTGAAATTGATACAACCAGATAGCGTTGAATTTGCAATGCCCTATATGGAAGATTTGATTAAATGTAAGATGATTGGCACATTTTATTCGCAAGTACTCTGTGGGGAGTGTATACCCCCAGAATGTTGGCAACAATGTGGAATACACACTGAATGTAGTATATTCTTTTTGTTTGGTACGCATACCCACATGTGATATGTTAAACATTAAACAAGCTTGAGAATAGCACCTGTCCTTGCACGTGTTCCATCCTTTTCACAAGTAGTCCTAGACTAGATGTGTGTGATAGCCTGGACTGTCAAAATGAAGTATCAAGGCATTTGTAATACTAACTTTTTCACTAAGCTCTGCATTTCTTGGAGAAGATTTTCCATTATGACAGAAGCGCTGGGCATGGCAAATCCTCCCTCGGTAAGTCAGAATGAAGTTACTGTGGAGTAAATCTTATTTAATGCCTGAAAACATAAGAGCACATTTCTAGTTTGATACATAGGGATGAGAAATCAGGTGTCATTTCCAATGGTAGAAAAGTATAACAAGAGGCAATATGAATACCTAGTGCACGTAGATGTAAGTGTTTGTCTTCTGAAGAGCCATGCTTTATCTTCCCCTATAATATAATGGCTTTACCCACCATTTTATTTGAGTTTTTTTACTCCCTGATGCTGCAGAGGAACTAGGACAATACTTTCTGTATTCCCACCACTCATATGCTTGTTTTCTTTCATCCCTTCCTCTGTGCTCCATGTGCTTCTTTAATGGTTCGACTGTAAACACTTTGGGATAAGGACCTCATCTCCTTATAGCTGTAAAGCACCAGGTACCCTTTTAAACTTATAAATAGCAGTGATATAAGCATCACCTCTATTTAGCTATGCCAAAGTATTTGCAGATGGAGTTGCTTTCTTATAAGGCAATGTAGTAAGCTACCTTTCACAGCAGACTCCTGTAGTCTTATCGCAAAACTCCACTGAAACGCATCATAAAGTCCCTCTTTGCAACACACCTCTCAGCAACAAATAAAAGGTTTCACTCCCCTTTCGTATTGGATTGAAATGTGCTTTCTGCAAGGCATCAGTATAGGGCTTTTGCACCATGTTCATTCATCAGTATTCTCTAAATACAGGTCTGACCACTATGATCTGGACTTTCGTAGTCCGGCACCGTCTGTGGTCTGGCATCTCTGTGGGCGCTTCGGGGCTGGAGCACTCACAGAGAAAAGCCTGCCCCCTGCTCAGCAATTCCTCCCCCGCCCTCCCAGGGCTTCTGGGGTGCCACAAGCTCAGGGACGAAAGGGGATACAGGGATGTGGGGACACACAGGGGAAGAGGCCGGGGGCCAGAGTGCAGCCCTGCAGATGACAGTGGGGGCTGGGAATGCAGGCTCGGTGTTCTTCCAAAGAGCTGCATTCCTGAGGCACCACATTCGCCCTGCCTCTCCTCCTGAGTGCCCTTGCCCCCACTCACTCAGTGGCAGCCCCTCTGCTGTTGCCAGAGTGGAGCCCCACAAAGGGTGGGAGCAGAGAGGCCGACATTGACCGAGCGGGGACTGGTCAGGGCACTCAGGGGAAGAGACAGGGCAGTTGGGGAGCCCTGCAGCCAGAAGCCAGGACCACAGCTCTCTCCGCAGCCGGTGGCGGTGTATGGGAGCGCAGCCCAGGCTGCAATGGGGCTCAGTGCACTCCCCTGGTTTGGGCCATGTCAGGTCCTGAGGATTCTGGATCAGGGAGCTACAACCTGCATTTCCTTGTACTCCCCCAACTGCGATCCTGTAGTTATCTCTAATCTTTTGCCTTGTATGTAGATTGTAAGCTCTGCACGGCAGAGACCATTTTTCCCCCCTGTACAGCACCCAGCATAGTAGAGCCTCCTGGCCATAACCAGATGCCACAGGAATACAAATAATAATTTACATCTCTATTTTTGGGACTTAAAATGGTGCTTGTGATGGTCTTCAGCATAGGGCTGAATTTCACACTGATGGCAAGGAAGCAAGGTACATATGTTGCGGTAGCAAGGCACACACAGTGGGATTCTCAGAAATGCTGAGCCACTGGCCTAACCTCTCTTCTGTCGAAGTAATGGGAAATCTTCCATGCACTACAGTTGGAACAGAGTTAGGCCAGTCCTGAATGCTTTTGAAAATCCCACCCAGGGTACATAAGGATGCAAAATATTCAACAGAGAAACTGGATACTTTAAAATGGCGTTCATAGGTGGCTAGGCCCGCAGCCAGCGGGGGGTAAAAGACTGTGTGTGGTAGAAGGGGGCAATTGCCTTGGGGCTTGGCAATTCAAAGGGACTCAAGGTTCCTAGCTGCTGATGCAGTAGCCTTGGATCTTTTAAATCACTGCTGGTGTGCTGCACCCTGGGGAGCAGGGGCAGCACAAAAGGCTAGCTGCCCCCCCCCAGCTGTGTCTCTTCCTCCCAAGGCCCCTCCTTTCTTAGAGCATGGTGAGGGACCCCCACCACCTTCCCCAGGAGCATTATCATGATCACCAAACGAATTGTGAGGCTGTGTTTTCTGGTGCTGTGCTGTTTCCTCTGCTAGGCTCTGTCAAAATAATACACAATGTTCACAACAAATCATAAAACACAAATCTCAAGCTGTTGGAATGGTCCCTCTGTCCTTGTGCCTAATTAATTATTGTAAGAATGCTTCTTCATGTGCACTACTCGGGGAGTGGTTGGAGGGGATGAACACTGGCAGGTCCAAGGCAGAGGCTACACAAAGCATGTGTGCAGGCAACCTTGGTGGGTAGATCTACACTACAGTTAAACCCCCGCAGTTGGCCGGTGCTGGCTGACTTGGGCTCACAGGGCTTAGGCTGCTAGTCTCTAAGGGTATGTCTACACTAGCCACCCTAGTTCGAACTAGGGTGGTTAATGTAGTCATACGGAGTTGCAAATGAAGCCCGGGCTTCGAATTTCCCCGGCTTCATTTGCATGATGCCAGGTGGCATCATTTTTAAATGTCCGCTACTGCGGACTCCATGCCCGCGGCTACACGCGGCACAAACTAGCTAGTTCGGACTAGGCTTCCTAATCCGAACTAGCTGTACGCCTCGTGGAACAAGGTGGATCTACACAGCAAATTGAGCTACGTCAATTGCCTAGCTTAATTCAAAATAGCTTATTTTGAAATTGGGAGCATCTACACAGCCTTTATTTTGAAATAGAGCACTCTTCCTCCGACTTCCCTTACTCCTCCTACAAGGAGGGTTTCAGGCATTGGAGTAAGAATTCCTCCAGCTTGACAGTATTTTGACATTATTTCGAAATAATGTAGCTGTGTAGATGTACCCTAAAAGTACAGTGTTGGCATTTGGCTTAGGCTGAAACCCTGGCTCTGGGTAGCATGGATGGCGGTACCAGCTGAGGCTCTTTGTTTTCAGGTGGGTGTTAGAGAGCTTATCCCTTAACCCTTCCACTTCCTTGTGCCTTCGGACTTCGAGTACTGCTGTTCATGTGAGGAGAGGCAAACAGTTCAATGCTTATGGGGGTTGACTTCCAGTTCCCTTTCCTTTCTTCCCCTGTCCCCTTGGTTTTTTTCCCCACTCGCTTCCTGTTTTCCCTCATATGTATAGTAATATTTTCAGGTATACCTTAACCAATCCATCTACTGAAATTGAACTAACAAATTGTAACATATTGTAATGTGATTGTCTAACCAATTATATCCCACCATCTTAATTGGTTTACACCCAGCAAAATTAATTATGCGGGAGACAGAGACAGAGACAATCAGAGAACCATACAGAACCCTGTAGATAAATAATAGAGGGTATGTCTACACTACCACCCTAGTTCGAACGAGGTGTACCGGTAGTTTGGAATAGGAAGCCTAATCCGAACTACCTAGTTTGAGCCGTGTGCAGCTGCAGGCATGGAGTCCAAACTAGCGGACATTTAAAAATGGCGGCTCCTGGCAATATGCAAATGAAACCCGGGAAATTCAAATCCCGGGCTTCATTTGCAACTCCGGTTGCCTACATTAACCACCTTAGTTCGAACTAGGGTGGTAGTGTAGACATACCCAGAGAGTGGGGAAGTCGTTCCTTGCCAGACAGATATGAACACCAAAACCCTTGGCCTAAGAACAAGGCCTCAGACAGACAGACTTTGTACTTACATAGGCCTTTACAGGCAGGCCTGAATATTTGTCCCCTAATAGTGGGTTTTGAACTCAGCACTTTCCAGACTTACCTCCACTGCAGCTGCCCATCAGACTGTGAGTAAGGTACTATTTTTTACTTGCAGTAGCTCTCCTTGAGGTTCCATGAATATGTCACACCCTGTTAAGTCCATGAGGTTAGGAAGCCAGACACCCTCCTGCCCCGGTTTCCCTTTTGCGTGTGCCACCTAATCCTATTTGACTTCTCAAAGAATGACTTTTGTCTACCACAGTGGGGTAGCCATGTTAATCTGTAACTTTAAAAACAACAAGCAGTCTTGTGGTATATTAGTGACTAATAAAAATATTATACCATGAGCTTTCATGGGAAAACCCACTTCATCAGAAGTTTTACCGACAAAAGCTCATGATAAAGACTAACAAATACATTACAAGTTTCCGTAGGACTCCTTGTTGTTTTTATCTATCACATCACACTGCAAACCTACGTTAGCTTTTCTTCATTAATTTTTTTAAACCATTCTAATTATTTAGCGTGGGTCAAAATGCATCTTTATTTTTAGGTTGTAAGGCTGATTTGTCAAAGAAAACTCAGTTACAAGTCTTGTAATTCATTTCCATTCTGTATTTTCTCTTGTTTTTATATTCTCTGCTATGAATTCCTGAGAACATTAGATCATTCTAACTGCTAGGAAAAGACCAGCACATTTCTTGGAATCATAGATACTAGGTTTTAACTTTCTCAACTTTCTTGGTCTTGGAAAATGTTCACTTTTCTGAGATGTTCTTTTATAATGGAATAGTACATTATTATTGGTGTTCCTTGATACAAAAGAAATTCAATACCTCCAGGGTTATAAATATCATTGATTCACACAGACTAGAGAAAGATGCCGCAATATTTTTTAGATTATTAAGACGTTTCCATTTACTGTAAGATGGGAAGAGTTATGAATTTTGTAATCATTATGCCCTTGGTGACTCAGGTTAAGCAATCAAAATCTCTCTTTAAAACGTAATTATGATTGCCTCCAACATTTCATTCACTTTTTTTCTCCCTGAAAATATTCTTTTGAATGCCTTGAGCATTTTTATATCTGCTGTTAACAAAACTTCTGTGGTCAATGCTGTAAGAGTGCAAAGTCTTAGAAACTGTGTGGCAGATTTTTATTATATTTTCTTTTCTGCAAAGCTTTAATGAAGTTATTAAGCACCTCAGGGTGTCACCGCAGGAATTCAAGCCACCCAGGAATGTATAGGTTTTTCTCCCCCGAGTAAATGTGCAAGGCAAAGAACACTAAACTTTTCAGTATTTCAGTATTGGTACTTAGAATATGCATTAAAATTCTTCATGGCAAGAAGATGAAAATATTAAATCATATTTGTACATGTTTATTGCACTAATTTTGATAGATGTTTTAATAAATGGTATAAAAGAATGACTGGCACAAATCTGATGGGGGACGTCAATATATATAATACCTTTGATGGAGTTTTGAATAGCATTTGAAATAGTAAGATCCTGAATTTCAAAAGTGCCTCATTTTGGCTTTTGAACTGCACACATAAATACTGTTGGGCACAAATGTTTGCCTGACAGAACTGCGCCCCTTTCTGCTGGAGAAGGAGCCTTAAAGGCACAAAGTCCATGTGTGAAATCCTGATCCTGCTAAAGTCAGCTGCAGTGTGTTCTCCCATTGAAGTCCATGGAACAAGGCACTAAAAAGTCTTCTCCAAGATCATGGTTCTAAGCATTATTTTTTACTCCATCATTGTCCCCAAAAGGAAAGGAAGGTCAGATGAATGGTTCACCTCTCATTATCACATGCATATGGAATAAACTGAGGACTTGTGAAGGGAAGGGAGCTAGTAGCTTTTGTATCAAAAACTGACTTTCCACTAAAGATCAGAGTCCAAGACCTGCACTTATGACAAATTGCATCTTACTCTGTGTGTGCTCCCATAGAGTACATAGTTGTAACTGATGTCAGTGAAGGCTACTTCTCTAAGTGCTTACCATGAGAAGTAAGGGATTCACAGTCTGGCCTACATGTGCCCACCCATGGATACTTCCTCATCGTTGTCCTGACCAGAGGGTGAGAGCAAGAATTCCATCTCTGTGGCTCGTTCTGTCCTTCGTCTGTCTTCCCAGATTGTCATGAAGGATGTTATGGTGCCTGTGACTTTTATGGTCCATAGAGGCAGAGGGGCATGTGGACAAAAAAAATGTGAGGCTCAGGCAACATAGTAGGCAGCAGCACAGGAGGGAAAACTGGAGGCCCTCTTATGAGGGGGAGGAAGGAGCCGTTTTGTTGGACCTACATTCCGTTTTTCTAACCTCCAGTTCATTACTTCAAATCCAAAATAAAATGAAAGAAATTAAGAAAACCTAAATCTCAACAAATTAAGCTAAACTTAATAATAAAGAAAATGAAAGTTGAGATAGAGGAAAAGATAAAGATAGCACCAGGGAAACCCACACAACTAAAGCTTTTTTCCTAATGTTTACGTTCCCTTCAAACAGGAGCTTTCTATATGTAGACCTTTCTCTGCAGATATTGCTTATTGTCCCTCATGCATGTCAGTCATTTAATTAACCTTTCAAATGTCTCTTCATTGCCACTCTGAAAGGGCAAGTCCTCTGGCCTGTTTTAATATTTAAAATGAAAAACTGATGCTCATCAATGATGCTTCATTTCCTGTAGAACTATGTGCCACAGAGCCCTTTTATCTGCAGGGCCTGATATTCATGAGGATGCTTCTACTATATTAATGTAACCCTTTTGCTGGGTAGGCTTGGCAGTAACCAGGGCTGGGTTCAATATCTTGGAGTCCATCTCACACAGAACCGGCTCAAGCCCCCACCCAGTAATCTGGGAAATTCACAAACCCTTGGGTGCCTCTGAGAGGCAATGTTTCCCTACTCGCAAGCACAGAGTCTGAGTGTAGGAAAGAAACATTTAATGAAACAGAGAGAGAAGTCATACGGCACTAACTTGGGGAAAATACCACAAACAGAGTTTGTAACCCATACATGAGCTAAGCCCCTCCCCCCAGCCAAGAATCACCTGAAGTCCGAAGAGTCCAACACCCCAAAAGTCGCTGTCCCTGGTCAGTGCCACCCAGAATCCCAAAGTTCACCTGCAGGGTTTCATCTCCCAACCTGGGTAGGAATGGGGGGTGGGAGGATAGATGGGGGCACCTTACGACACTCCTCCACGCTCCACCAGCTGTCTCGTCCCACGCCACCGGACGATCCGCTGGTCACCTGCCACCTCTCCTCTCCTGCTGCTGCCTCTGGTCGCCGCTCCTCACCTGCCGCCGCTCCGTGCCACGCCACTGGTCGCTGCTCCTCACCTGCCGCTGCTCCTACTGGCCATGCCACAGGCCAATGATTCCCACCAGCCACTCTGCTGACCACCGCTGCTTCACTGGCTACAATGGGTCTGGCTCTCAGCCAAACCAGTGATTTCAGCTCTCAGTGATTTCAACTCTATAGCCACCAGCTGGACTGGTAAAGGAATCCAGCTTCCACCAGACTAGCAAAAGAAAAGACTCCTCAGAGAGTCTGCTTTAGGTCTGTCCTTAAAACAAAGGGGGAAAGGGGCAGGTTAGGCCAGTCTTACAGCTCACACCTGGCAGGTGTTAAGCAGGCTAACTCAAGCCCTTTAACCCTTTCCCCCAGCTCAGTTCACTCAACTCTGGAAGGGGGAGACTTGTTCCTCAGAGACCTCTTACCATGATGATGGTGTCTCCCCTGAAAGCACTGGTGGCATGTTTTACCGTTTCCACATTTAGGGGTAGCATGATTAGTGATCCCCCACAACAGTCGCAAATTATTTTACAATTCTCCACATTCCATTCCAACACGGACCCTCCATCAGCCCTGGCTGAATGGGATTTACATAGCCACACCTTGTATTCTCTCCCCATCTTGGCGTGAGCTGTATTTACATATTAACCGTTAATTATCCTGCAGATCTAAACTATTGTAGTGGGCACACTCACCCCTCCTTTTAGCTGGCTGATAGCAAGCAGCAGGTCAGCCCCTGCTTACATTAATATACACTTTTCAACAATCCTGTACCTGTCTTAGGCTGATTAGGTTAAAAGGAGATCACCTCCAAGTGTGGTGATGATTCAACATTTCTGTTATTTATCCAAAATAGGCTCAATATAGTCACAGCAGGAGACTGGAAAAATAATAGAGAAATGCCCTGCTCTGTTACTAATAGGAATGCTTATTGGGGCTGGTATCTGTAATTTACTTAGCACCGATATTTCAAACAGAGTATTCTTCACTTTTCATGCAATTAAGTGTCTGTCTCATGTGCTCATATTGTGTATCGGAATGTGTTGAAAACCATACATGCGGGCACAGGGAATCAAATTTTGATTTCCTACAACAGTGAGTGAGAAAATGTTATCACTGAGAAAATAGGAAAAAGGCTAAACCTAACATTTTTTATTCCTAACAATACACTTTAAACAATGGTTAATACTATGAAAATATTGTATAAGAATGATTGATTTCTTGAAAATAGCGAATCTGCAGTATTTAACAGTATAAAATGAGATTTTCAAAGTAATTAGGGAGCTTAGACATATCTTCCATTAAATCGAATAATAGAAAGCACGTGCCTAAATCCCCCAGGCTTCTTTGATAATGTCAACATAATGTATACATTTGAAAAAGTCAGTTTTTTGTAATAACGTTAGGCGTTTGTTTCCAACATCTATAATAAAAATGATCTCTAAGAGACATTCTTAATTAACTCGGCAAACAATTGATCATTAGATATATTACGTGATGCTTTGTAAAACTGAAGACTGTATTGAAATGGGGCTTCCACAAGAAATGTGAATATGTGACGCTAAACAAATTTAATGCCATATTTAAAAGCAACAGCAGCTTGGAATTCAGAGTTAATAATGATTGACATCTGCAAAATAGAGCTTTTTTTCCCCAAGATCTTTTAGTTGCCCAACATTGTGAATTCCAAATAGGATCCTTCTATTCATTCCCTTCATGTGACATTCCTATTAATGTCAGTGGAATTTCCACTCATGATTAACAAGTAGAGGGGTTCGGACCAATACAAATAACTTTACTTGGACTAAAATGCAGTCACCTCAGGGATAAAGAGTTGAAGTCATCGAAAAGGGCACAGGAATATAAACTCACTAGATGCTTGTGTTTTCACAATGGAAGTTCAGTAGGTACCTACATTTCTTCCAGTGGGTGTAAACACCGCTTCTCCATCTTGGTATCTGAAAGCCTTTCTCCCTTGCCTAAGCACCAGGAAGCTCTTCCACTGCGGATAACTAGTCATCGGAACACGAGGACTCAATTCTGGATCTCCAGCAGCCTGAGTTCCATAGATTCATGCTCATGCGTGTTCTCTCTCTGTCTCTGTCTCTGTCTCTCTCTGTCTCTCTTTCTGCCTCAGTGACTCTTTAATTATGTACCCATGAACAGCTTCACGAGAGAGAGTGAATAAGCCCTACGTGAAAACATCCAGTAGTCCAGTTGTTGGAAGACTCACCTGAGAGGTACTAGATCCCTCTTCAGATCACTCCTCCACCTTAGCTGGAGGATGAGTTTGAAATAGGGGTTTCCCACATCTCAGGATCTTAAACACGGGGCTAAAAATTATAAGCCAGGTGGTTAGAACTAAGGGAGTGCATCTCACATGAAATTATACCTACAGCGACCCCTATCAAGAACACCCCAGTTTTGCTTTATACTTCTTCAATGTACTCTGAGGCAAAATGGATTAAAATGAACCCAAAGTTTTTATCAGAACTGGAACCATAAAATTGAATGTGAGGAAATAGTATCCAATACCTCTAGTTAATTTTTTCAAATTAATTCCTTCTTCCCTCTGTCCCAGGGTGGGCAATAATTTTCACAAGGGGGCCACGTAATGAATTTTGGCATGTGGTTACGGTCCGGTTCACCCCTGCTCGGAAGAGGCATGGCCTGCAGAGGAAAGGGTGGGGCTGGAGACTAGCCTCCCACCCAAGAGTTGTTTAGGGCTGGAGGCTTTGAATTAAACACACAGCAAAGGGCTCACCACTCTGTTCCTGCTGCCATCACGTTGCCTGGCAGGCACTCGGGGTTCCTGCAGCTATTTAAAGGGATCCTTGTTGCGGCACTACCCCGGCAGGGGCCAGAACCAGGAGCCTTTAAAATAGGCGCAGACAGCTGCCAGGCAATGCGGTAACTGTGCTGTTGGGAGCTGAGAGCCCTTTAAATAACAGCAACGTAAAGGGCTCCCAGCCCCACTGCTACCTTGTTGCCTGGTCACTGCCAGGGGTTGCAGTAGCTATTTAAAGGGCTCATGGCTCTGGCCTGTGCCAGGGTAGCGCTGCAACCGTGAGCCATTTAGGATCCTGGTGCACAAGCCACCACCTAGAAATTCAGTGACATGGACAGCAGGATATAAATAGAAAGTAGCCAGATGTGTTAGGTGGGCTGGGCTGCATCTTGCCTAGCCCTGCTGTATCCTATCTCAACATATTCACACTCTTGATGAAACATGCTGCATCAGAAGTTAACAGATATTTTCAGATTCTTCCTTCTCTTCCTCTTGAAGGAGGTGAGATGTGTTTGAGCTTCTCTGTGAGAGGGAATCGCCACAGAAGGCTTTACTTTAAATAGATCATGGCAGGTCTTTAGTGCTGCTGTATCTGAGAACGGTCACATTAGATTTATCTAGTTTATAGCTCTTTTCCCCCCAGAAAGCAGCTTAATTAGACAGAGTAACATTTTATGATGTCTTTGGCAAAACTTTGTTCCTGAGCAGTGAAGTGAGCACTGGTGGGCACATAGGAGCCATGTGGAAGTTACACGAATCAAAAGATTTGTTCTCTCAAAAGCACTTATTTTTCAATTTAATATGAATAATTAGGCCTGATTGGGAAAATCATCTAGGCTGTGATTGTCCTCTCTGTTTTCTTTTTTATCACCACTTATAAATTAGTGCTGACTGCCACCATGGGTAAAGAACTTTTGTACAGCAACATTATTGCAATCTCAGATGTCCACGTATTCATTTATAGGTGATGGCTATTGAATATAGATCTTCCATGTCTAAATAGCAGTGCAATTTGCCTAATGAATTGGCATGTCCTTTATGAGAGTTTATTGTTAATGTGCGTGAGAGCTGCTGACGCTGTGATGTCTGAGATACCAAATTCTGCTCTGCATTTATTTTCTTGTTTTAGCAAACAGGCCAAGTTCCAGCTTCCTGTCTACTTCCAGCCTTGCAACTGATTGTTGTAGCAAACGCTTAGTCGCTTTCCTTTCCTAGGCTATGTCTAGACTGCATGCTTCTTTCAGAAGAAGCTTTTCCGGAAGAGATCTTCCAAAAAAGTCTTCCGAAAGAGAGTGTCTACACAGCAAAAGCACATCGAAAAAGCGATCTGCTTTTTTGAAAGATAGAGTCCATTCAGTGTGGATTCTATCTCGTATTTAAGTTGTGATTACTATGGATGGAGTGGCCACCAGGGCACCTGGGCTTTTTCCTCTTTCCTCTTCTTTCGAAAGAACTCCCTCTTCCCCATCCATACACGCCTTTTTCCGAAAGAGCTCTTTCAGGAAAGGGCTTCTTCCTTATAGAAAGAGGTTTACTAATGTCGGAAAAACCCATCTGTTCTTTTGATTTTCTTTCGAAAGAATGCAATTGCAGTGTGGACGTAACTGAAGTTTTTTCGGAAAAACGGACATTTTTTGAAAGAACTCTGTAGTGTAGACATAGCCCTAGATGTGTTCTTATTTGATGCTGGCTGGATCAGGAGGAGTCTTGCATGAGGGTCTCCACAAATACTCAATAAAGATTGTTAATGTGAGATAAGATCACTTCTTTTCCCTTACCGATGCAAATCAGAGAGTCTCAAAGATTGGAAGAACCACAGGATACACAAGAAGAGCCAGGTATTCAGGGAAGAAACTTTTCTGACTGATTTAGAGACCAAAGCTAACTGTAGCTGGCCCACTCTCCTTGCCCTGGTACCAGTCCTTTCAAGTCAGACACAATGTTTCTCAACTTTCTAGAAAACCTCTTTTATTCAGAAAGCTAAATTTAACAGAAGTGATGGCACCGAGTCCATTAGGAAACAAAAAATGCGGAGAAGAGGACCAGCATCCTTTATGAAGCACAATAAAAGAAAATAATCTTTAATATACTGTTTCAGTGGTAACTTAAACCTGTCTGGTAAATATATAAATATATATATGGGCTGAATGGGGATAAATATTAAGAGAATTTTTGGTGAAAGAACAGATTTTATGCATATGTTGTGGTGATGCCCAATCTTTAGAGAGTACTGGTTTGCAATCCATAACCAGATATCACAAATGGTTGGATGTTTGTTACCAGATAATTCTTTCATAATCTCCCTGAGGTTTCTGAGTGGAAGTGGTCACACAAAAGGAAACAAAAAATTAATCTCTCATTTGCTAGTAGCTGTTATATTTTTGGTAGCCTCTCACTGGAAAATGAAAAATAGCCCAACCATGCTTCAAAATAAATGGGAGATTGTGTCTGTGGAAAAATTAACACGCCAATTATGTACCCAGCAAAATGGACAGAGAAGAGAGAGAGAATTAAATACTTTCTTTCTTTTTATTCAGTACTTAAAGTATATTCACCTACCAAAATACCGGTCTCATTTTTTTAATATTACCATTTGATAAACATACCTGGTCTGTTAACTATGCATGTACAAGCATTTCACTCAATTTAGTGAAATCACTGGAAATAACGCAGGTGTTGAAATTCTCTCTGTAATATGACACCATTCTGTTAAATGTATTGTATAATGTATCTTTAAACAAACGCTAACCATTGCAACGATTATTTTGTTTCTGATATTTACATGGCAATGATTTGTAAGTTTGTTAAAACATCGTCCATAAATAACAAAATACACATTAGTGTAGATAGACTTTAGGGATCAGATTTTTCAAGGCACGTGGAGGCATTTGAAAATACAGATACTGTAATGTAATTGTGATCCTAAGCAATGAGTTGACTATGCATGTACTGATTTGGATGCAAAGTTGTGTGCCTTTGATCGTGCATTGTCTGAGGCATGTTGAGGGTTACTCCCTAATAAAAGTGAACTAGTATCAAAGTACTTGAGCCTCATAATGCTCCCCAAAGCATAAGTCTGAGACTAAAGCTGACAAGGACCGTGCACCAGCTGGGTCTAAGTGGTGCACAGACATTGTGTGAATTCACCCCTCGCAAAATGTTCCACTTTTCCCATAATAAAAGAGATTGACTCAGGGGCGGATATAGGGCAGGGCATGCACGGGGCTTCAAGAAGCCCCGTGCATGCGCGTGATGCCACTGTGTATGCGCCATGACAAAGGGGGGCCCTGCGAAATTGTGCTGCCCTGGGCCCCGCAAAATGGTCATCTGCCCCTGGATTGACTTATGGGGGAAGATTAAAAAGTAGATATGTCTGTCTTGGCTAAGGAGCAGGTAAAGGGAGACATAACATTAACACGTATTTGAGTTATCCAAATACTAAGAAAGATTAATGGAATGGTAAAGGGGGAATAAACAGGATTAGTGGGATGAAACTAAGAAAACATTTAAGATAAAGAGCAGAAAACCCTGTGAGAGAATCAGGTGTATCAGGCTTTAGGAATAGTCTCTCAAGTGGAGTGGTGGAGAGACCCTATTTGTTTGGCATATTTAATATTAGATTGGACAGAAATACAAGTTAATGTACGCTAGGGAAAAATCATGCTTTGGCAGGGAAATGGACTACAGTACTTGACCTATCAGTTCTATAGCACCTGAATTTGTTGATACTATGAAAATAATCCTTTAAAAACAGGATTATCTGGCTCTGAACAGGGGAATTTGTGATGTCGGATTTAAAAAAAATGTAAAAGAAGCAAATTCCTCATCAGTCACTAAACTCTCTTTAGCTGTCTCCTATAAAGTTATAGCAGCACAGAGAGTTAAAGGGGAATGATATGAAGAATGCCAAAATAGCTCTTTGGCTGGTTAATTTATAGTGTCCCCATGACTGCCAGCCAGGAATCAGCCACAGAGTACCGATACTGACGGCAAAAGTAATAGTCAAGGAAGCTCTAACATATGGATCCTGCAGCTGCCAGAGTAGCCCTTTTAGAACCCATCAGTATGCCAGTTTACTTTGTAATTGGATTGCTATTTTAAATGGCAACATTTTATGGTCTTGAAAATATAATTTGTATATTTGTGTAAAGTATCTTGTACTTATGATTTTAACATAATTGAGCATTTCTAGTGTCACATATGTTCATTTTTTTTTTAATTGTATCCTTTGGTATATATGGTTGTGACTGTTTTCTTCCACTATTTGATCTGAGGAAGTGGGTCTGGCCCACGAAAGCTCATCATCTAATAAACCATCTTGTTAGTATTTAAAGTGCTGCATTGTCCTGCATTTTGCTTCAGCTACCCCAGACTAACACGGCTACATTTCTATCATGATCCTACAATGTTTGAGAGAAGAAGTAATTCTGTGTACACTGTGCTGCTCATATTTCCTAAAGGTCCCACTGGTTTTCTTTCTTCTTAATTGTTACCATTATAGGCCTAAACAACCCCCCCTCCTCTCCAAAGGCAAAGAAATAAGAAGATAATGGGATAATAAAGGATAATAATTTGTTTCTATGGGGAACATATGTGCCCATTTCTTTTGCAAAGAAACAGTTATATTCTGATTTTATGCAAGGATTGGTCGTTGTCAGTTGATGGGTCCTGCAGGATGCTGAATCTTAGTGAAGACTACTTAATTACAAATATCTAAGGGCTTGTCTTCACAAGACCTACTAAATCAATGCCGCTGTAATTGATGCAGTGGCATTGATTTAGCAGATCTTTTGAAGATGTGGTAAGTTGAGTGGAGAGCGCTCTTTGTTGGCTTAATTAATGCACCTCAAAGAGATGCAGAAGCTATGTCGACTGGAGAGCATCTCCCATCAATATAGTAGACATGACAGTAAGTTGATGTAAGCTATGGTGCACAGAGTGGGGTTTGGTTTTTTTACACTACCTGAGTGTTGTAACTTATGTTGGCTTAAACAGTCATGTTATAGGTAAAGCCTAAGTCTTCTGACTTCTTTGGTGCATTCCAATCAGCTGAGAAATTTCCTTTTGTACATAAATTCCTTCATAATATAAAGATGCTTTATTAACTCTGTGCCGTCCGTTCTCTTACCCCTTACCTCTATGGGTCATTTCTCTACTTGGCTGATGGCATGACCATGATTGAATGTATACGCCATGGGGCAAGTAGCAAGAACAGTGTCAGATCCATAGGATGGTCTCTAAAGAGTCACTCGAATATCTTAAAATAGCCATCAATTTTAAGTGATTCCAGGAGCCAGTTCAGTTTCTTCTTTGTCCTATGCAGTAAAATGGTAGTTGCTTCTTGTGTCTTTCACTTACTAATCGGGATGCTACATACTACAGTGTACTCCAGTCATGTGCTTTACAAAGCAGCTTCTGAAGCACAACACAATGTAGAGTGACTGAAGTGAGTGGCATGATTTAGGTCCTTTCTTTATTCCTTGTTCGAAGTCACCTTCTTGATGCTCACACTTTTTTTTTTTTTTTTTTTTTTTTAAACTAGCTGGACCAAACGTCCTAGGTGGCAGACATGGGGGGTGTCTTGGGCAAAGTCTAAACACTTACCAAAGAAAGTCCGTAATTGAATGTGCTTTTGTAGGAATGGAGATGCATCATAATTAATACTGTTCACTGTCCGTGCAGGAAGGGCTGAGGAAAGCAATATTAAATTAAATGTAAAATTAAAAAGAAATTAAATGTTTAAATACAGGCCATTGTGCTCTTTAATCTCCCTGTGAAATGCCTCAGGGCAAGGTTACAATAATTGTGTGTTATGTTACCCTGCTAGACAAAGCTCCATTATAATGTGGCTCATTTTTGGAACATGCATCTCATAGGGAATCTGTTTGAGTAGCTATGGTAGAATGTAAATGTATTAAATGTTTCATTATAAAGTGTTCTGTTATTCTGGCTTTCCATTTTAAGCAATGTGAGTTTATTCTAAGGATATCTTCTTAAGTACAGTACTAAAAGCTGCTGTGGTTTGGTAATTATGGTAATTTTAACAGATGGCAGTATAAGGAGTGGGGTTTTTTATGACATGTTGTACAGTTAACATTTCTAGGTAACAAAAAACATTGTATTTGTGGTATAATATTTTGTTCCACTATCTTTCAAAATAGTTCTGTACTCTGGTCTCAGAAAATATGCGGACATTTTACTGATACCATCTGGTGCTGCTAAGGGTATGTCTACACTTGCACTTGATCGACAGAACTTTGCCACAGCAAGCAAAAGTATGAACGCTGGTTGTCAATAAGAATGAAACCCCCTTGTAGGGAGTGGAAGGATTTTGTTGGCACAAGTGCGGACAAAAAGAGCTCACGCTAGCTGACTTTTAGCGACAAGGTGGTGTCGACACTGCCTTGTCACCAAATGCTGTGCAGTGTAGATATACCCTAAGTTTTTTATCCAGCCAGCTTTCTACCACTTCAGTTACTCTTCTCTACTTCTTCCCAACTGTTAATCATGCTCAACCTGCCTGTAAGTGACCTTAAATTTATATCTAACACACAGTGGGCGCTGACTTTTAAACTTAAACATGTCAGCACAAGGAAAGCAAAGTAATGTAGCAGGACTTGTATGATATTCCTTTGAGGAAAAATGATGTTACTGTTGGAATAAAGTCTTTTTAGAGACTTTGCTCTTTCTAGATGAAAATAAACAGGTGTCACGGTGGGAATGAAAATTGGCAGAGAACAATCTGAATTAGATTTTTTTTTCTTAGTTGTAAAATCATCCCCCACCGTTAGGAAAAACAAATGTAAGACATTAGAATAAAGCAGTGTTTCTTAAATTGTCCATGTCACACCGGTGTGCTGCGAGGCAGTCGGAGGTTTGCTGCGGAGAACCAGAGTTAAAAATGGCTGCCCTTAAAGGGGCAGGTGACCCCTTCTTCTTTTTCTTTTTTTGCTCAACAAAAAAATCCTTGGTGTTCCTCATTTAAAAAAAATATTGTTTGGTGTTCCTTGTTCTTAAAAAGTTTAAGAAACACTGGAATAAAGGATTGTTAAAGTCTCGTTGATTTGTTTCTTTAGACTGTTCAGTTCTTTAGACTGAGAATGGCTTCACCTCTGCTTTGTTTCCTGGCTGGAGCATTTTTCCATATAACACATGTACATCTGTGTCTCTCAATCTTTTAAACTTTGCTCAGCAATGTTTCAGAGACAGTGGAGGTTAATATGGATTATTCCTCTTCATCCTGGACAGACTGGGGTCCCTGTCAGTGCACATTGTGTTAGATGATGGCTGCTGGTAGGACTACTGAAGGCTTTGCTTTCTCCTTATGCTTTAGTCACTGTCTCAGATGCTAGAACACCTTCAAAGCTACACAGCACAGTTCTCAGATGCATCTCTGATCTGTGTACTTGAACTTGAGAACTACCTAAAAATATAGACCCCAAACCTTGACTCCTCAGCCAATGCTACCTTGTGATTTCAGTGGAAGTTAATCTCCTGAGGCTTTGCTCTTCTAACTGTTTGTAGACTCTGGACAAAACAGCTCTAACACATAGTAGCATCAAAACACAATTCATTACAGTTCTATTAAAAAGGAGATTATGTGGTTTCATGTAGTTCAAGACCAAGAGACTTTACAACAGAAACTGTGTTTTAGCTGGCACGAGAAATTCCATAAACATGGGATTCTTTAGACATTTTAAGTGTAATTTGTATTTTTTGTGCTGCAGGCAGCATAGCACTTTAACTTGATTTTTTAAAAGGATGTTTTATGTACCATGCTTTGAGTCTAAAAGGTTTCCAGTCATTGCCTGTTAAGCTTTGCCGTGGTGCTATAACTATCCACCCAAAGCCACATGCATTTCTATGATTTTGAGAATAATCTTGGATGCTACACACAGATCCTTATGCAAGTTTTCAGTTTGACAAGCTTGAATGAGGCTGGGTATTGCCCAGACAGATGTTCAGCACCATTTGAATTGCCACTGGACTGTAAACAGCTCTGATATTTATCACTTACATTTTTAGGCCGAGTTAGCTGTGTTCCACATTGCTTCTTTTCCCTGTGGGGATTGTCTCAATAAAACTTCATGCATAGCAGCATCTCTGGACAGGATGCGTGTCTGCGTTTTCACATCTGAGCCTGTGGTCAAGCTCTTATGAAGAGGAAAAACTTGAATTCTTCACTTGGCTCCACTTGATACACAAGAAACAAAAATGGAAAGGTTTGCTCAAGATAGAGCAGTGAGAACTTGCTGCCAAATGCCACTCTGGACTTTTTATTTTGAAGATGTTAGTCTTTAAATATTGCTATGTTATCACATATGAAAGGTCCAGCCTTTCATGGTATCTGATAAAGCACAGACCTTCATCTTTCATGGCATTTGATAAAGCTAAGTGCATATTCGACGGTGGACTATCCCTCAGTGTTAGGCAATTCTCCAAGAAGTCACGTAAACTCCATCGATGGCATTGGACAGGTTGTGTAAATATATCTGCTGTTTTTCCATCAAGAGCAGTGTGGTCGTGGGGGCAAAGACAAGTGCGGTGACCATATTGAGGAGAGGCGGGAAAGGGTTGCTCCATATTTAGGGCATTAGGAAGACTAGGTTTCAATTCCCTGCTCTACCTCAGTTTTTCTGTGTGATCTTGGGTAGGTCAGTTAGAATCTGTGGGTGTGATTATCAGCTTGAGGAGATGAACTCTTACCTCTCAGTGACCTAATGTGCTAAAAATTGAGTGTAGCTGTGGCAGAGGAAGGGGAGTTTGGTCATCCCAAGTACTGGTCTTGGATGGGTACATACTCGAGGTGGCTAGCCATTTCCCACATCGTGGCGCCACAGCTACACTCTAGCTTCTTAGCTGGATGGAAACTACTGCAAGTATGTCTCCTTGAATGAGGGAACACACCCCGAGTGCAAAGCATAGATATAACTGATGTAAAATGGGGATAATTGTGTTACTGGTATATTGAGGGGATCATATAATCACAGAATCATAGAATACTAGAACTAGAAGGGTCTTCGAGAGATCATCAAGTCCAGTCCACTGCTCTCAAGGCAGGACCAACTATCATGTAGATCATCCCTGATAGATGTCTATCCTACCTCCTCTTAAGTATCTCCATAACATCTGTGGCACTTAATTCCAGTATTTAATCAACCTACCTGTTAGGAAGCTTTTCCTAATGTCCAACCTAAACCTCCCTTGCTGCAGCGTGAGTCCATTGCTTCTTGTCCTATCATCAGAGGCCAAGGAGAACAATTTTCTCCCTCCTCCTTGTCACACCCTTTTAAATACTTGAAAACTGTTATCATGTCCCTTCTGTCTTCTCTTTTCTAAACTTAACAAGTACGATTCTTTCAGCTTTCCCTCATAGATCAAGTTTTCTAGTCCTTTAATCAATTTTGTTGTTCTTCTCTGGACCTTCTCTAATTTCTCCACATCTTTCTTGAAATATGTTGCACAGAACTAAACATAATACTCTGAGGCCTAATCAGTGCAGAGTAGAGTCAAATAATTACTACTTGTGTCTTGCTCACAACACTCCTGTTAATGCATCCTAGAATCATGTTTGCTTTTTTTCAACAGTGTCACACTGCTGACTCATATTTAGCTTGTGTTCCACTATAACCCCTAGATCCCTTTCTAGACAGCTGCTTCCCATTCTGTATGTGTGAAATTGATTGTTCCTTCCTAAGTGGAACACTTTGCATTTGTCCTTATTAAACTTCATCCTATTTACCACTGGCCATTTCTCCAGTTAGTCCAGATCATTTTTTAATTATGAGCCTATCTTGCAAAACCTTGCAACCTCTCCCAGCTTGATATCATCTGTAAATTTTATAAGTGTACTCTCAATACCAATATCTAATTCATTGATGAAGATATTTAATAGAACCGGTTCCAAAAATGTCCCTTGCAGAACTCTGTTTATGTCCTTCCAGTATGACTGTGAACTATTAATAACTACTCTCTGAGAATGGTTATCCAGCCAGTTATGCACCCACCTTATAGTAGCCCCATCTAGGTTGTATTTCCCTAGTTTATTGATTAAAAAAGCCCTATGTCCATGAAAAAATTGGAGGAGGGTCACATATGATGGTAATAGGAGCCTAATTTATAGATATCTAATTTAATTTAGTCATTGCATTGCTGAGGAGATACTATAGTGGCTCCAAGTAGGCAGCAGGATTCATAGAATAACAGCTTGTGTTATGTAAATATGGGGTGTGACAGGTGAACCAAAGGTGTCTCCACTTTGGAAGGTGTGACCCACGTATCTCTGTCCATTGGCAGAGGTCATGGAGTACAGGGATCTTCTGAGTTCACCAAAAAGGACCATGTAAGGTCTCTGCTGAAAGCATGAACCACACTAGTCATCAAAATCCTTGTGAGATGTATGTGCAGGGGTTCCGTATGCATACTAAAAATTATGTTCTTGCAAATTAAAGACAGATCACTCAAAAGTAGCCTGCCTTGATGCAGACTTCTCCAGACAGGCTGTGGGAGACACTCCTCTCCCTGGTTAACCATTGTGTCTGCCTGCATGTTGAGTCAACAGCTTGAATAAATTGCAAGTGCTGCAGGAAGAAAACGAAAACAGTGGGGGTTATCCTGCCTGTGAGTAAAGACAATAAACTTTTAGTGGTATGCCAGGCTTGCTAAGAAAATCTTTCACAGGGCTTGATCTTATGAAAGGAGGAGCTCAGCTCTCCTGGTTGAAAACATTGGGGAAGAGAATTGGGGGGCAAGACATCCTGTAGAAGACAGGGGAGGAGGGCTCCGGAACTTTGGGCTCCGGAAAAACAGGTTGCGATTTTGTTTTACATTTGCTTGCAATATTCTTTCTTACTGTTGTTTATCTCTCCATTCTTTGCTGATAAACCAATTCCTATGTTTGCTATGAATATATCTAAGTGCCACGGGAGTAAGCTGAGTGGGGAACCTGAGCTGAAACTAGCAAGCTGGTGTTTACTAGCTTTGGGAGTGGAGGAACCAAGAGTTCTGTGGTGCTCCAGAGGGATGATTGGAGAACGCAGGCATCGTGTATGCCTGTCGCTACCCTGTACAGAGAGTGAGGAAGATAGTGCTTGTGTTCCCAGAGGCTGGTGCAGTCAGGGAGCTGATCCGCTGCTAGCTCAGATGAGATTTCCTCACACTAAGGCAGGCGGTAGCGAGGCACCTCACAACCCTGGGAAGCGGCGCGGAATGCAAAGCTTTGGACTGCAGGGAGGCTGCAGTCAACACTGGGCTTTACTGGCTGATGTGTTGCGGTGATATAACAGATCAATAGAAACAATGGGCAGCCCTTACCCGGAGGCCAGGCTCAAGCCTCCTCCCTAGCACCTGCTACTTGTCATGTCTTCTCCTCACTCCGTGCCTGGGCTGGGTCCTGGATTCTCTTCTGGATTCTCCCAGCGCCTCCCCCCAAGGTGACCTCTCATCCGAGACAATAGATTTTGCCTCTGAGATACTGAACAGGGCCATTGATGGGCAAGGAGGATAAAGCTCAGCACATCGGAAACCATCAAGTACATCAGCACAAACCTCCGCAAAAGAATGGCACACCCTAAAAACCATTTAAGACAGGGCCTTTACTGGGAGCAGAAACATCAAATCTGGGGATAGAAAGGATTAGGGATAACTAGTAGGTACTGAACATCAAAAAATTCCCTGCGTCTCGACACCCACAACTCTTCCCAGCCCTCTGCTTCCCCCTCGCCACCTTCCCAGGCAGATGGGACACTGGACACTGTAGCATGGTGAATGGCTTAAGCAAAAAGGATCCGACCCTGGTGGGGCAGGTTTCTCTTCTGGCTTCCTGGTGTGGCATCCTGGTGGGGAGAGGACTCTCAGCTGGCTCTCTGGGTTGGTCCTCTGCCACTCCGATGTTGGTCTCTCCTGGACTGGGAGCTGCTTGACCCACGCACTGGACCCATATTGATCCCTTTTGTGCAAAGGACTGGGGAAGTTAACCAGTGACTCCCTGAGCTGCTCTGCTTCTCTCAGCCTCAGAAACTGTATTAAAACTAGTCTCTTCATCCCCGAATGGGGCTGTCCCCTCTCACTAAGGAGGTGAGCTATCTAACTCATCACTGGCCCAGCAAACAGCTTGTCCAGAGCACTCTATACAGGAGACTGCCTGTTGGCCTCAGCAGGAGTTTCTAGTCCTTTCTGCCCCTACCTCTGACTCTCCAAACATTCTGGGACAGAGTGTCAGAAGTCTCTGGTAGGCCTGATTAAGTCCATCACATAGCCCCTCCCCCTGAGGGGTTCAGGAGTGGTGTACACATTGCAGACGTATGTCAGTATAACTGTATTCCTCAGGGAGATGGAAAATGCAGGACAATGTAGCACTTTAAAGACTAACAAGATGGTTTAAAGTGCTACATTGTCCTGCATTTTGCTTCAACTACCCCAGACTAACACGGCTACATTTCTATCACTATTCAGGGAGATGGAGCATCCACACCCCTGTGCTACAGCTGTACTGATCTAACCAGCTCTGCACACAGTACTTTGTTGAAGGAAAGGCTTTTCCTGTCAGTAGGGGTGCTGACAGCATCGGCAGGCCCCTGGGAAAGGCAGGAGGAGCCCAGCTCCATGTTCCTTGAAGGGGTGGGGCTTCGGGTGGAAGGGGCAGGGCGGCGGCAGCCAGCCCTCTGTGTCACCTGGACCACAGTGCTTCTCCTCCCAGACCTAAGAGCCGCCTGAAGTAAGAGGCACTCTGAAGCCAAGTTAAATGGTCCAAGGCTCTAGTAGCAGCAGCAGTGGCCAGGAGCCCTGGGCCCCTTTGAATCGCTTGGCTCTGGAGCAATTATGGCCCCGGTCAGCAGGCCTGCCTGTCAACATAGCTACCGCCTTATAGGGTGGTGGAGTACCTATGCACTCAGAAGAAGCTCTCCTGTCAGAGTAGGTAGGGTTCTCACAAAGCCTACAGTGGTGCAGCTGCAGCATTGTCTGTGTAGACAAGTCCTTGATCCAGGAGCTGGCAAACTCCAAGGCTGCGTCTAGACTGGCATGATTTTCCTCAAATGCTTTTAACGGAAAAGTTTTCCCGTTAAAAGCATTTGTGGAAAAGAGCATCTAGATTAGCACGGACGCTTTTGCGCAAAAGCACTTTTTGCAGAAAAGCGTCCGTGCCAATCTAGATGCGGTTTTGCGCAAGAAAGCCCCGATAGCCATTTTCGCCATCGGGACTTTTTTGCGCAAAACAGTTCTTAGTTGTCTACACTGGCCCCCTTGCACAAGAGGGCTTTTTCCTGAATGGGAGAGTCATTGTATTTGAGGAAGAACACTGACAATCTTACATGAGATCGTCTGTGTTCTTGTGCAAATTCAAAGCGGCCAGTGTAGACAGCTGGCAAGTTTTTCCGCAAAAGCTCTTGCTTTTGCAGAAAAACTTGCCAGTCTAGACACAGCCCAAGTGTGGGGTACAGACATTCAATTGCTTAATAAGGAGAACAATACAAAAGAGAGGGCATTGCAATAGGGTGCCAGCCCAGGCACTGATCACTGGATCACCACAAGAGAGAACAGTGTGGAAGTTTTTGCAAAGGTTGAAGAGTCATTTTTTGTCAAATAAAGTAAGAATGGAGTCTGAATATTCTGACCAGCTTTGACCTTCACTTAGGCTGACTGTATGTCCCCAAACTCCTGCATGTGATATGATATGAGCAGCTTCAGGTGGCCTAATAAATTCACCTGACCAGGTTAAGTCCCACTTTAGTCTCACTTACTCTGTTTTTTTGCAAGGTAGGGACAGCAGTGAACTTCTCTCGCTGTGCGCAGAGCATTATCTTCAGTAAAATCTGTACCACATTGGACTATCAAAGCTGTAGATAAATCTTGCACCCAAATCTATATGGCATTTTAACAAATGCATCATTATTCATCTTCACTTTTGAGAGTGTCCCTTTTTGCATGACATTCAAAATAACCAGCTTCTAAGTGAGTTCCAAATGGAGGCTTTCATTTTCTGCTGAGGAAATAATGAGAGTTGCTGTGGTAACAAATTGTGTATACAGGAAGCAAATCTCTGTTTTTATGACTGTAGTATTTTAGCAGTAAATTACAAAATTATATAAAAATAATGAAACATTTTGCAAAAACCACTTCAGTAAAATATATAAACAATCTTTAAAATTATATTTAGGGTAGATTTAAACTTTTTTCTATTATTGAGTTCAGTATAATGCACAGTAACGGCAAGTCTGATTCAAAGTCTAGTAAAATGAATCAAAAGGCTCACTTTTATTCAGTGGGCTCTGAATCAGGCCCATCATACAGTGATATGAATGCTCAAAACCTTTAACCTGATGTAAGCCAAATAGTCAATAAATATTAATATTATGGTCCTTTATATTAGCTCTCAGTTATTTACTGCTTTTGTGCTAAACTGTCTGTCCTCCACTTGGGCAGGAGCAGGGAGAAAATAAACCATGGCTTCTCCGTTGTCTATTGCAGTTTAACTCATATTTTCTAATCTAATCATGTGAGTACAAAGGTGTTATTAAAAAAGTTGTGGAAGGCAAAAATTGCTAACGTCATTATATAATAATTCCCACTTATGTGCCACCTTTTGTTCAGGGATCTCCAAACTATTAAACCTCTTATTCCTTCTGTGAGATCAGTAAATATTATTGCTATTACTTACTCTCACTAATTTTATTGAATTATTTTACCCTGTTTCACAGAAGGTAAGCAGAGAACCAATAAAAGTTTGGGATAAAATTCCCCAAAATGCCCACTGATTTTGGTTCTAGAGGTGAAAGTAAGTGGGAGCTCCCTGGTGTGCAGCTCCAGCAAGAGTTGGCTGAGCTGTGGCAAAAGCCAAAAGGGAGCTATTTAAAGAGCTGGCAGGGACCGGTTTGTAATAGGACAGTACCTGTAAGAAATTTTAAGTTACTTTCACTGCTGCTTGGTTCTGGAATCCAAACTGAGACATCCTGGGTCTGCTTGCCAGAAAGAGTTGAGCACTCACAATGCCAGCTGACATCAGAGAAGCTGAGGGTGCTCACAAGACTCAGGATGGGCACCCAGTAAAGGATGTACTCAAAATCAGAGGATGCTTTTGAAATTTGGGCCTTTAGTAGTTTATCTGATGGCCCCTTTCTTTGAAAATCCAGGGCATAGTATAAACTTAGGGGTGAAGTTCATGGTCATCTCCTTGTAGAAACCCCTTGTAGAATAATAGCTTTTGTGTCCAGAACGTCTCAGACACTTGGGGTGAAAAGTCTTCTGCTCTCCAGTGCCGGAACAATAATTGGTGCAGTAACTTGTAGATGGGTGTGCATTCGTTTTGGTGAACACTTGACCTCCAGCATTAGAAGTCCACCTAAAAGCCGTCATCACCATCTCAACACCAGTCAATGAAGTTTTAAGCCAATTGTGCCATTCACAGGAGATATAGGGTCCCCATTTGTCTCTGTTCTCAACTTCACATCACTGTGGTTTTCCTCGGTGGCCTTCCATGTTTCTTACATCAATGAATGAATTTCTCTCTGATTGAAAAAAGGATGACGTGTCTACTGGAAATTTCTGGAAGATTAATAAGGCTTGAATGCTAAACCAAAACAATAAGCACAATCACGACAATGTCGTTCTGTGAAAACTCTCTGTACACCCCTCTGTAATTTGTTTACATTACTGCTTTTATTTGCCAAATAATGAAAATATTATTGGCCTAGTTTGAGAATAGAAATTAAATTTTAATAGGATATACAATAGTAATAAAGAAAAAGAGCATACAAACAAGGGTTCTTCCATGATAATTAAAAATTATAAAGTCATTACTCAGACTTGCTTTCTGAATTGCCGAGTGAATTAAACTTCTTGTTTCAGTGCAATGTCCTTACAGCGGTCTCTCATTAAAATTCTACATTGTCAAAATGGGTGAAAATGCATCTACAATGAGCAATTTTTGTTTAACCTTGTCTTTGCTGTGGGCCTTATCTCACTCTGCAACACAACTCACCTCTAAGATACTTCATATTTATTTGCTGAGCTGGCAGAGAAGAGGAAAGGTGGAATCACTTTTTACAGTTTGTTCTTTTCCTTTAGATATTGAGGAGATACTACTGTGGGTTACTAAAGCTCTCATACCATAAAATGGTACTTGAAGAAAAGTATTTTATGGCATCTGTGTAGATTAGGAAGAGGCATTTCTCTAACAATTTCATCTTTAATCTTAATAGATTGCATTCTGCAGGAATAGTTGGTTTCTAAAAGACTTATCCTGCAATCTTAGAAGGATAAATATAATAGAGTTGTTGCCAAAGAGCATTTTATGAGAAAATATTATACACTTATTTAGGAAAGATACATGAATACCCCTTGGGAAATATTCACATATCTGCTTTATATATTAAAAGATACTTTGCCCCCCAATTTTGGAAAGCACTGCTATTTTGGATAGCACAGAAACAGGTACCTTAGTGCTGCCCTGGGCTGAACAGCATTGTGAATGGAAGCCAAAAATCCAATACTTGTTGCTAGTGTTCTACAAGCTATAATCCCAAGATACAAAACTTGGGCATGACCATGCAGTCCATATCCCCAGATGTTGCACCACTGAACTTTATAGGAATATTCTTGAGGAAACTCTATTCACATGAACAAAGCCTGCAGAATTGGGCTCTGAATTCTGTTTTCATTAAAATAATCAGAAGTATAATCCAAATACGCTCATCTTCCCACATTAGTAGTCTCTCTTCCCTTTTATGTGATATCCAACTCCAGACCTCAATTCAGGAATGAACAAAAGTAACACGATTAAGTCAGTTATTGTTAGGTCTTGTCCTAAAAGTAGAAGTTTAAGTAAATGCTTAAAGGTAAGCAAAAGAGTGTTGTCAAAAATTGAGTTGTCTCCTTAATGGTAGATTTATCTATTAATGAAGCTCCAAGTTTTTTTATATCGTTTTAATGTACCTGGCTTCATGCTAGTTACAAAAGTTTTGGTCTCACTGATATGATGTGTTAAGATTTAATAAAACGTATGGGTATTAAACGTAAATCATACACAAAGTATGATGGTTGTATGCCAGAGTTATAAGCAACTGACTGATTTACTGGACTTCGTAACAATTGATTAAGCATTCATTAGAACAATCACTAATAATTTATTAAGTCTATAAATCATTCATAAATGCAATTTTAATATAATACATATAAAGTATTTATAATATATAATTATAAAGTATAACAAAAAGTTTGACCAAAATTTTTGTCATTTTAAAAAAGAAACTTCAACAAATAATGCAGCTCTGCTTAACGTGTGCTCTTCTTTATTTCTAGGTAAGTGTCTCAGGTCTTACAGAGTGTGGAGTTTCCTTATGTGTGGTAAATATAAGAACATACTTGGCTGTTCCAGTTCTCTGAGCACTGAAAGATTGGGATATCCTGTAGAAAAGTAAGGCCTGTATTATCTTCATTTTGGATTGACTTTTATTTTGGTTTCTTTTCAGTGTTTTCAGAGTTTATGACCACATTTCTATCTCCAGTTTTGTATACCACCAACAGTTTGTAGGTTTTGTATGCTCCACAAAGATTTTTTTTTTAGGGGGGGGGGAGACATTTTTTGCAAAATGGACATGTTTGAGACTAGCCGAAAATAGAACCTCTAATTAGAATGGAACAAACTTTGGAATTTGTCTTCATCCCAGAACAGGATGAAAAATTGAAATCAAAATAATCTGGAACAGAAAATTCTGAAATTTCTTGTTTTGATTGGAAATGTCAAAACACTTCCAAATCAAAACATTTTGTTATTCTGGATATTGATTTTATTACTTTGTTGAATTGACTTGAAATGCTACCTTTTGAGTCAAGTCAGCAATAAACAGGTGCCTGTAGAATAAGGGAAAATGGGGCATCAGTGGAGCTCTGAGATCCAGTCAGCAAGAATCAAGCCAGAGTGTGTGAAAGAGAGTTCTTCTGTATTCTCCTTGGTGAAAGTAAACTGGAGTAGAAAAATGGTCAGTGAACAATAAAAAGCAATTGATGTTGAGTATCCTATCTTGGAAACAGTCAAAGCAAACTCTTAGCTCTATGTTATCAGTATCTATAATAACATCTGGGGAAACTTGTACCTAGTGTTTATTTTTTCCACAATATGTTTGTAATTGCAGGGTGAGTCACCTGAGCTGGGCTGCTGGCGTTAGGGCTTTCTGTTAGACAATTGCTGAAATAATATGTTGTCTATTATAATTTTCACTGGTGGCAATTAATTATGATGGACATACAAAGTGTTTACATGCTGTCTGCAAGTATTCTTTTCAGTGCTGAGAAGTATTATTTGTTCTGTAGTAGACTAACTGAAGGAGTTCATCCCCAATACATTAATTTCAAGATTTTGCAGGGTACCATGCAATTGCCATTTTGGATTTGTTTTGGGGGCGGGGGGGTCCAGAGAAAGAGAGCATTCTCAGCCAATTCAGGCACACTGTGAGGGCTTGTGTTCACTCCACTTTTAGCCCAAAGTGGAACTCAACTGTTGCCTCCATTTATGTACACATACACAAAAGGCTTTATCTTAAATTAAGCAATGCTTTAAACTCAAGAGAGCTGTCCTGTCAGGCTGTGGGGGGTGGAAGTCACATGCTGCTGATGCTGAAGCTAGGAATGCAGTGGGGATTCAGATACTGTGTTCTGCCGATACCAACACTGTGGCATGACCATCCTCAAGCTAGGCTTACTTGAATCTAGATAACGTCAGCTATGCCTGCAGTGAAGAATGTCCCTTGTGAAATTGGGAGTTAATTGCATCTTCTACCATGCTTGACCAAGGACCACATGTTCACTCAAATATCAACAGCTCCACTGCCATGTCCAAACCCTGACACTCTTTATTGGATTGGTGGTGAAAAAGCCAGGGCTGAACTGGTCTGGTAAACAGTGGTTCAATGAGATGGTAGTTTTCCGTGGAGGTTGCAACCTGGTGCTGCAGCACTTAGTCTTTCATGTAAGAGTGTGACTCTTCAGCCCTTCTGGTGGTAAAGTTAGCCACCAAATGTGACCGGAGTGTCAGTGATACAATGATGTCTACCTTAATCTGTAGTCAGCCTGGAATAATAGCTCTGAGATGTGAGCATAGTTCTGCATCATCTCTGTGGGTCACTAACCATTCAGTCTTAATTATTACAATTTAAATATGAGCCAATTTCAACAGTTTCACTGCGAACTGAAGCATACAAGAAAACTGGAAGATGCATGTATTATTAATATAGGCACATTCTACTCGTTCTGTATCACAAGTGGCAGAGCTTGTTTGTGAGCAGAGCTGAGGGAGAATATCTACTCTCATTTTCCACTGCTCCCAAAAGTCGTCCTCTCTGCCAAATGTTACTAATCAATAATGGCTAGAGAGCGAAAAAAAGATCTTGGTCATAGACATGCCTTAAATTCACTGCTGCATGAATGAGTGGGTGGGTTGCTCCAAAAATGCAGCATTTCCTTCGTTTACCCTGAGTCACGTCAATACTTAAAAGTGTCAGAGATCGATCATCTGGTGTTTAATTTAGCAGGTCTAGTAACGACACGCTAAATCAAATGCTGAGGGTGTATCCAGTTGGTGCCAGTACTCCTGCTCTTCGTGAGGAGTAAGGGAAGCCTACAGGAGCTTTTGCTCCCATCAACCTCATGCTGTGGAAATGGCACCAAGCTTGGCTTACAGTATGTCGACTCCAGCTACGTGATTTACATAGCTGGAGTTGCATATCTTAAGCTGACCTTCTGGGTGTAATATAGACCTGGCCTGAGACTGAGTTCATGGTTGCTGTAAGGGTACTTTAGAAGACTGAAGACCAGAAGCTCTAAATTTGCTTTTGAACCCAGATTACTGAAATGGGACAGCACAGTATGCACTCAAGCTGTATAACAGAGCCAGGTGCTGTCCTGAACCTTTTTATTTTCCAGTTTAAATCAATCAGCTCTGATTTAAAATAGGTTCGGGGATATTATTTTACATAAAGAGTTAAGAGATAAATACTCTAGTTCAGCTTAGATGTAAATTGTAATTGTGGCTTTATAGTGTATGTATTAGAATAATGACCTGAATTGACACTACAAATATAATTACATTGAATTTTTACTGATGGCTATAAACAGTGACATTTCCCTTGATCTTTGAACAGAGTTAGTTATAAAACACATGCTCCACTTTTATATTCACGCATTGCATTCTCATCACTTTTGTCTCGTGTTCCCCGAGGGCTTGATTTAGAAGAAGTGTCTGATTTAATGGGAAAAAAAAGATGAAACAACAAAGACAGCAGTTCAGAGCATTCCTAATGTAAAAGAAGGTGTTTCTTTTTGATTGTGCTGCTCAGAATTCATTGTTTTATATTTTAATATTTTGCTTAAGAAATATGACCTTGGGCTATTTTCATTATTAAAATTATTAAATGTACATCTGCTTTCATTCTGTCTTGGAGGGCCTATTACTGACATTAAGGCATATTGAACTGATTTGATTTAACATATAACACTTTAAAGTTCCCATCAGGCTAGCAAACTGAAAAAAGCTTTTCTAAGGAAGGGTAGAAATTGGACATGGGAACCTTGGAAATTGCAATTTTACTACCGGCAAATGAGAGTCATAAAAATCGGAACTAATCATGAGTACAACATAGATATTTTCAGAATTACTGCTGCCAACCTACCCTGGTTGCTTGGGCTTTCATGGTCAACTCTGAGCAGACCAAAGAGAATGCAAAAGTTGTAGGTAACTTAAAGTGCATGCAAATCTCACATCCTCAGTTGCCTTTGATTTTTATGATACATACAGTCTAGATAACATAATAGCTGAGACTACCTGAGAGTCTCCTTTCTAACAGTGCAAAAATACTGTGATATGCTTCAGTTGATTCTGATGAAATGTATCCGCTGTACTGGGACCAATACTGTTTTATGTGGTTGTCACTAAACCATTATGAAAAAGCAATAATAGATTTTTGAACCTACTCCTGCTATTTGATTCAGCCATCTGAAAGAGGATTTGCCTTATGATATGCTGTATGTGTTTTCATCCATTTTTCTCCAGACTACCTCTGTAAATGGTTATTGTTGGTTTTTTATTATTGTACAGCCTCTCCTCGAGTTATGAACGAATTACGAACCAAACACTTGGTCGTAACTCAAAATGTTCGTAACTCGGATCCCATTGAGTTACATTGCGACTGCACTGTTCATAAGCGTGGGTCGCATTCGTAACTCGGGGACCGCCTTTACAGATGCTCAATGGGAGTTTTGGTTGTAAATGCGAACGGTCGTAAATCGACCGTTCGCAACTCGGGGACCGGCTGTATTGCATTGTAGAACCAGAGCCATGTTGTCCAACATGCTAGCCATTAGGTCACATGTGGCTATTTGGCTGGTTGAGTGTAGCCAGTTGCCTTGAACAAACTGGCTATTTGGTCGGTTGAGTGTGGCTTGTTCACTATAGCAGAACTGCTTGGACACCACAGGCCTTGAGTTAAAATCGGGACCGTATTGTACTTTGTGTTTTTAGATATGTTTTCTGCTCCAGAGATTTCATAATCTAAATGGACAAGAGACCGTCTGTGTGAGAATGGAAGTATGATTATTTGCTAGAACTAGTAAAAAATATTCAGTTATTCTTATTGTACAATGGGCTTCCACTGATGACAATTTTCACAAAAAAAAAGCCACAAACCACTTTTGTACAGTTTTTAATTTTCAGAATTGTGAGAAAATGCCACTCTAGCACGCTTGAAAAAAATTCTTCCCTTTTTTAACTCCACAAGAAAAAGGAAGGAAGGTTGGGCGGAAGTGCAGAGGAGTGAGAATGCTTTTCTCCCTCAAGTTTCCCCTACTACTTTTTTTTCTGGAATAAATAAAATAGAATGAAATTAATGTTGTTTTTCAAAATTTCTCAATTAAAAACAAACACCTCATGAAATTTTCCAGTGAAATAAAACTTTTGTTGTTGAAATTTTTCAAAATTTCCATCAGCTTATTTTACAGTAGAGAACTGAGGAACTGAGATTTAAGGCTGGAAAGGTCAAAAGAGCTTAGCGAAGTTAAACACACATCTTTTGTCAAATTTCATTCTGGACTTTGCCCTCCATTCCTCAGGTTAAGTAATTTGCTTGACATCGCCCACGGAGAGCACAAATTGAATGCAGATCTCTTGAGTGCCAGTCCAGAACCTTAACCACAAGACCATCTTTCATTGCATTAATACCAAGGAGTACCTGACTATTACTGAAAGTCTAGAAAGCATCAAAAATATAATAGTAGAATTACAGCTTGAGCCTCTATAATCCGGCACACTCTGTGTGGCAACATCCGTGGTCTGGCATGATTTTAATTTAGTTTCATCACTTATCATGGATGCGACCAAGTTTCCCATGGTCCCAAAAAGTTTGTTTACAGCCACCAGCTCTGGTTCTCAGTGTTCTGTGCTATTGTTTATTTCTCAATGTCTTCTAAGGGTATGACTACACAGCTGCGTTGTTTTGGAATAACTGACATTATTCCGCAATAACAAAGAGTGCATCTAGACTACAAGACTTTATTTCAAAACAATGTTGAGCTGGAGGACTTCTTACTCTGACTCATGGAAACTCTCATTTCATGAGGAGTAAGGGAAGTTGAAGCAATATTTTCCTTCCTTCGACTTCCTGCTATGTAGAGAGCACCAAAAGCCGAATTGAGCTATTTTAACTTCAACTATGCAATTGACATAGCTAAATTAAGTATCTTAATTGACTTTTGCCCTGCAGTGTAGATGTGCCCTAAGAACCCAGTAAGTAGTGGAAGTATTGGTAATGCTGTTGGACAATATTGACTTCCCACGGTTCAGCAAATTCTCTGATTCAGCGATGGTCAGGTCCTGAGGGTACCGAACTAGAGAGGTTCAACCTGTATTACAATTTGATAAGGACACATTAGATTAATATTGCCTGCTGCATATTATTGCCATGTATTGCTAGTCATACTGGACAAATTACTATATACAAGATACTTCTAATTTCCATACCCTAAAATATAAAATCTGATTGTCACAGTTTATTTTCATCCCTATGCAGTAATTAATTGGAAAATAGATATGACAGCTGTCTTTGAAGACATCAGCTTTGTATGCTCACCTCTCTCTTCTCTGCTCATCCTCACGCAGAAGTAAAAATCCTAATTACAAATCCCTAGAGATATTCTGACACCTGTTGTGGTCCTGTTTACTCATAGAGAGGATTGAGGCGGGGGGAGGCGGGAGAGAGAATTTAACTATTACTAAAACTCTCCCTCCTCAGCCAACATAGAAGATAGAGCTTGTTAAATGGAATTTTTTACTTCAAACTAGATTGTCCCTACTAGCAAATTCTGTAGAACGTATTTCTGCTATTGGCCATAGTTAAATAACATTCTTCCTGGCAGATATTAACAACAGAAATCCTTGAATATATTAGATTAAAAACTGTACATATTGTTGAGCATTTTTGTTCCCTTTTTTCTTTCTGCAGTCTGTGCTGCTGATATGCAAAGGGATTTCCAGCAGCAATTTTTCTTACTTCTTTATAACATTGTCCGAATCATCACCCTTGAGTATATGTGCAATAAGACCCATATAATACATAACTGAGCATGCTAAATATACTGCCAGTTCTAAGATGGTAAGAGTGATCATTCTAGCAGAATGCTGTTTCAGGGAAGTCACCATGTTATTTTGCCTTATTTAAAGATGTTTTTAAATTTGTTTTCAGGCTTCCTTTAGCAAACTGCAAAGGGAGTCTTTGTCAAGCTCGGTTAGAAGTTTACCAAACACTGATAGTGTCTTTTGTCCGGAGACAAATGCCTCTAAATGCTTAAACACACAGCTGTACTATAAATCGGTCTGCCTTTAATCACAATAACAATAGTCGCTGACAATACATTAAAGCACTTGTAAATTTCACCCATTTCAGGAGCCTGTCTGCTTATACTTTTAGAAGCAGAGCTAATAAAGCTGGTGGTTGTGAGAGCTCCTGTGTTATCTGGTTATATATTTAAAAAAATTAGCAGATGTGAAAACAAGGAAAGGTAATTTTTGTACAAAAATTGGAATACCATTTGCCCGTGCATCTCATTAGAAAGATTATAGAGCAAAGTAGAGCTGTCTTGATTATAATAACTATCTTTCAGATAATGCAGCATTACATTAGCACTTTACGGTTCTGTTGGGTAAGTAGATTTTTTTTAAATTTTAGTTTTAGTCTGATATCTAAATGAAAATGGTCTGTTTTTGACCATGAGAAAGAAATGCTGCTGTTTTTACATGTAGCAATGGTTGCCTCTAGTACAAAGTTTATGATGCTGTTAGGGATGGGGGAAGCCATCAGTAACTGACACGTTAGACGCTGGCATGGAAAATGTAGCTAAGGAGACCTTTTATCTCTAGAAAGATGGGCAGCTCTTTTTGTAGTAAATACAATGGCAGACCAGGATAGAACATTTCCTGACCTTTCTGTAAATATTTATTAGTGCTGTTGAGTATTCACTATGTGCAGATATCTTTGGCAGCACTTACCTTCATTGTCATTTAGCTGGGGCTCAGGTGCTGTGTGCCTGATGTCTGAGCAGTTGTAAGTGATTAAAGTTTTTCAATTTCCTAGGGCTTTATGTGGCCAGATTCAGAAGAGTTCTAAGCCATGGTCCATTCTTTCCTGGACCTTTGGGAGACCTTCAAATTGATGCACGTTTTCTCTGCTTCTCTTTGGTTTGAGCCCTGCTGGTGCTGTGTATATATATAATTTTGGAAGTATGATTGGGACACAGTTCTGTATTAGTTGAATACTGCTTTCTTACATTTGATAGTGGAACACAAAGCCTTTCACTGCTATAGCACTGGTCTGTGGTCAATTAGTAAAATTTGCCCACTGCTATTTCTTCAGTGGGAACATAACTGGCAGTCTCAGCAGAGACCAGGAATTGAACGGGACACAATTTGTTCACCTCAAAAGGCAGGAAGAGCCTGTTCCAGTAGTGGATTGGAGTGTGTGAAGCTGACACTGAACATGTCTGCCATCCATACTATGTTTTTCCTGTGAATAAACAGAGGATTTCATTCTCCAGGGTTCACTGTGTAGTCAGTTCCAAAAGTACTAATTCATTCAGGGTATAGCTACACTACGGAGTTTGGTCAGAAAAATGTACACACTGCAATTGTGTTCTTCTGCAAGAAAATCAAAAGAACAGAGGGGTGTTTCCGCCATTGGTAATCCTCATTCTACGAGGAAGAAGACTTTTTGCGAAAGAGCTCTTTTGCAAAAAGGCATCTGTGGACGGGGAAGAGAGAGTTCTTTTGGAAGAAGAGGAGAGAGGAAAAAGCACAGGTGCCCTGGTGGCCATTCCGTCCATTGCAATCACAGCTTACATGCGAGAGTGCATCCATTCAGTCTGGACGCTCCCTTTTGAAAAAGCACATTGCTTTTTTGATGCACTTTTGCAGAATGGACGCTCTCTTTTGGCACAGGAGCCAAGCAAACAGAGCTGTAAACAGGGAAGTTTGAGTGGGAGTTTGTAAGGGGAGTTTGGATATTGGAACTTGTTTGGAGTTTGTTTTTGCTGTGGAGGGGGTGTTTTGGTTTGTTTTTGTGTTCACCGGACTAATAGGATTTTGGTGAGAAAGTAGATAAAACACAGAGGCATTAGTGGCCATGGCCCAAGTAGTAGAGAACACAAGGAGGAGGATTGGATCTGGTAGCTGTGGTATGTACATGATTCTGGAGGGGGTACCTGAAAGGAGTTTTGTTTGCATGAAGTGCCGCCTGATAGAGCTGATGGAAGAAAAGATCCGAGGACTGGAGATGCAGGTGGAAACTCTGGGTTGAGTTTAGAAGGGGGTTTTAGCAGATGATGGGGCAAAGGTATGACGTGGCTGAAGGGGAAAGCTTAGATATACAGATGGAAGCAGGATCAAGGGCCTCGGAGGGGGGACTGCTGGGCGAAGAAAATGGACAGTGGAAGCATGTGATTCAGAGAACCAGGCAGAGGAAAAGATGGATCAGTGAAGGAAAAATAGAGCTCAAGAACAGGTATGTGGAGCTAGAGAATGAAGAAGGGGTACAGCAGGTAGATAATGAAGATGGAAGGGTAAGGAAGAAGAGAAGAGTGGCTAGTCCCATAGATAAAGGGGAAGACTTAATGGAGACAGCACCAATAATGAGCATTAGGAGGATACAGGATGGGTTAAAGAGGATTACAAGGGAAAATAGGAATGGCAAGGACTTGCAGCCAGAGGAAGCTAGAGATAGACTAGAGAATTTCACTGTCACTAGGAAAAGGCAGGTCTATGTGATTGGGGACTCCTTATTGAGAAGAATAAATAGGCCTGTAACCAGAGCTGATCCAGAGAATAGAAGGGTGTGCTGTCTGCCAGGTGCTAAGATACGAGATATGGAACTGAGGTTGAAGAGGATTATTAAGGGAGCAGGAAAGAATCCATTGATCATCCTTCATGTAGGAACAAATGATACGGCTAGATTCTCGCTGGAACGAATTAAGGGGGACTATGCTAGGCTGGGGAGGATGCTCAAGGAAATTGAGGCTCAGGTGATTTTTAGTGGGATTCTGCCTATTCCTAGAGAAGGGCAACTAACGTGATAGGATTATGATGATCAATAGATGGCTTAGGCAGTGGTGCTATAAGGAGGGCTTTGGGATGTATGGTCACTGGGAGGCATTTATGGACAGAGGACTGTTCTCTAGGGATGGACTTCACCTAAGTAGGGAGGGAAATAGACTTCTAGGATGAAGGCTGGCTCAATTGATTAAGAGAGCTTTAAACTAGGAATTTGGGGGAGACGGTTGGGAGATGCCCAGGTAATGTCTATGCCAGATTTTAACACTGAGAGGGAGGAAAACAAAGTAAGAAAGGATATAGCTGGGGGTAGGAGAATGAACATGAGGAAGGTTGGGGTGGATACTAGTCTAATAGGTCATATTGGAGGTATAACGTCCGTGCCAAATTAGGTAAAGAATGTGAATGAGGCCAAACAGCAAAAATTAAGATGTTTGTACACCAATGCGAAGAGCCTAGGTAACAAAAAGGAGGAACTAGAGCTATTGGTCCAGGAAGTGAAACCAGATATTATAGGAATAACAGAAACATGGTGGAATACTAGGCATGACTGGAGTACAGGTATTGAAGGGTATGTGCTGTTTAGGAAAGACAGAAATAAGGGTAAAGGTGGTGGAGTCGCATTGTATATCAAAGATGAGGTAGATTGTAAAGAAATAAAAAGTGATGGGATGGAGAAGACAGAGTCTGTTTGGGCAAAAATCACATTGGGAAAGAAAACTATCAGATCCCTCCCCTGGGATAGTGCTTGGGGTGTGTTATAGACCACCAGGATCCAATTTGGATATGGATAGAGACCTCTTTAATGTTTTTAATGAAGTAAATACTCATGGAAACTGCGTAATCATGGGAGATTTCAACTTTCCGGATATAGACTGGAGAACAAGTGCTAGTAATAATAATAGGGCTCAGATTTTCCTGGATGTGATAGCTGATTAATTCCTTCATCAAGTAGTTGCTGAACCTACAAGGGGGATGCTATTTTAGATTTGGTTTTAGTGAGTAGTGAGGACCTCATAGATGAAATGGTTGTAGGAGACAACCTTGGCTCGAGTGATCCTGAGCTAATTCAGTTCAAATTAAATGGAAGGATAAACAAAAATAAATCTGAGACTAGGGTTTTTGATTTCAAAAGGGCTAACTTTAATAAATGAAGGAAATTAGTTAGGGAAGTTGATTGGACTAAAGAAATTATGGACCTTAAAGTGGAGGAGGCCTGGAATTATTTTAAGTTAAAGTTGCAGAAGCTGTCAGAAGCTTATATCCCTAGAAAAGGGAAAAAATTTATAGGCAGGTGTGTTAGACCAAGCTGGATGAGCAAGCATCTCAGAGAGGTTATTAAGAAAAAGCAGAAAGCATATAAGGAGTGGAAAATGGGAGGGATCAGTAAAGAAACCTACCTTATTGAGGTTAGAGCATGTAGGGACAAAGTGAGAAGGGCTAAAAGTCAGGTAGAGTTGGACCTTGCAAAGGGAATTAAAACCAATAGTAAAAGGTTTTATAGCCATATAAATAGGAAAAAAACAAAAAAAGAAGAAGAAGGACCGCTAATTACTAAGGATGGAGTAGAGGTTAAGGATAATCTAGGAATGGCCCAATATTTGAACAAATACTTTGCTTCAGTCTTTAATGAGGCTAATGAAGAGCTTAGGGATAATGGTAACTTAACAAATGGGACTAAAGATATGGAGGTAGATATTACCATATCCGAGGTAAAAGCCAAACTTGAACAGCTTAATGGGAGTAAATCGGGGGGCCCAGATAATCTTCATCCAAGAATATTAAAGGAACTGGCACATGAACTTGCAAGTCCATTAGCACAAATTTTTAATAAATCTCTAAATTCAGGGGTTGTACCATTTGACTGGAGAATTGCTAATATAGTTCCAATTTTTAAGAAAGGGAAAAAAAGTGACCTGGGTAACTATAGGCCTGTTAGTTTGACATCTGTAGTATGTAAGATCCTGGAAAAAATTTTGAAGGAGAAAGTAGTTAGAGACATTGAGGCTAATGGCAATTGGGACAAATTTCAGCATGGTTTCACAAAAGGTAGATCGTGCCAAACCAACCTGATCTCCTTTTTTGAGAAAGTAACAGATTTTTTAGATAAAGGAAATGCAGTGGATCTAATCTACCTCGACTTTAGTAAGGCATTTGATATGGTACCACATGGGGAATTATTGGTTAAATTGGAAATGATAGGGATTAATATGAAAGTTGAGAGGTGGATAAGCAACTGGTTAAAGGGGAGACTACAGCGGGTCATATTGAAAGGTGAACTGTCAGGTTGGAGGAAGCTTACTAGCGGAGTTCCTCAGGGATCAGTTTTGGGGCCAATTTTATTTAATCTTTTTATTGCTTACCTTGGTACCAAAAGTGGAAATGTCCTAATAAAATTTGCGGATGACACAAAGATGGGAGCTATTGCCAATTCAGAAAAGGATCGGGATATCATACAGGAAGATCTGGATGATCTTGTAAATTGGAGTGATAGCAATAGGATGAAATATAATACAGGCAGTCCCCAGGTTACATACAAGATAGGGACTGTAGGTTTGTTCTTAAGTTGAATCTGTATGTAAGTCGGAACTGGCGTCCAGATTCAGCCGCTGCTGAAACTGATCAGTTTCAACAGCGGCTGAATCTGGACGCCAGTTCTGACTTACATACAGATTCAACTTAAGAACCCCAGGCATCCCCAAGTCAGCTGCTGCTGAAACTGATCAGCGGCTGATTCCAGGAAGCCCGGGGCAGGAGTTTCCTGTAGTCAGCCGCTGGTCAGTTTCAGCAGTGGCTGACTTGGGGACGCCTGGGGCAGAGCAGCTCGGGTGCTGCTGGGTTGGTCCAGTAGCGCCGCCGCTCCTTGGCGCTACTGGACCAACCCAGCAGCACTCAAGCTGCTCTGCCCCAGGCGTCCTGATTCAGCCGCTGCTGAAACTGACCATCAGTGGCTGAATCAGGACGCCTGGGGCAGAGCAGCTGGGGTGCTGCCGGGTTGGTCCAGTAGCACCCAGAGCGGCGCTACGGGACCAACCGGCAGCGCCCCAGCTGCTGTACCACAGGCGTCCGGAGCAAAGCCGCGGAGCACAGGGGCAGCGGGACAGCCCAGACACGCCGTGGCTGTCCTGCTGCCCTCGGGCTCCGTGGCTTTGCTCTGCTTTGCTCCCCCTCTCCCTGGTCTGCAGACCAGGGGGACAGGGAGCAAAGCCACGGAACACCCGGGCAGCGGACAGCCCAGACGCGTCTGGGCTGTCCGCTGCCCGCGTGCTCCTTGGCTTTGCTCCCTGTCCCCCTGGTCTGCAGACCAGGGGGACGGGGAACAAAGAGGCAGAACATGTGGGCAGCGGACAGCCCAGATGCGTCTGGGCTGTCCGCTGCCCACGTGCTCCGCGGCTTTGCTCTGCTTTGCTCCCCTTCTCCCTGGCCTGCAGACTGATCACCATATTTGGGGTCGGGAAGGAATTTTCTTCCAGGGTAGATTGGCAGAGGCCCTGGAGGTTTTTCGCCTTCCTCTGTAGCATGGGGCACAGATCACAGCTGGAGTTTGCTCTGCATCTTGGGGTCTTCAAAGTATTTGAAGGCTTCAATATCTGAGATATAGGTGAGAGGATTATTCTGGTAGGGGTGGGTGAGATTCTGTGGCCTGCACTGTGCAGGGGGTCAGACTAGATGATCATAATGGTCCCTTCTGACCTTAAAGTCTATGAGTCTATGAGAAGATCTCTTCCAAAAAAAGCTTCTTCTGAAAGAAGCCTGCAGTCTAGACGTAGCCTCAGGCCTTGATCATGCTAGACACTTAAGCAGATCAGGCCTAGAACACTCACCTCGTGCTTAAACTTAAGGATTGGGAAGTCCCATTGGAGACAATAAAACATTTTGTGTGCTTAAAGATAAGCACATGGTTAAGTGCTTTTCTGGATGGGGTCCAGAGTTTTCAGCACCTTACAAAATAAGCTCTTACATGCTGTGAGAAAAAGTACAGGGTGGTTTTCATTTAAGACTTACTACTGCTTTTCTATATTGATTGCAGTACAGCAAAATGCTGCAGTTTCCTCAATAACGCAGGACAGTCCGTCATCACTGAATTTTTAATAGTGTCTGCTGTACTACTTTACTGTGATTAGCCTGGTGATATATTCTATAGCCTTCAGGCAATCTCTTTGAAATAGAGTTCCATTTTGAAAATATAATACCATGACCATACAGGAGTGAATTACCACGTTCAGAAGTCAGGAATATTTTCATTGGAATGTCTTGTTCACATAACTTCGCATAGGCAAGTTTTTGCAAAATTTAATTCAGACGTAAAACATTTTAGCGTAAAATATTGTGACCTCATCTGTGATGTCTACATCTTATGAAAAGTACTCTGTATGAATTTAGTTTCAGAGTCATGTTAATCTGTAACTTTAAAAGCAATGAGAAATCCTGTGGCATCTTAAAGATTAATAGAAATATATATAGTATTATGAGCTTCTGTGGGTAAAACCCACTTCATCAGATGAGTTGGAGGGTATTTGTGTGCATTCAAGAGAGCTGTACATATTGTGGCAAAGTCAGTCCCACTCCTGGGTCCCAGACCCCCTGTTCTGCCCACTAGCCCACAGTTTAAGGGCTGTGGTACAAGTCTAACTCGCCTTTTTCGGCGTATGGCCTTCTATTCCTCTCCACTTCCACTCTCCTAACTCCTTCTCCACGCTCCCCTCCCGTCCACCACAGGGAAGGTTTTTAAAGAGGTCTTGTGGCAGCCTGAATCAGCTTACCTGGCCCTTAATTGACTGAATCAGCTCATTTTCCCCTGATTAGCCAGGGCCATTGCTGTTTATTTTTAAGAGCTGCTTCTCTCCCCTTCTATCAAGCCCTTTAACCTGCCCTATCTCAATATCTAGAGGAGTTTGATCAGCTGATCAGAAAACTTACTGCTGTATAGTGGTGTTTGGAGCCTGGCGTCATAATAAATCATGACTCAGATTCTGTTCTCAGACCTGTAAGCAGGGTTCCCCAGGGATACCTTGATGTAACTGTCAGTAGAGTCTAGCTTGGATACATCATCCAGTTTGTCTCTTCTCCGTCTACAGTTGCACGTAGCCATTTTTCTCATTCCCACTGACTCCTGGCCCCAGTGTTGCTCTCCAGAAGACTAATCCAGTCTCAGTGACTCCTCTCCCACACTTTGTCCCGATGTCTTTGCCCAGCCATTCCTAGTCTCCTCCCACATTAGCTCCCATATCTGGCTCTGGAGACAGGTACCTTATCCATTGCACCACTGGAGGAGCCCCCCAGCCTCCCTGCCTTCAGGGCCCCCCTTATCTGTCCCCAGGGTGTCCCCAGGGTGCCAGCTCCATCCCTCAGGAACCTGAGGATGGCTGTCCCTGGGGGGGGAGGGGCAGGGTGGGGCTCAAACCTCTTGTGCCATCACCTGACTCTTGTTCAAGTCGTCTTCTTAGACTTCTTGTCTCTCACTACTATGCTCATTTTCCTTCAGGTCAGTCTTGTGTCCCCTCTGCATTTAAATTAAGCAGTTTCCTCCTGTGCATCATCTGGGTGCCAGCCTAAGGGTATTTAGGAAGAAGCAAAGACAGTCTCCCTTTTTACTGTTCCAGTGTTTGGCCCTGGTCCCCAGCAGCCAAGAACAGAAATTACAAGGTAAGTCCCATTTGGCCCCAGGCACTATGCAAACAGACTCTTAAGTGACAGAAATGTAGCCGTGTTAGTCTGGGGTAGTTGAAGCAAAATGCAGGACAATGTAGCACTTTAAAGACTAACAAGATGGTTTATTAGATGATGAGCTTTCGTGGGCCAGACCCACTTCCTCAGATCAAATAGTGGAAGAAAGTAGTCACAACCATATATACCAAAGGATACAATTAAAAAAAATGAACAAATATGAAAAGGACAAATCACATTGCAGAACAGAAGGGGGATGCGGGGGGGGGGGGGGAGGGGGAGGAAGGAAGGTAAGTGTCTGTGAATTGCTGATATTAAAGGTAGGGAGAGTGGGATGTTTGTGAGTTAATGGTATTACAGGTGATAATTGGGGAAACTGTCTTGGTAATGGGTGAGAAAGTTCAAATTCTTGTTAAGTCCTTGTTGGCAAGTGTCGAATTTTAACATGAATGACAGTTCAGAGGATTCCCTTTCAAGTGCAGATGTAAAAGGTCTTTGTAGCAGAATGCAGGTGGCTAAGTCATTTAGAGAGTGTCCTTTCTGGTTAAAGTGGCAAGAAACTGTTTTCTCTTTGTGATCTTGTCTGATATCTGTTTTGTGGGCATTAATCCTTTGGCGAAGTGTCTGAGATGTTTGTCCAATGTACATAGCAGACGGACACTTTTGGCACATGATAGCATAGATTATATTTCTGGATGCGCAGGAATATGTGTTCTTGATCTTATAACTCACTTGGTTAGGTCCAATAATGGTATCAGCAGAATGAATATGTGGACAAAGCTGGCAACGGGGTTTGTTGCAAGGGAAGGTACCAGGGTTGGTATTAGTGTGGTATGTCCTGTGGTGGTTGGTAAGAATCATCTTGAGGTTAGGTGGTTGTCTATAGGAGACTATGGGATGTGGCCAATTTTCCCACAGTCCCATAAAGTTTGTTTACAGCCACCAGTCCTGGCTCTCAGTGTTCTGTGCTGTTGGTTAGCTCTGATTTACCCCTAAATGTCTTCTAAGCGTTGGTCATGTCGTTAGACAATATTGATCTCACTTCTTCTTTGAGTGATATCTCCGTGGGTGCTCCACTATAGGTGTTGGTTCATCCGGGCACCACAGATTGGAGTTTTCCATAGCAGTATTCAGTTGGACTGTGCATGCACACCATGTGCCTCATGCTGTTCGTTTCTTGCACTTCACGTGCATGGCCCAACTCTCCTCAGTTCATTCGTTACTGCCCTCAGTCACAGACGGAGCTCGCATCTCTCCTCACAGTTAGCTAGTATAGTTAAGTAAGTTTAGTTAGAGTTCTCTTGTTTGTTAGTTGTTTCAAATTTGTTCTTTGTTACCTAGTTATTTGTTAAAAAAAAAAAAGTGGAGGACATAGGCCACGGTTAACCGCTGCCTCGCCTCAGCCCTTAAAAAAAAAAGAGAAGAAAACAAGGAAAAAAAGAGAAGAAGAAACTGGAAAACTTCTATCATGCTGGGCTCGCCAGGCTTCAAAAAATGCAACAGTTATTGCAAGCTGATGCTGGTGTCAGATGGGCACTCTTCATGTATTAGGTGGCGTGGGGAGGCACACATTCCCAAGAAATGCCCTAATTGCTGTAAATTGACAGCAAGGACATGTTGCGACAGGGAGATGGTCTTCACATGCTCCTGTTGGACAAGGTGCTTCAGCCACCTCAGGCCAGAGGCTCTTCCTTTCGTTCAGCCCCTATTAGGACTGAAAACTAACAACCTGCTCTCTTTCAGCTACATCATCCACTTGCCTCCATATTGGGGATAAACTAGGAACATCCAGCACTCAAGCAGCCATTCCACAAGTGCTGCAGAACTGAAGTCTTGGCATGTAACACCATCCGGACCGGACAGCACGGAACCGGCATGCTGAGGACATGAGAACTGGAGAACCAGGCCACCATTGGCACCGACAAAACCTTCAGCACTGACTAAGGCCTACGATAAGTCAAACAAGGTGCCAGCTAGGGCTTCCAGCCCGGAACTGATGCCATCGCCGCTGGCACCAATGTCACCCTCATCGGCACCTTCACCCGCACCTTCACCAACACTGATAGAGGATTCCTTGCAGCACATCTTTCAAGAACCTGGGAGACAACACTGACATGGTTCTCCACACACTCCAGTGCCGCAAACCACATCAGTGCTCAGCACCACAGCTAGACAGCTCTTTCCATCGCTCCCTTCCTTCTGAGGCACAATTAGGTCTCTTAGATCTCCGGTGCTCTTGGTTCACAATGCCTTTGATGATGACCGTAGGAGTGTCTTTTCATCGCAACACTCCTCACCTACAAGATCCTACTATGACTGGTACAGACACAGACAGCCCTAAGCTCATCTTCTTCCTTGGATGATGCAATGGCATTCCCTGCCACCTTATTCCAGATATCGGTCACTATGGGTACGTCTAGACTACAGGCTTTTTTTGACAGAAGCTTTGTGGACAGATACTGTCTACAAAGCCTCTGTTGAAAAAGAACATTTAGACTGCAACCAGTTCTGTCAAAAAAGCAAGCCGCTTTTTCGAAAAAGAGTATAGACGCTCTCTTTTGAAAAAGCACAGTGTGGATGCAATAGCTCCTTTTTTCAATAGTACTCTGTGGAAAAAAAGGCATTATTCATCGTAAAAGAAGGTTTACCACTATTGACAAAACTGTCATGTTCTGTCAACTTACTGTCGACAGAGCGCGGCGGTAGTGTAGACGCAGGTATAGTTTTGTCGACAAAACCCTGTAGTCTAGACATACCCCATGCTGTCATCGCTCGGTGTCCAGGCACCAATCTACCATTTCATCCACACCAGCTGTGAGGCACTCCTCGCCACTATTACATGCCCATAGTTCACCACCCACCGAGCAGCCCGAATAGAGGAGGGCCAAATATTAGATGAGGATGGGCCTTAGCATCCTGATACTTCCTCTACTGACCAATCCTCTTCCTCCCCAGATGAGGCAGTCATCCCAGGTGATGTCTCACCAGCAGACAATTTGAAATAGTTTCAGGAGATTGTAATGTCGGGTTACACCATCCCTTTTATCTCCCTCCAACCTCCCCACCTTCCTTGTCCCTTTTCAGGGACTTCCTTCATGAGGAGCTCCCAAGGCAAGAAGTGCACGTCTCCTCACCATAGGAGCAGTTGAGAGGGCGCCTGACCAATTCAGAGGCACAGGGAACAGCTGAACCATTTTGGCTGAAATTTTAGCAGTAAAATAAAATCCATTTCCATGCAGGTAGTAAGCACAGACAATTTCAACCCTAACAGTTAAATCTTGGCAAAGTTATTTGCAACTGAAAATAGTATTTTATGATCATGATAAGGGGCACTACAAGCTCCATTTACAGTACTTATGCCCAGGCCTAAGTGTGTAAAATTCATTGTGAGAGGTACAATATGCATGACATATGGAATAGACTGTTTGCATCATTTAAATTTTTTTATTTAAATGAATTATGTTGCATTAAAAGGCAAACTAAAGAAACCTGACTTCACTGAACTGTGACAACAGATGTTCAGTGCACATTAGTGTGCAATGAAAGTTAAATTTGGCAAGGTCCTTGGTTTCTTACATCCTCAAAAAGAATTGATTGGTATATTTATTATTCTAATTACACAATTTGTTGGATTGGATGTAGGCTGTAGCTGATGAAGAGTTATGACTCTTTCTTGAAATGTAGTCCAGCATAAAGCGCCAGCTTCTAGTTCCATTTGCAGTTTAAAACATGCTTTCTTTCCCCCACCCAGTTGGTTTTATTTAATAATAATGAGGCAGTCACACCTGTAGTAGATTAGAATTGATTGCCTGTGATTCATATTTTGCTGTGCCCTCCTGTGGCGTTATTATTTCATGCATTTCTCTACATTATCTGTCAGGCATTATCACTGGATATTGCAAACACCTGTAGCACTAGTTTCTCTTACATGTCTGAGAATATGAGGCTTTTTAGAATATGCATGGCTAAAATTGACCAAAAAGATAAATTTAAAGAGTGCATTTTCATAAAAACATATTTGATTAACTAAAGATAAAGGGGGAAGACTGTACTATGGATGTTGTTCCATGACTGAGAAGATAATTTTTTCAGTTATTAAATAGGTTGAGAACAATCACAGATTCTGGGAGTTTTTAATTTTCTCTTTATTATTTTTTTGTGACTCTAGGGCACATGCAAAAAGCTATGTTAGGTCTGTTGGATGATTAAAAGGGCCTGATCCAAAGCCCATTGGCGTGAATTTAAAAAAAAAACTCCCAATGAATTTAGTACCCTTTGTATCAGTCTCTAAAAGTGTGTTATAAGTCAGAGATAACATGAAAATGGGGGCAGTTTTATTTTTGACATTGTACCCACAAATACTGCTCTATGGTATGATCTTGTGAAGTGTTCTTGAAGGGATAACAACAAGTTGCGTTGATTTATATTTATTGGATCATTGATAAAACTGTGTTGCAAAGTACTGTGTGAGAGTATGGTTGTACTTGATGAAAAATTGAATTTGATCAGCTCCTCTTCATGGAATTGGAATACCCGCTAAGCAGTAGAAGTGGTGTGGTTCTTCTGTATGAGTGAAATTTAGAGTGTAGAGAGTCCATAGACCTATGACTCTATGGCTGTGTCTACACTGGCAAGTTATTCCAGAAAATCAGCTGCTTTTCCGGAAAAACTTGCCAGCTGTCTACACTGGCCGCTTGAATTTCCGGAAAAGCACTGACAATCTAATGTAAAATCATCAGTGCTTTTCCGGAAAAACTATGCTGCTCCCATTCAGGCAAAAGTCTTTTTCCGGAAAACTGTTCCGGAAAAGGGCCAGTGTAAACAGCACAGTAGTGTTTTCCGCAAAAAAGCCCCGATCGCGAAAATGACAATCGGGACTTTTTTGCGGAAAAGCGCGTCTAGATTGGCCACGGACGCTTTTCCGGAAAAAGTGTTTTAGAGCATCAATGGACAGGGATTTGTAGGATGAGTACGGAAGGTGGTTTAGGCATAGGTTTAGAGTAGAAGCCAAAAATAACTGGGTTTTAATCCCAGCTTTGATACACACTCCTCTTGCAGCCTCAGAAAAACCTTATGAACTCACATATTCGAAAGCACACCCACGTACATGTCTACTTTCTGCAAACAGTGAATGTGCTCCAAGGTAAGATTGTACATTTCCTTGCCTGTGTACTGTGAAAAGTGAACTTTCTAAAGTTGAGACTTTAACACTTCTGCCTCAAGTTCCATCTCTTTTTTTAATAGAGGATAATTCTAGTTAAAATACTGTACATCGATAGTATGACGTGTGGCTTTGTTAGCTAAAAGATGAAAAACATCCTAATTCCATCCTCTATGTTGTTGTTATTAAATAATAAAATTACAAATGCATTGTTGGAGCAGTGAAAGCCAAACATGTAATGCATGAAAATTTGTTTTAAAGCTAATAAATTGTAAGCATATCTCTTAAGCGTCATATGCCAACTTAGTAATTTAGGAATGCTTTCAAAAAGGCTTCATGCATGACAAATAGTGTAAAACCCAATCAAGAGAATTTCATTCTAGTGCAGAATAAGGCGGCATGGAAAATTTCAGCCCACATACTGCCTCCATCAGAACCTTCAATGGGGAGAGGGGTTGAACTCTACATATGCCTGGTATTGACCCTCCATACTGCGGTGAATTTCACCGACAATGAATTTCCATCTGAGTGTAAATTTAGGTAACTACCGAATAACAACTGGTATTTTTGTTTCTACCCTGACTAGGTTAATTGAGGCAGATTTCACCTGGAAAATCTACAGCAGATTTTCTTAATAGTACTCACCAAGACCGAATCTATAACCCCAGGACATTGGTATAACAATACATTGGAAAGAATTATTTTCACGTTTCTTATGTATATCCTATATAATGAGTATCTGGAATGTTTCTACACTGCTGATAAGCAGCCTGCAGCAAAGTAGATATAGTTCATTTTATCTTGATTTCAGAGCTGTAAGTCTTGTCTTCTGGGACTCCAAAACTTAACAGTAAACCAAATAACATCCTTCACATGCACTGTCTTTCCTTTCCGTCATATTCATACCAAAGTCTGAGGAAGCTACATTCTCTGCACTAACAGTTCTTTACTGGGAAAACTGTCTGTGGTGTTGATAAATGGTGTGAAGATTAATCAGTCCTCAGATTGCAAAAATGAAAGTTGAACATTTTATAAGATAATTCCAGCATATTTGCAAGTTGTTTTAAAATTATTTATTTCTTAATAAATCAATTCTCACTATTTCCAACATTCATTAACTCTTGAGGACTTGATAGGGGTAGGGGAGTGTGTGTGTGTTTGAGAGAGAGAGACACTTTAAGTCAGGGCTACTCAACTTTGGAAGCCCTGGGGGCCACAATTATACTCACAGCACATGCAGAGGACCGCAACTTAAGTGTGATTTCATATACATGCAAATATATATGCAAATAGCTTCTTTCACACTGACGGGCATGAATACAAAGATTAAGGCAAGACTATACAACACGCAGGCCTGATTTAAGTCAGTTCTGCTGATATTAATAAAATGCAATATTTGTCCGATTTCCACCCTTATGACAGAACTTTAATGAGCAATGGCAGTCCAGGAATTTAACTCCTAAAACGAATATCAACAGGAGACCATTATATTGATTACTTTTTGTTTTGGTTCCCACCCGCAAGTCACATGTTGAGCCCCATGTAAACCCAAACTGCACCGCAGGCCACAAACAGACAGGTTGTGAGCTGCATGTGGCTCATGGGCCATGTGTTGAGTAGCCATGCTTTAAGTTAAGGAAAAGAACTGTATAATGATTCCATAGATAGCTTTTATACAATGAATACGAAAGACTGTGTCTTTGTAAAAATGAGATTCAAATAGTTCAATTGACCATGCGTTCATCCAAGCAGTACATGTCAAATTCATATAATAGGGCTCATTTTGTCTAGGGCACACAAGAATGAACAAGAGGTTAAATAATAGGGTCGACTAAAATGCACATGACGATAGTGTCACTTATGTTATGATCCAGTTCTGCACTTGTGAGCCGTATGAAAGACAAAAGTAGGCATGCAGCTGGAGACAGGTCTGGTGAAGTAATCGTGAATGTGTTCATAATCATTTTAGGATTTCTTATGCTGGCAGATTAATTAAATGGATTTAAGCAGTTTTTAAAAGGACCTTTTCAAAAGTAAATCTCAGTTAAAAAAATAAATGAAGAAACACATTACACAGCTTCTTGCAGAAGGATGTCTTGAAAGCCATTACTTGTATTTGCTTCTTTGAACAACATCGTAGTCTAGAGGGATGTGCTCAGAGCTGGACTCTGAATTCTATTATTGGCTCTTTCAATGACTCACTCTTTGGCCCCACGCAATTTATTGTGCTGTGCCACCGTTTCCCCAACTATGCAATGGTGATGATAACAGTGACTTTATGGGACAATCTGTGAATTAGTTGGTTAATGTTTGGATAATGTTTCAAAGGTACAACGCTCTTTATAAAAGCAAAATAGTATTATCATGTGGAAGAGAAATACCATAGAATTTGTTCTTTGTTACTCATCTTCTCTGTGAACTGGCTTTTATTTAAAATATATCATATGCATAATTCTCCTAAAATAATTCAGGGATAATTTCTGGTGCTGCTGGTCCTGTTGAATAGCACTTTACTCCACAAGGGTGGCAGAATCTGGCTCTTACTATTTCTAACATTATATTTTGATTAAGTCTCTACGTACTCTGCTAAGGAAAAATAGTGGTCATCCTTTTGCATAGAAGAAGGGAAGGAAGGAGGGGGGTCATGCAAGGGTACTCAGTAACCTCTGCCTAACCTGCTGTGAAACTCTGCAGTGACCCAGGGAGCAAGAGCATATATCATAGGAAAGATGGTTTGCTTAGGTTGAAGGTGTTGTATTATTTTGGCCATTAGATCTGAGAGCTGTACTCACCCAAGTACCACACATTCCAGAGAAGGAGGAGGCTAGACAGTTTTTGTGGGAAGTGGGCATTTCACTTCCAAAGAATATGTTCCTCTTTAGCCTTTTTAAAATTACTCAGAATACATTTTTTTCATTTTCCATTTTAAAACCCATATGATTTTTCATGTCCTGCGAGGAACACGTGGTTAAATGTTTTGTCATTCTACATGTATAATTCCTCACACAAAATGCATGCTGTTTCATTCCCCAGTATGTGCATAACTACTGCATATACCATACATGCATGTCATAGTATGTGTACAAACGGATTTGTATTCAGGAGGTCTTGTGTGCACATATCCTTGCTATGAGCATGCAGTCATTGTAACTGGGTGGGCAAACTAAGCTTGCAGCAATTCATTAAGTCTGGAGAAGATATCTATAATACCAATTCAACTCTATGAATCAGAATGCTGTAACTCTGGTTGACTGTCATAGCTGCACAATGTTTAATTAATTGTTCTCAGCCATTTATCATATCAATGATGAATCAAGCCAATCAGGTTCCCAGAGACCATACAATTCCCATTGCTTTCAGTGGGATCCAGTTTGTGAGGTCTGAGGGCCAAAATCTGCCCTCAACTATGTGTAGGCAGAATCCTGTTGATTGCAACAGGAGCTGTGTGCACCACATTGCAAGGCATGATTGGACATAGTGGGTGTTTTCTGTACTGCAGTCAGGAAGTGCAATTGCATAATATGTAGGCAGACTCTAGCTACCTTGGATTGAGCAAGCTTGCTAAAAATAGCAGTTTGGCCACAGGGGGCACAGATTACCTACCCAAGTACAATCCCACCCAGGACCTAGTTATGTATTTGAGTGACTAGCCTAGCTTACCATGGCTTTGCTGCTCTTTTTAGTGAGCAGTTCAGTCAAAGATAGCTTAGGTATGTCTACATGTGCTAAAATTGAGGGCTTGTCTTCGCTACACAGAAGATTGCTACTGCTGCAATTGATTTTTCTGGAGTTTGATTTAGTGAGTCTAGTTAAGACTCGCTAAATTGAATTCAAAAGGCTCCCCCGCCAGCATTTGGTACTTCTCCTTTTTCTAGCATTTGCTCCCATTGGCCTCCTGCTGAGAGGATACTGCCAAGCTCGGTGTAAAGTAGGCCAACTCCAGCTATGTATTTATTCTGCGTAGCTGGAGTTGTGTACCTTAAGTCAAGCTGCCAGTTCTACTCTAGATTTGGCCTCAGTCTCTTGGTTGCAGTGTACCTCTAATGATGGTGTAAAAACTCACTTGGCTATTTTGGGGGCTACTAATCTAAATTTTTCACCAATTTACATTAAATTTTGCCATAGACTAATAATATCCTTGAACTTACTATGAAAGTCACTGTGAATTTGCACATAAATCTTCAGTTATAATTTTGCCATCTGACTTTACAGTGCAATAACAATGTGAACCATTGGCAGCAATGGAAAGTGTAATTCAGGATGACTATCATTGTCTCAATATGCAGTAAATTATGCCTGGGTATTCTAGAACATTCTAGACTACAAATTGTTTCTTGAAATATAGAATGTGAAATCGAAATCAGTCTATTAACTCAGATTGTTTTTCCTATAAAAAAAATGAACAAAAATGTGAACAGCTTCACAATATATTGGGGAAGGTTGATTGCTGTAATTTGCATCTCCCCATCCTGTTTGTCTGTGAATGCCAATTGTTAGTAATATTTTCCTCGGTATCCTTTAACTACTATATAATACTTGAGAGAGTGGCTACGTCTACACTGGCATGATTTTCCAAAAATGCTTTTAACGGAAAAGTTTTCCATTAAAAGCATTTTTTGAAAAGCACGTCTAGATTGGCAGAATGCTTTTCCGCAAAAGCACTTTTTGCGGAAAAGTGTCCGTGGCCAATCTAGAAGCGGTTTTCCACAAAAAAGCCCCGATTGCCATTTTCACAATTGGGGCTTTTTTGCAGAAAACAGTTCTGTGCTGTTTACACTGGCCCTCTTGCGCAAATGATTTGCGCAAGAGGGCTTTTGCCCGAACGGGAACAGCACAGTATTTCCGCAAAAACACTGACGATCTTACATTAGATCGTCAGTGTTCTTGCGGAAATTCAAACGGCCAGTGTAGACAACTGGCAAGTTTTTCCACAAAAGCAGATGATTTTGCGGAAAAACTTGCCGGTGTAGACACAGCCAGTTTGTTTGTGAGCCAGTTTCTTTGTCTGTTTGTTCAAAAAAAACCTCCTAAACCATAAGAGCTGGGACCACCAAATTTGGCTTCCTCTTCTATAACTTAAAGCAAGTTAAGGGTTTAGTTGTTCACGGGAGGGGGCTAAAGCTCCCCTCCATGTGTACACTGATGCATAAAACAATATAAGAAAGAGACAGAAACTCCAGGCAGGTGAAAGGGACTGGTAAGGGACAAACCCCGCCTCCCCATCCAGAACTGCCCCTGTCCTCAGCTTCCCACCCCGTCTATGGGTAAGGCAGGAGACTGCAGCTCTTCCTTCCCCCCCTTCATATAGGAACATTGCTGGGTATTCCCCTTTATCAAGGAAGGAGGGGAAAATGTATAGTTTGCTCCATTCCTCAATCTGACTGAAGAGCACAGGGGGCAGACGAACTTGGACCTGCCCCAGCAGGGGGACATGCACCCTTCCCCCGGCTGTGTCTCTTGGAGAGGCAGCGGCCATGGAGAGGTGCTTCTAAGCTGGCCCCAACCTGCTGCAGTGAGAGAGGGCTGGGGTAATTACTCCTCTCTCCCCAAGGCAGCCTGCATACTGAATCCCTCAGCCCCAGCCCCCTCCCAGAGCAATGACTTAAATGAAACAAAACCAGAATTAAGAACCCAAGTAGATGTAATTGAGTTGTACGCTTTAGGTAAAGCTATCACTGGCAATGAAATTTCATGAACACTTTTATATCAATCCATCCAATTCAGAGTCACTTTACAGTGCCTGCCTAATACAGATCACCGAATCCCCCTCTTCTGTCACCAGTGGGAAAAATAAAAGCACTACTTGCAATTATGCTTCACTTATTTATAATTAAATGTGACTTTTTGTTTCCTAAAGAGGAAGGTGAATAGTGGCCTTTTTTGTTGTTGTTTTTTTGCAAGCAGATTTGTCCTCAGTATATACCCTTCTAAAACATGGATAGTCCATTCAGACCTGGATAAAGTATCCACTGGGATGAAGGCAGATGGGCAACTGATGACTTGTTCCAATCTGGATCAAGGACAGCAAGCGGACAGCATACATAGGGTAGAAAAATTCACCTCCTTTAGGTTGTGGACTTTGCACCATCCCATACTATTGGGGGTAGTAAAATTTGATCCCCCATAGAATGGGCATTTTATGTGGCAATCAGGCCTCCTGATAAGGGGGCACAGGGGGCTCAGTGATTCTAAAGGGCCCGTGGCTCCCGGCCACTGGCTCAGACCCTTTAGAATGGCTGCCAGAGCTCAAGACTACTTGCACCAGACAGCTCTGAGGGTCGGGGGTAAGGGCGGGGCACACTGTCCACGTGACACTGGGGACTGGCTAACCCAGACCCACCCTTTCTGCCTGACGCCCTGCCCCTTCTGGAGGCATGGAGCCGCCTCCCCCTGATCCTCTCCTCTCCCCCCTCCCCCCGCATTGCCCAGGGGTTTGGCAATCCTGTCCGCTCCCATAGTGCCAATGTAGCACATAACATTTGCACACATTAGGTGCTGTGGAAGTGCTTAGTGCTTGGTTTGTGCATCAAGATTCCTTAATGCATTAGTAAATTTGCATTGGCAATTGTAATTACCCATTGAAATTAAGTGATCCTGTTTATTTGGGCAAATTTGAGACACCATTGTCAAGTGCCCCTGAAGTTCACAAAGGAGCTATCCATCTGCTGCGTATCATCTTGGGTCTGATTTCATTGACTACCCCATGTTGAAAGGTAAACCAATGCCTAAGTACCGGGCTGGATCCACCCTTGGTCAAAAATTTGTGCTTTTTTTCCCCATCCCTCTCACCCCCATATGTAAATCCTAATAAAAATTAAAATGGTAGATTTCTCAATCCGTTCTGTAATAAACCTTCCCATTCCACTTCTTGCTGGAGTCAGGGTTGGCGGTAGAGCTGAGTGAAAAGTGCCAAAAAACAGTTCAACAATTTTTCATTAGAATTTTGTATTGAATTCCCTTTGGTCCTGATTGCATACCTTGGTGTTTGCTTTCTACATGTTGGCGCAATCGGACCAAGCCAAGATGCCTTTGTTGCAAATCCAACTGCACATGCCTGAGAGAAAGAGCAAAAGCATTTTAGAAATCTTTACAAATGATCAGAAGTAGCACTTCCACAGAAATCAATGCCATGATCCTGCATTGAACTCTTCATAAAGCCACTGGGACTCTGCAGTTGCACACTGAGCACATGGCAGAACTGAACCCTACTGTTGTAATTTTAAGACCTGCCACCTCACAACCATCAGCAGAAACAAGCAAAGTGTCACATATCCCATTAGAAAGTTTAGAATGTCCAGTCTGGTATAAAAGTTCAGGGGGTGCTAGGGAGATCTGCAAAGGAAGCTAGGGCACTCAGTTGTCATTGAACATCCCTGGGTGCCTATCTCCTTTGTGCTTGTGATAAATCATTGTCACAGTGTTTCCAGCCCTGATGGATCATGACATATGAGTTCTCAAATTGTTCACTGAGTGAATTGGTCCTAGACCAGGGGTGTCCAAACTTTTTTCAAAGAGGGCCAGATTTGATGAAGTGAACATGCGTGAGGGCCGACCATTTTGCCTGATGTTCTTTGAACCATTAAAATTAAATGCAAATTAACTATTTTATGCAAAGGTTATTGCAAACGGCATACTTTTCATTTCGTCACATGGATGACAAATCTAAACAGGTGTTAAATTACTCTGCCTTTCATATCTGAAGGCCAGATGGAAAAAAAAAAAATCCAGAAAGCTGAAATATATGTCAGGAACATTGTAAAGTACATTACATATTATTGGTAATAAAGGTTGTCTGTCAACTTTTAAGTTCAAAAAATATGAACAGGAACATAACACCAAGTATACATGTTGTGTCCAAATATATTTATAACTGATTTAGATCAACTGACATTAACTGAGATTTTACAATGTATTCATCTCAATACATATGGATTCGTTGGGGGCCATAAAAGATAGATATTGCCAAATTACCTGTGGGGCCGTATTAAACCAGAACACGGGCCGCAATTGGCCCGCAGGCCGGACTTTGGACATACCTGTCCTAGACGGACACTTGCTCACTGTGCTTCTCAGACACTCAGACCATGGTAATTTTAGAATTTTAGGGACAGAAGACTGTGGGTGGTTCAGTGTTGATTTTATTGCATTTCTTTTTTTTTTCCCAAATGGTGTCCGGCATGGATTCCTTCTGGCAACCACACTCCTGGTCTCTAGAATTTGCTTGCTGATTTGTTTTTGCTCAGAATAAGAATACAGTGAACACATGTATGCATTTATATATATGTAAATAAGCTGAAGGGAACAATGGCTTGTCATCAAATAATAATCAAAAGCTTTTTACCTCACATAGCTAAATCTGCAGCACCTGCTGTTGTTTGTTCATATTAACCTGTTTTTCCCAGGTAGTGGTCATGCAATAAGGAATCTTACTGTTTTCCACATTGCTATGACTTTTCCATCAATAAAAGAATTCTCACATTGTTCCAGCTAAATGAAAGACGACAAGCTGGCTTCACAGTGTTTAAACAACAGGCTTCTCTGACGATTTTCTGTTTGCATCCTGTATATATTATTAAGGCCCACCTTCAGGTGTTGCAGCATATTATTCTGCAGCAGTAGAGTATTCCCCTTACTTATTGACCTCGGTTCTGATTTTGGGATGCCAAGTAAAATGCTCTGCAGTGATTGTTAGCTTGTATGCAGCATTGTCAATATTAAAAGAAAAAGCTCCAGTACGGATACTTGGTTTTCTCCAAAGGGACTGATCAACTTTTTAGCAAGCTGGAGTTCAGGCAGAATTAAAATATATGCTTTGCAGTAAAAAAAATGTGTAAACAGGAAAGCACTGTATCTGACACCTAGTATAGCGTTCATTAAAGTTTAATTTGATCTTTTAATATCATGTTAAAGTTTTTCCATCTTGGAATGACATGATTATGGTTGGCATAAATCTGCCCGGTGCATTACTGCTTAATCTTTATTAGTTTTTATTTAACATAGTAAACTGTAATTTATTTGTATTAATGGAATCATTCTCCCCCTAACCCTGGCTGGAATAGTGCCTCACTTGACTATTGCACTTGAATAAAATTGTTTCACTGACAACCATGAGCTTACTGCACTCTTCACCTTTTTTCCTCTCTACTGTCTGATGTAGTTGTTTTAATTGACTGTCTTGGTGCCTCTGTGCCTTTTATAGTCTGCTTCACTGCACCCCTTCTCACATTCTCTGTAACAGAGAAGACTCAGCAGATAAATAGGTAACACATACCTGCTGTGTGCTGATGCTTTCCAAACACTGACATAGTTTCAAGCCAATATTGAGGCCAGCTGTTTTTGGTGTGGGTTCTGGGGATTCACAGCTACAAGAATTCACCGGTCATTACATGTTGTGGTCTGTGGACATGTAATGTTCCTGTAAGCTTCAAGAGAGAATATTGCATGCTTTGTCCTGCTGGTAACAGCTGAGTGATGACCTGACACAGGCTGAACCTCTCTAGTCCAGCATCCTCAGAACCTGACTGGTGCTGAACCAGAGAATTTGCTGGACCATGGGAGGTCAGTATTGTCTAGCAGCATTACCAACACACCCACTGCTTACTGGGCTCTCAGAAGACATGTAGGCGTAAATTAGAGCTAAATAACATTACAGAACACTGAGGCCCAGCACTGGTAATTGTAACCATCTTTATGGGACTGTAGGAAACTTGGCCACACCCTTGAAAAGTGTCAAGTACCAGAGGGGTAGCCGTGTTAGTCTGAATCTGCAAAAGCGGTGAGGAGTCCTGTGGCACCTTATAGACTAACTGAAGTGTTGGAGCATAAGCTTTCGTGGGCAAAGACCCACTTCGTCAGATGTTCCTTGATAAGTGAACATCCAGATGACTGAAATCATGTCAGACCATGGACATTGCCAGACCAAAGAGCGCCAGACTAGAGAGGTTCATTCTGTATGTCTCACATATTGAACAGGAACTGATACAAGCACCAAATAATCTGTGCAGAATACTTTCTAGTTGTGGACTGTCACCATTATTAACTAGATTTTGGGAGGCAGCCTTTAAGATTGTCCAGTGCCTAAGCTAGGCTATTTTAAAGGACTTAGGAGTGACTGTTACAACAGATGGGTTTTTGGGGTAGTCGAGTTTTCTGCACGGGAATGAGTAGATTTGAATTCTGTCTCATTTATTCTTTGCTGAGAGAGCAAATCCACAGATACCGATATAGAAAGCTTTACCTTATTCTGAGTTCCTCTCATTGTGGACATGTATGAGCACAAATATTAGGTAGCAAAAAACAGCCAAATATTATGCTCTTCATTTTGCAGAAGGAGAAACTGCGGAAATTAGTACAGATCAGGAGTGACATGTGAGGTGATGTAATTAGCCTCACTTGGATCAGCTTACGCCTTCTTACCAATGTGTGACTGGGTAGTGGCCATATTACACCCCCTTTACACTCTCAGGGTATGTCTACACTACCACCCCAGTTCAAACTAGGGTGGTAATATAGGCAACCGGAGTTTCAAATGAAGCCCGGGATTTGAATTTCCCGGGCTTCGTTTGCATCTCGCCGGGCGCCGCCATTTTTAAATGTCCGCTAATGCGGAATCCGTGCCGCGCGGCTACACGCGGCATGGACTAGGTAGTTCGGACTAGGCTTCCTATTCCGAACTACTGTTACTCCTTGTTGCCTACATTACCACCCTAGTTTGAACTAGGGTGGTAATGTAGACATACCCTCAGTCAGTGGACCAGATTCTAAGTATAAGGGGAGGGGAATTTACACACTATGGGCTCATTTGAGTTTATATTTCTGCAGTGTATGGATTTGTGACACAAGAAGGAAGTGGACAGTGGTCTGTATTTAGTATTTACCAAGATTGCCTTAGATAACATTACCTCTGAAGTGAGTTGCATAGGAAACACTTATAATGATCCAAATACAGAGGTAACGTGTCTAGCCAGAGCAACTGAAATGTTTGAAGCATGACCTCTGTGTTAGACTGCCTCTCAACTCATTTAGACTCCCCTCTGAATTTGGCCCACAGAAAGAGAGTTCATGCCAGAGCTGGGAACTGAATAGCATTTCCCTGACTCCCAGGCCTGTGCAATAGCTGCAAGATTATTCTTCCTTTCCTTAATTCTAATCCTCCCCCAGAGTCTGCTCCCCAGGCTGAGATGTTTGACCTGATTCCTGATGAACAAGGTAATGTTAGCAACTAGTATTGCACGCAGTCTCAGACTTGGAAATTGATACCCTGCAGCTTAGAAGAAAAAATAAGGACAGGGAATTAGTGAAACTTTTCACTACCCTGCTAGTAATTGCTGTTGGATCAATGCCTTGCATTAACATGACTCTGGTATGTATGAGGGAAGTTGCAGAAACAGTACAGAGCGGGCACTTCTATTGGGAATTGACACGGTCATAGACGTAGAAGAACTTATCGGTAACGCAGAAAAAAGATTACATACCTTGTAATTATAAGCCATTGATAATACTTGCAGAAACAGTGTCAAAATGAATATAATATTTAACCTCAAAATATTGTCTTATTTCTCTTAAAACAATGTTACTGTTTGTTTGTTGTTACAATTAATAATAATACTTGTAGTTTTATAATGGTAGTGTAACCACCACCAAGGCAGATTTGAACCTGGGATCTCAGGAGCTGACTCTAGGAGCTTCTATCCTCTGAGCTAAAAGCCAGCTAGCTCCCAGCCCATGCTGTAGAGGTCTCTTGATCTTAACTGTTGCAGTGGTCTAGGTGCCACTTGCAGTACTCAGTAACCACACTAGGGCTATGTCTACACTCGCGGCTTCTTGCGCGAGTAATATGTGAATGAGGCTAAGCATGGAATATCGCCGAGCCTCATTTGCATACCTAATGAGCCATCATTTTTTTCAGAAGAGGCTCTTGCGCAAGAAGGAGTGTCTACACTGCCCCTTCTTGCGCAAGAAAAACCCTCTTGCGCAATGCCGTTCTTCCTGTCAAGTAGTAGGTGTAACGGCATTGCGCAAGACGGTTTCTCTTGCGCAAGAAGGGGCAGTGTAGACGCTCCGTCTTGCTCAAGAGCCTCTTCTGAAAAAAATGGTGGTTCATTAGGCATGCAAATGAGGCTCGGCGATATTCCACGCTTAGCCACATTTGCATATCAGTCGTACAAGAAGCCGCGAGTGTAGACATAGCCTAGATGTATGGGTTACAGTAGCATTTAGAGAAGTGGTCACCAGGCTTTTTATGCTCAAGATCACGTTCTGAATTTAAGGGCAACCCAAGATCGACCTTTCCCCAAGGTCCTGCCTCGTCCCCAAAGCCCTTCCCCACTCACTCAATTCCCCCCTCTCTCCCTCACCGTTATCGGGCTGGGGCAGGTGTTTGGGGTTTGGGAGGAGGATATGGGGTGCTAGATGTGCGAGGGGAATCAGGACTGGGGCTTGAAATGCAGGAAGAGGTATGGGTGCTGACTCTGAGGAGGGGGTCAGGGCTTGGGACAGGTTCTTGGTGTACAGCAGAGGGTATAGGGTACTGGCAGCAGGAGTGCTGTCAGTTGGAACAGTGATCAGGAGCCCTTGGCAGTAGCAGGCCCAGCAGCTGGGACACCGGGTGCAAAACCAGCACCCTCTGCAATACTACTTCCTGTGCCTATGCCCGCTGGGTGGCATTTCCCACAGGCAGCTCTGGGGCGGCAGTACAGGAAGGATACGGCAAGCTCCGTGCTTGCTCCAGCCTCGTGCTGTTCCTAAAAGGGGCCGATGTGCCACAGCAGTCTCAGGGTGAAAGGTAGGGGATACATGGTTCTGTGCGTTGTCCCTTTCTGCTGGCACAACCTCTTAAGCTCCCATCGGCCCAGTTTCCCATCCCCAGCCAATGGGAACTGTGCATGGGGGAGGGGGATAGAGCTTTCAGGCAGAAGCAGTGTCCCAAAACTCCTGCCCCCTGCCCGCATCTCAATAACACAGATCCCAGGAACAGCCAGTGGCATGGGGCCAGGGCAAGCATGATCAACTTTGACTGATCGGTGACTCCTGATCTAGAGGCACCAACTGAGAACAGGGTTCTGTTGTGAAAATACATAGGAACAAATTTACAACCCTGAAGAGCTTACAAATTTAAATATACAAGAAGGATTTTAAAAGATTTCCGAAGATGCCCAGAATCTGGGATGGGTGCAATTTTTTTTTTTTTTTTTTTTTGTAATGGCAGAGATATACATTAAAATAAATAATTTTAAAGCTCTAACCCCTCCCTTCCTGCCCCCCCCCCCCGCCCCCAGCCACCCGCTTTGACACATTTGCAAAGAGGCAACTAGACTTGTCAGTTGGAGTGGCAAAGGTGAAACCGTGAGGTCAAAGTAAGGGGCTGTTTTTGAAAATTTGCCATATGTTAATTATTTGCTGACGTTTATTATTTTTCTATGTTCAGTTTTATCATTTCATTCATATTTTATATTCTCTGCATCTCATCCTAGTCACTATTTGGTGCCAGCCCATAGTCATCATGTAATAGGTCACAATTGCCAGTCTGCACGAGACTGAAGTAATAAGGGTATATTAATTCAGGATTGACATACATTACTAGACATTTGTGGGGAAATCTGTGGAGCTTTTGTTTTCATTAATATTATTCCTATCTACAGATTTTGCAGAATTAAATTATAAAAACTGCTAAGAGCTGGTAATATTTTTTTGGGAAAAAAACTTTACACCTGATATAGGAAATACTGGAACACATATAGGGGAAAACAGAATAGAATCCACTCTTGTTCCATATTTGACATTTTAAATAGTGTTTTATTTCCAAATTTCCTAAAAATAACTTTTCACCAAACTGCATAAGTGTACCAAGATGACTAGTTTTGTGTGAAATTAAAATTACTTACACGTCCATTTCAGTGACTAACTTCAGAATTATCAAATGATGTGTTTTAATCCAATTACATTCTCAGTAGAGTGAGACATGCCTTAGACTTAGCATATATACAGCTAAGGCTTTGGTCCCTGGCATGAATTTTTTATTAAAAACTACTCAGCAGTGTTCAAAGGCCTGTCAAGCTATCAGTTATTACTTTTTTGTGGTCTCAAAGAGAGTCTTCAAAACACAATTGGGAGGATTTTACAAGGTGTTTAGTTATAGGACATTATAAAATATCAAAATTTATTTTATATAATTGTGCTAATCATCTTAATTTTTGTAGCATATTAAGTATAAAAAATACATGGGAGTTTTATGTCGCCAAAAAGAAAGTTAATAGTGGAACCATCTAATTTCCTTACATGGAATTAAAGGGAAAGTAACAGCTTTCTAAAACCTACCTGACTTAAGAAGTAAGCATTTGTGCAGGGAATAAAAAAATTGATTGGGATTTTGGGTTACATGTGTGCGTGCTGAAAACACATTTCAACAAACCAGAACCTAACAATTGTATTTAACTTGCTAAATGACTCAGTTTATATGCATTATGAAACTAAGATTGTCCAGCTTTTTCCATTCTAAGACTGTTTTCAGTTGCATATACCTTTATCAATCTGTAATCATTGGGTTTGAAATTTTTCATGCTGGATGAATGCCTCAGGATGACTCTTTGTGGTAAGTTTCAGCAAAAGTGGTTGAGTCATTTCTAAGCCTTTGTTTATGCACAAAACTGTTTCCCCCCCCTCATGTTTAAAAAGAAATTAACTTACAACTATTTTGTTGAGAAGCTCTTGGGGCAGACTGTAAATTTGGCAGGGGGGTTACCCTGGTATCAGGTACCTTTTCACATTGCTAGGGAAACTGGCCCAAACTTGGGAACCGGAAAAAATCTGAGTTCACACATGCTAAGTTATTAGCGTTTGTCTGCTAAATTCTCCCAAGATTCCATCTGTACTGAGCATGCTGCATTCCCTCAGACCTCCAATGTGTGACAAGACTGTGCATGTGCACAGAGAAACTGAGCATGCTCCATCCTGGGGGAGGAGCAGGCTTTCACTGCAGTTTCTCCTCCTGTCAGACAGAGGCCACTGTTGCAACCTTAAAATTCTGTCATTTCCTAATTTTTGCTTGCTCAACTTTGCAATTTTAACATCCTTTTAATATCATTTCTTTGGATGTAATATAAACATATGCCTCTTTTGGACTTTTCTGTTTTAAGATTATTTTAAACTATATTTTGCTAGTGGTATATTTAACCTTGGCCACATCTGTGTTTAAGATGTTTTGCCACTTTGGAGTTTATGATTTTTTTTCCACATCATTTTAGCGATAAAGAGCACTTCATTTGCTGGTATTTTTTATGTAAGACTCTGCTGGATACCAAAAAAGAAACTTTTAAGATATTCAAACACATTGGATAATATACAAGGGCTGTATCAGCACAGATATATACAGTTTCTAATCGTTTTACACTGTGTCACTTACATCATAGTTTTAAATATCTGAAAGAATTATAATGAACAGGAGCTAATTAAGAAACAGGTAATAAAATGGATTATTCAGGTGCTGCTGTTTTATTACCATCTCATTATGATTAAATAATTCCCGTTAAAGTCTGGATCAAAGAGAACTATCTCACAGGAGAGGTTACAGAGTACTTTAACAGATTCTATTTATTGTATGATCCCAGGTGAGTATTGGCTTTCATGCTGTCATATTAACTTATTGTGTCAATGCAATCCATAAGAAACCTGGAGGAAGTTTTTATGTTGTAGTCCAACAGACTATAGAATGAATAGTTAGAATTTTTTTCATCCCCAGCTTATCTATTTTTAAAATAAACAAAATAGTATGGTGATATCTTAAAGCTCTGCTAAGAAGTAATTCTGTGTAACCTTTTGCATCATAACAGCTTATGCTTTCAAGCAGAGAGCTGTGGGTTTATGCCCACTGAGAAGATTGGGAATAATTGACATTTAAATTTTTTTTTAAGTCCTACACATCTTTCCACCAATTATTCATAGGCTTTGTGAGCCCTCAGCATTCTTCTTATTCATGTAATTTTGAGGGGCGTTATTTTGTAGATCAGCGTATGAAATCTGCCTCCAGCTGATTCATGCATTCAAACAGTCACACTGTTAAGCAACGTGGCAGAACAGGGCACAATAACAAATGGATTGTGTCCTGATGGGTGCTATGGAGATCCCTATTAATTAAACTATCTAAATCCGTGGTCACCAGCCAGTCCATCGGGATCTACTAGTAGATCTTGGAGCCTCTGACAGGTGATCCTGACTGGTTTGGCCAAGAGGTTATCAAAAGCCAGCACTTCAGCTGCCCCTCCCCATACTGCTGCTCATCTCCTGCCCTTTGCCTTGGAGCTGTCTCCTCAGGAGCCTCCTGCCTGCTGTGCAGGAGAGGGAGGGGAGGGTGCTGATGTCAAAGTGTCCCCTCCCACTCTGCATCCTTTCTCCACAGACCAAAGAGGGGGCACAACAGGACTTGGGATGGAGTTTGCTGGCTGATTTGGGAGTGGTGCAGGGCCAGGACAGGGGTGAGCTCCACTGCACCACCCCCAGGAGCCACCTGAGGTAAGCAGTGTCCAGCGGGAGCCCACATCTTGAAACCCTACACCAGTCATGAGCCCCTTCCTGTACCCCAAACTTCTGCCCAGCCCCAAGCACCCCTGCATCCAACCACCCTCCCAGACCCTGCACCTAGAACCCTCTCCTGCACCCCAACTGCCTGCCCCAAACTCAGCTCAGAGCCCCTCTTACACTCCAAATCCCTTCATCCAAGACCAGAGCCTGCACCCCAACCCGCTGCCCCAGCCTGGTGAAAGTGAGGGAGGATGGAGTGAGCAGGGGGTGGGGCTTCAGAGAAGGGGCACAAAGGAGGCAGGGCCAGGGTATTTGGGTGTGAGGTACATCTTGGATTGCACTTCAATTAAAAAAATGATCTCGTTCTTAAAAAGGTTGGAGACCATTGATCTAAAGAGAGAAACCTGTGCACACACCCACATACATGGGCATACTGTAGTGTAGGTAGGGGAGAGTTTTTGCCTACCCAAACCACCAAGCATGGCTCCATCCACACTCCCTCCCCAGAATACCTACTGTAGACATATTGGGGGCAGTGTGTTTCTGTCCCCAACACCTGCCCTCCCTGTGCTCGGGGAGGTGGGAGTCGCATGTCCTCTTCCTTCTCCAGTGCTCTGGGGGCTAGGGAGGTGCACTGCCCTGCCTCCTCCCCTCCCCATAGTGGGGGGCAGGGCCTCAGCAAAGGGGGTGAAGCTAGGGGCCTGCCTCCCCCAACCCCAGTTGCACCGACTGCCTTTGCCCACTTGTGCACGCCAGGTCAGGAAGCTACCAAGCATATTTGCACACTGCAATCCCCATAGTTTTTCATCCAGTTCTGTGGGCCACACTGAGATGCACCTACAGGGAAGAGTTTACCCATTTACTGGGAGTAGGCCCAAGCTCAAATGAGTGAGGTCTCTTTTGTTTCAAGGCTGCTTTCCCTCACAGTGAGTGGAGCCCTGAGGACCATGAATGGGTCTTGAATGACCAGGAAGTTTGGCTGCCGAACAAAGGCAGAGGCCTAACCAAGCAGCTTATGTCCTGCAGTTTATGATGGAATTGACTTGGATATCTATGAAGATTGAGGGGGAAAAAACCCGAGACGAAGACAAACAGGTTTATTTGGACATAAGCTTTCATGGGCAGAAAAAAATCACCTGACAAAGTAGGTTTTACCCACACAAGCTCATGCCCTGATGTAACCCCAGTAATTTACTTTTTTGTAGATCCACGTGCCATTATTCAAAAAGCAGAGAGAATGGTTAAATTCTTTTCCTCCTTTGGGTTTTCTAATTGAGTACAACAGTATATAAAGTAACGGTATGCTAGTCTCCCCAGTATAAAAGGTATTTCAAACCCTGTATGGCAATAACATGCTTTGGTAATATCTGTATACGGCAGATTGAATGGCAAAGTGAGGTAAGAATATATGCCCCAGATTCATAGTCACAATCATTGTGGCAACAAGTGCAAATTAGGGTAATTCCGTGTGCAGATGCAACCAATTAGACATCTTTACATGTACAGTTACTTGACTGATGCCTCCAATTACTCTGATTTCACAAATTAGGTGCACAGTTTTAAAATACAGGACAGAAAATAAAAACTGAAACCAGGCAGCATTTACGCAGTGAAAACATTTTCAAGCTGTGACTACCATACTTGGAACAGATTTATTTAGCAGCTTCACAGTGAAAGCTGCTGTAGGTCAATACATGTCTCTGCAGTGTAAGTAGGGTCAATATAATCACATTCCCAGCTCTCTGGAGATGACCTCAGAAAAGAGGTCACAGGAGACCCAATACTTGCATGGAAGTGTCTGACTGTCCTCCTTGAAGACCCACTTTCTTCGTAGTATGGTGCCAGAGAGTCATTCTGTGAGTTGCTATAAAGGTTTAATAGAAAAGTTAGGCGTGGACGGACATGTCACATCACGGCAAATCAATATTTGTGGCCATGCATCTCAGAGCCAGGTATATAGACTCAGGCTTGCTCTACAATGCTAAAACTAGCAGTGTAGACATTGCAGCCTGGAGGTGAAGATCTCAGAACTGAGTGGGAACGTCTACACTGCCATTTTTAGTGCTGTACCGTGCGACCAAGTTGCACCTGGGCATCAAGACTTTCTGCTGCAAGTTGGTTGTTTTTGTTTTGCTGCAGCATAGAGACACCAGAAGTGTGCCCCAGATTAGCATGCACTATCATTGTGGCTTCATATGTAAATTCAGGTACTTCTGTACTCAGGGCCGGTCTAAGGGGTGGGCTAGCCGGGCAGTTGGCCAGGGCGCCAACCTACAGGGGCGCCCGGCTCCCGGCAGGCTGCAGTGGCTGCCCGGGGTGGGGGCTGTGTTAACTCCTGCAGCACCGGCCAGCAGTGCCCTTCCCCCCGCGGCCGGAGGGCCCTACACAGCCAGGAGCAGCCCACCCTGGGCGCCCCCAGGCTGCGCGCTATCGGCGGTGGCTGGGCGGACTGGGCAGCGCATGTGCCGTGTGTCCGCCCACGCGCCCTGGGGGTGGGCCCAAGCATGCGCTGTGCACCTGGAGGCGGTGCCCCGGGGGCAGCGCTGCATGCCTGGGGCCCGGGGCACCAAAATGGCTCGGGCTGGCCCTGTCTGTACTTATATATACACCTAATTAGTCATATTAGCATATGGTACTACCTGGCTTATGCATGCAGTTATTTAGTTAAACCTTTTCAAAAGTACCCTTCTATCCCATTGCTGGCAGAGAACAGTGATGCTCCAGTTTTAAGGGCATTCCCCTAGAACTCGGGAGATGGGTGTTCACAGCCCTATTTTGTTGCAGACTTACTGTGTAAGCTTGGGCATGTCACTTAGGCTATGTCTAGACTACAGGGTTTTTTCTAAACAAGTGGCCTTTTTACAAAAAAACTTCACCTGCGTCTAGATTGCTGCTGCGTTTTTTTTAAAATTAAATCGAAAGAACGTGGCGTGTTTTTTTTTTACAGTGGTAAACCTCATTTTGCGAGGAAGAACGTCTTTTTTCAAAAGAGCTCTTTCAAAAAAAGGCGTTCTTGACCAAAAACAGGGCTTTTTCAAAAGGGAGCATCCAGATTGCTTTTTCGAAAAAGTGGTGGCTGTCTAGATGATCTCTTTCGAAAGAAGCTTTTTCAAAAGATTATTTCGAAACAGCCTCTTTCAAAAAAAGCATTTAGTCTAGACGTACCCTTACTCTCTCTGTCTCGGTTACCCCCTGTATATTGGGGATAGCAGCACTTCCCTACCTCCCAAGGATGTTGTGAGGATACGCACATTAAACATTGTGATACATTCAGCCATACCATGGCACAAGACCATACAAGTTCCTGAAACACATCATCAGCCAATGGGAGTTCAGGCGACTCAGCCCCTCACTGGAGTGAATTGGAGCTGGAATTCTAAGGGGGCTCAAGATAAGGCTTCTTAACTGCTGAGGTAGAGGTCTATTGAGCTTCCTGACTTGGCAGCCTACTTGCTGCATAGATTGGATGTGGTACGTTTCTTCCACTCGCATGAGTCAGGGAAACAGAGTTTTTGAAAAGAAGGATTTAGATAAAACTGCTTATTAGTACACGAAGGATTATCTGGGGTTTTAAAGTTTGTTCTTCTCAGTAGGGTTGTTCAAGTGTGAAAACTTGAGGACATGTCAGTCCATCATGGATCTTCAGCTGTAAAAAGCCCCAGTGTTCACTAGAGTGAAATCTGCTTTTAGCTGATGGCTTTTGACAACTACAGAAGAAGATGCAAGTTTAAAGACCAAACAACCACTCCCACCTCCACCGCCCACCACAGTTTTGAGGGAGCCAGTTAAATGATAAGTCGTTGCATCTGCTCAGTTGTTCACTAGTTCCCTTTTTCCTCGGCCCCGGAGAGATTGCTGCTGTTATGGAATGCTCCAGTAAAATACGCCTTTCTCAGCTACATCAGTGGTTCTCAAACTTCGTTTTTTCAATGCCCTATTGAAAATAGCTGAGGATCTCAGAGAGCCAATTACTGATTTTTCAAATGTTGCTTGTATCATTAGCTAACTGTTGTAAAGTGCTTCAGATAAAAGCTCTCACTCTTATTTAAAAAACCCAAAACCTTATCTGGACAAGTGATGTCCATCTCCATAGCAGTAACAGGCTGGGGCTGGAAAGGAGGAGTAGAATCTCTCCCCCACTGTTGCAGCCACTGATCTGGGCTGGGAGCTAGAGGGATGTTCTCTCTTTCTCTCCTGCCCTTCCCCTTCCCAGCAGCCAGTGAACTGAGGCTGGGAACAAGGGGGTCCTCCCCATTCCTCTCTCTTCCCCCTCATCCCTGTCCTGGCAGCCAGTGAGCTGGGGCGAGAAGAAGGGGGGCCTGTCTCTCCGGGTATGTCTACACTACAGCGCTAATTCGAACTAACTTAGTTCGAATTAGTTAATTCGAACTAAACTAATTCGAATTAGCGCAGCTAGACTTAAAAACTAGTTCGAATTAGCGTTTTGCTAATTCGAACTAGCATGTCCACACAGAGTGGACCCTGAACAGAGGTTAAGGATGGCTGGAAGCAGTGCCGGCAGGGCATCAGATGAGGACTTAGAGCGTGGAGCTGCTGCCTCAGGCTAGCCGAGGGCTGTGCTTAAAGGGACCCGACCCCCACCCCGGACAGACAGTTCTCAGGGTTCCCCGCTTGCAAAGTAGTCCTGGCTTGGAGTGCCCTGAGTGCCCACATGCGGAACATCACAGCACTCGGCCATCACCCCGGCTGTTCTTGCCGCAGGCTGCCATCTGGGGGGGAGGGGAAAATCGGGGGGCTGCAGGAGAACTTCCACCCCGAGAAGCCCGCAGAGCCAGCCCAGTCCTCCCCATCGGGGGCGCGTACCCCATTCCTCCCTCACCTCCTTCCACTTACCCTTCCTGATGTACAAAATAAAGAAAACGTGTGTTCAAAAATAGAATCTCTCTTTATTGAACAAAACTGGGGGAGACTGGGAAAAAGAGGTGGGAGAGGGGAAGAGAGAGGCTGGGAGAGGGGAGGGCAACTAAAATGATCAGGGGTTTGGAACAGGTCCCATATGAAGAGAGGCTAAAGAGACTGGGACTTTTCAGCTTAGAGAAGAGGAGACGGAGGGGGGATATGATAGAAGTCTATAAAAGCAAGAGTGGTGTGGAGAGGATGCATAAAGAAAAGTTCTCCATTAGTTCCCATAATAGAAGGACTAGAGGACACCAAAGGAAAGGAATGGGTAGCAGGCTTCAAACTAGTAACAGAAAGTTGTTCTTCACAAAGTAAAGAGTCAACCTGTGGAACTCCTTGCTGCAGGAGGCTGTGAAGGCTAGAACTAGAACAGAGTTTAAAGGGAAGTGAGATCAAGTCATGGAGGTTGGGTCCATGGAGTGGTATTAGCCAGGGGGTAGAAATGGTGTCCCTGCCCAAAGTTTGTGGAAGGCTGGAGATGGATGGCACGAGACAAATGGCTTGGTCACTGTCTTTGGTTCATCCCCTCCAGGGTTCCTAGGGCTGGCTGCTGTCGGCAGACAGGCTATTGGACTAGATGGACCTTTGGTCTGACCCAGTACGGCCATTCTAAGCTCAGGTCTCAGGGTCAGGGGTCTCAGTGGACCACCTTGATTTTCATGCACACCTGCTCCTGGGTGGCCAGGCTGGCAGCTATTCTGCCCTAGACGGCCACTTTCCTGTGCCTAGTGCAGAGTTCGTGGACAAGGTCCATGATGTCTGCACTAGACCAGGCGGGTGCCCGCCTCTTGCGGTCCTGGCCAGGCTCCCGGGAGCCGCCAGCCTGGTCCTGGGAAGAGGCGGAGGGCTGGGGGGCATCGGGTGGCTGGCTCATGGCGTGCCAGGTGCAGGGTCTGCTGGCTGGGTGATGGCAGGCTTGCACCTGGCACGGGCACCCTAGCCAGACTGTGCCCCTTTAAGGGCTCCGGGGCCGGAAGGGGGGGAAATAGAGATTCCCTGGTGGTGCCCAGAGTGGCCACCAGGGAAAGCTGGGGAGGGCTAGCCTCCCACTAGTTCGAATTAAGGGGCTACACAGCCCTTAATTCGAACTAGTAAGTTCGAACTAGGCTTAGTCCTCATGCAATGAGGTTTACCTAGTTTGAACTATGCGCTCCGCTAGTTCGAATTAAGTTCGAACTAGCGGAGCACTAGTGTAGCGCCTATCAAAGTTAATTCGAACTAACGTCTGTTAGTTCGGATTAACTTTGTAGTGTAGACATACCCTCCCTGACAGCCACAACACTAGAGCTGGGGAAAGATACCTCTACCTCTGGCTATTGCAGCGCTATATGTCCCAAATTCCCCACCCTGTCTTCTCACCTACTGTTCCCACCTCCCTCCAGTTTCCCCCACTTCCACCTTCCACCTATTCTCCCCCAGGCCACCCTCTGCCTCTCATTACATGTACATCTTCTCTGGGGCCAGGCACCTAATTAGTGGAGCCATGCCTGCACAGCTCCACTAATTAGGGAGACAGCTCTTCATGCTTTCACATGCAGCTGCCCAGGTGCGCACCTTGGGGAACTATCCATGGACCACCTGAATAAGTAACAACACAAATTTGTCAAGAACAAATAATATCAAGCCAACCTAATAGGTCTCTTTGATAGGATAACAAGTTTTGTGGATAAGGGGAAAGCAGTAAACATGGTATACGTAGACTTAAGTAAAGTATTTGATACGGTCTCGCATGATCTTCTTATCAATAAACTTGGGAAATACAATGTAATTAGGGCTACTATAAGGTGTGTGCATAACAGGTTGGATAACCATTCTCAGAGAATAGTTATCGATAGTTCACAGTCATGCTGAGAGGGCGTAACAAGTGGGCTCAGTTCTAATCAATATCTTCAACAATTTAGATGATGACATCGAGAGTACGCTTATAAAATTTACAGAAGAGACCAAGCTGGGATGGGTTGCATGTGCCTAGGAAGGAGTACTGCAGAAAGGGATTTACAGGTCAGAGTGGATCACAAGCTAAATATGAGTCAACAGTGTGACTGTTGCAAAAAAAGCAAACATGATTCTGGGATGCATTAACAGGCATGTTGTGAGCAAGACATGAGAAGTCATTCTGCTCTACTCTGCGTTGATTGGTCCTCAACTGGAGTATTGTGCCTAGTTCTGGGTGCCATGTTTCAGGAAAGATGTGGACAAATTGGGGAAGGTCCAGAGAAGAGCAAAATAAATGATTAAAGGTCTAGAAAACATGACCGGAGGTGAGGGGGAATTGTGTTTGTTTAATTTAAAAAAGGGAAGACTTTTCAGGGACATGATAGCACCTTTCAGGTACCTAAAAGCATGTTACAAGGAGGAGGGAGAAAAATTATTCTCCTTTAGATGCTTAGGCTGGAGCTGGGCTCTAGGATTGTGCAAGGTGCCTAGTTGCAGTGTAGACCACGTGGCTGTGTCAGCAGTGAAGAGTAACTGCTGGCAGCAGCAGGGGAAGTGAAGCAAAATGACCCTAGTGAACTTAGCTCCCCTGACAGCTTTTCTGGGCTCCTGCCAGGCAGTCCCACCCCCTTCCCTGGGGCAGCATCCTGGGAGAGCAAAGCAGCTCCTGCTGCCTTGTTCCATTCCCCTCCTCACCCTCCACTGCTACTGGTGAGTGTAGGGGGGGCTGGCCCCCTGCTGTAGGTGCCAGGACACTTCCCCCCCGCTAGTGCACCCACCATGGTGTTTGGCACATGTGACCTCTTGTGCCTCCTGACGGGTCACCCCTGGTAAAAAGATAATATAAGATACACCTGTGGTTTTCAACCTGAGTCTAGGGCCCCCGGGGCCCATGAGCATATTTCAGGGGGGTCTGCTACACAGGACCTAGAAAAAAAATCAAAACTCCACTGTATGGAGTTGAAACCCGGGCCCTGAGCTCTGCCACCCCGGGGCTGAAGCTGAAGCCTGAGCTATTTAGCATCACATGGCCCTGTGTAGCATGGAGCCCCAGGCAGCTGCCTTGCTTGCTACCCCACAATACAGGCCCTGGGTTTTATATGCAGAGAAAACCCAGTTGTTGTGGCCCTAGTAAGATGTGGAGCTTTTATAGCTGGGGGGGGGGGGGGGGGGAGGCACTTCAGAAAGTACTTTTATGTCTACAGCTGCTATAGCAATTTAAAACATTTGTTATTGCTACACCCAGACTGTCTCCTGCCTAGAGGGAAAAGCATGTTGTGTTACAATCCTGTAACTCATTCTTCTTGCTGAAAACCCTTCTCTCTTTCTCTCCCCCACCCTCCTACCACTCTGCTTCTTGTCTCTCATTCTTTAAAATGATTGTGTGTGGTTGCAAAATTGTTACCATCTCTCCTCTGATGTTCGCTATATTCCATATATGCATGATTTCTGTCTCCTTCTATTATATTATTGAGTAGGCATCACAGAGGGCTAGAAAAAAACATCCCTGTTTTTCAAGGTAGAAAGTAGGTGAATTTCTTTCTTTTTTGTGGCCAACCCTAACAAAGTGAGCATTATGTGGCTAATGTCAAGAGGTTTGTTTGTTTGTTAGTTTTTGCCCCTGTGCTCTGTGTTCAATATATGCTGTCCATAAAACTGGAATGTTTGGAAGCATGAATTCTGTTTCTATTGCAAAAGGCCAAGGGTAGGGATTTTTGTTTGTTTTGCAATTTATCATACATTTAGATTGATTTTAAAGGAGTCCATTAGCATGTTCAACTTTAGGAATGCATGAAGTAATGCAAGTTACTGGGGGTTTTTTCTCTATTTTTTGTCTCTAATATTTGAACATAATCATCCTGTTTGCACTTCCAGCTGGACATCCTGGATTTTTTGAGGACATGTGTGTTACACTTAGATATAAATGTATTTCAACTGCGCCAGTGCTGTATTAAGCTGTAGATTAGAAATATTGTTTAGATTGTTATTCAAGCAAATAGTGGATCATAAGAATAAATGTGAAACTGTCTATGTTGGCTGAATTAACAGAGGATTTAGGAAGAATACTGAAGCAGGAATGAAAGGTGAAAATGCAGAGGTTGAGTGTGAGACAAAGATGGAGGATAATGCTCATATATAAAGGCACTGGTCTTCAATTACTACAAGTAAAAAATGTGTATCAACCTGTTCTAATGGCACAAATATGTCTGAAGTGAAATTATACATTTTGCAAAGGAGCAGATTTCTGATGTTAGAGACAAGCTAGTTGCTAATGGCATGATTTTTACCTTACTATATATTTTAGAAATATGTATCTGTCTATCCGAGCGTCAGTTTGTTGAAGAATGCCTCCTAAAAAAAGCTAGGACCACCAAATTTGTTATGCAGCTTTCTCCTATCATAATGTAAAGCAAGCACAGGATTTGGCTATGCCATGATAATGGAATGTGCATAGAATTTGATTAATTGTTTCTCATAAAATGGAAAGGAAGGGGTCTAACAGGAGAGACAGTTATACTGCAGAATGACCACAGGGGGCAGCAAAGGGCCAGGGATGGAGACTGGGACAGCTATAACTCCTTTTGGCCAGCAGCAGGAAGGGACAGAGAAAGGGGGACTACTATCTACTATATATTTCAGAGAGTTTGTCTGTCCCCCAGATGGAGGACAGGCATCTCTTCTCTGGTTATGCCCCCTGGAACTGCAGTGGTCATGGACAGGAGCTTCTCACTTGGCCCCAACCAGCTGCAGTGACAGAAGGCTGAGGTTATCCTTTCTCCCTTGGGCAGACTGCATATTGAACCCCCCCCCCCCCCAGCCCCACTCCAGAATAATGATTGAAATGAAGAAAAACACAACGTACTTGAGTTAAGGACCTGCGTGACATGGGGTAAATCTTATAGTATTCTTATGAAATGTGAAATTTTCTCTGTCCATTCCTTTTCTGTCCTGGGAGTCCATCACTAAATATAAAGCAATCAGAAAATGTGGTGCAGTCTTCATATAATCTCCTGTATTTTATCATACCAGTGAAGTTGCTATGTTATACAAGCATCCACATCTTCTTCAGTACACACTTAGAAATTGTTTATGGTCTTGAAGTACAACATCCTTTTATGCCTAATCTAATATTTTGGTCCTTACAGTTATTGATGGTGGCGTTTCATTTCCCTGCTTCATGTCTACATTTGACACCCAGCTCTGACTGTTCAAGGCCACAATTCTGCAAGGCACTTAAGCGCATTGTTAATTTTAAGTTCATTCATAAATCCATCGTTGTTCAGCAAAACATACTGGCACAATTTGACATCCAGTTAATGTAGTTAGAACTTAGGTACATGTTTATAAGTGAAACATATTTACACCCTTTAGTGAACAGCAGCAGGCTACAGAATGGCCACACCAAGGGTAGGATGAAGTAGTTCTCTTTTTAATACATTCCACATTCATAGGTCACAGAATAAAGGAAATGCTGCAACAATTTATTGTTGCCATGGAGCAGATTCATTGCTGTGGAGTGGGTATTTCAGCTTCTGTGAAGGGGAATATAGACTCGGGCCTATACTTCACCATTGTGTTCCCAGCTGTCTGATAATTTTGTGTATTTTGTTTACTCCTCTTGTTTTTCTGCTTTACCTGGGTTCTGTTGAACATGCATGGTTGTTCTCATTGTGTTGTAGTGCACATGAAAGATCAGCAAGTGAAATTGTAACTACTGAAGAAAATGAGTGAAGCCCATTTGGTGAATGCCTGACCATGGGTCTTCATTGAATGAAAGGGCCAGAGTCTTGGTCCCAGTGTGGCACTCTTGTGGCAAAAATGGTCCATAAAGCATGCTTAACCAGTTTCCTGTGGTTTCCCCTGCTGAGAGCCTCTGGTGTAGGGGGACTTTGGTGATGAAGCTGAGGTGAGGACTGTGCCACTCTACTCTGGCTATCCCCATGTGCTGGAATGACCCTTGATTGTACCTCCCCACAAGTTCTACACCAGGAATCTCAAACTCCCAGCCTACAGACCATCCCCAGCCAGAGCAATTGCGCAATCCAGCCCAGGAGTCCCAGCGGGCTGGAAGGTTATCCATTACAGTTCGCCAAGCCATGCCCCTTCCTGCCACCATCCCATGCTCTCCCTCCCTATGGATGCAGCTTTGGGGACCACCATAGGGGCCTGGTGCGGTGTGGCAGCAGCAGTTCCCTCTCAAGGAGCCGCAGAGAAGCAGAAATTCCCTGCAGCTCTGCCACCACGAGGACTGTGTGTGACCCAACCACTGCTGCTGCCCTAACTCCCCCCCCCCACCAGTGATCCCGGAGGCCTCATTCCTCGGGGGATAGGGTGCCATGGGAGAAAGGGTGGGGAAATGGCAAGAAGGGACAGGGATTGGGGAATGGTAGCAACAGGACCCCCCAACCTGCCAGCACTCCTGGACCAGATTCTGCAATTCCTCTGGACTGGAAAGGCCTGTGGGACAGAAGTTTGAGACCCATGTTCTACACAAAGCACAATTTTGTTGGACCTCTAAACTGGGTCCAAATACCATTGCTAGATTTGTAAAAAGCTGGCTGATTTTAGACCAAGATAAGGAAAATCAACTCTTATGAGTCCAGACATCAATTTGATTCTTAATCTCAATTTCCCCCTCTCCTCCTTCATTTTTTCAGTTTTTTAGGTCCTTATGTGGTGGGTGGGGTGGGTGTTTTTGGCCTTACCCTGAAGCCAGAGATTGGGCACGGATAGAGGCAGGATATCAGACTTAAAGGACCCATTGACTGATCCCATAGGGAGGTATCCTTCTGTTCTGCTTCATGGCAACAAGGTTGCTCTCTCCAACCTAGCCAGGGACAATCCAAGTGCTGCCAAATGAAAGATAACAGTGCAGCAACACCTTGCAGCACAACTTCTGCTGAACCTTCAAAATATGAAGCAGTAAATAAAAGAATTCCCTGGGTGAAAGTTGTCCCCTATCTTTCACGTTCCTCAGGAGGTAACGGTTGCTATGGCAACACCTCATTTACTTTTTTTTTATTGATAATTATATTAAGCTGAGTGTAAAGCCTGCTTGCGGGTGCATATTTGTATTGCTGCCCTGGAGCTGCAGCACATTCTGCACCCTTAGTTTTTAAAATCTCGTCCATTATTTTTGACAGCAGACTGGTTTCTTATGCTGCCGTGTTGTCCCACTTGTTTCCTCAAAAGCACCTGCTGGCCAGGTAGCCCTGTGCGATATTAAAATATAAAATGAATGTGCGTGTTTATATTTGTTGTCAGGTAGCCCTTCCCCACATCTACGCCCCGGCCCATATCTGTTGCTGTTTTATGCACCATCTAAAAATAGAAAGGCATTATTTTTAAATCCTAAATAATTCCTCATGTTCCCTCCTACGCTGCTCATTTGTCCCTAGACTGCTGCCCTGCTAAATCCACGGCATCTTTCATTATTATTTAAGATTTGTGCAGCTTTCTGAAATATATCTGCAAGGGCCTCTGTTTAAATGCTTGCCAAAACTTGCATCGGCCTGGTGGCATAGGCTGAATCATTCCAAATGCTCTCCCCTATGAACGTGAATTAACATGCGTGCTTGCATATCGTAACAGCCCGGGACTCACCGTTGTGGCGCCTCTAGCTGGTCACTTCGGGAATTAGCTCCATCCAGCCTCAGAGTGACTTCTCCTGGCAATGTCTTGCCTGCTATTGCCCTTTTGGGCCATTCTCCACTGCTCATCAACCTGCGTCCCTCCCTGATCTCAGCGCTCTTCCCTTAGGGTCCTGCCCCATGGCAGTGCCCCCACCCTTTGGGTCCTCCCCTCCTAGGGAACCCTGACTTCCTATACCCACTTTTGCCTCAGTGACCCATTTGAAGTCATCATCTGGCCCCTGCCTCAGGTGCAAACTGCAGCCTGAAATGGCCACTCATTGACAAAGGGATGTGGACCTGCTGCCTTCCGCTGTCCTGGCTGCTTCTCTGCAGCCCTTGTACTCATTAGGCCCCTGTATCAGGCCTGCAGCCTGTATATTGAGGTAGACCAGAGCTCCTCTGCTCTGCCTGCCTTTCCCCTGTGTAGATTCCAGGCAGCCTGGCCCTTCCTGCTCCACAGCTGGAGTAAAGGTGAGCTGCTCTCAGCCCTTGAAGTCCTGCAAAGGGCCCAGCTTGGCCCTAATTGGCAGACTACTCTCCACCCTAATTGGACAAGGTTGCAAAAGCCTCCTCTGGCTAGTCTGTAACCTTTTCCTTTCTTGAATGGGCTACAGTACCATAACACGTGCTCATTTGTAAAGCCAAATGCAAGTTTTGGCATGCACGCACAAATGGATATACCCACAGATACAGCCAGCTCATCGAAGTAGACCCTCCCCCTGAAAATGTTGCAGTATTTTGGGGATTGTCTGTGTGTGATTTGTGTACCCCACTTGATGTTGTTGTTCTGGGATGATCTGCTAATCTGGTAGCAATAGTTTCAGATGCTGTGTTTCTATCCATGTGTAGATTAAAAGAGCCTGATTCTCATGATGCATAGAGTACATTTGCTCTCCCTTTAAGGCCTCTTTTCACTTCCGGTGCGGGGTAAAGTGGCCTTTGTGGCCAATGAGAAGCAGTTCTAAAAAGAGACAGCACTAAACAAAGAACCTTGATACGTTCAAAGAGGAACCAAAGGAGAGAATTTTAGCAGCATTAAAAGCACAGATTCAGGCTGGGAAATGTGATGGCATGGTATTGCTTTCCATATCACCATCAGAGCAGAAGAGTAGATTTGAGAGGACAAGGATGAATAAACTTGCAAGCAATTTTAACCCAATGCTCTTGAAAGGAATGAAAGTTGGTTTGGAATGATCAGAATTTGGCGATTTAACCCCTTTTGCCCACCTTTAAGTTAAATATTTGTATTTTATGCAGTTGAGCTGGGATCTTATCTGTCTTAGTGCTTTCTACCTCCTCCAGGCATTACTGTTATAGGCAAGCACTGCACAAGTAAGTTGGATTAGCACTGGAGAAATATGTAGTGAATTTCATAGTATTCTGTTCTCCACCCTTTCCATCTTTTAGGAAATGGTGTGCAGCATACAGGCAGCTTTTAAAAGTTGTGTTTGATTTTGCCTGTTTCTTTTAAATCTTCCAGATATGTTGAAAGAGTGTTCAGACATGTTCCAGGAGCTGCTTCAGCATCTTCATGTTTAGTGTAGTACTCAAGTCAACTTGACTTAGAACATTTTAGCTTCAGCAATCCAGTGCTTTTCCTCGGATTTGTGAGCGGCATTTACCCAGTGACCACAGGTAGAGCCAGGGAGCCATGGGTTGTGGCCTTACTATTTTTTGCTGAGTTAGATGTTAAGTGGTGCTATCAGCCTGTGCACCGGGCTGCAAAAACACTCATTCAAATTTATCCAGGCTGCCATTCACACAGATTTGCATCTTGGCACATGGGGTTGCAGCGTCTGTGGAGGGGTGTTGGAGCCAAACTAGAATGAGACCCCAGGTGACCTCACATGGGGGTAGCAGAGTGGTGCTGTGATCCTGTGGGCCAAGTTGTCATACCGCTCACTCACATTTGAAGGAGTTGAACGCAGGGGCTCCTGGCACAGGCGGTCAGTCAGCTGGTGGTGTAGGGTGCCTGAGAAGGGAAGAGGAGAGTCATGCAGGGGGCCCCACTCTATAGCCTCTGTCACAGAGGAGTGCAGCCATCTTGGCCTATTAATAATTTTTGGAGATCAGGACTCAGGCTTGGGCGAGCAATGGAAGGAATTGAGAGCCAGTGGAATGTATGATCTGCCATATTCTGCACAAGCTAAAGATTTTATACCAATTTCAAACTCAGTCCCAGATACAGTGAATTACAGTCTCAAGTTTACAGGTGGAGAACTTCTGAGCCTTGTCAGAGAGGAAGAGGCAAAGCTCCTAACTCAGGATGCTCAACACGACAGAATTAGGTTGGCTTAACTAAATAGCTCCGCAGCTGTGAAAAATGTCATGTACACTGTAATGAAGCTGACCCAGGCCCCAGTTGACACACTGCTATGTTGATGGGAGAATCCTTCCATGGGCTTAGTGACCACTTCTTGAAGAAGTGGATCCACTACAATAATGGAAGAACCCCACTACAGTGAGTGTTTGCACTGCAGCAGCGCATGTAGCATCTCTAGTGTAGACATACCCAAGGTGAATGTGGACGAAGACATCTCTTGCCACTGATGCTGTCTGGGTGCCCAGTTAGTGATGAGTCTGACAGGACCTAAGACATCACTCTGTTTTCATTAATGGGTTTGTGACTGCGGCTTTTGTCTTCCAAACAAAAGCTATCTACTCTCAGCAGATGCTCTAGCAGCTAATTTAAAGCATGTTGTTTGGATATTATTCCCTCAATTGTGTGAACCCATAAGAACAATGAGACTGGGTGCAGGACTATTTTATATGTCGTCAGTGCCAGCAGCTAAATCAGTAACCTTAATTGGTTTGGCAGCTCCCCATTAGTACCAGAATTAAGTGGCTTCCAAATGATTACATTGACTTTGTTGCACTATTATAGTAATAATCAAACAAACAGGCCATTCCATTAAAAGCTTTTTTCCAGGCTCTTGAAACCCATTACATCTCTGAATTTCTTATGCAATGAGTTACATCAAGGGGCCTGTCAAAAAGCAAGTAAGAGTGGGAGGAGGGGAGGAGAATTTGACCATTTTCTGTTGTACCAAGTGGCTTGTTAATTGCAGTATATTCAGGTACTTTCAAAATTTAAAAAGGTTGCTGTCAGATTGAAAAAGTACCAAGAAAAAAATGTTTAAAAAAATTAAGAGACCTACTTGTCTAGATTTCTTTGATATTTACTGTGATTATATGAATCTGGACATATTCATCTGGGTTAATATAGAATTCCATAGGCATTCCACTGAAAGACAACAATAAATAATTTTAAAGGTTGTTTTTTTTAATTGCCACATTAACTGAAAGAGCCAGTTTTCATATTTTAGCGACTACATTTTGAGCTGAAGATATTCAAATTAAATTACATGCCTTTGTAATGATTAGAAAAGTAATTATATTCTGTTTTTAAATAGCAAATGTAATTCTGTGAGTGTCGAGATAGGTCAATATGACCAGGACAAGCAAATAAAATGTGGAACTTCCTTCCGGTGGCAAAGTTTTTAGCAATAAGCTATTTCTAGCAGGTGGGGAAAAAAAGATGCTAATCTTCCTCAGTGTCACTTTCCTCTGTTAATTTCAAAGCCTTAATATGTTATCTTTATGACACTGCATGTCTAGCACTATTCAGTGATAAAAATAAATCTAAAAAGTAGCTCACAGCACATCTGTATTTATTGGCGCTAAGAAGAACAGCTAAGAAATACATTTTAAATATCTGCAAGTAAAATGGCATCTTTACAGCTATACAGCAAAATAACACTAACCTCACAAATAATTTCCTTAAAATGCTGCTTTCCTTACATTGTGTGATTACAAGTAATCTTGGAAGTGTAAATTGGCCTTTTGTAATGTTTATTTCAGCTGAACTCCAGAAATGGTACTTTCTTTCACCCTAATGCTGTTACATTAAAAAGACAAACAAACCCATTTGTCGTGGCTTGCTAGGCTAATTTTTCACAACTCCTGGAATTATACTCAATGTTCCTGTTCAGCTGGAGAAACCTGAGCGAGGGGTTTTGACCTCACTTCCTTCCCGTGATGAGCCAAGTTAAAATTAAAATATCAAGCAAAACAATTTCTGTAGCAAAATTGCAAACGTTAATAAAGTTGAATCTGCATTTGGATTCATATTCCTCTTAAGCCAATTCTATTAACATTATATTTGTGAAGCACAAAAAAAATAAAATAAGACACTCGTGTTTGATAGTCTTTGATGTAGCAGATAAAAGAAAATAGCAAAGTTTTAAATTAAATATCCTGCGTGCATATTTAATTTGCATTTATTGTGGCATGTATTGTATGTTAATTAAATGGAAAATTATCATTAAAAAATGTTTACTGAGGCTCATGATATTCAGTTTTGTCAGTGGTGACCTGACATATTTTGATATTTCAGGGGGTAGCCGAGTTAGTCTGTACAGGATAAACTTAAAAAACAACAAATAGTCTGGTAGCACTTTCTAGATTAACAAAACATGTAGATGGTGATCTTATTTGTTTGATGTGATCTTATTTGTGACAAGAAGCCAAGTACTGTGTTGACCTCCACTCCAGCTAGCCTGAATTTAGTGGGTATGGGCTTGATTCTGCCCCCCTTTTTCATGAAGATAGGAAGAGTCCCAGTGACTCCAATAGGCCTGGCTGTACTCTCAAAAGACTGCTCAGGAAGGGTGAGGGTAACACAATGCCTCCACTGCTTACATATATATTGGGCCCTACCAAATTCATAGTCCATTATAGTAAATTTCATTGCCTTAATATTTGAAAATTGGTAAATTTCACGTTTTCAGGGGCTAAAATCTGAAAATTCACAGTATTGTACCTGTGTGGGGGTCCTGGTCCAAAAGGAGATTGTGTAGAGGGAGTGTGTGTGGAGTCACAAACATGTTGTAGGAAGGCCCTGGGATTGCTACCAGTGTTCCCTCTAAGCTGCACAGCAACACATCTTCACGGGTGATTAATCAGCCCCGCCCAGTCGATGAGCTCCCTGCACTGAGCCCTGAGCCTCTGACTAGGTGGGGCTGATTAATCACCTGTAAAGTGCTGCTTAGAGGGAACACTGATTGCTACCCTCGCTTCTGTGCTGCCTTCACCACAGAGCTTCCTGCTGCCACGGGAGGTCCCAGACGTGGCAGTATGTCTCATCTCGCCCCCTCCCTGCTCTGCACCAGAGCAGCTGTGCCCACGATGGACAAGTTCTGGACCCTCGCAGCGGCACAGGGAGGATCAGAGCCAACTCCACAAGTCTCCTACAGGTACAGGAACCTCTGGGGTTGCTGCCCATTCCCAGACTGTCCTGCAAGAAATGGAGGCACCTGGGAGTAGGTCTGGTCTTCCCTTCTCCCCCACCCAAGTGGCTGTGCAGGGGATGGCCAAGACCTGTCTCTACCCCTGCTGGCCAGAGTTAGGACCCCCCTTTGCTGGGTAGCTTCTAGGAACAAGGGGACATTGGATTTCATGGGGATGGGTTTATTTCACAATCCATGAAGTTTTTTCATATCCATGAAATTGGTAGAGCCCTACATTTATGGACTTGCTGAAATGCATGTTCCTCGGTGCTTGAATTGGGTCCTTTATAGCAACACACCAACACAATGCTCATAGATGTGGGGTGTGCTACAAGTTGTAAAAAGTGCTAGTTCCACCGTAAAGGAGAATGGGTTTGAGATTGAAAATAATGTGAAACCATGGGGTGAGTTGGAGTAAACCTTATTATATGGGTTGAGTTAAACCCTCATTCATGCTGATGTGGGAACACATCTTTACTTAGACAAATAAGAGACCACACTTACAACTAGCCTTAAAACAGTCTGTCAGGCAGCATGTTGACCTTCCACTGAGGAATGGCACCTGGTGTGTGTGTGTGTTTGTGTACGGTTGAGAATACACTGAAATGGGAACAGACAAGAAAAGAGAGGTTCTCGTCACTCGCAGGATGTTAGAGACACAAGGAGGGTGAGGTAGTATCGATTATATAGAAGTGGGTTATTGAAAGATATTACCTCATTCTCCTTCTGTGTATCTAAAAACAGAGGGAGGCAGAGAAAAATAAGCAAGAATGCCAAGCAGCAGCCTGTGAGTACAGTTTGACCCTGGGAAAAGCCAAAGCACATGTGCTTGTGTCTGTTGTGTAGGGGAATATAAAAGGTTAATTGTGTAACTAGTTAGCCAGTTAGCATTAAGCTTATGGGAATGCATGCTGGGTAACCAAAATTGGATAGCCAACTGTGCCAGGCTGGAGCAACCTTGGCTGAGTCTGGCCAGCTGCATGGGGGCGGCAGGCAGGGCCATAACTGCATCAGCTCCCCTGCCGCAGTCATGTCGGAGTGACCTGGGTGGCTAGGTAGGACCCCGGCTATGCTGGTGTGGGCTGGCATGACCCTACCCCCAGCTGCGCTGTAGTGGCCCAGGCAGCTAGGCGAGGCTTAGCCCCAGCCATGCTGGAGTAGCCCAGGCTGGTGGGCAGGCAGGATCCGAGCCAGGGTGGGAGGTGCCAGCAGGACCTTAGCCATGCTGGAAGCACCCCCAGACCTAGCTGCGCCGGTGGAATCCTGGCCCCCGTGGAACTCCAGCACTGGATACACTGTCAGAATCCTGACCCCGGATGCATCAGGGAGACTCAGGAAGCCAGGTGGGACCCAGGTCATGCTGGAACAGGGCAGATAGGGTCCCAGTCCCGGCCGCACTGGGGCAGACAGGACCTGGGCCCTGGCCAGTAGGGCCCTGGCCTCAGCTGCAGCAGCTTGGACATCCAGGCTGGACCCCATCTGTGCTGGCCCAGGCCATCAGGACACTGGCCCCAGCCATGCTGGACCATCCAGCAGAACCCCAGCCACTCTGACACAGCCCAGGAGGTTGGGCAGGAACCTGGCCCTGGCTGCCATCTGCCCAGTTAAACAGTATAATTTTATCTCTTTATCCAGTGAACTATTTTAATGGTTATTTAGATCCCTAGTTGGGTAAAGAGGCTTGGCGCTGTAAGCTAAGAAACTGCTCCTTTTGTTATTGGTTTCTTCTGCATTTGGAGAAGCAGGACTTTATAATCCCTTGTAATCAACCATGATCTCTTCAAACAATACCAGACTCCATCAATTTCTACTTCCAACTGCAATATCACCAGGGTGCAGAAATGTGACTAGCTACTCAAGTCAGAAAAGGGGAACAATAATGTTCAATCTATATTTCGTTCTGCTGAGCTGAAATTATTCTAAACAGCCATGTATTAAATGGCCACTGATTGTTTCCATAGGAAAGGGAAAGCACATTTGAATAGGGGTTGGTAATCTGATGACAGATATATTTTTAAACATATGTACACTAAGGCAAATTATAGTTCTCACAAGTTGGATCAATACTCACAGCAAACCAGAGAAATGGCACTTAGGGCTACTTAGTGGAGCATAATTAGTATTCACTAAAGCAGTGTTAAAATGTATGCTGTGCTTTAAACTGTCCTGACTGTATAAGTGTTTAAATACCTTATTGTGCACTCTGCTATTTCTTCTCACATTGTAAACTGTATTCTCCAGAGTTCACAATGATTAATTTATTTTCAAATATGTACAATGCAAGGATTTAGTAATTCATTGTGTTTAATAATTACTTAGGAGCCAGGCTTTTTATTTCATATCAACACTTGGGTACTCTGTCATCCAGTATTAAGTCAATCATTCTAATAGTGAAGTAGAGTTCCCCCCTTGCCTTCTGAGTCCTTTCATGGTATCTTACCAAAAAAGACTAGAAACATTTCCATCACACAAGCTCCGAACAAATTCATTTCACGTCATCGTATGTTTTTTGGCCAGTGGAACAATTGACAGGCGGATCAGGTGTTTAACATGTTTTTTGATAAATCTGCTCCTGGCTTTCGCAGTCAAGTAAAGTTCTGTCCTACAAACAAAACCTTTTCTTGGCAAACTGATTTCTCTTTTTCTTTCTTTCCTTTTTTAAGAACAGATGCTCCTTCCTATTCACTTACAAGAAACATCAGACATCACCTGCATAATTTCATCGCAGCCTCTGAATTTAGCCTCTATATACCACATGTTACAGTAAACTGCAGAATTATGAACACGTTGGGCATGCAGGTTGTTTATTTTGAACAAAACATTATGATTCTTCTTACAACTGAACATTTTCTTACCACAGCTTAGAAACTTTATTATGAAGAAGAAAAAAAGGCTGCTTATAACCATCTTAATTTAAATCAAACAAGCACAGAAACAGTTTCCTCACCTTATCAAATCTTTTTTTTAAACTTTTGGGGAGGGAGGGGGGTTACTTTGATTACAAAGTGCTGCCATGTATATGCTTTTTATTTGTTTGTTTTGCTTTTTGTTTTGGTTTTGGGGTGTTTTGGTCTCTTCTGTTGCCTGATTATGTATTTACAGTCCCAAATGAGGTGTGTGGTTGACCAGTATGTTTGTAACTCTAGTGATCGTAACTCTGAGGTTCTGCTATATAAAGACATTGCTCAATTAATCAGACTATTTATGGAAAGTCGGGCATAACTCCAGGAAATAATGGTCACTCCTCCCTCCTCCATATAATCTAACCTTTTTTCCCCTCCTGCAACTGTAAGTTATTAAATGATTGACTCCTGCTTCTAGGCCCAGCCTTGAATATAATAAATTTTGCCTAAAAGATTGAGCAAAAGAGGAAACTGATCCAAAAGGTTGTGGGGCAACGTTTCTTTTGGGAAACTCTTGTAGTAAAAAATTCATGTTGAATTTGGCTTTTACTGTGTCTTTGGATGGCATAACCAACTTTTCAATCTCAGTCTTGTTTTTTTCTGAAATATAGACAAAACCAGTTACATCTTCTACTCCTCTCCAAGTGCCTCCCATTTCCATCCATGTTAGGTGCTCATATGGAACTAATTAACTTAATATATGAGCATCCCACAGTATTTAGTGTGCAGGTGATGTAGGTCATGACTGTTTCCAAACTTTACACATGGAACACTGAGCTATAGAAAGCCCCAGATTTTTTAAGGTAATCAACCATTGCTTCACTTAATGTTGCAATACCTACTTGACTTAGGAGCCTCAATCTCATTTTCAAAAACAACTTATTTTCTTGGATCAGTCAGGCATTGCAACATTGAGATGACAAATCTAGGCTAAATGAGTTGCCCAAGGTCACACAGGAAGTATGTGGCAAAGCAGAGAATTGAACCTAGGTCTCTCATTGTTATCAACTTACATGACTGTATTGAAAGTGTCACACTACAGGTTGAACCTCTCTAGTCTAGCACTCTCTGGTCTGGCAACATTCCTGGTCCAGCATGATTTTAGTTAATCGGAGGTCCACTTATCATGAGTGTAGCCAAGTTTCACACGGTCCCATAAAGTTTGTTTACAGCCACCAGTCCTGGCTCCCAGTGGTCTGTGCTGTTATTTAGCTCTAACTGACCTCTAAATCTTCAGGGGGGTAGCGGAGTTAGTCTGTAACAGCAAAAACTTAAAAAACAATAAATAGTTTAGAAGCACCTTAAAGACTAACAAAACCAGTAGAGCTTTTGTGCGCACAACCCACTTCTTCAGATGACCGGTGTGTTGGAAGTCCAGATCCAAGAATAAATAAGGGAAGGAGGGAGAAGGAAAAAAATGTAGTGGGGGAAGGAAAAAAGTGAATAGATAAGCTTCAGAGTGATAGCTGAGTTAGTCTGTAACAGGAAAGACTTGAAAAACAACAAATAGTCTAGTAGCACCTTAGGGTATGTCTACACTACCACCCTAGTTCGAACTAGGGTGGTTAATGTAGGCAACCGAAGTTGCAAATGAAGCCCGGGATTTGAATTTCCCGGGCTTCATTTGCATCTTGCCGGGTGCCGCCATTTTTAAATGTCCGCTTGTTCGGACTCCGTGCCTGCAGCTACACGTGGCATGGACTAGGTAGTTCGGATTAGGCTTCCTATTCTGAACTACCGTTACTCCTCGTGGAATGAGGTGTACCAGTAGTTTGGAATAGGAAGCCTAATCCGAACTACCTAGTCCATGCCACGTGTAGCCACGGGCACGGAGTCCGAACTAGCGGACATTTAAAAATGGCGGCGCCCGGCAAGATGTATATGAAGCCCGGGAAATTCAAATCCCGGGCTTCATTTGCAACTTCGGTTGCCTACATTAACCACCCTAGTTCGAACTAGGGTGGTAGTGTAGACATACCCTTAAAGACTAAATAGTTCCAAGAGGCTGATAAGAACCATTAGTTTGTACTTGGAAAGAAAGATGACCAACACCAGATTCTACACAGACATCAAGAACCATTAGCACCTTCATTGTTTGGTTGGTTGATAATGTGCGAGCCATCCAATATCACGATTCATACCATTTGCATGAGAATTAAACTCGTGAATGAAGTTAAGTTCCAACCCTTCTCTGTGTATTTGGCTTGTGGAATTGGTCTGAAACAAAACAGTGACTTGGAGATCCATTAATGAGTGTCCAGGAAGATTAAAGTGTTCTCCAACTTGTTTTTTTGTGTTGCCTTTTTGAATATCTGATTTGTGTCCATTAATTCTTTCCTGCAGAGACTGTCCATTTTGGCCAATTTACATTGCAGTGGGGCTTTGCTGGCATTTGATGGCATAGATCACATTAGTGGGTGTGCAGTTAAATGCGCCTCTGATTTGGTGGCTGATGTGGTTGGGTCCAGTGATGAAATCACTTGTGTAGATATGTGCGCAAAGTTAGTACCTGGGCTGATCACAGGGGTGGGTTCCTGGATACTGATGATGGAGGTGTGTTGCGTGGTTACCAGAAAGAATTGTTTCAGGTTAGGGGTTATCTATAAGCAAGAATTGGCCTTTCCCACAAGGCCTCTGAGAGTGAAGGGTCATTGACCTCTAAATGTCTTCTAAGAGCCCAGTAAGCAGAGGAAATATTGACAGCCTGTGGTTCGGCAAATTCTCTGGTTTGGCACCGGTCAGGTACCAAAGGTGCAAGACTAGACAATTTCAACCTGTATATGATGTTTTACCTCAAAGCCCCATTTCCTGCAGTCCTTGGATTATATGATGCTCCTAGCTTTTCTTATGAAAGGCAGATCTCTTGCCCTCATGACTGTGGATGAAACTTGAAAAGGTGGCCCAAGTGCTCAAAAACTAGAAGGCAAATAAAAAGAGGCACATTTATTTTTAATCCATTCTTTTTTAGCCAGCCTCATGAGTTTCAAAGCCGCATTCACAAGTTTTTAACTCTTGGTGTTAAGCTACTCAGAGAAGAGGCATTTCTCTTTTGAGAGATATCTTGTATCATCTGGTCTTTAGATATCAGTTGTTTTCAAGGTGGTATTTCAGAAAAGAGCATATGTTCCTAGAAGCACGATGGATAAGATGTTAGTACATGGAGATGAGGAAATGTTGCCGAGAACAGAAATAAATAAGACTGCTATCTGTTCTGCTCCTGTAGATCTGGGGTTTTGTTTTTTGTGTTATTTATTCTTTTAACTCTGATGCGGCTTGTCATTTCAGTATACTGTTCCTAGTGTCAAGCAATGAGGTTCCAGACTTTGGGCATACTGGCATTTATTCCTGTGAGGCAAGGGTAGGAAAATGGTCCATTTGCCTGAAAAGGCAGAAATGTCAGCTGCAGCTACACTGAACCTTTTGGCAAGGGACATGTCGATGATCAGCATTGCCCTTTCCATAAAATACATGGAAGAGAAGAGTTGAACAGAACTCTTCAGTCTTGCAATCTGAGATCAAATATTATAATTTTATGCCAGCATGTCTAGCTGTGGATCTAAAGAAATTATAAATTAAAGTCATTTTTTTGTTTCTTTGTTTTCCATAATGTAGCCTTTAAACCTCATAAAGGAATTTCAGAGACAAGAATACACCCTCTCATTATTGTAACTATTGTGGGCTGAATAAAAGAATTAATTCTTATATACATAGTAATTTTGACTAATGAGTTTGTAGATGATACCAAGCTGAGAGGGGTTGCAACTACTTTGGAGGATAGGGTCATAATTCAAAATTACAGTATCTGGACAAACTGGAGAAATGGTCTGAGGTAAATAGGATGAAGTTTAATAAGGACAAATGCACTTAGGAAGGAACAATCAGTTTCACACATACAGAATGGGAAGCGACTGTCTAGGAAGGAGTACTGCAGAAAGGAATCTGCGGGTCATAGTGGACCACAAGCTAAATATGAGTCAACAGTGTGACACTGTTGCAAAAAAAGCAAACATGATTCTGGGATGCATTAGCAGGAGTGTTGTGAGCAAGACATGAGAAGTCATTCTTCCTCTCTACACTGCAATGATTAGGCCTCAATTGGAGTATTGTGTCCAGTTCTGGGTACCATATTTCAAGAAAGATGTGGAGAAATTGGAGAAGGTCCAGAGAAGAGCAACAAGAATGATTAAAGGCCTAGAGAACATGAAGACTGAAAGAATTGGTCTTGTTTAGTTTAGAAAAGAGAAGACCGAGAGGGGACATGATAGTGGTTTTCAAGTACCTAAAAGAGTATTGTAATAGGGAGGGAGAAAAATAATTTTCCTTGGCCTCTGATGATAGGACAAGAAGCAATAGGCTTAAATTGCAGCAAGGGAGGTTTAGGTTGGACATTAGAAAAAACTTCTTAACTGTCAGGGTGGTTAAACACTGGAATAAATTGCCTAGGGAGGTTGTGGAATCTCCATCTCTGGAGATATTTCAGAGCAGGTTAGATAGATGTCAATCAGGGATGGTCTAGCAGTACTGGGTCCTGCTGTGAGGGCAGGGGACTGGACTCGATGATCTCCCGAGGTCCCTTCCAGTTCTAGTCTCCTATGATTCTGTGATTCTGGACTCATGCAATTCAGCATTTGTCAGAAAGCTTGTTTTCCTTTCTTTGCAGTTTCTAAAACTTTATCTTGCAATCAGTTTGGGCAAAGCACAGTAAGGGTATGTCTACACTACCCCGCTAGTTCGAACTAGCGGGGTAATGTATGCATACCGCACTTGCTAATGAAGCCCGGGATTTGAATTTCCCGGGCTTCATTAGCATAAGCGGGGAGCCGCCATTTTTAAATCCCCGCTGCTTCGAACCCCGTGTAGCGCGGCTACACGGGGCTCGAACTAGGTAGTTCGGACTAGGGTCCTATTCCGAACTACCGTTACTCCTCGTGAAACGAGGAGTAACGGTAGTTCGGAATAGGCACCCTAGTCCGAACTACCTAGTTCGAGCCCCGTGTAGCCGCGCTACACGGGGTTCGAAGCAGCGGGGATTTAAAAATGGCGGCTCCCCGCTTATGCTAATGAAGCCCGGGAAATTCAAATCCCGGGCTTCATTAGCAAGTGCGGTATGCATACATTACCCCGCTAGTTCGAACTAGCGGGGTAGTGTAGACATACCCTATGAGATTTACTTTTGTGTAACAGTATTGTTAAAATTAACTAACTTCATGACTTCTCCGTAACGTTTTGTGGTCGGACTAAGAAAATGTATGCTCTATAGCCTCTGTCACCATACACTGCCCAGTGATTAAGAAACAGCCTGCTGTCTGTTTCAAGGGTATGGAGAAGTACAAAAGGAAGCCCTCTGTACCTTTCCATATTGAGAGGCATTAAAATGGGCTTTAACAATGAGGGCTTGGAAGGTATTTTATTTAAAAGGAGGATGTTTTTATTGCTGGTGTAAGATTCTTATGAGTAGGTATAAGGTGCGGAATGAGACTTAGGGAAAAAATGATCTTTGAAACATTGAGAAAAGCACACATTCCAAACCCCACAGATTTGTAGAACAGGATCACTGTTCTGTATCTTATGCAGACATATTTGACCACAACTGTGTTTAAAAAAAAAAACCTGACTTTTTCAAAAAGAAAACACACCGCTAATCTGAAGTTTTAAATGAGGGTTTTAAGTAATACGACTAATGATAAAGCACATTTTACAATAGCAGGACATTAATTGGTGCATTACAGTGGATTTCCTGTAGAAGTGTATATTATGTTCTCAGTAATACCCCATTAGCACACCATAATTAGTATTAGTACAGTGAATTCCAAATGAATTAATGCCATCTTGCAGCTTATTGTAATGTCTCACCCCCGCTCATTTGCACCTCTGGCATGAAACTGGTACAATAGTCCATAATGCTTAAGGATGTACTTTCGCTGAGATCATAGCAACTATTAGCACAGGATCATAGCTCAAATGAAATCTATCCTGAGCCATTTTTTGAAAGAGTAAAGCTAATTCTGTCCCATCCTTGGTCCATGTGGCTGTGATGAGTGTACTAGTATGAGTGTCAGTTAGAAGCCAGTTGTGGTGGTGAATTGCTTGATGTAGTGCAATTGCTGTCAGAACCTCTTTTGGTAATGACTGGCCTAGCTAGCATCTGAACTTCTGACCTAAAGGAGAAAAAACCTTTATATCTCATTCTCAGTTCCATGAACCATACGATGTCCCTTCCCCCAACTTGGTGTCTTTAAAAAGCAGATTTACCCACTGCCTGAATATCCGAAAGGAATGAAGGGAAAAGGGAAAACAAGACAGCAGGAAAACACCAAGCAAGCTAGAAATGGTTTCCCTTGATGGGCTGGGTCTTCAGTTGGTGGCATCAATGAATCTATGCTGAATTATAGCAGCTGAATATCTAGCCCATTATTTGTGTGTTAAGTAGCAGATCGGATCTACCAGAATAGCAGAGGGAAACGATTAGAGCCCCATGCAGATACAAAATTTGTATCTGCATCCATATCTGCAAAAATGAGCCACGGATATCTGCATCCACATGGATACCCATGGATAGAAAGCGAATATCCATAGATTGCGTGGTTCTAGTAGAAAATTTGCATCTGCACCCACATCTGCAAAAATGAACTGTGGATATCCACATCAATATCCATGGGTGCGGATACTTGCAGATATCCATGGATTTGCAGGATTATTCAAAGCATCAGGAAAACTCTCCTATTTCCAATGCATAACTGTTTATCTGCTGGCAAGATGGCTCTCTTCCTTTTTCTACCACAGGGCCATATCTGTTGAAAGCTTCTGTCTCTGATTCACCACTTTCTCACCAGAGGGGTAAAACCAGTAGAGTTACATTAGCATATCATCCAACTCCCTGACTCTGTGGGTGCTGGTTCTACTTGTGTCTTTGGCACTGGCTCCACCAAATGTGACTATGAGCTCCCCTTGTTTCCCAAATTGTGTCCCCTTTTCTAGTCACAGAAGGTATGAAATATCACAGTATTGTACGATATTCTCGCTCATAATCAGAGCATGTGCAGGATCTCTAAGTATTAGCAGCCAGGACCATAAAGAAGATCATTGATGTAAACCCTTAACTATCTTCCTGGCAAAAATGTAAAAAGGAAGGAAGAAAATGCTGGTCGTCAGTATGCTTTGCCATTATTTAAAAAAAAAAAAGAAAGAAAAAAGTCTGCAGCTTATATAGCTGAGCATATTGGCAGATCTCCACTTCCCTCCTGGCCGGTGACAGACGCTGATGTTGTGGTTAATCCAGGCTGGAGGTGGATTAATGTTCAAGGTTAAAAATAAACAAAAAATACCAAAAATCTAAGCTGCCTCCAGCCAATTTCTGACTTTCCTTAGTCACAAGTAAACTAGTGAGAATTGTTGCTATTGAATGTCCCACCTCCCGATTATCCTCTACTGCCCAACCCACATAACAAAACATGAAAAGACTTTCTGGCCTGCCCGAATTCCTTATGAATAGGTTGTTGTGATCCAGAGCCTTGGTCCATGGATTTATGTTGCATTGAAAGCTGAGGATTGTTCCAGATGAATAGAGCTCTAAATCATTCTGCTTCGAGTTGTAGGAAGTGACTGTACTACAGATATTAAGCCTTAGCTTTAAGATTAGCTCTTGTAATAAAGAAAACCAGGTCCGTGTTCTCAACAGATGGCAAGTGTTTTAGTCTGCTGTTCCTCACTGAGTACATGATATCCCATTTTTAAAAAAATCTAAACTAATTCTTGATCGTACTTGTATCAGTTTGTTTTGGACTCCAAATGGTGATTCTTTAATTGGTTTATTTTTATTTTTGTTTGCATTTGATTGCAAACATTGTTTTAGGGATTATGTCAGTATGTCTCTGTGTCTGAATGTTGGACTATCATCTTAACACTAGCATCTTACACATTGTTCCCTGTAATATAAGTGCTTGGGCAGCCTCTCAGGAGAGATTCAGATGCTACCCAGTTGATTAGCAGAGCGCCCACAACTGGCAGCAGATGTTTTGACGGGTGGTGAACATTCTCATATGCTTCAGTGCACATGACAAAATTTATTCTATACATGAATGGAAAAAATGAGGGAACATTGATTTGAAAGTATATATACAATATATGCCAAAATTGGAAAATGAGTTTTAATGCACCTAATGGTCTTTCTCTTACATTGAAACAGTCATCCACCAGAGATACAGTTATATTTGAAATAGTAGGGCTACGTCTAGACTGCAAGCCTCTTTCGAAAGAGGCTTTTTCGAAAGATACTTTTAAAAAAGCCTCTTTCGAAAAAGAGCATCTAGACTACAACCAGTACTTTCGAAAAAGCAAGTTCCTTTTTCGAAAGAGAGCACCTAGGCAGTCTGGATGCTCTCTTTCGAAAAAGCACAGTTTGCATTACATAGCGTGTGTTTTCAAAAGAGTACTTTTGAAAAAAGTCATTATTTCTCGTAAAACAAGGTTTTCTGTGGTCGAAAATACTGCCACGTTCTTTTAATTTACTTTCAAAAAAATGCAACAGCAGTCTAAACACAGGGGAAGTTTTTTTTAAAAAAGGCCACTTTTTTAGAAAAAAACCCTGTAGTCTGGACACACGTTCTGAGCAGATGAAAAGCCTGTGCAATTTTCTTTGTCTCCTACAATGAATAATAAAAAGTCAAATGTAAACTTAGGTATGTTAAATGCTGAAAGAAAAATGCGAAGAGTATTTTTGAGATATAAAACTGTTGAAAGGTTTATTGCAGTAGAAACAGTATTTCCTTTTGCAGAAGCACATTCTAAAAACTGATGATCAGACTTGTGTGATTGGCCACATACAAAACTACAAGTGCAGAATACTAGATTAAATTCAGCAAACTGAATCATTGTAGCTGATTAGCATAGCAAGGAAGAAACTGGTGTCTTTATAATTTCTATATTTTCTCTGTTTATGAAAGTGATTTGTTGCTTGCTGTGCTAGACTCTATAGTAACTTTTCTCTAGCCTGTTGAGAGTACCACTACGGCAGTGTTGTGGATTTATTTTATTTTATTTTATTTTGTAAATTTCAAGAGTTGAGAGAGAAGTACACAATGTTTAAAATTTTAAGTAGCAGACAGATGTTATGTATCCCCAAATTTGCTGAGCCATGCAAGGGATTTTAAACAATAAAATTTCCCTGGACTTTAATGGAAGTAACTGGCTAAATCACCGCACACTGCTTAGAAAATTTAGGGGTACAGCGGGTGATTTAATTTTCAGCTTCCCATTTTGATTCACAACAGCAAAAAATCTTTCCGGGATGACATTTTTAAATATTAAAAATTAATCCAGCTCACTACAGAAGGGGCTGCAGCTGGTCATTGTGAAAACCTTCCTTTTTTCTCCATGTTTCTTCACAGAGGGTCTGGTTTTTTTTTTTAAATCCAAAGAAGTCTTTCCATTGAAAGCTCTGTATCGGGCAAGCTCTGTATTGGGCCCAGTGTCCATAGACTGCCAACTTTCTAATTACACAAACCCAAAAACCTTTGCCCCCTTTCTCCAGGGCCCCAATCCTCGCTTACTCCATTCCTTCCCTCTCCCCATCCCCCGTTCTCTTTCCACCATCCTCACTCGCTCGCTCATTTTCAGCAGGCTGGGGAGGGCAGATTTGGTATGGGAGTGGGGGAAGGTTTCACTGAGGGTGCAGGCTCTGGGGTAGGATTGGGGATGAAGGGGTAGGGGTGCAAAAGGGGGCTTCAGGCTGGAGAGTAGGGCTGAGAGGTTTTGCATGTGGGAGAAGGCTCTGGGCTGAGGCAGGGGGTTGCGGTGTGGAAGGGGGTATGGGCTCTGGGCTGGGGTGGGGCCAGCAATGGGGGGAAGGGGTTGGAGTGTAGGAGGGGTTTCTGAGCTGGGGCACAGGATGGGGTTTGGGTGCAGGAGGGGTTCAGGGTCAGAGGGGTTTGAGGTGCCAGAGGGATGAAGGGTGTGGTCTCTGTGCAGCTTTCACCCGGGGCAGTTCCCTGCAAGAGGCGACATGTCTCTTACTCCTAGGTGGAGGTGGCCAGGCAGCTATGCACAATTTCTGACCGCAGGTGCAGCCCCTGTAGTTCCCATTCACCATGGTTCCCTGCCAATGGGAGCTGTGGAGCTGGCACTTGGTGGTGGGGAAGTGTGTGGAGCCACCCTGGCCATCCCTCTGCCACTTCTACGTAGCTAGATGGAGAGTTTGACACAGGGCCGGCCCACAACATTTTGGCACCTGAGGCGGGGAGCTCAAATGATGCCTCCATGCCCCATCGCTGCACCAGTAGCAGATACAATTTTCTACACTCTGGGTCCTAGTGGCACCCTCCCCCCCCCCCCCCCACACACACAGTCTGGCATCTGAGGCGGCCACCTCAGTTCACCTCATGGTAAGGCCAGCCCTGGCTTGACAGCCCCTCGCCAACAAGACTTTTAACGGTCCAGTCAGTAGTGCTGACTAGAGCCACCAGGATCCCTTTTCAACCAGACATTCCGGTTGAAGACCAGACACCTGCAACCCTCAGTGTTCCCCTTGAGCTGGGCAATGATTTTCTTCTCCTGGATTATATTGTGGTCTGGGGTCATTGTGGCACAGAGTAAAACAGAGGCAACAGATGGCTAAAATCTAACCTTTATTTTAAAAATTGCACATTAGTAAATGTAGTGGTATTTTCATGACTTAAGCCTAATTAATGAGTTATGGCATTTTTAGTATGGTAGAAAGCATTTTGTCCCATATTAAATGTATTTATATCCCATGAAATGTACACTTTTGAAAACCGTGTATATAGATCTGAAAGAATACTCAGTATTGATTTGGAATGAAGAGGGGCATAATCCTGTTTTTTAAGACGATTCACATGATTTGCAATTGTACGATAACTCGATTCTATTATGCCTTCCCTCCAGTGACAGACCATAAAGATTGATTATACACTTAGAGTGCTATTAAAGGAAGATAGCACATAGATATTGTATGTCTTTTCTTGCTCCTTGTAGCTACACTTTCGCTTTCTCCTTTTCAAAATACAGGCATTCATCATGCATATTTCATGTGGGTCACATGCAGTAGACACCAGTAACAATAATATTTAGCATTTATATATAGCTTTACATCTTCGGTGTGCTATACAAAAACAAATGAATCAGCTCTCAGAACAGCTTTGAGAGCAGAGTTGTGTGAGGATTGCACCTAGGAGAAAATTTCATCAACAATCCTATTTTGTATCCCCCCCATTCATTCACTTTGAGAAACATTTATTAAAATAAGTTGCTTACAGAATAGTTTGTGCATAAGTGTTGCAAATATACATTTGCTTGAGTATTTGCATCAGAAGTGTTTAATCGTGTTGATCCCTCTTTCTGAGTCTAGGGAGTTTTCCAAGGAGGAAGCAGAAACAATACCATCTGACATTAGGTGGCCAGCTACATAACTCAATTATAAACAGGATTGTCTCAAAAGCAGTAGTTCTAGCAAATGGCTAGTTATTCTTGGTCAAATTAGGCCAACAGACTGAGCAGTGATTCAATGACCTGGTACTTTTTTTTTTTCTCCACAGAATAAAGTTTGTGCTGTGAAATGTAGTGACAACGTAGCTTATGTGTTGAGCTTCTCTTCTGGAAGTTGACTCTTATTTAATCTCATGCGGCAGGGCTACTTCCAGTCAAACTAGTGGCAAATAGGTACTTGATATATCAATTTAGAAGAATCAAAGGAGGCCAGAAGTGGTACTAGCCACATCACTTCTTTGTGTACAGTTGTCTAGGAAAACTGACATGCCTGAGTCTTATGTGCCTGTTAAACACAATGCAACTCAGGGTGGACTTGGACTTTTTGATAACCTGTCCTTTTACATCTTCTTTTCATTTCACTTGGGTTTTAATGCTGCAGATGAATGGTGGGAATTGAAGTGTCAACCCTGTTTATGCTGTTTCACTGCTGTTCTAATTGCATAAAAACAGGTGGCACAAATGATATTATGAAGCCACTTGTGTGCGCACAAGTCGTGTATTTGTTTGTAGCAGTCCGCGACTCACTGCCATGGCACCTTCTTCTGGTTACTCTGGAAATTAGTTCAAACCAGCCTCCAGAGCACCCTCTTCTGGCCGATGTCTCGCCCGCTGTCACCTCTTGTCTGGTCTCCACTGACTTGCCTATCACCCACGGTGCCCTTCCCTCAGGCTACTGCCCCATACTCTGGGGTCCTTCTGCTCAGGAAATTCCAACCTCCATACCCACCTTGCCTCAGTGACCAATGCCAGTCATCATCTATCCCCTGCCTCAGGGGCAAAATGCAGTCTGAAATGATTAACTCTCCATAGGCAAGAGAGTGTGGACCTGCTGCCTTCGCCTGCTCCAGATGCCTCCCTGCAGTCCTAGTATGCCTGAGCCTCAGCCTGGGACGTCTGAGGTGAGTGCTTCCCTGGTTCACTCTGCCTTCTGCCAGCACTTCTCTCTCCATGGTACCTCACCAGCAGGCAGCTAGGTCTTTCTCTCTCCAGAGCTGGCACAAGTGTGTGCGCTCCACTTCTCCAGGAGCTCTTCTTATAAGACCTAGCCAAGTCCTGATTGGCTCACTCTAACTCATCTCTGATTGGCTCCCAGGACAGCCATCTCCTAGGGCTTTTTTTAACCCTTTCTATCCTGCTGATTGCCCCACTACAATGTTCTTTTGGGTAGGTGTGGACTTAGTGCGTGAAATCTGTGCATACATGCTGTAGTATCAGTGGCGGTGGCTGGGAGCTTTGGGCCCTTTTGTATCGCTGGGCCCAGGGGCAATTGTCTCATTTGCCGCCACTGTCAGCACCTGTATGGTCCACTGAGCATGCCATGACAACAGAGCCACATAGTTCACCTATTGGGAGATGGTGCTATAGAATGAGTGCAAGTTACTATGTAATTATTGTATTGTAACATGTTGTTCGCTACTGCCAAGTAACACAGCAACAGGAGTGGGTCGGCTGGACAGGAAGAAAAATAATTTACTCAGAACTCATCGTTCAGACGTTGAGGGATGCATGGTTTATTTAAGAACTGGCTGCAAAAGGAAAAATCTTCTTGAAGTCAAAACCCCAAAAGTAAATGGGAAGGATTCCTGTAGTACAAAGGTGAAGGAAAAGAAGGAGAGTGTGCAGCCAAAGCCCAATGGGGGAATATACTAGAGAGTTCTGACTGTTCTCAGGACTTCAAACTACCTGCACATTTTCTGTACTACTGCTGCATGTTGCCTATTAAATTTCATCAGTGATCTCCCAAAAAACTCCTGTTGACCAGTTACAATAGGCTTTGCTATACTGTTATTTGAAGCCACAGAGTTAGCTAGCTGAATGCCCCTGGATCCTTAGCAGTTTTCACAGAGCTGTCTTTCGAGGAGAGGGTTTTAACACTGTGTATGCTGGCCAATGTGGAAACCATCCAATTGGCAGTCACATACAAACTTCAGTTATTTTGGTCCAGTGTCTCGACAGAGATGCAGTAAATATTACCAGGAACTTGTAAGATCAAGCAGAAGCATAGTAATGGAGTAAGGTGTCAAACGTGTACAGCCGATCCCCAAGTTGCGAATGGTTGAGTTAGGACTGTTCACATTTACGACCAAAGCTCCCATGGCGCGGTCGTAAAGGCAGTCCCCGAGTTACGAACATGACCTGCGCTTACGAACAGCACAGTCGCTATGTAACTCAATGCTGTCTGACTTGTGAACAAATCAAGTTACGGCCAAGTGTTTGGTCCGTAACTTGTTCGTAACTCGGGGAGAGGCTGTATATATTTATCTGTGCTGTAGTACACATCCCATTTTTCATTTTGCCCTGAAATTTTTCTCAGAAGGAATTAAAATGACATTAAGTGCTGATTGCAGTGCTCTTGTAGCTATATTGGTCCAAGGATATTAGAGAAGGTGGGTGAGGTAATATCTTTTATTGGACCAAGTCTGTATATCTCAAAAGCTTGTCTCTTTCATCGACAAAAGTTAGTCCTATGAAAGATATTACTCACTTTGTCTTGTAAATGCTGAGAGATCTTTACCAGATTCTTTTAATGTTAAATTAGTCCTCAGTGGTCATCTGTTTATTCCCCTCCACCCCCAGTTTATACAAAGCAAAAAAAGTCCCTATCTTGACCTCTAAATACTTTGGCTGTGTCTAAACTGGCAAGTTTTTCCACAAAATCAGCTGCTTTTGCGGAAAAACTTGCCAGCTGTCTACACTGGCCGCTTGAATTTCCGCAAGAACACTGACATCCTACTGTAAGAAATCAGTGCTTCTTGCGGAAATACTATGCTGCTCCCATTCGGGCAAAAGCCCTCTTGAGCAAATCATTTGCGCAAGAGGGCCAGTGTAGACAGCACAGTACTGTTTTGCGCAAAAAAGCTCCGATGGCTAAAATGGCGATTGGGGCTTTTTTGCGCAAAAGCACGTCTAGATTGGCACGGACACTTTTCCGCAAAAAGAGCTTTTGCGGAAAAGCGTCCGTGCCAATCTAGACACTCTTTTCCACAAATGCTTTTAACGGAAAACTTTTCCGTTAAAAGCATTTGTGGAAAATAATGCCAGTCTAGACGTAGCCTTTTGTTATACACTTATAAAGCAAAAATATGTTCAGTGGCCTCCCCAAAGTCAAGGTTGGGTGAGGACCTTGAAAACTCAAATCTCAATACTTAAATACTTTATGCATGGGAGTAGTCCCAATGAACTCTGTTTCATGCACATGATTAATTCCTGATAGGCATGTTTTCAGGATCAAGATTTTATTGTTCACCTAAAATCTCCAGCAAAGTTAGAGCTCCTTCTGCTCAGCTCTGTACAAACATATGTGATTGGAAGATTAACGCCAACTATAGCTTCCTGATAGGAAACATTACTGGTTTTAATAATGTGATAAGATAGGACTGAGATTTAGAAATTGAGCCTTAGAGATATATTATCCATGTAAATCCACTTTTGCTAAATGAATGGCTATATTACCACCAAGGTAATTCAAAATAATTTGAAGCTATGACCACAAAATTGTTCTTGTAGTAAGTTAGACATGATTTTTAAATTGGCTGGTTTGAAATGAGGACAATGATCAGACATTTCTTTTTGAGAAGCCCGGTGCATTAATATTTCATTTCATTAAACTCCTGAAGAGTATTACCTGTTAAAACAAAATATTTGCTTTGCAATAAATACATGAATGTCAAAATTCTACAATGACAGAATATTGAAGAATGATAGAAGTATTTTACAAGGAAAACCTAAAAAAAAAAATAGAACAATGAATTAGATGCGGATAAGTTAAGTTTCCACATATGAATGGTCCTGTTCAGTTCAGTGAGACTACGTGGCTACGTCTAGACTGGCATGATTTTCCGGAAATGCTTTTAATGGAAAAGTTTTCCATTAAAAGAATTTTTGGAAAAGAGCGTCTAGATTGGCAGGACGCTTTTCCGCAAAAGCACTTTTTGCGGAAAAGCGTCCATGCCAATCTAGACGCGCTTTTCCACAAAAAAGCCCCAATCGCCATTTTAGCGATCGAGGCTTTTTTTGCGGAAAACAAATCTCTGCTGTCTACACTGGCTCTTTTGCACAAAAGTTTTTCAGAAAAAGACTTTTGCCTGAATGGGAGCAGCATAGTATTTCCGCAAAAGCACTGACAATCTTACATGAGATCGTCAGTGCTTTTGCGGAAATTCAAGCAGCCAGTGTAGACAGCTGGCAAGTTTTTCCGGAAAAGCAACTGCTTTTCCGGAAAAATGTGCCAGTCTAGACACAGCCCGTGTGTATAAGGCTAAGCAGATATGTAAGTGTTTGCAAGTTCAGGGCCTGAATCATTTACATATCACAGAAATGCACTATTTAGTGCACATAGAAATTAAAACACTTAAAGAAAGTGGAATAAAATGCTAATGAGAAAACTACTGTGAACTCTGTTGTTTAAGCCCAAATTTGAAATAGCAGCCATAGTTCTTTGATATAGTAGACATAGTGTCCAAGTTCCAGGGGATTTAATGGATGGAAACCAGGTATCTCATTTGAAAGTCTCAAAATAATTATATATATATTCCTTTCTATTTCAGTTACTTGTGACTGAGGGATGGAAAAGCTGATGCATAATAAGTTACTAGTCAGGGGGCATGATTGACTGATTGATAGGATTTTGGGCAGAGATTCAGAAAAGCTGACCTGGGTTGTATGTTTGGCTCTGACACTGACCTGTTGTGTGACACTGGGCAAGTCTCTTCCTCTCTTTAGGTAAACCACTTCCCTCTGTGTTTCCTTTTACACCTTTTGTCTTTCTTGTTTAGGTAGAGACAGGTTCTGCCTTTACTGTCTGTTTGTACAGTCTCTAGAACAATGGGACCCCAAACTCAGTGTGAGCCTGTAGGCCCTTGGTTAGCATAAATAATAAGAAGAAATCACAGCAGTGTAGCAGTGACAGTAACTCCCAACCTACCTCTTCCACTAGGTAAGAAAATTAGCTCAATTTGCCTCAGCATCTTCAGCAACAAAAATATTTCCAGGCATGAATTTTATCACAGAACAGTGATGAGGGTACAATACTGGATCTCTCAGCACTCTAGTGTTTACTGGAAATAAACAAAATCCAGTAAGTAATGTGCAGACCTTGAAAGGCTCACTTGTGCTCATGACTGATTTACACCAATGCAATGATTTACACCATGCTGGTCAGGTCAAGGGCAAGGTTCATCTTGTAACCACGAGGCTAGATTCTGATGAGGATATCTGGATGCTACCAAAGCAGTGTTTCATGAATTTTATTTATTTATTTATTTATTTATTTATTTATTTATCATCATAAACTTTATATCTGGATTCTACAAACTGGAAAGGTAATGAAAATGGAAAACTAATATTTAATTGTTGTGATGAGGAGAGGTTGTTCCCTCTCCCCCCCCCCCCTTTTACTTGCTGAAAGAATAATAAATGAAAATGAATGAAAAGAAACATGATCATCGGAAGTTCTGAAAGGTGTGAGGAGGCTTTACTGAGATTGTGAGGGATTATGGTTGCCAGAGGGTTGTTGCGCAACTGATTGAAAGACGATATTCAATGAGCAGTTATCAATGATCTTTTGGCACACTGTGAGGGTGTATCTAGAGATGTCTTGAATTGATCTATCCTAGGTCTGGTACTATTCAATATTTTCTTTAATTACTTGGATAATGCAAAATTACAAAATTAGGGGTCGGTGGGGTGTTATCAGGCTGGAAGAGGTTGCAAGCACTTTGGAAGACAGGAATAGAACTCAAAATAACCTAGACAATTAGAGAATTGGCCTGTAATCAACCAGATGAAAATTCAATAAAGACAAGTGAAAAGTACACACTTATGAAGGAAAAAAATGCAGAAGTACAACATGGAGAATAAATAGGTAGTGCTGTTTGAAAGGACCTGGGAAGTTATAATGGATCACAGGTTAAATAAGAGCCAGGAGCGTGAGCCAGTTATGAAAAAGGCTAATATTATTTTGGGATGCATTAAGAGGAGTGTTGAATGTAAGACACCAGAAGTAATTAGCCCACTCTTCTCAGTGCAGCTGAGACCTCAGCTGGAGTACTGTGTCTTGTTCGTGACTTCACGCTTTAGGAAAGATGCTGGTAAAATGGAGAGATTATAGAAGAAAGCAACATAAATGATAGAAGATGTAGAAACCCTCATACTGGAGGAAAAGAAGACTGACAGGACCAGAAAACAGTCTTCAAATATAGTAAGGGCTGACATAAAGTGGACAGTGATCAATTCTTCTCCATCTCCACTGAAAATTAATGAGCTTAATTTGCAGCAGGGGAGATTTAGATAAGGCTATTAGGAAAAAATTACTAACTATATGGGTAGTTGAGCTCTGAAATAGGCTTCTGTAGTATGCTTTTCTGCTTTGGGCAAGGGTTTGGACTGTATGACCTCCCGAGGTCTTCTCTAACCCTAGTATTCTATGATTCTATCATTTATTCTGAGGGAAATTGTGGAGTCCCCATCCCTGGATGTTGTTAAGAACAGGTTGGACAAACATCTGTCAGGGATGGTCTAGGTTAACTTGTCCCACCTCAGCACAGGACCTGAGCTTGACAACCTCTCAAGGACTCTTCCAGCCCTGTATTTTTGACTCCATGAAGAATGACTACAAATGAAACCATTTGGTTTCTCTCCTGGCTTTGCCCTCCCCACCCTTCAAAAGTCTAAACTGAGTGACCTGGAGCTAAAGTGGTATTGTAGCACCAGTCACTGAAATCAAAGGGCTATAAATTATGTATCAAGTATGCTTCGGTTGTATATAGAGAGATGAGATCTGAACTTGAGCAAATAACACTGCCTAGTGAGTCAGTTGCCTGTCTTTAAGCAGTCAGCAAACTGCTGTCCCAAAGGTGATTGAAATAGACGGGCTTCAGATGAGTTTTTTTGGCAGCCAGCTGACCCTGCACTCCTGTACTAATATCTGATCAGTAACCATCTGTTCAATGCAGCTTTAATGACTAAGCAGTTTTCTAACTGTCAGGGATGACCTGGAGAAACTCAGCAGGGAAATAAAACCATCAGCTCCTGATTGGAATACTGATGGTCATCAATTTGTGAAGTGCAGCAGGAAACCATATAGTGCCTGCATTACCAGCCTTGTTCCTCTGGTATATTGTCAATTTGATGTTAAAGCTTCTTGAATAATATGGAGTCTGTTCTGCCACCTTTCATTATATGGAGCAGTACTTACTATTAACAGTAGTCTAATGGAATTCAGTAATACATATCACTGAGTATAAGAAAACGTAGTCAAATTTTTAAATGATGTAAAAATACCTGATGTGTTCTCTGACATCCATTGCACTTGTGCAAATCTGGAGTAACTTCCTTGAAATTAATGGTTACTCTGGATTAGCAATGGTGGAAATGAGTTTAGAATCAGAGCCATAGCAACTGATTGTATGTAATGGACAGGTTCTGAATTTGATTTGTCCAGCTCTTCTTTCACTGATATAAAGGCAAAGCACAGCCCTCTGTCGTGTAAAAGCCAGTTTACACATTTACAGACAAAACAGAGATTCGCAGCTGCAACACATCTCACACCATAGAAGTGAACACTTTAAAATATGGATTCTTTGTCAGTCACCATCAATTTATGAACACAATTTCCTAAACATCTGTTCAACTGTTACCCTATTAAATCTAAGTTATTGCAAGTGTCTGGTTATTAAAATAAATATATACATATTGGCTGCATCTAGACTGGCAAGTTTTTCTGCAAAAGCAAGTGCTTTTGCGGAAAAACTTGCCAGCTGTCTACACTGGCCACTTTGAATTTGCGCAAGAACACTGACGATCTAATGTAAGATTGTCAGTGTTCTTCCACAAATACAATGACTCTCCCATATATGCGCAAGAGGGCCAGTGTAGACAGCTGAGAACCGTTTTGCGCAAAAAAGCCCCGATGGTGAAAATGGCGATTGGGGCTTTCTTGCGCAAAACCACGTCTAGATTGGCATGGACGCTTTTCCGCAAAAAGTGCTTTTGCGCAAAAGCGTCCATGCCAATCTAGACGCTCTTTTCCACAAATGCTTTTAATGGAAAAACTTTTCCATTAAAAGCATTTGCGGAAAATCATGCCAGTCTAGACGTAGACATTGTGAATATTGTAATTGAGTTTAAACATTAGTTCACTACCCATGTCATAGAATACAAACACTAGGGAAGTAATTGTTTGTGCAAATTGTGAGCCAGATTCTGCAGTCTTTATTCAGTGTTTATTTGATTTAAAACTCCCACTGATCCTCACTGGAGTTTTACTTGAGTGAATTTTGAGCAAAGACTTCGATATTTGACACCGGTATTTGAAATACAACAATAAGTATGTAGTTCATGGTCCTACTGACTCAGGAGTTTTTTAAACCAAAACAACCTCATTTTTATAGATCAGTCATGGATATTGATGCATTTCTGGTCATGTTTGATTTTTTGAAAACATAAATGGATTTGTCATAGCGAAAGATCAGAAAGACCAATGGGACTGTAGTGAAAAAAATATTTAAAAGAAGTCAGTCACTTATATGTCTGCATATTGGAACTAGAGATATAAGCGACTAGTTGACTAGTGCTTATCAGGTAGTTGACTAGTGACTCGACTAGTTGCTTCCCCTCCCCCTCACTGCCTCTATCAGAGAGAGGCAGCAAGGACAGGAACAGGAGCTGGTACGGGGTGGAGTTGGCTTAAAAGCCGGTTCCCCCCAGCATCATCTCTGTGAAGGAGGGGATAGGGGAGGCAGAGGTATAGCAAGGCAACCAGGTGCAAGCCGGGAAATAGATTCCTGCCCCACCCCATCCCAGATGCTGTGCCTCTGTTTTCTGAATGTATTAAGAGTCATCTGGCTCTTAATACATTAAAAAAACAGAAGCACAATGTCTGGGACTGGGCACAAGCCGGGACAGCTAATTCCCAGCTTATGATTAGTCTCCCCTGCTGCACCTCTGCCTTTCATATCTTATTAAGAGCCTGGCATGGCCGGGAGGTAACCTCGCTGTGGCTCAGTAATTTCCCCCCTTATCGACTAACCGAGTAGTTGATGGAAATTCCATCAACTACTCAATTAGCTGATTAAATGCAATTTAACATCCCTAATTGGAACCTCATACCTTTTTTATTGTCTCATTCAAGATCCAGATTTTTAAAACAGAATTGACTCCTTGTATGGGGATTAATTTATAACTGCTTCCCGTTTGACTGTGTCTTTACTGCCTTCTTTGATGATGTAGAGGTGATAAATAGCATGTAAAATAGCCTCATCTTTCTGATAAAGCAAATAGTTGTCCTTATAACTTCTGCAATCACTTGTATATTTTCTTCATTTATTCCAAGAGGCGTGTGTAAATATCTGGGCATCTTTTATTCCAAGTAGCTTTATAAATATTTAAGGCCACGAACATCTAGTTCAATGGGACCATAACGGTGAAACGTTAAAGTGTTATTTTTTGAACATTTGCTGACTATTAGAATATAAGGTGCCATCTACACTGTTCACCAGTGGTGGGCAGCCTGCAGCCTGAGGGACACATGCAACCCTGCAGGGTTCTATGTGTGGCCCACAAGACCTTCTCTTTACTGTTGCCCATGGGCAGGGTTTCCAGATTCCACTGGTTCCCATCTGCATAGGTTTTTTTTTTTTCCTATTACTATTGCCAAAGTGACACACATGTAAAGCCAGGGTACATGATATGAGGTGTGTGTTGATTGCACACAACATTGACTGTAAGAGCTGTGCGCTCCCTCCACATCCAAAGTGCTGCTACAGTTCTGTCGGCACACCCCACAAATTCTAGTGCGCAAGTGCAGTGAGCCAAACTACCCTATTCTGGGGGACCATCTTGGTTAGGACAATCTAGCATCCCGCGGAGATGAAGAAGGGCCACTCCTTTAGCCCACTCACTAGCCTAGGTTGCCCCTCGCTGCTGGCGTGTAGGGTTTGTATAGTAGCATGCCACAATGAAAAACCAAGCTGTTTCCCTACTGTGGTGTGGAGCTACACACATCAGTGAAAGACTCTGTCATAAGGGATGCAGTGGGCCTGCTAAAATCTTTCCCCATGGCAGGGAAAGGCCCAGCAGCAACTTGTGGCAGGGAAAAGCTCCAGCAGCGGGAGCAGCCAGAGACAGCAGGAATGAAATGTTATCCCAACACCTCGCTACTTGTATATTTTTAGGATCAGCTAGTTGGTTACACAGGGTAGTTGGTTGCTCATGCGCTACCTGTAAAGCCTGTTGGTGGGGAATGGATTGCAGGGCTTGCGTGCTATTTCAAAGCCTTCTTGGCAGTATCCCATTACTATCATTTCAGGCCAGCCACAGGGCATTTGGTTATGTGCACCATCCCCAGTGGTTTACGAGGGGAGGTCAGGTATGTCTATACGCTCAGTGATGCTGACGCAAATAGCCACCTTACCAAAGAAATGGATATTTTGCAGAGATGCTTCATGCTAAAAAGGCAACTTCCTGCTGGTAAAACGTCATGCAGGGCTTTTCCCGTGAAATTTCAGCTCATTCAGACCTGCATGCTGAGTAGTCCTGCTGGGTTGGGCTGGGGAAAGTGTGAGGAGCTTTTCCCAACTTCACCATTCACACAGTGAACTCAAGTGGAAGTCCTCTAGCATCCTCCCAATATCTGTGAACACACAGATATGCACAGAAAGGCTACGCAATCACACTCTGAGCTCCTGAAAAAGCATGACTGGCCAAGCTGAAAAAGTAGGCAGGACACCAGAGCTCCCATCTGCGCACGTGCTAGTGTCTAGAAACAGACTGAGGATCAGGAGAAATGTTGCTGCACCTTTTTGCTGCAGATGTTAGCAGCCTATACAGTGCACTCTCCTGCACTCTCTGGCTACCGTCTACAAGGCAAGCAGAGACCCAAGACTGTAAGCCTTAGAGCTCAGGTCTGTTGACTCAGGCTCATGCTGCAGCAATAATAAATAATTGTGTAGGCATTTGGGCTTGGGCTTTTACACCCACCCTCCCATGCGGTCAGGCTTTGGAGTCCAAACTCCCATGTGAGCCCGAAAGTCTACACGATTATTATTAGTTCCGTGGCACGAGCCCAAGTCGGGAGAGTACACTAAGTAATTAGCACATGTTCTAAAAGACCATTGAAGGCCACTTCACCATGAATGGTCCCCTAGAAAATGTGCTAACTTCTTATGCTGAACTACCTGTTTAACCTTAGATTCAGTTGTAACACTCTGGGTACCTTCCCCATACCCGAGCAAGAGCGCTTTGTTTCTCTAACATTTATCTCTGGCTGCTCTGCCCCTTTACTGTGCTGCAACTTTCTGGCTCGGAGTGTAAATCAGTACCCCCTAAACACAGCAAGTTACAGTGCTGTAAAGTGACAGTGTAAACTGGGCTCCAGTCCTGGGAGCCACACTCCAAGTGCATTTAGCTACTCTCCCTGTGGAGGTGGTTTATGTGGAGCGTTGGGAGAGCCGTATCCACGCTACTAGGATAAGCACTGCCAAAGTTGCGGTTTAATCTTTTAATTGTAGGCAAAGCCTCTCTCATCAATAGAAGTTGGCCCAAAAAAAAAAATATTACGGCACCCATATTGTCAGTCTAATATCCTGAGACCGACACCACAACAGCACCGCATATAGCTAGATATCTCCTTTCAGAAAATATGGGTTAGTCAGTTCCCAGGCCATCCGCAGGCTGCAAGCTGTGGAATGTAGATCCTGATTTGGGAAAGGTAAAGTGATTGAGACTATGTCTATACTACCGACCTAAAAGTGGCACAGCTGTAAGGTCTCTTGTGTAGCCACTCTGCCAACAGGAGAGAGCTCTTCTGCTGGCATAATTAAACCACCCCCCAATTAACAGCGGAAGATACATCGGCAGGAGAGTGTCTTCTACAGACAGTGCATTCCACGCTGGTGCTTTGGTCAGTAAAAGTTTTGTTGGTCTGGGCAGGGTGCATTTTATTCACCCCCTGACCTACAAAAGTTTTACCAACAAAAGTGTCTTAACTAAATGTAAGATCGAGGGTGTCGCGATCAATATTCCGGAGTTCAATTTAGCAAATCTAGTTAAGACTTACTAAATCAAACTCAGAGAGCATCCCCATCGGCGTCCAGTATTCCTGCTTCTGCAATGAGTAAGGGAAGCCGATGGGAGCATTTGCTGTGGGGATGGTGGCGAAATTCAGAACAAGGTACATCAACTCCAGCTATGTAATGAATCTTGGGTTCATCATTCCCTTGTAGCATAGACATGGCCTTGATATAGGCATAGCTTGAGATAAAACATCAACCCTGGCCAAATCTTCCCCTCAAACTGCCGCTAGCCTTTCTGTGCAGTTTAATTAAAATGTTTTTCTCCTTTATTTTCAATGTTGTGCCTCTCTGTGCTTCCAGCTTCATGCTACTATCACAACACAAAATGTCAAAAGCGAGAGATTGTTCTTGCAGGATTTCCAACCCAACTGGAACCATGAAATGCCAGAAATGTTAGGAGAAAGCCTGTTCTCACCAGACTGCCAGTCTAATTTTGCAGAACGAAGTGGTTCAGGTAGGTTGAATAAGCTTTGGGTGAGTATCCAGACTTCTGGGCACTTATCTGAACAAAACAGCCCAACAGTTTAAAGTCTGCCCATCACTGCTCAAGACCAGATGTAAACCCATATTGTGATTGCTTAGATAGCAGGAAGCTTTGGCACATTTGTATCTGCTTACTTACCAGTTAGCAGCATATTAATTCCAGTCACCTAGAAAATAACTTCCAATTTGAAAGCAAGCTAAATAAAGGTATGTTCAATTAAGGGTGAAACATATCACTTATCTTCAAATAGTTCACCTTACATTCATTTTTTATCAGAGCTGAGCAAATAATTCAAAACAAATATTTTGTTTGATCAGCTTCCCATGTTATTTCCTCATGGAAAAATTGACCATGAGCAAACGGAAAAATCCCAATAGTCAGTCAGTATTTAAAATTAGTTGCAAATTTTGTCACTGCATAATTCCAAGTTTTCATGTCATTTTATGGACTGTGAATATTGCTGATTTGTGTGTTGTTTGTGCATTGTGTAAATCCCATACTTCTAATTCTTTGACTAGATTAGATGTTTATATAATTAACCAGTATCAAATATATAGTCTGAATTTTGTTCAGGCTCAACATTGGCTTTTTTTGGTGAGAATTAGCTGTAAAGTATGAGCATTTGAATGTTTGTGGAATGCAAATAACTGTCACGAATATGGCTAAACTGGAAATTTGTGTCCAAATTTAAACAACAGTTTTCCTCTCTTTCAGCTGTATTTGTAAATGTAGTTGCATTTCCCATACAGCCACTTCCTGCAGTGAAATTTTCACACACATATTTATTAACAATATATTGGCTGTGTTGAGCCTTATATTGTGTGACAACAATTCAGAAGAGAACGAGAGAGAAGGATTGTGCTACTCTTCAGCACACAGAGAAGCACAACTCTGTTTCTATGCCAAAGGGCTCACTTGCCATGTATCTCAGTTTGTAATAGCACAGCCAAGTCAAGAGAACCAATCAAGCACCCTTTCTTAATAAATAAAATAAATAAATACAGTTCCCATTTATTCTATAGGTGAAAAGAAATACAATATGGAGTGGAATGAAATTCAAACCTTAGGTATGCTTTAGGCACTTCCAGAGCCTAGAATGCCATTATACTAGGTGAACTCTAGGGAAACCATTGTCCATCATTTGGCATAATGGAATACTTGGTTTGAAGTTTACAGGATCCAAACACATCTTGTACCCGGTACGTTCTAATCAGCGGGCAGTGCAATTGCTTGTTCTGCTGAATATGTATATAAAAATAATGCACTGTTAAAAGTGCCAATTAAAAAAGTGAATGGCACTTACATGGCTTACAGGCCAATCAAGAGTTTAAAAATAAAATACACTGTGTGTAGTAAACACACGTTAATCTGCAATGCTTGACTCAGATTTATGGATTTTAATTAAAGGGTTTTAAGGTTTAATTAAAAAGTTAAATGTTACTGTCTTCATACCTAAAAAGGGCATTTGTATTTAGTTTAGTTCTGTAACAAAATACAGTCTCATGCCTGTTCTCTAGTCCAGTGGTTCTCAACCTGTGGTACGTAGACCCCTGGTGGTCCGTGACGGTACTGCAAGGGGTCCATGGAAAGTTTAACAAGGATCAAGCCCACCATGGTGGGCCCGATACTTTTTTCTCTTTTCTTTTTTTCTTTCCTTATTTTTCTTTTCCTTTTCTTTTTTTTCTTCCCCCAGAGTCTGTGAAATTATAATAGATTGAAAAGGGGCCCGTATGCTCAAAAAGTCTGGGAACCCCTGCTCCAGTCTAAGGTTGTAGCAACAAAATATTACAAAACTCTTCTAAATTCTCATAATATGGGTAGGCTTTCAAAAATATTAGGTGTACAACTCTGTGCATTTATTCCATGTCTCATTTGCTTGGTCAGACATTGCAGTTACCTGATTTTCATGTTTTATACCAGCGGTGACCAACTGCGAGTCCACGGACGGGTGCCAGGTCGCAAACCACTGGCTTCTGGGCTGCAGCAGCCCTAGGGGCTGGGGCTGGGATACACCACTCAGCGCCTTCCCTCCCGCTGTGGCTGTTGGGAAAGGCGTGTTCTGCCCTGCCTGTCAGCCAACCTGTGCCGGGTAGAGGCGGGGTCTCCTCCCATCCACAGAACAGCAGCTCACTGCATCGCGAGACGGCCGCATGGAGCCCAGAATGGCAGCCTTAGAGCAGCTACGATCTGGGCAGCAGTGCTCAACTGGCATCTGGGAGGAAGTGCAGGGCTGGGGGGGGGGGGGAGGTAGGCACTTGGGGGCTCTGGGAGCAAAGCTAGTACTGGGGACCTTTAAGGGGTTAGGGGCTCTAAGAGGCTGACACTGGGGAGCACTGGAGTGTCTGGGGTAGGGAGCTGTTACTGAGGGCTTCTGGAGGTAGGGCTAGTAGTGGAGAGGATATGGGGGGGATGGCTGGAACTGGGGGGCTCTGGGGAAAGGGCTAATATTGAGGACTGGGGGCTGTTTCTAGGGGAGTTGGGTGCAGTGGGGCTCTGGAAACAGAAGGCTGTACCCCAGCCCTGGCCCCCAGAGCTGCTGTAAACAGCTGGCTTCATCTGTGGCAACCGCCTACCACGTGGCAACAGCCAGAGCTGAAGCTGGCTGTTTGCGGTGACTCTGGGGGCCAGGACTTTTTGTGGACCGTCAACATTCTATTTGCATATTTATATATTCATTATGTACATAATGGATATGCAAAAAGAACGTTGCCAGTCCAGCAAGAGTTTGTGTATGGGTTTGCCGGTTCACAGTATAAAAAAGATTTGGAACCATTGTTTTATAACATTTCTTACTTGGGCAAAATAGGTATACATTGTATATTTTTGTGTATACAGTTGCATATTCACATTTTTAAAAAAATCTGGCCATATTGTGTATTTGTACTATACAAGAACATATTCTAACTATCTCATATAATGTAATTAAAAATTACGTAGGTAGTGCTGAAGTTTTAGCTGCTGTACTACCAAGAAGGATTTGCAGTTCCTTGTGATGGTACTGATGAGGGTACCTTCTGAGTTTGATTTAGCGGGTCTTCACTAGACCTGCTACATCGAACTCCGGATGATCAGCTGCGACAGTGTCGATCTTCTGCATAGTGTAGACATAGACTAAGGTGCCACAGGAAACCGTTATGATTCCAAAGGTCAGAATTTCACAGGTTGGGGACCCAACATTCTGTGCCTTCTTTTTTCTCTTCTCCCTAACTTCCAAGGAAAATAAAATAAATAAAAGATAAGTTACAATGCACAGAAGATTTTATTTTACTGTTTTTGCAACAGTTGTCTGATACCAGACTGTCACATCTAGATGCACAATAGCTATTTGTCTTCTAAAGGAAAAATATATTTTGCAACTCTACCTCTACTGAAGTAATTCAATGAAAGAAGGTATATCTTGTTCAAGGTATGTACAAACTTTCTCTCAGGTTGTCCTTGTTTGCCTGCCAAAAAATGTTGAAACAGGAAGGGAAAATTGCTGATATGAACTACCCACTTTCTCTCTGGGGCATTTTGCTGATTCTCAGTTTTTCTCTACGTAAACTGCAATTCCATCATTGGTACAAATTTTTGTTATTCGTTAAATGATGTCATGATTTCCAGGAGCTGCATATGTTGTATTGCTAGGTGATGTTTGGCAATGCCTGAGTCCCCATCTGCTACCTCCATTTGGCATTTTGTGCCTGTCTTCAAACTCTAAAATGTTATGACATTATTTCCTGTAGTTCTGGGTGCCAGGTGTATGAAAGCCTTTCCTTGAAGGATGTGCATGTTCTGGTGAAGAGAATAAATAATTTAGAGTGGGCATAAACCCTTATTGCCAAGCATTGGTTATGTCATTGTTTGGTTACTGAACACCATGCATATGCCAGCCGCTTCCTAGAGTATTACTAGAGGTTGGTGCTAATTATTTATTGAGAGATTATAGCTATTTGGATACTGTTGAATATAATCTGTGTTTATTTTGGTAGATTTCACACATTCCTGAAATTGTATAACTGATGCTTTTCTGTTACTGCCTCTTAGTCCTTCACATAGGCTATATCTGCACTACAGATAAGGTCAAAGCAACTGCAGTCAGTCTTCCGGGGTTTGAATTAGTAGGCCTAGTGAAGACACGCTAATCTGAACTCTGAGGGCACTCCCGTTGATGCGGGTTGTCCTGCCTCCACGAGGAGTAAGGGAAGTTGAAGGGAAAGTGTGCTCCCTTTGACTTCCCACAGTGTGGATGGCGCCATAATTTGAATTAAGATACTTAAACTTAAGATATGCACTTAATGTAACTGAAGTTGTGTGTCTTCATTTGAACTTAACCCCGTAGTGTAGACCAGGCCATAAATGCATATTTGTATTATCTGGGCAAATTTGCCAGTATGTATTTATAATTTTGTCCACGTGGATGACATTTTCAGTGTACATTGTATTATGCATATGCAGCCAGCGCTGACCACCTACCTTCATTTCCCTTTATTTGAATGGGCCTTGGTAAATAAAGTATTAAAGCCATTCTTCCCTCGTTCACCCAGATCAACATAATCATCTCCCTCTTCTTAGAGCCTTTTCTGTAGCTGACTCCTTCTGTCTCTGTACCTGACTCCTTCTGTCTCTGTACCTAGTCTAGCCTGCTCTTCCCCTTCTCCTCAACTTGAACCAGCTCTCTTCTGTCCCACCCTATCCTGCTAGCCTGTATTGTGCTCTCCCAGGAGATAATGCCTTCACAACCAACGTTCACCTCATCCAGTCTGTTCCTGTTTGTCCCATATTCTCGACCCCGCTCCTCTGCTGGGATCAGTGATTTTGGAGATGAGTTTCCTGATGGACTTGCTGTAACACAATGAGGGTATCAGCACCAGTGTATGTTAAACACATTGAGCTAGATCTTTGACCCTAACCAGGTCACTTCTGCAAGAAGACTCCACAGAGCTGCCCTTACCTGTACACAAAAATATGTGGGGACTTGAGCAGCTCCATTATGTTTAACTGGTTGACTAATTAAACGGGATTGTATAGCCTTAGTGGTGACAATGTATTGCAATTATCCAGTGTCTTTTAGCGAGTGATTTCAAGCACTTTACTGAAGTGGGGACTATGAGCCCCCTTCTATAGATGAGAAACGGAGGCATAAAGAAGACAGGTGATTTGCCCAAGGTCTCACAGTGAGTCAGTAACAGAATTAGAAATAAACCGCCAGTGTGCTGATGCCCCAGTTCCCAGCTCTAACCACAAGACAGTTCTGCCTTAAGTAATAACCATAATTACTTCAACTTTCAAGTTTTAAACATGTTAACCACTACTAACTAATGACAAACATAAAAATAAAAACTGGAAATCTTCTGAAGCCTCCAGATCTTAAAATTCACTTCTGTAAGCTCTTAAAATAAATGGATTAAGGTGAACGTCAAACACATTTTCTTAGCAGAATATATCAGGTGAGCCCAGACTGTGCAGTGCTAATAGAATGATCAATGAACTCTCTACATATTGCATTGAGCTGTTCAAGATGTAAAAGTGTGACTCCTTGTTTATAAACCATAGTCATCCATAAACAAGATGCACTATGTATTGTGGTAAAAGCATTTTTCTCACCTGCATGGTCTCCAATTATCCTGCTCTTAAATATCTCTACTTAGCCTCTAAATGGAACTTTAATATTGTATTTAACTACCTAATATCTAGATGTAACAAGAATCAAAAAGTAGAGTCTCTATATAAAGAGAGAGTAAAAGGCAAGGAGGGACAACATACTGTTATGTTGAATATGTTGAAATGGGGCTCTGTAGAAGGATATGCATGGTTGGTAAATTTCAAATTCAGTTACAGGAGATGTTATTTCATTATTATTGGATTTTTCAGAACTTGATCTCTTTTCCCTACTCACTGTCTTTGAACTGGTGCTTGAAATGTCAGATTAGAGAATCAGAATGTGTGTTTTCATTAGCCTCAAAGTTTGGTTTTGTACCTTATCCAGAGTTTGTTTTATACAATTGTTAACTCTTCGAAGGATCTGCAAGGGAGCAACATGGCCCAGAAATCTGACTGTGAAAGAATTCTACTTTTAATAAGACTGAATCATAGCCATTATACCATTAAACCATAGCATTCTGCTCAATGAGAACTGCCACCAAAATGGAGAGTGAAAGCCTAATTGAATTGGAAAACTTACTAGTTTGGCCAAGAGTTGAATTGGTTCCATCATGTTCTGTTTTATTGCTACTGTACTAAATGCTAATTACTTTCTTCTTGTGGTTGTATAAGGAGGAACTTATCTATACTTTCTAAAGTGCTCCAAAACTGGACATGTACAGATTGTTAAGAGGTTTGGCATAACTTTACAGGAAAACCTCTTATTCTCTGTAGTTAAAATGCTGAAAATGTATTGTGTTAGCTTCAGAGGAGGCAAATAAACCCAGCCAGATCCATGTATTCATACAACCTTTGCATTTTAAATACAGAATATCAACTGCTGTATCCCTAGGGTTTTTTAAAAACTGTTTTACTGCTTTGTTGTATACATAACATAGATGTGTAATGCCTTGGCTGTCCAAAGCCATTCCTGTTCTTTCCTTTCAGGCTTGGAATTCCTAAATTTATTTGTTAATTGTTTAGTTACGTTTTTTGTGGGCTAACTGGAAACAGATTTGCACAGAGGTGTCTCTTTGCTTTATGTGTAACAGGGAAAAATAAAAATGTACAATTGGGAAGATTTATAGTTGGCCAAAGGAGTGACCGTTTTGAAATATGGCTTACTGGTTGCTGAAGACACAATGCTAGTGTATCTTCAAGAGATTAAATCACATAGTCTTAAAAGAGTATCTGAAACTGAGGGATATTGTATTGGTTGAGTTTGGTATCCCTTTTTCCCTAGTTTATTTTACATTTTAACTAGACCCCAGAAAAATGCACAGCAGTATTTATACTGCTGAGTTTCTCTTTCTCTGCTTATACTTATCTTTCTGAGCTATTTAACTACATTAGATTTGCCTTTGAATGGTGTTTAAAAGGGCAGCTTTCATCTGGAGACAATAACAACTCGGCATCATGGCAGGGGTGAGCAATAGTTTTTGATGGGGGATCACACCAAGAATTTGGAAAGCCATCAAGGGACGCACTTTTCCATGATGTTAATGGGGGAGGTGTGGGGTCTGGGATGGAGGCTGGGTGCAGAAGGGAGCTTGCGTTAAGGGATTGGGGTCGGGGTGTGGGGTCTGTGAGGGAGTTTGGGTGAAAGAGGCAGTTGTGACCTGGGGCAGGAGACTAAGGTGCAGGGGTTTGGGTTGTGATCTTGGGCAAGAGGGGGTTCTGACCTGGGGTAGGGAAGCAGGTTGGAGGAGGAGGTGTAGGGGGTTGGGATGTGACCTAGGGCAGGAGGGGGTTGTGACTTGGGGCAAGGGACTGGAGTTCAGGAGGGGGTGCATGGGTTTGGGTTGTGACCCGAGGCAGAGGATTGGGGTGCAGGATCTGGAAGAGGATATGGTTGCAGGAGGAGGTGCAGAGGGTTTGGATTATGTGGCGTAGAGGTGCAAGAGTGGGTACAGGGGTTTAGGTTATGACCTGGGGCAGGGGACTGGGGTGCAGAATCTGGGAGGGTATATGGGTGCAGGGGGGCAGAGGGTTTGGTTATGTGGGATGGGGGGCAGAGGGTTGAGGTGCTAGAGGCAGGCTCTAGGCAGGAAACTTACCTGATTGACTCCCCGCCTGCAGCCTTCTCAAGCAGACTCCCTGCCTGCCCTGACCCCACACTGGCTGCAGTGGTTATGTGGTCTTTGAACAGCTATGAGCCTGAGGGGAGGGGAAGAGAGTGCTTCACAAGCTACCTGTTGACAACAGGCAGCTCCCATTGGCCAGAAGTTGTCCAATGGGATTGTGCTGGGGCAGGGGCAGGGGCAGCATGTGAAGCCTCTCTCCCCTCCCCTGGACTCTCAACGGTTTTGCGGGGAGGAGAGGGAGGTCAGGCAGGTAGCCTGCCTAAAGCTCTCCACTGTGTCAGCTGTCCAGATGCCGCATCTTGGCAGGCCTAATCCGGCCCACGGGTCATATTTTGTTCAGGTCTGCATCACTGAACCAGCCCTATTTGCATTTCGTATGTGCAGTGCATTTAGCAATCATTGGGCCAAATTCACTGCTCTTGTAAACTCCGGTGGAGTCACCCAGATACACCTGGACTGGTTTTGGCCTATTGTTTGTGACTTAGTGAGGGCCAATAAGTAAAGTGAGGCACAGGGCTTGAATGGGCTCAGCTTGTACCAGGAGGTGATGCAGAGTCACACCAGCACCTGCAGAGCAACAGCTCTTGCAAAGGCCCATTATCTAGCTGCAGAGCAGGTTGCTTTCTGCCTCTTCCTGCATGACTCTGCTAGCTTAGTGTATGAGAGAGGGGGATAGGAGATCTGTGGCCTCTCCTCTTCCCTGACTTGCCCCCTTCCACCTGCCATGGTGCAGGGAAGGTGCAGCCACTTTTTTTCAGGCAAAGGGATTTCAATTGCAGCTGAAGTTGCCAATGTCTCTGCTATTCTCTGCAGATCACACGCAGGTGAGGGAAGTGGCCCCTTATTCACCCTCCCGCATTTGCCCAGCTGAACAAAATCTGGCCTACCATGAGAAGACTAACTAGACATTGATTTCCCACCGGAGGACATATATTTCCCCTGTGTCTTCGCTGTGCTTTGCAATGTCATCTCCAAAATATATCATAATATGCTGTTTATTCTGAGATCTTCTGCTCAGATTACCTTCCTGTAGCGCGTTGACTCATAAATCACTAAATGCATATCAATGTCCTGTGGGCACAGACATTGATTTCAGTTTTAGGACAAGGAAGTATTGTCCCATTAAACCAGGAATCAGTGAATTCTTTTAAAATTATGGGCCAGGTGCTCAGCTGTTGTAAACCACAGTGGAAATATATCTGCTTACATCTGTCCGAATGGAGCTGTTCCAAACGACAACAGCAATCTAAAATGCTATATTAACGTACCAAAAAATGTCGTAGGTAAAATGCAACCCTAGATGGAAGGAACATGGTTGTCTGTAGGGGGATAACCTCTTATGCACTGTGAGAAGCCTCAAGTCTCCTCTCCACATTCAGATCATCTTAAATTCACTTCCTACCTTTAAGCAAGCAGGAGTTGGGTTTTAATTGCAGCTGCCTATGGGCCAGATATAGCTTGGGCTTGCGATTGATTGGGTCCTCCAGAGAGAGCCAAACAGAAGAGAGGATAGTCAGCAGGAGCAAACTCAGGCCAATTAGTTCCCACTGCTATCGGCAATGCTATGGGATATCCATTTTTTATCAGCAAGACTGCAGCTTGCGTGAGGAGGCCTCCGTTTCTCATAAGCAGATCATTGACTTATGCAATCTTCTGGTATGTTTAGAATATTTTTCCTCTTACTCTATTGCATGCACTAATTTTGAGAGGACATATCGCTGATTTTTGCAGTGCCAAGGCTAATATTTTCGTTCAGAATATTGTGTTAAGTGTCAGCTGAAGCAGTAAATGCGTTTTGACGGCATGTTTCACTGTCATGGGAATGCATACAAGTAGCAGCAAATGCTCCAGCTAGCGGTCCTGTGTTTTTTTTCCCCTAATTTAACAGAGTAGGTGATCAAGTTTTTTAAAGACCAATTCAAAGTGTTGTTGTGTATCAAAAGAGAGAGCCTAAAGCTTCAGAATGAAGACCCTGGGCAACAACAGTGTTCCTCTGGCACAATGAAACGCTCGGCAATCAGAATAATGCAAAGGTGATGGGGCATCCACATCACACAAGCTCTGAGCAGTTTAGCATAGGCCAGAAGGAGTCAATTAACCTTAATGCTGCACCTGGAGGGAAGCCAGGGATTGATGAGCGCTAATGGCAGATGCAGCCCAGCTGGAGGAAGAGCTGGGACAGGAGTTATGAAGCCAGGAAGTAAAAGCAGGAAGAAGTTGTAGGGAGGAGGTCTGCTGTCCTTCCCTAAAGGTACAAGGAGGAAATCCAGGGAGTAGTGAAAGCCCGCAGGTCCTACCCTGGGCTGGTACAATTTACAAGAGACTAAAGTACCCACAGGAAGTAGAAGATGCGTCATTAGTAGATCAAAGGATGGAGAGGCATGGATTAGAATGGAGCCTAGGGAAACAGCAACCAGGACTTAGACTGAAAAGACCTAAGTAGCTAGTTATAGGGTCCCTGAGCTGGAACCCAGGTTCCCCTACCAACCCCTGGCAAAGAACTGGAGCTGGAGCGGAAGACTATCTAACACAGTGTATCTACAGTTTGTCTGGTGGGGCATTATTAACCCAGAAGGGAGGGTAATAATGCCCTTTCAGCCAGGTCACAAAGGGTGAGCACTCCCCACATCATGGAGAGAGAGCCTATAGCATGAGCAATCAATGGAAGGTGGGCACCAGATGAGGAAAAAGTAGTTCTCAGACCAAGCCACAAGGAGGCAAACCTTCAGGGAGTTGACTCCTTCAGAGTGGGAGATAAAACTTTCTCTGAGGGTGATCTGAGACTGTGGAACGGACTCCCTCAAGGACCATCACAAACCTCCCCATTTTTCACTCCAAATGCATGTCACGTTTCTTTGCCCCTGCCGTCTCTAAAATAAACACATACCAAGTATATTTATATATTAAAAAAACAACAACAGACCCTACCAAACATGACACTCCACTGCACATGTTTCTCCCTCTGGGGAGAAAAGGAGAGAACAAACAACACGTGACAGATGTATAGTCACGTTGCTGAATGCAATACCGAAAGGCGCTCGGATACTACGGTGATGAGTGTGGTTTAAAAACCTTTTATAGAATAGAATGTATTACTCTGCTTTGAAGGTATTACAGCTTGGTAAATCAAGACAGTTGATTAAATTCTGTACGGAATTAGTATCTGAATACTGAATACCGCCCCTGATGTTTCTTATGGGAGTGAAAAGTGTTCTTGGTTTCTTAAATTAAAGGCACAGGACTGGATCCCTCCAGAACAGAAAGTGCACTTGCCAATTGATGGGCAGAAATCCAGCTATTGGCAGGAGCTGGCGTGGGCCAAACTGGCTGCTGAACTTGTGCATGCGAAGCCATGAAATGCAATTAATTGGATGCCTAAGGCTGCATCCCCACTGGGACACTGGACGTGGTTTTCCAGTCAATTTCCAGCAACGGAGCTTGAGAATGGCATTAGGTCACATGGCACTGCTAGCAGGTGCCAGCCAGTGCCTTGCATGTGGGAGAAGGTGGGTGAAAACTCACTCCAGGCAGGCTAACTAGGCATCCTGGCCATGCTGCTTGGTACCGTCTCTAAGGCTGGTTCTAGAAAACCGTTTCAGAGCATGGCAGGTTTGCAGTAGGCACAGTGTTCAATGCCCATTTGAACGGGCAGTTCAGGCCCTGGTTTGGATCATTTAACCCTTTTATGTATTATCCATGCGCCGCCTCAACGGAAATTGAAAATCAGGGCCCTCAGTTCTGCCAAATAAGCTAAAGGAAATCTTCCTTCTGACTTTGCCAGCAGGAGCTGCAGCATGCTCTGCTTTTCTCAGCTGGAGCTCACTCTTACACAGCGTCTATGAGAGCAGATATGGCATTATTAATGCACCTCGGAGAAATGTATTCCAGTTCCCGTGGATTCTCAGTGCCGAGAATTGCTTGTCTGTTTTTAAGAACATAAGAATTTCAATAAAAGGTTTATTTGCCCACACACACATACTGAAAGAAAAATGTCTATCCGTTTACCACGCGTCCTATCTCAGATGCCCTTGGCATCTTGCAATAAACTATTTTGTTTTCATTGCAGTTTTGAGAGCTTTGCCCACCAGGCTTTTCTGAAAGTGGAGGAAGTAAGTGTGAATTGATGCTTAGCCTCATTAAGCAATGAGAACCCTGTGGCTAGCTTGAGGGTGTTGCAGATTGAGAGCCTCAGTTGATCCCAAAAGCTTGTACCCCTTGGAAAGCAAGGGGGCAAGCTTCCTTCATGTGTCTCATCGGAACCCTGGAGAGGGCACACGTGAGCACATGCAGCAGAGCTGTTCCTCTGCCAGTCACGGTCAAGACAGTCAAACATTATGAAATATATTTAAGGTCTGAAAAGCAATGGAGGGTTGCTGGCCTTACTCAGGAGATTGAGGAAAGGCTTGTAGGTAATGTTCTTCCTGAGGGTCAGTTCCTGGCTGAGCCATGGAACCTGCGTGTGACATGGAGCAAATCACTTAAAGGAGTGGGTCAGAAGATGGGACAGAGGTTCACAAAACTTCTATCACTTTTTTCCTTGGGGAATTTTGAAAATTTCGACCAGCTCTCTTCCTGACTTGTCTGTGCTTCCGTTTCCTCCCTGCAAAATGGAACTGTTTCTTTCCTTGGTCTTCCCTCTTGAGTTTTCGAGGATTATGTGGCTGCACAGGGCTTAGCGTGGTGAGGACTTGATCTAAGTTGGAGTGCTACTGCAGTACAAATAAAAATAGCAATAAGTAACATGCTGAGATTTTTTCCCCCAAAATATCAAGAAATATGCTTTTACGTCATCAAAAAATATTTCCTGATATTTTTGAAAAAACATCTCAGTATGTGATGGATATTACTAGATTTATTTGGCATTGCTCAGGACCTTCAGGCCAGGGGCTACGGAAGTGGGAGATGCAGGAGTCGGAAGGGAGGGGCCTCAGGGCAGGAGGTAGAAGCTGTGGGAGGGGGATGCAGGATTCAGGGCTCAGAATTGGAGCTCAGGACAGGGGCTGGGAGGTGGCGGGGGGGAGGGGACTTGCCAGGGTGATGACAAGAGTGGCACTGCTCTCACGGCAGCTCCTCAAGGTGGACTGGAACTGTTCTGCCCTGGTGGTTACTACCAGGGGGTGGGGCTGGCTGTCCATCCCCCTGGCACTTCCTTGATAGGTGGAGGCTCCTAGTCCCTCCTCTGTGCCATGGCTTCTCACTGGGAGGGGGGTTGGGGCCCCCTGGCAGCTCCTCATGGGGGCAGGCTGGACTGCTGGCCCTGGCCTCCAGGTTGTCCAGGGTAGGGTGTGGGGCAGCTGCCCACCCAGGCTCCAGCTTATCTGAGAGAATGGGGTTCTGCAAGATGGCCCCAGCCTCCTTCCTGTTCAAAGGTGAGGGGCCAAAGCAGCATCCCCCACTGCAGCCTCTGGCCTGTCCAAGGTGGAGAGGGGGTGAGACTTGGCAGGCCAGTTCCAGCCGCATCCACCTCTGATCCCCAGATCGTAGCCAATGTTGCGTATCTTACCTCGACTTTAGCCCACAGTGTAGATGTCCCCTCGCCACCAGGCTCTTATTGCATTTAAAAGGCAGAGCCCCAGCAGTCTGAGACCCAGAACCAGCCTGGACTATCAGTCTTGGCTCATGCTGAGTCTCCCTCTGCACCTCTGCCTCCCCTGCCTTCTTCCCCTCCCCCCTTCCTCTCTCTCCCCACCTATGCTGAGGGGAACTGGCTTTTGACCCGACTCCCCCCAGAGCTGGCTCCTGTCTCCCCTCTCCCCCTTGGTGCCTTGAGTACTTGAGTGCTTGCCTAGTCGCTCACATCCCTATCTCCAAGATAATGATTTGCCTCAGGTTACATGAATTAGGCTTTTAATGCAATCATATTATGGCACTGAGTGCTAATAACACTGCATTCCCAATGGAATTCTGCAGCCATGGGACATGTATTCCAGCATAATTAGTGTTTATGATCATTATGTGATATAATTATATTTTCTAGAGAACACTTCTATATAAAATTCTCACCCCAAAATTACTTTTATCCCTGCTAAATAAATCTAGGATTTCAACCAATAAGAATGACCCTGTGAATTAAGATCAGATATATTATTTTAACTGTGCAGAAGATCTTTTGTAGCTAATTTACATGTTAATACTTTGCTTTTATAATGGGAATGTGAAAATAATGAATAAAATATGCACCAAAGTCAGTTCATTTGTTTTAAATTGAGATGATTGTCCTTCTTGATGTGTGTTGTTGTGCTTTTAGGGTGTGGTGGGCAGGTTTTAATCCATTAGGCATGATATTAACCCCTCTGCAGAGACTTGTCCATGGCTTGTATGTCTCTGATGTCCTACTTAAAATGTATTTTGAGTTTAAGTGGGATTTAAGCACCGCCCAGGTCACTTTCTTTGCACACAGGAGAACGTTTTATTTTTGTGATCTATAAAAGCAGTTAGCTTGGCTGCAGTGGAGACAAAAAGTTTGTTTATCCAGACATCTTGGGTGAAATCCAGCCCCCAGTGGGAGTTTTGCCATTGACTCGAGGTAGGCCAGGATTTCACCTATTGTGGATATGTTTCAGAGACTAGCTTGAGGTGCAAGAAATTATGTTAGTCTTCGTGCTTATTTCGCCTCTTTCCTGAGATGGGTAACTAGCACCATTAACAAGTAATCCCCTCTTATCCTCTGCTTTTATGCTAGGAATGGGATCTTAGACCATCAACTCATTTCACAGAGGCTAGTTAAATGTCAGCTTGTGGTTACTATTTGTTCTTCGCTAGATTTAAACCAGCGCCCTATAAGTTAACAGCTTGATATCCTACCACCAATTGTTATATATACATTTGCCTTCAGGCAGTAGCAGATTAACCACTGAGTCCTGGCCAATTGGGGAGGCCCATAGAAAAATGGGTGCCTCTGCACCCCACTACACCTTCCTTCCCGGCATTCCTGCTGAGGAGCGGAGTTGGGGGATGGAGGGTTTGCCCTGCTTCGCCCACTTCGGCTCCTCTCCCCATCAAGAGTGCAAGGCAGTTGGAGCAGAGCAAGTCTCTCCCCTTTCCCATGCACAAGCGGGGTTGGGGGAAGGGAGGGGAGACACAAGCAGAAACTCCCACTTGCTCTGGCCGAAAGCCCCACAAACCCACATTCCTCCTCTGCCTTCCGGTTGGAATGTCAGTGAAAATGAAGTGTACTGCTTGTGTTGAACACGCCTAACTCCCCACTAACAGCCCTCCTCCCCTCACATTTGAGTCATTCGGAGTCTGCTGGTGCCAGCGAGTATTTTTAGCAAATAAAAGGGCTAATTAGACCACAAACTTTTGGCATGTAAAAAGTAAAAGTGTAAAGCTGTGTGCTTCAGTTCACCCTTCTGCACAAGTTGAATCTTGATCAGAACAAGACTGCCAGTTCACCCTTTCCATCCCTGATCAGGCCTTGCTTAAAAATATGCAAAGGATTGGTACAAAACTGGGGAACTGGAAGATTTTTCCTTAGAAACTGACAGTAAAAATGTATTGTAGTGCCATGTAACATTATTTCAGTTATATCTGTTCAGCCACAATGCAATGCACCCTTTTAAAGGGAGGGTCTACTCTAAGTAGTTCCTTTTAACATTAGTGGTGCACGCTTTATCCCCCTCTCCTGTTGTCTCTCTTCCTTCTGCTTGTTAAGAGCATCCAGAGGAAGCTGTTTACTGTGTACAATAGGGAGGAGAAGGGTGATTTGGTCCTAGAAAACTACCACATGTTCTTGAGCACTATCTATTGGTACTTTACCTTTTAATTCACTATTCCCTTATCTACAAAGAGAGCATTTCTATCACTTTTCATTTCTGTGTGGATCACTTCCTCTGCAAGACTCTGTTCTGAGTCAAGAGGGGCAGCAGACTGCAGGTGAAATGTGCCTTGCCTAGAACCCAAAGGCCCCCATCTAGTCCGAAAAGTTCAAGTTAGTCCAAACTGATACTCACATTTGTAGTGCTTGGGGGGCAGGTTCCTGATGAAATAGGTTAGCCCACAGGATAGATGATACAAAAGCTTCACGGAGGCAGCCGAGTTATTCTGTAACTGGGAAAACTTTAAAAAACAACAAATGGTCCTACAGCACCTTAAAGACTAACAAAACATGTAGATGGTATCATGAGCATTCGTGGGCACAACCCACTTCAGATGAATGGAGTTATTAAAGGCCCAGTTTTGAAATAAATAGGGGATAGAGGAAGAAAAGGAAAAAAAAGGGAAAGAAATAGTCAATTAGAGGCTCCATGTTAGGTGAAGCTGATAGAGAAGTTGCAAATGGTTCTTAAGTACCCATTGTCTGGTTTTTTTATGTCAGTAGGATGTGGAATGTAGCGGGCCATCCAGCCAATGTCTTTATTCATACTTTTGTGATAGGAATCGAACCTGTAAATGAAGTTAAGTTCCAAGGCTTTCCTATGTATTTGGCTTGTGGAATTGGCCTGAAACAGCAGGATGACTTTGAGATCCATTAATTAGTACCTGGAAAAGTTAAAATGTTCCCCAACAGGTTTCTGTGTGTTACCTTTTCAGATATCTGATTTGTGTCCATTAATTCTTTCTCATAGAGACTGTTCAGTTTGGCCAATGTACATGGAAGAGGGGCATTCCTGCATTTGATAGCATAGATATGCAGTTAAATGAGCCTCTGATGTGGTGTAGTGATAGAAATGTAGACGTGTTAGTCTGGGGTAGCTGAAGCAAAATGCAGGACAATGTAGCACATTAAAGACTAACAAGATGGTTTATTAGATGATGAGCTTTCGTGGGCCAGACCCACGAAATGAGCCTCTGATGTGGTGGTTTATGTGGTTAGGTCCTTTGATGATATTGCTTTTATAGAGGTGTGGATAGAGTTGGCACCAGGGTTGATTGCAAGGGTGGGTTCCTGGATGAGTATGATGGAGGTGTGTCACGTGGTTACTGGAAAGAATTTGAGGTTCAGGGATTGTCTATAGGTGAGGATTGCCCTGTCCCCCAAGGCCTGCGAGAATGAGGGATTATTTTCCAGGATAGGTGGTAGATTGTTGATAATACAGTGGAAGGATTTAAGTTGTGGGCTACAGGTGATGACCACTGGTGTTCTGTTGTTTTCTTTCTGGGCCTATCTTGAAGTAGCTGATGTCAATATGGTTTATTTTCACTTCTCCTGGTATTTCAGTTTTAAGAATGCTCTATATAGATCCTGTAGGTGTTTATCTCTGTCCTTGGGATTGGAGCAAATCCAGTTGTATCTTAAGTCTTGGCTGTAAACAGTAGATTGGGAAATGTGTGTAGGATGGAAGCTAGAGGCATGTAAGTAAGTATAATGGTAGGTTTCCGGTATAAGGTGGTGGAAATGTGTCCGTCATGTAATTGTACTGTAGTGTCAAGGAAGTGAATCTCTCATGTGGACTGATCCAGACTAAAGTTAATGGTGGGGTGAGGTTGTTGAAATCTCTGTGAAATTCTTCAAGGGTCTTCTTCCCATGTGTTCATATGATGATGATGTCATCAACGTAGCATAAGTAGAGTAAAGTTGCTAGGGAGCGAATGCTGAGGAAACATTTAAGGTTAGCCATAAAGATGTTGGTATATTGTGGGGCCATGTGGCTGCCCATGGCTGTGCTGCTGACTTGAAGATATACATTGTTTCCAAATCAGAAATAGTTGTGAGTGAGGACAAAGTTGCAGAGCTCTGTAACCAGATGTGCAGTGGTGTCATCAGGAATGGTGTTCCTGATAGCTTGTAATCCGTCTTCGTGTGGAATGTTGGTGTAAAGAGCTTCTGTGTCCATGGGGTGGCCAGGATGGTGTTTTCACGTAGATTACTGATGTTCTGTAGTTTCCTCAAGAAGTCGGTGATGTCTCAAAGATAGCTAGGGGTATGTGTACATTAGCCCCCTAGTTCGAACTAGGGAGGCTAATGTATGCATTCGAAGTTGCAAATGAAGCCCGGGATTTAAATATCCCGGGCTTTATTTGCATCTTCCCATCTGGGCGCCATTTTTAAATCCCCCTAGTCCGAACTAACTGCCCGCGACTTACGTGGCAGTCAAACGTTAACTTGAACTAAGTCCTTAGTTTGAGTTAACTGTGACACCTCATTCCACTAACTGCCTGCAGCTACACACGGCAGTCAAACATTAACTCGAACAAAGTTCTTAGTTTGAGTTAACTGTTACACCTCATTCCACAAGGTGTAACAGTTAACTCGGACTAAGGACTTAGTTAGAGTTAACGTTTGACTGCCGCGTGTAGCTGCGGGCAGTTAGTTCGGACTAGGGGAATTTTAAAATGGTGCCCGGACGGGAGATGTAAATAAAGCCCGGGATATTTAAATCCCAGCTTCATTTGCAACTTCGAATGCCTATATTAGCCTCCCTAGTTCGAACTAGGGGGCTAGTGTAGACATACCCTAGGAGTGTTGGTAGCATAGAATCTGAGGAGAGAGTCAATATAACCAGATAATCCTGTTGTAAGTGTGCCAGTGCTTGAGATGATGGGTTGTCTGGGATTTCCAGGGATTTCCAGGTTTGTGTATCTTGGGTAGCAGATAAAAAGCTCATGGTTGGGGATTAGTGGGTGTGTTTGTGTAGATTTGGTACTGCATAGTAACAAGGAGTTTCATGAACAATTGGTTTATGGTTGGTTGGTTGGTTGGTTTGTGCATTCTGCTCCCTGTATCACTTGAATGGAAAGCATAGGGAGAAACCAGGAACAAAGTGTACAGATGCCCACGCCAGTCTGCAACTGTGCAGTCAGCGACAGGTCCCCTGAATGCACATTGGGTCTTTTGTCTAGCCAGCGTAGGCTCTGCCGTGGGGCTTAGATTCTCTAAAAAGCCATTTAAAATGTCTTGAGCTACATAGGATTCTGCTTGAGCATAACACCACATCTCTTGTACACTGCGCACTCGTGTTTTGTCTGGATGCAGAATGCTCTTTATCCTTTTGTAGAGCCTGGTCGTTGGCAGGAGGGATTGAAACTGGGACCTACACGCGGCACGGACTAGGTAGTTCGGACTAGGCTTCCTACTTCACGAGGAGTAACGGTAGTTCGGACTAGGAAGCCTAGTCCGAACTACCTAGCCCGTGCCGCGTGTAGCCGCGTGGCACAGAGTCCGCACTAGCAGACATTTAAAAATGGCGGCGCCCGGCTTTATGCAAATGAAGCCCGGGAAATTCAAATCCCGGGCTTTATTTGCAACTCCGGTTGCCTACATTACCACCCTAGTTTGAACTAGGGTGGTAGTGTAGACATACCCCAAGTCACTCACTTGTGGTCTTTCTTCCTAATTTAAAATGTGGTTGAGAAAGAGGGAGTCACATTGATGTGTGTATTCAAGTCTGTCTACACTTACGTATTTTTTTTCTGTTTAATTCTGTTGTTTGTAATATAGGATAGGGTATCTTAAATGGCTTTTCTCCATTGATTTTTATCCTTTTGCATTGTTGGGGAACAAATCAACATTTGCTATTGTACGTGATCTCACTTTACAATTTGTATTTCCCACTGTATACTTATTTGTCTGTCCATTGATGATGTGCTACTCTGATTATCAACACCATTGATTATGATAATTGTAGATTTAGGTACAGAGACTTCCCAAAAGCACTGTGAATAGAAATTACATTTAAATCAGCGAGACAATCTAGACAGAATGAATGCAGGATTGAGCTGCTGGTGCTTCTATATATGCTTTCATTGAGGAAAGGATAGCAATATCTCAAACTTTTCTGTAGGTCCTACCCAATGTGTTGTATTGTTTATTAAATTAATACCTAAATCCCAATGTACTGATTTCAAATAGATAAGGGGTATTACCAATATCATGTAGCCCAGAAGAACTGAGGCCTCTGAGAAAGGGAGAGTGAACAGCCTTAGCTAACAGCCAGTTCATTTTTAACTGATGCGGTAGAGGCTCATGGATTTAGCCCTGAAGGTCCCAGGTTCAGTCCCACCTGCTAACAATCCAGGTCCATCAGCCCTACTGTTGTATTACAATTGGTAAAACAAAGAGGATTGTGATTGGCCAAAGACAATAGGGCATAGTCTGACGTATGATTAAAACTCAGGTATTCCAGTTTCCAGTCCCATGCTCAGACCACTGGTTGATGACTCTTTTTTGTACTTAATTTATAAAACTGCAGGAAAACAATGTGCAGAGCTTCAAGTTGTGTCCCTGTCTTCCTGCAATTTCTAGTGATGTTAATGGAAGTTGCAGGTCTAGTAGGCCTGAAATAAGTGGCATCTTGTCATAGGTACGTTGGAAAAAAACAGATTTCTTCTGATTACTCCTGGTTATAAATGTATGAACTGTTTGTGGTGCAAAGCAACAGAGATACATTAGAAATATAAGGAAAGTGAATGCCTAGTGATGCAAAAATAGTGGCATGATGTATTGTTGGGGGGGGGCGGTATTTCTCAGTTAAAACAAGACTCATGCCCTAGAAAGTTATGCATTAAAGTGACACCTCCTAAAGGTAGTAGCAATGACAGCCCTGCTTCTGCTCACTGATTGCTAGAATTGACTTAACAGCCCCAGTGGAGCTGCAGAGTTTGTCCTACATGCTGACAGACTGGGTGCTGTGCGAAAATGAATGCAACCGTTGCATATGGTGATTATGGAAGGAAAGGTTGGTGCCGACACCCAAAGGAGAGGGCAGTGCTTTTCTGTTCTTGATTCTTGGTTGGCCCTGCTCTCAAAACAGCACTTCTGGGGAAACTATCAGACTCTTGTTGGAAAACTAAGAGTGAGGGACAGCAGTTGGTTTTTCAAAGATTTCACTCTGCAAGAGACTCAGATGAGATGTATGCTTTGGTGTGTTAGGCCTAATAGGAGCATTTAGTTATTTATACTAAAGCGCGGAGAGTGGTTGACAAGGAAGAATAAGCATTAAATTACCATCATTCTTCCTTTTTGTCTTTACAAGAAAATGTGGAAAGGAGCTCGAGGAGCCCAAGAGGAGAGCCAAACAAGTTTTAGCTCAAATGAGAATGAGCATCTCCCCCTCCCCCGCTATTTCATTTCCAAAGCCAAGATTTCAGAGAAAATGTGACTTCGTATTTCAGTCTTGGAAAGCATTCTGCTGCCACCACCAGCTTTTACTTTAAAAACACTGGCTGTAAATTGTAGCATATTTTTCTTTCTTTGGGGCAGGACATAATTTTAGGGTCAGATTCTGCAGATACTAATGGGTGTTTAGCTGGAGCAATGTGAATATGACCTGCAGGATTTAACTTCACCGGAGCTGATAGCATTGTTTCAGAGGTCTCCAATTTACTTCCTCATTTCAATCCCATATTTTACTTCTCTTTCAAAATACATTTAAGTCAATGGGGTTTGTGAATACATAATTCTTCTTGAGCTCAGGCTGCGTATTTATTTGATTTTGAGAGTCTGTGTTGAGATATCTGAATGATCTATTTAAAGATCTGACCCAATTCCTATTGAATTCAATGAAAACTTTCCTTCATCTATCTCTAAAACTTATACCATGCATCAGAAGAATGTAAAAACTAAGAATGATTGGGAACAGATTGGGAACCTACCTTAAACACTATTTTAGTAGCTCCCTAGTGAAATAGGAATTAAGGAGTCTAAGCTACGTTAACTATATACAACCTGATGTTGCAGTTCAGTAGGTCATGAAGGTGGATGGATGGATTTGGGTTTGAAGAAAAGAAGTTTCCATGTGAATGGACCATGATTGCCTTTCTCTGAGTGAGGTTTTGAATGATCTTTTCACTGATTGCAGGCAGGGGAAACCAAGGGATAACTCATTGAACTTTAGTGAACATCTACCATATGTTTGAGGGAGTCTGTCTGTCTGTTCGAGAACTCCTCCTAAATGGTAAGAGCTAGGACTACCGAATTTGGTACACAACTTAATGGTATGCTAATTTACAGGAAAGAAAGAGATTGGTTTTGCCAGGAAAATGGGATGTGCCTGGAATAGGCTTGCTTCTCATAAAGCCATTCAGAAAAGAGACAGAATCATCAGGCAGGTGAAAGGGGCTGGCGGGGGGTGCACCCCTTTCCGTCCGGGACTGTCCCAGTTTTGAGCCTTCTACCTTCCAGGTGCTCTTCAGGGAAGACAGGGGGGCGGAAGCTCTCCTCTCCCCCCAATTCTTATGGGAACATTGTTGGCTGTTCCCTTTCATCAAGGAACAAGGGGAAAGGGCACAATTTGCTGCACTTCTCACTCTGGCCAAGGGGCTCAGGGGGCAGACAAATTAGACCTACACCAGCCAGAGGACATTCACCCCTCCCCAGCTGTGTCCGCTGGAGCTGCAGTGGCCATGGAGAGGTGTTTGTCACCTGGCCCCAAGCTGCCACAGTGAGAGAGCTGGGGTAGTTCTCTCCCTATGGGGTGAGGGAGAAGTACCCCAGCCACACACCCAGAACATTGTTTTAAAGGAAGAAAAGCAAAAATCGAGTCAAGGACCTGAGCAACACCAGGTAAATTTTCTGGTAGTAAATAAAAAGAGCTCTTCGGACAGGCTACATCTAGATTGCATCCCTTTTTCGTAAAAGGGATGCAAATTAGACGTATAGCAATTGCTAATGAAGCGGGGATTTAAATCTCCCCTGCTTCATTAGCATAAAAATGGCTGCTGCTTTTTTTCGGCATGGAGCTTTGCCGGAAAAAAGCACCAGTCTAGACGAAGATCTTTCGGAAAATAAAGCTTTTTCCGAAAGATCCCTTATCCCTCTTAAAATAAGGGATAAGGGATCTTTCAGAAAAGGCTTTATTTTCCAAAAGATCCGCGACTAGGCTGGCGCTTTTTTCCGGCAAAGCTCCGTGCCGAAAAAAAGCGGCAGCCATTTTTATGCTAATGAAGCGGGGGAGATTTAAATCCCCGCTTCATTAGCAATTGCGATACGTCTAATTTGCATCCCTTTTACGAAAAAGGGATGCAATCTAGACGTAGCCTAACTGATTCAAGCTTATCATGCAGTAAAAAGGCACCACAGTTTGAATAACTGTCAGCCATTCCTGCTAACATTACATATCGTATGTTTATAGGAGGGGGAAGTACATGATATGAAAGCAACTTAAATGAGAAAACATGTATCATAATTTGTTCTGTTGTGTGTTTGTACAGCATCTAGCACAGTTGGGTCCCTGCTCTGAGTGGGGCTGCATGCCACTACTACAATGTAAATAATACTGCTAAAAAACCGCTGAACAGAAAGAATTAGGATGGAATAATTGAGCCTATTGCAAAAAATTCATATTTTCATTATTTTTCTAAATGTGTGATAAAGCTGCAGGTATTTATTTCTGAGTCTGTTAATCACAAGGGCTTGTCAAGACAACCAGAGTAAAATGTATCTTTGATGCATGTCTTTATGTATAGTAAAAAAAAAATCCAAGAAACACCCTTTCCTTGGGGAGGACAAACAACAGTAAAAGAAGAGGGGTTAAAAATACCTTTTTTAATTGATTTTTTTCCCAGTGTTTAAAAAGCATTAGATAGGGTCTTTCAGCACTGTAGGTTTCGAGAGAACGAGAGTAACAGGAACTCATTCAAATTCCAAATGCATCCCCATCTGTGTAACCGGCTTGTTGTTATTGTACTCTCCTGAATTGTTCAGCATGGATTAATTTTGTTGACTAAATTCAGAGAGTACATTGTGGAAAAGATTGAACTTTGTTGGGGTCTGGCTTTCCCCTGTTCTTTGAAAGGAGGGCAATACATGCAGAACAGCCCTGAAAATGTTTTCACATAAAAATTCAGTGTCTATTGGTTGAGGGCAGAGAGAGGGCACAATTGCTTTAAGTGATGTCGTTCCATTTAGCTCCTGGAGGAATGAGTGGCTGGGAAAGCTCCACATGGTGTTCAAGCTCCATCTTATTATTTAAAATTAAAGGAGGAGTCTGCCCATGAACGGTAGCCGAGTTGGAACATTAATGAATGCAACACAGAAATCATAAGGATCAAAAATGTAATTATCCATTAAAACGTGCTGTTTTTGTTGTGGAGTGAGTGAGTAAGTGAGTGTGTGTGTTTCACATAAAACAGCTGTGGCTAACATATAAGTCTTGGCAGCGATAAGACTTCCTTCTGCTCCTGAGTCTTGGGGGAAAATAGCAGTGAGCTTTTGAGATTTTTCCATATGAGCCTGAAAAGACTCTGTTCACCAGAGTTCATATTCTGGTTAGTAGCTATTTGCAATGAGCCTCAGTAAGTGATGAGTGATCTTATATGTACTACCTAGGAAGGCACAACGTGAAGATCAAAAAGTCTGCTTTATCTTGGTTGGATTCAGTGTGGTGTAACAAGGGTGTGGAAAGGGAAAGGACGTCTATGCAACTAAGATGTATGTAATCCTCCAAAAATATCTTTAGTAAATCTTTTAGGTGGAATTTAAGAACATAGTGCCTCTATATTAGCTAATTATTTTAATTCCATGTTGTTAACTACAGCCAGCTCCATTAGAAGGAGGATAATGAATGCCTGACACTTGCAATACATTATTTCCCCTGGGTTGTGAATAAGGAGATATTCAGGTAGCCCAAATGAAAGGCTTTTCTACAATGCATAATTAGCCAGTGGAACTCACTGACACAACATGCCACTGGCAAGATTCCAAAAACTACTGGCCATTTTAATCAGACAATAAGAACATTCAGAACTAGAACAGAAAGTATTAAAACATAACACAACCTTTCCCTCCCCTTTTAGAAGAGATATAAACCCTCATATTTCAGTGCATAACCCAAACTTTAATTCATGGAGGTTAAGAAGAAATTTCCCTCTTGTCAGTTATTCCAGAACTGCCTACTTCAGGATTTATAATGTCTTCTGAAATACAGTAGCTAGTTCTGGCCATTTTCGGAGACAGGTGAGTGGATCAGATGGACCGTAGATTTGATCCAGTCTGCAAATTCCTAGTGCTCCCTTTTTAAAATACATATTTTTTTGTCCCTGGAAACAGTGACAAGAAAAATAGTGAAAGCCTCAGGGAAGCTGAAATGCTGGTTATGTACATAAGAGAGCAGCCATCTCCTGAGTGCCCCCTTGTGGCTCTGTCTCTGTCTCCACTCCCCCGCCTCCGCCCTTCAGAATTGCATGCAGTCTGCTGTCTGGGCTGAAGCTAGTTTAATAGCAAAAACTGTTCAAAATAATCCTCAGGGTGCCATAATAAAAGCTCATCACTGCAACACAAAGTTCTTACTCAGCTCTGGCCTCTGTCCCAGCCAGAACTTTTCATCAATCCCAGTCTGTTCTCACAGCCAGTCCTCCCAGCTGGAGCTCAGCCTTCAGGCTCTTCCCCCTACGACCAAACCCAGGCAAAGTTTCCGACAGGATTCTCTGGCTCACTGGGCTCTGGCCACCAAACTCCCCTGATGTACAGGTCTTTCTTGCAGGAGCCTTTATCACTGTCTCCAGTTTCTTGGCTCAGTCTCCGCCACAGCCAGATGTATTTCCTTCCAGTTCTGTCCTTACTGAAACTCCTTCCCTTGTATCAGGAGTGGGGAACCTAAGGCCTAAGGCCGTATCCAGGGAAGCCACAGGGCAGGAGGAAGGGGGCAGCCTTGCGGGCCAGAGTCAGGCAAGCTTGGGGCTGAGTCAGATCCACCAGCTCTTCCTGGTGCAGGGAGGAAGCAGATTTGACCACCAAATCTACTAGCTTGGGCCCCCCGAGGCTCTGGTGTGCCAGAGGAATGTGGGGGTGTCTTTCTGCTTCTCAGTTGGGGGTAGGGTTGCCAGGTGTCCGGTATTATACCGTACAGTCCGGTATTTGTGCGCTCTGTCCGGTAAAAAAAATCAGAAAATACCGGACATGTGCAATGTCCGGTGTTTTCTGATTTTTCCAGCTGTGCACCAGACGGCATGGGTGGGGAGAGCAGCTGGGAGTCCCAGCTGGGAGGCGGGGCCACGATTGCTGCCTGGAGCCCTCAGTCAGTTGAGTGTGAGGAGGAGGAGCCTGCGCAGGGCAGGCAGCAAGTGCCCAGGTCAGTCCCGCTCCCCGCCGGCCAATTTGCTCAACCCCCCCCCCATTCCCGGCCAGCCGGTTCTCCCCCACTTCCCCTCCTGATCTTCCCTGGCCAGCCTCCCGCACCTCCCCCCCCACCAGCTCTGCTTCCCGCCCCCCCTTCCTCCCAGCCACCCTCGCGACCCCCAACCCCCTCCAGCTGTGCTTCCTACCCTCCTTACTCCGAGCCCCCCCTTCCTCCCGTCCAGCGCTGCTGCACCCCCCGCCAGCTGTGCTTCCCACTCGCCCTTCCTCCCGGCAAGCCCTGCGGGCCCTGGCCACCCCCCCAGCTCTGCTTCCCGGTGGCCCGTTCCTCTTCCTGATGTCCCCCAGCCAGTGCCGCTCCCCACCTGCCAGCTCTGCTTCCCGCCCCCCCCTTCCTTCCGGCCACCCTCGCGACCCCCAATCCCTCCAGCTGTTCTTCCTGCCCCCCCTTACTCCTGGCCAGCCCCACCCCCTACCAGCCAGTTTCCCCTCCTTCGATATCCCATAGCCAGCCCTAGATTGGGGTCTGTCCAGCCATTGCCTCTGCCTTTTCTATGAAGTGCGGTAAGTAACAATCACCACCAGTGTTCCCTGTGTGGGCCGCACAGCTGCACGGGTGTTTTATCAGCCCTGTCCAGTCAGTCAGCTCCCTGCATGGAGCCCTGAGCCTCTGACTGGGTGGGGCTGATTAACCACCTGTGAAGCTGTGCTGCTGCGGATCTTAGCAGGAACACTGGTGACCATTCTGTCTCCTAAGCTCCCTTCCCTCTCTCACCCATTCTCTGCTCTCTTTTTACTGTTGCTCACCCAAGCTTTCCTCCCCCAGTCATGATCCTTCCCAAATAGATTCCTCTCTTGTCCCCAGGATGGCTGGCAAAGTGGAGGAAAGCCAGACTGTAGAAAGATAAGGAGACCAAGCTAATGGTCACAGAAGGAACTTTGCCAGGCAGATTTAATCATGTCTAGCAAGAACGTGGCGCACACCGTTTTAATGAATGAAAAATGTGGAACAGGTTTTATAATAATTTTCAATTTGCTTTTGAGTTGTACAAGCTGCATGAATATCCAAAGACATTTCTCTCTGTCAAGAGATGAATGCCCTCAGAGCTGTAAAGGGCAATATTTTGTGAGTGGAGAGATGTTAGCCCTGGGCATTTTGGCAAAAGTGCAATTTGGGTAATTATATTTTACCGGCCTAAAATCCCCCTGCAGTTTCAGCTGGATGCAGTACTCCACTCTGATTTGTGCCCTAAATTGCCATGTAGTTTTACACTGTGAAACAGCTGCTGGCCATGAAGCATTTGGGGATCCTGTGGGATGAAAGACACTGAATCAATGTAAAATGATACCACTGTCTTGTTTGCAGTGAGATTTAATATAAACAGGTGATTGCTTCAGGAGATGGAGTTCAGCAGAGTTGCATTAGTCAGGGGGCTCTAGGAAAGAGGTGTAGTACCAGCAACTCGCCTGCCTCCCCGATGGGTGTAGCCAGGGCCGTCCTTAGGCATATGCAGAGTACGCAGTCGCATAGGGCACCACACTTTCTGGGGTACCACTCTGCTGGCCTGGCACGGAGGGGAAGCATATGCGTCCGCTCTGCACCAGAGCCAGTAGGGGCTCTGCCGGCTTTTACGGCCCTGCCAGAAGACCACACTGGGCCGAGGGACTCGGGTGAGGAGGCCGGCAAGCTGACCCCGGCTGGAGAAGGGAAGCTGTCAGCCCGGGCGACAGCATCGGGAGGAGCTGGGGCTGTGTCGGGGGCAGGGTCACATGCGGCGAGCTGGAGGGGGTGGGATGACACACGGCTTGGCATTGCGGCACCATTTTTTAAAAAGGCCAAGCTGCGCCTTGGGAAGAGGTGCACCGAGCGAGGCGTGGGGGGAACAGAGCCTCGCTAGAGGCGGAACCAACCGTGCTGTGATGGGCTGGGGCTGCGAGCGTTGAGCGGCCCAACTCCGGCACTGGCACCGGCACATGGTCTGGAGCCCGGGCTGCGGGGACTTCTGGGGCCTGATTGCAGTAGACTCCAGCCCTGCAAACGGGAAGGCAGAAGGTAGGCGAGGCGAGGGGGAGGGGTGGGAGAGGAAGGGGCTTGTGCTGATGGGAGGGGGGAGAGGGGGCAGGTCAGGAGAAGAAAGGGTAAGGCACCAAGGGGCAGGGATGCAGGAGAGACTAATGGGGGGGGGACAATGAGGAAAAGGGCAGGAGGGGGAGGTATCAGTGGGAGGGGGACAGGGTGATGCTGGGAGAGGAGAGGAGAGGGGAAGGGCATTGGGGGCTAGAAAGGTAGGGGGAGGGGAGAAGGCTTAAAAGAAGGGGTGGGCATGAGAAAGATGGGGATGGAGCAAGTCATCTGTGAGGGCACAGACGGGCAGGAGGGGAATGGGGCAGAGTGGTGAGGGAGTGGGCATCAGGGAAAAAGAGAGCAGGGGTAGTAAGGGAAGGGGAAGGCACCAGGAGAGTCCAGGGGTAAGGGAAGGTGCAGGTGCCAGGGGATTCTGGAGGTGAAGCAAAAGGGCAGACACCTGCAGGGGAGAGACCAGCACCAAAGGAGAGAGGCAGGGCAGGTGTGTAGAGGGAGGTGTTAGAAGAGGGGATGAGGAGGGGTAGCTCACCTGATCAGAGTGGGGCTACTGGAGGAGTGGGCACAGGGGGGAGAGAAGGGCTGGTGGAGGGGGGCAGGTCTCTGGAAGGCTGAGGGCAGTGAGAAGGGCAGGAGTCAGGACAGCAGAGGAAGGTGGGAGGTTGGGGACAGAAGTCACCAGGGGAGCTGATGGAGCAAGGGGAAGAGACATGGCAGCAGAGGGAAAAGGTAGAGGTTTATAAAATATTTATTAATAACTTGGGTGCTACAGTGGTGCATCCAAAAAAGCCACATGAACTCAGTACTGGTGCACAACACAAAATTAATTTTGCTCATGGGAGGAAACTCTGAGATGGAACAGTTCCCCCAGCCTCTCCGCCCCCCGAGTTAATGTCACACACATTGGGTTAATGTAATTGCAGGATAGTTGCATGAGGGGGGTTTGGTGGGGGCCAAACTAATCCCTATTGATAGGAGGATGGTGGGAAAAGTCCTGTGGGGGGGTGTCACATGACACCTTTTACTTTTGGTCATGTGTCCATCTTGCCCTGAGAGTGTTGCCTCCAGAGGCATGGCTAATGGGGGTTAAGGGTGTGGCTAATAGGAGGGGGGGGGGGTCAAAGAGACATTTAAAAAAATTATTTGGGTGCACACCCTAATGAAATATGCTGCTCATGCCTATGACAGGAAGCAGTAGAGCATGTAACAGCAGGGCTGGGTCCTAGAGAGCTGAATGCACTGCCTGCAGCACAGTGTGAGGGAAGGGATTGACTGCTGGGGTTTCTGGAAAGGGGAGGGAGTAGGGGTGGAAGAGCAAGTCAGTCATAGGGGCACCAGTTTAATAATCTCGCGTAGGGCACCATAAATTCTAAGGATGGCCCTGGTTGTAGCCACACACCCACTTTGCATCCAGGCCCACCCACGACTCTCCTTGTGCCCCAGATTTTACTCCAACTGGGGAGCAAGGCTGGGGTTTAACCCCCACCCACACCATTGCCCACCCACCCAAATTCAGGGCCCACCCAAGCGGGCCTGCCTGGCTATGCCGCTGTCGCACCTGCACCCTGACCTTCGCAATATCCAGAAGGTTTTGGAGGAATCTCCAGCTGACAGAGGGTTGGTGCCTCAGATGTGTCAGGAGCAGCTATCATATGCAAAGCCCTCAGATGAGGCTGAGAGAGAGAGAGAGCGCCCTGGTACAAATCCCAGCCCTTTCCTTGTCCTCAGGATGGCACTGGTGGCAGTGACAGGGCATTGATCCTAGGCCTCAAAAAAGGGGTCCGTAAGTCTCCTGTCTTTTTCCCAATGGTGGCAGTGGCTGGCTGGTTCTGCCCTCCTCTGGTACATATTTCAAGCTCTCCGTTAGCCAACAGGAAGGTGCGTTCCTATGGCTACAGTCACAGGCCCATTCTCATAGCGGCTGCGGAGCCACCACAGAGCAGTGCAGCGAGAGCAGCGGTAATGAGCAGGCAGTTAGCTCTCAGACACTGATCTCTTCTTTCTTGTAATGCCTCTCCCCAGGAAGGTTGGAAATGTCACTCCCTTTACACTAATGAGGAAAAATTGTATTGTAATCTAAGGACAGGGATTTGCTTATTAGAGACAGTCATTTAGAGTGGGCCAAAACAGACTCTCCAAACAAAACATACATTTCAATAAGTGTAATGCACCGAGTGTCCTTAAAAACGTGCCGTTTACGGCCGGAACTGATTGTTTGCGATGTGTGTTTGCAATAATTCTCCCTTTCAAGCGTAAAGGATACTGCAAATACCATAAATAATGGCAAAAGGTAAAAGGGAATCCCCCTGTCATTTGCACAACATCTGTAATGCGTGCTTTCTGGGCACTGCTGGGGAAGGGACAAATGGCAAGTCTCCACGTGAGATGGCGGCGATAGAGGGTGTGGCTTTCACAGGCTACAACCACGTTCTCTTCTCTGTAGCTGGGGAGGGCAGTTGGTGTGGGGCAGGCACATCTGCAGTTCTCCTCTATGGGGACAGAAGTTTTTTGTAGCCTGTATATTGATCTGCAACCTGCTAATGCCCTACAGCCCTGCTCTGCAAGAGGTCCTGGCTTATCCTGATATAGGTTGGACCTTCCTGATCCAGCACCCTTGTGATCTGACTGGTCTCAGATAAGGGATTTTGCTGAACCAGGGAAGGTAATTACTGACCCCACCTTCTGCTTTGCCACCCCCCTGGACCTCCCTCCCGCCGGGCAGCCCAGCTGAGCTGCACGTGGAACTTCCCAGCTTTTAACCTCCCTGAACAGCCCAAACCTCTCCCCACACACACATTCCCTGGAGCATCTGGTATTGGTCCACTGTCGAAAGACAGGATACTAGGTTAGATGGGCTTTTGGTCTGACCCAGTCTGGTCATTCTTATGTTCACCCTCTCTGGGACTCTCTGATCTTGGAATATCCGTGGCTCTGCTAGACCACGGATACTGCTGGACCAGAGTGTCCCAGTTTATAGAGGCGCAACCTGTATAAGATGTAGAGTCAATGCAGAGGCACATCAGAGGAGAAGCAGAGTCTGAGCTAGCAGAACCACCACTACATGGACCATTCAGGTATGGTGAAACAGGGTGCATCCTATTGAAGTCCATGGGCCTAAGAGAGAAGGGAGCAAGATTTTTCTGTACTTGAACTTGGTATGGGTTCAAGCAAACTGCAGGATCTGTCTGCTAAAACTTTACTAGAAATATTTGATTTAAACAAATTCAGAATTTTTAGAAAAAGTTTTTACAATTTCAGTGAAAGATCTTAGGTGAAAAGATCTCTTATTACTGATATTACCAAAAGAGAGTTGCCTGATTTCTCTTACCATCATCAGGAAATTTTCTTTATAAATAGCAGTGATATCCCTTGCTGCCTAAATGTGGGTGCAGTAATTGAATTAATGTATTAACAAATCAAAAATTCTATTGAGAGAGGAATTTTAAATACTGGGGTAATTTTAAATACTGAGTTTTGTTTAGCTATTAAATAGTTTGAGTAAAGAGATAAATATCAGGTTTATTTGTAAATTAAAAACTCAGCTATTTTCTTAATAGTATGTCACTCATACAAGAAAATGGGACTTGTTAGATTTTATGAATTATTATCAAAGACAAACATTAATTTGGCAGGGTGTCCTAAAAAAGGGCAATAAATATTAAAGACTGCTCATTATGCCCGTCTGTCACAGATTTGCACTTCATATAAATCTTGTTACAATTAGCTACCTTATCCAACAAGCACATTTAATTTCTGTGTTGGGAAGTAGAATTTATGTTTAAGCTGCAAACAGTTTGGCAGGGTGCTCCTTAATCTTGTTTTAGAAATGCTAGCAGTAAAGTTAGCAAGTGGATTGAATCAAATCAAGATTTTATGGAAGTTACATCTGTCATTTTTAGGGAGAATAGAGAAGTTTGAGAATGAGGCAGAAGTATCAAGTAATAGTAGAAATTAGGAAAAACATTCTATAGGTTTAGAGTACTGTGCTCGACTCAAACTCCTGAAGATTTAATCCAGATTGATTTAAGAAAATTTCTAGCAACTATTTTAAAATCTTTTTTGGCTATGCCTACTTTAAGTACTGTAATTTGTTCCATATACTTCCCCTATCCAAGAATACAATATGTGATTAAAATATGTACAGGACTTCCCCTATTGGTATTTGAAATGAGGACTCAATTTAGAGCTGACCAGAGGATGAAAATTCCATGTCATGTCAACTTTTAAGTTTTTAACATTTGTTTTTTTCTAAAACCTTTTGAACTTTTTCTTTCTAAAAGAGAGTTGTATCTTTTCTAATCAGTCTTGCTGATGGCAAATTGCGGAGGAGGGGGGGCGCAAATGGGGCAACTGCCTTGGGGCCCGGTGATTTAAAGGAGCCCAGAGTCCCAAGCCCTTTAAATCAGTGTTTCTTAAACTGTGTTCCGTGAGTCAGTCAGAGGTGTTCCACGGAAAACAACAGAGTTCAAAATGGCCTCTCTTAAAGGGACAGGTGACCTTTTTTTTTTTTTGCTCATTAACTTTCCCCCTACCCTTTTTGCTCAACAAAAATCCTTGATGTTCCTCATTAAAAAAATGATTGTTTGGTGTTCCTCGGTCTTAAAAAGTTTAAGAAACACTGCTTTAAATCATTGCCGGAGCATCACAGGCCATGCTCCGGGTTGCTCTTAGGGCTTCCTGAGGAGGAACGGGAGCCATACAGCATGCCCCAAGTAGGGTTGGGAGGGGACACCACAGTTCGCGTGGCATTGAGGGCTGGCTACCCTTGGCCCTGCTCCTTCCACCTGAGGCTCTGCCTCTTCTGGGAGCATGGAGCTGCCCCCTCCTTATCCAGGGGCCCAACATGGCTGTTGGTTCCCCTAACTCTGACTGAAGCCTGAGTTTTCCTGTTTGGGAAGATGAGTGGGTAGGTGGGATGGTGGTTAGGACATTGGCTAGTTATATGCTTGGTCTGTCTCTGCCTGTCTTTCTCCCCATCCCCATCCCCAATCTCCAGTCAGAACTGATACATCTCCATGAAAGAGCACAAATGCGGCAACATTTCATGTCACTGAAAATGTTCTGACTGGTTTTGCTCAAGCCTTCTCCTTTTACACTCTACTGCTGGTAGTAAATCTCTAGTCTAACTTCACTTCCTATATTATGGGAGTCAACATTTTTGTATATTCCATTTACTGAGGGGTGCTGGCAGTAGCAGACTGCTGACTATCACCAGTCTGTGGAAAGTGAGCAACGCACGAAAGAAACAAATAGGAAAATTGTATGAAACAGAATAAAAGCAGCAGCTGACTCATTGCCTTCTCACTGTATATATGAGGCATTCTTTAAAATGTCTGTGGACTTTAGGGAACCCAAGCATGCCTCTCATCTCGATATCTGATTGCAGTTATCTCAGCATCCCTTTTATTTCCACCTACACTGCAAACAGGGCTTTTTCCCAGTTCCTCAATACAGGTCACCTTAGCAGCCTTGGAGTTGCCCCAATAACTATTTCTATTAACTTGTGCCATAGTATTTTGTTTAAAAAAAAAATAAAACTACTCAGTCCTGGGATTAAGAGGGAATCACCGACTACAAATGTTGATGTGTTTGATCGTGGGTAGCAAAAGTAATTTATCTGCTCAATCAAGAGGCCATCTGTCTGTTTTCCCGTTTTATGACCAGGCCTTGACAGATAAAGATTCTAGCGAACTGCCTTATTAATATCATATTCACCGAGCTATGATTCTATTATCTGAATTCCAGGGTATTTTTCCTGTCAGCCACATGTGTTTGCAATTGGAATATCACCCTGATCTTAGCATAAGGTGAGGTTAAACTATCCACTAGCAAAGTTCTGTGCTATTTCTTCTACAGAGTTGGGTTGTCTGCCCTCCTTGGAGCTTTTTGCTGAATAATATATCTTTGAACAGAGTAAGTCCCTCACTGAGACCTGAATGTTTTGGGGGTGAGGGGAGGAGAGTTATCCTCCAGGTCTGTTGCTTGATTTGCAAGATGCTTACTAATAAGCCTGCTTTTTTATGCGAGTTACCTTAACCACTGTGTTAGTATCAGCTATTTGGGCAGTCAGGGATCATTGCAGTGAAGCAACATAGTTGACTTTCCCTCTCCTCTACAGCCAAGCCCAGTATGCTAGGAGAGAGTGGTGGTTTGGAGCCACTCTGTCAACTTAGCACCACCGGTGGGTTCTATCCAGCTGGGCAGAATCACCAAGGAGCTGGCTTAGGCAACTTTCAAGGCTGCTTTTGCAAGGATGATAGTGAAGGATCTGGACCAATGTCATTACACTGTCCAAGATTTGTCATTACTAAATTTACAGAGAGAATGAAAACTGCAAAGAAATGCACAAACATATTGTGCAAGCACCTTTTTGAATGCTCATTGAAAACGTGGCAGGTACCACAGAGCACATGATCTTATTTTGAGTGTGTCTGTTTAGCCCCCAATCCTGCATCATGAAGGAGAAGTCAGTTTGGATACTCATTGGAGTCAGTGGGTCGTTGCATGGGCTTAGGAGTTCATGGTGCCTATCATTAGACAGATGCCGAGAGAAAAAGTCATTGGGGATTTGGTGGGGGTTAAAAATTAAGTTTACAAACTTGGCCAAGTTGTTAGGAAATGAAGAAACCTATGTGAAATCTATAATTAAAGATTTGGGCAAAGCAAGGTGATGTTTCATTTAGTTGCATTTAATCCAGACTTTACTAAAGTTAGCAAATGGTTTAAACTAACTTTCCAAAACGGGTGTTGGTGAAGATTGATGTGAATACTGTCCAAGAGCCTGATCCACTGACCTGTAAAGTGCAAGAAAGTCTTTCCATTGACTTCACTGGGCATTGGATTATGTCCCAGAAGCCTATGAAATATTCAGAATTTATATTTGGCTGAAATAAGGGTTTTAACAGCTTGTTAAATCTTAGTAGTTTAGTAGGAATAGTGCAGTATTTATTAGGCGTAAGGTGCTTGACCTCTGGTCGTTGCTCAAGCAAAACTACTGCTAATTCTGTTGAGTGCATGGGAACATCATTCTCAGTCCAACTACATGGAATTAATTGGTGCAAACAAGTTCACATAAACTTCTGTAAGACAGAAATTGCAAAGTTTTCATAATATTATCCAAAGTCTGATGGCACAAATTGGGACCATGTATAAGTTTGTCACTTATAACCAGCTTGCTCTTTACATAAAACTTGATAAGTAAGTATGCTGCTTGTCTTGCTCTCAATAATGGTCTGCCTAATTATGATGCTACCAGTGGCTATTGCTATGGGCATAACTTCAGGAAGAACAGAAATAAGATGAACATGTCAATTCAGTAAGAGCATTGACATTAAAACTTTATTAAATGATTTATATTCAAGCCAAAAACTGTCTTGCATTATATCGCAGGAACTGAAAAATTGCAGCTAGGAATATACAGAATTAAAACTTAAATTTCTGCCCTCGGTTACACCAGTGCAAGCAGAGTGGAGTTATGTATCAGGGCAAATTTTGACTCTTATTTCTCTGATGTTAACAAAGACCATTGCACAGTGAAGTTTTCCATGTTATCTACTATATACATAGTATATATGTATACTATATAGTTGGTGTGTCTATTTGATCAAGAACTCCTCCAAATCGGTAAGAGCTCGGACCACAAAATTCAGCATACAGCTTCATCTTATCATAACTTAAGGCAACATATGTGTTTGTTTGTTTGTGCCCAGAAAATGGGATGTTCTTGGAATGGGATTGCTTCTCATAAAATCTCACTAAGCTAGGGGGAGAGGTAGATACGCTGGAGGGCAAGGATGGGGCCAAGAGTGACCTAGACAGATTAGAGGATTGGGCCAAAAGAAATCTGATGAGCTTCAACAAGGGATGGAAGAATCCCAAGCATTGTTACAGGCTGTGGACCAACTGGATAAGTAGCAGTTAATCTGAAAAGGAACTGGGGATCACAGTCGTTAAGAAGCTGGATATGAGTCAACAGTGTGCCCTTGTAGCCAATATTAGGGTGTATTAGAAGGAGCATTGCCAGCAGATCTAGAGAAGTGATTATTCCTCTTTATTCTGCACCAGTGAAGCCACTTCTGGTGGATTATGTCCAATTCTGGGTTCCCCACTACAGAAAGGATGTGGACACATTGAAGAGGGTCCAGTGGAGAGCAACCATAATGATTAGGGGGGCTGGAGCACATGTCTTACAAGGAGAAACTGAGGGATTTGGGCTTATTTAGTCTGCAGAAGAGAAGAGTGAGGGGGGATTTGATAGCAGCCTTCAACTTCCTGAATAGAGGTTCCAAAGAGGATGGAGAGAGGCTGTTCTCAGTAGTGACAGATGGCAGAACAAGGAGCAATGGTCTCAGTCGGGGAGATCTAGGTTGGATATTAAGAAAAACTATTTCACTAGGAGGGTGGTGAAGTACTGGAATGGGTTACCTAGGGAGGTGGTGGAATCTCCATCCCTAAAGGTTTTTAAGTCTCAGCTTGACAAAACCCTGGCTGGGATGATTTAGTTGGGATCGGTCCTGCTTTGGGCAGGGGGCTGGACTCGGCCTTCTGAGATCTCTTCCAGCCCTATGATTCTATAAAAATCAAACAGAAAACATACAGAATCACCAAATCAATATAGTCCTTAACATTGACATAACTGAGTAAAGTTTGAAAGAGACTGAACCAAGATGAGCCAGAATCATAGGCTGAATCTCAAATAGGATTGCTTCTCAGTAAACCTTGAAGAGATAAAATGGAGGAATTTGGAGTAGTGTTCTGTTTTGATGCAGCCAAATCAATGCTTTAAGTTTGAAAACTAGAAGACAATGTTATTGGAAACCAAATTGACTCTAGCCCTTTTAAATTAAAACATAGAGCATGGTTAGAGTTTACAGAGATGAAGTAAATAATACACTTGATAGAATTCACATTTGAAAAAAAAACCCTAAAATTAACTTCATAAAATAATACTGTATTTCTGAAAAATTCAATCATTTCAATAAAGCATGTACCTTTTCCTTTTATTTAAAAAAAATTGAGTTAAGGACCTGAGCAATGCTGGGTAACTCTTGCTAGTAAGTTAATAAATTGTTGTCCCCCGTCTATTTCCTTTGAAGTCAATGGCAGTATTGCACATGACATGTAGTAACAACAGTATGCTTATCGTAGAGTTAAATTTCAGAAGCTTTGCGATAGTTTTACATTCCAAGATTCATTCATCTTCCAAGCGCCTCCCTTAAACTTGAGTGTTTATTTTAAAGCTTTTAACTCACTGGGTAGTTAAAATTTTAAAGATTTTTAAGATTTCTGCAAGGGTTTTAGATCATGTTCTTACAAAGTACATGAGTTAACACCTTGCTTTGGTTTTAAAATGTAGCATTTCCCATCCATGTTTGACATGCTCAGGGCTATTATGAGCCCTGATCCTCAGAGGGAACAAACTACAACATTAGGCTTTAATATTTTATTATGAAAGAGTCAAGCTGTTTACAAGCTGTGTAGCAAAAGTGTATGCTATTTTGTCACAGCACAGTGTTTCCCCCAAGATTAAGCATAAGACTGTACATAATGGAATGGAGATTTTAGCTCCTCCCTAACAAAAACAAAATAACACAGTCTAGAGAAAAAAAGACATGTTATGTAATTTGAATAAAAATACACAGAAAATATTTCCATTGGACACATCATATTTTAACATTATTGTTTGCTCAGATTTTTGTTGATCCAAGAGTTTGGAGTATTAATACACCCTATGTAATATATGCCATATTAAACACATATACACATTATACATGCTGGTTGCATAGTGACAATGTTAAGAGAAAGAAAAGGCATACAAATCTGACCTGCAAAGTACTTAACCATGTTAACAGGATTTAATCATGTGCTTAAAGTTAAACACGAATGTAAGAGCTTTGCAGAGTCATGGCCAAATTCAGCTGAGGCTCCATGAAAGATCCTGCCTAATTCTGAGAGTCCTTTACTGCCTCAGGAAAGAGTACACATAAGCCCTGTCTATACTAAATGGAAGATGGCTGCTGCCATGATCAATCTTCCAGAGCTCAATTTAGTGAGTCTAGTTAAGACTCACTAAATTGAACTCAGAGGATGCCTCACAATGTTTGTATGACTAAGGGAAGCCAGTGGGAGCATTTCCTCTCATTGACCTTCTGCTGTTGGGAAACACAAAATAAGGTACATTGATACAAGCTACATAATTAACATTACTGGAGTTACATATCTTCATTCAAACTTCCCTATGAGTGTAGACCTGTCCATAGTGAGAATAGCGCAGAACTCTGCCTCTGCTCCTTTCTGCCCTACTACACCCCCCAACATACTCCCTACGAGTGGATTTACATATGCACCAGCATGGGATTTCTCTGATGGTGATTTGCAACGAGAGTGTGGGCTCCTTGTGGTAGGAGAGTGGTGCAAAAAGGCTGTTGCTAGGCTTCAGAATTTGGCCCATTGACTTTTATTTTGGGGGAGGGTGAAATGCTTATATAGGACACTGGATTGGTCCTATGCTACTCTATGAAGAGTGCTTGATGCATAATTTAAATATGTTCCCAGAAGTGTCATTCTGTGTTATCCAAGCCAAGTTTCAATCCCTTCTTTGCACACTTCCTTCTCCAGCACACCCTAAAAGATTACATTTATTACCCAGATAGCATATTTAAAAATATATATCCATGTAGAGTGGTGATACACATTTCTCTCTTCCCCCATTTCAATGCATAGGATTGTTATGCTTTAATTGGGTTTTCTATTAAATATTTTCTTAGGACTCAGGCAATATTAAGGTTGAATTGTTACCATCATCTGTAGTAACTTCTTTAGAAATGTCACCACTTGATATTTTTCCCTGTGTAATAAAGGGTGACCATTAAAAACTGAGCAGTTTTAGTGATTGCAGCACTGTGTTTATGTATTTTATGAATTATAGTAAGTAAATGTATAATGTATTATAATGTCAGATTTAGATAATAAAGGCTTAGTTTGGATCCCACTGGATTACAAAGGTGTTAAATGATTTCCCTTCTGTGATTTTTCTCATATTTCAAATTTCATAGTAGCATTGCTGTCAAGATCTATTTGACATTCTATAACACTTTCTCAAATACAGCCTGTCTCTTCTCCTGACAGAGAGCATGCTTTGAATGAAAGTTCATTAGTCTATTGAAACATTTCAGTTAATTGCTAAGCTCGTATCCAGAATTGTGAAGTTCATATTTCCATCTGTGCACAAGCATAGTAATAAAGCATTTTTTGGACAGGTTAATTTGCCTAAAATACCATGTAGTCAATCAGAGTAACAAAGTTGTTGATGGGAGCATCTGTCAAACTATAGCTTTCATCAGAGCTGTCCCTCTCTGCTAGACTAACATCTCTGGCTTCCGCAAGTTGGCAGAAACACAGCAAACAATAACAGCAGCTGCACTAGAATAATGTTATTCTGATGCTAAACACCAAACAGCTGGGTGTTGCATTGGTAAGAATGGTTTTATAGTTCAGCCTCTTATGAAAGTAAAATTCACTCATTCAGATATGGCATTGTTTTAATATTTAATTTAGGTTGTTTATATTATTTACATTTTGTTAATTTTACGTTTCATATAATTTGCTGGAAAATAGCAACCTCTTGGAAATTTGTGTGTGTGTGTGAATGCCTGCATATAAAGTATTTTTCTTTCTTTCTTTCTTTCTTTCTTTCTTTCTTTCTTTCTTTCTTTCTTTCTTTCTTTCTTTCTTTCTTTCTTTCTTTCTTTCTTTCTTTCTTTCTCATAAAACAAATTAAACGTATAAACCAAAATTAATAAAATCAGCTTTCTGTAAAAGCTTGTATCTTTCATCCGTATTTCAAAGGCATGCACTACTACACAGCCCACAGTGTGTCATTAATTTCCTGACAATCAAAAACATCATTTAACAATTAGGTTCCAGTCTTTTGCTGCATTTCTCTCATCAGCAGTGCATATGGTGACTACAGCCAATATTTGTTGTATGTCAAAAATACATCAAGTGATAATGGAGGCAGAAGTAGAATAACTTTATTTTGATAAAACTTAAAAAAAACAATGAATGGTCCTGCAGCTGACTAACACAGCTACCCCTGAGACTTCTATTTTGATATACATAGGCCTATGTTATGCTCATGTCACTAGTGTAAAACTGAAATGAATCCACTTAATCAGTGCTCTTACCTTAAATTTACATTGCAGTGAGGCAGAGCAGAATGTGTCTAGCATAGTCTCAACTGTAGAACTTAAGTGGAAGGAGAGCGATTTGGCTCACAGAATCCTTAACTAAGAATCTGTGTGCGTGTTTTTCATCACTGTTAAGAATTACTGAGCCTGATTTTTAAAGAAATCTTTGAAATGTTTTCAGGAAAATGTATGTTTGTGTTGTTTATGCATGTAAAAACGCAGATACCTGTACAAATGCACATTTTCTTATGCACAGTATACAGTTGTAAGGGCTGGTGACAGATTTCGATGGGCCCTGGTCAGTTTGTGTGTGTGTGGTGAGAGCTTTGCTCTTGTTCCTCCAGAAGTGGTGTTGCTTGGGACAGCCAGCCTCAGCACTGCCCAGACAATGTCACACCTCTCCCAGCCAGCCTTCTCTATTGCCTAGACTGCAGTGTGCAGGGTTCTGGTGGCAATTTAAAGTGCCTGGGACTCCAGCTACCACTGTTGCCATAGTATCAGTAGTGGCAGCCCACAACTACAAATCCTTTTAAATTGGCACGCTCTGGTGCTACTGCCCCCTTTGCCTTTTCCATCCCTGGTTGGCAGCCCTGGCATTTTTGCACACAGGTGCTCTTTTGTGTGCATATATACTAGTATTTTTGCATGCACAAAATTGTGGGCACAATTTAGAATGCTTGTTTGAAAAATTGGCCTATAATTTTCAGGTCATTACACTGCGAGAATAAAGTAGGGTTGCCAGATGGTTTCAACAAAAATACCGGACACACTTGACATTGTATCACACTCTACATTACATCTTATTTAGAAAATACCAGACATTTATATTTTCTCATTTATATTTTCTCAATTTGTTTCCCAAACAGAAAGCTCAAATACTGGACTGTCTGGTTCAAAACCAGACAGCTGGCAACCCTAGAATAAAGGCCATGGCTGCTACTTAGTATATATGTCACCATTTAGTATACAGTTTGTATGACTTCTTAGATACATTACCCAAAGTAAAGATAATGAGTCCATATTGAAATAGGGTCATAAATTAATTGAACATTGCACTTAATGAGAGAGAAAAGGTTGGAAAGATAATATTTTTTATTAGACTGACTTCTTTTGGTTGAACCTATGAGCTTTCAAGCTTCAAAGAGATCTTCTTCAGGGTCTGGGGAAGACCCCTAGATTGCTTGAACTAAATTCAAGTTGAGACAACCCCTTTTGCTGAATAATGTAACACATGTTTTGGGAGACCATTTAAAGTGGGCAATTGAAGGCTAGATTGTTAAGCATAAGAGTTCACACATGCTGTAGGAGACCACTTAAAGTGAAGTGGGCAATTAAGGGTTAGCAGACAGTGGGGTGTGTTAGATTGTCATAATGAGCCATAAAACCAGTATCTCTGATGAATGCATGGGTTTTAGTGTCTAGCGAAATTAGGAATTTGAATTCCCAGACTACAGAGTTCATGGACAGAAATATGATGATAAAGCCGAGTTCCACTGACTTTCAGTTTTTTGACATTATGGAATAGTTGTATTTGCTTGTAAAGAAATTCTGCATTTCTGTTTTCAGTTGTTCATACAGGGATGATCCCCTTCCTGTGATCATTCTCACACAATAAACATGTACACTTTTATTTCGCACTTACTACTTTTAATGCTGCAATTCAGGGCAAGTAATAAGGAGGCTGATTCATTATCAGATACAGCTTCATTGTTCACTTTTTCCTCAAGGACCTCACAATATGGTTACACTACACCAAATCTTAATGAGTACAAACTGAATTACAAAAAATTTGATTGCATAGTTAAAGCATTTGAAAAGAGATGAATGATAAACTAATGGAAAGCAATATTACATGTGATTGTTTTCATTTTGTACACTGCATTAAGAACACTTACAGAAGGCACATTTTAGAGACCCTTTGGTAAGACAGAGTTACACAGGCACAGTACAGATACTTGGCCAGATTTTAGTAACATAAACAATACTGTGGGTAGCAGAGAGAGAGTATATCAAGCTGAATAAACCTGGGACCTCCACTAGAAATCGAAATATGTATTTGGGAGAATGTATGAACAGGTCATTAGGATTTGCTAGCTGTATGACTCTAATACAGTGTTTCTCAAAGTAGGCCATGGGCCCGCTCTGAGAGAGCTGCTGAATGGCCGCTCCGGTTTATTTACTTACCAACTCCACAGCCATGGAACTTTGTGGCCTCCATTGGCTCTGGTTTGCCATTTGCAACCAAGGGGAGCCGTGGGAAGCGATATGGCCCAAGCCCCTGCTTCCCACGGCTCCTCTTGGCTACAAACAATGAACCACAGCCAATGGGAACTGCCAGGCTCCATGGCTAGGAAAACAAACCAGAGCAGCCCCTTGGCAGCCTTTTCAGAGTGGGCCTACAAATTTTGAGAAACACTGCTCTAATGTGATATATGCCATCTAGTACCAGCAATGCCACTCTACCATGTATATTTGCCAAACAGGATGGTCTCTGCGACACAGGATAAATGGACACAAATCAGAAAACAGAAATAGTAACACACAGAAACCTGTAGGGGAACATTTTAACCTACCTGGTCACTCAATCATATATTAAAAAGTAGCCATTCTAATACAAAGGAATTTCTCCACCCAGTTACAAAGAGAGACTGCAAAGCTGGAATTCATCTACAGATCTGACACTGTCACCCTGGGCTTGAATAAAGACATTAACTGGTTAACGCACTACAAAGCCAATTTCCCCTGCCTTTGACATCTGTATTTTCACATCAAAAGCTATGAATGGACTCATCCAGCCCCCTTAATTAGCCTCATTATCATGAATCCCACAACTGACAGCTACTTCTATTGCTGTTATATATACCTTGGATTTCATTATTTCAACTCCAACTCATCTGATGAAGTGGGTCTTGCCCACAAATGCTCATGATCTCAGGGTATGTCTACACTACAAAGTTAGTTCGAACTACACTTGCCGCAGGCTGCCATCTGGGGAGAGGGGGCAATTGGGGGGCTGCAGAAGAGCTTCCACCCCCAGAAGCCCACAGAGCCAGCCCAGTCCTCCCCATCGGGGGCTCGTGCCCCATTCCTCCCTCACCTCCTTCCACTTACCCTTCCCTGCCCCTCTTCTTGATGTACAAAATAAAGATAACGTGTCTTCCAAAATGGAATCTGTCTTTATTGAACAAAACTGGGTGAGACTGGGAAAAGGAGGTGGGAGAGGGGAAGAGAGAGGCTGTGAGAGGGGAGGGCAACTAAAATGATCAGGGGTTGGGAACAGGTCCCATATGAAGAGAGGCTAAAGAGACTGGGACTTTTCAGCTTAGAAAAGAGGAGACGGAAGGGGGACAGGATAGAGGTCTCTAAAAGCATGAGTGGGGTGGAGAGGGTGCATACAGAAAAGTTCTTCATTAGTTCCCATAAAGAAAGACTAGAGGACACCAAAGGAAAGGAATGGGTAGCAGGCTTCAAACTAGTAACAGAAAGTTGTTCTTCACAAAGTAAAGAGTCAACCTGTGGAACTCCTTGCTGCAGGAGGCTGTGAAGGCTAGAACTAGAACAGAGTTTAAAGGGAAGTGAGATCAAGTCATGGATGTTGGGTCCATGGAGTGCTATTAGCCAGGGGGTAGGAGTGGTGTCCCTGCCCAAGGTTTGTGGAAGGCTGGAGAGGGATGGCACGAGACAAATGGCTTGGTCACTGTCTTCGGTCCATCCCCTCCACGGTCCCTAGGGTTGGCCGCTGTCGGCAGACAGTCTACTGCGCTAGATGGACCTTTGGTCTGACCCAGGATGGCCATTGTAAGCTCAGGGCTCAGGGTCGGGGGTCTCAGTGGACCCCCTTGATTCTCTTGTACACCTGCTCCTGGGTGGCCAGGCTGGCAGCTCTCCTGCCCTAGACAGCCACTTTCCTGTGCCTAGTGCGGAGATTGTGGACGAGGTCCACGATGTCTGCACTAGCCGAGGCGGGTGCCCGCCTCTTGCGGTCCCGGGGAAGCTCCCGGGAGCCGCCAGCCTGGTCCCGGGAAGAGGGGGCGGGCTGGGGGGCATCGGGTGGGTGGCTCGATCCGTGCCAGGTGCAGGGTCTGCTGGCTGGGTGCTGGCAGGCTTGCACCTGGCACGGGCACCGTAGCCAGCCCGTGCCCCTTTAAGGGGTCCAGGGCCGGGAGGAGGGCATACGAGTTTCCCTGGTGTTGGCCAGAGTGGCCACCAGGGAAACCTGGGGAGGGCTAGCCTCCCACTAGTTCATATTAAGGGGCTACACACCCCTTAATTCGAACTAGTAAGTTCGAACTAGGCTTAATCCTCGTGGAATGAGGTTTACCTAGTTCGAACTAAGCGCTTCGTTAGTTCGAATTAAATTCGAACTAACGGAGCGCTAGTTGTAGCGCCTATGAAAGTTAGTTCGAACTAACGTCTGTTAGTTCGAACTAACTTTGTCGTGTAGACATACCCTAAGTTGCTAGAGGTCTACTCATTGTTTTTAAAGTTACAGACTAGCATGGCTACTCCTCTGAGACTTTTCAGTTGTTAGGTTGTACAATATGTAGCATAATGGGACCCGCCACAGATCTTTCATACAAGTAAGAATTAATAAAAAGGGCACATGAGTTGATATGAGGGATTAGCTACTGGGAGAAGCAGAGCTAAAAGAAAGGAGGGAAACAGAGCTAAAACAGAGGAAGTTCCCTCTCCACACCTCTGGCTTGGGGTACCAGCATTTCTGCACCACTCTCCCCCTTGTTTGAAGCAGTGAGAGCTCCTTGTCTGTTTCCATCTACCTTAACAGTAGGGCAGCGTTGCAAGTAGTAAAGGAGAACAGTTTGATGTGGGGAGAGACAAAAATCCTCTCAGAATCTTGCTGAGTAAAGGAAGGTTGGAGAATGGTAATTAGAGCTTAACGAAAGGTTAAGGGAGGAGTTTTCCATGATAAAAGTGGTTATGTGTATTTTTTAAAGAATATTCTCCATAGTCTCCAGAAGGTATTAGTGGGTATTGCCTAGTGCAATGGGTCTCAACGCCTCCTGCCCCCATGAACCACATGAAAATTGCTGAGGGTGTGAAGGGACCACTGAATTATCCTTCCAAATGCTGTCAGTACTTTCCACAGGAAAATGATGACCAATAAATACAATATCGGTAGATTAGCTGAATTGCGCCCAGTGAAAACCACGCATACACTACTCAAAAATGTGACCAGTTGCAAATGATCCTACTACACTACATATATAATTGTAAGTAAGGTCCTTATCCTACAAAACACCTAGCAGCACTAAGGATGTTAAATTGCAGTTATCTGGCTAAATGTGTATCGATACAATTTGTATCAATGACACAATTAGTCGATGAGGTCTTCTCTGCAGAGCTGCAGTGGTGGTAGCTCCAGGAGCTGGCTCGAACTGGAACTGAGGAGTCCCGGCTTGTGCTGGCTCTGGGAGCCACCCATGCCGCAGCTCTGCATTGTAAATGTAGTAAGAGCCACGTAGCGCCCCGGATCAGTGCAAGCCAGGACTGTTCGGTCCCAGCTCGCACCGAGTCCAGCAGCCCGTTTGTTTGGGGGCAACAGCCCCTGTGTTCAAGAGGGCTACACTTCTCTGGTGAGATCCCAGCAGATAGGTGCTGCTTCACAGCAGCCTCCCTTTGCTCCTAGTGCCTTCTCATAGAGGCAGCCAGGGGGGGCAGGGCAGCCTCATGGAGACTGTGCTGGGGAAAACTGGCTTTTAAGTCTGCCCCACCTAGCACTGTATCCTGTTTCTTCCGCCTCCCCACCCTTGCTGCCTCTCATAGTCAACTACTCACTAACATCTTTACCAAACCTAGTGCTGCTTGCTACCAAGAGTCATGGGAGTAGCCTGAAAAGCCAGAACTATGCAGATAACAAAGACCTGGCTGGAATGGTTTCCTTATTTCTCCCCAAATGTCCATTAAGGTTTAGCAATAGTTTGGGGAGAGCTCTTTCTCTCCCATCACAGCAGCCAGTGAGCTGGTCCTGGAAATGAGGGAGGGTGTTCTCCTTCCCCCATTGCAGCAGCTACCAAGCGGAGGCTGGGAAAGACGGGGTGAGGGAAGTCCTCCCCCTGGCACCTGCAGCCCTGGATCTGGGGAAAGTCACCTCTTTCTCTGGCCACTGCTGCCCTGTACACCCCAAATTCCTCCATCCTTTCTTTTCACCCTACTGCCCCCCACCTACCTCCTATTCCCTCACCTCACCACACTTACACCTACCTCTATTCCCCTCAGGGTCACCACCCCACCTGGCATGTGCGTCTTGTCCAGAATCTAGGCACCTAATCCATGGAGCCACGCTTGAGTGGCTCCACTAATTAGGTGGGAGGCCCTTCATTCTCTCATGTGGAGCCCATCAGGTACACACCTTAGAGGAAACCAACCATGACCCCTCTGAATGGAAATCGCAGATCACTGGCGGGCCATAGTGTGAGAAATTCTGGCTTAGTGGAGAGAGCACTAGACTGGGGCCATACAAAACAGGCCCAGTACTACTTAGCTAACCAAGATGGTATTGTGAGGCTCCATTTGTTTGCAGAGTACTTTGAGACGCTGTAAATGTACCAAGCCATTACCATTATAGTCCCTCCTGACGCACAACTTCCCTCCAGCTGCGCCTGACCACTTTTCCACCATGGCTGGGTTCCCTGGTATTCTCTGCAGTGAAGACAAACTTGTCTGCATGTGAGAGAGAGAACATTATGCAGCTCAACATGGCAGCACTATCACCCCTTCCCCAGGGTTTTATCTGCCTTCTCACTGCCTCCTCCTAATTGATTGAGAGGAGAAAACAATTAAAGGCAGATACATGGGATTGTACAATCAGTATGCTATGTGTTGTCCTGCTTATCTCTGTGCTTTATAGAAGAGGGGGGAGAAAGCATTTGCCAGCAGAAGATTTCACTACCGTACCATAAGAAAAGGCCACCATTCCAGAGGAATAACATCCCAACCGCTACTCTGTATTCTATAAGGTGGAATGTTGGAGGATTCCCTTACTGTGTTGCCTTGATAATGAAGAACCACTCACTAGCATTAAAAACGCTGCTACGAATATAATAAGATCAGGAAAGATAAGAGTGGGTGGGAGAAAACGGTCTGATTGTTATGCCTACTTCCCTACAAATGCACTGAGTTGACATCTCGTTCCTTCATGTGACAGTGTGTGTGTTTTTTAGCAACGTCTGCGGCAGACTGTAGAAGGTTTCTTTGTAGCTGTGACCAGTGTTCCCTCTCATCTTTTCCATCCATGTGTGGAATAAATATGTTATGTGCACCAAAGCATGTGTGAATGTGAACCACCAATAGAAACCAAAGACCTAGCTGCAGTCGTTCTGCTGATCAGCTGAGCAACATTTGAATCTCCCAGGAGTGGTTGCATAAGTGCACAACTTACAGGGAACACTGGATGTGACTTCTCAGGAAATGTGAATTTCACCCTCAGAATGAACTTTGAACTTCTTGCAATAGAGAACAGAGATGTAGACCCCACCTGCTCAGTCCCCACTCTCAAAGTGCTGTGGGGAGTCAGTGAGAGTGATGGGGTTCCCATAACACTACCAGAAAAGAGCAGTCTTTTCATACGTGTTCTCAGGCTAATCTGGGACACAAACATGTGGAAGTGGGGAGGTTGCTGTCTTGTAGCAGCCATTTTATATATATATATATTACAACCATCTGCTGCTTTGTAATGTAGAGCCAAAGCTTTACAAAGCTTCTGCAATTCTTGCCAACAAAATTTGTGACTGCATTCATTCACACATCAGGTTACCAAGTTTGTGCACACAAAGGCAGAGTTTTGCAGACATCATGAACAACTGCGCATTTTTGCAGATGTTCCTTGTGCACCATGCTTGGAGAACTAGACAGTATAATTTTCCCAGTTTAAAAAAATGAACAGTATTCAAAGTCAGTTTGTGGGGTTACTTATCTCTGTGCTGGGGTGCAGTTTTTTCCCCATGACTTACACGTAGCTTATGCCTGGGTGAATCCATTGACATCTGTGCAGAGTTTTCCGATTTGCTGGTGTAACAGGGAATAGATTCAGTAGAATTCACTTGAACTTTCTTTTTTTAAGTGAAAGATGAATTGGAGACAGCTACCCCTTGTTAAGGTTTATCTATTGCTTTGCTTAGTTAAATTGAGTTTCATTTATTCCTTTTCATTTAAAAGTAGAATAATTGACCAATTGCTGATGATTAACTAGAAAGACAGGGCTTGATCTTTGTCTGCTTCTCACTTGGGCCATGTTTATACTTACTTGTGGATCGATACTCTGGAGGTCGATCTTCCAGTGTTTGATTTAGTGGGTCTAATAAGGACCCGCTAAATCAAACTCTGAGGCGCCTCAATCGGCACTGGTACTCCTACTCCTCATGGGGAGAAAGGGAAGTCAATAGGACATTTTTCCTATTGACCTCCTGCTGCGGAGACAGCGCCAAAATTCGAATCAAGGTACATTGATTCCAGCTATGCAATTAATGCAGTTATCTTAATTCGAATTTATCCCCTAGAGTAGACCTGGCTTCAGTGAAGAGGACAGCTTCTTGTGAAGCCCAGATATGTTGTTATTTTTGTCTAACCCTCCCATTGGCCTCCTGGATGCCATTAAGATACAGCACTATGCACTGCCCTCGGTCCATGTATGCCATTCCTATTGTTTAATTTCAAGAGCTGCAGGCAGAGGTCATGGCTAGTATGTGACACAAGCAGTGTCAAGAGTTAGAGGTTTGAACAGGTACAGCCTTACAGAACTGGCCTGATTAAAATACATACTACAGCTGTCAAAGATATGCTGCTCAAACACCAGGTAACCCAGATCTGAATTCACGCCGCTTCCAGAAATAGACACTTCACAGCAACTCACTGAGCCAACAGAGCGCAGGTATCAAACCCGTAGATGTCTGTGCACTACTGAGTTATTAACATGCTCTGATGTGATCCTTTCACACTTGCTGCAGCAGCCAGAAAGAAGAGAGTGTCATCCATGCCTATTTCAGTGGGAGCAGGAGAGAGAGGAAGACATAGGAGAGGAGCTAAAAGATATCATGGTTCTACACTAGGGGAGGATTCATTTACAACGATTAGGGCAATCAGTCTGTGGCTATGTAGTTGTTAAGATCTTCGGCCAACAACTGTAGGCAGCTGTACTGCAGAATCAGGGCTGGTTTTCCTAAGGTGGTGGTCCTCAAACTTTTTACCTCCTGCCTTCCCCCCATCCATGTCATGTCTCTCCCCCCCGCCCCCCCCACACACACATGCCCCCAAACCAGGAATGGAGCACAGCTGTAGGAGGGGGAGACACAGACAGGGGTGAGAGGGCTGAGACTATGGCCATAGAGGGAGGCAGCAGCAAGAGTGGGAGCAGAGCAGAGGCTGAGGCCGGAAGCTGGGACCCTGGGCACTGAGCTAGCTGCAGACCTGCTGACAGGATTTTCAGGCTTTGGGACAGAACAGTCAAGGGCCCCCCTGCCTCCTCCCTCAGCTGGAGCCAAAAGTTCCCCTGACAGAGAAACCCTAAGCACCTTCCTGGTGACCACAGGACCTCGGGCCAGTCACAGCCCTGTCCCCATCTGCCAGGAGGAGTCCCTTCATCCCCACCTGCCTGAAAGAGTCTCTCCCACCGCAGTTTGCCTGCAGGATCCTCAGGCCAGCTGTAGCTCTCTCTGCCACCTGCCTAGAAGAACCCTGGGCCAGCTGCAGCTGCACCTCCCCTTGTTTCCCCAGACCCAACCCAGCAGTATTTTAAATCACTCAGGCCCATTGGCAATTCTTCTTGACCCCCCATTGCCAGTGGACTTGGCTAGCAGCCTGGAACAGAGCTGGATTGTGGTCCTTCCCCACCTTCCATGGGGGCTGGTCTGATCCCCGCCTGCATCCCTCTGAACTTTTCTCTGTTCCCCCACAATTTGGGGATCTGCTGCAAGGAGCCCAGTTTGGCTAATATAGCTATATATTTTAAAGTTGGAAACATCTAGTCTGACCTGCTGTATAACACAGACAATAGTATTTTGTCCAGGTACCCTGTTTGGAGCCCAGTAACTTGTGTGTGACTAAAGCACATATTTCAACAAGGCACTCATAGGCTGTGTCTAGACTGGCAAGTTTTTCCGCAAAAGCAGCTGCTTTTGTGGAAAAACTTGCCAGCTGTCTACACTGGCCACTTGAATTTACACAAGAACACTGACTTCCTACTGTCTGAAATCAGTGCTTCTTGCGGAAATACTATGCTGCTCCCGTTCGGGCAAAAGTCCTTTTGCGCAAAAGCTTTTGCACAAAAGGGCCAGTGTAGACAGCTCAGATTTGTTTTGCGCAAAAAAACACCGACCACGAAAATGGCAATCGGGGCTTTCTTGCGCAAAAGCGCGTCTAGATTGGCACGGACGCTTTTCTGCAAAAAGTGCTTTTGTGGAAAAGTGTCCATGCCAATCTAGACACTCTTTTCCGCAAATGCTTTTAACGGAAAAGTTTTCCATTAAAAGCCTTTGCGGAAGATCATGCCAGTCTAGACGTAGCCATACTGTCTGGATCTGAGGACATCAAGAGATGGAGAATCCACCATTCTCCTTGGTAGTTTGCTCTCATTGTTAATCAAAGGTTCCACCAGCTACCAAGGGAGGGTGTGGAATCTCCATCAGGTTGAACAAACACCCATCAGAGATGGTTCAGGTTTAGGAGTTTACTTGGTCCTGCCTCCGTATGGTGCAGGGAGGGGAGGAACAGAGAGAGTGAATAATCCTTCCAGCCCTGCATTTCTATGATTCTACAGTCACCTTCAATGATAAAAATGTGTGTCTTATTTTTCATTTGAATGTGTCTGGTGTTCATGTCCAGCTAGCGGTTCGTGTTATGCCTTTGTCTGCTAGGGTAACGAGTCCATTAGTTCCTGGTATTTTTTTTTCCAGTGAAGATACACATATAACAAAGTGAAATAGGTTATGAAAGCTTCAATTGTGTCTCATTCTAGACCACAATGTTCCTTGCATACTTATGCATTCTGTATTACATTAGCACACCCACTTTACAGATACATAAGTTTTTGCTGGCCTATTTTAGCCCAAAGCTTATTTACCTTGAAGCAATATAGATTTTGTTAAAGAAGAATGACAGCTTTACTTGCTTTTACTGTCCACTGTGGAAACATTACAGATTTGATTCTAAATTAATCTTTATTGTATTCTTAAATTTCCTTTGATTCTTTGACGTATCCTGCCATCTCAAACTTGGGTTTGTTGGCTACAATCAATTTATTATTCATAAATTCTCTGTTTTGACAGCAGTAGACTGGATTCAATTACTACCAAAAGGCCCAGGTATACCAGGCTACATTGGTGGAAAATGAATTGTTCAGTGATGTGATCTGTCTTAGTGAACATTAAGTGCTTCTTTGATAATTATATGTATACGTACATACACAAGAAAAAAGAACACCTCCTCTCCCCCAGAAAGAAGCTGAATACAGAGGGGGAAAAATCAACTGATTACTCTTAGCGGTGACATCCTGTAAAGGCACCTAAACCCTATTGCTATTGACACACAGAACTGCTTCAGCACAAACAGCAGCAGTGGACTGCAATAATGCAAATATTTCTAGACAAAGTTATTCCCTGCGTTCGGGTTTATATGTTGCATTTTTCAGATAGCGATTTGTAAGATAAGGCTTAAAATAATTCCTCCGATTCACAGAACACCATGCAAATCCAGAGACTGCTCATTTCCAAATGGTGCAATCTTACCTTTTTTTTGGGGGGGGGGGTATATTTAAAAAGGAAGGGAGTTGCTTTGAACCAACATAGGTTATTTTTCAGCCTGCCAGATGAGAATTGACTGCAGAATTTTTGAAGGCTGCACAGGGTGTCTGTCAGAGTAATAGCAAGTTTTGCTGACAGCCTGAGATTTTCACACATGCCTGGACTCTCTCACGTCCTGTCCACCAAGGAAAAGACTAAATGTTAGATTCCTTCATCATACTAGATTCCATTCCAGGATAAAATCTTTCCCAGTCAGAGCAAAAATAAGGGAGAGCTAGTGACAGACACTAAGCTAGGCATAAAGTTTGCTGCTCGCTTCTGTAAATGTATTTTGCTCTTGTATCTTAATTTAAAAAACAACAAATGTTTGTCTTATTGTTGTCTTCACTGCTTCTCCCAGAATTCCACGTGCCCACTAGCAAGGCTTTTGACAAGGCAGCTAATGAAATCTTTACAGTCATTACAAAGCACAGTATTTCACATCATGGTCTTGCCGTCTACTACTGTGCTTTCTGGAAGGGACAGACATTTTACTTTGAAGATTTGTTCTTGCAACATGATCCATAGATTATTGTTTTCAAGCCAGCAAGGAGTCAGCTCTGTGCTTAGATTTCTCATAGGTGCTACAGGGCAGGGCAGAGTGGTAGAAAGAGGACTGAAGTTCTAATTAGGCTTTTTGAGGGTGAACAGGAAATGTTACAAAAATTATTAAAGGAGGAAGAGGATTGGTTTTGAGAAGGTAGAGGTCCATGCTCATTTGTCACATTGCTGAGTTTCTCTCCAAACCAGGAGGTGTTTTGCCTTCATTAAATATAAATAGAAATTTAAAATTTAAAACATTTAAAATTTTGCTCCTTGTTTTCAAAAGTGTTCAGCAGCCACAATTAGCAGTAGGTTGTCAGAAGAAGCATAGATCCTGGTTGGCTTCTACTAGATTTTCAAAAACATTCTCACTGAGAAAGATGGGAACAGTTGCAAGCTTGTTTAAAAATCCAGCATTTACAAATTGCCTAAGCTGGCAGCTCTTGGGTGCTCCTTTGAAATTCTGGCCCAACATTTTTAGCCAACACATTCTCAAGAATAAATCTTTGAGGAGAAAAATTGACTTTAATTTCCCATTGCTGAGTCAATGGGTTCATTTTGCCAGTTTACAGTGGATGGCTCAGAGACCAATAGCTATACATATACCCTGCTCTTTGGTAGCTATTTTCATCAGTAGATCCCAAAACACATTATCAAGGAGGGTCGGAATCATTATCACTGTATTATAGAAGGGAAAACAGAGGCATAGAGATGCAAGTGTCTTGCCCAAGGTCACTCACCCACCTTGTAACAAGAATAAAATCCAGGTCTCCTGAATCCCAGTCTAGTACTCAGGAGAGAAGTTACAAGGGTTAAGTGTTCATATTCTGTGTTATTTATTGCTATGCTAGTAACGGCAGCCATATTGTTAGAAATAAATCATTAGCAACAACTTTTTGTAATTATTTGTGAATTTTCCCTTCATATCTTCATCCCAGACCTATATACTTGGCCTTATGGGTTGCATGAGCTTCATTTTCCTGGTGTTTGGTCCAAGAGCACTTTACCTGGACCAGAAAATCAACAGTCCATCTGGCTTTTTTGGCAAGATATATTTCAGGGATATTTTCTATCAGATGTGTGCATGTGGCCACACATACATTTTAAACCACACAGCTTATTGCCTGGCTATTCCAAGAGAAGGAGAGGAGGCAGTTGATATGGAATTCAATCAGGTTGCAACTTAATTGTATTAATGTCTGGGACTACCTGGCAGATACAATGTATAGTGCAGGCAAATCCATATTTACTCAAATCATTCCCCAGTGCTTTCACCAGACTCCCTTCATTTTTCATCCAGGTTTCCCAGCCAAACCACGGCTTGGATCTTACCATCCACCGCCCTCATAGGAGGGTTCAGAATGGGGGAGGGGTTAGCACTCTGTCTTACCTATCATAGGAGTCCCCAATTCTCCTCCCTCTTCTATTCCTTTACCCAGCACCTTCTTTTAAGTCCTTTACTAGGTCATTTATCTGGCCACTGCCATGGCTGCTGCATAGAAAGAAAGCTTCCCATGACCAGGGCTTGCACCTTTATAGCTGTCTGCCCTCACGTTCCCGGAGGCTGTGTCAGTGCCACAAAACAGACCATCACTCAGACTTCTGCAGCAATTTCTGACCTCCTGGTCGCTCCTCCCCTTCATAAAGCACAGCTGCCTCCCTTCTGAAAGCCCAGACTACGTTCCTCCCACTTCAGGTGTGGTCAGTCTCTCTGATTTCATTGGATGTCTGCAGAAGTCTGTTTCTGCCATTCTTGCCTAACTAAGGCTGTCTACGCTGCCACTTTTCAGTGCTAAAACTTTAGTCATTCAAGGGTGATAACAGTGCTGGAAAGCACTAGTATAGAGAGTGCTATATCCACGCTCCCAGTGATAACGCTACCACCACTTGTTCAGGGTAGATTTTTTTATCACCAGGAGAGCTCTTCTCTGGCGATACGTTGCCCATGTGATTGCACTATGGCAGCCATGTTAAGATGTGGACTATGTTGACATGCCCTAAATCCTCATTGTCCTTTTAATGACCTACTGGTTGCCTGCTGTCTACACTTGGGTATTATATTGTCTCTAACAGAGGTATGAAAGCATTCTGTGAGGAATATGCTGCAAGATCATATAAACTCTTTGGTCCTTGCTGTTACTGGGATCAGAACCATGCTAGCTGCAATCCTGTGTAAATACACTTCTTGCTCATAGGTTTGGAGATTTTTTTTTTTAATGACCAGCATGGATAGGGAAATACCTATGTATTTGGGACCATGGTTTTGAGCTCGAGCCTTCCAGATTACTAACATATGGATGATATTTTGAATTCCAAAAATGTATTCAATCCATAACCTAGTATTCAAGAAATAAACAATCAACTAATATTAGTCAATTAGCTCTGGTTAGAATTGTGTGATGAAACCATGCGTAAACTACCTGGAGGAAACCTAAGGGATCATTTCTATGCACATCGTCTTCTACTATCTATTTTAGAGAGTCTGCACATCTGTCTGTCTGTCTGTCTGTCCGAGAGAATGTTTGTTCAAAAACGCCTCCTAAATGGTAAGAGCTAGGACAGCTACAGTGATATGCAGTTTCCTCTTATCATAACTTAAAGCAAGATAAGGGTTTGGTTGTGTCAGAACAATGGGATATGCATGAAATGCAATTGTTTTGCATCAAAGAGAAAGGGAGAGGTGTGAAAGCTGGGTCAGTTATACTCATGAAAGACTGGGGGGGAAGGGGCATCAAGTGCCCCTACCCTGGGGAGCAGCTGCTGGCAACCCCTGCCACCCCAGCCTGCCCCAGGAAGTAGCCTCTAACTGGGTCATGCAGCCCCTGCCACCCCAGGGAGAAACCAGTGTTCATCCTGCACAGCCTATTCCGTTCTCCCTCCCTGCCCCCCCCCCATTCTTTTTTTGTTATAAATTCTGGGTTCCTAGTTTTTTTCCATTCTAGCTCATCTGAAGAAGTGGGCTTTGAACACGAAAGCTCATGATACTATATATTTTTGTTAATTTCTAAGGTGTCACAGACTACTTGTTTTTAGTGGTGAAAAGGTGAAATTTCATGAATAGAAAATCACCTATCAGCTACCCCTCTGACGCTATTGCAATGCAAGAGTCCCTCCGGGTATGTCTACACTATCACCCTAGTTCGAACTTGGGTGGTTGATGTAGTCATTCGAAGTTGCAAATGAAGCCCGGGATTTAAATATCCCGGGCTTCATTTGCATCTTGCCAGGCGCCGCCATTTTTAAATCCCCGTTAGTGCGGACTCCGTGCTCGCGGCTACACGCAGCATGGAGTAGGTAGTTAGAATTAGGCTTTCTAATTCGAACTACCGGTACACCTCGCATGCCTAACTAAGGCTGTCTCATGGAACGAGGTGTACCGGTAGTTCGAATTAGAAAGCCTAATTCGAACTACCTACTCCGTGTCGCGTGTAGCCGTGGGCATGGAGTCCGCACTAACGGGGATTTAAAAATGGCGGCACCTGGCAAGATGCAAATGAAGCCCTGGATATTTAAATCCCGGGCTTCATTTGCAACTTCGAATGACTACATTAACCACCCTAGTTCGAACTAAGGTGGTAGTGTAGACATACCCTCCATGTGTTTATTTAGACCTTGGTTCAGGGTGTCAAATTTGCATCTGAATTCTAGCTCAGAAGCTTCACGCCATATGGAGGATGCTTTCAACCACATTGTTGATTAAGGGAATCTCATGTGTCTATGATATTTTCTGTAGAATTTCTATATAAATTTTAGGATTTGTATGTTCTGATTGATGGGCCCTGCATTCACAGCTATATTCATCATTCACCAGTAGTGTCCATTTTCTCCAAATGGTCTTCAGTCTTGTAAGTAGAACTAGGAAAAACGCTCTCTCTTTTTTGCCTCTGAATTTCTAGTTCAGCAGACTAAGATATGTTTTCCTTTGCACATTTACCACTTTCTTCTGTATTCTCTGATGTAATCTGAAGTTCACACTGGGTTTGGTCACCCATTTTACTAGATACTGAAGCAATGCTTTAGATTTTCTGATACGGGAATCAACATCAGCATAAAGTTGATTGCAGCTTCTGCTTTCCCCTCCAATGTCAATGTCACCCTCATGTCTGGCTCCACTGATAGAGAAAAAAAAAAAGACCTGCTTCTTGTAAAGTGTCTGAAAGTTAAGCTGCCTATTGCTTAAGAATGGATTATGGATATAGAATGTTGTTACTATCAGAAAAAAAATTACATATACACAGCACATTTCTAAGTAGATTTACTACCTTCTATAAATTCTGGCAACCATTCATGGAGTTCATCAGAAGCAATGAATTGAATATGCTAGATCAACATTAATTTATAATATGCCTCACTGACCCCTACCACATTTGGAGCAATCAATACAGCTATGATCCAGACTGTAAAGTGTCTAAAATATATACTGTGTCTTAGGTACCATCCTCATCTAACAGTTGTATAGGCAGTTACTCAACAGGCTATTGATAACCAGTGGCACGATCTACTGGTATGGTAATTTAACATCTTACGTCTCATTGAATTAATTGATTTCTTGCTAGGGCTGTACATAATTTTCTGTGTTTTATTATTTTTTCTGCCTGGTGAGATACTGTGAGCCTCACAGTTTCCAATACACTGTAGTAAAAGAAAAATCAATATTAATTGAAGTGTAAACTCTTGAAAAAAGTATGAATGGTATTTGGTAATATAATGGCCTTTATTACATATGTGTCAAGTTAAATGTGAGTCAATAGTGTTGCAAAAAAAAAAAAAGCAAACATTGTTCTGGGATGCAGTTAACAGGAATATTGTGAGCAAGACACGAGAAGTAATTTTCCTCCTCTACTTTGCGCTGATTAGGCCTCAACTGGAGTATTGTGTCTAGTTCTGGGTATCACATTTCAGGAAAGATGTGGGAAAATTAAAGAAAGTCCAGAGAAAATCAACAAAAATGATTAAATGAATAGAAAACATGAGCTATGAGGGAAGACTGAAAGAACTGGGTTTGTTTAGTTTGGAAAAAAGAAGACTGAGGGGGGACATGATAGCAGCTTTCAAGTACCTAAAAGGGAGTTACAAGGAGGAGGGAGAAAAAGAATTCTCATTAACCTCTGAAAAGAGAAGAAGCAATGGGCTAAAAATGCAGCAAGGGAGGCTTAGGTTGAACATTAGGGGGTGCATCTACACTGCGCCCGTGGGTCAAAATAAGGTACACAATTTGAGCTATGCAAATTGTGTATCTTATTTCAATCTAATTTTGAAATAAGCTGCTATTCCGAAATGTCCCTTAACCAGCATAGAATGAGGGTTACAGGGATGTTGGAATAGCGAGCCTGTTATTTCGAAATCTATTTCAAAATCACGGGCTGGTTCAAAAGACGCAGAATAGCTATTTCGGGATACCAGTATATCCTGAAATAGCACCACAATCTAGATAAACCCTCAGAAATCTACCTAACTGTCAAGGTGGTTAAGCACTGGAATAAATTGCCTCGGGAGTTGTGGAAACTCCATCATTGGACATACTTAAGAGCAGGTTAGTCAGGAATCTGTCAAGGATGATCAAGATGGTGCTTGGTCCTGCCATGAGGGCAGGGGACTGGACTTGATGACCTCTTGAGGTCCCTTCCAGTTCTAGTATTCTATGATTCTATTCTATGATATTAATACAAGTTGGATCTCCCTGATCCAGCATGGTTGGGACCTGACCAGTCCCAAATGAAAGAATTTCCAGACCAGGGATGGTGTCCCTGTCCACTGGTCCGAGCTAGCCAGCCCCCTACTTCTGACCCCCTTTACACCTTGCCCAGCTGGGCTGTCTGCAAAGCTGCTGCTGGCCCCTTGTCCAGGGCTGCCATGGACATATGGGGTTCTCCAGCCCCCAACCCCACACTGCTATGGGCGGTCAGGTTTCCCTGGCTCTGCTTTTCCTTGGGTGGCCAAGTTTCCCTGTCTCTGTTCTGCCACTCTTCACGCCATGTAATAGTTTAATGCAAAGTTTTTTTCAACAGTCTTCAAACATACTGAATTAACACATGCCAGTGAACTTCTAGTGTGCTCCAGCTGATTCCACATGGGCCAGTTAGAGTGTAACGTGCTAGTGCACACTAGAATTTACACTCCTCTGAGGCTGACATGATGTAGATGAGTCCTTTGTGTGAGGAAACCAATTTTGTGAACTACTTTGAAGAATTGTGGTTTTAAAAAAATCCGATGCCTATAATATGATGCTTTTCATCTTCAAAGTACTTTACAGCCATTAACCAGTAAATAATATGGTTAACCTATCAAAGTACAATGTCGCGGGGTGAAACAAAGCAAGTGGGCAGTTCATCTGTGACACATGAAAGGAATTATGTTCCTGTCAACTCACAGGGTCAGGGCCAAACAGAATTATGGATTCGTTTCAAGACAGAATTGATTAGGGATAGTTGCATTTATTAATTTCACTACGTCACTACTATTACAGACTTAATACTGCCAAATGGTTACAAAGCTACTGCAAAGTAACGTCAATAAGCACATCCAGAGCAATGCATAAGAAAGCAACAGGCACTTGGAAATGTTTACGCCCCTTCCGTCTGCGAGGAGTCCCATTCCTGTCACCTTGCACCAGGCCGCAGTGGACGTGGCTCCGCTGGGGAGGATCCAGGGCACCCTCCAAGGTCTAGGTCCCGAGAGAATCACTGGGCAGGAGACTCCCTATGCTAGTTATACTACAGTTGTTTACCGGGTATATGTGTACCTGGCTCAACGCCTTCTTATCACTCTTATGAGCTGAGACCAAGGTCAAACTTGTTTACCACTTAGTAGCTTCCCAGCTCAAGACATGGGTGAAAGCTGATAAAGCCCAGCTGCTGTTAGCATTTGCCTGTGTGCAGCTAGAATGGAAACTTCCATCCCGGGCCTGCTAAGCTACAGGACCCACATATGACTTTTTATGTGACAGTTTTCCTTTTCTGGTCTGCTCTTGTCAATTTAGTTTGCCAAGCTAAAGGACAGAACTTTGCAGTGAATCTTCAAAGAGGTGTAAATTCATTTATTGTCTTGGTATCTTGGGCTACATCTACACAGTCAGCTTCTTACTCAAAAACTCTTTTGCGGAAGAGTTCTTGTGCAAAAACTCTTCCAGAAGAGAGCACCTACACTGGCATGTGCTTTTGCGCAAGAGCATCTATGCCAGTGTAGACGCTCTCTTGAACAAGAAAGCTCTGATGGCCATTTTAACCATCAGGCTTTCTTGCGCAAGAAATTCATGTTGCCTGTCTTCACTGGCCTCTTGCGCAAGAACAGTTGCGCAAAAGGGCTTATTCCTGAGCGGGAGCGTCACAGTTCTGGTGTAAGAAGCCCTGATTACATACATTAGAACATCAGTTTACTTGTACAAGAACACATGGCCAGTGTAGACAGGCAGCAAGTTTTTGCGCAAGAGCGGCTGCTTTTGCGCAATATCGCACCAGTGTAGACACAGCCTTGGAGTTGTTTTTTTAAATGTCAGAATCAAGTGGTGTTTTAGGGTTGCCACTCATTTAGTTTTTACCCCAGCATTCTGGGTTTCAGCTTATGTGTCTGGATGCTGTTTGGCAAGCCCTGATGTCCATTTTTTTTAATCTGCGAAAAAGAGGAGGAACATGGGTAAGGCCTTGAGAGAAGATCTGGGATAGGGGACAGGGTTTATAAGGATGAGGTAGAGCAGGGGCAAAGCCTTGGAAGATGTAGAAAAGGGTGAACAGGCAGAGAAACCCTACTGTGGTTGGAAAGATCTACACTTACCCAGCATCATTTTTTGTCCTGCTTCAGCTGCTAGGTCACCCAAGCAAATGTAAGTCTATTCTGAAGTCAGAGCCTTTTTAAATGGATACAGGATGTGTTAGATTGGATGGAACACTTTGGGAGAGGTGTTGGGAAAAGAGAGCTGTATATCTCAATTTCACATAAAACCATTTCTAAACCTCCTTTGATGCAGTTTAAACCCATTGTCTTTTGTCCTATCATCAGAGGCCAAGGAGAACAATTCCTCTCCCCCCTCCCGTGACACTCATTTAGATTCCTGAAAACCGCTATCATGTCCCCTCTCGGTCTTCTCTTTTCCAAACTGAACAAGCCCAGTTCCTTCAGTTTTCCCTCACAGGTCATGTTTTCTAGACCTTTAATCATTTTTGTTGCTCTTCTCTGGACCTTCTCCAGTTTCTTCACATCTTTCTTAAAATGTGGTGCCTAGTACTGGACACTCTATTCCATCTGAGGCCTAATCAGTGCAGAGAACAGCGGAAGCATGACAAGATCTCTAAGTAATCACCGGGAATTAATGGATCTCAAAGGCCAGCATTTGTTGTTCTTGGCTTGGCTTGGGTTGGCTTGGCTTAGCTTGGCTTGGCAGTACTCATTAGTCACATTGGACACAGGGGTGATGAAAGCCACTTTTTCAAAGATAGTCCCTGGTGAAAAATAATATAGCAATTAGCTTGCTTCCCAAAACAAATTAATTCCTTTCTGAATTACTTAAAGAAACTATATATTTTTTCTTTATAAAGCTAGAGATTTATTGCAATTTATAACTCTGTGTCCCCAGACACTGAATTTCCAAAATAAAAATGCAGACTTAAGGGGCTTATAGACAGCTGCTTACTTTCTGCAGTTACATAGAACTTCAACAATCCATGGTCCCCAAATGATTCCAGAGTCCCCAAACTATCGTCCTACATAGTCCCTAACTCTTCCATTGTCCCCAAGCAATTTAGAAAATATCTCACCTCATGCCCCTACTTTAATCTAATTGATATTATAAGGGTTTTACTACCTTTCCATCTGTAATAATTGTTCTGAAAAATAATCTTCTAAACTTCAGCCTTTATGGCTTTTTAAAATACAGGCAGTCCCCGACTTACGTGGATCCGACTTATGTCGGATCCGCAGTTACGAACGGGGCTGCCCCAGAGTACACGGACTGCGGGACCTCGCGGTCCTGCCGCCCGTGTACTCTGGGGCTTTGCTCTGCGTCTCCCTGGTCTGCAGACCAGGAAGACGCAGAGCAAAGCCACGGAGGGGCTCGGGCAGCGGGGCAGCCCCACTGCCCGAGCTCCCCCCCCCCCACGGCTTTGCAAAGCCGCGGGGAAGCCGGCAGCGGAGCAGTCCAGGTGCGCCTGGGGTGCCTCGCTGCCCGAGCCCCCCCGCGGCTTTGCAAAGCGCGGGGAAGCCGGCGGCGGCGGGGCAGTCCAGGCGCGCCTGGGCTGCCTCACTGCCCGAGCCCCCCCCCCCGCGGCTTTGCAAAGCGCGGGGAAGCCGGCGGCGGGGCAGTCCAGGCGCGCCTGGGCTGCTCCACTGCCGGCTTCCCTGAGGCTTTGCAAAGCCGCGGGCGAAGCCGGCAGCGGGACAGCCCAGATGCCCCGCGGCTGTCCCGCTGCTGGCGTCCTCAGAGGCTTTGCTCCCCGTCTCCCTGGTCTCCAGCAGACCAGGGAGACGGGGAGCAAAGCCGCGGAGGACCCAAGCGGCGGGACCGCGGTGCATCTCGGTCTGCCGCCCGTATCTTCCTGGTCTGCTGGGGTGGGGAGGGGCGCAGCTAGTACGCCCCTCCTCCCCCCAGCAGACTAGGCTTTTCTCCTGACGCCTGTGGCAGAGCAGCTGGGGTGCTGCCGGTTGGTCCCGCAGCGTCGCTCTGGGCGCTACTGGTCCAACCCAGCAGCACCCCAGCTGCTGTGGTCCTGATTCAGCCGCTGCTGATCAGTTTCAGCAGCGGCTGAATCAGGACGCCTGGGGCAGAGCAGATGGGGTGCTGCTGGGTTGGTCCAGTAGTGCCGAGGAGCGGCGCTACTGGAGCAACCCAGCAGCACCCCAGCTGCTCTGCCCCAGGCGTCCTGATTTAGCCGCTGCTGAAACTGACCAGCGCTGACTACAGGAAGCCCGAGGCAGAGTTGCTCTGCCCCGGGCTTCCTGGAATCAGCTGTTGATCAGTTTCAGCAGTAGCTGACTTGGGGACGCTTGGGGTTCTTAAGTTGATTCTGTATGTAAGTCAGAACTGGCGGTCAGTTTCAGCAGCGGCTGAATCTGGACGCCAGTTCCGACTTACATACAGATTCAACTTAAGAACAAACCTACAGTCCCTATCTTGTACGTAACCCGGGGACTGCCTGTATTCCACTATTATGGTACATTTAGTCTGAATTAGAATCTTTAAAAGTTTCCATAAACTTTTCTGTGTCTTCCAGTTAATAAAATAAAGGCCATTACATACACATAAGCATAAAGCTGACATAAGACAAAAGATGACCCCACCCCCACTCCTAGAAAACAAATGGCATTGATACTGAAAGCTCAGTTCTCAACAAATCAGTTTGTGTTGATCTATTAACTTCCTAAGTCTTAACATAAGATGCTCCTGGGTCCCTGCTTCCTGAAGGAGGGCAATGTTATAACTGCCCTTTCTCTCCCAGTATATACCCTGAAAAAACTTTAAAAACTAGTGGTCCTGTAGTGCCTTAGAGAGTAACCAAAAAATATAGTGTAACTCCCTTTTTCCTCCACGGGTTGCTCCAGAGTTGGTCACACTCACAGGTGTGCCTGGGCGCCTGATGGTTTTAACATAAAAGGAGATCCTGAGTACCCCAATGGTGGTGATGTTTAGTTGGGGAAACCCTATCCACCCCCTTGCTACAGCCCCTTGCTGCAGGCCCTTGCTCATAAAGAAAATACAATGGTGGTGCCTCCACTTGGCTGGCCCTGTACACACTTACTGGTGTGCTTTGGGAGCCTCCAGGAATAAACTTATTCCAGCAATAATCTGGATCTAACTCCAGAACAACAATTACAAATCATAAATAATATACATCTAATAGATTGCATTAGAATGAACAACTTTTACTTGACAACTTAAAGAAACATGGGTTTAACAGATTAACAGGGAATAACATTAACAAATTAAACAGAAATAATAGGAAACTTATCTATCTTGCATTTGTACTTCCATCATTTATCCCACCCCAGAGTGTGCACTCCTCTCGACTCAGAGTCCCAGATGCTTGCTTGCGTGGGCACGCTTGAAGATTCTGCGACTGAAGTCGATGTTCTCTGTAGGTGGTGTGTGTGTGTTAGTCCAGCTGTACAGCCAGCTGCAAATTCCCTCTGCCACTGAACTGGTTCCACCAAATGCCAGCAGCTCTGGTTCACTGGTCTGGCCTCTCTGTCTCTCTTTGGACCCAGAGTTAGTCTGTATCTCTGAGGTCTGTCCCAGGTAGCACTTTCCCATAGAGCCCATTTACTTATAGCCTCCTTCTGTGTGCTGGGTGTAGAGTAGTCCTTCTGAGCCACAGGCACAGCCAGAGAGTCTCTCCTCTCTAGGGCAATCAGAAGTAGCCTACTAGATCCCAGTTCCAAAGGCTCACTGTCCCAGTCTGTAGCTGCAACATAACAGTGCCTGAACTGGATAAAGCTCCTCAACAGCAGCCTGGCTCCCTTTTTTTCCCCAAAACAAAGGAAAACCCACAGACTGCTCAGTCCTTCTCTCCACATGGAGAGCCTCAGACCAAAAAAACTCCTTCCTGGTTTCCTCAAGGGGTCATGGGAATTGTAGTCCCTAGAGCTAGATTGCAATACACAGGATCCTCCCAGAAAAAAAAGTCAGAGGCACCTTTAGTAAGGGGACTGCAACAGATAATATGAGCTTTTGTGGGTACAACCCACTTCTTCAGATGTCAAATATATAGCAGAAAAAGAGGGAGGAGGGGGAAAAATCTGTCAATTAAAGTGTCCATGTTATACCCTAGTTATCCTCGCTACCATCATTTTTCTGGTGCTTAGGATAATACATTTCTGTATCAGTGTGTCTTCTAATCTTTTCCATCTGTGTGCAGAATAAATTTGTGCACTAAGGCATGTGTAAACATGTACCACCAGTTGATAAAAAAACATAGCTGTGGGTGCTCTGCTAATCAGCTGGGCAATATCTGAATCTCTCATGAGCGGCCACACAAGCACAAAGCTTACAGTGAACACTGCCCTGTAGTGAGGGATAAAGTTAGAGAGGTTGGTGAGCAGAGTGTCTTATCAGGTATGCAACTTTGCTTCTCTTCCTTATGTATATCACCCTTTGCACATAATGGTCTACCCTTTCTCTGCATGACAAGTGGCTGTGGGGTGTTTTTAAATTTTTGTGTTATACCAAGAGCTCGTCTTTGAGGAGAACCGTTAGCAGCTGGGACCCCAGTTGCTGTTACACTGAGTATCACCTACTCATGCAAACAGACCTGTTAAAATCAATGGGACAACTCCCGTGAGTAAGTGTTACTCAGCAGAGCTGAACTTAGCCCTGGGGCTGCAGGGAGAGGGAGAAGACCTTAAAACAGCTGATAGACTCTTGAGATTTGCTCAGCCAGAGTCATATTTATTTCATGGTAGAAAGGCATGTTTTACTGTAAATAAACTCCTTGGGCTGGCACTTTAATTTGCAAATATTCTTTCATTTTAAAATTGAGTTCTCTTGAGTGAAGGTGAGATTTGGTTGAGTAAAAATTATCTCTTTTAAAAAAAATCAATGCTGATATGTTTAGATCTCGTCAACAACAGTATCCAAATAAATCAACTCTTGCCAGTACAAGCAGGTGGCTTTTCTACTCTAAGGGTTTTACATTATTTCTTACCCAGCTGGAGAAAAGATGCATTCTTTTCCCCCTTGGAAAAAACAAGCAGCCTAATAACATAAAAAAGAAACATCCATTATCACATGTAAGTCAGTGGGAGAAGCTTTTTAGAACAGTCTGGTAGCTGGGTTTTCATATTCAGATATTTTCCTATTCATAGAAATTCTTTCATCACCAAGCGAACGTGGTGCTAATTAATTAAATATGAACTATTGATTAATGTATGAAGAGCAGTGAAAGCTGTGGCTAAAGGATTGGTCTATTTTCAGAGACTCTCCGTTTTATATTTTAACTAATAACTTCTTAATATTTTATAGTTCAGCTCTGAATTAGCAGAAATAAACAACCATTTTAAGGAGGATGAAAAGCAACTTCAGCCAGCTACAGTCAAAGCACCTATGCATGATTGTAGGGGAGCTACACTTCTGTAAAGACAGAAACTGTGGAAATCAGAATTAAAGTGAAGGAAAGGCAAGATAGCACAGAAGAATAATAACTTAGCTGATGACCTAGGTTCCAAGTATAATTAATTACTTTCAGAGCACAATGGACAACATTAGGTAAATTATTATGGGTCCTTGTCATATTCTGGGGACTGTGCCATCACCTGCCCTATAACCTGGGATGCTCCATAACGCCTTGCTGCTGTAGCTCCCAACCTGGATCATTCAAAAACAGCCTGCATCATGCAGGTGACCTTGAGCATTTGTGTGTAACTGCAGCCTGCCAGACACATTTGGCTTACACTCTGGCTATTACCATCTTGGTGATTTCTGCAGTGTGATTCCAGCATACTCCTAGGCCCTGATTTGCCCCCAAAATGTATGTTCTCTATTGGACAATCCAGGGATGTCAGGTCTGCTGTCCCTTTAAGGAAACAGTACACAACAACTTGCTACCTTGAGTGGAGTTACCCAGACAATTTAACTTAAACACGCTGGATTAGTTTCAATGAAAGAATAAAACAAGTTTATTTGACTACAAAGAGAGAGATTTTAATAGAGTCCAAGTAATGAGGCATGAAAGCTAGAAATGGTTACCAGAAAGATAAAGATGAAAAATGCTTCCTCGTGCCTAACTCAAGGAACTGTACTTGATACAAAGTCCTTATCACATCCTTCTGACATCACTACTGTCCAAACTTACTAGGTTGGAACCCCATTCCCAGAGTTCCATGGCTGTTTCCTCTGTCTTCCTTGTTGCAAAGAGGGGGATGCAAGGAGAGTCGGCCAGGGGTTTTGCCACTCACTCTTATAATTCAGTCACCCTTGGAAATCATCTTCCTGAGAATGACCCCTAGATAAAAAGTTATTTCCAGCTGAGAGCAAGGAGACATGGAGTCTGGTGTGTGGCAGGGCAGGTTTCTTAAGTTGTTTGCCAAGATGCAGACCTGTTTGTTCCTGCCTTTTTCTTTGCCAAGGGATGGCTACATGATAGGTGGTGTCCCATCAGCTTTGATGACATCAGATGGGCATCAGCTTGTCCTATGTCCTCGAGAAACAGACCTGTAAACAGGTCAGTCATGATTTCCACTTTTAAATGTAATGTTGCCACCTACATTTTGTGGGAAATTATTGACCAGTAAGCTGGCCACACCTCCTTCCTCAATTAGGAAAAGAAGTGAGTGAGTTTTCAAATGATGCCTCACAAGGCATATCTTGTTCAAAGATTATTACAGTAGCATGTAGTGTGAGTTAGGGATGTAAGCAACTAGTTGAGTAAACAACTACCCAATAAACCTAGGCCTATTGGGTACTTGAGTCACTACTTGACTAGTCACGTCTCCCTTCCCCCACCCCGCTGCCTCTATCAGAGGCAGAAGGGGGGGGGGAGCAGGAGCTAGTGCTGAGGGGAGCCGGGTTAAAAGCCAGTTCCCCCCAGCACTGTTTCCACGAGGTGGGGGGAGAGCAGAAGTAGTGAAGAGGCACATCAGGAGAAATGGTGTGAGCTGGGACTCAGCTGTCCCAGCTCATGCCCGGTCCCAGATGCTGCGCCTCTGTTTTTCAAATGTAGTAAGAGCCATCCAGCTCTTGCTACATTTAAAAGGCAGAGCTGGGATCTAACCCCACTGTGGCTCTGCAGTTTCCCCCCTTATCAACTAATCAAGTAGTTGCTGGAAATTCCATTGATTACTCGATTAGCTGATTAAATGCAATTTAACATCCTTAGTGTGAATACAGGGGTGCATTTCTTCCCAGACAGTTGGTATTACCACATAGAGTTTGCATTCCAGTGAGGCTACTGGCGCAAAGTAATAAAGTCCACTCAGAGCCAGATCCCATTTCCAGTGAATTGAGCGGGGGTTAATCCTTGAGACTTCAGTGGTAACCAGATCAGCCCCTTCCATCTTCTATTATGTTCCTCAATGAGAATGCAGGAAGAGTGAGAACTGATAAAGATGAAGAGGAAGGAGGAGGGTAAAATACGCACCATTAAAATGGCCTCTTTTTTGTATTACCTTCTGATATCACCCAAATTTCAGGTTTGTTCCCTTGATTTCACATCTGTGCGAAAATATACTCTGGAGAAAACAAGTTGATTGAATTGTCTGGGCATGCTGGTGGCATTTGGGGTCTTTCATATATATCTGGAAGGAAAGGTGGAAAGTGATACAGGAAGACATTCTCCTGACAGACACTAAGAACTGGAATTCTGGAGAGCAATCCTCCCTACTTGTCTTATAAGCAATGGAATACTTTAAATGAACAGCTAGCCTTGGAACAGAGGAGGCATATTAACAAAACCACCATATGAATGGAAAATGTGTAATGTACCAGGAGAACCTGAGCAACATCAATATGAATTTCATGTTGCTCATCGTACATGTATGTTCTAATCCTGTTGATTTATCAAGTACCATTCCGATATAGCAAAGTACTGTATGATCTCAGAAGCATACAACATTACAAAACAGACAGCAATAAAATGAATGGTGGGTCAAACATGTATGTTGCAAGGGTAAAATGGATTATTGAGAGCTCGTGCATGTACTTCAGGGCACAGACATTGGGTTGTTGCATTCAAATGCAGTAAGGATGCCTTACTTTGTATGTACCTGTCATCATCAACAACAACCATGGGCTCAACGCCCATTGGTGTCTGATGGCTCCCTCACTATTTCCTTCAATCTTTCCCTGTCCAATGCAGAGTGGCTTAGTTTCTGTAGACTAGCTCCACACCAACCCACTATATGATCTACCCATTTTCTGTGGGGTCTGCCTCTCCTATTTGGATTATCCATTATGCCGAATACCATCTACACTGATCTTCCTTCCTATTTCCTTATCTCCAAATACCATTGTCTTCATTTTATCAATATTCATAATCAGTCCATATCACTTCCCTTCCTCATTTAGCACCTGCACCATTCTTGCTAACTTCTCTTAATTTTCCTCGATGATAACTATATCATTCACGGACCTCAAGTTGTTAATTCTCATCCCGTGCACCAATATCCCTTCTACCTCTTCCTTGATCTTGTCCATCACTCTCTCTAGGTGTGTGATGAAAATACTCGGTGATATCAGATCTCCTTGTCTCATACCTCTAATCGTTCTAAACCAACTTCCTAACTCTCCGCACATTCTCACTACTGCCTCTGCATTATTGGTGATATCCTTCAACAATTGTATCAATCTGCTATCCACTCCATATGTCTCCAGCACTGCCCAAGTCACTTTCTGATCTATACTGTCAAATGCCTCTGGCACTGTATTTAGAAATACCTGTGGCAACGGTGTACCTGTGGCACTGTATTTAGATTGAGATCTGAGTAAAATCAATAATATGGAGACCATGAAGAATGGAATTTCACTGGCACAGAGCTGTGTCTAAGTAAAGACTCCAGAATTTGGCCCAGTGTGAAAATGAGAGGGACTCCATTTTCTAAGTGACAGAAAGAAATCGTGCAATTGAAAATAATAGTGAGAGAATATCTGAATCAGTTCAAAACAGATCCCAGGAAGAATGATGCAGCCATCTTTTACTTTTCACTGAAATCCATACATCCATTAGGCTCGTGAGTTAAAGGCATGCAAATGTAGGAAACAATGCCATGGAGCCTGTTTCAAATTCAATCTGCTGCTTGTATGATTAGTTACCAACAAGGCTGTCAATGCTTAACATTACATTTAGAGCAAGAATTTTGTGTTACAGTAGTAGTGCAGTGGCCTAAAAAGAAAGCCAGGAACTATGACCAAGATCTCTAGTCAAACTCCAGGTGTGTTTTCTTTGTACCTAAGATGACATGAGCCAAGAACATTAAAGAGATGGTGCAATTAGCTTGAAGGAGATATCGCTTTGTGTTGTTCTATAATGATGCTTCTAAGCCACTTCTAGAATCAGGAGAATATCATTAATTACACCTGTACAGAGGAGGACAAGAGGTTATATTTGGCTTCATAGGGTACTTTTATGTCCCAATGAAAGATGAGTGTGTGAGCAAGTAGTATAGTTCTTGAACTGAAGCAGTATGTTGAATTACTGGAAAAAATAAAATAGCATTGAAAAAAGTGCAGGCAGGAGGATTCATAAATTAAGCTCTGAAATGAGCACACGGGGTCTGATCCAAAGCCCACGGAAGTCAACTAAACATAGAGAAAGGAATAAATGAGTCCTAACAAATCTGTCTGAGCCACAAGTGACAGTGGTGATGGGTTATTGGATAATTATGTACTTTGTGGTTACTCAAAAGACAAACCACTCCCCCCACAACCCTCAATAATATGTGAGCTTTTTCTCATACTACAGAATTATTTTATATTAACGTTTTTTCAGTTGTTTAGAACTCACTGTTTAACAAAAGTCCTCTTCCATTTTAATGATTTTTGCAAGAAAATACTTTAATAACATTTAAACAGAAAATGCTACAAAAAAATTGTTCATGCCTGCCAGCCAGATTCCATATTGTGTAATTATATTCTGCAGGGTTATCTAAATTCTTACTCTAGTTTCAGCTCCATGCAATGTTCTTTAGTTTCTGGTCTAAATTTTTTTTAAAAGTTTGCAATGCATTGTTCTATAGCTGCTCCATTTTGTCACAGAGGTCTCTGCGTTTCAGATCTGTGCAAGCAGAAATCCATTTTTTTCTTTGTGCATACGTAACATGTTTTTTGAATACACAGTGCTTTGGGATTCTTCCATTTGAAAGGCCAGGTAAATGGGATATAGAATACAAATAAATTATTGGGACCCTTTGCTGACATTGTAGAGCAGTCATCAGGATGTACTGGTAGATCTTGGAACCTCTGAGAAATGATCCTGTTTGGTTTGGGCAGGAAGCTATCAAGTACAAGCATTTCCGTTGTCCCTTTCCCCGCTCCCCTATCGTCGTGCTACTCCAGTCCTCTGCCTTGGAACTTCCCCTTCCCCCTGAGAAGAAGAGGAGGAAAGCACTGATGAGAGAGTATCCCCCACCCCTATACCCTATCCCCACATCAGGGGGACACAACAGGGTTCAGGATAGGGGGAGCTTGCTGGCAGCTGCACCAATGTCTGAATTGTTCAGCATACTTAAAGGAGCAGTGTGTGTGTGTGTCAATCATGCAAACACGTCATTCTCACATAGTGTGTGTGTGTGTGTGTGTGTGTCAGTTTGTCTGTCAGTCACTCATGCAAACATGCTGTGTCTTTCACATTTACCTCCCGAGCCAACAGAAACTTGTTTGTGGTGGTGTTATTTCTTCTTTTGCTTTTTTTCAAAGTGTATTATTTTAGGCTTTTGACTGGTCTGTGTATTTCATGGTTTTGAGTTCTCTCTGTAACAGGGTGCAACTCACCACCACATCGTCCTCGGCTGGTCATTCAGGAATTAGCTCATCTCGGTATGGGAGTGCCCCCTTCTGGCTGGCGTCTCAGTTGCTGTTACCTGTTTGTGTTCTAATGGCTCTGCCACCTTACATTAGGACCTGCGTTCTTCCCAGACCACAGAATCCTTCCCTCATAGTATTGCCATGCCGCAGTGCCCCCATACTCTGGGGCCCTTTCCGCTCAGGGAGTCCCCATCCCGCTATCCCCACTTCTGCCACAGTGATTCTACTGCCAGTCATCATGTAGCCCCTTACCTCAGGGGCAAACTGCAGTCTCAAAGGGCCATTCACCATAGGTACAAGGGTGTGGACCTGCTGCCTTTGCCTGCCCTGGCTGCCTTCCTACCGCCCTAGAGCCCTCAGGTCCTGTCACTGGGAAATCACTTAATCTCTGCGTGGCTCATTTTCCCATTTGTAAAACATAATTCCTTTCTCCCATCTTTTGTCTATTTAAATTGTAAACTTGTCGAGTCAGGGACTGTTTCTTACTACATTGGAGTACAGTATTTAGCACAATGGGGCTCTGAACTCAGTGTGGAGCCTTCAGGCACTATTGTAATAGAAATCATAAATAAGAAAGAGGGGCCAGTGGATATAAAAAGTAGCCACAATATATCTGATGCAGTTCTTTTTTGTGCTACTCATCTGTCACTGCCCTTTGCAAGTAGAAGTGAATGCTTTGCTAAATGAGAAAAAATAAAGTATTGTTGCAGCTGTACACAAGTGATCAACCACAAGGGTGGTTTTCCCCATGTACATTTTCCAGCTTAAAATGTGAGAACCTGAACTCTGTCTTCTGCCAATTCCTTAGCTTTCTGCTCCCCTTACCTATTCTTTTCTTAACTGGGAGTGCAATATGCAATGCATGTGAATGTATTTAAAATATATACAGCCAATTCCCCGACAGTACAATTATTACTCATGACTATCCTTCAGTGTGTTGTCCTTCATGTTACACCCAAAGTATCTCTTGTGTAAGTTGAACCTGATGTTATCTCTCTCTTATTGGTATGAATTATTTACATGAGCACTGTTGATTCCAGATAATCCCAGATCTTGTGAAATCTTAATCTTCTGTTCATCAATTTGGGATCAAATTGAATTTAATCACCTCTCTTTTGGCCTTTGCAGATTGAGAGGCATGAATGTAAAATACACTAATAGATTTGCATATTATAATAATTACTTCTTGGGAGGGTGATCTGAGTTCAAGAATTTCCACAGAATTCCTGGTTTGTTGGGATAGTCACTTGATTTAGAGATGGTCATAGCTGCAAAATGCAATCAAAACCCAAAGATAATATGTTTTAACCCTGGGGTAAGGCTCAGCTTCTACACATGGTAGAAGCCCTGAGGTGCAGTTATTTCTCCAACATGTGGATTTTTCATACCCAGTTGTCACTAGTTCCGCTTTATACAGCTAGCAGGCTAGGCACACAGCCCCTGCTAATTTAAATGCAGCAGCTCACAACTCTGTACGTTGTATACCTTTCATTTAGAGGTTCCTACCTGATTGTGTTTGCCTGAAAAATCATGGGTACCCTGATTAAGCTTTTTGTAAAACGGGACTGGTAGAGCAAGTCCGCAGCCTTAACAGCAGTCACCACATTCACCCCATTATGAGAAATGATAAGATGGGGGAGGGAGGGAAAGAATATTGTAGGCTACCTGTCAGTCTTACCAGTGAATTTCTCTGGCACCTTCACCGCAGTGTGGATTTTTCCATTTTAGACTTGCAGGATGCTGCTTGCTGATGGACATAGCTGAGTGGGCATGAAATTTGCCTGTCTGAAGGGAGAGAGAATCCCCATGAGCATATACATGGTTGTGCCCTTCCCTAGGGGGTAACTCTCTGAACAACTCCTTATGTCTGTCTCTGCTTCTCCCTTTCTCGTTCCATATCTTGCCTACAGTATAACACTACTCGGGGAGTAGGTACAGACGGCAATTTTTTTTTCAGTTTTAATTGTTATTCATACATTTTATAACCATTTTACAGGTGCTCTTTCACCTGGTATGTTGTTGCCCTTTTCAGCTGGAAAGACATCCCACAAATAGGAGGATGAATGATCTACCTGGGCAGGAGCAAAGGGGATAGAAAGCAGCCCTTGCTAGGGAGCTTGAGGACTTTTCTTACTAGAGCAGGAAGACTATCATTGCAGCCAGCATTGCGTCATTCATGCTCTCTTTTGCCTAATCGAGTTGTTAGATTGTCTCTGCCTGGTGGCCAGATCTCACAAAGCATCTGAATACAGAACTTTCACTGGGTTCTGTATTCAAATGGCCAGCTTGCTGGCGCACCTTTCATCTGAGCTTCTCAGAGCAGCTTATAAAAATAGATGTTACCCATCTGGTTTAGAAATGGGGAAAATAGGCATAGATTTGCCTAAACAACACAATGCAAAACAGTAGCATTTGAGAACAGGGTTCAGGAGACCTCTGGTCCAACCATAACAGATATCACCTTCCCTTAGGCACACACGAACCTGACTATGTTATGTATTGCACATTTTCAAAGATCATTCCCATGCTACTGGGGTTTTAATTCCAATGTAATCCATAATCTGCATCAGGGCGGACAAATACCAGCTTGCAAACTGCATCTGGGTTAGCCCTTGGCAGGCCACCGCTGCTATATTTAACTGTGCCTCCACAGGTATAGGCGACTGCAGATTCCATTGGCTGCCAATCACTGTTCCTGGCCAATGGGAGCTGCGGGAAGGAGCACAGACCAGGACGCTGCTTTCTGCAGCTCATGTTGGCTGGGAATGGCGATCTGCAACCAACAGGAGTTGCAATTTCCCTTACCTGTGCAGACGCAGGTAAATAGCACAGCAGCCCAGCAGGAGCTAACCCTGGTGAACTGGCTGTGGACCATGGGCTGGTATTGCCCACCCCTGAGCTACATGGCAAAGCTAATTAATTAAATTAAAATTAATTAATTAAATGAATGGAGATTGCCTATCTCCTAGAACCGAAAGGGACCTTAAAAGGTCATCGAGTCCAGTCCCCTGCCTTCACAGCAGGACCAAGTACCATCCCTGACAGATTTTTGCCCTAAATCCCTAAATGGCCTCCTCAAGGATTGAACTCACAACCCTGGGTTTAGCAGGCCAATGCTCAAATAATGGATAATCCGAATGCTCAAACATATGATCCATAGCTATACTGGCTGGACCAGAATAAAGAATCAATTGCCGTTTTATTTCCATTTTTTACCTTCATGAAGCTCACATAATTGTCAATAATTATGAAGTTATATAAATTATTTGCACTGTATTAATACAATTTTTCTATTAATCTCTGACAAGCCATGGAATCTGATATTTTTACTGTGACCAACCATGAAATTTGTCAACTCTGTCCATGATTTACATAGGGATCTATTTATAAAATAGTATTAAATGAAGAGGACCGCATCCTAAGTACCATCAGTAAACTAATTTACAGAGCGGGCTCTGATTTATTTAGATATTCTGACTTTTTTGGTCTTCCAGATAATATTGATAATGTAAAGAGTTCACCATGAAAACAACAGTGCTTGCTGTGTTAATAACTCTTATAGTTTTGCATTTGTTTTTGAGTTTTCTCTTTCTATGGCATGCTGTGTCTGTCTGTCTGTCTATCGATAGATAGATAGACACACACCAGGATATATTTATTTAAAGGTGGCCGAAGCATCAAAATATTGCAATGTTACAATGTTACACCAGTAGCCACCATTAAGGCCTGATACTTCACCTGGAAGAAACTGGCAAATATCTCTCTGATTTCAGAGATGCAGGACCAGGCTTTAAATGTATGTGATTTAAAGGCTGAATTGACTCTTCAGATCCAGGAGTCAAGACATCATATGAGAACCACAGTTTTTCATGGGCAGCTATGGGAGATTGTGGCAGATCCACCACATGCCCAAGGTGTGGGGAGCCCAATGAGAGCAATTTCCAGCCTGTGTTCCTGTCAGGGTCGAACGGAGGTGTGGGAGAGCCGGGCAGCTGCCCAGGGTGCCAACCGATGAGGGGCGCCTGATGGCAGCTGTAAGGGGCGTGCGGCGTCCCTTACAGCTGCCATCAGGCGCCGCGCGTGCGGTTCCCGCAGCACCGGCCCCATGGCACCAGCCAGCAGCGCCCTTCCCGCACGGCTGTGGGGCCCTGCATGGCCCGGTGCATGCGCCAGCAGCGCTGGCCAGGCCAGGCTGGGCAGCGCATGCGCTGTGCGCCCTGGGGGCGGGCCCCGGGCTGCACGCCAGTGGCCGTGGCCGGCGCACACATGCACCGTGTGCCCTGGGGGGTGGGCCGGCACATGCGCCCTGCGCCCAGGGGCAGCACCACACTCCCGGGCCCAGGGCGCCAAAAGGACTCGGGCCGGCTCTGGTCCCTGTCCTCCATATCTCTCACCCAGAGCACATGGGTAGTCTATGGTTCCTTTCATTTGCCCATTGCACGGCTCTTATTATGGCTGAGCTGTGGCTCTGAGCTCCGCACTGGCTCAGAGGAAGCCAGTGTGGAGTGGTGGATCCTCCATCTCCATCTGTCTTAGGCTGGGCAGGGAGTCGGGAAGAGGGGATGACATACAGGCTGGGGGCTGCAGACAGGGTCTGTGTGACTCCCATAACTTCCTGGGCTCTCCAGCCAGGCTTCACACTAGAGAGGGGATAGGACATGAGGAGCAAAGAGGAGGGTAAGCATGAGGGCTCTGCTGTGGTAAAAAATGGATGGGCCACTTCCAAGAAGTGGGAGGGGTACGGCCCATCCTGGCCTTCCTGGTTCCAGCACACCAGAGTCTTGGTTGTGGAGAAAAGCTTGAAAATGTGATTTAGAAAGGCTCGAAGGCCAGAAGACAAATAATAATAAACTCAATCTTACTAGTTTTAAAAACCGCAATACATCTAAATCCACCTTGTGATTTTGGGGTACTTGACTCATGATTTCTGAACGCTTGGAAGCTGGCAATCCTGGAAGCTCATTTTCTCCATCTGCAAAATGAGGTTAAATAATAATAATTACAGTATTTACCTACTCCCCAAGGATGTTGCAAGGATTAATGTAAATGTTGCCACAGTGTTTTGAATATGTAAAGCATTATATATGTTAAGTATCATTCTCATTTGCATGCTGGCGAGCAAACAACCGAGATCTAAGGCTAAAATTCAGTTAAAGCAGCCTACCTCATCAATAACAGATAAACAATCTTTTATTAGTACTGCATAGTGCTATGAAGAGTTGGACAAAGATCACTTAAAAGAATATATCCGAGTGTCGAAACAACCTTCCTAATCATTTTTAATTTTCTCAGAAGTATTTTAACATTAGGGAGTTTATCACAGAGGATGTCATATGCCACTACTAAACAGTGGTGAACACATGGAAATAAGTAGAGTTCTGGCATGTTTCACTGCATAGAGCAGGGTGGGGAACCTTTTTTTGGTTGGGGGGGTCACTGACCCACAGAAAAATCAGTCGGGGGCCTTCCCTTGCACTTCAGCCCTGCCCCCGGCTTACCTGGACCCAGTCCATAGAGCAAGCCTGCGCTCATGTTCCCACCCCACAAGGGAAGGAGGGCGCTCAGTTTTGGGGCTTCTCCTGGCCATGGAGTGAGCAGGACCTCATGCTCCAGTGCCATTGGGGGAAAAGTGAAACATGGGGTTTCCCCCAGCAGCAGAACGAGCAAGCACTTGCACTCCAGCTGTGTGGGGGGTGGTGAGGCTCGGAGACCTACCCCAGGACTGGAGCACATGCGCTGGCTCTCCCCACTGAGAGGTGAAATCTTGAGCCTCGCTGCCATCTGGATCTAAGTAAAGGAGGATAGATTCAGCTTGCGGGCCATAGGTTCCCCATCGCTGTCAGAGAGGATAACAAGGTAAAGACTGAGGGCTTGTGTTGAACACATCAATCAGAGGAAAGAATTGTAGAAAAACTTTCTGTGTGACTTTCTTCCCTCTTTAAATCATTAGAAATGGTTTTAAATGAGGTGCAGTTTTCCAGCTGGCACTTGTATTGTTTTTCCATTGCAGGATATAAAAAACTGCCTAGCACCACACTCTTGTCTCTGGCAAGAATGAAAGGAAACAGAGCTCTAGGGACTAGGTCTCTGTATATATCACAAAAGGCCTCATTCTGACTTTGGATATACATGTACTTCAGTAGAAAGCACCTATGGGTAGCTAAAGCTAGAATATGTTCCTTATGTATTCCACCCTGGATATATCTGAATTTCAAAGTCAGAATTGGTGGCAGAATTCTTTATGCTTAAACTGAAATATATTTTACCACAATATAGACAAAGGCCATGCCCACACTACAGCCGAAGGGTGGCTTAAGGTACACAGTTCCAACTACATAAAAAAGCATATCTGGAACCGATGTACCGTAAGACACAGGGGCAGTCAACGGGAGAAATGCTCCCATCATCTTCAGGGTGCCCTCAGCTTTTAATTTATTGGGTCTTTACTAGACCCACTAAATCGAATTCCAGAAGATCGACCTCTGCTGTGTTGATCTTCTGGGAAGTGAAGACGTGGCCTAAGTGTAGAAAGGAACTAAACTGCAAAGTTTGAATCTGGATTTCCTAAAATTCCAGGGTGGTTGTATTTTGAGTTTTAGCTTGGGCGCTCCTCAAATTACTAAATATTTCTGTTTCTCAGAAACTGTGGCTTCAGTGTATCTGTGTAGAGGAGAACAAGGTGCTCCTGTATAACATCAGGGTTGCCAAATCTGGAGTCTCCTGGAGTTGGCATCCATTTCCCAATGACTACTGAAAGCAGGACTGGAGATTTTAATAAGAAAATGACATTATGTTATTTTGGAAAAGAAATCTCCTGGAGTAGCTTCACTTAGAATTGGCAATCCCACATTATTGTTATTTGCACTGGAATAAATCTGAAGTAACGTCACACTAATTAATATAGAAAATTGGCGTGAGATCATACGTCTGAGGATTTTTAAGTGCTTATCTTTCACGAATAGTCAGAAAGTTATAGCCGCATATTCCTTCAGGAGGTTCATGAGAGTCAAACATGTAAATTCCTGTACACCTTTTCTAAATATATTTCTTTCCTGCAGTGTGTCTGCATACTCTGCAATCTCTGTCATTCAGGACTAAATGCACCTGAAAAGAATAGGAAGTGGAACAACAATTAGAGAAAGCGGAATTGACTGATCTGTATAGCATTGTGTGCAAGTGGTTGAAAAAGAAAACCAGAGAACAATGGATATCTGATCTGTGATGCACTGGCACACTTTATAAAATAAAACATCAATGGGAGAGGCTTCCAGTCATGGAGTTATCGCATTGTATCTACATAGATTTGAACTCATTTGTTCAATTGTAGTATTGATATTCATGAGGCTATTGAGAGCCATAAAAAACTTTTCCAGTCAGCTAGAATCCTAGCCAGACACTGCTACAAAGTAGAGATCATTACATGGCCTGCATTACTGCAGTGTCATGAGGTAGGGAAGTACTGTCATGTCCATTTTATAGATGGGGAAGTGGGACACAGAGAGAAGAATTGACTTGTCCTAGGTTACACAGGAAGGCTATGTCCAGACTCGAGGGTTTTTTCGAAAAAAGTAGCCTTTTTTCGAAAAAAACTTCTCCTGCGTCTAGACTACAGCCGCGTTCTTTCGAAATTAAATCGAAAGAACGCGGCTTTTCTTTCGACGGCGGAAAACCTAATTTCATGAGGAAGAATGCCTTTTTTCGAAAGTGCTCTTTCAAAAAAAGGCGTTCTTGAATGCAAACAGGGCTTTTTCGAAAGAGAGCGTCCAGACTGCCTGGGTGCTCTCTTTCGAAAAAGTGGCTTGCTTTTTCGAAAGTACTGCTTGCAGTCTAGACGCTCTTTTTCAAAAGAGGCTTTTTCGACAGTATCTTTTGAAAAAGCCTCTTTCGAAAGAGGCTTGCAGTCTAGACGTAGCCGAAGTCTTTGCTGGAGCGGGAAATTGAATTCAGGTGTTCCTAGTTTCTTGCTAGCATCCTAACCATTGGACCATCCTTTCTCTCCAGGGAAATCCATTTGACATTATTTCTAGAAAGAGAGAGGAACATTTGGAAGTTGTTAGTTATTTTGAGTTTTTGAATAAAAAAAATTCCTGAATTCTGAATAATTTATTTTCTTTTATTATTAATCATTTATTTTTCTTTAATTAAGCCCATGGTGTAATAGGTTTCTGGAGAGCCCTACCAAGAACAAGAAGGGATTGTGTTGTAGGATGCAATCTCTGCATTGCATTGAGGGATGCAAGTTTCCTATGTTGAATGTATTACTTGTTTAATACTTATTTATTGTAAGTGGAATACCTAGTTCATCCACCATAATGATTTTAAAAAACACTCTTGTTTTACACCATAAAATACTATTTGGACCAGTTCTGTCAACAGTGCTGAGCATAATTGGGGCCTCTCAGTCTCTTCAAATGTAAATATAGAAGAATAATATCATACAGACCTTGGCTATGTCACCAGTAAATAAGGGGAAAGAAATGGTTCGGTTACTAGATCGCTCTCTGCTCCTAACAATACACTGAATAGGGGCCAAATTAATCTATTTTTTGAGGGGGTTTATTTTTACATAGACAATCTCACATCCATGTTTGTGGTTACCTATGTCTAGTCAGCAGGGCTGACAACTTCACTGGGCCCCTGGGCAAGGGGAGGGGGCCCTGCTGTATGTCCTGGAATGACAGTGTCCTGGGTGTAAGGGATGGGTATGGGGCTAGGCAGCCTCAGCACCACCAGGAGAGAGTCATGCCTCCCCATGCAGCTTTCAGTGCTGCTCAGATTGTGCCGGCTCTGGCAGTGATTTAAAGGGTTCATGGCTCCAGCTGCCACTGTTGCCGTAGACGTGGCAGCAGTGGCCAGGAGCTCCCGAACCCTTTATATCACCAGGCCCCAGGGGCAACTGCTCCTTTTGCCTCCACTGTTGGTGGGCCTGTGTCTAGTGTTTAACCGTAAAGAACCCTTCATTCCCTGCTCCGAGTATGTTGCCTTAGAGACCATCACCCACTTACATTCTTGGTGTTGGAACTAATCAAACACATCTGTTCTTCTTGACAAGGTGAGTCAGGAGAATAGTCTGTGTTGTCATGCAAGGTCCTATAACCTGGTATCTTCACAGATGTTTACTGTTTTGCCTAGTCCTAATTCTTTCACAAAATGAACAGTATTCCAACAAAGCTCATTCTCAGCCTCACTTTCAATTTTTTTAAAAGCAATTCTCGGTAAGAACACACAAAATATAAAAGGTAAACCGATCCACAAATTAATATATTTCCCTATTTCTTAACCCCAAAGTTGTTCTTTGCATTCTTACTGGAGAGAAAATTTTATGGAAAGAGAATTTTATGGAAAGAGTTCTTCAGAGATTAAATACATTAGAAAGCAAACAAAGAACATAAAGATGGTCTTTTCTTTGTCTCATATCAATATTCAAAATAACACAGGTAACATAAGAATTCCTGCTGTCTAACCAAGATGGGAAAGAATATCTAGCCAGTTACTTTAAAAAAAATCATGCAAACCAGCACATTGATGTTGCATGCTATGTGAAATGTGTGTCTGTGAGTGTTTGAATTACGTGTTCATCATATATTACAGAGAGAGAATTCAAGGTAAATCAAAACTTCTTATTGATTTCTGAAGAAGGGGAGAAGGCATAAACATGGCAGAGGGTTATTTCAATCATTTTGTTTATGATCCTCTTTACCAGTGGAAAATTAAAGTGTATAATATGAAGGGTGCTATTGACTGATATGGGCTGTTTGCTTTTTTCCAGAGTGGACTCTCTTCTAATAATGTGTTGATATTCCCTTGACTTTATTTTATGTTGCTACATTCTTTCACTTTTTTTCAGCATTTAATAGCATTGTGAGTTTAAAATGTCCTTTGTGTCCCCTATAAAGGGGAGATCTGCTCCCATTTTACTTCACTGGGGGTACGTCTACACTACATGCCTCTGTCGGCAGAGGCATGTAGATTTGTTTGTTCAGCAAAGGTAAATGAAGCCCCGATTTAAATGATCGCGGCTTCATTTACATTTACATGGCTGCCGTGCTGAGCCGACAAAGAGCTGATCAGCTGTTTGTCGGCCCACCGCTAGTCTGGACGTTCCCCCTGTTGACATCAAAGCCCTTTGTCGGCAGCCCCGTTATTCCTCGTGGAATGAGGTTTACCGGGGCTGCCGACAAAGGGCTTTGATGTCGACAGGGGGAACGTCCAGACTAGCGGCGAGCCGACAAACAGCTGATCAGCTCTTTGTCGGCTCCGCGCGGCAGCCATGTAAATGTAAATGAAGCCGCGATCATTTAAATCGCGGCTTCATTTGCCTTTGCTGATCTGTCTAATCTACATGCCTCTGCCGAAAGACGCATGTAGTCTAGACACAGCCTGGGAGAAGGATCATGCTCATATTGTATAAGATACCAAATTTTACAATTTAAGGTAAATTCCACTTCAGCTAATCCAGTGTATGTGTAGTATATGAAGAGAAGAGGGGGTGTTTGTTTTGGGAGGAAAGATGCACTAAATAAACTAAATGAAAAAAAGCCTGAAATGAAAATTTCTGCTAACATCTCCAACAGGTAGGTACCTAATATGGTACAGTCAGTAGTGTGAAGCACTAGGAAATTTTCTGTAACTGTCAAGGCCCACAGAAGAAGTGATAGGATATGCCCTGGTTGGCATTGTAAGCTCCATCATATGCGTGATGCATTAGAAGACTAATATCTGTGCAAGTGATAAGTGGACGAACTAGCATGAAGTAGGACAGTGAATTTCAGAGAGGACAAACTGCCACTCCTCAAGACACAGACAGAATGTGACAGGCCTGAGGAAGGTGGCCAAAGTCTATTACTGGCCTTCCATATTCTCAGGCTGTGCCTACACTGGCAAGTTATTCCGGAAAATCAGCTGCTTTTCCGGAAAAACTTGCCAGCTGTCTACACTGGCCGCTTGAATTTCCGGAAAAGCACTGATGATCTAATGTAAAATCATCAGTGCTTTTCCGGAAAAACTATGCTGCTCCCGTTTGGGCAAAAGTCTTTTTCCGGAACACTGTTCCGGAAAAGGGCCAGTGTAGACAACACAGTAGTGTTTTCTGCAAAAAAGCCCCGATCGTGAAAATGATGATCGGGGCCTTTTTTCGGAAAAGCGTGTCTAGATTGGCCACGGACGCTTTTCCGGAAAAGCGTCCTGCCAATCTAGACACACTTTTCCGGAAATACTTTTAACAGAATCCTTTTCCATTAAAAACATTTCCGGAAAATCAAGCCAGTGTAGACGTAGCCTCGCAGTATAACTTAGCCTGCTGTGGATGAAATAAGCCTGACAGAAGTGTAAGGCAGCAATAACAAGGAAATAAAGGAACATAAAAATCTCAAGACTTCTTGCTGTACAGTGAAGCTGTGAGAGCAGAAAGAGAGGAGAGAGCTCACTGTGGTAATCAAACGCTGAAAGAATTAACAGGGTCTCAGTAGCAGCGACAGCTCTTCCCCACTGAGCTTCTAGGCCTAACAAAAAAATGACAGGGAATGTAGCTAAATTCGTGCTGTAGGAATGAATGAAAAGAGAGCCTTATATGAACCACTAACAGGACTGGCATAGACACAGTGAACTGAAGAAATACCCAGAACTAAACAAGTGTTTGCAAAATAATTTCCTTTAAGGAGTTGCTATCAGCCCTGACATATCCCACTTTTTAACTTACTGGGAGAAGACGGTATTGATCCAGTTCCTTAAGTCCTTACTGAAGCAAAGCTTCCACTGGGTCAAATCTTGAACCTCCTCACTCTGTTTTTAGTCAGTTTCTTCCAACTGCTTTCTCAGATAAGCTGTTTAAGTCCATGAAAATTTGCTTTAGTAAGGACACTAAGAAAACTAAATAAGCAACTCAGTACTTGGCCCAGTGATTTTAATGAATGTTTTGGTTGAGAGAGAATTTAGTAAAGACTTTGGGTTTGGGACTATAAAGCATCAGCTCCTGAAGTCTGATTCAGTTTCCACTTGGTCCTTTTCCAGAAAATCTCCCATTAACTTTAGTAAGACTTGCCTATGTAAGGGCTGAGTAAGGACTTTCACTCTTGGTCCACTGAGGATAATCAATGTCTTTATCTTTTAATCTGGTCACTCCAAATGTTTTGAAACTTCAGATGAGAGGCGTAATTGTTATTGGCATTGACAGTTTTTATTTGCCTTTTGAGTTCTGCTGGGCACAAATGCATTGCCTTCCCCTAAAGTACGTACATTATGTGTGCAGTCAGTACAGGCAGTCCCCGGGTTACGTACAAGATAGGGACTGTAGGTTTGTTCTTAAGTTGAATCTGTATGTAAGTCGGAACTGGCATCCAGATTCAGCCGCTGCTAAAACTGACCATTGGCTGACTACAGGAAGCCCGAGGCAGAGTTGCTCTGCCCCGGGCTTCCTGGAATCAGCTACTGATCAGTTTCAACAGGCTGAATCTGGACGCCAGTTCCTACTTACATAAAGATTCAACTTAAGAACCCCAGGCGTCCCCAAGTCAGCTGCTGCTGAAACTGATCAGCGGCTGATTCCAGAAAGCCCGGGGCAGAGCAACTCTGCCTCGGGCTTCCTGTAGTCAGCGCTGGTCAGTTTCAACAGCGGCTGACTTGGGGACGCCTGGGGCAGAGCAGCTGGGGTGCTGCTGGGTTGCTCCATTAGCGCCACTCCTCGGCGCTACTGGAGCAACCCAGCAGCACCCCAGCTGCTCTGCCCCAGGCGTCCTGATTCAGCCGGTGCTGAAACTGACCAGCAGCGGCTGAATCAGGACGCCTGGAGCAGAGCAGCTGGGGTGCTGCCGGGTTGGTCCAGTAGCGCCCAGAGCGGCGCTGCGGGACCAACTGGCAACACCCCAGCTGCTCTACCACAGGCGTCTGGAGAAAAGCCGGGTCTCCTGGAGGGGTGGGGGGCGTACTAGCTGCACCCCCCCCACACACTCCCTCCGAGCAGACCAGGGAGACGCGAGCGGTGGACCGAGGAGCACCGCGGTCCCACTTCCAGGGTCCTCTGCGGCTTTGCTCCGCGTCTCCCTGGTCTGCTGGTCTGCTGGAGACCAGCAGACCACGGAGATGGGGAGCAAAGCCGCAGAGCACGCGGGCAGCGGACAGCCCAGACGCACCGCGGCTGTCCCGCTGCCGGCGTCCTCAGAGGCTTTGCTCCCCGTCTTCCTGGTCTACTGGTCTCCAGCAGACCAGGGAGACGGGGAGCAAACCCCGTTCGTAACTGCGGTTCCGACATAAGTCGGATCCGCGTAACTCGGGGACTGCCTGTATATACATTGAATAAAGTCAAAGTTCACAGACTTGGGTGGTGGGTAATGTAGGCAAGGGAAGGGTGGGGCGGGGACTACAACAGCCTGGCTCTCCTGCTGCCGGCGAGTGCTGGGGCCGGGGCTGTGGCAGCTTGGGTGTTCGGCTGGGCTGGGGCATGGGAACCCCTGCCCTTCAGGTTGCCAGGAAGGATCGGGCTGAGATGGGTGGGGCTGGGCTCAGTTGGGGAGAAGGCTGCTGAAGGAGCAGGGACTCAGGTGCCAGGGATGGGGTTGGGGCTTACCTTCCTCAGCTGTGTCTTCACCCACCGCCCATTCTCCCAGAACAACTTCCCACGAGGCCAAGAAAAGTACAATAGCACAAAGACCTAGATTGCATATAATGGATCATTTTTGCTAGATGCTTTTCTTTTCATAAGGCTGTGAGACTAAAGATATGCAACAGGCCACAACATCATGAGTCATATCTTGGACTACTCAAGTTATATAAGCATGTGGTCTACATCTGGAGGCAGGAATCAAGACCACTTTCTTATGGCTCCCAAAGCAATGTTTTTTCTTTTCTTTTTTCTCCATTTTTTTTCTTTTGTTGTACATATATGCCTGCCTATTTGAGAGTGTCCTTAAGGCAACATAGAAACAGCAGCTGCCCGAGACAGGAAAGATAGTGTTTGTGCAATAATGAAGTGTCATGCAGATGTAAACACAGTTTTGTTGTTGCTAATGATGATTTTTTTTACAATCAAAACTTTTTCCTTTTTAATTGTTTTAAGTAGCAATAAAGAATGCTTTTCACTAGGGATCAGAAAAAAATTGTTTAAAAACATGGATCGTATTTTTGAATTACAAAAGCATAAAATGTCTCTTAAACATTTTAAATCAATTTTCTTTTCACTCTTATAATTCAAATCCCACAAAATGGATTTCTTTCAAGTTTTCTTGTATGCCAAGTTTCAGCCCAGAGGGATTTTTTATGGCTTAAAATAGGGTGTTGTAATGGAATGCCTGACAGATCCTTTACTATATTGTCATTGGCACAATGCTTTAATATATAGTATATGAGATTAACTCATATTTTAATGAAGCATTTTGAACAGAACAAAGGGAGCATTTTTAAAGTATTAGTCATCAGCTTTGTCAGTTTGATGATCCCAGAAGTTAAGAATATTCATCATTTGATTGTTTGTTGTTTTTTGGAGTTGAAGCCAACTTTTCAGTAATTGTTTTGTGTTTGTTCTCAACAAAAGAGTGATGCCTTTGTCTGCCTTTCAAAGCATTAAATATTTCAGAACTGGGCACCCTACAAAAGCATACTTTTTGTGCAAGCTGTAGTACTTCTACAGCCTTCTAGGACTCATACAGTTTAATCAATATGTCATTTTGGAGGCTTCGTGAGCAAAAGGGCTTCTATTTTATGCCCTCCTTACATGAGATTTTGGAGGACATCAGTAGAATGGAGTTGGACTCCAAAAGGAATGGTTTAATGGCTAGTGGAGCTAATACAATCATTTTTAAAGTCACCAAACTAAATTAAGGTTTGTTTCCATGTGGAATGAATGTGCAGTTACACAATGTCCAGGGGAATGGAATTTGAATAGACCATCACCTATTACCACTGGAAAATCATTCCCTCTCTGAATGGAGTCATAAAGAGCCATGATACAGCCACAACAGATTACAATGTCACTGATGATTCAGTGTATTGTTTTGGTGCCTCCTCATGGCAATTTTCGGAGGAGTGAGCAGAGTGCTAATTGGAATCCAGAGCTGCAGGCAGAGAAGAAAACAGTCGTTAGTACCAGTTCTTTAAAATGTAATAATGAAACTTTGGTGGAGTTCATTGTATAGTCAAAGAGACTTGTAGTTGCTCCTTTTTTGAACATGTGCTGAATTCCTATAGCACTTGAAATTCCTCTTTGTAGGATGCTTTTGTTCATATACTATCTCTGAAGTATGTGATCCTGGCCATTGTCAGGGACAGGACTCTGGACTACATAAAGACATCTGGCATGGTCCAAGTCTCCAATTTCCTATCTCATAAAAAGCTTAGTAAGATTAAAAAAGGAACTAGATATTTACTGGATAATGGGAGCGTGCAAAGTTACAGTAGTAAAGATTTTTAAAAATAAATGAGTTTTTCAATAAATCCTCATATTCAGACCAACCTTTAATTAATGAGGGGGCTGGGAAACAACATTCCCTTATAGGTAGATTACTTCATCACTGACTTCTAAAGGCTTTCTTATCCTTCCTCTGAAGCAGCTGGTATGGGCTACAGTTGCAAATTGTAAGATGCTGAACTAGATGAGCGATTCCTATTTGGTGATTTTTTAGATAAATTTATATAAATCTGGATTAACCCTCTATAGTTTTACCCCATATTTACATACGTGTATGTGAGACTACAGTCTCATCCAAAAATCAGAAGAATATGAGATTAAAAATCCTGCATATAAAATACTATACAGGTGTTACATTGTAAAGTAGGTATTTTTTGTCTATTGCACACTGAAGTGGTTCTTCAATTCTTTTTACTGATTTAGGTATATAAACATAGTGCAATCTTTGTGACTTGTTTCAGTTGTTGACAGGAGTGGGCAAAATATATGTGACACATTTTGCACATCTGCAGTGACCTGCAGTGGTTCAAAGCAGAGTCCACACCATTTGGCAAGCTTGTACTAAAGGCAAATATTAGCTAAAGTAACTAGATTTATCTCAAAACATCTACATTTTTCCATTCTTGTAGAAGCTGTTCTTTTTAAAGGGTTCCTTAAAGTAAGCACTGATGTAAATTGTACAACTAGCTCATGGTGAAATGGCTGGCAGTTAACTCGAGCTGTGTTTTTTCTTTGTAGTGCTCTGTTGATTTACTGAAGTTGTACAAAGTAATTCCCATCAGCAGGTGACTAAGAATGTCCAGGTTTTGCTTTTCAATTAATTATGAAACAATCTGTTGTCAGCATTCCCAGCAGATAGTGAGACTTTGCCATTCAGAATGAATGCGGATGAATGTGGATGTACAAAGACTCCTGGGAAGAAAGGCTGTAATGAAATTCAAACTGAACTGAATTGGAGAAAAGGGCAGAGAGGGGGGGAGGAAAGAATGAACACATTCAAATCCTGGACGAATAGAGAAAGGCTGATGAATCATTTAATTCAAGCAGTTAGCATGGCTACTGAACTCAGAGGGATTTGGTGTGAGAGAGGGAAGAATGGGACATTCCTCAATGTACGAAGTACATGCAGGCTCCATAAATTAAATGACTTGGAAGGGGAGAACAGCGTAATGCCCTTAAAGGTGGCAGCCACTTTCTAGAAATTGTCAACAGGAGAAAAGTATATTGATAGATGCATATTGTGTACATCTGTGTATATGTTTAATGTATATGTAGTAAAAACAATTTCAAACTGGTTGAAAAAATTCAACATTTAAATTTTTTCATCAAAGAGGGGCACCTTTTCATGGAAGTAATTCCCGTTATTTAACCAATTTTAATACATACTGTTACCCCCAAAATTCCCACCGGATACCACCTAGGGTTACACTAGCATGGATTTATTGTTAAACTAAAGACGATAGAGCTGCCCCTAAAGGTATAATCTAAAGAGGGAACCAGCTATCTCTCATACACACACACACACACACACACACACACACACACACACCTTCATTCATTCACTCACATTCATTCCTGCCCTCAAGCACTCACACACTTACATAGGCATATGTGTTGCAGAAGGAGCCAGCATGTACATTCTGGAGGGTCTGTCTGCTGATCATGGATGGGGAGCTGGTCTTCTAGCTGCAGAGAGAAAGGATTCTCAGAAAGAAAAGAGGGTTTCTGCCACAGGCTCTCTTCTTTTATTGTGTTTGTGCAACGCCTGTGACTTATCCACTCATCACCAGGGAGCATGCCCAGACTTCCCTTGATCCAGCAAAGCAGCAGTCTCCTTAAGAGGTCTGATGACTCATCACCTGGCTCCATGTGCTCAGCCTTGCGGTTTTCTAGTCCCACACACACAATAGTCTACACCAGGAATGGCCAACCTATTACAGACCATTTTGAAGTCTGCATGGGACACCGCAACTCCGGCTGTGTCTCTTTCACACAGAAACATGCTGCCCCTTTCAGAGCCGCGAGCCAAGGGGTGCGAGAGCCGCAAGCTTTTCTTTGAAGAGCCGCATGCGGCTCACAAGCCATGGGTTGGCCACCCCTCGTCTACACTTACACACACGTTCATATCTCAGGGAAGAATGCAGCTTAGAGCAAGTTACAAGCAAAGTGGCTGAGAGTTACAAAGATTACAAAGTTGCAAGGTTCAGTCACCAAGCTTACAGTAAGTTTCTAAACGTATAAAGCAAAGTTTCTGAGAGTTACAAAGTTGCAAGGTTTTACAAAGATTACAGAGTTGCAAGGTTTGGAGTTGCAGAGTTTAAAAAGCAATGCAGTTGAAACAATTACACAGCTTCTGAGAATTATTTACAAATCAACAGTAATGAAGTGACTTACAAGACAACTGCCTCCCTTCCCCTCCCCCCTCAGCAATGCAGTCAACAGGAGGTTTTTGTCAGTCAAAGTTATGTGTTGGCAGGACCTTACAGTTTAGTGTATTTCCAGAAAATCTGTGTGTAATAGCTCCGGCGGAGGCTTTTATGCAACACATACACAATGATGAATTATTACAAAAAATGTATTTGTGAAATGTTTTTGCAAATGCTTCTCTACTGGAGTTCCTATTCTGAAAAGAGATCAGACACACAAACAACAGGATAACATTTTCAGAAATGTCTAAGAGCCAGATTTTGAGGCATTTATGCATGATGCAGATAGTGGCCACTAGGCAACTAACTCCTACTGATTTTCTGTTAGACTCTGGCTCCCAAATGCCACAATCACTTTTGAAAGCAAAACTTGCATTCCTAAGTCACTTAGGCCTTGTAACATTGAACTGAGACATGTCTAAATACCTTTAAAAGTCTTAGTTATTTTTGAAAAATGAACACTATGTAAGATAAGCACAGCAGTATTTGCTTTTAGCTGAAGTTTTCTGTAATGTTGGAAATAATTTTCATCCTTTATTTTCCTATACCAGAGGTTCGGGCCTGCTGAGAAATTATCAGAAATCCTTGAATTGCATCTATTGTTGGTTTTTTAGCACTGAATATTAAAATCCACAATTAACACTAATCTTTTAAATGTGTGTATAAAAGAGAGACACAGCAGGCACAGAATGGACTTCTTATTAAAATTAACAAAAGAAAGCAAATTTGAACAAAAGAAGTAATTGCTGAACAAAGGCTTGGAAATTAAAATTACTTTTGTAAGCCTATTTTGGTATTGAAAAAATACCATTGCTGTTTGCTAATAGATCAATACTGCTGTTCACAACAGCCATGTATAACTTTGGAGAAACAATTCTCCCCATAATAAATGTTGAAATGCAATGGAATCTTGCTAAGTTGTTTTAAAAAAACCATTAGTAGTTTTGGATACCAGGTATCTATTTAGGTTTGAGGAAAGATAAATATCAAATACCTATTGGTCAATTTGGGTACTGAGACGCTCTAAGTTAGAAATGTCATTCTAATAAACCATCTTGTTAGTCTTTAAAGTGCAACATAGTCCTGTATTTTGCTATTGGTCAAAGAGTTTTCAAAACGATAGTCATGGTGGAGATACTGTTTTTCAGGGTTCCAATTCAAGAGAATATTAAGCACAGGCCCTTCTGTAGGGAGATAAAGGGGGGAAGTGCCCCAGGGCCTGGTGATTCAAAAGAGTCTAGAACTTCCAGCTGCCGCTGCTGCTGCTATTACAGCAGCAGCCAGAGCCTTAGCCCCTTAAATTGCCACCTGAGCTCTGCATGGTGTATTCCAGGAAGCACTGAGGGCTGCCTGGGGGAGGCATGTCAGGCTCCTGGTGGTGGTGAGGGCTGCCTTGGGGAGGCTAGCCTTACCCTCACCTTTTTTACCCGTTACCCCACCCATTCCTGGGGTGCAGAGCTGCCCTCAGCCCTGCCTTGCCCAGAGGCCTGTCTAGGGTTACCAGGTAGCTTCAGAAAAATACTGGACACACTTGATTGGGGCAGGGAGGATATCGGGGGGGAGTGGCTGGTGGGAAGCGGGGCTGGTCGGGGGAGTGGGGCTGGTTGGGAGGGGTCAGGGGGAGTGGGCCTGGCTGGGGGGGAGAGAATTGGCCAGAGGGGAGCAGGATTGACCCGGGCACATGCAGATCCCAGGGCGCTTCCTGTCCTGTGCATGGTTCCAGCGAAGCATGAGTGTGTCCGGCTACGGCTCCTCTGTGTGCTTGAACAGCGCTCAGGAGCACGGACAGGGCTTGTCCTCCTCCCCAAGGTGTCACTTGTCCATCACATGCAACCAGAGGCTCCCAGTGCCAATCGCACCTCGCCTCCCAGCCACTCCCCCCAACCAAGCCAGGCTTCTGTCGGGTGCCCAGACGGAAAACCAGAAAATACCAGACATTGCATATGTCCGGTATTTTCTGATTTTCTTTTACCAGACAGAGGGCTCAAAAACCGTACTGTCCGGTTGAATACCGGACACCTGGCTATCCTAGGCCCGGCGAGTCGGCTCCCCTGATTAAGCACAAACTTAAGTCCATCCTGATTTGCAACAGCAGTGAAGAAGGAAGTACTTAATTTTAAGCACATGCTTAAAATAGGGCTACTGACCTGTCTCAAGCCCAGTGGCAATGGTACTGTTTATGGTTGTGGTCCTGAGGGTGACGCTATTAACAGTCATCACTTTTTTGAACTTCTCCAGTGTAGAAAATTAAAATCCAGCATTTCATCACCCATGGAGCTGCTTTTGGTTCTTATTAGTGTTGCTTTTTGCCAGATCATGCTCTCAACATACCTTTGGAACAGACCAAGAATTTATTTTTGTCACTGTAATGTGTGTGAGTCTTTAGTTAAAAATCAACTCTGATTTTAATCCTTCTAAAAAGAAATGCATGCTCAGAAGTAGAATTGGGCTATTTCTCTCTTGGGTGGCACAGCTGATTGTTTTGCTGATTCTGACTTCCCTCTGTTAAACAGTACCAGTAACTACCTCAGAGAAGGAATATCCCAGATGTATCCTCTTATCAAATGATGAATGCCTTTTATAAAATGTCCTTTCCAGGGGCTTAGGCAGTCTGGAGAGATTCAGAATAATACCTCAAGATTACATTGAGGGTATGTAAGAGCTAGCAGACAAGCTTATGTTTATTCATCTTTTATGAAGCATGTGCGTAGCCAAGGAGAGCAGGGTTGTCTTATGATCCACTGGGGTCACATAACATCAAATGTATCCATGACCTCTGAGTGTGTAATGTGAAGGCTGCACTATTGCTATGTTCAAAGATTATACTATTAACAGATATTGGCTGCACTCATTTTTCCTCCCTTTTCCCCCCTTTTTTAATCCTCTAAGATTACATTGCCTGACAAAGACCGTTCATTTTGAACAAAAGGAGGAATGGATTGCGGCAGCTACAGAGGGAAAAGATTGATCCAGGGAATCATATTAGCATTGTGGGCAGGAAAGAAAAGTGATTTTAACCCCAAAATAAGTGTGATGGAAAAATATTCTCTTGCAATCTTTCAAATAAGGGAATTTCATTCAATGTTCCATCACTCTCTGCCGTTTGCACCAGATTGTGTACCAGGGATGCCTGCAAGTCCTATCCAGCAAAGTGTTTGAGCATGTGCTTAACTTTTAACCCATTCAGGAAAGCATTTAAATGCATGCCTGACTTTAAGCATGTGTTTAAATCCTGTTGAAATCAATAGGACTTAAATTCTAGAATCAATGGGACTTGAGCATGTGCTTAACTTTAAACATATACTTCAGTGTTTGTTATGAATAACCATGTTCCTTTAAAAACTTATTACTCATATAATAAAAGGGACACGTGTGTATGCCTTGCTGGATCAGGCCATGGGGCTTGGCAACTCCACACAGATCCTGGTGGGTAAATGCTACTGTCTGGATATATATAAGAAAAGCTGTCAATTGTGGGATATCACATGTCTCTCTTCAATGACATTTTCACAAAGGAACTCATCTTTTTACTGAGATAAAACTACTGGCTTCTGGAAAGTTATAATTATTTTGTTAGAATTTTTTAACCTTTTGAATACTGAGTAAAGGAAATGACACTTAGCAAATAGCCATCTCTTTTATCTTAGAACATAAGAACGGCAATACTGGGTCAGACCAAAGGTCCATCTAGCCCAGTATCCTGTCTGCCGACAGTGGCCAGCACCAGGTGCCCCAGAGAGGGTGAACTGAAGACAATGATCAAGCGATTTGTCTCCTGCCATCTTTCTCCAGCCTCTGATAAACAGAGGCCAGGGACACCATTTCTATCCCCTGGCTAATAGCCTTTTATGGACCTAACCTCCATGAAATTATCTAGCTTCTCTTTAAACTCTGTTATAGTCCTAGCCTTCACAGCCTCCTCTGGCAAGGAGTTCCACAGGTTGACTACACACTGTGTGAAGAAGAACTTTCTTTTATTAGTTTTAAACCTGCTACACATTAATTTAATTTGTTGTCCTCTAGTTCTTCTATTATGGGAACTAATAAATAACTTTTCTTTATCTGCCCTCTCCACACCACTCATGATTTTATAGACCTCTATCATATCCCCCTCTCAGTCTCCTCTTTTCTAAACTGAAAAGTCCCAGTCACTTTAACCTCTCCTAATATGGGACCCGCTCCAAGCCCTAATCATTTTAGTTGCCCTTTTCTGAACCCTTTCCAAGGCCAAAATATCTTTTTGGAGGTGAGGAGACCACATCTGTACGCAGTGTTCAAGATGTGGGCGTACCATAGTTTTATACAAGGGCAGTAATATATTCTGGGTCTTATTTTCTATCCCTTTCTTAATAATTCCTAGCATCCTATTTGCCTTTTTGACCGCCGCTGCACACTGTGTGGAAGTTTTCAGAGAACTATCCATGAGAACTCCGAGATCTCTTTCCTGATTTGTCATAGCCAAATTAGCCCCCCTCATACTGTACGTATAGTTGGGGTTATTTTTCCCGATGTGAATTACTTTACACTTATCCACATTTTCCATTTTGTTGCCCAATCACTCAGTTTGGTGAGATCTTTTTGGAGTCCCTCACAGTCTGCTTCTGTCTTGACTATCCTAAACAGTTTTGTATCAACCGCAAACTTTACCATCTCACTGCTTACCCCTTTCTCCAGATCATTTATGAATAAGTTGAAAAGGATTGGTCCCAGGACTGACCACTAGTTACCCCTCTCCATTCTGAAAATTTACCATTTATTCCTACCCTTTGTTTCCTGTCTTTTAGCCAGTTCTCAATCCAAGAAAGGACCTTCCCTCTTATCCCATGACAATGTAATTTACACAAGAGCCTTTGGTGAGGGACCTTGTCAAAGGCTTTCTGAAAATCCAAGTATACTATATCTACTGGATCCCCCTTGTCTGCATGTTTGTTAACCCCTTCAAAGAACTCTAATAGATTAGTAACTTCACAGAGTTTGCATCTACCTTGGAATTTAATTGTCCTGCTATGCCATAGAAAGAGCTGTTTTTTCTTACATTTTCTCAGTATAGTTTTTTTAAACAACCAGGACTTCCAGTCCCCTCCCTAACCTTAATTATGGAAAGGTTTTAATGAAAATAATTTTTAGCAGCTTTGTTTCAGTGACCAATACGGAATGGGATGTGACATCTCTGCATAAATGAAATTTACAAATGTGTGCACGACCCAGTACTACAACTGAAATAAAATATCCAGATGCCACTTCATTTTGACACATTGCATTGTAAGGTCACAAACTGAGCCAAAGATAGAACTTGAAGTATGAAAATATATAGGTTGATGTAAACTCGGTTGTTAACCCCCTGAGTACATCAGGACAAATAGCATTGACTTGGAGAAAGCACTTTTTCTCTGTCTATGCTTTTCTGTCTGTAAATGGACTGCTTTTAATGAGGTGGCCCTGGGCCACCCTCAAATGGACAAATAAAGGTCACATTGATGGGATTCTTTTTTGGTGACTGCCTTTTTAAAATAGCCCAATGTAGGTGAACATTGTAACTAACGTCTTTCTTTTTTAGCTAACTTTCCATTGTATTCATTTAGAACCTCTTCAGTGAAATGCAGCTTGTTGAGATCATGATCACTGGTGTGAAAACAGTAAGATTTTATAGTTTTGCTCCTTGTACCTGGCAAGAAAAGACATCATTATGAAGACTGGCAATTTTCACTTCAAATGAAATGTCACATCTAATATTTCACATGCGCATCTACATCTTGATTAAGGTCTCATTATCTAGAGAGCACGTGGACTGAGTCCAAAAGAATTATATTTTAAATATTTGTCTATCTATTTTACATCCCCCTATTTCTTGTGGGGTTGAGGAAGGAAAGGTTTGTTAGTATGGAGGTTACTTCATTAGTTTGATTCGGCATGTCTTGGATTCATAGTACTTTCAAGAGACATCATGATATAAATTCAGAATGTGTTAGGAGGATGCCCACAGAGCAAATAACATGAGCAACCTCACTGCTAAGGGGAAAATAAAAATTATATGTCTACTGCAGACAATATGACAAAACAGGGTAGTATGCAGAGGGAAAAAATCTCTAGTAAATACTGCACACTAATGCACAATTCAGATAATGAATTAAAGCAGTAGAGCCCATAAAATTATACTTTTTAAAAGTGTACATTTTCCAAAAAACAAACTTAACAGCTACACACTGTGGAAACACATGAAAACCTTTAAAAATGAATGTTTCCTAAGACAGTCAAATTATGATGTATTTTGCGTGCTCCTTCAGAACTCCGTATTGATAAACTTGTTAATATATTGTACTATTTATGTTTCTAAGTGTTATTCATTTGACTGCTGGAGGGTATTAAGTAAGAACGTACCTCTGTGAATAATTTAAAAATTATCCCTGTGCACCATAGTTTGTCTTTGAAGTTTTACCCTGTGTGGTTGCTATTTATGTAGATAGGTTTTCATTTAGATGCCGATGTTCCCATACCCTTTTGGTTCATCTATCATTTTACTGAAATAATTGTTGTGAGTGAACGGATACAACATCAAGCTCATGTACTACCAAAGATACATGAATCAGAGGTTGGGTGCCCTCTCCCCTCTGTACCCCACCGATTAGAGAAATATACAGTGAGCTTCAGGTCTGGAGGCTATCTGTTCTGTAATAGCCAGGATGTCTAATGCTTTGTGATGAGTCAAAAGCACTGTCTATGGTAGAGAAAAGAAGAAATATGCGGTCAGTCAAATATGGCCTAATTGTGCACCTATACCGCGTAGCACGATTGAGCCCCTAGAGGCTTCTCTGAAAGTGAACTCTATGGCTATCTCATTTACAGACATATGGAACGTTTACCCTATAGGGCATGCTTCTTATTTGATGCTGCATATCTCTAATTTGCATCCAAGTGCTGGGCATTTTGTTGCTCTTACTTGTTTATATTACATCTATTTTCCACTATTCAAAAAATTATTGTATCTTTGGCCAAAATAAATATATGATATGCCAGGATACAGAGGGATCATCCAACAAAGATAACAAGGATTGCCTTGATAAAATTCAGCTTGTCCATTTAAACAGCTATACACATTATCTTCTACTTCAGTTCAAACATCCAAGAAGTTAGAATCTAAATTTGCTAGAGCCTTTATTAATTATATATGCATATACATACAATTTGAGCTGAAAAATGTATCCATTCCTATGCTGAGAGATTCCAGATGAAAGTAGGACATAATTATCTATATCAGGGTTGTCTCTTCACATTACGTACGTTAAGCAGTCATAAAGTAGAAATATTTCCTTCAACAATCAGTTAAGGGTAGACATCATTGAGACAGTGGGAAATACTTAACTAGATGTAAATCTACAACAATGATGTTTGGGGCAAGATTTTAATCCTGCTATGAAGTCTATACAGCTGCAAGCAGATATGGTGAGATTTGTAATGTTATTTGGGTGTCTAGAAGAATTTTCAAAAGTAGCTAGACATTGAATGCCCATTGAAATACCTTTAAAAAGCTGTGCTTAGCACTTTCTGTAGCATTGGGGTCTCATCCTGAAAATAAATAACATACTGTGTGCAAAAATCTTGATGGTGGAAAATCATACACCAGAATATATCTACAAGTTAGGACAAATCTTTCAAGATTTTTTTAGATTAGGATTTTGAAACAAGACACTCATTAATATAGGGATATACATGTATATCTATAAATAGACCTATATCTATAAATATATATAGAGAGAGAGATTTAGTTTTTTAGAGCGTGCAGGTCTGATTGTCTGAGTCCATCTGTCTGTGTGTCTGAATCTGATTGTTCAAGAACTCCTAAATGGTAAGAACTAGGGTTACCAAATTTGGTATGCAGCTAGGGCTGTCAGGTGTCCAGTATTGAACCAGACAGCCTGGTATTTGGGTCTTCCGTCCGGTAAAAAAACCAGGAGCAGGTTTGCATGAAAATCAAGTTGGTCCTGCGAGACCCCCGCCCCCCCGAACTCTGAGCCCCGAGCTTCCCTTCCCCCTTCTTCTCCTTGCTTTCCCCTTCTAGCTCCCTCCTCCCAGGTTTCCCCCTCCCCTCTCCCACCTCCTTTCCCCAGTCTCACCAGAGTTTCATTTCCTCCCCCCCAGTTTTGTTGAATAAAAAGATTTTGTGTTCATGAAAATACATGTATTTTATTTGACATCTGGAAGGAGGGTTAGGGAGGGGCAAGTGGAAGGACGTGAGGGAGGAATGAGGCACAAACCCCCAGTGGGGCAGACCAGGGAGGCTCTTAGTGCTCCTCAGAGTGGAAGCTCTCCCGCAGGGCCTCCTGGATACTGACAGCCCCCTGATGGAGCTTCTGGATGGCAGCCTGCAGAAAGTGCAGCCAGGCTCACAGCAACATGTCCATGAGAAGTACCAGAGTGCCCAGGGGCAGCTCTGGCTCCATGTTGCAGAGTGCTGTGGTGTCCCGAGTGAGGGCAACCAGAGCACACAGAGACAAAATGCTTTGCTGTCCCTCATCAAGGTAGGCAAGCAAGCAGGAAAAGCTGAGAACTGGCTGTCCGGCGGGATCCCTTTAAGCACAGACCTCAGGATAGCCTCACACAAAGTAACTCGTGACCTGATGCCCTGCCGGACCTGGTTCCGGCCAGCCTTAAATGCAATTCAGCATCCACTCAGTGTGGACGCACTATTTTGAAATAGCAAAACGCTATTTTGAAATTCATTTTGTGTATAGACATGTTATTTTGAAATAGTTAATTCAAAATAAGTTATTTCAAAATAACACTGTAGTGTAGACATGCCCTGTTTGATTTGAATTGTGTTTGATGAAAGTAGGATATAGGACATTTAGGACCAAATTCAAGCCAGATGCAAGTAGGAACAACATGACTGAAAGCAATTTAGTTGAATTTCATTGTCAAAGAAGAGGATCATCCTGACAAAAATTTCCCTTCTCCTTCACCCTGCCAGTGAATATAGGGTGAAGCACGGGCTGTAGGCAGCCACTGGCAGAAGGAACATCTGAAACTGAAGGAGACAATCTGTAAAACTGAGTTCCTTCTAGGTTTTACTGTGCTTAACTGTGCCAGCACTTTGCAGATGCAAACACTTGCTAATATCTAACACTTGTGTGCATCCTTTTAAATAGTTAAATACTTACATGTGGTAAGTCTTTGTGGATTAGTGAAACACATTAATTTGGCAAATGGTAATGCTAACACCTGCACTTTTCAAAGGACTCACACAAGTGTTAAGGTAGGTGCAGGCACGTGCAAACTGAAGATCTATCCCTCTTTAAGTATAAATTGGATGCTCCCTCAAGACTACATTGAATTTATTATTAAAATGAGCAAGACTTCAAACCCCTTCTAGAGGCTAGTATATAATCACTTACTTTTGCCTTTTTACTGGGAGGGAAGTATACTAAATAAATATGCATAATATTATCCCTTTTTGACCTCATTGGCTAGTCAAAATTCAGGGCCGTGGGAGTATTCCATTTGGGAATATAAATTGATGATGGAGTTCGTTATTTTCTTTGAAGCAATCTTTATTTACAAGAAAAGTATAAAGTCCTACTTCTCAAACTGTAGGAGAAATGAAGTAAAAATCAGTAGTTTCTTAGTTTACTGGCCCAAGCTTCTTTTTGGCCAATACCCTGACCTAGAAACTTCTCTTGAGAGGTATGGGGTTTTTTTGTTTGCTTTTTAAGGGTCACATCATGCCTGTAGGTTTCTACTTGGCTTTCTTGGTGTCTTTTTCAGACTCTTTTGTTCTGTGTTCTCACTACCGTCCCCACCACAATCCTCGCCCTAAGCATTCTCTCTCTCTCTCTTTCTCTCTCTCTCTCACAAGCCACTCAGCAAAACTATTTCCAAAACTCCTGGGAAGGCTAACATAACTCTTTCCTTTTAGGAGGGATTGTGATTATTTTACCCATAAAATTATATTAATTGAAGGATGCATTCAGACGCATCAATCGTGAGGTTTTACCTCAGCCCATAACAAGGTTTCAGCCAACAATAACAATAGGTATGATATGAAGAAGGTCCTCTGAGACTGACATCTGTATACCCTTATACACATAAAAAAGGCTCAGAATAGTACACTAAGTTTACACTGCTGAAAGAGAACTTATTTGAAAGTGTTTGGCCAACTACAGACATAACATTAACATTTCAAACCAAATCTCAATAGTATATAGTTGGTGGCAAAACTCCTTTAAGTGCCATCAAGATTTGACCCTTTATTAGTATTTTCATTTCACCAGAAGTCATATGTGGAAAGCGTAAGCGTTATCATTTTCTATGAAAAAGTAATATTGTCATGCTTCCAGGCATACTTTTTGTTCTGTGTACCATTTGATGTGATTTAATGCAATGTGAATTACCTACCAATTGTATACAGTGCAACTAAGTAGCTCTTTCTAATGCTCAGTTTGAATTTTCTCCTTTTGACAACCCGTACAGCATGTTCTCTCTGAATTTTTAAGATTTACTGTTACACGTAAGAATAAGGATAAGGTACGTTGAGAATGACAACATGGGTTAGACAATTCCTGAATGTTCATTAATGGTATGTGTGTGCGCACGTGTATGTTATATAAAATAAATAAACCATTTACTCGGAAAAGCCTTGCACTTTGGGGAGAAGAATGTTATCTAGAAAGTCTACCAAAATGAAAAATGTCTCTACTATATGAACAAGCTATACATCACTCTCAGGTCAGTAATATTATATTAGTGCAACACTATTATTTTGAAAGACAAAGGGCCAGATTTTTAAAGGTATTTAGGCACTTAGTGGTATTTTCAAAAGCACCTACGCTCTTGAATACCTTTACAAAATTTCTCCCTTGTGAGCCTAAGTCACATTTGAAAATGGAAGTTAGGAGTTAAACGCCTAAGTTACTTAGGTACTTTGGAAAACGTTACTAATTTTACCACTGATGCACATATAGATATAATACTTGACCGTGGGAAAGCAGTTTTGCTCACTCATGAATATGCAACAATTTACTTCATAAGATAAAAACTGATACATGTTTGCACACAGAATTGAATCCATTAACACTGTTGTGTATTGGGTTGTAGATATAGATCTTGTTGTTATAGCAACTGAGCTAGGTCACTAGGGTGTCAGTCCAGCCAGTTTGAGCTGGTTCTAGTTAGTTGTATGTTATGAAATAAAATGGACACTTGCAACTGCTCAAGGTCTCTGTGTTTCCAATGATTTGTTCCTAAACTGTGGAACTTCAGATGATATAATAAACACAAAGACAATAGTTAGTTTTTAAAAATGTAGTTGTTCTTTTATTAAATCATCTGGTAAATTTGTAAACATTGGGAAGGTAAGGAAAAAGTGGATTTTAACATAATCGGATTTGTCATTTTGTCCCTATTGCTACATGAAAGAATTACTGGTGTTGAAAATGTTCTTGTCATAGGTATATGACTGCTGTGATCCAACTTGTAGTGCTTCTTGTTACCTTCTAAATGTATTCTCTAAATGTTTGATATACCAGAACTACAGCTAACCATTGGCTGAGGCTCAGATCTTATTGCGAGTATGATGTGGTATAGCGGTATAATCACAGGACAAGGATTCAGGGACTCCTGAGCTGTGAACTCATTTACACTGTGTAACAGAATACCTGTGTAAATTAGTTCACAGCTCTGTGTTCACACTCTTCATCAATGGTAGGCAACTTGTGGCCCACAGGCCACATGCAGCTGATCAGGGTAAGCTGCCTGTAGGCCACCAGACAGGTTGTTTACCTTGCCTCTTCAAGTGTAGTTGCCAGCAACTCCCATTGGCTGCTATTTGCCATTCCTGGCCAATTGGAGCTGTGGGAAGTAGTGGCCAGGAAGTCCCTGCAGCCCACACAGCTTCCCACAGCTCCCATTGGCCGGGAACAGCAAACCATGGTGAATGGGAGCTGTAGGGATCTGTGGATGCAAGGTAGGTAACCTGCCTGGCAGCCCACCAGTGATATGTCATACACTAACCCTGAATCTGATGGAATCAAACAAATCATTTGTGTTTTCTCTGCCTCTGTTCCCCTATTTGTGCAATGGTATGATAATATTTACCTCACAGGCTCTATGCTGAAATATGTCAGGTATGAGACACTGCATGGCATGTACACTTTGTGGTGTGAAGCCAGCAGTTGGAAGAAAAAATAATTGAGAACAGAGTTGGCATGAGTAAAAATCTTGCCTTAATCACATGACCAGTAAATAAACTCTAAGACATTGGAAAGGACAATATTAGCAAATTAGATCCTAGGAACCACATTGAAAGTTTACTTAGTGTGTTTCCCATGATAAAGAGTTGTGAGAACTTTCAATTTCAAGACTCAATACCTCTTGAAAGTCAAGTTTTCTCTGCTTTCATTACAAATATAAAGACTAGCCCAGGATCGCTGAAAGCTTCATGAGCCCAGGCCGAGTTTCAAATGATTACTTGTCTCTCCATAGGTTGCCAAAAGGGATTTATGTTGTTTTGGTTTCAAAACATATGAAACCTCGCAGTTTTGGCTGACTTTCACTTTTCACTTTGGGGCTTGTCCCAAACTCAGGTGTGAAATGGTATGAAACTATTTTCTCTCCTGGCAAATTAAATTGAACCCTCTGAGAACAAAATGGCTGAACTTTGTAATGTCACTGAATACATACTAAAGCTGGGGAAACCACTGGCATTTAGGGCATTTGTTACTGAAGGTTTGTAATATCCTACTTTAATAATGAGCCTGAGATTGTGCAGCCACTCCCCATTCATTTGTACACACTGCAACTGTATAGAGGTAGGGGGGTGGGCGACAGAGCATCTTTCTCTTCCCCCTCCCCCTGTTCCCTTCTCCTATTTATTTTGAGTTTTCTTATCCCCTAGTCATAACTTTGGTCAACTGAAGAAGTGGGCTGTGCCCATGAAAGCTCATGATACCACCTACATGTTTTGTTAGTCTATAAAGTACTACCAGACCATTTGCTTGCTGTTTTTTTCTGTTACAGACTAACTCAGCTACCCCCTGAAACTCTGCTCCAAGGTTTCCAACTGCGATGCGCTTCTGCTTTGAGAGTGGCCCAGTGCTTTAGAATGTTTCTGTAGAGTTATTATTTTGGCATCCTACCTTAATTTTGCTGACAACATAAGAAAAAGGAAATGGTAATTTTTAAATGCTTGTAGCTTAGCCAAATCTGAACAGAATGTAATGGGCCAAATAAAAGAATTTCTGTGCCTTCAGGCTTTTTCCCTGCTGAATTTCAATGGCTTGCTGCAAACAATGAAGTTGGTAGATCACAAAAAAAAAAAAAAAAAAAAAGTCACAGGAATCTTTTATAGTGAAAATGGTTAGGCAAGCTAAACAGGGATGAGGGGGATGGTACCAGCACCCCCCATAAATAAATATACAAAGAGAGAAAGAGGGGAGTAGAAAGGGAGTGATCTGTTATTCGCACTAACATTGAGCTGTATCTTTCCCTGGGAAAAAAATAGACAGCTAAATATGTGAAAGTACAAAACATGTGGAATACATTTCATGTAGCTCTTGAGAAACTCAGTGTCTTTTCATAAACACGGGAATAATATCTCATAGTATACTAAAGTGAGCACTCTTCCACAGTCATTCAGCAGTGGCAGAAATTCACTTAATATCAGTGTTATATTAAAGCAAAAAACAGGACTATGTAGCACTTTAAAGACTAACAAGATGGTTTATTAGATGATGAGCTTTCGTGGGCCAGACCCACTTCCTCAGATCAAATAGTGGAAGAAAATTGGCACAACCCTATACCTAATAAACCATCTTGTTAGTCTTTAAAGTGCTACATAGTCCTGTTTTTTGCTTCAGCTACACCAGACTAACACGGCTACATTTCTATCAGTGTTATGTTAAGTGATTGTCTGGGAATCTATATTTCATAAGGGGGAGGAAGGTGTACTGTATACTAAATACAAAGAGTTTTACAATCCATTCCATGTATGTTACTGTTCAGGTTTAGGAAATTAGGAAATAATAAAATGTATTACAAAAATCTCAGGCAAACGAAGTAAAGTCATCCTTCATGTTTCCATATTTCTTCAATTATGCAGCACTTATGAACTGTAACATCAGCTTCTAATGGGAAACCCTGCAATGCCCAAATGAGAAAAGAACAAAGGTGGAGTTACAGTCTAAATCCTGAACTTCCTTAAATTTGTCACGTTAGGTCATCTGTTGATGGCGGTAACCGCATTTGTAGTCATCTAAGGATGATAACAAATAGTTAATGAGTTATGTGAAAATAACTGGCACAAATAATCGTGAAAGGCTTCAGATCCCTGATCTATGGGGGGTCTACCTATTCAGGAAGTCACAGCTACTTCACAACCCTTTCAATTGTGTTAGTAAGTTGTTGAGCCTCCTGGGGATCTTGGCACATGTAAATGAGCTCCCTGCCTGTGTGTGCTGCTGCTCCTAATTGTAAGGATCTTCAGTCTTCTGACTTTCATCTGCGAAGACAGTAGGAATTAGTTCAACCCTACTACAATAAGAATTTATAGACATGGCTGTGAGGATGGGTATGCTCAAGGCTGCCTTCCATTTGTCTTCCTGCTTTATTGTCTTCCCTAATGTAAGTCTTGATGCTATCCGGAATGTACAGGAGAAGCAAAGGATTCTGAATTTAGGATTTACCTGGAAAGGGACAGAGCTGTGTATCCTATATATTAAGTGTACTTGGATTTGGATTTTCAAACCAGCCTCAGCAACTGCACCTGTCTCTCTCTGTCTGCTGGTTATTCCTCAACATTGGGTATACTACAATGCAGTTTAGCTTGACTGATTAATGCAAGAAAATGTACACATTGGCACATTTACAAAACATAGATAAATTGTTTGGCTCTTTTTGAAAATTTGCCCCTTTATAATTTTATACGTATAGGATCAAGTGTTCCGAATGGTTTCCATCCAGCCTTTCCATTTGTAAGTACTCATCTCCTATTTTCATCTGATTTGTGTAAACAAAGTGTATAATTACATGTGCAAAACTTTAAAGTCTGCCTATCGAGTGTTTGGGCTAAAATTTGATTCTCCCCACTCCCCCCGCAATGCATTTAAGCATAAGGATAATTTTAAATGATAATATTTAACTACCTGGTGCCCAGAGATTTAAAAAAATAATTTAGGATAATTGTTTTTAATAATAAAAAAGCTTTGCTATTTTAGTGGCTAGTTAAAATTTGTACCCATAATATTTCATCCAGAGTATTCAATGTATTGCAGAATTCATTTGGCCAGTTTCTAATCTCAGCAACTCAATTATCCTTCCCAACAGTAGACAAATTTACACAAGTCAGAGATTTAAGAGCAGCAGGTGAAAATATCTGATCCTACAGCATCAGGAACGGGGTTTTGTTTTTTGTTTTGTGGAGGGGAGAGGATGAGGGAGGTTTTCCAGGTGGAAATAGATTTGTTTGGTCTCAGACTGTAATTTTATGCATGTTCTGCCAAGCTGCAGGAGGACTTGCCAGTTTTTATTAAAAGAATAAAAATTTTCACAAAACTCCTGTAGATCTGCAAACTGTTCATAAATTTATTGACAGTTGGCAACCCTGCTGTGCATGCTGTAGTGTTATATATCTGCCTTCTTCACATCTGCTTCACTGAGGTACGAGACATTGAGTTAAAGTAGCTTAAGGTTTCAAGGAGACTTACTAGTGTCTGTAAATAAAATGAAAAAACCCAGCCATATTACTCCTTTGTATAGGTTTAACTTTTTATATAAAAGAATTTTAATCAGATCTTTAAGTCCATGCACAGCAGTGCAGCAAAGTAGGGGGTCTATTCCTTCTCACTTGACATAATTCCAGTTGACATCAACATGGAAGACATATATAGAGATAGGGAAACATATGCCAAATGCTGCAGTACCAGGAGAAGCAGAAGTAACATTCATTTTAAGGGAATGTGTCCATCACACTAATTGCTATTATTTTGGGGGCAAAATCTTTGATTCTGCCTACCAAGTCTGTTGATCATTTGCAATGGGAGACAGTAAGCCAAAAAAATGGTGCGTTTCCAAATATTTCCCTTTAAAAGAAAATGGGCGGCTTTCCTTTCCCTTTTGTAAAATTTGTCCTATCAGCTAGTAAGCTCAATGAGGTTCCTGCATTTGCTATCTGTAATGCATTGTGCCATGGATTCTGCTGACCACAGTAGATAAATGGCATACCTTTATCCCAGTCCGGGGAAGGCACATTTAACTGGTAAAAATTGAAATACAGTGTCTGGGATTTAGTGAAGCAAGGCAAATCCTTTCTATAAGCTGTAGAGGTGACCTTTGAAACCACCTCCCACACTAAACTTCCTGCTTTTATTTCTGACACCTGATATAAACCACTGGAAGCGTTGGTGAGAAGGCTCTTATATTTCCTCTCTGTATTCAACCCTTTAAATAGAATTTTAAGCCCAACTAGGAATCTTTCCTGTCTGTAATTTGACACAGTTAGAGGGGCTTCAATGCCCATGAAAAATTACAGTATTAGCACAACACTCTAACTCAGGTGAACAGAGCCATTGGCAAGATTTGTTCCTACTTCCCTAACCAGTGGATAAATAGTGAGCTACCAAGTTGCTGATTTAAGGGACAGTTTAATCATCTATTTTATTTTAAATTTTGCAAAATAAGCCTAACAAATATTTCTAAGGAAGGTTTAAAGTACAAAGGAGAACTACATTTAAAAATAGATCTTGACAATGTAAAATAGGTTAGTGCTACCTTTGAGGCAAACAAACAACCCACTTAAGAATTAAAAATTTCCAAGCAAATGATTTGGAAAGCCTTCCCTCTTGAAGCATGATCAAAGTTAAATCTTGACAGGTAGCATTTATCACAGGTAGTACCTTCTGCTCAGTAGGTACTCGATGAAGCAAAAGAAAAAAATTAAAACAGTGGTTCAGAGTTACATGACTAACTATTGTATTTAGAGCATAAAAAGGGAGACTTTAGAGAAAAAAATCTCTATTTGTATTGAAGCTGCAACTTCAAGTGTTTTGAAATGCTCAAGTTGTTGTTACACAACTGCATTTCAAGTACCCAGAATCGTAAAAATTAGAGCTGGAAAAGAACCGTGAGGTCATGTTGTCCAGCCTGTGATTGGTCACTATGGCCAATGGTCGTCTGGCCAGCTGGTGGCCATCTCTACCCTCTCGAACGTCACCAGAAATGCCTCGGGGTTGTCGCTCGGCCCCGTCTTATTCAATCGGCTCGGCAACTGTTGTATGCCTGCCGCCTCCATTTTCCCGGTCACTAGTGAACTCAGGCCCACTTGACCAGGCATGACATGCTGCCGCATCCAGCGTTCTTGTTGAGCCTGTTGTTCCACAAGTTCTCGCAGCAGTTGGCTCTGTTTCTCTTGGTTCTGCGCAGCTAGCTGTTGGATCAGGTGCACCTATTGCTGCTGCTGCTGTCTTTGGTTCTCTGTGAGCCACTCCAAAACCTTGGCTGTCTCCATACCTGTTGCAGAACACTTCACTATCTCTCAGTCACTTTACCCTTATCCCTTCCAGCAGGGATAGGGACCAGGATGCCCATGTTCTCCACCAAGTGTTACACAGAGGCTGGCAGGAGTAGGTCCCGATTTATTAGTATCACCTTCTCAAATAATAGAACACAACCGATGCACCCCTCCCTTAGGTCTGTCCCCGGTTTCTACTGGATGGGAGACCTTCAACTACCCACCTATGTCCAGCAGACACCGCCCTCTTGTGGGACCCTCCCCCAGTTTGAGTCTCCTTGGGTCCAGTTGTATCACAATGTCCCTTTTAGTCTTTCCACGGTTCAAAGTCCCCACTTGCCTTTGATCACTGGCCTCAGCTGTCAATAGCAGAGTAGGGGGATCTGGGCCCTCCCTCATCACTGGGTCCCGGCCCAGGACCCTAAGGTGGGGTCACAGCTGCTCCCCTGCCTGGTTGGCAGGGAAGCCTCCCAAAACATGCCAGCCTGCGAGCCTAATGCCCCCCCTCCGGACCACTTCCTACTCCACACCCCAGACGTGGGACACCAGTGGGTCACCACCGGGAGACAATCTTACCATCCGCCTCTCTGCTACGCAGCTCGGTGAGGGCTCAGCCCTGGAGTCCTCTGTGCCTCTCTGCGCCATCCATTCGCCCAGAGAGTCACCATCCACCAGCTCCTTTCCTGAGTTCCTGTGCCAGCCTCTGCCTTCTCTCTGTGGCATTCTCTCGGCTCCCCGGCTTGGGCCCACCAGAATAGTGCTGGTGTCATGCCGCTCTCCTTTCCCCCGGTCAGGCATCTGTCTGGTTTTTTAATCACCCACCAGGGTCGCAGCATGATGTCATCAGCGCACACTGCAATGTTGCCAGTACGTCCCGTGGCACGCTTTCCTAGCTCCCTCCGCAGGAGTGCGCTGCCCCCACTGGCCACCCGGGAGCAGGTGCCGCACTGCTTCCACCTTTCGGGTGGCGCTCTCCACAGCGCCAGGATGAACCCGGCTGGAGTGTGGGACTCGAGTGTCCTGCCGCTGCAGGATTCGATCACCCCGTCAGAAAGCCTGTGAACAGTCCATTTGAAAACAATGGGAATTACTCAAAGGTTTAGGAGAAAATTTTCAAAGGCATAAAGGATAAATAGACATCCAACTCTCTTTGAAAGTCAATGGAAGTTGAACACCTAACTCCCATTTGTGCCTTTGAAAATCATCCACTAATGTTAAATGCTTGCTTTAGTGCCTTGTTGATCAGGAGCTAATAGAACTACATTGCTAAGAAGCTTTTTTCCCCTACATTTCCCTTAATTTCATCCCATGACTTTTTAGGTATTGCTGCTTATAGGTGTCGTCCTACTTAGTTTAGTTAGTTGGTTGGTTTGTTTGCCAGTGATTTCAGGTGCTGACTCAATGCTCAGTATTAGGACCAATAATAATATAGATGTAGCCGTGTTAGTCTGGTCTTGCTGAAACAAAAGACAGGACTATGCAGCACTTTAAAGACTTACAAGATGGTTTATTAGGGGATGAGCTTTCATGGGCCAGACCCACTTCCTCAGATCATAGAATCATAGAATACTAGGACTGGAAGGGACCTTGAGAGGTCATTGAGTCCAGTCTCCTGCCCTCATGGCAGGACCAAATACTGTCTAGACCATCCCTGATAGACATTTATCTAACCTACTCTTAAATACCTCCACAGATGGAGATTCCACAACCTCCCTGGGCAATTTATTCCAGTGTTTGACTACCCTGACAGTTAGGAACTTTTTCCTAATGTCCAATCTAAACCTCCCTTGCTGCCGTTTAAGCCTACTGCTTCTTGTTCTATCCCCAGAGGCCAAGATGAACAAGTTTTCTCCCTCCTCCTTATGACACCCTTTTAGATATCTGAAAGCTGCTATCATGTCCCCCCTCAATCTTCTCTTTTCTTCCACAATTTGATCTGAGGAAGTGGGTCTGGCCCACGAAAGCTTATCACCTAATAAATCATCTTGTTAGTCTTTAAAATGCTGCATAGTCCTGTCTTTTATTAGGACCAAGGTATCCCCTACCTTCAGATGAATATTTTCTCCCATTCTTATTTTTAAAGTATAAGAGCTTGTGTAGTCTACACAAGAACACATTAATCCAAATTAACCTATATAGTGGATTAGCTAAACTGCATTAAACACCATGTGGCTGCCCTTATTAAGAATTAAAGAGTTAAGACCACCTCAATTCTGAATGAGAGCATCCGACACATGGGATTTAATGCACTTTAACTAATCCACTGTTAAAAATTAATTCAGATAAATTTTCTTGAGCATTCCTGTATTGGCAAACACTAAAAATTGACACTAACCATAACCTGCCTCTTTGATAGCTGGCTCGTATTAACTAAAGTAATCAGATGTGGAATTAGAGGGGTATCTTTGTTTTTTAAAACATTTATGAATTGATAGCTTATTTAGATCGCTCGCCTTGTTTTCTTGAGAATGTTGGTGTAGAGGCAGGTCCTATTTTCATTTACACGGCAATACATTTGGAATAAGTCTGTGTTGCATCCAGTATAATTACTCTGCATTCATAGCACATAATTGGTATAAGAATGTTACCCCTGACTTTAGTCTTTTTTATGGTGTGCAGCTAATCATAACCCTCTGGATCCAAAGTATGCGAGTTTAAGAAAAGCACTGTTAAAATGTTGTGGATATTGTGAATGGCTATAAAATATAGGTGCAGTGAATGAACATGTCCAAAAATCCCTATTTCAGTTTATGAGATCCACTAATCTTGACTAATGGGCATTCTTCTTCACAGATGAAGGACAGGGTCCCAGAACAAAGTAGGTGATTACCTGAGTGATTTTTCTCCACATTTCACTGAGTTGCCTAGTCTTAAAATAAATAGGATGAGTTAAACAAAAGGTTTATTGACCATACATGACACTACAAACCCACCCATAATGCAGCTATAATGCATAGTCTAGGTGGGCACCATGTTAATGTATCTGACTTGTGAAAATTCAGTTAGAACAGGAAATTTTCCCTTTCCGCTCCACTGCTCAGAACTAAGTCTCCAACCACCAGTGCTCCCTGTCTCTACTTCTCCTCCACTCTCCACAGATCTTCACAAATACCGAAAAGTGCTGTCTGGTATTTGGACCCCACAGAAATCTGCAGTGTGGAAACCATGAAGTCCTGCATGCATTACTTCTGGGCACCTATGTCCGTAAGTGATGCTAAAGATTTAAAATGGTTATGGAGGTGCAGTTGTAAATTGTATCTACGAGTATTAGCCTTGCAATGCTTTTAACATTTTTTATACTGGATGCAAGACTTCACTCTTCAGAGAGATGATTCTAGGCTTGCAGCGGCACTCAAATACTCCAGAATGAATTGGCAATGAAAAATGAAGCTTTGGGGTCAGCTTTTTCTGGTGCAGATGTAGACCCCTAAACAAAAGTCACCTGATCATCCAAGGTCCTAAGCATGCACAGCTCTCATTAATCACTGAGAGAGCTGCAAGAATTCAGCATCTTTAGAACTGGGCCGCTTGTATTTAGGTGCTGAATTTTAGGAAATGGAGTTTGATCATTTTGCCTTAATATTTAGATGAATTGATTTGCTTTTCTGATGAGCCAGTCCAACAGATTTGCCATGGACTTATGAGTGAACTGGTGCATAAGATCTCTGTAGAGTGTTTCATGAGATGTCGCACGCTTCAAGTGAGGCTACTTGCTCCCCTTTTTAATAAATGGAAGTTTTACCACTGCTTCGGACAGAAGCAAACAAGAATATGTATAGTGATTCCTTTAAACTCTTTGAGTAAAGAATAGGATAGTATCTACTGCAGCTGGCCTCTTTACTCTTCCTCATTTTTAAGTAAAGTATTTTATTATCAACTTGCCAGCACAAATATTCACAATGTGATTTCACTTGTACTTTTCCCACTGTTGTAATCACTTCCATTGAATTGGAGTTGATACCGATATTTATAAGACGGGTGCATAACTGGCTGGATAACCGTACTCAGAGAGTAGTTATTAATGGTTCACAGTCCTGCTGGAAAGGTATAACAAGTGGGGTTCCGCGGGGGTCTGTTTTGGGATCCACTCTGTTCAATATCTGCATCAACGATTTAGATATTGGCATAGAAAGTACACTTACTAAGTTTTCAGATGATACCAAGCTGGGAGGGGTTGCGACTGCTCTGGAGGATAGGGTCATAATTCAAAATGATCTGGACAAATTGGAGAAATGGTCGTAGGTAAACAGGATGAAGTTTAATAAAGACAAATGCTAAGTGCTCCACTTAGGAAGGAACAATCAGTTTCACACATACAGAATGGGAAGCAACTGTCTAGGAAGGAATACGGCAGAAAGGGATCTAGGGGTTATAGTGGACTCAAGCTGAATATGAGTCAGCAGTGTAATGCTGTTGCAAAAAAAGCAAACATGATTCTGGGATGCATTAACAGGTGTGTTGTGAGCAAGACACAAGAAGTCAGTCTTCCGCTATACTCTGCGCTAGTTAGGTCTCAGTTGGAGTGTAGTGTCCAGTTCTGTGCACAGCATTTCAAGAAGGATGTGGAGAAACTGGAGAGGGTCCAGAGAAGAGCAACAAGAATGATTAAAGGTCTAGAGAACATGACCTATGAAGGAAGGCTGAAAGAATTGGGTTTGTTTAGTTTAGAAAAGAGAAGATTGAGGGGGGGACATGATAGCAGTTTTCAGGTATCTAAAAGGGTGTCATAAGGAAGAGGGAGAAAACTTGTTCATCTTGGCCTCTAAGGATAGAACAAGAAGCAATGAGCTTAAACTGCAGCAAGGGAGGTTTAGGTTGGAAATTAGGAAAAAGTTCCTAACTGTCAGGGTAGTTAAACACCGGAATAAATTACCCAGGGAGGTTGTGGACTCTCCATCTGTGGAGATATTTAAGAATAGGTTAGATAAATGTCTATCAGGGATGGTCTAGACAGTATTTCGTCCTGCCAATGAGTGCAGGGGACTAGACTGGATGCTCTCTCGAGTTCCCTTCCAGTCCTAGTATTCTATGATTTATGTATCCTGTGATTTTTTTACTTGAATGTTCTCTGGGTCTGTGCAAGAAGGCTTCGTGTTTCTTATTAAACCTGGATACTTCACCTTCCCAGTGCTTTTTACTATATGTCCATTAAAATCCTTTTCTTGTCCTTGTCCTTAGAGTCTCATAACTTTACATATCTGGAGACTGATAAGGCATTTATCTGATCAAAATCATTCTTCATCTATGCAGATCTCAATTTATTGTTCTCTTTCTTTCAGTATTCTCTGTTACTATCAGCATATTACTGCTCCTCACAGCACATCCCTTCTTCAGATCTTACACAGAAAGCCAGATAATCCTCTTTGACATGCATGTAAATCTGGAGTAAATTCAGTGTGAGCAGGACTGAGACAATAGTCATCAGCAGGGGCAATTAGGGCTCAGTTTGGGGATGTGTGTGAAAATATGGCATGTGTCCACCTCTCTGGAGCTTATATACCGTGCTCCAGAATTTAAGCTTTCATTTTTTTCAGAGTCTAGCCCTTATGTTTTTGAAGGAAACCCTCAGAATATGAACCAAGTGTCACTGATTCCATGATGTCTGCTTGAGTCTGCAGAAAGCCTGAAACAATAGTTCTCAGAGATGAGAAACACCCAACATTTAAATGCCAGCATGGGTAACTATTTCCTTGTTAATAAAGTTAGTTGAAAAGGAGAGAAATGAACATGTTAAGAAAATCTTCTCAATTTATTTTAAGTGCTATATCCTCTTGGTCACACTATACTTACTTTAGTTCCCATCAGTCAAGGAGGTCTTGTTACTAGGAAGAGACAGGTGTTAGTAATTGGAGATTCAATCATTAGAAACATAGTAGCAGGATTTGAGATGACCAGGAGAACTGTATGGTGACTTGCTTGCCTGGTGCAAAGGTTGTGGATCTCTCAAGGCATCTAGATAGATGTATGTGCAGAGCAGGGGAGGAGCCAGTGGTCATTATACGTGCAGGTGCCACCAACATAGGGAAGGATAGGAGAGAGGTCTTGGAGGCCAAATTTAGGCTTCTAGGTAAGAAATTGAAATCCAGGATCTCCATTGTAATCTTCTCTGAAATGCTTCCAGTACCACACCCAGGACCAGTTGGACAGGCAAAACTGCAGGGTCTCAATGCATGGATGAGACAATGGTATAGGGAAAAAAGGGGTTAGATTTATTAAGAACTGGGGAAACATTTGGGAAAGGGAGAGCCTATACAGGAAAGATGGGCTACATCCAAACCAAAATGGAAGCAAATTGCTGGGACTTAAAATTAAAAAGATCATAGAGCAGTTTTTAAACTAAGGGTTGGGGGAAAGCTGACAGGTGCAGAAAGCACATGGATCAACAGAGACAACCCTTAGGGGAGGGTCTATTAATAGCGACCTTCTATGTCTTAATATAGAGAAGATGGAAGATGATAAAATAGAGGTAAGATCACATGAGAAACATTCAAATGAAAAAGAGTTCCATTCAGTCACATCATGTAATGGCAGACAGCTAAAAAGTGATAAGTTTTTAAGTGAGTATATACAAGCCCTCGAAATCTAAGTAATAAGATGGGTGAACCAGAGTGCCTCATATTAAAGGAGAATATTGATATAATAGGCATCACAGAAACTTGGCAGAATGAGGATAATTAATGGGACACAGTAATAGCAGGGTACAAAATATATTAAAGGACAGAACAGGTTGTGCTGGTGGGAGAGTCACACTACCCATGAAAGAAAATATAGAATCGAATGAAGTAAAAGTCTTAAATGAACCAATATGTTCCATAGAATCTCTATGGATTGTAATTCTGTGTACTAATAATAAGAATATAGCAATAGGAATCTATTACCGACCATCTAACCAGGATGGCGATAGTGACTGTGAAATGCTAAGGGAGATTAGAGAGAGAGGCTATAAAATTAAAAACCTCAGTTAATAATGGCAAATTTCAACTACTCCTATATTGACTTGGTACATGTCACCTCAGGATGGGATACAGAGATAAAGTTTCTTGATACCTTAAATGACTGCTTCTTGGAGCACCTGGTTCTAGAACTCACAAAAGGAAAGGCAATTCTGATTCAGTCCTAAGTGGAGCACAGGATCTGGTCCAGAAGGTGAATATCACTGGACTGTTTGGAAACAGTGAGTTATTAAATTTCATACCCCTGTAGTGGGAGAAACACCACCGCAGCCCAACAGTGTGGCATGGAAATCCAGAAAGGCGAATTACATAAAATGGGGTGGGTAGTTAAACAGAAATTGTCAAAAGTGAAATCCCTGCAAGCTGCACAGAAACTTTTAAAAGACACCATAATAGAGACTCAACTTAAATATATGCCCCAAATTTAAAAAAAAATAGAAAACCAAAAAAATGCCACCGTGGCTTAACAAGCAAGTAAAAGAACCAGTGAGAAATAAAAAGGTATTGTAAGTGTAAATTAAATCCTAATGAGGAAAATAGAAAGGAACCTAAACTCTGTCAAATGAAGTGAAAAAATATCATTAGGAAGACCAAAAAGCAATTTGAAGAACAGCTAGCCCACAACTCAAAAATGAACAGCAATTTTTAAAGTATAACAGAAGCAGGAAGCCTGCTAAATAAATGCCCTTCCAGGACATTACATGGTGAGGGAGGCAGACAGGGGGTCAGATGGGTTTGGCTCTGGATATTTTGGGCACCACCAGAATTTCTGCAAACCCGCCACCTGTGATTGGTTGTTCTATCTTCTGTGCATTTCAGCACAAAGATCCTCTCTCCTGAGAAGTAATCACTCTTAAATGTTTTATTTATGGACCATTAATTTCCGTAGGTGGATATATTTTCACTGTCAGTTTTAGTAGATTGAAGTTACTTAACTAGTCCGTCCCACGGTGGGAATCACCTATTGGTTATCTACATCCAAGAGGCATCACACTTCTAACACCTTGGTTAAAAAAATGTCTTGTAAATAATTTTTATAAAACAGAGAACTTAATTAGATTATGCAACTACTCAGGTGTTGAATTCATCCTTGCACAGGATGCTTTTCTTCAAGGCTTCCTAAGGGCCTGATCCAAAAGCCCATTGCATTCATGAACAGCCTGTTGTTCGTGCAATGTGTGTGGATCAGGCCTTAGAGATCTTTAAACTGATAACATCATGAGCACAAAACCAGTGTAAAAGAGAAAATTCTAGAACAGAATGAAATGAAATGCAGCAAACATAAATTGATTTTGTATCATCAATACTATTTGGAGTTATGATATTGCAGGAAACACAGGGTGTGTCAAGTCTTCAGGGTTTTTTCCAAAAAACTTCCCCTGTGTCTAGACTGCTGCCGCATTTTTTTTTAAAGTAAACTGAAAGAACCTGGCAGTTTTTTCAACCACGTAAAACCTCATTTTAGGAGGAATAACACCTTTTTTCTAAAGTGCTCTTTTAAAAAAAGACGCGATATAATGCAAACTGTGCTTTTATGAAGGAGAGCATCCAGATTGCCTGGGTGCTCTCTTTCGAAAAAGCGGCTCACTTTTTCGAAAGTACTGTCTATAGTCTAGACACTCTCTTTCGAAAGAGTTTTTTTTGGAAGAATCTTTCAAAAGAGGCTTTTTTGAAAATATCTTTCCAAAAAGCCTCTTTTGAAAGAGGCTTGTAGTCTAGATGTACCCTTATTTTCTGCATGCATTTCAGGGTTGAAAAGTATAAACTTTGTCAGTCTTTTGCTGGCAGATCTGCTTTAGATAACTAGACATGCACTAATCTCATTTTAGCCTACAAATGGAAGAATAAGAAATAAGGAAAACAAAGTTATCCAAGTCCCTCCAATCCCTAATTATTTGTTTGCATGGTTTTTTTAGGCCAAATTTGCAAAAAAAATTATATTGTACCAGGACATTTCTGAGGTCATGCTTATAGACTTCAGAGCCCCAGTTCATTCAAGGAGTGGATGGGAGGAAAAATTTGCAAGATCCTGAATTCTCAAAAATCTTTCAGTGTTTAATACAACAGTAATTGCAATGACTTATAAAACTGTCTAATTTGTACCCAATGTTAGATAAAGAAGTCAAGTCTCCTGGGTTCTATTCTCAGTTTTGTGACTGGCCATCTTTTATTTGTTTGCAATGTGTAAGTAGGCTATAAAACTCCAAAGTTAACTGCATCTCTGACCCTTCCTGATTTCTATTACAGTAAAACTCCGATGGTCCGGCATCTGATGGTCTGGCACTCCTGATGGTCCGGCACCATCAGGAACCCGGAAGTGCTCCAGGCAGCCGTACCATTGGAGCTACTCTGCCCCCAGCTTCCCAGATTCAGCCGCTGCTAAAACTGACCAGCGGCTGAATCGGGGAAGCCGGGGGCAGAGCAGCTGGAGTGCTGCGGGGTAGGTCCCGTAGTGCTGCCCCTCCGGGCTGCGGGACTGTCAGCCGACGGTCAGGGCAGTGAGTCCCTTATGACCGGCTGAAGTTCTTTTAAATTGTGCTTGGTTCTGTTACAGCAACTGAAGGAGTCAGGTTAAAGCTTAAACAGTTACTATTTTATTGTTACAGGGTAAACTTAGTTGTTAAATGCTACTGCTGTGTTACAGATAACACAGACACTACAAAGGACAGGACAGAAATTACACTAATAAGTCACTTACAGGTACCATGAAACCCTTTTGGTTCTCTGAGCTCTTATTAAATGCATGCAAAATAGACACATAGCAGGTATATATTCTCACCCCTGCGTTCCAGACTTGGCGTGGCCAGCGTCTTTCTCTCAATCCCTTGGGAAGAAGTAGGGCGAGGTTGGGCGTCCCACAGACCTCGGGAGACAATCAATACCTGCCAGCAGGTATAGATGATTGGAGCTCAAATGGGGTGGGCGGCTGAACCTCTTTTTATACCCCTTGGGTCATGTAGGCTTCTTCCTGGTTTCAAGTGGCCAATTAGGAAAAATGGCTTTGAATGCCAAGTTTCCCACGAAGGGTGCAAAGCATAATTTACACCTGGGAAAATGCAGACAATGGGCACCTCTGGTATGTGATGGGCGAAGATTCCTCTCCTGGGACAGTGCAGGCGTGTCAATTACTGGTACTAGCCATCAGGGCGACGGGAGGCCCCGGGTCGTCAGCTAGCCCATTTACTGTCTGGTTTCTGTTTATGGTAGAGTCAGGGACAGGCAGCAAACCTGTGTTCCCAGGGCATCAAAGGCTGACTGCCTTTCTCTTGCTCTCTGGGGGAGGGGGGGGGGGAAACAAGATGGGGTTTTTGTGTCTGGCTACAGGGACCCAACCTGGCAGCACCCCAGCTGTCCCCGATTCAGCCGCTGCTGAAACTGACCAGCGACTGACTCCAGGAAGCCTGAGACAGAGCTGCTCTGCCCCCGGCTTCCTGGAATCAGCCCCTGATCAGTTTCAGCAGCAGCTGACTTGGGGACGCCTGGGGCAGAGCAGCTGGGGGGCTGCCAGGTTGGTCCCCTCAGAGCCGAGGTTTGGCGCTACCAGACCAACCCGGCAGCGCCCCAGCTGCTTGTCCCAGGCATCTGGATTCAGCCGCTGTTGAAACTGACCAGCGGCTGACTCCAGGAAGCCCGGGGCAGAGCAACTCTGCCTCGGGCTTCCTGGAGTCAGCCGCTGATCAGTTTCAGCAGCGGCTGACTTGGGGACGCCTGGGGCAGAGCAGCTGAGGGGCTGCCGGGTTGGTCCAGTAGCGCCAAAGAGTGGCGCTGCGGGACCAACCCGGCAGCACCCCAGCTGCTCTGCCCCAAATGTCCCCAAGAGCAGCTGGGGTGCTGCCGGGTTGGTCTCGCCGCGCCACTCCTCGTAACTACCGGACCAACCCGGCAGCACTCCAGCTGCTCTGCTGCAGGCATCCCTGATTCAGCCGCTGCTGAAACTGACCAGCAGCGGCTGAATCAGGGACGCCAGGGGCAGAGCTGGACTATTGGAAGGGGGGCTATGAGAGGTCTGGGGTGGCACCTCCCCACCCCAGACCCCTCATAGCCCCCCCTTCCGATAGTCCAGCAAATCTGATAATCCGGCACCCCCTGGGTCCTAAAGGTGCCGGATTATTGGAAGTTTACTGTACAAGGATTCTTCTCGTATCTTCTTCTGAAGCATCTGTTATTGGCCTCTGTAGAAGACAGGTTACTAGGCTAAACTGACACAAGTCTGATCCGGTCTGATGATTCCTATGTTCCTACTTACTGTGTCCCTTGAGTCAGTCATCTCTCCATGCCAGATCCCTAGTTAGTAAAATGGAAACAATAATGATTACCTGCTTCCAAAGGATTCTGTTATACTTAATTGACTGTGTTTACATATAAATCACTAGATAAAAATAGTCGGAAACCAGAGTAGCATTAGTATTTTTAAAATATAGTTAAATCTGCTATTTTCCCTTCATTAAATGTAGTACTCCCTTAGATTCAGGTAAACAGGGAAGAAACATACCTGAAAATGGAGAGTAATGAATAATATAAAGTCCTCAAACTACACTCTTGACCCATATATAACAAAACACATTGCAAAGGAGAGTTACAATATTCCCATTTTACAGATAATGAAACTGAGACAAAGAAAGGTCAGAGAATTTGCCTAGTGTCACAGAACGGGCCTTTGGCATAGCTGGCTCAGTGCCCAAGCCACTGGATTAATCTGCCTCTGTGAATGCTGAGAAAAAAAAGAGGAAAGAATACATATACTGAAAATAGACCTTTTTTTTAACTCCTATGTGCATTGCAATCTATTTTAATATGTGTCCACCAAGTCTTGGTGTCCTGGAGGTAGAAGGCTCCATGAAAATATATTGTACCCGATAGTTAATCCAAAGATGAATTTGCCTCAAAAGTCTGACTGCTCTCCATCTATGCTTATCTTTCTTTAATATGTAGCAGTGAAACACATGGGCAAAACTGGACCTTGTCTTAGAGTTGGTGAAAACTCAGACTTCTTGTTCCACAGAAAATTGTTATATTTTAAAAATTCCTTTCATCCCAAATCTAAATGAAATGTCATTTCTTGCTAGACTAAATTTTTTGGGAAAAATCATTTTGGAAACATCAAAACCTCATTAAAATGGTTCATTTCAGTAAGAAAAAAGCATTATGTTTTGACCTTATTTATTAATTGATCTGATCTGATATTAAAGTGTTCAGTTTGAAAATTTGTGACCATCGATACTTAATATATTAATATGAAAACCTCCTCACTGAAATAAATATCATTGAATCTTCTCTATATTAAGGCATTCAGCCGGAGCGCAGCACATAGGTGTTGTATGCGAGAAAGTTGGTGGTGAATTATGCACAGGTCTTGCAATGGATAGTACAACATTTGTTACTTCATGACTGGAAAATTAAATTTTGAATATGTCAAAGGCACCTGCCTTCATTAAGAACCATATTAGGGAAAATGTGAAGTTTCAAAAAAAAAAAAAATCTACTTGTGAGTTAACCAAGGAAATTAATGTCAGATAAATAGTTGGGGAGAGGAGGGCGATAAGGTACTTTTAAACATGACTATACAACACTTTTCCAAACATACCAGGAGCACTCACCTTTGGGCTGAGATTAAACACAATGGCTATGTCTACACTCGTGGCTTCTTGCGCGAGTAATATGCAAATGAGGCTAAGCATGGAATATTGCCGAGCCTCATTTGCATACCTAATGAGCCACCATTTTTTTCAGAAGAGGCTCTTGTGCAAGAAGGAGCGTCTACACTGCCCCTTCTTGCGCAAGAAAAACCCTCTTGTGCAATGCCGTTACACCTATTACTTTTCAGGAAGAACGGCATTGCGCAAGAGAGTTTTTCTTGCGCAAGAAGGGGCAGTATAGATGCTCCTTCTTGTGCAAGAGCCTCTTCTGAAAAAAAATGGTGGCTCATTAAGTATGCAAATGAGGCTCGGCGATATTCCATGCTTAGCCTCATTTGCATATTACTCGCGCAAGAAGCCACGAGTGTAGACATAGCCAATGGGTTTAAAACTGACTTTTAACATAAGCTTAGCAATTAAAGTTCTCTCCTCACTGTGACAGACTCAGGGCAGCTGGCTACAGTTGTTTGGTGGAGGACAAATATACAGGAAACTGAGTAAATAGTTTTCTGTTCCCTGAGTGAACTGGCCAGGGACTGCTGCCAAGTAATCAAGGCAGTAGGGCACCTGGAGCCAATTAAAAGCTTGCCTGAAACAGCAGGCTAATCAGTGTGCCGCAGCCAGTTAAGGCCTGATGGAGTCAGTTTTAAAGGTTTCCTCTCAGGAAGGGCAGGGGAGAAGGCCAAAGACTAAATGTGAAGAGGTGCACTGAGAGAGCTAGAGATTGGGAGTGTGGAAGAGGGTAGTGGAGGAGCAGGAAGGATTTCTCTGGTACTAGGGACAAGGTACTGGGAAGGATTGTTTAGAAAGTGGCCTGGGGAAAGACTGGGAGTGGAAGAAACAGTGCTAGTTGCTACTTCCATAGGGTCCCTAGGCCGGAATCTGGAGTAGAAGGTGGGCCTAGATTTCCCCCACATGTTCCCATGCCACTACTGAGCCTGCCCCGAGTGGGGGAGGAGGGAACACCAAAATTATGGAGAGGTTTTCACCCCAAACTATGAACTATCCTGTGATGATGATGGCTCAGAAGGCTGTGACCTTTGCCTCTAGTAAAGGGCCAGAGGCTGTGTGGAGTGTCACAGGACAACTCTAAGGCAAACGTTAACCACTGGGAAGTACGGGATCTTCAGATTACAGCCAGAGCTTTGCCCCATCACCGTGTGGCTACTACACCATCAGCCCAGTGCTACAGCCATAATGAACTACTGGCGATGAACAGTAAACCCCTGACATTCTCTGCATTTACAAAGACACATGTAATGGGCCAGGGCCAGGCACACAAAGTCAATCAAATTCCAAATGAAATAAGGTTTCCCTGTGATTGCCAGCTGGAGCTGTTGAGAAATGTCCTTAATTCCCAGCCCTGGTTAGAGTGACTGGAACACAGGTTGAAAATAACATTATAGTGTGTATATTTCATGGTGCTTTAAAGGGAGAAGTCTGGAGTAGCTGGCCACATAAGCGGCTTTCACATAAACACTTCAGTTCTGCTTCACTGAAAATTGCTTAGGTGCCGATAAGTAAAGCTACACACTTTGACATGGCAGACAGCACTGTTCATTTTGTGTCCTACAATTAACTTGTCCCAGGCAAGGAAGGTCCACCAAGTATGCATAATTCACGTGACTGCTTTTTTGCTAATGCCCCCAAATGATCTTCCCCTACACCCCCCTTAAGGCAGGCAGAGGAGAAAATCTATTTTATAGTCTCATCTATCACCCCCTTCTCTGTCTGGGTGGGACTGGAACTAGCTGTGTGCTATGGCAGAGTATTATCTGCTGTGAATGTTTAGGCCCTGATTTTCAGTAGGCCATGTGGGCAATTTTGCATGTAAAAATCCATGCAGAATTGTCCTTGTACTTACTGTAATTGTGTGTGCAAATACAGTATCTTTTGCAAACGGCCTTTCTGTGTATAACTGGCCATTTGCATGTACTTTAGAAACCTCCTCTTTCCGTACAGCAGTTGAAACTCCTACTGAATGAGGGGACAAGGCATTTGCCGTGAAGGAACCTGCAAATCTGAAACATGTTTCCAGCACCCCTTAGGTGCAACAGAGTCAGCTGAACTTCAGGGCCTGCTGCTAGCTCTGTTTTGCTAGTATTCCAAATGAGGTAGATGGAGGAGGCTGTATCTGGCCTCAGATGGACAGTAATATGTTAAGAGGTTAGTGCTGTGAGGAAAAAGTCATTATTAACATGGATACATTTCCCTTGTTTTATATTGTACATGCATCTAAAGCTTAGGGCGGCTGCATTACACAATTTGAAATAAATACATCAAATAAATATGCAGACAGAGAATGTTGCATAGATTGGAGTTCTGGCATAAGTACAAGTATAGGATGAAAATGCTGTCTGTGCATATCCACTTCCCTGATGAATGTGTCTGTGCACATCCACTTCCCCAATGAATGTCTCTTTCTAGATTCTCTGGTCTGGAACAGCACAAAGATGCACAAAACAGCTGTCTCCCCCCTGCTGGATTTTCTCCTGATGTAGCAGAGCCCCGTGCAAGCACAGATAGAGTCTAAACCACCTTTCTGCAGCCTCCCAGATTCATGTTGGGGTTAGAGGGTACATGGCCAGAGGCATGCAACATGCAGCAGTGGATGGCCCTTTAGCAGCATAGATAGGTGGCATAAACTAGTGCAATTTTGGGGCAGTTCTAATCTATATCGGAGCTGGTGCTAGCCACAACTGGCTATTCTGCCAGGCGGAAACTGGAGACAGCTGAGCATCTGGCTCTATCAATTGCTCTTATATAAGTGGATTATGACTGTCTGCTCTAGTCAGAGAGGCTTTTCTCTCTTTTAGTCTGGTTTGCTTTGCAGATAGTCATGTCTGGTTTTGCCCTCCACAGTTCACTACTGTTTGAGGTGGGATAAATTAGGTGCACTGATTTTGAATATTAGTAAAGACACAAACTACATGACATCTAAATAATGTTGACATGGATGCTATTTTGAGTGTAAATTCCTTATCGGGGAGAGTGCCTGTTTTTTAAAATTACTTTAGTTTTTTAATCCTGCTGGAATGTTCCATCCGAAACAAAGGTTTGGTTCCAATGCACAAGGCAGCATTTCAAGTTCTTGTGAACTGTTTAGCGTGGCCTTCTGCTGTTGGGCCAGGTCCTACAACAGGAATACACTTACAAACAGAAAACGGTAAGATATAGACAGGGAGATCATCATTGGAAGGGGTTAGTGGACTCTTTACATGAGTAATTTCATATCTCAAGGGTTTCATGTTCAAATATTTATTCTTAGGTCAGTTTGGGCATGTCTACGCTGAGGGCAAAAGTTGAAGTAAGTTACACAACTTCAGATATGTCAATTGCATAGCTGAAGTCAAAATAGCTTAATTTGGCTTTTTGTGCTGTCTACACAGCAGGAAGTTGAAGGAAGAACACTCCCCCTTCGACTTCCTGTATTCCTTGTGAAATAAGAAGTCTACCAGCTCAGACTGATCTGCTGCAGGAAGCTGTTATACTTAGCTAGCGGTAATAACAAAAAAAGTAGGTTATCAGTAGTGAAGGTGAGAGTAGGGATAAGAACTGCCCTTCAAATTGAACTCAGGACCAATATTCCATCTAATGTTTACCATCCATGTGTGGATTTTTCCCATACATGTGCAGAGTAAATTTTTTAATATAAATCAATGTATGTGCAAATGTGCACCACCAGTAGAAACAAAACCTCGGTGTGGGCGTTCTGCTAATCAGCTGGGTGGCATTTGACTTTCTCTTGAGTGGCTGAACAAATGCATACCGTACAGAGAACACTGCTTAGGATGAGGTCTGTATGAAATTTTGTCATCAAAATTGGGGCTTTTTGAAAATTTGATTCTTTGACCAAATAAAATATTTAATGGAAAGTGTCTGCTTTCTGGGAGAAATTTGGTGTTTTTTTCAGAAGACCAAATGCCCCAAAGCAAAAATATTTCAGTTTGAATGTCAACTGAAAAATCAGTTTTCTGTAGAAAATTCAGAGGGAAAACATGTTTAATTATTATTTCTGTACACATTTTCAAAAGAAAAAACTTTTGACTAACTCTACCCGGTACCTCCTAGCACTTAGAAGCATAATTTCTATAGCTTGTGCTAAAGGAGTAAGTCCATTGGCTGCTGGCTGCAGTAGCCTCAACCCATATGATCCAGCCACAATGAACAGTAGTTTACAAGATCCGTAAAATACTTCTCTTTTTCCAAACTGATCTGATAAGGGATTTCACTCCTCAATATTAGCCTATTTTATCTTACATAGTCCACCAAGCCAGTCATTAGCAGGTGATATTTGCCTTGCTAAATCTACATGGTAACAAGATCTATAGGAGGCGAAGAAAAAGTGTGGTTAAAAAAAAACACCTTGTAGTGACTTTGTTGGCTGCTTTTTGAAGCAACAACATAAAGTTTCACTTTGTCACTGGATAGGATACATGGTGTATTTTATATTTTGGATGCACCTCAGAGTCCCATTCCCCTCTTCTCAATTCTTTAAAAAAAGTGAAAGATTAATAAGCACTTTGTCCAGTGCATATGAACTGCCTATCAAGAATATTTTCAGCAGTGCACCTGTGATACACTGCAGATAGTGCTGACAGAAGCTAAAGCAAAATGTCATACTTTCAGATCCAATGCGCTGTAGAGTTGGAATAAGGCCTGTACTGCCTTCAGAGACTGACAGCTAAATCCTTCATTCTTTCAGCTTCCAACATATGGCATGAAGTAGGGTGTGAAAGATAAATTTCTTTGGATAGGCGCAGAAAATATGTGCAACATTTTTACTGCTTGGCTGCATAGAAAAATCAAAACAGCAGTGTTTTCTGAGACCAGAAATTCAATGCTTTGAAGTCATACATCCAGATTGGTAATGTTGATTGCACAGCTGATACCTGCTTAGGGTCAATTAGCAGTTTACTCTGCCAGCCTAGTCAGGGCCATATATGGAGAGAGGGTCAAAGCAGCAAGCGTCAAAGCAGCCATGAGACATCCTGCCCCTTTCAGCTGTTAGATATTCCTATCTCATAGAGCTGGAAGAGACCTTGAGAGGTCATCAAGCCCAGTGCCCTGGGCAGGACAAAGTACCATCCCTGACAGATTTGCCCCAGATCCCTAAATGGCCCCCTCAAAGATTGAACGCACAATGCTGGGTTAAGCAGGCCAATGCTCAAACCACTGAGGTATCCCTCCCCCCTACAAGTACATTTCTTATACCACAGTGATTTTTTTCCATTAGCAAGGAGAAACATTCCAGATATGATGTAAACGTCTTTCCTGGAGTTTGGAACTGTCCATGGTACCAGTGTATTTTTTTCTCATTAGCAAGCTTGGCCACTGGCTATTTCAGGTCATTTACATTGGCCTGCTTGTTTCACAATGAAACCAAAGTGATAGAAACCCATTATAGGTTTTAATACACTATTAATATGGTTTTGTTTAATGAACACACAGAGTCAGGGCTGCAGTCCAGGTAGCAGATGAAGGAATTACTTTGATTGGCTCAAGATCAACTGATGCTCTGTAATGCCAATATTGCTAGACACTGTGTAGGTCAAGTGTGCATTAGGCTGGCTGAGGTTTATTCTGAAGTGAGCCAGATGCTGTGCTTTTGCTGACACATTAGCCATGCAAGCATAGGATGGTGTTTTAGTGAATGATGGAGGAAGAACATGAAGAGCAGATTCAGAAAACAAAATAAGCACAGCAAAAGCAAGCACACAGCTGAAATTTAACAGTGAAAAATAAATCAACACACCACCAAATATAATTTTAAATATGCATTTTATAAAAGTCTATTTCATAGAGCTGGTGTAGTGGTATTTGTAATGTGCTGATATACAGTGAGGTTTCCTGCAATAGCCTGTTATCAAAAATAAGTCCTGGCAGTTCTCGAGTATAACTCTCATTAGGACACGTTTGTGCCAGCATTTTCTGCTGTGTAGTTTATATGTTAACCTCACACTAGTGATGTATGCCTGTTGATCAGATATAAAATAGATTATTTCTACTTTGCTCCTTAACTTGTTTTTATGGGCTATAAATCTCTCTCTCTAAAAAAGGTAATTTAACCTGAAAAAAGTATGAGAGTCTGAGTGATGTGCACAATACAGGCAGGTATCAGGGCAAGTATTCTGATTTGGGCCATGATTAATTGTAATGGTCAGGCTGCTGGTTAGGTTTCTGTGCGCTCCTGTGTCTGACTATATATTGTCTGTTATTTTATATTTAAATATTAAGCTCTTTGGAGTGGGGTTGCCTGTCCTTTTTACATCACCTTGCACACTGGGGTCCTGATCATTAACTAAATCTCCTAGGGCCTATTACAATATAGTAATATGTTTTCTAGCACACATAAAATAGTGTAACTCAGATAGTGCATGTGTTTGGTCTCTGGCCTTCAAAATATTGACACCCCCAAATTTTTATGAGTGTGCATGCATGAATGCACACAAACACAACCATTTGTGCATGCAAAGCCTTCATTTTCAGTTGCATATTGGTAATATAAGCACACAACTTGAATTTGCAACATTTGAAATGTAAATGTTCCAATTCAGTGTGCACAAATCAGATATTTTTGAAAATATAGCACTATTTTTTACTATTGATTATAGCACTTTAACTGGGCCATGAGGTTACAAATTTCAGAAGATATTGTGAAGAGGTTTAAATTTCTGCCACTCTTTTCATAATCTTTGGGTACTTATATTGCCATGAGAAAAGGCATGTTTTGTTCTGCTGTGTGTGTTCATAGTTTCTGTCATGGGAAGAATTTATTTGAATTGAATTTATTTGAATTATGGGATCATAGGCTGAACCTTCTCTGCATTCTGTCTTTGAATTGGTTGACCATTCCTTTCTCCCATAAAGGTTACAGAGATTGTAAACAGAGAAGTTCACTGGCTAGTCAAATAAATTACAGAATATTGACAAGGTCAAAGTAGAGTAGCTCATTTTTGTAATTCAGAAAATATATGGACCATGCAAAGTCTGGTGTCTTAATCTTGTAAAACATATTGCTATAAAAATGAATTAATTGTGACATGGATTGTAATAAGAATGCGAAAAGATATCAAATTAGCTCACTCTCATTATAGCTTCAAGACTGATTCTGCGCAATTCCTGTCCAGTTAGCCTTTTAGCAATCAGAATAGGAGCGTTCATGCTGAATAGTCTAACAATCTGTTTACACAATGAAATAATCTTCAGATTTGTTAAATTAGTGTTTCAATAGGGTGGCATCTAGGTTGCAGACTAGAAACGCTAGACATGTTTATATTGGTAGATTGCGCTACAGCTCAGAAGATCCCAAAGCATTTCACCGGTGATATACATCAGTTGGTGTTACCATATTTCTAGTACAGAGATAGAGATTAGCTGTTAACAACTGGCTGCTCAGGAATACCAGATTTAGGGGCCAGTTTTTGCCTTCTTCTCTTCCCATCCGTGGACTGAGTGCTAGCTGCCAAGAGCTCATGCAATATGTCGGAGCTCCATGTGACATGAACTATGCTCTACAGCAGGGATGGGTAATAAGTCGGAGGGAGTTCACTAGGGTTAGCTCCTGGTGGGCGGCCAGCATTTTATTTACCTGTGCCACTGCACGTATGGCTCCGTGCAGCTCCCATTGTTCCACAGATCGCTGTTCTCAGCCAATAGGAGCTGCGGGAAGTGATGCAGACTGGGACACCACTTCCTGCAGCTCCCATTGGTGATCCATAGCCAAGAGAGGACGCAAGTGGCTGAATCTGCAGAAACGCAGGTAAATAAAGTTCTGGCAGCCTGTGGTGAACCACCTCCAACCCACAGGCCACTTGTTGCCCACCTCCGCTCTACAGAATTGCACAATATCTGCCGTGTGTTGAGACAAAGTTGAAATTTCTATCTGTGTAATCCATTTCTCTCTGTAGTTGAAGAGAACTCTCCCAGGGTATGTCTACACTACCCTCCTAGTTCGAACTAGGAGGGTAATGTATGCATACCGCACTTGCTAATGAAGCCCGGGATTTGAATTTCCCGGGCTTCATTAGCATAAGCGGGGAGCCGCCATTTTTAAATCCCCGCTGCTTCGAACCCCGTGTAGCGCGGCTACACGGGGCTCGAACTAGGTAGTTCGGACTAGGGTCCTATTCCGAACTACCGGTACTCCTCGTTTCACGAGGAGTAACGGTAGTTCGGAATAGGACCCTAGTCCGAACTACCTAGTTCGAGCCCCGTGTAGCCGCGCTACACGGGGTTCGAAGCAGCGGGGATTTAAAAATGGCGGCTCCCCGCTTATGCTAATGAAGCCCGGGAAATTCAAATCCCGGGCTTCATTAGCAAGTGCGGTATGCATACATTACCCCGCTAGTTCGAACTAGCGGGGTAGTGTAGACATACCCCCCTATAGGCTGCTACAGACCTGAATCGTCTGATGCTATGCAGACAGGGAGGGAATAATTCTGTTATCACTTCACTGGTATTATCTCTGATTTAAATCAGGAAAGTCAATGGAAATACACTGGTATAAAACCAGTAAAAATGGGAGTAGAATCAAGTTCAAAATATATTAATGTATACACTGAGTAGTCACACTTGTGACCAAAGGGGAATATGCCTTTTGCTGTCGACATCTTTATATTTCCTGGTTTCGGTTACAAACCTCCTGATACCCAATTCTTTTTATCATGTATTATTGTTTCCATTTCTACCACATCCTGTGAAAATGCAAGAGTCACAGAAACAAGAGAATCATAGAACATTAGATCTAGAATGGTGCTTGAGAGGTCATCGAGTCCAGTCCCCTGCCCTCACAGCAGGGCCAAGCACTGTCTAGACCATCCTTGACAGATGCCTATCCAACCAGAGATGGAGATTCCACAACCTTCCTAAGCAATTTACTCCAGTGTTTAACCACCCTGACAGTTAGGAAGTTTTTCCTAATGTCCAGCCTAAACCTCCCGTGCTGCAATTTAAGCCCATTAAGAAAAAAGAGTTCATATCCCTTTAGGAAAAAAAGCAGGTAGGCCAGAAACACCTTTGGATATTTTAAAGGCAATAGAAATGATGAGAGTCTTTCTTACAATTATGGGGTGAGAGAGGCATGGCTTTCCCTGAACAATCTCTACCATAGGATTGGTATTTCACTTCTTTCCTTGGTTAGTTCTTTTTTCCTTGTATCACTTTGTGAACTTATTGCTGGGGAAAGGTGCCAAATTAACAGTTCTGGGGAAAGGAAGCAGGTTTTCTAACCACAGAATGAGGTCATCACAGATAGCAGTGATTCAGTCTTCCTCCTGGTGCCATTGCAATGTTCTGAAAAGATCTCCTTGAGGGATGAGAGGAGAGTTCACTCCGTACACCCTCTGTGGAAGCTCCCTCAAGGTTTGTGTTCAGTGCTGACAGTGTTGTGAAAATCTGTTGACTGGGAACTGGCAGAGACAGCCAACTACTCTACTATATATTTAAGAGAGTTTGTGCATCTGTCTGTGTTTCTGTCCATTCTTCTTTGAGTCTCCTTGTTCATAAACTCCTCCTAAATAGTAAGAGCTAGGCTCATCAAATTCGGTGTGCAGCTTCCTGTCATCATAACTTAACGCAAGGACGGAGTTTGGTTGTGCCGGACTATGGGATGTATGTGGAATGTGATTGTTTCTCATCAAATAGAAAGGAAGGAGTGTGATAGCAGAGATGGTTATATCCCAGAATGACCACAGGGGATCAGCACGCACTCCAGCCCAGCCATATGGCCCCTGCCACCTCAGAGAGCAGTGCCGGCCAGCCCACACAGCTCCCACCACCCTTGGCTAGTCCTGGGGAGAAGTCAATGGCTAGATCATCCGTCCCCCACCATCCTGGGGAGCAGCCAGTGGGCAGGCTGCGCAGCCTCCACTGCCCTGGGTCATCCCAGGGACCAGTTGGTGGGTTGACTGTGCAGCACTCGCTGCCCTGGGGAGCAGCAAGTGCCCACATTGGGGAGTAGCCAGTCTATGCAGAATTGATCCCAGGGAGCAGCTGGTGGCTATGTCCCCTCTCCTGAGGGTCCCCACCCTTCCCAACCCCCTGCCCTGACTCCTGCACCCCCCCCCCGAGTCCCTCCTCACCCAACTTCAATTCCTGCACCCCCACACCCTGCTCTGACTCCTGCACCCCCCCCCCCCGAGCCTCCAACCCTCCTGTCTGCAAGTTTCACTTAAATGGTCATTGTGCTAAATAGGGATGTTACCAGCTTTCTGTCACTGCTGACCCAGACTGGATATGACCTGGAAAATGAGCTATGGAAGACCCTTTATTCCATTACCAATCCTTTGACCTATTCAATCCCCAAAGCTCCCACCCCACTCCTCATTTTTAATTAATCAACAAGAAATTATTTCTTAGAGAGTTATCTGTCCCATTTTTCAATCGACCCATGCTGTGTTAATTTTGTATCTCTTAGGAAGTTTGAAAACCAAGCCACAGCAGAGTCTGTTGCTAGATGCAGTGGCAATGTAAGCAAAGAGATTGTGCAGGGAATTGATTTCTGCAGCTGGTGCATTTGCCATTGAACAGTAGCAAGGCACTATTGCAGAGCAATACTGTTTTTAAAAAAATCAATGTTTTCGGTGTCAAAGGAACCACAGTAGCAGCAATAAATACATGCAGGTGATTATTTAGCATCCCTGAGAAAAAGACAAGGACGGAATGCTGCTATTGGCACTTTGGTGTGCACCTAATAAAACCAGTTTTAATAATTCATGTATGGATGCCTGCTGATTGCATTATGCTAGACATCTGTTTGTCTAGTTGTTGTTTCTTACCTTGCCTGCACAAGGAAGGGTTCTGTGAGTTGTTATCTCTGGCTTAATAAGTTCTCCAGCTGGGTTTTTTCAGTCATGGCAGTCCAAAGTCCCATAAAGATAAATAAACACCAAGGTTAATCGGTCCTACCATATGAAACTTCAGAACATCTTAGGTAGGTAGATAGGAATTTATTTGCTCTGGGATACAGTTTGAGTGGATTGGACAAGAATTAGGCTTTCTTATTTCAACACACACTGTGCTACAATTCTTCTCCTGAGAACTTAAAAATTGATTAGAGGTGGTACCCAAATATTTTGCAAAATGTATCAACCTTCTGTGAAAAAGATTCAGTTCATATATGCAGCATAAATGAGGGATGTAAAAAGTTGTTTCAAAAGGTAACCGTGTAACCGCTAAAAATCTTAGCAGTTACAGGGTTACATAAGCTGTGGACTTAGCTTTATACTGCAGAGCCTGCAGCGAAGCCTCCCCAGGAGCAGAGCCACCAGTTCCTGCTGGCTCCACTCTCGTTGGGAAGGCTTCACTGTGGGCTCTGCAGCCGGCTCCTCAGGACTGCCGGCCTCGTACCTGGGGAGCCAAAGCTTGTAACCTATGGAGAAGCTGGGCCAGACCTGGCTCATTACAGACAGGGCTGCTCCAGCCAGCTGGCCAGTGCAGCCCCAGTCTGTGGTGGGCTCTGTGGGGCTGGAGCAATCCTTTGCCCAGGTCGGACAAGGAGCTGCTCAAGCCCCTACTACTTAACCAGAATGGCTTACTGGTTAACCTTTGACATCTCTCATATAAACAGACCTCCCTTACCATAGGTCTGAGCTAGTCAGGTTGTAAAGGTCTAGTAGTTCTGCAATGCCAGAACAGCCAATTATAATAAAATGGGAAAGCACATGCTATTATTTAGTATGTTTTAAATAAGGGATTTGATAGAAACAGTTCACTTACAATAATGCCTGCATGTTTGAGAGGGTGGATGATACCTCTATTTGCCAGCTGCTCAAATATAAGTCAGGTATCTTAGATTAACTTCACTGCATGTGGATTTCCATAATAAGTGTCTTACCAAAACCACTTTTACTGGTAAGGACTATTAAGGAGCAAGACAGTGGAGCATAACGGCCCCCCTCCCTGAGAGAGGGCGCGGAAGCGTTACAGGGCCTCTCTAAGTCACAGCAGCCGTCTCTGGCTACCATGTGAATCATAGTGTTGCCCAGAATCTCTGCAGTGCTGGAGCCTCACACCAATACGCCTCAAACTCAGTATGCCCTCTACATTAGTGTTTGTAGGGAAGTCCTTGGAAGCACAGCTGAGACTGTCTTCCACAGTTTCTGCACCAAACCCACCCCTGCTGGAAGCAGGGATTGTTTGCAACAACTGGAACTGACACCTTTTGCACCATGTTAAAAAGACCTGAATGGGGATAAGAATCTCCCCCTTGATATCATTCTCTCATTGCACTCCATGCATAGGTTTGTGAACCCAAAGGCACCACGGAGAGTGTTCACCATTTCAAGTGCTTGATCAAAACAAGTGCCTAAGGGTACGTCTACACTGCACGCTTATTTCGAAATTAGCTATTCTGTAAGAAATATGCCTAGGAGGCAGTGGGGAGTACAGTAGAACTCCGATTGTCCAGCATCCAACTGTTTGGCACTCCCGATACTCCAGCATCAAAATGCCAAGCGCTCCTGACCAGCTGATTAAAAAGCCTGCCACTCAGCACACATTCTGCCTGTAACCAGACAGAGCATAAGGATGGGGGGGGGGGAGTGGGAGTGGGATTGGAATCGTGTTACAATATGGAGAAGCAGCAAAATACAGAACTATGTAGCACTTTAAAGACTAACAGGATGGTTTATTAGATGATGAGCTTTCGTGGGCCAGACCCACTTCCTCAGAAAGTTCATCATCTAATAAACCATCTTGTTCGTCTTTAAAGTGCTACATAGTCCTGTATTTTGCTTCAGCTACACCAGACTAACACGGCTACATTTCTATCAGTATGGAGAAGAGCGTTTTGCTTCAGCGAAGGGGAAAGGGGAGCGGAGGGGGAGGAGGATCAGGTTACAGCACAGAGGAGACTGAAGAGGAAAGGGGAGAGGAGAAGGAGGGAGATTGTGTCCTGGCCAGCTGTTAAGTTGTGCAGCTGTACTGGACCTCCCGATTCTCGGGCAAATCTGATAATCCGGCACAATCTAGGTCCAAAAGGTGCCAGATTATTGGAAGTCTACTGTAATTAGTTTGAATGGCCCTGGGGAGGAGCTATTTCGAAATAGCAGAAGTGGAGCATCTGCACTACAGCTACTTTGAAATAGCTATTTCGGAATAGGTGTTATTCCTCGTGGAATGAGGTTTACAGAAGTTGGAATAAGCCATCCATTATTTTGAATTTATTTTGAAATACTGGAATTGCTGTGTGGATGCTAGCATTGTTATTTTGAAATATCATCAGTTACTTCAAAATAACTGTCACCCTGTTAGTGACTTAAGGGCCTAAATCACTTTTGAAAATGAGACAAAGTCTCCTAAGTCACGTCAGATATTTTGCGTAGAACAACAGAAGCTGACATTGTCCAATCTGATTTGTTCTCAATATAAACCAATTGTGTGTGGGAGGGAGGGGTTTATGGTTTAATTACTCTAGTTTCATGATCGTATACAATTATGCACTTACTGAAAAACACAAATCTGTGTACTAATGCATATGGATGCAGACTTGAAATATATATTTGAAACCTTAAGTCTCCTATCTTAGGTCTGGAACACAGAGTCTAAGTCCAATTCCCATCTAACTGTTCTGATGAATAAAATGAGCTTTATCTCTAATAATAGAGAAGTAGTGATTGGTTCTTGGGTCTGCTGCTGCACATATTGAACTCAGTATTAACACTCCCATTGACTTCAGGTCAGCAGCACAACTCACACAAGTAAGGTGAGCAAGTTTGAGTGAATCGCCTTCCAAATATTTCCCCTCAAAAATTCTGCAGAACTTGACATTTCCCAGAAGTTCCCATGATCCTAGGAATTACCTGCTTTAGCTCTGACCCTGCTATCAGACCAATGCAGATGGAGTTGTGCACCTATATAGACTTCCACTGAAGTCAATCAGACTCTGTGTAAACACAAGGGGATAGGGTCCTTTGTTTACACCTGTTCGTAATTAGAAAATAGAGCTTGAGAATTTGTCTAAACTGTATGAAAAAATTCAAAATAGAATCCAGTTAAATCCAGTTGCAGCGCTCCTTTAAAATGAGAAGGCATCACTATTCCTATCCTGAGACTGCAGGCAGAACCACTTCATTCTGTGCTTATGAACATTTTCCCATTTTGTATTTTATTGCTTAACCTTGTAGGCATTCTGTTTTTGCAATTAATTATTCCACTGGTTATGAAAGTCTTGCACAGCCCTGATTTAGTGCTGTTGAAATTAAACAAGGAGGCAAAACAACTGTTGATAATTACACAAATTTCATATATCTGTGTATGCATCTTACAACAACAAAAACTTTTTGTTTGCACTGATGCCTCAGATTTGATAGTGTCAGTAACTCTAATTATAGGCGATGGAAATTTGGAAAAGTCCCATCATGCTTATTTACCATTTCCACCAAAAAAAGTACTTTGAAGGATTTTGCAATTAATCTTCAATTTCACTTTATAGAAATTTAGAATTCTTGATCCAAATCTCTTATTTGTTACATAAAGCAAATATACAGTACAGCAATTAGCATCACACAATCTTTATATACTCTGGTACATATTTTTTTCTCACGTGTAAAGGTATTTTAATGTAAGTTTCAATCAAGAATAGAATCAAAGAAAAGCAGCACTCTTAATTCCGGATAGATCTTTAGTGATTCAGACATTATTGATGTGTTTAGGATAACAAGGGAACAAGACAATCCAATTAAATGATTTTTTTTAAAAATCCCTACTGTTTTCTATGACAAACTATCCTGTTAATGTTGTAATTCATAGTTAGATTTCCTGGAACCCCGTGTCTCTTCAGACAATTTTGTAGAGAAGATATTTTTCCTCTAAAACACTAGTAAATTCTTATGCCGAGTCAGTCTGTCTGTCGTTGTCGAGCTTTCCACCAACTGTTTTTGCCAACATTACCAATAAATGGATGGTACCAAAGCTCCTTGCTGGAAGAGGAAAGCTTGCAATAAGGACATCCTTCCTAAGCAAATCAGCTTTTAGTGTCTTGCATCTTCCACATCCTGCAAGGTTTTGTATGGGTCTTGTGTGGGAGTGGGAATTGAAGGCTCACTCTACAGAATCAGGTTGTTGTTCTTGGCATCTGGGTAGGAGAGCTGTATTCCCTTTTTTTGTGGTCAGCCTGGCATCAGTCATTGACTTAGTATAATCTCGGGGCTTCATTTTCCAGGATTAAGCTTGATAAGAACAAATCCCAATAACTTCAAGTTTTATATGCTCCTGAAATCCCGATGCTTCCTTTTGTCTTTAACTTTCATGTTTGATCGAATCATTTGGTGTCAGGATTTTTATGGTTTCCTCTGATGGCATTGGAAGCTTTGCTGCTCCACTTAAAGACAGTTGTCCAAATTCTGCGATACTCCTTTCCTTTATTAGAAAAGAGAAGGGAGCAAAGTGCTGGGCTCTACTGAGAGCTGCATGCTCTAGGTCAGGGGTTTTGAAACTTGGGCCGCGGACCCTCCAGGGAAGGCCCCCGGTGGGCCTGTGATGTTTTGTTTACTCTAAAGCTCTGCAGCCATGGAATCTCCTAACTCCCATTGGCTGTGGTTTGCCGTTTCAAGCCAAGGGGAGTTTGAAAAGCTCCGCTCTAGGTAATAACAGCTAACCACAACCCCCAATGGGCTGCTGAGCTGCCAAGAATAGCTGAACTGCAGTCTGCTCCAGCCACAACCCTCACTGCCAAGTCACCCCTTCCCATCTCATCCTCACGCTCCATGCCACTGGTGTAAGGAGTTCCCATCGAACAGAGTCTGGCCTGTTGGCTTCAGTGCAAGGCGTACTAGCCTTCGTCATCCTTCTCTGCCTCACATTAGATGAGCACCCATCTCCTGTGAAATTTATATGGAGTTAAGGCCAGTCCACTCTGTGATTGCAACTTTCTGTTCCCATAATGTCAAGAATACAAAGACAAATCAAAGGGTCATACAGTAGGAAAGCTTCTTTCTGAATTTGATTCCAAGAATGATAGTTGCCGGTTGCACGGGTAATTCCTGGACTGCCATTCTGCATTGGAGCATATTGTGCGAAAGGTGCTTGCAAGATGTTCCCTGCGGTGTCTTTATAAATCTTAGCAATACTTGACAGACAGCAGTTAGCTGAAACAGCAGGCAGCGAATAGCCTGTGGGACACTTAAAAAGGGACACTTTGACATGCTATCCATCAGAAAAGGGCTGCTTTTGTGTCACTGCAGGGGAGGACAAGGAGCTGGGCTAAATGAAAGTTGGATTTAATCATAGTCTGACTTCATGGTATCACCCTCAACCTCACCCACTGGACTGCAACTAGTGAAGAGCTAGTTAGTTTTAATGATAGAAGCTTAGACTCTATTGAAATTTAAATTAGGCTAATGACTAGTGATATGGCTAACGGGTATAATTTACAAAACACAAATCCCTTATGTGAAAAGTGTACCACACATGAAAATCCCCTAGTTTTGTTTTCATTCATTTAAAGCCCAAAATCAAACACTAAAATCTTGTTAACATTTCCAAGGCTGTAAAACACACCATTAAGCCTATGTCTGCTTTGCCTGGCAGAATCCATCTAGAAAAGAAAGACAGACTCCCATCTTCAAACATACCAGACACTAACTTGAAAGCTCTTTTTCTTCCTTCTTTGGTTTAGGGTCAGGATTTTCAGCAGCAGCTCAGCATTCACAGTCCAGGCTACATTTACAAAAGGGCTCGCTGCCCACAGCTGGGGGACAGATTTTCAAAGCACTCAGCTCACATTCAGGCACCTCATTTAGTGGCCGGGTTTTTCACAAGAATTTTGTACTTTGGGGACAGCTTTTTGGAACAACTGGCCATGTATCTCACAATGGAATGCTGAGCATGTCTGAAAACCAGACCCTAACTCAGGTACTGGAAGTGACAGGACAGGAGCTGTTAGGAGCTGATCTCATCTACAGATTTGGCCACAAGTATCTGCAATGGGCCTACATTGTACTGGCCAAGACCAGGAGATTTGGAAATCATATGAGATAAACCTTGTTGCTTAAATAAGGGCATTCAACTTAGAAGACATTGGGAAGCCCTGACATTTTAATTCATACACACAAAAAATACTTTGTTGGGAATGAGTTGCAGTGCCACACACATACAACATGACTGACACACCACCAATCAAGGAATGAAAAGTTGTGTCACTCACAATCAACACAATTTATTCCCCTTCCCACAGTCAGACACTTTACCATACCAGGACTACTGCACACGTACTCTGGATTTTTCTTTATCTTTTTTGGTATGCCCAGAGGAGCCGAATCTGTGGGGAGCTCCTGGACTGGAACATCCATAGAAAAAGAAACTAGTGGGTATTCAGCACCCATCAGCTACAGCCACTTGGAGACACCATCAAAGAGCTAATTGGTATTAACATTAGACTTACCAGTCTGTAATTGCTAGGATCACCCCTAGAGCCCATTTTAAATATTGCCGTCACATTAGCTATCTTCTAGCCATTAGGTACAGAAGCTGATTTAAAGGATAGGTTACAAACCACAGTTAATAGTTCTTCAATTTCATATATGAGTTCTTTCAATCTGGTCCCATTGACTTGTTACTGTTAAGTTTAGCAATTTGTTCCAAAACCTCCTCTAATGACACCTCAATCTGGGACAATTCCTCAGATTTGTCACTTATAAAGAATGGCTCAGGTTTTGGAATCTTCCTAACATCCTCTGCCATGAAGACCAAAACAAAGAATTCATTTAGTTTCTCCACAATGACCTTATCATCTTTGAGTGCTCCTTTAGCATCTTGATCACCCAGGGGCCGCATTGGTTTTTTACCAGGCTTCCTGCTTCTGATGTACTTAGAAACCATTTTGCTATTACATTTTGAGTTTTTTGGTTAGCTGTTCTTCAAACTTCTTTTGGGCTTTCCTTACTATGTTTGGTGTGGGCTTCCTCTTGGAAACCTTCCCCTTGTCATGGACGGAAGATTTGCTCACCTCTTGTGAAATGGACAAAAGCAAGCACTCAAAGAAGAATAAACATTTACCTGTTCCATAAATGGTGTTCTTTGAGATGTGTTGCTCGTATCCACTCCACATCCTGCCCACTGTCAGAGTCTCCAGCAAAAAAGGAACTGAAAGTAGGGGGAGCGCGCAGTGCTCCTTATACCATACTAGGGAGGTGCCACTCCATGGCTCGTAGAGGTGCTCTCCTACGGGTAATGCTGGTGGAAAAAATTTCAGCATCAGTGTATGTGGCGAGCAAACATGCCTATTGTGGAATGGACATGAGCAACACATCTCGAAGAACACCAGTTATGGAACAAGCAGCTATCTTTTGTATCTAAAACTAGAAGAGGAGGGTGCAAGTATCCTAGCAAATGAACTTTTGAGCTTCTACTGCCAAAAAACTGAGATAAATGAACATTACCTTTGCCTGCCAGTATTAAGCAGCATGAAGCCTTTACATACCATGTTTTTGAATAACGCATGAATTGTTCTATCTCTCTGACATTTAAAACAACACAGAGGCTAAACTCACAGCTATACCCAGGCCTTGTAGTTCAGTGTGTTCAGCAATTCAGACTTCCATGAAAACATCACTCAGGTGGGATACTAATGGCTAGTTCAATTCTGAAGCGAACATCATTTTCCCATTAGAATCAAATGTTTTTTGGTATCTCTACAAACTAAAGTATGTATGCAGGAAAATGATGTTTATGAGGCTCTTTCACAATATAACAGCAAGCATCTGTCTTTTAGTATCTTAATTTCACATGGGCATTTAATTGCATGGTACATTCAGTAGCGTACTTGAACTAAAAAAGGGTTACTTAAAGAGCACCATATTGAATTGCTTGCCATTTGTATAACAGAATTCTTTCATTTCCCATGACTTTCTATTTTAAGGTGATGTTGGGAGTTAATTTGCCTTCTTGAATGCATTTAGAAGATTGCAGTATGTACAGTACAAGCGTTACCAGGTCACCTCAGACTAATGCTAAGCCACTTAGCACCTAACACAAACATTTTTTTTAAAAAAGTTAAATAATAATAAATTAAAGATCAGCTTACCCAGATGCTCATGATATTATGCTGTAAAATAAATTATGATACTGTACAATATTATATTAAAAAGAAATAAACCCCTGAATTTCAACCAAATAAAATCAATGAAAGGGATTAAGAATGACAATAATTTAAAAGGAAAGATGGGCCAACAGTGGGAAGAGGTAGAAGCTGCGGTCAATGAGTTCTATGGTTCAGTGCTGCAAAGGATCTTCCACGTGGTTATGAGATATCTAGAAGTTGAGTGATGCATGTCAAAAAGAGGCTCAAGGACAAGATCTGTGATATAAACAAGGCCTGCCCATTAGGAATTTTAAAGACAAACATTCCAGCCAGGTGTTTTCTAAATGCACGGTGTAGGTGTACTGTGATTACAGTTGCTCAAATCCATATCAGGATCTAGAAGAAATCATATTTGTGCCACATTGTACATTCCTTACACTGACAAAACTCATACAGAAGTCAGTGGGAATTTTGCCTGTGTCAGAACTATAAGACTGGAACCTTGGTATCATAAAAAATAGTCCCCTTTTTTGTTAATACCATAAACACCTTCTACCTATTTCTCCACTTCATTATCCTGGCTTTTCTTTCACTGTCACGCCATAGATAAGAATAGAGTTGTACTGTGATAAAACCTCTCTAACAGAGGGAGGAATCCAGACTGATTTATTTGGTTGGTTGATTGATTGGTAGGTTTGGGTTTTGTACATGTGACTATAAAAATGGATGTTAAGCAATAAATCTGTTATATCGTAATCCCTTTGGGGCAAGGAGTTTGTCTGTATTGCATTGTACCACATAGAACACACAATCAGCTCTGAAAATAACAGTAATGTTAATTCATAAATGAAATGCAGTATTAAGTCCTGTCCCAGTGTTTATGGTCCATCATGAAGATGTGTGGAAGAAATATGTGCTGTCAAGAAAAAATTCTGGGTTTCGGTGGTGACTTTTTTTGGATTTGAAAGACATGCAATGACATTCTTGTTCTCCACATTTCATAGTACTGGCATTTTTTCATTGCACACTACTTGTTTTTATTGAATAGAACATGAAAACCATTAATATACTAGCATTTCAGATGGTGAATGGCACAAGGAAGAGTTCTTTTCCACTTGACAGTCTGATGTTGAGAAGATGTGTGTGTGATTCAGGTTCTGCATTCTGATTGGTGTTCCATTAGTTCTGCCTGGTCCTAGGCAGAATGAGCAGTGTGCTAGTTAGCATGCTCCCTACTTTTTCTTCCAAAACACCTGACTGCATTGGCAAACCCTCACTATCCTTAAACCTCTCTAGACAGAGGGGGAGCAATGAATCCTCACAGGCACACTTGAACTACAAGGGACCCTGTTTGGGTGCAGGAGTCCACGCGTAGAATGGGGCTTTAGATTCCCTTCCTTTCAATAAGGATGGGGGAGTCTCCTCTGGGTTGGCTTAAAAATTCTCAAACCCTTTGTGTATATAAGGCCTTTTATTCAAAGAGTTTTATTTTATTGTGGGAATGAATTCAGGAGTGAGTCATGGCACCCTGATAACCAGAGGCGAGGCAGGAGGTAAACAGAGTGACAAGCAGACCTATGCTTTGGCGATTTCAATGCCTTGCCAGCCCAATTACTCCAAATGTAATGGCACGTACATCTGAGGCTGCCCCATGAACATCCTTTATTTCTAGGTGTCCTTTGAAGAGTTTTAACAGACGCTGGTGAGTTCTGTTCCTAGGCTCTGCTAATTTATTTCTAATGTCCCTTCACTGAATAGATACATGTTAATATTCATACAAACCACACCTTGATGATGGTGCATTGGGCAGATTCTGTGTTTCTCACCAGCTTATCACACTGTCTTGTACTATATATACCCATCCTCCTATATCAAAGAGCAGAAAAGTAAAATATCCCCATATGTAGGAAAGAAATAATGCAAGAAAGCATTATTGCGTCCTCAAATAGTGCTAGCAATGACTGAGATCCAGTGACTGCTGATACGCTCCACTACTGTCAATTACTGATAGATGCATTAGAGGATATGGTCGCTCCTGAATACTGTTCACCAGCAAATTGAGAATTGGATAAAACTGATGGTTCAGCCAAGTATGTTCCAAAGTGCTTTACAATCTGCAAAATTAATCAGTAGATTGTCAGACAGCTACAGACTTATTACTTTTTAATGACATTTTTTATTACTTGCTAATTATAAGGTGAAAAGGCATGAGATGCTGCTAGTATTATAGTTCCTTAAGTAAATTAGAGCAGAAGGTCACTATAAATTGAAAAGTTATTAACTGAATACTTTGCTGAAGATCTAAAGCTTATCATTACAAAACACAGGAATCCAGATACTCTTTTTTAATGTCCACAGATGGCACAAGCTAATTATTCTCATTTGTATAGCACCTTACACCTCTGTAGATTTTTTTCCAGAATATTGAAAAACAGATGATCACGCCTGTTTTTGTTGCTGCGTGAGAGGTTTTTTTTCATTAACGAGATCAGGCAGGACCATCTGTGTGTTCTAGTAAAAAGTTTACCACCAACAGTGAATTCCAAACTTTCAAACAATGGAAGAGTGCATAATTTGTCATGTGTGAAGACAACGCATTGGTTCATTGTCCACGTAGCTAACTCAAATATTTCTAAAGACATTTATTTTCTGTCTTGAAAGGAAAAATGAGTCACACTCTCAGTTATCTTCCTCGTGTAGCCCCCAATTCAGGTAGGTAAGTAGACATGAGCTTAACTTTTTAAATGTGTGTGAGTAGTCCCATGTTCTTAAAGACAGTCATGTACCTTGCTGAACTGGGATCATCATGACTTAATTTAGGTTTAGTAAAACAATTATAATGTGCTAACTCTGAATACAACTGACAATGAAATCAATAATTGGTTCTTTTCTTTCCTATTAGTGGGAATATGTAGAGACCATTTCCCGGAAGCAGAATGGTTAAGTGCTTAGTAAGTGTGATTTTTCAAGATGGTTTGAATCATAGAATCCTCAGGAGGTCATTGAGTCCAGCCCCCTGCCCAAAGCAGGACCAACCCCAACTAAATCATCCCAGCCAAGGCTTTGTCAAGCTGGGATTTAAGATTGGATTAGAGATTCCACCACCTCCCTCGGCAACCCATTCCAGTACTTCACCACCCTCCGAGTGAAGTAGTTTTTCCTAATCTCCAATAAAAAGGTTGCCCCTCTTTATTTTCACACTACCCAGCACAAGTCCACTGAGAGCCAGCTGCTGCACTGGGGCTCAGTGATTTAAAAGGGCCTATGATTCCCAGCCAACACAGGGACCAACCAGAGCTCCAGGCCTTTCAAATTGCCACCAGATCCCTGGGTAGCACACTGAAGGGCTTGCTGGAGGATGCTACCTCTAGCCCTGCCCCTTCCACCCGAGTTCCCACCCACTACCGTGCCCAGGGAAGTCTGTTGACTGCCTTGACCCAACCAGGTCCCCCTGCTTTGGGGAGCACATTGTCAGGATCTGCTACATTTCCAAAAGTTGGGCTCATCAAAAAATTCAGGTGCCTCCTACATTTTTGTTATTTTGGTTCAACACTCATGTGTATTTTACAGCACACACACGGCACTTGGTAGGATTCCTTTGGCTTACCCTTGTTGACTGTGTTTTTAATGATAGGCATGCTTCCAAGTAATGCTCAACTTTCTGCTTTCTCATTAAAAGCACTGGCTAAGGAGAAGAGATGGAACCACCATAAGCTATTACAGGAAAGCACACACTATGCTTATTCTCCCTTTTTCATGACTTCAAAGACATCAACAGCCAAAAGATCAGTCCTACATTTTTCTAAGCATGTAATTAAGAACCTTTTGCAAAGTAACCTCTCTAAACTAAGAAAACAAAAGTTTTCATCTGTGTAGTCACCCATAACTCAAAAAGAGGAACCCTGGTTACTTTTCAACAAAGGCTCCCAGCCTAATAGTTGTGTTGTAGGAAGATCAATAGCCCAGTAATGAGCTAACTTTCTGCCTCTATATAAGCTGTGGAAAATTGCTATGGGTTTGATTATGTTAGCTGGTATTGTGAGATGATAAACTACCTTTTAATAGAACATTAACATTAATCTAAACAAGATTAGTGGTGCAAAGCGTTGTATGAATAAGTTTTCTCAATTAAAACAGATGGTCTTCCATGCGGAATTCTGTTATGTTAATATATCCCCATTTTCCCCCAACCCATGTACTCTAGATGAGCTCAGCTGTGTCTGCTATAGCATGCATTTTATCATCTTTTATTCTGTGAGCTTTTCAGCATTTCATATTTATCAAATTATTTCTGAATGATTAACAAAAGATTTGTACATTTTCTTCTAATTATACGTGTGTCATTTATCTTCACTATTTCTTTTGCCCCAAGCATTTTGAGACGGCGGAGAGTGATATGATTCAGCAATTAGAATTGGCTTTAAGCATCATTAAGGCTGTCTGAAACAGGGGGGAGAAGAAAACATTGAAGGCTGCAGCAGCATTAATGTGTAATGTTAGCCAAAATTAATGATCAAACTTTGCATCTTAGCATCTTAATATTGTCTCAAGCAAAATGGTTTTACATTTGGAAGCAATGCACAGTTGAAATCTAATCACTAGATTCCCCCCCAGACAAGCTTTTACTGTTCATTAATAGAAGAAACAGTTTTGTTGCTTCAAGTATGAAGATTATTTTTTTTTCATGGGCAAAAACACAGCAATGTTCTCTAATATATTAGAAAGCCTGAAAGCTTTTGGGGATATTTTTTAACTTCTTGTTTCTTAAAAAAAAAAAAAATGATAGGACAAATTCATCCCAAATATGGTTCTATTGATGCTAGTGGTCCTAATAGGCCAAATTTAGAGTAGTGTAAATAGACATAATTTGACCTCACCCCAATCTTCACCCTGGGACAAGGAATATAAGGTACTAAAATGTGAAGGGAATTGGAAGTAGGAACATACAACAATTTTTAAAGGATTTCTGCTTTCTTTTTCTGGCCATCCTGAAATCTTCTTGCAGACTTTACCCTGGATCTTGACCCACACCTGTGCCTTCGGCCACTCCGGTAATATTAGAAAGTTGCCTTAATTAGGAGGCTGACAATTCTGGCATGGGAATAACCCCAGGTGCAGCATAACCAGTGTTGCTGGCCTTAAGGATTTATCTCTAGCTACATAACACCCCCTCGGGGTTCATTACTGACTGGTATAGATTAGCCCTGAGGGTGGTCAAAACTGTGCTGGCTACTGCATTGACTCCGGTCTGCACCCAGCATAAAGTGGGCAGGATTTGGAAAGGCAGTGTGACAGAACTTGTTTCCCTCTCTTCTTGTTCTGCACTTTTTCCTCCCTCTTCCATGCCTCCCACCCACCAACACAATTTCAGTTTGAAATGAACAGATCTATGTACAGTTATGAATGAAAAATGTAACAAAGATATTTGAGGGCAGATTCATCTCTAAGAATCCTAGGAATATCATGTGTCTCCAGAACTCAGAGTTTTGCCTGTGCAAACAGCACCTGGACTTTTTGGGGGGCACATCTATTGCATGAGATACTAAAAATGTCATCCCACCATGAGATACTAAAAATATGGTTGCACAATTTTGAATATATGTTAATAATAATGTAGCCAGTTCCTTGCCACCTTTTGGATATTTGGCCTTCTATGTTTTGTTTCTGGTTATGCTATGGGTTTTTTAGAAAGCTTACTTTTAAATTAAAAGGATCAAAATGCTTATCTTCTGAGTTCTATGTTCACAAATAAAGAGCTGGTTCACAATGGCCTTGTTGATACTGTATTCAACATTAAGAAAACATGCACAAATTATTTTTCATATTTGAAGAGGTTTCCATTGTGTGAGTGTTCTATTTGCGGTGGAGGTGTGACTTATTTTCTGGGCCAGACATCCTCCGAGATCTGTATTCACAGCTCATGTTAGCATCGATGGGAGCTATACATCTGAATCTGTCTGGATCTCAAAAATAGGATTATGTGGAGAGGGACAGCTGTTAATTAATGGTTCTCATTGAAGAAGAGTTGATAGAAGCCAGAAGCATCACTCATACCTCCCTGATTTAAATAATATTAATTTTAAATGAAGTTTTAGTGAACAGTTTTGGATGATACAATCCGTCATCTGTGAGCTAAGAATTGCTAATGGGCCAGTGGGAGCATAAGCTTTTCATTGTCAGTATTTCCTCAGGTTTATTATAATGGATCTGAAATTACTTTAGTGTGCACATAACTCAGAAATCTCAGCCATCCACCAGAGATAAGCAACCAGGAAATGACTGAAAAAAAGGAAATGTTTTATGTGGAGGTGAGTAAACTTGAGAAACGCACCTGGAGAATAAGCTTTCTTTCCACAAAGTCCACATCAGGTTTTGGGAATTTAAGGGTTAGCTTGCCAAAAATATCCATTCAGAATTTCAGCAATACAGAATCCAGGAGACTCCATTTAAATCCTCAGTTAATCATCTCAAGAACAAATAATCACCTTACATAAGAACTCCATGTGGCAACTGGAGGCATGTGAGGTTGTAGGGGAAAGCCTAGTGACCTCTCCTCTAATAACAGCACAATTGAAAGAGGATGTCTGGTTACTTGCTGTTTAAGCAACCGGACAAAACCAGGGAATAGTGATAACATCTAATATCACTGTGCCACAGGTGCATTGTGCAGCCCAAATACAGTGGGAGGAGAACAGATGAAACACTTGATAGCAGGAATGAGCCTGTATTTTTCTTTTGCAGAAATCAGCAGGTGGGAGGAAACTTCCCATGCTACTCATGTTCTTCCTTTGTTTTAGTTTTTTTTTATTGTTATTATTTTGAGTAACCTTGTTGCACATGAAAATGAGGAAATAAATATACCACGCCAGGCATTCTCCAAGGCGGTAGGGTGCCCACATCCTGAGTGAATCCTTCACAACGACAGCATCTGAGCATTGTGAGTCTGTCCGCTCTTATCAGCTCTCCAGAGCATCCCTTCTGCCTGCAACGTATGAAGTTCTAGCTAGGCCCACCCAAACAGTATGCGGTGCCCAAAGCAGCGTGGCTGAGCCAGGTAGGCAGGGCCAGGAGCAAGGCAGTGTGGGGCCCTGAGTGAGTGGCCGGGTGGGCGGAGCTGGGAGCTGAGCAGTGGGGGGTCCTGAATGCCTTGCTCACCTTTCCCAAGGCCAGGCCTGGTTTCAGCTGGTGCAGATGGACATAGCAGATGATACAATCCACTGTATTTTGGGCATACATCTGTTCAGGGAAGACTCTACTAGCAGGTACCAGGATTGCAACTATCAACTAGACTCAATCCCTGAGGCCTTGTCTCCATTATGTAGTGGATCGATGCTTTTCGATCCACTCGTGTGTTTCAATCCACCAGTGTTTGATTTATCAGGTCTGTTCAAATCAATCTCCGAGTGCTCTCCCATCAATTCTGGTACTCGACCACGGTGAGAAGAGTTGCTGGAGTCTCCTCATTCACATATCAGGCAAACCTTCATTTTCCATTTGTGTACTGGTCAGTTACAATGCCTATGTGAGGCTCTGTAATCCATCGCTTACATGGCATAGTAAAGCTTGGTGATTGGTCTGTAGGATCTATGAATCTTGATTCTTGATTCTAGTGGCTCCACTCCTTGTTTTTTGTTGACAGGCCCAAGGTTTTAAGAACTTTGACTGCTGACCAGAAGGGGTTCCTGGACTTTAGGTGGCATTTCTGGGTGGAGGCTGGAGATCTTGATAGGTGGGCAAGTCTGATGATTCTCTTAGCAGTGTTCAAATGCATGTTGACAAACTTTGTATCATGTCAAGAACTTTGAACTACTTGCCCCTTTTGGCATACAGTATTCCGCTTCTGAGAAGACAAGGGCCAAAGACTGTAAGATGTGAACATCTTCTCAACAACTGATCCCAGTTAATTTATAGATTACGTTGTCTGTAGCCTTTGCCTTGGCAACCGTCTTCATTGGATGCTGGCAGTATGTGAGGCTGCCATCCAGAACCAGGAAATCCTCATGCCTTAGTTGGATATTGCAGAAAGTGACACTCAGATGCTTCTTTTCATGTTTGCTGCTTAGGTGGAAGGGCAGACAGCTCTTTTTGAGGGTTTGGTTATAATTACCATAACCAGTATGGGGCTGTGTCTTTAAGACAAGCCTAGCAGCTTTTCCTCAGCCTTTCCTATAATCTCACAATTAGGGGGAATTAGTAAACATAGGTGGGTGTGATGAAACTTAATTAGAATGACTGACCCCAGCAGAACTCAGTCAGAGGGAGGAGACACAGGTAATAGGAATAAGGAGGATGTGTTTTCTGGAAAAGGCCTGGGGAAGTTAGACTGGAAGGGTATTGCTACACTACATTCCTCTTTTGAGAGAGGAATGCAAATGCAGCCCAGCGAAATTGCAAATGAAGTGTGGATTTGAATTTCCTGTGTTTCATTTGCATAAGGGCATCTGGGTGCTTTTTCGAAATACCCTATTTTGAAAGAAAAAACGCAATCTAGATAGGGTTATTTTGAGAAAAAACCTTTCTCGAAAAAACTTCTGCATAATGGCCAAGACGCCCTTATGCAAATGAAGCATGGGAAATTCAAATCCGCACTTTATTTGCAATTTCACTGTAGTGTAAACATACCCAAAGAGAGCCAAAAGGAGCAGGGTAGGATCTTCTGCAGAAAGTCCGGTGATAGGATTTGTAAGTCCTGGTCTACACTACATGATAAATTCGATTTATGATATGCAACTCCAGCTACGAGCATTGTGTAGCTGGAGTCATCGTATCTTAAATTGAATCTTAAATTGAATTCTTTGGTATCCCCATTGCGGGAGGTCAATGGGAGAAACTCTCCCATCGGCTTCCCTTATTCCTTGTGACCCGGTGGAATGCCAGAGTGGACAGGGATGCCATCAGAGTTGATTTAGTGGGTTCTTACTAAACCTGCTAAAACTAACCCTGGAAGATCAAGCTCTGGAGTGTCAATCTTCCCGTAAGTACAGACTAGGCCTAAGTGAAAGGGAAATTCCTGAGGTAAACTGCCAGACCAGTGCTGGAAATGCTGCTAGGGAAGACACAGTCTAGGAGGAGCTCTGCAATGCCCAGAAATAGAGGCAAGGCAGAAGATGTTGCTAGCTGAAAGATATAAGTGGACTTTTCATTACCCAGGAAGAGGTTTGAACTTTTCTGTGACTTGGCTGGGGAACGAACCACACAGAAACCAAATAGAGACTCAGGAGAAAACACAGATGAAGGAAAAGTCTATGGCAGGGTCAAGGAAATCACCAGTAAGGGCATTAGATAAAGTCCCTCTGTACCAGAACAACTCAATACATGGATGTTTTCAAGGGGAGGATCCATCCTAACTTTACTCCCCCATTTTTTCATGTCTTCTGTGAGGATGCATTGTGTGTGGGTCCATCCTTTGATGGAAAGCCTGAGATAATCCACACATCCAAATGTGCATGACTGGGTCAATGGCTTGCCACTGATATAGATATTTGAGAGCAGTGGTGCCGAGATAGGAGCCCGCTGCTCAGCAAACAAGGTTTGCTGCTCTCTTCTATTAAATGTACATACAACTTGTGTTTGGCAGGCGTGACTGTTGGTAGGCTCAGTGTTGTTCTGCTCTGGGTTATCTTTGACAGTGTGAGAACCAGGCAGTCCTGCCAAACCATCTCATATGCCAAGGATAGTTCATAAGTCCAATACATTGATAGCCAGCTTTGATGTAGGTTGTTCATGCAATTACCCATTTCCAGGTAAACACAGATTACGTTTTAGGACTGTATTCCTGAAAGATTAGTGTAATTCTCTGGAATATCATCCTGTGCATTATGCCTCAATAGTTACTAATGTTTGGGCATTATGCATAATAGTTTGAGCATAATGCATAGAAGTTACTTTGGCTAATAGTTTTTTGGATCGTCAACAGCTCTCCCTAGTTTCAGGAAGGCTGTGACCTTTACCTGTTGCCATGCTTTAGACAAAGTAATAAGATTTGATAACACTCTCCCCAACATTATGCATTGCATGTATTTAACCTTTAAAATGAATCAATCAATCAACAAATCACATCAACCAACCAACAAAAAGAAAAAAACATATTCCAAGCCAAGTTTTTACCCCCCATAGTGAGAACAGACAGACTCCATTAAGTCTACTAAAGACTTCTCTATTGCAACCAATTTTACATGAAATATGTGCAGATACTCTGGTGACAGATGACATGCCAAAACCCAAAGAATGATTCTCTGTTTTTCCCTGCAACTCTTTCAGTTTTTAGAAAATCGCCTTAAAATATTGCTGGATGGATAGCAATTTTGGTAATATGGTAATTACAAAATCTAGAGATAATTAAAATCCAAGAAGCAAAAACTAAATGTGTAAAAAATCAAAATAAATACGGCTTATGTGTTGTGTGTATTGTTCATTTGTATGTGTGTTTTAATAAGGCCAGCCCTTTATGGATAATAAAGGTTTTTAAGGAAAATTTCCCAATAGTAGTAGTTTGACTGTCCAGTGCAAAATTTTATACTTCCACCACTGTATAATATACTGTCTTCTGCTCTCCACTTACAGCATTTCAATGTTGCTGTATTTTCTGTAATTTATAGAACTTGAATGGTATACAATGTTTGTTTTCCGTAAGTTAGAATGGTGGAGAATAGATGCTCAGTTTTTGTAAGAGACAATGCACCACAAGGTGGGATATTACTAAATGATGTCTGTCTGTTATGAAGAACAATCAGCGTGGGGGAAGTAATATCTTTTATTGGACCAATTTTTCTTGGTGAGAGAGACAAACTTTCGAGCCACACAGAGCTCTTCTTTGTTTGTGAAGAACTGCGTTCATCCTGCCAAAGAGAAATGTATGAATTTGTGGTGTTTGTTGTTAAAAAGAATCAGTTTGTCATTTTTTCTTTAAAAATAAATATCTGCCTGCTTTATGGCATCTTATTGCTCTCTCAAGAGTTCCTGACCATGTTTCTCTATTTATGTGTCTGGCTTTAGTCAACCTAAAGACACCTACTTAAAAATAACAGTTGACCAGGAAGACTACTCACTAAGGTTACCATAGAGGTCTTTGCCATCAAACCTGTTAATAATATGCTGCAATTTGTCTTATCCAGGATGCCTGAATGAGCCTACTGCTAATTATTATATTATTGGCTGAACACACAGCCTTATGGGGAAAATTTGTAAACAACACAGACTAGAAAGCCAGGATTGGAAGTGGCATATGATTGCAGCCGTAGCTCAGTAATGGACCCAATCCAGATGGTTTTTGCACCCAGAACTGCTGAGTTCCTGTTTGGAGCATGCAAAGAATGCAGGATAAGGCAGACTACTGCCAGGTTGCAAAAATGTAATATGTGGGAGACGCTACCAGTAGATGAGTAAATGCATTTTTATTGAGAGAAGACAATGTTTTCCTTTTGGATTCTGGGTCTGTGTACTTTTGGAAAGCACTTGGCAGCCACAGCAAATATGTTTACAAAAAGAGCAGAACTGGTAAAGTTCAAGTTCCTGTTTGGATTCAACCCCAGCAAACTGAAACTGAAATTGTGCCAGACGTTTGAAGTTGCCAGACGACAGTTCATCTCAAACAGAAAACTGAAGAGGGAGAAAGAAATTTGTCAAATAAATTCCATGTGGAATTTCAGGCTGTTTAATGTGATTCACAACACTCAGAAATATCTTGGGTTTTCCTATTGTTTTTTTTT